>NC_069795.1:56623750-57920625 GCF_027406575.1 Nycticebus coucang
AAAGACAGTCACAAAAGATCCATTTGTTTGAAATGTCTGGACGAGGATAATCCAGACAGACGGAACATAGGTTAGCGGTATCCTAGGGCTTAGAGTGGGTTGGGGAGAATGGAAAGTGACTGTTAATGGATATGGGGTTTATTTTGGTAGGGTAAGAAAAACGTTCTAAAATTGATTATAGTGATGGCTTCAAAAACCTGTGACTGTGCTTCAAACCATTGAATGGTACATGTAAAAAACCCAATGAATTCTAACTCTCTGTGTGAGCAAAATCAATCCAACACTAAATTTCTCACAAGAACAAGAGAATTAAGCAATAATATACTTAAGTATGAGTGTTTAAGTATGTTTTATACTGTTTTCGCATTGATAAGTTTTTAACTTCTATATTCATTAGAGCCATGAAGTTTATGGGGCTGAGACAGATTATTACCATTCACAGCAATAATCGCCTCAGTTCTTTTGTTCCAGTTTTACCCCTTGGAGTGATGTGACCGGAGCTGAGGGTTATTCGTCACCTACAGGGGTTGATACTATTGTGAAGCACCTGAAAAATATGAATCTGGGAGCAGCTAGTGTAAAATTTCTCCTCCTGTAGTTGGAAAACAAATAACTTAATTTGCAAATAAATTCTCCTTGAGGAGAAGAGGAGAAGGATTCTGGGTTGCTGCCATTTGAAAAAATAAATGTTTTTAGGAAAAGGAAGTTTATAACCTCTACAATATCTCCAAGGCTTTGGGTCTCATCCCCAACTTGAAATGTAAACACAAACCTCCTAGCAGGTGAATCTCTTACAACATGGTTAGTCATAATTTCATTTCTAGGGCCTGTCTTTTGAACCAGTCCCAGTAAAATTTGCCAGAAAGCCCTAACCATGCAGAAACATACAAGTATTTGTGTCCTGACACACGTCTGAAACATGGAGTGTGACTCAAATAATCATTTTATACATAATAGAAATGTTTATGGTGCATTTTTTTTCTTTTTAATCACCAAAATCATTTTGGAAAGCATTTATCTACTTAGATCAGAATCAGAGAACCCTAAATATCTCCATATCTTATTTTGTGGAACATCCATCAGTTTTTAATTTAATCATCCTAATGTCCCTTCCTATTCATTTGCAGTCTCTACATCTTTCACTTTCCACCTCACAGGGCTGTGGGGAGGAGCTGTGCGATAGAGGCCACGTATTTAGAATTTGGTGCTCCTGAAAGGAGGTATTTTGGCCTGTAATAACTAAAAGTTAAGATTGCCTTTTGGTCACATTGTATTTTCCAAAATGGCCTGCCATAATATTTCCAGTCCTACACAACCTTGTCTCATTCCATCAGGGGCAGAGTCTGTGTCTTCTCTCCTGGAAGCTGATGGGCTTTTGTGTTTGCCTTGACTAGGAGAGGGTGGTGGGAGTGATGTCACAAGGTGATGGAGCTTCAGCGTGGCTCCCTTTCACTCGGAACACAAACTTTTGGAGCCCTGAGCTGTCTGAAAGATGCAGCTCCTCTGATGTTGCAATGCTGGAGACACAGGTGGAGAGCCCACACAGAGACAAAGAAACAAACCAAAGGGCCCCTAGAAGTTTCAGAGCCCAGCTGTTTGATGTCCCCGGCCTGTATGCCAGACACGTGAGCAGCAAGCATTCAGAGTATTCTGGCACCAGTCATCATCTGACAGCAACTGTATGAGATGCATCTGAGTGAATACTACCTAACTGAGCGAAATCTCAGGGAGGAAGGACAGGTGTGATCTCCATCAAGAAAGCTGATTCCATCAGGCTAATGCTACATAACAATGTCATCTTTTATCTTGCATTGTTCAATAAACAAAGACATTGAATATGGTGAATTATGGGAACAGGAATGATTTATGAGGCTTTTACTAAGACCTGGCTTATGTGTCCTGTAGGACTAATTTCTCTCCCTCATCCCCTGTCTACCCAGGAAACTGATTAGTACCAGGTTCCCTTTATATCTGCTCACAAAGAGAAAATGTGATGGGTAGATTTCTGCATAGGACGGTGCTGGTCAAGTGGCAGTTACAATGCTATTGAGTGATGTGTTGTATATCGGGTTTATACATCAGTGCCTTCTGAGATTAGTTAAAGTAAATCAGTCTCCCATAACCTTGCCATTTCAGAGAGTACTGATAAAAATTGAGTTCCTAGATGTGCAAATCTGACAAGTGGAAAAAGACCCTGATACCTCCGGGAAGGCTTTGATACTCTGGCCTCAGAATTGACATTACGGGGACCCCTCTAAGTACCCGATGCACATCGGATCAATAGAATTGCTATTTGTAATGATTATTGCTGCTTAGCAACATTCTACCAAAAACCTTTTACATTATTCGATCAAAATATTAATCTATAGAAATAAAAAGCTAGACTCTTAAGTAGATTAAATCCTGACCTATGTTCTACAATAAATGAACTGTTGTTAATTTTTTTGGTTTTCCATACTGTTATCAACTTAGCCAATGGTAACATTGACAACAACAATAGGTAACATTAAGTGCTCACCTAGTGCGAAGGACATAGTTCAAAAAATCGTATTCAATATTTAATGGTATCTCTAGTCATTTTTTTAAAAAGTCAAGTTATTGAGTTATAATTTATATGTAGTAAAAGCCACCCTTTTTCCCACTGACTTTTATTTGTATGTACTCATAGGGTCCAAGTGCAGTTTTGCTACACTGGTCTATTGCATTGTGGTGAAGTGAGGGCCTTCAGTGCATCCATCACCCAACCAGCACACTTGGACCCGCAAGCGTCTTCCATCACCCACATCTCCCCACCCCCACCCCTGCTGAGTCTCCATCGTCTATCATTCCACATTCTGTGCCCATTTATGCACATTATTTAACTCTCACTTGTAAGTGAGATCATGAAATTTAGCCTTTTAAGTGTATAGTCCTATGGGTTTTGACAAATTCATATAATCATGTAAACAGCACCCAATCAAAATACACAATATCTTCATTACTCTAAAAAGTTTACTTGTGCCCCTCTGTAGTCAGTCTCCTACCTCCACCCTTAGACTACAGCAACCACTAGACTGCTTTTGGTTCATATAGTTTCTCCTCTTCCAGAAGGCCTTATAGGAAATCCTGTACTATATAACATTTTGAGCCTTGCTTCTTCCATTGAGCATAATGCTCTTGAAGCTCACCCAAGTTGTTGTGTGCATTAGTGGCTTTTTCCTTTTTATTGCTGAGTAATATTCCATAGTACAAATATATCATATTTTGCTTAGTCATTCAACAGTGGCTGACATTTGGGTTATTCTGTGTTTGAGGCAATATTTACATAATTCATAAATATAAATAAAATAAAAGTATTAAATATAATATAAATACATATAATAAAAGTGTATATAGGTTTTTGGTGGTGTATGTCTTCATTTCTCTGAGGTAAATATCTAGGAGTGGTATTGCCAGGTTGTATGAGAAAAAGTTTTAAATATGTTACTTAATCCTCACCAGAAGTCATTTGTCAAAAAGATTATTGTTAGTTCCTTTATAGAGATCAAGCTAAGACTTACAGAATTTTCATAATTGTCTAAAATTACATGGGCAGTGGGGATAGACCCAGGCTTGTTTTTACAGAGAGTAAGGTCTTACCTATTACTTCTTCTGCAGCTACTACTAACTTACCCCAGTTAATGGCTAACCATCTTGGAAATACAAGTAAAAAGTACAACCTGATCACTTCTGAGATCAAGTGTTGGTTTCAGGTGGAGAAATTAAAAGATTAGAGTATAAATGAAAGATCTCTGGAAAGTCAATATGGAAAGACTGAAGTGGATCACCAAGTGCCAAACACATGACAATGGCAATGAGAATTCATTCAAAACTCAATTTAAAGATGAGTCCTGACCTTTCCCTTTCTATCCATTTCAAATAGTGTAGGATTGTGCCAAGCTTCTCCATTGAAGAGAGCTCTATTCATGATTTCTTATAAAGTTCCTATGCTGAAATATCACGTTATCACCAAAGCACGCACGAACAGTATATCCCCTCAAACATATACATACATTTATGAATTTCCAACATTCCTTTGTCGCAATAATAGTAACAACTTCAGCATATGAATAATTAACATCTTTAACAATTGCATTGTGTATTCACATATATATTGCCTTGGATTCCAAAATGATATTCATAATTTGAGCAAATGAGAAATTGTAGCACAGATTAACCTCTACAAAATGCATTGTGGAGATTTTGGAGCTCTTGTGCAGAATTGGAAAGAATGGAAAATTGACAGTGAAATATAAAAGTAGATCATGAATAGTTAATACCCAATTCTTCCATGATGAAGGAATTAAAATAACAACTAAGTAGTTGCCACAGTGACAAATCAAAAGACATTTGTCATCCCCCAGTGCCTAGCACAAGGTCTTGCATTTATTATGTGTTGAATAAACATTTCCTAGGTTGAATTTAATCTTTCCAAGATGAATGTTTATAGGAACAGTGGAAACTACTCTGTACAAAGTCTATGGGTTTGGCATTAATAAAGGCAATACATTTTTGTCTTACTAACAAAAACAAAAAGGAATACAAATGTTATTTGTTAATATGATAACCAGCTTCCCTAAAGAAGTCCAGACTGAGAGGGATTGTTGACCATTGTGGCTGACAGTTGGCCTTATGTAAGACATTCCAGCACTAGTGTTCTCTTTACTCATAGATTTCAGGTGTTGAGGAAAACCCTCATAAGGGCTTTGGGGATCACACACAGGAGATTCCAACAGAATGAAAGCAATGCAGATGAGTACAGCATCTTGTGTCTTCCACCTTGTAACTTGGAGCTCACCTCCCACTCTGGAAACCGAAATGGACAGACAGACTCTGTCTCCTGCTTCTCCTGCAGTAGGGTATTCAGTCAGAATGTAGGCTCTGCCTACATGAGGCACTGGCCCATTTGGATTAAAAACTGGTGACTTACAGAAGGAGGAACTCTGCAGGATCTACTCCAGCAAGTCTAGGGAACAGAGGTAATGTGACATTCAGCTTCCAGAAACTGCAGTGGCCCGTTTCAATGGCAGCTTCTCGCCCCTGTTGTCTGTGTTAGAAGCAGTTTATGCCCCATCTCTGGACATGCTGTTTGTAGCAGTGATGACTTCATGAAACTTATCCTGTGGGGCAATGCTGTTCAAAGATGCTTTGCCTTTTTAATCTGCAACTAAGAACCTTAACTGATGTAGCCCTTTTTATAAAATAGCTGGAAATAGCCAATATATAAAATAAACTATTATTGAGAAAGTAAATCGAGGCATACTGGTTACTCCAACTATAATTAGGTGATAGTTTGGGGCTCAGAATCAGGGAGGAAAAAAACTCAAAATCATTTACTGATGGTATAAAAGGATCATTCCCTAGTAATTTCAAAATAAGAGTCTTGCATAGATGGTGTTCATAGAAGTAAGCATTATGTGTAGCCAGCCCCGACTGGGGTCTCACATTGGGTCCATTTCACGGATCAATGGATTATGGTTAAGAGCCAATTTCAAAATTTTACTGTTCTGGGTATGAGTTGTTTAAACTTCTTCAGAGAAGGCACATTTCCATAAGGATCACGTGGACACAAAGTGGTTGGCTCCCCAGCATTCATTCTCTCTGTCCCTTTCTGATGGGAACACACAGGTTGGCTGGGACTGGTCTCACAGTGGCTCCAGGGACAGACCATCCTAGTCAGGGTGGTTGGGATGGCACTATGTTTTGTGTCAAAAGGACAGAAATGAGATGCTTGATGGGGAGCATCTGGAGAAGAAAATGATTCCCTCTCTCATGAATACTACAAAAAGATGTTCTCTTCTTCCATTGGCTGTGAATGAGAAAGCAAAAGCTCCAGTTGGTCTTGTGACAGGGAAGCTGTCATGAAGAATGACAGCTGTAAGGCTATTCTGCCACCAGAGAAGGCTGAATAGAAACACAGGAGGAAAGTGGGCCCTGTGGCATCACTAAACTGCTGGGCCAACTTCTGCCCCAGTGTCCATTCAGGTGCTCTGGTAAGCAGACATGGAGCTACTCGTGTCCAAGCTCTACTGGGACAATAAAGATAAAGGTGGCAGAAGTAAAAGTCCTCAGACATTGATGTGACACAACGCATGTGAAAACAATGGGAGAGATAGTGGGGTTGGGCAAAGAGGGCTCAGACTGTGATGCAGATTTCATGAAGTCTTCGCCAACCCCAGAGACAGCTCTAGAGCAAAGACCACTTGCTGGAGGAATCTCATATCAGGCAGAAATGTCCAGGCATGACTGCTCCTGCTGTACTAATTGGCTGGAACTTTGCAGAAAGCTCAGTACTGTCGCCTCAGCTCAGCACTGTGGGGAACCTCAGTGCTAGGGCTGATGGCTGTCAGCGACCTGCACTCCTTGCAAATGGATAATCCAAGAGGCTCACCTCCTCCTATTTCTGGACTTGTTAAACATTACTTGAACCACAGATAATTTTGTGGTTTAATTAATTTATTATTGGTGTTGTTTTGCTGTTATTATAATTAAAATAGTTTGACTAGTTTTCTGTTACTTGTGGCCAAAGGAATTCCAACTAGTATGTGGAGTAATCTTTTTAGATTTAACAAGATTGTCAATTTAGTTCAACATACACTTAACAAGAAAGACACTTTAATTATATTATTATTCATTTTTAAAGCCAAACAAATGACTCACAAACCCCCCACACAGCACAGAACTAACATGTAGTTGTTATATAATAAATAATAGCTATCATAATTTATATCCATTCCAGTTACACTGCTCTTCAATGTTTAATAATGGTAATTGAGTTTGGAGCTAAGGATCTGGGGGGAAAAACTCAAAGAATTCGTTAACAGTGGAAAAGTGCCCTTTTTTGTGCAGAAGGTAATGTTTATAGTTTCTTATGTTTGCGTCAATATTCAACAGATAAAAGGTATAAATTTTTTTTTTTTTTGAGACAGAGCCTCTCTCCATTGCCCCTGGACAGAGTATGGTGGCATCATAATTCACAGTAACCTCGAACTCTTGGGCTTGAGCAATCCTCTTGCCTCAGCCTCCTGAGCAGCTGGTACCTCAGGTGCCTGCCATAACAGCCAGCCAGTTTTTTCTATTTTTAATAGAGGTGGGGGATCTCCCTCTTGCTCAGGCTGGTCTTGAACTCCTGAGCTCAAGTAATCCACCTGCCTCGGCCTCCCAAGAAGGTATAAATTTTATAACCAAGTTTTATAAGCCTGTACTTTATAACTCACAAATCTTGTTATTACATTTGCTAATCTAATAATTTTGTCACAATTAAAATTGTGACATAAGTTGTAACACATAACTTCATTTGTTTTTTAATTAATGTTCAATTAGCCTATACATTTGATGAACCAGCTCCCTTAAGTATTAACAGTATTTAGAAAGTTTACTAACTTCATTTTTAAAGCCATTTTAAGCAATCATTGCCAATTTAATAAACCAACTTTCTTAAAGATTTCAAACCCTTAAAACAAACTTACAAATCAAACATGCAGGATACTTGCAGCTTTTACAAAACTCTTAATACTTTAATAAACTAGAATAAATTTAGTAAAGTAGATTCTCTTACTTGTTTTGAATACCTCAAACCAGATAAAACATACATGAAATAGCACAATAACTAAAAAATAGCTTGCATAAAAAAAGATCAACTCCACTTAAATTCATGCCTTCCTGGAATTAGACACTCAGTACTCAATTGAGAGGAGTAGATTACTATCAAGAGCTTGCTGTGGTTATTTGGTTCAAAGCTTGGGACCCTGAGAAGGTTAGTGATTCAGGCTGGGGAAGGGAGTGCGGTCTGGGAAATGTCCCTAGATATTACTCTAAGGATGGCCCTACATAAGCCACAGAATTACAACCTCCAAGTCCCTTCCTATAATCTGGTATTAACTTCTTCGTCCTTGGCAAAGTTCATCGTTCAGTCTCCACCTGGGATAAATTTAATTTAATCCCAACTTAATTTATCATGTGTCTCTTTCAAGTTTCATCCTTACCTAAATTTTCAACTTTGTACTATTTGATCTTAGTAGACAGAATTCTGAACCCTCTACCTCAATTGCAATTTATATCTTTGCTACTTGATTTGATGTGACAAATTTGGCACCCTCTTTATGTTCTACTTTTTTGTCTCTGCTACAACCTAAAGTAACTTATTGAGAATGAAAATATTTTCCCTGCTCCCAAGGAGTTATCTTTCTATTAGAAACAGCTAAGACATATACATAGATCACCTACAATAAAGGCAAAAGTGAAGACTACCATAAAAGTGTTATAAGCAGGCTTGGTGCCTATAGCTCAGTGGCTAGGACACCAGCCACATACACCAGAGTTGGCTGGTTCGAATCCAGCCTGGGCCCACCAAACAACAATGACAACTATAACCAAAAAATAGGGGGCTTTGTAGATGGGCACTGGTAGTCCCAGCTACTTGGGAGGCTGAGGCAAGAGAATAGCATAAGCTCAAGAGTTTGAGGTTGTTGTGAGCTGTGATTTCACAGCACTCTACTAAGGTCAACAAAGTGAGACTCTGTCTCAAAAAAGAACAACAGCAACAAAACAACTGTTACAAGCAAGTTTCTGCAGGATGACTGATAGAATTCTAAGATGGTCCCCATGAACTCTGCCTTCTGGTGTCACTCCTTAGGTGATGTTACCTTGCATGGCACAAAAGGATTCTCCAGATGTAACTAAGCCTACTAAGCAGTTGTCCTTATGACAGGGAAGTTATCAAAATAGACCTAACCTAACCCCTTTAAAAGTGGAGAATTTTCTCTGGTTGGTAGCAGCAGAGCAAGTTCTGAGAGATGAGAGCAGGAGGGAGGAGGAATGTGCAGGCAGCTGAGATGGAGGGAACCTCAGGGCAAGGACCTGAGGGTGGTCTTCAGGAGCTGAGAGTGCTCAAGGGACAGCCACTAAGGAAATGGAGGTCCCAGTCCCATAGCCACAAGGAACTGACTTCTGCCAATAGTCTCTATGAGTTTGAGAGGACCTCTTCCCCCAGAAGCTCCAAATAAGAGCCCAAACTGACGACAGCTGACTTCAGCCTGTGAGACCCTGAGTTCTACTCAGTCAGGCTTGCCCAGACTTCTGAACTATAGTACTCTGAGCTAACACGTGGCTGTTAGTTAAAGTTGCTAATTTATGGTAATTTGTTATGCACCAATAGAAAACAAATATAGTCACATAAATAAAATTCCTACTTAAGCCTAAAGGCTCCATTTATTAAACTGATAACACACACTTACATATGTATATTTATGTATGAGGCGTTTTTAAGGTAGGGAGATCTCAGACTCTAAAATCTAGCCTTTTCTGGTGGAACTAGCTGATGAGACTAAAATGGCAAATCTTGGCCGAATTAGGGAGGATTTAGGAATATTGAGTAAGAAGGTTTAGTTGGAGAAATTTCAGAAGACCTACAGAGTTTCCTCTATCGGCCTGGCTGGAAATGTTTATGCCATTTTCTTCTTGGCATAAGCCATTAAAATGAAATGTCTTCTAGGTTGGATAACACATGTTGCTATTATTTATCTAGTTGGCAAGTAACCTAGGAGACTGTGAAAGAATGGCGTTCAGGGAAGGGAAATGCTGTCGAGGAAAGACAGGATGAGAAAAAGTGAAGACATAGAGGTGTGTTCTGGGAGGCAGGGGCGGATGGGGTCTACAAGGAGCCAGGACACCACGCAGAGATGGACGGTCAACAGCAAAGGGAGGTAGAAGAGCAGAAAACATGATAAAGGAGGACAGGGTTAGCCGGGCGTTGTGGCGGGCGCCTGTAGTCCCAGCTGCTCGGGAGGCTGAGGCAAGAGAATCGCTTAAGCCCAAGAGTTGGAGGTTGCTGTGAGCCGTGTGACGCCACGGCACTCTACCCGAGGGCGGTACAGTGAGACTGTCTCTACAAAAAAAAAAAAAAAAAAGGAGGACAGGGATGTATGACTACACTGTCATTTTGTTCAGAGCTCGCCTGTACCTAAAGAAACCTGAGGGGGAAAAAAACCCATCTGTCTTTTATTTTCCTCATGAAAGCCTCATGTACAAAGAAATGGAAAGAAAGTTCTAAAACAACCACTTTTATGTTGTATGTACCTTTTCCCCCTTATCCTTTCTGGGAAGTAGTAATGACCTACAATGTCTTTAACTCATAGAGCACTTTAAACTTTTTCAAAGCACAGTCTGTACAAAGATCTTTCATTTCCTGACTGGTCATAAGGATGAAGTTTATAGACATTTTATTGCTACTATTTTGACATTTTTATATACTTTTTCCCACACAGCATAGACTGAGTTACCCCCTATAATTGCTTTTATATACTACTTGACTTAAAGATTGCTTCAAACTTTCTTGTTCCTAAATCATTTTTATTTTAAGGCAGTTAGAACATGGGCTAGATGGTTTTAAAAATATACCACAGTCTTCAAGTTGAGGGTATTGTTTTTACTTCTTTCTTATGTTCGTTTACCTAAAATAATATCACTGAGGAATTTTTGTAAGGAATGAGATGAAAGATATTTTGAGTCTTTACCTTATTTAAGCCCAAATTGTTATCATAAGTATATGTATATATGTATATTAAGCCTTCTAGCAGATAAAAACATTTTGAGATACTTCCCTTATATTTTGTTTTTACATTAGTTTATTCTTCTTTTTATATACTAGATTTTAGATCGGACAGTGTTTATGATGATCTCATTACTGCTTTTTTCATAAGTGATGATAACTACTAACCAATGTCCTTAGGACAGCAAGAGTTTTATAGAATCTACAGCATAGCAAATTTCTGCTTACAGTCTTATTCTGTGCCCTATCATTTTTAGTGATGAGAAAATATCTCAAAATACAAAATACAGTAGTGCCTCCATAGTTGACCACATCCCTACATCAACTATCTCTTTAAATTGGTTTAATTTTCATAGACCAATGGGCATGAACTACATGTACATATCAGTACAGTAGGCCTAGTTCCTTATGTTGACCACCTCCATAGTTGACCAGTTTGTTACAGTCCCTTGGGTCGTCATCTTACAGAGGTTCTACTGTATTTTATTCCCCATTTCTTACCTTTGTAATTCACCAATATTTTATTTCTTAATTTTTTAAATTAACAGGGCGGTGCCCATGGCTCAGTGAGTATGGTACCAGCCACGTGCACCGAGGCTAGTGGCAAGGCTGGTGCGTTCGAACGCGGCCCAGGACAACTAAAACAACAATCACAACTGCAACAAAAATAACTGGGCATTGTGGCGGGCACCTGTAGTCCCAGGTACTTGGGAGGCTGAGGCAAGAGAATCGCTTAAGCCCGAGAGTTTGAGGTTGCTGTGAGTTGTGATGCCACGGCACTCTACCCAGGACAACAGCTTGAGACTCTGTCTCAAAAAAAAAAAAAAAATTTTTTTTAATTAACAGTCCCATGAATCTTTGATTTGATATAGTTTTTGTTACAAAAACTCTAACTCAGGATAATAATTATGAACTTATACTTTTCCTTCATTTTTAAAACTGTGGTACATTTTTAACAGGAATTGAAATGCCTCATCAAGCACCAAGCACTCTAGGCACTGGTACCTCAGTGGGCAGACATAATTCCTTAGGTCATGTCTCTGCACTCAGAAGCTCAACTATGAAAAAAAGAAGGTACAAACTACTAAAAAAAGAAGGTACTGCATGGTCATATTGTCAATACTTATGTGCACACTTTTCACATATGCAAACATCTATTTTGGATGACAATATATGAAGGGTTGCATGAATGGGACAAGCCACGTTCTACAAGAATATGGGAGAAGGAGGGTTTGGGTGAAGAGGAAATAGTGGAGTCTGACAAATTATGGGCCTTATCCTGGCTCTGACCCTTATTAAAGAGACTTTGGACATATTTTTACTCAACTTTTCTGGGCTTCAGTTTCCTCATCTGTAACAATAAGAATAAGAATAACAACAATAATTATTATTATTTATGAAGAAGCTAAAACTAAAGTTCCTGATGTATACACATCAATCACAAGTGTTATTTTATTTTTTCCTAATGTGTTGTCCACAATGTCTCTAAAGTAAAACTAATTATTAAACTTCCTTATATAATAGATTCTTAGGCCAAAATGGGTTTTGAACCACATATTATGTGAGGTGACACCATGAATGGAGAGAAAGGCGCACATAGGAATGCTATCCAAAGGAAATTTTGATGACTCACTGATTAGCCCTGGCACATTGATATTTTCTGAAACTAAAACACAATTTCTGATTTATGATATATATTTCACTTTGGAATGACTTGGTCTGCAAATAGTGATATCTTAATCAAGACATTTGATTACTTAACATACCAATGAGTTGGTGGCAGGCCGTTCCCATGGCCATCCAGTGACTCAGCAATACCACTGGAGATTCTGGTTCTTTCCATCCTTTCACTTCATCACCCTTAACATAATCACATTTTATCCTCAAGTTTTCTCGTTTAGGCCAGGCGATTGCCACCACAATCTGGGCATAATGTCCAGTTTGCAGAAATGAAATCTCCTTCAGTACACATTAGGAAAAAAAAAAAATCACCTTCCCAGCTGTCATACAGGGTGGTTATGATTAAAGAAGTTACAGTTCCGGGCGGTGCCTGTGGCTTAGTGAGTAGGGTGCCGGCCCCATATGCCGAGGGTGGCGGGTTCAAACCCAGCCCCGGCCAAACTGCAACAACAACAACAAAAAAAAGAAGTTACAGTTCCGCTCCCGGGGATTAATGACACCTATGGAACAGCATAAGCATGTTGAGAACAATGAGACATTTGATTTGTGTTTTTTCCCCTGGCTCTGACACTTCTGCTTCCTGTTGCTTATAATACCACTACACAGGCAGTGATTTAGCTCCTTGCATTTGGAAGTCAGAAGCACTGCACTAACATTAGCTTAATAGCTCTGAGAGCCTTGAATTGAGAGGCTATTTTATTTAGATGGAAACCATGGGTCTTCCTCCTCTCTAATTCTGAAGAAAGCTCACATTTTCTAAGCAAAGAAGTTTGAGCGATAGGAAGGAATGAAATCATAACATCATGGTCCTCTGTTTGTCCTTGCCCTGAACCTAGTGCTGTTCTGTGATGCCCGGATGTGGCTATTTGTTGCTGGACAACCATTTACCTCTCTAGGGGCCTCTGTGTGCCTTCACAGCCCACCCCAGCCACCTGCTATCAACATACAATCAGCACTTCCTCACATCTACGAAAGCATGAATCCAGTGTGAAAGGAGATGTGCTAGACTCAGTTTTAATGCAAATCTAGAAAGTTTAAAATTAGCAGATTCAGTCTGCACAAACATCACAGCAACAATCAGCCTCACAAGCAGAGGTAGACACTCTCTGGGATTTTAACCATGGTTCCTGATGTAAGTTAGGTAAGACAAATGCCATAAATTCTCATCTGAAAGTGTAGAAGTGTAATTACTTCATAACCTTTAGAAATAATCAAGTTCTCCTCTGCCATTCAGATTATTCTATAAATAGCTATAGAGCGGGGTTGTGCAGGACTCAAATCTCTAAGGCAATGGTTCTCAAACTTTAATGTAGAATAAACCTTCCATTTGATCCTGCAATCCCATTACTAGGCATCTACCCAGAAAAGAAAAAAAATCATTTTCCATTAGGACATTTGCATTAGAGTGTTTATTGTGGCTCAGTTCACAGTCACCAAGATGTAGAATCAACCTGAGTGCCCATCAACCCAGGACTGGATTAAGAAGCTGTGGTATATGTATACTGTATGTGGTATAGGAATACTATTCAGCCATAAAAATAGATGGAGACTTTAAATCTTTTTTATTAACCTGTATGGAGTTCGAGAACATTCCACTTAGTAGAGTGTCACAAAAATGGAAAAGTATCCAATGTACTCACTACTAACATGAAGCCAGTAGATTAATAAATAAATACACTCCTACAGAAGAGAAAAAATTAAACTCAAGTGGGGGGAGGAGGAAGGGGAAGGAGCAAGGGGGATCGGTGTGCTCTCACCTAACAGGCACAATGTAGGGGTACATGGCGTACCTCCTCCTGGGTAAGGGACACAACTACAACAGGGACTTCACCTATCAAATGCAAACAATGTAACCTAATAGTTTGTATCTTCACGTTAATCTGAAATAAAACAAACTTTGAAGTACGTACATTGAGAATCACCTGAAAGACTCTTTAAAATGCAGATTGCTGGGCTCCAACCCCAGAGTTTCGATTCAGGAGGTCTGGAGTGAGGGCCTGAGAATTGTTTTGATGCTTTTTAATTATTTTAAATTGACGAATAAAAATGCATATATTTATTGTATGCTGCATGTTGAAATATATATACCTGAGAATTTTTATATCTTACAAGTTCCTAGCTAATGCTGATGCTGCTACTGGAGGGACCACACTTTGAGAACTACTATCCTAAGGAAATGACGTGAAATTCCGCTTCTCCCAGTATCACACTTCTTTGGGTGGGTCTCATTTTTTGAAGTGTTTAACATGATCTGGGCTGCTGTTTGAGATGACAGTGGATCTAAATTATTTAAAAACATTGTGAGTCAGCAACAGAAAAAGAACGCTGGCAATGGCACTGGCCTTGCTGTAACTTGAGGGTCTCTGTTACGCCAGGCAACCAAGGAGCAAAGCTTGGATGCTAGAGAAACGGCAGGTGTGCGGCTCACAAGTGTACTCAGCTAGGGAGTGACAGGAGTGTCAGACAAACGCCTGCATTGGTTCTAGATAAGGAAACACCTCTCTCCTGCTCCGCGGCAGGGTTTTCCCATCCCCCTGTGTTTGGGGTGTGTAGAAGTGGCAGGCTCCTAGAGAGGTGTTGCTATCTGCGAGCTGTTGGTGGTACAGCAAATTATATCTTTCCACAGGTTAGATTGACTTGACTTGAGAAGGAGGTTGAATTTCCAGGAGAAGCGCTGTGCCTTCCTGACGCACAGGAACCAATGGCTCTGCACACCTACCACTGTTCTTTTATGAGAGGGGATTGATTTCCCTGGAAGTGTATGTGCGCGCATGTGTTTTAGGAAAACCTCCAACACCTTAATTGCAGGTTCCTTAATAGCACTGTATGAAAACACTCTAGCTTACAAGCATTTATATAATCTGGGTCCTTAGAGTATCTCTTACACAGCTTTTTGATCTTTGAGGGTTTTTTTTTCCCCTCATTTACTCTGCTTAGATGAAATTCGTTTTCCATCTGTGCCACAAATTTCTTATCTAAAAATTTCTGGATGGGAAAAGCAGAATGAGACTATTTCGACTCTACTGACGTTCTGTGATCTGCACCTTTCCTTTTCATGTCTGAAGCACTATGTGGAGAAGGCAGACCTTATTCTCTGAAAATGAAAGGGGCGTCTCATGGTGCTGCAGAGGTAAAAAGTGATAGGCTTATTATTTAGACGTCAGTGAGTGATCAGCTCAGAAGCCTTGAGTGCCAGGGCATAATTAAGAGTCTTAATTATGCTCCATACTTCACAGCTCCATACTTCACTAGCTCCATACTTCACAGCTCAGTTCCTCTCCCAGAGGGGCCAATCTGGTGCAGTGTGTGGGGAGGCACAGATGTCTGCCTTTACATCAGACAGGAGAGGGTGGACAAGGCCTTTTTGGCACATTCATGTTGTCCAAGGATGTTCAAGTATATCTAGACCACACTGCAGTCAATATTTGATATCTTTAGATCAACCTCTGCTTAGACACAGGGAGAGGGAACTTTCTGTCCAGTATATTTGAAGAGAACTTATTTAATTAAGCATATTCATTCATTGGCACAACCTGGACAAAGTAACTATAACCTGTCAAACAGTTCTAAATCTTTGGTATATACGAAGACAAATAAGACATGATTTCTATCTCAAAGACAGTTAAAATCTAATCGGAGAGAAAGTCATGTAAAAAAATTAGTAACCGACTAGTAGGAGGAGGTTGCTGTACATCAGGAAGAAGGGGCTGTGGGCCACAGCAGAGGAGGCAGCAATTTTTCCTTGGGTGGCAGTACAGGGTGAGCGAAGGACTGGGGGAAACTTGACAGAATAAGCAATTTTTGAGCTAAGCCTTGAAAGAGGAGGAGGAGAGTACTAGTTATATTGCTAGTTATAAAAGCTCCTATACATTATGCTATGGGAGGTTGGACTTTATTACTAATAGTCTCCAAAGTGGGATACGTCAGTTTATCCCAAAGAGTCATCTACTAGGCTCAGGCAAGAAAATGTAAGAACTTGTATTGATACTTAGTTTTTTCAACAAATAAGAAAGAAATTATGTTTTGCTAATACATATGATATAAATTGAGGGTCGGTATCTTAGCCAAATGCAATTTCCCAACAGATATGGCTGTTAGGAAATACAATACAGATACTTCTAAGATAAAATAGACAGAACCTGATGCCTGAGGACTTATAGAAGTGATGAGCCTGAGTTTTCAGTTTTGATGAGGGAGAAGTAGATGGCAGGGCTACCCACCACAAACAGGTGTTCAGGCTATGTCCTCACAAAGAAACCCAGCAGAGGAGAGGGAGGGCTAGTCGTCCATAACACTGTCTACTCTGGTACGGGGGTGCACCAGCCGGGGCAGTGATTCCTTTCATAACGCAGCCAAGACCCAGTGTGTGCCAGGCAGTGCTCGGGTGGTGGCTTCATTCATTAGCACAGAGACTGAGGAGAGTGGGCTGGGGGTGCAGGGAGACTCTTGGGTTAGACCTAAGGCATGTTGTCTTTGTACTTGTGTAGAACAGTCAGCTGGATGAACTGTTAAAGGTCAGAGGAGGGATAGAGTGGGGGAAAAAGAGGGGGATTCTGGAAATAACCCAGGGACAGGTAGGAATTGAAGCCTTTGGCATGGTTAAGGTCATAAGTGGCCATGCAGGTGGGAGGATGATCCTAGGGAGCAAGGATGACCTAATTGAGGGGGCAAAGGGCAGGAGAGGAGCCTGTGGGGTGACAGGAAATAATCCAAGGCAGAAAGAAAACCATGGAAGGTGGCATCACAGGAGCTCCAGCAGGAGAAAACTTCAAGAAAGATCAAGTAAATGGGAAGATAAAAATTGTGGGATTTGGAGTTAGGAAATTGTTAATTCCCTTAGAAAATTATTTCAGTGGAGGAGTGATGAGTTCAGATACTTGATTAAATGATTAAAGAGTGAAATGAAGGTAAGAAAACCAACATTGGGGATGTAAAATATATGTATTAAAGAGTTTGCACAAGAAGGGAAGGATCAAGATGAAAGTCCTATAGACCTTTTATTACCCCCTTGCAATTTCATTGAATGAGTATTGATTTTCTTTTAGCCCCGTGTTGAAGATAGATGTCTCCCCTTCGGTGTGAATCAGGCTCCTGTCTTCTCAGGATCTTGTCCTTACTCAGTTGCTCACTGCATTCTTTCATGTCCAGAGTTGAAACAGGTTTTGAGATACGCACACAATATGATTTTCCATTTTTGTTTCTAGTTCTCATTCTATTGATAACCAAAGCTGATTTTCACATTTGATTTTAACAGCACATTGGCCCCATTTTTGGGATTCTTTAACATGTAACATTGTTCCTCTTCAGAATTTGCATACATGTATTTTGCACATATAAAACATTGAATATTTATTACATGAATCTTGTCAGATGCTACAATTTTGAAAGCATTTTTTAAGGTATTTTCTCTGAGTTACCCATTTTGAAGCTCAAATATCATATTGTATCCCATACAGACTCCATTGTTTCCTTCAATAGTCCTTTCAGCTATCTGGAAATGTATATTAATAATATCATTGCAACCATGAGGGTATTCCTTTTTTTGTATTTCCATCTTTCTGATCATTTATAGCATATGTTAAGTGGCATGTTTTTTGTGTGTAGAAACTGTTATTCTTCTTTATTCAGAAAAACTTATTATGCCTAAACTTTGGGTTGTCTCAAAATCATTATCTGTTAATGAAATATTCCCCCCAGTGGATCCCTACCCCGATTTGGTCTTACGATGTTTTACATTACCTTTGAAATGAAACCTTGTTGAGGGTTTTTCAAACAAGGGAATAAAGTGAGTTTCTTGGACTTTTATAGTTTCATACGTACCATCTCCAAGCAATCTGGTAGTTCTATCAGGAACAATTTCCTCTTCTAAAAATAGTAATGTTTTATTTGTGATATGTGCTGAAATGTTTAGTGATTCTATGGGTTATGGCATAATAATTTTGCTCAGTTTTCTGAGATCTGTCTGCCAGGGATCTCCTCAACTGTGGCAGGATGTCTGTCTAGATCAATATGTATACAATCCCAGCAATAAATTCCTTCACTGTGCTTACGTAGGTGCCCATGATTTATTTATTTCCATTTGCCAATTAGGTCTAGAGAGCCTTCCTAAAAGATTCACTGGAAAAAGACAGAAAGAAATCTTGGAAGGAAAGAGCTGAACCAAAAAAGAAAAACCTTTCTGCTACCTAAATTTAGAGTAAATCCATCACCATTTTTGTTTTACCTCAATTAACTTTATCCTTCTGAATTCATCTAGTCTCCAAAGAAATCTTACAGCCTGGAGAATTCCTCTATCCTACTGGACTTTAAAAGTTCTTGTGAAATGTGTAGTTCATGTGATCAGGGAATCCGAGTATATTGGTATTCATTATTATGATGGCGCTTGTGGGCGTCAGGAACGATAATGTCTGTGTTTAATGGTATTTGTAGCTTGCCCCTGGCTGGCAATTACCTGCCAAGTGTAGTGGCTGGACTGAAAGCATGATTGCAGCAGCCCATTTTAAGAGTTATCCTGCTGTCTCCTGATGATAATTTGACCTACAGCATATGTGTGTGTGTGTGTGTGTGTGTGTGCGCGCGCGCACACACACACATGCGTGCTGGGTACGCCATCATTTCCTCATTCCTCCTGTGCAGTTAAAGGAAACTTCCCAGGGAATTGAACAATTCAAATAATAAATTTCTTCAATATTGGCTTTGTTCAGCCAGCTGAATATTCTTAATAAAACAGCAATTGCCTGTCCTGAACCCACTCCTTAGGCAAGAGACAAGGGGTAGGTGGAGAACGTGCTGGGTTCACAAGTGGCTGTGCCTGCACAAGACTGTGATGGAGGCGTCTGGTCTCGGGAGGGAGAGGCTGGTTGCCCACAGGTCTTAGAGACTGACAGGAGCCACTGCTGATTCAACCGTTTTGCATGCATCTGCCTGTGATGAGTTGGGCAGCATTTATTACCTTTTTATACTCTTTAAGAAAAACTGCTGCCCAGCTCAGACAACTATGCAAGATTACCATCACTGCTGAAAGCTGGAGTACTGATATTGCATTTACACGGAGTTGGCTGTGTGAACAAGGGAGAATGCAAAGCAAGACTTCAAGTTCTCAATGCTGTACAAATGGAGACAGTGAAATAATAGCAGCAAAACCTCATGCAAATGTATAAACCTCAATCCTAACAACCTGTGTGCTTCTCAATAGTACAGTACAAAGCTTGTGGCCATTGTTCTCTGTTTGATGTATTGCTTTCACAGTTTTAATTATTTTATTTCTATTTAAAATAGAAGTTAATTAAAATGTCTACCAGTTATTAACAGTTCACATGTTGAAAAGAACTTTTTTAGGCTTTGTACATTTTTCTTGTTGTAAAATCAATACGCAGTCACTGTTGAAAAATTAGCAGGAATAAGCAAAAGTAAAGAGTATGAATATCTAACGCATTGCCTTAACTACAGGCTAGGCACTGTCATAAATGAGTTCTTGTACTAGCTCATTTAATTCTCAAGGCCATCTTACAAGGTAACTTTTTATCTATTCTCAGAAAGAGAATTGAGGCCCAGAGAGATTCAACAACCTGCCCAGAGTCTAAAAATAGTCCAGCTCTAGAGTGTACACTGTTCACCACACTGTTGTACTTCTCGGGAACTACTCACAATATCTCTCCCTCAGGAATAACTTACAGTTAACCTTAGTGGATAATGCTTCAGACCTTTTCTATTAATATAAACTAATGAATATATTTTATGCTTGTATAACATATGTAAATATAGAGTCTATGTATACATAACTGATTTTCAAATATCACTCTCAAAATATGCATTTTTAGGTGGCTCCTGTAGCCCAGTGGGTAGGGCATCAGCCACATACACTGAGGCTAGTGGGTTCAAACCCTGCCCAAGTCAGCTAAACAGCAATGACAACTGCAACAAAAAAATAGCCGGGCATTGTGGCGGGTACCTGTAGTCCCAGCTACTTGGGAGGCTGAGGCAAGAGAATCACTTAAGCCCAACAGTTTGAGGTTGCTGTGAGCTGTGGCGATGCCGAGGCACTCTACCGCGGGTAACGTAGTGAGGCTCTGTCTCAAAAAAAATATGCATTTGTATTTTTCTTGTTTCATGAATGAGGAAAATAAGCTGAGTGACTTGTCCCAAATATTTTGCCTTTGGTGGAAAAGAAACTTTTCTCCAAGTATGACACTCCATCAAAGAGATTCTTTTCTTTTCTAAGCTGCCTTGTGTCTTTTGATTTTGATGAAAGCATCTTATTTTGTCCTTATAGTATGCTTCTCCCAGGTGAAGGTGATTAGCAGGTAGAGCGGATACTCTCAGTGCTCTGACCGGTTGTGCCTTCTCAGCTGGTGCATCCGAGTCTCAGCAGTTGCAGTGCTGGTTCTGACCTCATCCCACACCTAGCTGTCCTCTTCTCTAGAGAATTGCCTTAGGTTACAACACCCATCTCAGGAGCTGCATCTAGAAAACCAGATTCTAGAGAAACAGAACAGATGGTTTTTACAGCATAAACACCCTCTGTGGGACAAAACCCAGTACCCACACTGAGCAAGAGCTGCCTTTGGGGGCCTTTCAACAATTTTCATAATTTTTAGTCATATAATTTGCCTTTAATGCTAGAGCTTTTTTTCCCCAAAAAAGTCCAGTGACTATGTTTTTGAAATGTTTTATTCACATATTTTGCTAAGGTGACTTACATGGACCAAAGAAAGCCCTGAAAATCATTTCAAACACATTTAATTCAGGGTCACTTCTCAGGTTTCCATATTTCTGAGCTTTAATGCTTTTCTATTTCAAATCAATTACTTTCTATTCATTTCTATTCATTCTTTAAGCACACATATTTTAGAGTTATAACAGAAGAATAGCTATGAATAACTACCCTGCCTCCTTCTTTAATTTCACAGTACTCCCATCTGCCTTCTCTCTCCCTTGCTGAAAATTTCCTTTGCTCCATCACCATAATTTCACCGTTAGCTTTCTCCTGCAAACTTCTGGTACATCTTGCTATTAAAGTATTCTCTACTGGGTCCTCTGCTAAATGAACACTTCGCTTCTGCTCCAAATGTCCCCTTTGAAGTCACAGGTAAGTATAAAATATAAAATTTTTGAACTGATTTTTGAATATAGTTACCATCATTATTTTATTGCCCTGACTTTCTGAGATTTTCCAAAAGAACCATTATGTAGATGAGGACCTGGGATATTTGGGCAATATTGCAATTTTTCAGAAGTGGAGATTATATCACCATGAAATCTTATAGTGTTTGAATTTCCCTGAATTTCTAATTTCATCCACATCCCAACAGACTCATCACTTTTTATTTATATTATCGCAGGAGCCTCTGAGCTGAGCTGCCTGCCCCCCTTCCCAGCCTGATCAATCCATCCTCTACGCAGTTGTGCATTGGAAGAATAAGAGTTGTCTTGGGCCACACATTAAATACACAAACACTAATGACAACTGATTATCAAAAAAAAGAGGTCTGTGCATACTTTTCATAATATCTGACACCACAGATAAGAAAAAAAAAGTCCTCACAAAATCAACATATGGCCCACAGGCTGCAGGTTGGACACCCCTGCTCTACAGGACTGCTAACGAAATCTTCTAAACTTTGTTCTCACCATGGTACTTTCATGCTCAAAACTCATACCTCATTCTCCCTGCCTATAGAATACTGTCTTGGAAACTCTTTAGACCAATAAGTCCAACATTTATAGTACTGAAATTAAAGTACAGTTTCATTCTCAATTCCATCCTCCACAAGGTTCTAAGTAGGCATGTATGTGAACACCCAGCCTATTACCAAATGCTATTTGTAACCCTCCAGCTTCCCCTGCAAACAGCCACCTCTTGGCCACTCTTGGATTTGGGGATAGGCACATTGGTGGTATTTTCCATGCTGAAGAGGATGGAATAGGGAAGAGACTATTATGGCCCTAAAAGAGGGTTGAAAGACACTGAGGCATCATGTTGCAGGCTTCTGAGTGACATATGGTCTAGGAGGGAAGGAAAGGGCTGGAAAAGGTAGACATGGTCACTTAGGCCTGTGGATTACTCACTCTGTGTAGACGGGTGTAAAGATCCAAGGGCAATTCTGAGTCTGACATGGAGGACTTTTCATGATCTGCTCCTAATTTACTTTTCCAACATCATCTCATACTATTTTGTACCTCCAAGTGTGATCACTGCACAGTGGTCAGTTTGGTCCACTTACAGATCAGGTCTTTGTGGGCATGATTTTCCTCGTCTACCACATGCTTTACTCATGCTACTTAGGAGGCGAGCGAGCAAGTGAGCTAGACCAAGTGGGGACCTCAGCTCATTGGAGAGAGCAGTCCCATCTAAATCGCAGTGATACTTTTCAATTTAAGTCAATTGGTCTCATAAAAGACTGTGTACCCAGTCTTGCCAAGTCTTGCTTGACTTAAGACTAAGTCAGAAATATGGATTTTTTTCATATTAAATCTCTTGATTTTGAAATATTGATAACTGATTAAAAATGTTAAAAGTATAATGTTTTTTTTTTTTATTAAATCATAACTGTATACAATGATATGATTATGGGGCATTATACACTCACTTCATAAACCATTTGACACATTTTTATCACAGTGGTTAACATAGCCTTTCCGGCGTTATCTCAGTTACTGTGCCAAAACATTTACATTCTACATTTACCAAGTTTCGCAAATACCCCTGTAATATGCACCACAGGTGTGATCCCACCGATTCCCCTCCCTCTACCCACCCACCCCCTTTCCCACTTCCCCCTATTGTTAAGTTGTAGCTGGGTTATAAAAAGTATAATGTTTTAAACTCTAACATCCAAATCAAACTCCACTGTGGCTTCAATTTGGTCTGTATATGTTCTGTAACCGGGAATGGTCTATATCCTCTTCTCCAGCTCTGTGAATAGTGCCTTTCTTGAAGCATGGACTCAGATTCTACCTCCTTTGTGAAGCATTCTTGAGCCACCAAAAGCCATAGAACTTTCATCTTTCTCTGAGCTATTCTAGTACTTATGATCCATCCCATTAATTTGACACCATTTGTAACTTCTTTTTATACCTCTAATAGACTTGCCAAGGAGAGGAACTGTCATACTTTTTTTGTTTATCCCCTAAGGCCTAACAGAGTGCCAGGCCCATGATAGATAGTCAACAATAAATAAATATTTGTCAAATCAAGAATAAATGAAAACAATATCATGCAAAGATTTAGAAGTGTGCCTACTTTAGACCAAGCTACTTAATTTCTAGGAATTTCTCCTAGAGAAAAAGCATAAATGTGTACAAAGATATATTTGTATAACAATATTTATCATACTATTACTTAATAAAATAAAAAGTTAGAATCAAGCTAAGTATCCATGAAAGGAGCTTGAATAAATTAAAATTATAATATACCATGTGATCTGTTGAATGTCTCCTAAATTTCTTCATCTAAGGTTTCCTCCTCCATCTTTTTTTATTCTTGTTATTTTTTTTTTCATAGAGCAACTGGGTTGTTTGTCTTATAATTTCTCATACTCTGGACTTTTCTGAGTGAATCCCTCTGATGTCATTTAACATGGTCCTTTGTCCCTTGTACTTTCTGTAATTGTTTTTGGAGACTTAACTAAGATCAGGTTTGGTATTTTTGGCAAGACCACTTTAGTAAACTTAATAAACTTTCCAAACCTCAGTGGGAGCTTTGCTTACGGGGTCTGGACCTAAGTTGTGGCTTGCTCCAGGCTGGGGCTGGGTTCGATCTTCTCTACATGATCTCTCATTCAGGGACTCAGAGCCAGGAAGCAGCCCCTGCCTGGTACTTGTAGTTTCTGTGGTTGAGAACAGAAGCACAAGGAGAGAAGAGCCAAACCATACAGATGCACTAAAAGCTTTTCTTTGGAAGTGTGTAAGTCAGGTTCATGCACATTCCATTATTCAAAAGTAGTCCCATAGTCAAGTTCAAAGTCACCAGGGCATGCCAAAGAAGCATGGGGAGGTTGGAGAAGAGCTGAGAATTTACCAAAATAACGTCGTGCAGTTTGTTTTCTTTTGTTTATTTCTTCTTTGGTGATACCTTGAAATTGTAGGGGCTATAAAAAGATGATGTTCTAATCATATCATTTTTCTTTCTTTATGACCTGGAATACTTCATAAAGAGAAACTTTTAAACTATTTGTCTAGCTTAAGAAAACAACTTATAAAGAAAAGCCAAGATGAATATTTGATGCTTTTCTTTTTAATTGCTTTTTATCAAAATAATAGTGTTTTTTTATTATTATTTCAAAGTGGTCCATGAGTACCTTGAGAGAAGGGAAGGAAATATCATTGCGAACTCACACATTTACATGTGTTTAATGTATTCCAATCCATTGAAGTGTTCCTTTTTGGTGTTGAAATGACATACCTTTGCCCAATAAGAGCCTATTCAAGTTCCCGAATCCTTTAGACGTGACTCTAGTGTGCTTGCATGCATTCTTTGCTTTCTAGACAAAATATATTTGTGAGTTCGTATTAATATTGCCAGTTTAAGCTCAAGATTTTTTTCCTACTCTCTCACACACAAGAATCTGATCCTGGTTCACACAGCTAAGTAATGATCTAACAACCTGGAAAAAGAAACAGTTTGTATTTGATGGTATTAAGAAACTGAAAGGGGCTTTGGCGATGTACCCAGGGATTACACCAGGAAAGGTTCAGGCCATGTTTAATGAAAGAGGACAGAGACCCACCTGGGCAAAGATGACGGCTGCACTCAGAGTGGTTGGAGGCTTCTTTTTATACGGGGTATGGGGGTGGGAGAGTCCACAAGTTGCTAGAAGGCTTTGGCAGGCCAGGGCCTTTCCAGGGGACCTCTTGGAGCAGAGTCAGGTAGGCCTTTTGTTCTGGGAGGAGAGGTGGGGGAAGAGTTTAGGTACCTAACAAAAATTACTATTAATTTTCAGTGAATAATGTTATTATAATTATGTCCTAGGAAGAATCTCAGGTCTTATATCAATATTTATATTTACATATAAAATTCTATGGTATCTTGGATTTGCTTCAAGATAATCCAAGGAATTGGGGAGAGAGAAGTATACAGTATATGGATGAAAGAAAATGAGCTTGGGTTAAAAATTGTTCAATTTGAGCCGTAAGTAAGCAAGGTTCATTATTCTACTCTGTCTATGTTTTTATATGCTTAAAATTTTTAATAATACTTTTTTTAAAAGGTGTGTTAGAAAAATATTTAATGAATGAAACCATGTTCACATGATATAATTAAATGAAAAGTCACTTACGCCACCTTTGTCAAATAAGCTTGAATTTGTAGAAGAAAAGAAATGTAAGAAGACTAAAGGAAGTGCCCTAAATGACGAATGACCCTCTCGGGCTACAGACCATTTTCATTTTAGTCTTTGTGTCTTTCGGCATATTCCAATTTTCCAGTATGAACATGTACTACTTTCATAATCAGAGAAAAATATAAACATTGTTGACTAAGTGACTTTAAAATAATGAATACTGCTCTACTTCCTTGTTTATACGGTTTTATGATAATAGCATCTCCCATTTTCAAGCTATTACCGAATGCTGCTCCACTGTGGCTGCCTGGAAGCCTGGATGCCACCCCCTCCTCCTTGGCCATTTTCCTCCCAACACCATCTTCCCCACAAGGGGCCCTCATTTTTCTCCCACTACTGGGGACCCAGAGTCAGGGAAGTTAAGACCTTAACTCATGCTGAAAAAGAATACAGCTCCACTCCTCCCTGCTCTCTGTTTCTTCTCTGTTGTCTGTCTGGCTTATTTTTTTTTCTGTCTATAGTTTTCTTCCTTAGAGGTTATAATTTTTATTAATAATATTTGTTAGAAATTATTAACAATATTAGGTCAGGCATGGTGGCTTGTGCCTGTAATCCAAGAGTTTTGGGATGCTGAAATCGGATTATTGCTTGAGCCTGAAAAGCTTGAGGTTGCAGTGAGTTGTGATCATACCACTGCTTCCAGCCCAGGTGACAGAGTAATACCCTGTCCCCCGCAACCAATAATAATAATGATGATGATAGTATATGGCATTTATAGAGCTTTGGCTAAGTGCCTGGCACTCTGGTAATTACTTGACATACATAAATGTTTTTAGTCCTTACAGTAGCCTTCAGATTTAAGAATTACTCCTAATGCTCACAACAGCTCTGTAACGCAGTGCTGTCTGTCCACGCGGAATGGGTGCAGCTCACAGAGAGCTTCCGCACCTTCTCCAGCCACCTGCAGGCCTGAGACACAGTTGGTTCAAACGCACGTGTGTCTGGGTCCACAGCTCACAGTTTTCTTTCTGTGCTTTGCTGTCTTCTGCTAAAAAGAAAAGAAGGGGAAATTTTTTTCGAATTACCCTAAAGCAGAGATCTGTAAAACTTCATCCACAATTTAAAAAGGGCTTGTGTTGTATTTGTTTAATTATTCTGTATCCTATGTGTACTTCACCTGAGCCCTGTAAACTAGTTGTTTTTGTTGTTGGCTTCCTCCTCATAAATGAGCTTGAAATGCACAATAATAAAATTCTGGATTAAACAAAGTCTTACAAGGAAGGATACAGAGAGCCAACCATCTAGGGGTGCTCTGTGCGGAAGGAAGAAGACCCCAAGGCAAGAGAGAGTAGAATAAGAGGGAGAAAAGAATTAAACCCCACAAAAGAGGAAACCCTTGAGCCCTGGGGCTGAGCTTGGCTCAGGGATTCTAGAAGCAAAGCAGAGGGATGAAAATATATTCGATCCAAGGCAATGTCTACACATCAACTTTAACATCCTGAGTAACGTTGTCTTTGGCGTAGTGCTCCTTAATGAAAAAATATTCTTCCAAGTTGTAAAAATTACAAAGTCCCTAAACCATAAAGTATGTCTTTTACAATTTTTTTTTTTTTTAAGAGACAGAGTCTCATTTTGTCGCCCTTGGTAGAGTGCTGTGGCATCACAGCTCGCAGCAACCGCCAGCTCTTGGGCTTAGGCGATTCTCTTGCCTCAGCCTCCCAAGTAGCAGGGACCACAGGCGTCTACCACAATGCCTGGCTATTTTTTTGTTGCAATTTGACCAGGGCCGGGTTTGAATCCACCACCCTCAGTATACGGGGCCCGTGCCCTAATCACTGAGCCACAGGCGCCGACCCCCCCCCCTTTACAAATTAAACCCAAACTAAGCAGTATATCTAACTGGGGGCCCTTTGCAACAAGTTCAGCTTATCTTAGATGCTTTTCTCTTCACCCTTTGGGACCATTTGTCTCTTTCCCCCAATCTGATGGCCCAGCACTGCCACAGTCTGGGCACTGTAGCATCATACATGGTCAGCCCCTCTGCAGGCCCCTCCCTTGGACTTGCTAGCCAGAAGGATTTTTCTTCTTATTGAACCATATATCTCCTTCACAGATGAATTTGGTGGTCTTTGGACCCCATGGCCAACCTATATCAAGTGAGAATCTAACAAACCAAGGGGCTATTGCAAGTGAAATTTACCTTTCCTAGGGGAGATATTTATATTTCTTTGTACAGGAGCCTTGGGAGAAGATGCCTTAAACATGAGGATAATGTTTAATCATAGAAATTTCAGACTTTGGGAGAAGCTAAACAGGTGCTGTTTGGGGGCAGATGCGGCCGTTGGCACTCATCAAATCCCACTGAATATGAAGCGCAGACAAGTGCACATGAACTCTTTAAGCAGTAACCGTTTGGGCAGGGCTGTCTGTGGACATTTTTATTGCACTGAAAGAGCTGAGAGATGGATTGGGCTGTAGGTTAAAATGGAAAAGAAAGCAAGGAAGAGGATATTGGCAATAAGTAACACAATGTAGGAAGTACATGTAAAGTAAATGACTTTTTAGCTGTGGGAACTACTGAGTTGAGTTCATCTGAAGTTTTTCTCTTCCTACCAAAAGCTAGGAAAGTCTGCAAACCATCCCACCATAGCAGGGCAAGTGGGAAAAGGCATTCCCAGGAAGCTACAAGCAGATATTTTTAAGAACTTGTGAAAAATACCCATAATCTGCCCAAATCTATGCACTAACACACAGAAATAGCTAGATATAGGCGAACACATTTGAAAATCACAGAAAAAAAGGCTTAGGAAATCTGAACTGTGAACAAATGCCAACACATTCTCTGAAATTCGATTCCGCCTTCTTATAAAGTCCTAGCTTCTTCAGCGTGACTCCTGATGGAACACTGGAAAACATGGGCAAGTGCAAAATTTAGAGAAAGATCAGAGACGGTGCAGAATCCGACCTCCAACCATATTATAATCAAGTCAGACCTCGAGGCAATTTGGCTAATTACTTTTTCCTATAACAAATACTTATTGAATCTTTGTTATGTTCTAGACACTTCTGTTTTATGCAGATGAATTCAATTTTATAACACTTTGATATCAGTGCTATGTTTTTATCCCCATTTTATAGATAAGTCCTTTGTGACTAAGGAACAGATAAGACAATTAAATCGGACCCAAGTCATGCAGCTGGTGAGTGGCAGAGCTAGGATGCAGACCCAGGGCAGGGCGCCTTAGATCCAGGTGGATGCTTCACTGACGTGTGCTATTGACACGCTCCAGTTGGAGAAATCCACAGGCCAGCTGGGAGGCACAGGCAGTCCTAAGTTTCATAACTCTGACTTGTTCAAGTTCAGTTCATGTTCTATAGGACAACAGTCTATTTCACATCAATGTATCTGCTGTAGGAACAGAACCCCGCCCCAGTGTTGTAGACTCCAAACACAGAAAAATAAGGCCTGTTATACATTCCTCCCCTGCCCACAAGCCTTGGTACCCCCAGTCCACCTTTCCCAGAATGGCAGTGACATTCTCTTCCTTGTCCCATTTCCTCAGTGGAGGCATCTTTATCCATGTACTTGGAAATTTAATATTACTCCTCCTCCTGGGAATTCAGAGAAGGGAATTCATCACCTCCTCCTGAGACAGCCTTTCTTCTCTACTTTGCTCAAACCCAATGACTCATTTCTTGAATGTGTTCCTATTTCTCCTCTACCAAACAGCCACCAGCCTTCCAGGAAGCTAAATTCTTAACAAGTAAGCCAAAAAAGAGAAACCTGCAATCTCCTTCATCTATTCAGAAGGCCAGCATCTTTCTAACAGGATACTCGGGAAGTGTTAGCTTTTCTCTGGCTCTGGTGGGCCCAGACACGCATTGAGCAAAGACTAGAACTCTCCTTACTTTTTGGGTTCTGGTAAAACATCCCTACTCGTAACAAAAGACTTCTAGAAGACAGCTCTGGAACCTTTCACAAGGTCTCCAGCAGACGACCTCTGATCTCTGTGATAACACAGCCATCTTCTGAACTACATGTGTGCCACACCTTCAACTATTTTTAAAAAGGCCCCTCCCCCTAACTCAGCACTGTCACCATCTTCCATTTTCCGTGGCAGCCCGTCTGTTTGCAGATGCCCCTACTAAATGTCTGCTGTTGACTCTACCTGGCCTGGCCCTTTGCAGCACCCTTTCACCTCTCGATATCTAAAAGGAAGCACATCAAGGACATGCCACTGTATTGTTTATGGTTTGTAGGGTACTTAGCAAATTGTGGATGACTCATTTCATTGGTTTAGTTCAATCACTCTCAGTTTTCCTTTGTATTGTTTTCACTGAGTTCCAGAGAAAAGCATGTCTTCAGCCAGTACATAGGAGACGTATCTGAGCTGGGAAGGCCAACCTTTACCCTACTGCTGCTCCCCACCAGTTCTTGTCTGCAGTACAATTCTGGTGCCCAGAGTGTGCAGAGAAGATAGGGGCAGCCTCTCTTCCCCCGAGTGGTGCCCAGTTAGAAGGAACTAGTTCCTTCCTAGTTAGATGACTCCGCATCTATTGTTCACCTGGTATATCCCAAGGCAGAGCAGGGGAGGCCTTATCACAGCTGCTTTCCCATTTCCACATCAGCAAGAAAGACTCTACTCTGATAATGGTGTTCTGACTGAGGTGGCCTAAGTTTGTGCCCAGTGAGTCTCACATGGATGTCAAACCCAGGTCCTGGCCTGCTGGACCTGCCCTCAACTTGCTAATTGGCCTGGGGCCAGAGGCAGCACTGCAATCCAACTTGAAATTACCCAATTGAAAAATACTTCTTTTGGCTCCCACATATAAAGGCTGGTGTACAGGGCTAATCATTGGCAAAACAGAGTAGTGGGAAGTTGTCCCCCCTCCCAAGAGTCCCAAGACCTTCATCTTATCCCAATCAACTTCCCCATATCTTCTCTTTTTCCTTTGCTTTCTCCTTATCTGAACTCCAAATGGATCTGAAGTCTACAAAACACACAGTGAAAATGGCTGGTGCAGAGCAACCTCCTGTTTTTTTACTGAAGGCTGTGGTTCTCAGGTTAGCTAACAAATGCAGATTCTGAGGTTTCAGTGCGTCCACCCTGCTACTTCCCTGGATATTTGCATTAGGAGCAAAATCCCACAGGGGACTTGGATGCTCCAACAGTCACATGGGGAAAACTGCCTGAGGGTAGAGGTGCAAAGTCCTAATGGCATTACTGCAGGGAGGGGTAAATGTCTGGAGGCCCTCAAGGTCTGCCCCACTCCCCACTACCTGTCATGACTTAAATTGTGTCCCTCCACAGGACAGGTTGAAGCCCACTCCCAGAATCTGTGAATATGACCGTATTTGGAAACAAGTCTTTGAGGATGTAATCAAGTTCAGATGAAGTCACACTGGAGTACTGGTGAGCCTGGACACCATGTCCTTTCTGCTGTCTTCGTAGGAAGAGGAGACATGTCACAGAGACGAGCACAAAGTGATAGTGATGCGGAGGCACATAGGGCACCTGTGACTGATTCTTAGGCAGAGAACTGAGGGACGCAGACCCAGGGCAGAGTCTGCCAGCAGCAAGGAAGGGCTCTCCTCTGCAAGTCTCCGACAGCCCCCATTCTGCCAACGCCCTGATTTCCCATCTTGTAGCCCCTACATCTGTGAGACAATACCTTTCTGTTGTTTAGAGTTGTCTACTTTGTGGTACTTCATTAGAGCAGCCTTACCAAGCTGAACTTCTCTCCCAAAGCTCCCTTCTCTGCTCCTCCTGCCCCAGGTGACAAGGTACAGATGGTGGCCTCTCCCTCTGCTGCCTTGTGGGGGAGTCAGCATGGCACCTCCACCACTTCCGGCCTTCTGAGGAGGTGCCATGCTGCCATGACCTTGGGCTGCTTCCTGATCTTGCAGAGGTGAGTAGGATGTGGACCTGTTCAGGAATCTTCATGATTAAACCAAAGGCCCATCAGCTAAGAGGAGAATCAGATGACAAACCAAGTAAAGCTCTGATTTCAATTCCAAATTGTCTGTTTCTCCGGAGCTACAGAAAATGGACCTTTTGACTTTAAGAGAGGCTCAGAGCCAGAGGGTCACCTGTCTGAGAATTCCCTGTGGTTCTGAGTTCCCTTCCTTGGGGACTGCATTTCCTATAGGGCTCAGTAAGAGTATAGGATGTATTCATAGAGCTGTCCAGGGCAGAACCAGAGTCAAGGTCAGACACAACTCTCTGTCCACTCGGCCACCTGTCCACAAAGGCAAACCGAATTCTCTGGTAGTCACGTTGTCCTTGACGTAGGAAAGCTATCTGCACACTTAGCACTTTCTTTATAACTCCCATAGCCATTTTCAGTAGTCTCTGCATTTTTATTAAGAAATCAGTACATAGAAGAAAATAAATGAAATAAATTAGAGCTCTCCCAGGTCAAGAAGAAAGAAGAGAAAGTTTTCTGATGACTTTATAGTTTTAAGGTAGTTGCACTTCAATTTGCATTTTATTTTGAAATCTCTTGTTATACCAGTCGTATCCTTGCCACACCGATTGCCCAAAGCATTTCTAAAAATCAACACAGCGTTCAGAATTTAGGGAAGCAGAGAAGCAGAAGTGATTTGAGTCCCTTGGGCTATCTAGGTATGTCTCACTTTAAATGTTCAAGGGCCTCAGGTTAAGGAGAAAATTAGTATTGTCCCTAAATTTGTGAATAATACGTGATCAACATTCTAGGCTTCTGCATATGTATTCCTAACCTCTGCACCTGTTTAGAAATTAAGCATGTGTGGGAATTCTAAATTTTGTTACAGACATGAGAGAGAAGGTTAAATCAAGGGGATTAGATAAACAGGGCTACTTAATTTTGAGTGAGTATTTAAGACTTCTCATAGGAAGGGTACTTGGAGAGATGGCACTGCGGGGGGGCAGGGAGGGGCTTCAATTAGTTTTTCTGTTTCCTCTGAGGCTATAACTGAAGAAAATGACCTTCAATTGTTATGTAAAATTTCAGCTAATCATAAAATAGAGCAGTGGTTGGCAAATACAGTAGAACCTCTGTAAGTTGACCACCCAAGGGAATGCACCGAACTGGTCAAACATATGGAAGGATCAACAGAAGGAACCAGGCCTAGTGTACTAATGTGTACATGCAGTGCATGTCCTGTCTATGAAAATTAGGTCAACTGAAGGAGGTGGTCCGTGTAGGAGGTGGTCAACTCTGGAGGGTCTACTGTATTTCAGCCTTTTCAACTACTCAGCTCTGGGATTTTATCCTGAAAGTGGCATAGACAATGCACAAATGAATTCATGGTTATATTCTAATAAAACTTTATTTATAAAAAGTCAGCAGGCTGAGTTTAGCCTATGAGCTATGATGTAGAGCATCCAGAGGAAAAACCTGTTTAAACATCATTATAGTTGACGGAGATGCTCCATGACTGCAGGGTTTTAAAAACTGAATGGTGCTTGAGCCCAGGATTTTGAGACTGTGATATATGACACCATGGCGCTCTACTCAGGGGACAGAGTGAGACTCTATCTCAGAAAAAACAGAAACAAAAACAAAAAACCAGAATGGGTAGTTACTTGTTTGGGTTGCCTTACAAATGTTAATTCCTCTATTTTGACTACTGTTAGATCTTTGCTTTAAAGAGTACTCTATATTGGCCTGGCTCTGGTGTCTCACTCCTGTAATCCTAGCACTCTGGGAAGCTGCAGCTGGTGGATTGCTTTGAGCTCAGGAGTTTGAGACCAGCCTGAGCAAGACCAAGACTCCATTGTTAAAATAGAAAAACTAGCCTGGCATTGTGGTGGGCACCTGCAGTTACTCAGGAGGCTGAGACAAGGAGGTCGCTTGAGCCCAGGAGTTTGAGGTTGTTGCTGTGAGCTATGATGGCACTCTACCTAGGGTGACAGAGTGAGACTCTGTCTCAAAAAATAAAATAAAATAGAATAAAATTAAGAGTTCTGCATTCTATAAACAACTGTGTGTGTGTGTGTGTGTGGTGTGTGTGTGACATGCCGGCTCTTATTATACTTAGCATTGTCACAGAACTACTTAGTCACTTAAAACACTTTCCTTGGGAAGATCATTCAAACCCTGGAAAAATATTTCTCTATAGGTCTCATCCTAAGTCTTTTAAACAAAAGACTGCATCTGAATGCTGTGAGAGACTTGGCCACAGAGGCGTTGGAGGGTCTGAGCCTAGCGAGCACTGGGGTGGAAGAAAACACAAATCAATTAACCCATCAAATCTTTTCTCCCAGATAACAAAAATATAGTAGATTCTTACAGTAGAGCTGAATGTGCACCTTCCTTCTTCCCTTTGTACTCTATCTAATTCATGGTCCAGGAGGGCTCACAAATTATTGTGGTTTTCACAGCATGTGCACACGGCCTAAGGAACACTTTGCAATGTTAAAAAGTTCTAATTACTCCTAAATCTGTATATATGCATTAATGTATATATGTAGGTCTAGACATAACATGTAAGACTCAAGACACTGATTCTTTACATTGGTAACTAGCTAGACATCAAATGGAGAACTGTGACTATTTTATTACAAATTCGGTTAATAAAAGGTAATTACATTTTTTAAAGAAAGTAATAAATTTTAGATTTATATATTTCTATTTAAAATTTATTTTTTATCATATAATTTATATTCTGCCTTTTAATTTTAATAGCCATTTTTCAACATGTTAGCAAAAGTAGTTTTTGAAAACATAGTAAATTTATTTGCCATTATTTTACATTAATTCTTTTTACATTTTTATGCATATTCCAAATCTTAACGCATTAGCTCATTACTGTCAATCAGCTGTAAATTTGATTATAAAAACATAACTTGTTAGCCGGGCATTGTAAGGGACACCTGTAGTCCCAGCTTCTCTGGAGGCTGAGGCAAGAAAATTGCTTGAACCCAAGAGTTTGAGGTTGCTGTGAACTATGATGCCACAGCACTCTACTGAGGGTAACAAAGTGAGGCTCTGTCTCAAAAAAAAAACCCCCAAACCTTGTATGTTTTTATATAAAAGGAAGAGAAATATTCAGCTTTATGGATCAAGTAAACAATTTGTAAGTTCTTTTGTTATTCACCCATCCAGGACACTCAAGCCATATGTAAAAAAAAAAATAGAATGCAATTGTCTTTTTAAAATTTTCATGATGAAGATACTCTTAAAAAGACAGGTAGCTAGAACAGATATATTAAGCAATTTTTTAGCATGTGGTATGAGTCTCCATTTGTATTCTTGCTCCAGAACCCACTTATGTTAGCTGCTTCAAATCACCATCTTTTCATGGAAATAAAGATGTTTTGATAGATGGACTATTTTGATTGATAGATGACCCAAATCTCCTTTTAGTTTTAACATTTTTGTTGAAAATTATTTCAAGCATAAGTCAGCTTGACAACCTCTTACTTGCAATTTCAAAATCCCCAAATCTCTGGAAATAGAAGTTTTCTTTTTTAAAAAATACATTTTGTAAGCCTGGCAGGGAGATGCATGCCTGTGGTTCCAGCTACTTAGGAGGCTGAGACAGGAGGATGGCTTAAGCCCAGGAGTTCAAGCACCGTCTGGGCAACCCAGCAAAACACTATCTTAAAAAAAAAAAAATTACATTTTGTGCCAAACTCTCGTGGTGGAAAAAATCTAACTGGTTTGACATGAGGTTATTTATAGGCTTTCTGCATACCATCTATATTCGAATATTCACTTAGAGATATTAATGAGTTTGATTATGGGATCTGTCCCAGACCTTGCTTAGGGGGTTATATAATGTAGTATTCATGCATTATATTATCTTCCTAAAATTTGAAAAAGTCTGAATTTGAAACAAGTCTGGATGTCCTTTTCCATCTATGTCAACATTCTCTATACAACAGAATATGCTCTTAAACTGCATTTCTATTCTAAGGTAGTCTAGTCATCAGAAAAAAATGCAGTTGAACGACAACAAAAAAGAACAAAAACTAACAAACAAAACCCCTCAGATTTTATGGTTTCCCTGCTTGCGTAGAAGTGGAAACTAGAAACAACTGCATTTTTTTCTGATGATTAGACTACCTTAGAATAGACATGCAGTTCAAAGCATATCTTGTATAGAGAACATTGATGTAGATGGCAAAGGACAATTTGCTAAAGGTATACTGAAAACCTAGGTCTTTTTTTTAAGCTAAGTCCTGAATCAACTTGTTTTCATCTTATTTGACATTTTTTTCATAAAAGCTAAGCTTGCAAGACAATTATAGGTAATTAAGTAATTGATTTTAATTCACTGATTTTCATCCAATTGAGTTTATGATCTAGGATTAACTCATACCTTGATTCATGTTATTGTTGTTACTATTGGCTAATAGCCAGAGTTACAAGAGCTGAAAGATGGAAATAAGGACATGTTCTCTAGTGGATTATTGTGTAAATTTTATGCCATAGAACTGTTTTGAATCTTCTTTGTGGATGCACAGATGGAATTTATATTCACCAGTTCTCAAAGTGGGGTCTCTAAACTGGTAGCATGAGCGCCATCTAGGAATCTGAAGGTTCTTTACTCACCCTGAAATAAGATGACAGAAATACAGAACACATAAAAGGATGAAAATGACCTTGGAAGAACTCGGGTCTCAGGGTTTTCCTAAGAACAGACTTAAAAGAACAAAAACTAACAAACAAAACCCCTCAGATTTTATTTTTGTTTGGATGTAGTATCTCCATTCCCCATTTTTCAACATCTTTTTCAGCACCACCACACACACTTTCTTTTCTGCCATTAGAGCAGTAGCCCTCAAAAGAGGTACAAACAGCCCCAGCAGTGAGCAAGAAGATCCAATGAATTATGGAGAGAAAGTATTAGAACTGCTATTTATAATTTTCTTACCTCATCCTATTAAAATTTCTATTTTCATATATGCCTAATGTGAAGCATAAAATAAAGTACATATGCATAATTCATAAATTATTAAGTAAACATATATTGGACATGTTGACATAAAAAGAATCACTAATGTGTGTAGAATTTAAAAATCCAGAAATCACTGTAACAAATTGTAAGCTTACAGAGAAGAGAGAATAAGTTTTTCATCTTTCTTCCCCCATAATGCCTTGCCTACACATAGTAGACATTCGGTTGGTGTGGAAATGAATATTTTGACTTGCTGCTATATTTTGAGAAAATGCCACTAAAATTGCAGTCATCACAAGGGACTGAAAACTGCCAGAATTTTAGTATCAACATTCCTCCTTCTCTGGACTGTGGGCAGCTACACACCTATCTCCAAACACGAGTTTTTCTCCTTTTAGCCTACAAACAGCAACCATATTTGACATTGAGTTTTTTCAATCATGCTCTCTTCATTTCAGATTTTACTGAAGCTTCTACATGATTAAGTCTTTTGTGGACTCACTTTTGAATTCAACATTTCTCCAAATGTCTCACAGCCATTCTTCCCACACAGTCGCTCATCCAAGCAGAAACAGCAGACACTTCCTCCTCTAAGACTAGGGGACGTTGAGGCAAAGCTACACATTATAGTAACATTCTGAGCATCAGTGTAAAGAATATTTTTAAATGGTTTCTTTGATTTCCTGATTAGACTCCCCCAAGTAACCAAAACAATTCTCTGTACTTAACACTTCTATCTCTTTCTCTCCCTTCCTTCTTCCTCACTCCCTCCACTAGCCACAGATTGGGAAAAAATATTTACAACAGACATATCAGATATAGGATTTGCATCAAGAATTAAAAAGCAAACCGTGGCTCAGCTTCCGTAGCTCAGTGGTTAGGGCACCAGCCACATACACGGGGGCTTGTGAGTTCGAACACAACCCAGACCTGCTAAAAAAAAAAAAAAAACAATGGCAATTACAACAAAAATATAGCAGTGCTTTGTGGTGGGTGCCTCTAGTCCCAGCTACTTGGGAGGCTGAGGCAAGAGAATCGCTTAAGCCTAAGAGTTTGAAGTTGTTGTGAGCTGGGATGCCATGGCACTCTACCAAGGGTGACATAGTGAGACTTTGTCTCTAAATAAATAAATATAAAAAGCAAATCTCCAAAACATGTCTTATAATTCAATCATAAAAAGACAAATAATTAAATTTAAAAACAGATGACACACATCACATAATAACAAAGACAGCCAGAGTCTATATCTTGGTTTCTAACAACATTTTCCAGCAAGGACCATAGATCCTCAGAGAAATGGCTGCCTCTAGGGCTGGGGCAAATAGTAGACTAGCTGAGCCTGCTCATTTTGTAGTTCCAGAAGGTAAGGAAGTACTTGAAAAAACTTCCTTATGTTCTGGAATGGGATATGTTAAATGGACACAAGTGCTAACTAAACAATTTCCATGGCTAAAGCTAAAAACAATTTATTGGTTTATGACCCCAAGTCTAAAATAAATACTGAGTGCATATTGTCTGTCCACTGCATAAATAAATCAAGGAGGCAAATAGATAAATCTACCATACATATATATAACAAATGATTTATTTAGTTACTCTGTTTTGAGAAGGTAGAATATTACTTCCCATCCTTTAAGTGTGTGCTGTGCACAGTGACTTTATTCCAAAGAATATGGTATGCAAAGGACAAAACAAGAGTAAATTTGGAGTAGAGAATCCTGATAAACTCACCCTTGGCTATGCAATCAAGTTAATATCAATGGTGATAACTGTTACCGGACAATCAATGGGCTCACTTTCTAATGCACGTAAGAGCCAATACCGTGATACTAGCTTTTGAGAAAATAAAGTTTTATTTTGAATTGACTGGCAAGGATAAAGGAAGCAATCCTCAGGTATATCTCCCCAAGCTGGGGGCTGGGGCAGGTTTTAGAGGCAGAGAGTAATAAGGCATGATCTAATTGGATCTTGCAATGAAGTAATGCTGGGGGGCATGTTCTGACTGGATCATGCCACAGGTGATGTCAGGGTCCATCTGATTGGATCATGGAACATGCCATGAGATCCACTTCTTCATTCAGTCCCCATTCCTTGGTGCAAGCAGTTAGTTTTTGCCAGTGGTTGCACATTGGGCATGCTCACGTTATACAACTTGCCACCTGGGGGTCCATGGCATATGGGGATTCAAAACAAATTACCATTTTACTACGCAAAGTTGAACCAGATTGGATTGGCTCTGCACTTACATAAATCATGTTGATAGCATGTACCCTTGATCAGATGTGATAAAAATGGCACTCTATTTCTGTATTCTTCCTTGAAAACCCACAACCCCAGTCTAGTCAAGTGAAGAATACCAGCCAAACTCCAGATGAGGGAAATTCTATTAAATGCATGACTAGTACTCCTCAAAACTGTCAACATCTTCAAAAGAAAATAAAGTCCAAGAAACTGGCTGGGCATGGTGGCTCACACTTATAATCCTAGACGTCTGTGAGGCTGAGGTAGGTGGATTGCCTGAGCTCAAGAGTTTGAGACCAGCCTGAGCAAGAGCGAGACCCTGTCTCTGAAAAAATAGAAAAACTAACCAGATGTAGTAGCAGGTATCTATAGTCCCAGCTACTTGGAAGGCTAAGGCAAGAGGATTGTGCAAGCCCTAGAGTTCATGGTTGCTGTAAGCTATGATGCCACAGCACTTTACCCAGGGCCATAAAGGGAGACTCTGTCTCAAAAGAAAGAAAGAAAGTCCAAGAAACTGACGTCTACAGAAGCCTAAAAAAGATACAGCAACTATTTTTAGTGTAATATCCTTGATGAGATTGGGGGGTGAAGTGAGTGGAGGAGAGTGGAGAACAACATTAGGTTTTAAAAAAGGAAAATAGAATGCACTATGAACTTTAATAATAACGTGTCAAAATTGACTAACTAGTTGTGACAAATACACCACACTGATAAAAGATGCTAACAGTAGCAGAAACTGGGTATGTGTCATACAGAAACTCTGCACAGTTTTTACAACTTTTCTGTAGATCAAAAACTATTCTAAAATATAAAAGTTTGTTTAAAAAATAAGCAATAGCTTTGAATAACTACCTCACCAAGGAAGACATACAAATGGCTGATAAGCACATGAAAAGATCACAACATCGATTGTCATCAGGGAAATGCAAATTAAAACCATAATGGGACACACTGTACACCCACTAGACTAAAATTGTAAAGATCGACAAAAACAAGTGTTGGCAACGAGATGTGGAGGAACTGGAATTTTTATACACTTCTAGTGGGGATAAAAACCACTTTGGAAAGCAGTTTGGCAGCTTTGTAAAGTTATATATACACTGTCACATGACCCAGTCATTCCAGTCTTAGGTGTTTATCAAAGAGAAATGAAAGCATACATCCACATAAATATTTGTACATGCATGTTTATAGCAATTTTCTTTGCAATAATCCCCCTCAAAAAAGCAACCCAAAATATCCACCAACAAGTGAATAGATAAGCAAATTGTGATATATTTGTGTAATGGAATGCTACTTAACAATGAACACTAACAAACTCCAGTAACACCAGGAAAGAATCTCAGAGACATTACGCTTAGCCAGACACAAGAAAGTATATGCTGTATTATAGTACTTACAGGAAATGCTAGCAAATGTGCACTACATTTCAAGGGACAGAAAGCAGATCAGTAGTGCCTAGGACAGGGGGCTTCTCAGGAGCAAGAGAGGACAGATGAAAATGTTCTGCACTTTGATTGTGGTGATTACATGGGTGTATACACTTGCTAACACCTATTAAACTGTATGTTAATATAATGGTGCATTTTAGTTTACACTTTAGGCCAGGCAAGGTGGCTCATGCCTTTAATCCTAACATCTTGGGAGGCTGAGGTGGGAGGATCACTTGAGGCTAGGAGTTGGAGACCAGCTTGAGCAACATAGTGAGAACCCCATCTCCACAAAAATTTAGCTGGCTGTGTGGCAATCACCTGTTGTCCCCACTACTCAGGAGGCAAAGACAAGAGAATTGCTTGAGTCCAGAAGTTTGGGACTTCATAACAGTGAGCTATGATGATGCCACTGCACTCTGGCCTGGGCAACAGAGTGAGATACTGTCTCAAAAATAATACACTTTGGGCCTGGCGCGGTGGCTCACACCTGTAATCCTAGCACCCTGGGAGGCTGAGGCGGGCAGACTGCTGAAGCTCATGAGTTTGAGACCAGCCTGAGCAAGAGTGAGATCTTGTCTCTAGTACAAATGAATAACTGAGGCAAGAGGATCGCTGTGAGCTATGATGCCGCCATGGCACTAACAAACAAAACAAAAACACTTTAATAAAGTTGATTTTTTAAAGAAGAATAGGTATCCTTCAAGGGATTCTGAGAATGGCTCTCTGGGAGCCCTCAGGGATGACACCTTGTCTTTCCATCACTCCCCACCCCCACTACTCCCAACACCACCCACAGCACAAAGGGGCTGTTTGACAGGTGTCTTTTTAAGAGTGAGGGCCTACTCTTCAGGCAACTTCAGAAGGCAGAAGGCTCAACAGGATTGTGCCAGTGGGGCTTGAAGACCCTGTATCGAGCCTGGAAGAGAAGAGAAAGTGGGCATACCTTCCTTAGAGCTCCAGGACTGTCAGAGGGCACAGAGGATGACCCCATGTCTACCAGGAGCACAGGGACTAGCAGGGAGGTAGGGGGTGTACGGCAGCCTGAGTGGGGGCCAAAGGACACACAGATGCCCCTGGGTAAAGGAGTGCTCTGTGAGTGGTCTAGGGGCACCAAATACGGCCTCAGGAAACCACGCATACAGCTGCCGTGAGACTCTGTAGCAGCAGAAAGGGGCCCCAGATCAGGAGTAGGTCACCTCCCCACTACTGATGCTCCCAGGTACAGGAAAAGGATTTCTCTCTGTGTGCTGCTGTGGTTGAGTCGGTGAAGGTGGCACGGACAGTGTTCATTCAGAGAAAGAAAGCTCAGACCTATGAAGAGTGACAGCGAATACCATAACATTTTGACAGAATATTCAACAGAAAAAGCTGAAGACTTTGATAACAAAAGTCAGATCGGATTACAAACATCAGTGGACTAGACTCAGGTTTAAACAAGAATAGGAAGAAAAATAATATGTGTGTTCTAGGTAGATTGTAAAGTTCAAAGAATTTTTGAGACTATAGCAAGGTCCATTTTTAAGAAATTTGCATTGATATACTTCAGACCAAATGTTACACTTTATGTCCAAATAGGATTTGTAGGATAAACTTTTGTAACTTGCTATTTTCACTGTTGTATTTTCTGAACATTTGTCCCTGTCCATAGCAGGTTTTTACAACATAATTTTTAATGTCTGTGCAGCATTCCATCACGTGAATGTTCATATTTTACGTAAATAGTAGCTTATTTGTGAACACGGAGGCTTTTCCAATTTTGCAGTATTATAAATAAGTTTGATCCTTCATCTTACATATATATCTTTTCACACATCTCTGATTGTTCCCATAAGATACCTTCACAGTTAAGGAATTGCTGGCGCAGAGGGATGTTTGTGCTTTAAGGCTTTTAACACCTTTTAGGAGGTTTGTGCCAATTTACACTTCCATTAGAAATCAACAATTTTTAAAGGCTAATTTTCTATTTATCTGTGCCTTCATTCTGGCTCAACAATAAATTGAACTGGCTAAAAGGATGGTCCCAAATCCATTTTCCTTTCATTATCATGTTAGAGTTAGGGGGAATTTAGAGTTAGTAGAATTACCAACACTCACAGCGTCGCAGTTTATCTTCAGTTTAGCCACAAATACGTCTTGGCCATGTAATGATAGTAAGAATAATGAAGTTAACCTTTTGGAGAACTTATTATACAGCAGGCAGCATTCACGGAGCTTTATGGTACCCACAGTCCTCTGAGATAAGTACTACAATTTTCTCCATTAAAAAAATAGGAAACTGGGGCACAAAAAGAGTAAGTGCCTTGATCAATGTAGTTTTTCATATTCGTCTGTATCTTCATAACTTAGATTGTTTCAGTATTTTTTGTACATTGTGTTTCTTTTAATTTGCATTGGATCTCAAAAGAGTTCATTTTCTTTCATACAGATAAAACACTGATTCACAAACTGCTGCTCTGTACATAAACGACTGTGCTCGGTCAGTCTTGGAGCCCACTGTGGTAAAACCCTACAGATTCTTGTCCTACATTTCATCTTGAAAATGGGAATATATTACAGCTCTAATTCCCCAACACAGGGTGTGACATACTGTCCGAGTCACTGGTGGAGTTTACCACAAGCAATTTGCGACCACAAAAAATTTGCAATTTTTTTTTTAGTGTGTCATTCTACGGTTTTATTTACACAATCAATGAAGGGCATGTTCTAGAATACCAGTTTTAATCCCTTCTGAACATATTAATGAGAAGCCAAATTGTAATGATACAGCAAAACGAGGCCACTGGTATTAATACAGGTAGCAAAGGTCCAGGTGGTACTGACATCAGGGAAATTTCCAAAACCAGTTGCTGCTGCCTCAGAGCGGTTGCCACTGACAAAAGCTTGAAGTAACCTGAAGTATCACAGGGGGATATTGGCATTGCTGCATGTCATAGTTGGGACCTCTTGCAACAATTCAACAAGGAACAGGCAGGCCACAAATGCAGAAAAAGTGATTCATGAAACATAACTAGCAGGCTGTTCTCCATATTGTCACATTATTTGATCATGTGTGAACTTCACAAATGCATCATAATGTTCTGCAAGTTTTGTGTTCAGTCTTTCTTCATATTCTTCTCAAACTTTCTCTTCACGTTCTTTCGACAAACCTTCACAGATCATCCCAATTTGCCGTAGAGTAAATAAGGGTGGTGGTGAGGATGTTGCAGAGGAAGTCCCTGGTGAAGCTGGTCCACTGAGGAGAAATGCGTGTGGCTGTGCATCAGAAGCACAACATGGGTCTGTCTGTTGGAAACTAGTTTCTAAATGTCTTGTCTTCTGCATACATTTATGCTCTTGTTTTATGTTGCACAGAATTTGTTCTGTGGAAGGAGATGTCGCCGTCGCCCAAGAGTAGTGAATTGTGATTACAGTAGTGAATACAGTTCCGAAGAGTAGTGAAGTTCCTGTTTGGGGCACTTTTCATGTGAACTGGAGTGGGGGTAGGATTATCCTTGTGCTAAGGTTACCTCACTCCCAAACGTTCCAACGTGCTCTCCTGAGTGGCAGAGAAGTGGGTGAGGACTGGGAAAGGACATGGAGGAGGCCAACCAACCTGTGGCCCATCCTGCTTCTGCACCAGGGAGTTGGTGGCACAAGCCAAAGTGTGGGTCTCTTCAGGAACAGCCTGGGGGATCACAACTCCAAGTAAGGCGTGCAATTCAATTTAGTTCAAATGGCCAAAAGAAAGGAAAAAGTGTTTGCTGCAACAGAAACAATTAGACATTTTCATTCCCAGTCTCCTTTTCTTTTCCTTTTTATTAATTTTTAATTAAAATCATAAGTATCCAGTCTCTTTTTCTAAATTAGCATCAAGAAACTAAATACAGCTCCCTTAAAAAAAAAAAAAAGCTGTGTGTGCCCATCAGGGAGAGATGGTGAAAGCACCATATTTATGTTTTGGCATGTCAAAGGCTATCAAGACTGCCATGAAAAGAATGGGACCTCTTAAAATCTTTGTTGTTAAAGAAATGTTTTCTCATCAATGAACAGCTTGCCAAGGCCAGATAAGCAACATGAAAAGCAGGGAAAAATTCTTCCATTTGCTTATTCAGAGAGTTGTTAATAATTCTCCTATGGACTGCTAAGGAAAAGTTTGCTATTCTCTTACTGTGTTAATTGTACTTCTTTGACATTCAACTTTGCACCCACCTGCAGTTAAGAATGTTCTTGTGTGCTAGTAAGCAATTTGGGTTACTGTCTGTTAACAAGGTCAAGGTCAAGGATTAAAATACATAACTCTTACTTCATGGTAGAAGCCTAATCCCAGATAGACATCTTCCAGTTTAAAGCCAGCGCCAGCTTATCCTCTTCTGGAGAAATAACTCCAAGCAGTGTGGTTTTGGTGTATATCTTAGTATATGAATGGTAAATTATGTTCTCTCTAGTATAAAAAACTTAACACATTTCTATTTACAGGAAGCCTGGGCAATAATATTCCCAACTCATACTCTTCCCATTGTTTATACCGCACACCCTCCCTGCTTTTGTAGACCTCTTACTCCAAAAAACTTTTGCTGGGGATTAGGGACGGAGGGAGGTGGGTGGGGCCTTGGTGTGTGTCACACTTTATGGGGCAAGACATGATTGCAAGAGGGACTTTACCGGCGGCGCCTGTGGCTCAGTGAGTAGGGCGCCGGCCCCATATACCGAGGGTGGCGGGTTCAAACCCGGCCCCGGCTAAACTGCAATCAAAAAATAGCCGGGCGTTGTGGCGGGTGCCTGTAGTCCCAGCTACTCGGGAGGCTGAGGCAGGAGAATCGCTTAAGCCCAGGAGTTGGAGGTTGCTGTGAGCTGTGTGAGGCCACGGCACTCTACCGAGGGCATTAAAGTGAAACTCTGTCTCTACAAAAAAAAAAAAAAAAAAAAAGAGGGACTTTACCTAACAATTGCAATCAGTGTAACCTGGCTTATTGTACCCTCAATGAATCCCCAACAATAAAAAAAAAAAAAATCCTCTGACTTTTGAGGCAATCTTTTCAATATAGGATGATTTTTTAAAAGTGTTTTTGCTTGATTCTGTCTTGATAAAGGGCACATACTTGCATCACAGAAACTCTTGAAAATGTAGAAAGATAGAAATTATTAAACTTTTCTTAGTCAATGTGGGAATAATTTCTTTTTTCTTTTCAGTTTTTGGCCAGGGCTGGGTTTGAACCCACCACCTCTGGCATATGGGGCCACCACCCTACTCCTTTGAGCCACAGGCGCCACCTGATGTGGGAAGAATTTTTGAAAGGAGCTAGAGCTGAACGCTAAGGTAGCTTTTAGCACTGAAGTAATTTGATTAGATTATGGATAGGCCCCAGTGATTAAATTCTACTCTACAAGAATGATTCATAACCATCTTCCTGTGTCATTGTTTTTACCTAGTTGTTTATTTAAAAAATATTATGGCTATTTTTCCCTTGCATAAATGCCAGCCGCTGCTGAGAAATACCACCAGATGCATTTCTATAAATCATAACATAGGATGTATCCTTTGTTAGAAAACTACTGCCATTAAATATTATTGTCTTTGTAATAGAAGAAAGAGATGGTGATAATTCTGGAAATGAAATATCTCAGAAGAACCATGAGTGAATAAGTGCAGCAGTATTTACTACTTGAAGAGATAAAAATAAATTAATGAACCTGAGCATAGAAGACTGTTTATATCTAACACCTAAGATCCATACCCTCCACAAATCACAGCTGCAGAAAACCTTAGTTCAGAATGATGTGGATAAATGGACTTAAACCGTTTTCATCTTTCTTGCTTTACTTTGGTAGTGGCAAAAGTTAATCACGTTGCCACTCTTAATAAGTCAAAGTGGTGGCACAATTGATTTCATCTCATGTTTCTTCCTACAGTAGGGAGAAGAAATGGACATTTCCATGACTCTAAAGCGGAAATGCTTCTTTAGCACAGGATGATGAGTTCCAGTTCCAGTTCAATTCTAAAATCTCCAAAGAAAGGAAGTCCAGAGAACAGAATGACTAAGAAGGAAAAGACCAGCTAGTCTTCGTTGCTTCATTAACACAGACAGGAGGGCTCTGTAGGTTAAGGGCCTGGTAGGCAGCAGGTGATCAACTCTTCCTTTATAACTGGGAAGCCCCCACAAGGTAAGAGTGCTCCTTCTGGGCCTGGGGGAAGGAAATAATCCCCTCAGCTCTCCCGCTCTGCCTAGGGAAAGAATGGAATGGTCCGTTGCCAGGAGTAGGATGGCCTCTGGTAGCACTTGCCAATTGCCAATTGCCAATTATCTATGCTAAGGGAAATTTGGGTTCCTGTCCTGAGAACTGCAGAATGGTGGGGAGAATGTAAAGTCTAGACCAGTGTTTGTCAACCTTTTTTATCTCATGGCACACTTGAATCTGTAGTTAAACTTCTGGGCACACTTAAATTATGTTGATCCAAAAAAAAAAAAAAAAAGAGTAAAAACAAAAAGAATATACATAGTGGCTTGAACTTCCTTTGAAAATAATTCAATTAATGATCTTTAAAAAGTTTCAAGGCACATTAAGACCTTCTTAGGCACACCCGTGCACTGCTACACACGGGTTGAAAATCCCTGCCCTAGACACTCACATTCCTTAAAGAGTTTGGATGAATGTGAATTTCTGGGTTTAATAGTAGCCCAGCAACCTCTCCTTAGAACGAAGGCTATGTGTCTAAAGGAGAAAGACTTATCCCTTGAGAAACATAGGAAAGAACTGGAGACCAGGTTTCCCCTTCTGTCCACTCACAAACTCGCTGTGAGCTTGGACAAATCATTTCCCCTCTGGGTCTTAGTTTCCAAATGGACGTAATGAGATGCTTTTTGACTCTAATACCCTGGGATTCTCCTCATATGTGGGACTGCAAAACCTCAGTGCTGCTTGATGGTCCCGCAAGTCCCATACAAGTAAAGAGCTGCTGCTCCTGGATTTCTTCAGATTCCTTCGGAACCCACAGACTCAAGTTTTATAACAAAGCAAGTGTATAACCCACTGCTTTATTGTTCCCTTATTCCATTTTACCCTTAACATCCTAATGTTTTTACCTTTCTGACTGTGGAAGCAATGCCAGCAATGACAAAAAGGTAATGTCAGTAATGAAATGACAAGTCACGCGAAGCTTCCTTTGGAAGCCTCCTTTCTCTCCAGTGGTCAGCTATCTTCATTCTTCAGAATAAGAAAGGCACAAACCAAACTCTTGTTTCCTTGTGTCTGGATTAGTAAATGGTGCTTCATTCAATCCAGTTCCTCAAACCAGAAACCAGGGGAGATCTGATCCCTTTCTATCCCTCAGCCGTCTTGTCCAATGCATCATCAAACTGCAAACAGTCCATTTCCCGCTACCCCCACTGTAGCCAGCCTTGTCCAAGGCCCACTATCCCCCACTGAGCTACTGTACTAGCTTCCTGAGAGTCTCTCTGTGCTCTCTCCCTAGTCCCATCACCCATCCATTCTCCCCACTGCAGGCAAAGTAATATTTTCAAAATACGAATTGGATCACTTCATTCTCATGCTTACATCTCATAAGAGGGTATTGCCATTGCACTTACGATGATGTCTAACATCTTCATTTGGGTTTATAAGATCCCATGTGAGCTCTGCAGCATCAACTCTTAGTCATTCACTATTTTCCCAGGGCCATTTCCTCCTCAAGGCTCCCCCACTTCTCTCCAGGCTGTGCTTACTTCCATCCTTGACCTCACTGACTCTCACTATGCTGTGAGCCCCCAATTGAACGTCACTTCCTCAGACGGGCCTCTCTTGACTCCCTCCTCCCAAGTAAAAAAGGCCCCTTGGTAATCCCCATAAATTATAATTAAGTGTTTGGCTGCTTTCTTATTTGAAACTTACTCTCATGAACTTCCATGAAGGAATAGACCACATCTGTCTTCTTCATGGTATACCAGTGCCTATCACAATGGCCAAGCCATTGTAAGAAAATATTTGTGGAATGAATGGATAAGTGAGAGTCCCTTAGGGAAAGCCCATGCGTAGGGTTCAGGGATAGAGTAGGGGTAAGGATCTGCAGGAAAGACAGGAGGCAAGCCCAGGGGTCAAGGAGAAGTTTATTAGGAGAGAAAGTGCAGAACAGACTCTGACCTGAAGTCAGTCCCCACCACCCAGCTCCCAGAGGCTTTCATCATCCTTATCAGTGTCACTGGAATGCACGTGGGGGTGTTTAGGGGAGTCATTCTCCTCTGACCTTTGCACTAAGACCTAATCTTTGAATTAAAAGAGGAGACTATGGGTTTATCTCCGATGCCAGCCAAGGCAGATGGAGAAGAACTACTTTGTTGTTTCCTAGGAACACTGATCTTAAAAGCATCCCAGGAATGTAGGGAGGAGATTGCTGTGATCATGCAGTTTAGTCTCTGGCCTGTTTTAACTCTTGTCAGGGTTGTGAGGTTTCCTTCCCCACATCCTTCTTCTGGTAACTGTATTTCCAATGACAATTTCTTCTTAAGTTTTTCACTTTTGCAAGAGCTCTCCCTCTAAAGTGCATTTGGATTTTGGGCTAGGCAGGGCTTATTTGAAAGTAGCCATCTTCATTTCACAAGCATCCTCCTTTGCTTGGGAAGCAGAGGGTTGATGACTTTGCCAGCGGTAGGCGTTTCTTCAAGCCAGCAGCAAAACTCTGAGTCACTCACCACTGAGGTTTGAACCTTGGCTCTGTCCATTTCTAGCTCAGCTTTGGGCAAGTAACTTGCCTCAGTTTTTTCAACTCTAAAATGGGAATAACAATAGAATCTGATGGCTGTTTTGAGGATTTAATGAGGTAACAAATATAAAATTACTAGTATAATGCCTGACACACACCAAGTGCTTGATAAACATTAGCTCTTATTAATGTTTCTCAACCCCAGAGGCCAAGTTCAAATGCTGAGTTCTAGGGCTAGGGAAATTGTGGGACACAATTTCTTTGTCTTCTGTCTCCCTTTCCCTTACATGGACTTTACCCCCCCCCCATACTTCCTGGTCCCAAAAGGTGGCCAGCCAAAATGTGATAGATTTGAATTCCCATCATTATTTACTTGAAGCTATAAGCAGATCTAAAATTTACAAGCCAGCAGTATAAAATTGCTGATGACCATTTTTTAAGCTTTGGCAAGATAACTTCTGCTTAGGAATAACTAATAATATTTTCAAGTCAACTCTTTCCTGGAGACTGTTGGTGCACTGGCCTTTGATGACAGCTCAGGGGGGGAGCCGTTGTAGGCAGAGAGTAGGTGAGATTAATTTAAACAGATGCCGCAGCACACCGAGTGCCAGGGTACCACGAAGAATTTAACATTCCACTCCTCCCTCCTTCCCCCGCTTCCCGGCTTCAGGAACGTGGTTTTTAAACGAGAAGCACATCCCGGAGTGCTCTGTGTAGGTGGTGGAGTGGGAGGAGGTGAAATGCAAGCTTTATTTTCCCGGCTGCCTGTCCTCCAATTCTCTGCTTTCCTCCGACTTTCATGAGTGATGAGGTCATCCCGGTGCAGGAAAATCAAACTCCTATTTTTCAAACCCAATAAAGGCCGCATTGTATGTCTGCGTAAACAGAGAGGCGACGGGTAGGGCGGCGGGAGACGAGCGGCCCGCCCCCTGGCGGCCGCGGGAGACAGCGCCCCGGAGGCTGAGAGGGAGGGGGCTCGAGTGTAAGTTAAAATTAGATCAATAGCCAGCTTAGCTGTCTCAATCAATGCTTCGCAGGGAGAGCATGCAACCATCTATTTATAAGCTAAACCGGGCATTATCTTCCTCTTTTAGGATGCAGAGATCCATTACTGCGCGCGGCAGGGGAGAGGATGCCGCGGGGAGCTGGTGCGCGCCACACCGCAGCCCGGCTGCTGGCGCTGGCTCCACCGCGAGGGGCGGGCGTGGGGAGGGGCCGCACCTGCCAGCCGCGGCCTTCGGCGCTCCCCGGGTGTGCCCTAAGACTCACTCCCGCCCAACCTCACTCCCATGCTGTCCTTAGTCCTGAAGCGGAGAGGGCAAAATAAATAAATAAACCAAAACTCCGAATTCAAACACCACGGGCCCTCCCCCAGATTCCGAGCGCACACTCCGCGGGTTCTAACCACAGACCCGCCCGCTGGTTGACAAAGGTTTCCAACCTAGCCTCCCCAAGGTGCTGCATTATTCAGCCCCTGCTCAGACAGTCGTTGCTGCAAATAGATGCAATTTCCCCCTTTCCGCCTCAAAGCGCCTGTCTGGGAATGGATTTACAGCAGGGATTCTGCGTTATAGTTAAGGTCTTGGTGAGATGGACGCATGCTCCATCTGCCCCCAACACACTGGGACGGCTGGGCATTCCCGGGTCCGTTTGCCCCAGTGGTGGAAGTCACCTCCGAAATATGATAAAATGTCCACACCTGGCATTTGTGTTAACCTTATTAAATTGTTTTCGGTTTCTGAGAGATGCTGCAAAAGAGGCAAAACCAGTACAACACCTCCCCCCCCCACACCAAAATCAAATCATCTGTGAGGGGAAAACTAGGCATTCTAGTCCTAGGTAATGGATATATTACCTATATATTTATATATGTATAAAATATCATCTTTTCTAGTTTTTTTTTTTTTTTTTCAGTTTTGGCCAGGGCGGGGCTTGAACCCACCACCCCCGGTATTTGGGGTCAGCAGCCTATTCCTTGAGCCACAGGCGCTGCCCAATATCATCTTTTATGTTGTAGATCTAGTTTTAATTTTTGCTTTTCTGTTTTACAACTTTCTTTATTAAACATTTGCTGTTTTTACAATAGAAAATTCTAAAGCTGCAAAGAATTTTAATATTAGCTTAAATGCACATTAGATGTATTTATAGAATCAATTTATTAGCTTCTGTGTTGTTTGACATAAAAGGCTTTTGAACTAAAGATAGAACTGAAGCATTCTTTATTTAGAAACAACCTTTCTCCTCCTCTTTCAATTCTTGTTGGCTTATCTCCAAAATCTATCCAGCATCTGTCCCTTTCTCACTAACTAGACTGCTCCTTGCTCCCTTACAGGCCACTCTTTATTATCCTTCACCTGGATCACAGAAAGAGTATCTTGTCTGGTTTTCCTGGATCTGCTCTCTCCTGACCGTAGTCAGTCCTCACTTGCCACAGAGCAACCAGATTGCTCTTTTAAAGTGTAAATCAAATCCCATCTCTCTCTCTCTTTAGTGGGATCTGCCCCTACCCACTCTTCTTCATCTCTCCTCTCTTGTGGCTCTGCCTCTTGACATAGCATCTTTCACGTAGCCTCTCTTTCCGATCTGCAAACGCACAGGCTCATTTCTACCTGGTAATCTGAGCTCTTGGTTTTCACTCTGTGTGATAGATCTTCTGTTTTAGATTTCTTCCCAAATTTGCCTCAGCTCCTGTGTCAGAGACCTTCATCATCCCCTTCTGTGCCTCCAGGACTCATGATCTATCGTATTACCCTATTTCCTTAAGCACAGAGGTTAACTGAACTTGTTTTGTTTATCCATTGGACTACCAGTGTTCTCTTCACACTTTGGAGTGTAAACTCCAGGAGAAGAGTCTTCTCATCTTTCATGTTCACTACGATCTCTTTTGGTTCTAGAATAGTGCCTGGCCCATAGTGGGTATCCAGTAAGTATTAATTGAATAAATTATTGAGTGTGATTTCCCAGTATCTTGTTTTTAAAATGCCACTAATAGCATCCTGCATATTCTGCCACGAGTTTTGTGGTTATTTTTATGCCCATATGCTTCCTCCTCTCAGTGTGAACTCTTTGAGGCAGGATTGTATTTATTTGATTTTATTCTCCGTAGCCTTATGGAGTCTGGCACATTACAGGTGTTTAATATATCTTTTGGACTGAATTTCAATAAGTGAATGGGAAATGAGGAGATACAAAACGACTTTATCCCCAGTCTAACCTTTCACTTGTGAAAATGCAAAGATATTATGATATCCAAAAGGATATGCTGTTACTTTGATTTTTGTCTCTCTCTCTGTCTCTCTCTCTCTTTCTCATACACACACACACACACACACACACTCTCTCTCTCTCTCTAAGAATGTTCATATCCATTATTTTATTTTATATTCACTTTAGTGTGTGGAAACAAGCTCAGAGGCATTAATTAACCTGTTCAAGCTTGCACAGCTAATAGGAAGCACAGACAGGGACAGAGGCTGCTAATTTCAAACACTCACAAATATGCACACCTAGAAGCACATACACATGTTTTCACATTTACTAACATCCTCCCTCCTTAATCACATTTGTAGTGTGGTTATAATGGGACAAAAAACGCAAAGTATTTTGAAGGAAGTCTGGCATATGACAAATTCCCAATAAATAATCATCCTTTTTTCTTTGCCACACTGTGGTTGCCACAATCTCCCTGCCTCTATAAACAAGAATGCTTCTATCTTCACTTTGTTCTTTTCATACCAGACTGATCTCCAGGATTATTCTTATGGTGAAATTTTAATGCATAACATTAATTGGATATTTTCACAGATCTGAGAAATATTAGATGGATTTTTGCTGGCAAGATATTATTCTTTTCACTTCTACTCTGAATTTAATCCAGTGAGAAACACTTGTGAATGCCAACCAGTACACAGCTTAGCTTAAGTTATACAGTGCAGTGTCAGTGAGGGAATGGCGCAACAAATACCAAAGCTTATCAACCATAACAAACACTAAACAGCACAGAGAAGAAAAATAATGTGCAAAATTAGTTTTACTGCGGGAAAAAAAAATTGAAAGCCCATTTTGATCATTCATTCATTCATCGTTGAGTTCATTTCATGTGCCAAGCATTGTACTAAGTTTTGGAATACAAAGGCAAGCATAAATAAATGATGCTTCTATTAATATGGATCTGGTGGAAAAGATATAATTATTTATTTATTTATTTATTATTATTTTTTTTTTTTGTAGAGACAGAGTCTCACTTTATGGCCCTCGGTAGAGTGCCGTGGCCTCACCCAGCTCACAGCAACCTCCAACTCCTGGGCTTAAGCAATTCTCTTGCCTCAGCCTCCCGAGTAGCTGGGACCACAGGCGCCCGCCACAACGCCCGGCTATTTTTTGGTTGCAGTTTGGCCAGGGCCGGGTTTGAACCCGCCACCCTCGGTATATGGGGCTGGCGCCTTACCGACTGAGCCACAGGCGCCACCCGGAAAAGATATATTTAAACCACTGAATCTCAAAACAGAAATCAATGCTGTGAGATGGTAAAACAAGGAATTCAGGGTAGAGGTGCTTGAGTTATGATGACTGGGCTGAGCTATGTTTTGAGTTTGGTTATGGCTCAATGCCTCTAATGGTTACTAAAGGAGGTAGAGAAGAAAGAAATGATCAAATAAGTAAATAATAATGGTAACTAACTTTTAAATTCCTTCATTTAATAAATATTTCTTGAGTACCTACTATGTAACAGTTGGTTGTCTAGGTGCTAGGAGTTATAGCAGTGATCAGAGACAAAAATCCCTGCTCTCATCAGCATGAAACAACCAAACGACCCCATTAAAAAGTGGGCAAAAGCATGAACAAAAACTTCTCAAGTGAAGATATACTAATGGCCAAAAAACTCAGGAAAAACATCTTCAATTTCTCTAATTATTAGGGAAATGCAAATCAAAACTACATTGAGATATCACCTAATTCCAGTGAAAATGGCTTACGTTAAAAAGTCCCAAAACAAGAGTGGACTGCCTGGATGCAGAGAAAGGAACTCTTATACACTGTTGGTGGGACTGCAGATGAATACAAACTCTGTGGAAAGTTGTATGGACACATCTCAAAAAACTTAAAGCAGACCTACCATTGATCCAGGAATCCCATTGCTGGGTATTTACCCAAAGGAAACAAGGTCATTTTTATAAAGAGGACACCTGCACACAAATGTTTATAGTAGCACAATTCACAGTCACAAAGACATGGAAACAATTGACCCTGAGGCAACAGAATAAATGACTGACTTGTCCTGCACCTGAGAAAGTGCAAGGGGGCTGGTATGTCTAAAGAAAGTGGAGTAACCAATGGGGTGATTAGTAGGTAAGTTCAGAGAGGTAACTAGGGCATGAGTTCAAAGAGGAAATAGATCTTGAAGGACCTTGTATAAAAATTCTGGCTTTTCATCTAAGTAAAATGGGGTGGCATTGAAAGTTTTTGAGCAAACGGTTGATATGATCTGACTTATATTTTCATACTTATTCTGTCCGCTGTATAGAAAGTACTCATTGTGCTCCAGGCAATGTTCTAGTGTCTTAACAAATGACCTCATTTTATCTTCATAATTCTGAAAGGTACTCATTTTACAAGTCACAAAACCAAGTTGTAGGGAGTGTAAGCTCCTTGCTCAACATTTCATTGTTAAATGACTGACAGAGCTGGAATTAACAGCCAAGTAATGGGGGATTCTACCATCTAAGCTATTAGTCACAATGTAAGAGATACTGGGATGTTGGATGGACAGTGATGATAGTTATTATAATACCTATCATTATTGAGGTTCTACTAGATATTCTCATTAATTTTATTTCATTTTCACAATAGCCCTATCAGATAGGTCTTACTGTCATTTTATTATATATAAGTAAACTAAGAAATTATTATATATTTTATTATATGTAAGAAAACTCAGGAATTATGTAACTAACCTAAGTTCAAACAATTAATACCTAAAAATTAAAATTCAAACTCAGCATGCTTCATCTCTGAAGCCTATGCTTTATTGCTTCCTAGATAAGTATATTAAACTTCAAAATACATTTCTTGAAAATTGAGTCTTGTGTTTTTAAAATATATTAGGGGTGAATATATGAGTTTTAAAAAAAGAAAAAATACACTGTATTTTTCTTTTCTCATTAGAAGGCTTAGGGCACTTACCTATGTTTAAATTTTACCTACTATTTTTTTATTTATCCAATCTGTTCTTTGTTCCTTTATTCATCCTTTCTACTTGCTTTTGAACTAAGTGTGCATTAATTACATCTTCTCTTCTATTAGCTTTGTTATGCATTTCTTTTGTTGTTGTTTGTTTTGAGATAGGGTCTCTGTCACCTTGGCTAAAGTGTAATGACATCATAGCTCATTGTAACCTCAGACTCCAGAATGAGTCTCTGGAGTGAACAAATGATCCTGCTGGGTCGTTAGGACTCTAGGGAGCCCGCCACGATTCCTGGCTAATTTTTCTATTATTTTTATTATTTATTTATGTATGTATTTATTTATTTATTTATTTTTGTAGAGACAGAGTCTCACTTTATCACCCTCAGTAGAGTGCTATCTCGGCTCACAGCAACCTCCAACTCCAGGGCTTAGGCAATTCTCTTGCCTCAGCCTCCCGAGTAGCTGGGACTACAGGCATCTGCCACAATGCCTGGCTGTTTTTTTGTTGTGGTTTGGCGGGGGCCAGGTTTGAACACACCACCCTCGGTATATGGGGCCGGCCCCTTATGCACTGAGCCACAGGCGCTGCCATCTATTATTATTGTTATTTATTATTATTTTTGTTTTGTAGAGATGGGGTCTTGTGTTTGCTCAGGCTTCAACATAAATTTAAGTTAGTATTTTCGGAACTTCACAAATAATTTAAGAACCTTATGGGGGCGGTGCCTGTGGCTCAAGGAGTAGGGCGCCAGTCCCATATGCTGGAGGTGGTGGGTTCAAACCCAGCCCCGGCCAAAAAAACAAACAAACAAACAAAAAAACCAAAAAAAAAAAAAAAAAGAACCTTATAACAGTTTAACTTCATTAAGGCCTTTCAGTTTCTTGTTACATTATTATAATTATACTTCCATATTATGTTCCCCCAAGTCTTTCCTTATTTTTGTTTTAAAAAGTCAATATTCATGAATACTTATACACATATGTACCCTTTATCATTCTCTTTGTTCATTCCCAAAGTTTAATGTGTCTATAGGGGATTATTTTCCTCCAGCCTGATTGTTTTTTCATAAATCATTTTTTTAATTAAAAAAATTTTTTTAAATCATAAACACATAGATCATGTATACATCAATGCATTTATGGGGTGCAATGTGCTGATTTCATATAGAATTAGGAACGCTTACATCACACTGGTTAATATATACCTCATCTCATTTACTTAATTATTGTGTTAAGACATTTATACTCTATACTAATAGATCAGACATGTACCCTTGCATAATGCAGCATAGGTGTGATCCCACAATTCACCCTCCCTCGATCTAACCTCCTCCCTCCCCTCCCATCCCTCTTCCTCCCTCCTTCATCTTGGGCCATAGCTGTGATCTATTCTTCATATGAAAGTGTGAGTGATGGTAAATTGGTTTCATAATAGTACTGAGTACATTGGATATTTTTTCTTCCACTCTTGAGACACTTTACTAAGTAGGATATGTTCCAGCTCTATCCATGTAAATGTAAAAGAGATAAAGTCTCTATCTTTTTAAAGGCTACATAATACTCCATGGTATACATATACCACAATTTATTAATCCATTCATGGGTCAATGGGCACTTGGGCTTCTTCCATGACTTGGCTTTTATGAATTGAGCTGCAATGAACAATCTGGTGCAAATATCTTGGTTATAAAGTGATTTTTGGTCTTTTGGATATACATCTAGTAAAGGAATTGCAGGACCAAATGGCAGGTCTACTTTTAGATCCCTGAGTATTCTCCATACTTCTTTCCAAAAGGGACATATTAGCTTGCACTTCCACCAGCAGTGGTCCCTTTTCTCCACATCCACGCCAACATCTATAGTTTTGGGATTTTGTCATGTGAGCCACTCTTACAGGAGTTAGATGATATCTCAAAGTGGTTTTGATTTGCATTTCTCTGATGATTAAAGATGATGAGCATTTTTTCATGTGTCTGTAGGCCATGCACCTATCATCTTCAGAGAAGCTTTTGTTTAAGTCCCTTGTCCACAATGAAATGGGATTACTTGTTCTTTTCTATTAATAAGTTTGAATTCTCTGTGGATTCTGGTTATCAAACCTTTGTCAGAAGCATAACCTACAAATATCCTCTCCCATTCTGCTTGCTTTACTTACTCTGTTCTTGGCTGTGCAGACCCTTTTTAGTTTGATTAGATCTCAGTAATGTATTTTTGGTGTTGCTTCAATTCCCTGGGGGGGTTCCTCCTCATAAGGTATTTTCTGAGGTGAATTTCTTCAAGCGTTTCTCCTGCATTCTCTTCAAGAATCTTTATAGTTTCATGTCTTAAGTTTAAATCATTTATCCAGTAAGAGTCCATTTTTGTTAATGGTGAAAGGTGTGGGTCCAGTATCAGTCTTCTACAAGTTGCCAGCCAATTCTCCCAGCACCATTTGTTAAACAGAGAATCTTTCCCCCAATTCATATTTTTGATAGGTTTATCAAAGATCAAATGACAATAAGTGTTTGGGTTCATCTCTTGGTTCTCAATTCTGTTCCATACATCTACCTCTCTATTTTTGTGCCAATACCATGCTGTTTTGATCACTATAGATTTATAGTATAGTTTGAAGTCTGGTAGCATGAAGTCTGGTAGTTTTTTATTTCTGAATAATGTCTTGGCTATTCGAGGTTTTTTCTGGTTCCATATAAAATGAAGTGCTATTTTTTTCAGATCTTTAAAGTATGATGGTGGTGCTTTGATAGGGATTGCATTAAATTTGTAAATTGCTTTAAGTAATATGGACGTTTTAACAATGTTGATTCTTCCTAGCCATGAACATGGTATGTTTTTCCATTTGTTAACATCTTCAGCTGTTTCTTTTCTCAGTGTTTCATAATTCTCTTTATAGAGATCTTTCACGTCTTTTGTTAGGTAAATTCCCAAATATTTAATCTTCTTTGGCAGAACTGTAAAGTGAATAGAGTCCTTGACTGTTTTTTCAGCTTGACTATTATTGGTATGTATAAAACCTACTGATTTGTGAGTATTGATTTTTATATCCTGAGATGCTACTGTCTTTATCACTTCTAAGAGTTTTGTGGTTGAGTTCCGGGGGTTTCCAGGAATAAAATCATATCATCTGCGAATAGCGAAAGTTTGATCTCCTCTAACCCTATTTGTATACCCTTGATTGCCTTCTCTTGCCTGATTGCGATGGCTAAGACTTCCATTACAATGTTAACAAGCAGTGGAGACAATGGGCAACCTTGACTAGTTCCTGATCTGAGTGGAAATGTTTTCAATTTAACTCCATTCAATATGATATTGGCTGTGGGTTTGCTGTAGATGGCCTCTATCAGTTTAAGAAAATCTCTTCTTTTTTCTTTAAGTGTCCTGATCATGAAAGGATGCTGTATATTGTCAAAAGCTTTTTCTGCATCTATTGAGAGAATCAGATGGTCTTTGTTTCTTAGTTTGTTTATGTGATGTACTATATTTATAGATTTACATATATTGAACCAACCTTGAGATTCTGGGATAAAACCCACTTGGTCATGGTATATAATTCATTTGATGTGTTGCTGGATTATGTTTGCTAGGACATTATTGAATATTTTTGCATCTATGTTCATTAAAGATATTGGTCTATAGTTTTCTTTTCTTGTTGGGTCTTTTCCTGGTTTAGGAATCAGGGTAATATTTGCTTCATAGAATGTGTTGGGAAGTATTCCTTCTTTTTTGATGTTTTGGAAAAGGTTAAGTAATATAGGTACTAGTTCCTCTTTAAAGGTTTAGTAGAATTCTGATTTGAAGCCATTTGGTCCCAGACTCTTCTTTTTTGGAAAATTTGTATAGTTGATTCTATATCAGTACTTGATATAGGTCTGTTCAGCATTTCCAATTCTTTCTGATTAAGTCTAGGAAGTTGGTGTGCTTATAAGTATTGGTCAATTTCTTTCAGATTTTCATATTTCTGAGAAAAAAGTTTTTTGTAGTATTCCTTAAGGATTTTTTGAATTTCTGAGGTGTCTGTTGTTATTTCGCCTTTGTCATTTCTGATTGATGATATTATGGACTTTAATTTTCTATTTTTGTTTATGTTGGACAAAGGTTTATCAATTTTGTTGAATTTATAAAAAACAACTTTTTGATTCATTGATCTTTTGAATAATTCTTTTGTTTTCAATTTCACTTAATTCTGCTCTAATTTTAGTTATTTATTTTCTTCTGTGGGGTTTGGGGTTGAAATGTTCTTCCTTTTCCAATTGCTTAAGATGTTCCATTAAGTTACTGACTTCCTCTCTTTCCATTCTCTTGAGGAAAGCTTGCACCACTATAAATTTCCCTCTTAGGACCATCTTTGCAAAACCCAACAGGTTCTGATAATTCATGTCCTTATTATTGTTTTGGTCCAAAAATTTGGCAATTTACTTCTTAATCTCATCTATGACCCAGCTATCATTCAGCATAAGGTTATTTAGTTTTCATATCTTTGTATGAGTATGCAGATACCTGTTATTGGTGAATTCAACTTTTATTGACTGATGATCCAAGAAAATACAAGGAATACTTTTTATACTTTTAAATTTGCTGAGGTTAGACCTGTGACCTAAGATGTAATTAATTTTAAAGTATGTTCCATGGGCTGATGAGAAGAATGTGTATTAAGTTTTCTTAGGATGAAATGTTCTGTAGATGTCTGTTAAATTCAATTGTTGTATGGTGAAGTTTAAGTCCGAAATTTCTTTGCTTAGTTTTTGTTGGAGGGTCTATCCAACACTGCTAAAGGGGTGTTAATATCTCCAACTATTATGGTGCTGGAAGATATTAAATTGCTCATGTCTGTTAGGTTCTCCCTTATAAATTGAGGAGCTTTCTGGTTGGGTGCATAAATGTTAATAATTAAAATCTCATCATGTTGAGAGTTTCCCTTAACAGATAAGAAGTGACCATTTTGTCTTTCCTTGCTTTTGTTGATTTAAAGCCTAGTATAGCTGTGAATAAAATTACCACCCCTTCTTTTTTCTGATTTCTGTTTGCCTGGATTACAGATGCCCATCCCTTCACCCTGAGTCTATTCTTTAAGGTAAGATGAGATTCTTGTATGCAGCAGATATCTGGCCTGAGTTTTTGTATCCAGTCAGCCAACCTGTGCCTCTTAAGAGGACAGTTTAAGCTTTTCACATTAATTGAGAGTATTGATAAGCTTGGTAGTATTTGCACTGTCAAGTTTTTCAAAAGTCCAGTGAACATTTTGAATCTTTTCACCACTGTGGAAATTGGGTTTTGGTCAAGAATTTCAGAGTGAGTTTACTTTGGTGGTAGAACATTGTGCTGGTCATTATGGAGGATGGGTCTGAGGATATTCTGAAGAGCTGGTTTGGTTATGGCAAATTTCTTCAACATGTGTATGTCATTAAAGTATTTAATTTCTCCTTCATAAACGAAGCTTGATTTAGCTGGATACAGGATCCTGGGCTGAAAGTTGTTTTGTTTTAGGAGATTAAAAGTTGATGACTACCCTCTTCTGGCTTGAAAAGTTTCAGCAGAAAGATATGCAGTCATTCTAATATTCTTCCCCTTGTAGGTTATGATTTTCTTGCATCTGGCTACTTGAAGGATTTTTCTCCTTCGTATTAACTTCGGCAAAGTTAATTACAATGTGTCTGGAAGATGCTTTATTTGTGTTGAGTCGTGATGGGGTTCTGAAACTGTCTGCTATCTGAATTTCAGTATCTTTTGCCATGCTTGGGAAGTTCCCCTTGATTATATCTTGGAGTAGATACCTGTGCCTTTATGAACATCCTCTTCACCTTCAGGAATTCCTGTAAGGCTAATGTTTGCTCTTTCGGAGTGGTCCCACAACTCTCTCAGGGAATGATCTATTTTTGCACTCCACTTCTCTGCCTGTATGAGTGTTTGAGAGTATTCAAAAGCTTTGTCTTCAATGTCAGAGATCCTTTCTTCTGCCTGTTCCATTCTCTTACCGAGGAATTCTACTGTATTTCTCAGATCTTTGAGGGCTGCAAGTACTTGCCTCAATGTGTCAAAATCTTTGGTAATTCTGTCTTTGAATTCATTGAATTCTTGAGAAAACTTTTGAAATGCTCCTTGAATTTCAATTTCATCTTTACCTCCAGTCTGTTAATCTTATTTGCAATCCAAATTCTGAATTAGATTTCTGACATCTCAGCCATTTGTTTATGAACGGGATCTTCTGTTGTGTCTCCTTTGTCATTCCTTGGGGAGTTGATCTACTCTGATTATTCATGTTGCCAGAGTTTTTCCACTGATTCCGCCCCATGATTATTTTTCACCATTTGGCTAGAGAAGCTGGCAAGGTGAAATTGAATTTAGGGCTCCTGGTGTTATAATTAACCAGCCCTTTACTAAAGAACTGGGACTGGTGATTATGGCTTTTCTCTTAGAGCTTTATAAAGGTCCCATTCAGAACTATTGCCTGAAACTCTGGGCACCTGCTTGGTGTGGTGGGGCTAGATGGCGCTGACTGGTATTCAGCTAGTCACTGTCCAATCCTAGTGAATCAGTGGCTTTGGGCTGAAATCTCAGTTGTGGAGATATAGAAGCAACTAAGACAGCCCCGCCCCCTCACAGGTGACAATTGGAAGAGGAGAATCCCACATTCCCACAATAACCCAACCAGGATACAACCTTGTTGGGTCATGGGTGATCAGTCCAGGTCAAGAATTCCAAACCAATTGTCCCGGTTGGTTGACACAAATACCAATCAGGTGGGAGAGTTCAAAAGGTCTTCAGCATCTAGGCAGCAGGGGTTCACTGGCAGTTCAATTTGACCCCAGTGGGAGGGACCACAGAGCTGCCGCCACTGTTAGGGACAGCTCTACCACTGTCGGGGGTGGTGCCCCTGGTCTGGGGTACTGCTGTGTGCAGGTCACAGGAGCTGCTTACCCCCAGCCTTGGCTGCAAGAGCCAGGCAGGAAGCTGGAGGGCAGAGTCCCCTTCCTCAGGGGTCTCAAGGGTTGCAGGAGCCAGACAGGAGTCACCGGGCATGGGCCCTGGGTCACAGGAACCAGACTGGGAGCTGGAGTGCCAAGTCACTGGCTGTGGGCCATACAGGTCTCAGGCGCTGGGCTGGAGTAGCCCGCTGCTGGCCACAGGTCTCAGAAGCTGGGTGGGAGTCACCAGGTGGGAGTTGCTAGGTCACAGGAGCCAGGTGGGAGTTGCTGCCATGGCCACCAGTCACAGAAGCCCAGCAGGGAGCCAAGCCACCCACCACGGGCTGCTGATCCGGGGAGCTGGTGGGCCACAGTCCCCGGTGATCAGTAGCATGGGACCCAAGCTATGCTCTTTCCAACACAGGACAGGTTTCTCTCCCCTTGTGACTTTCCACCTCTATTAAAGTTATAGTTTCAGTAGCAACTGTCCCACAGCTCATGAGATGCCCCACCCTAGCAAAAATCTGCCAAACACTCTAGATTTTGCAGGTGGTAGTCTTCCAGACTGCCAAGAGAGGGTGGAAGGGTGGATTGGGAGTTCAGGAAGGTAGGGAGAGTATTAAATCAACTTTTGGCCCAGGCAAGAGATTGCCTGGGCTTGCAGCTGCATCCCTCCTTGGAGGGAGTCCCAGCCCTCAGTCTTTCTCTCTCCTTTGGTGAAACAAAAGGTCCTCTTTTCTCTGCTTGCCTCAAGACACTTTCCTGGGGGAGGGATGGGAAGGATTCCTGTCCTCTTTGGGATGGGTTTTGTACCTGAAATTTGTTTCCTTGGAGTCCCAGCTTATTGCAGCAGGGGTGATGCAAACCTATTGATCCTCTCTCTCAGCTCAGTTCCCAATCTTCTGCTTTATTGGGTTATTTCTGGCTATTCTTTCTCCCTCTAGACAGGAGCCTCTGCTGAAAACTGGCTTCAGTTGGCCATCTTACCTCTCATATATCTTATAGTAGTACTCTCTAGAGACAAACTCTCTCAGGATTTATTCATCTGAAAATACATTTATTTTGACATGACTTTTGAGTACATTTTTCCTTGTATAAAATTTTAGATTGGCCGTATTTTTCTTTCATCTCTTTAAAGATGTTAAAGCATTGTATTCTGACTTCCATAGATTCTATTGAAAAGTCAGTTGTCAGTCTTGTTACTTTGAAAGTAACATATATCCTCTCATCCTCCACCCACACTTTGGAGCCTTTCAGATTTTTTTCTTTGCCTTTGATTTCCAGCACTTTGAATATGTGCACCTATATTTAGTTTTCATTGTTTTTATCCTTTTTGGTATTCCTTGTTCTTGGATCTGTGAGTTGATATATTTTATCCATTTTAGAAAATTCTCTGTTACCATCTCTATAAGAATTTCTTCTTCTACAGTCTCTCTTTTCTCTTGTTCTCAAACTTCAGATACATATACATAAAATCTTTTGACTTATGTACTCACATCTCTTCTATTTGGCTTATTCTCTCTTTATATCTCAGTTTGGGCATTTTTAGCAAATGATCCTGTGTTTGATTTAAATATACTGGGTCCCATGTGATATTAAACTCATTTAATAAATTCCAAAGATTAGATGTTATATTTTCCAATTCTAGAATGACATTTAGGTTTTTAAAAGCCATTTCAATTTTCTGTTGAAGCTCTTATTTTTTAATCCATATCTAGTTCCTTTATTTTCCTTAGTATTATAATATTAATTAAATTTAAGGTTGTTTCTTCTGCTGATGCCCACCTTTGAATCATCTTTGCGCTTCCTCCTATTGTTTTTTTTCTTCACTCTTGATTATAAATTATATTTTCAACTCTTTTCTCATTTTAGTAATTTTGAGTTGTATTATTGACACTGGGGGTTAAAAACAAACCCAAACGAAACAAAACAAAGCAAAGATCAGAATGTTCAGATGAAATCTCTACCAGCAATGTCCCTCCTTTCCTGTGATGGGCAGACAGGCAAAGATTATGCTAGGTATGAGGTTGTGTTGCAGTTTTTAACAAGTCTCAGTTCACTTCGTCTTTGTCACTATTTTTTTTCAGAGGTTGCTTTTGGCTTTTAATGGGAAGTCTAGAAGTTCCCTGTCTCTTCAGCTCTAAAAGTTCTGCTTTTCAGAGGTTTTGAGCTTACCTCTTAGGTATTTGCCACTTTTTGAGCACAGGTTCCAAATTTGACACATGGTTTAAGAGGAAAAACTGTTTTACATTTATTGCAAACCATTATTTCTAGTTAAGATTTTGTCTTTTAAGCACTGACCTATAGGAGGCTTTGTTTTGTCTTTCTGGTTCAGCCCCCTTAAGTCTACCATGCCGCCCCAAAACATATGGGAATGAGCCTTGCATTTTGTACTTTTCTACTTTCTAGCCCTTTATGCCAGTCCCATACATTCACCAAAAGTTCTTCTGGTTTCTCTTTCACTTGTTAAAATCCTGTTTGACTCTAATCTAATTTTAGCCTGTACCTACAATGAGAAAATGCTCCTTGGGGAACAAATAACTGGTAATTTTTTTTTTTTTTTTTGTAGAGACAGAGTCTCACTTTATGGCCCTTGGTAGAGTGCCATGGCCTCACACAGCTCACAGCAACCTCCAACTCTTGGGCTTAAGCGATTCTCTTGCCTCAGCCTCCCAAGTAGCTGGGACTAAAGGCGCCCGCCACAATGCCCGGCTATTTTTTGGTTGCAGTTTGGCCGGGGCCGGGTTTGAACCCGCTACCCTCAGTATATGGGGCCAGTGCCTTACTGACCAAGCCACAGGCGCCGCCCCAAATAACTGGTGATTATAAGCTCAATTTGGAATTTGAGTTTATCTAATTCTCTTTGCTTCTACAGATATTTGGTATCTTTAATGATATTTTCAATTCACCTGTTTTTTTCTTGTTGCTGCAGTGTTGATGGTAGCCTGTTGTAATCATCTACATTTTATCCATAAATGAAATAATTCTCTCTCAGATGTATAAAGGATCAGAAGTTTTTGAGCTGGGACATACTTTAGCATTTACTCGCATAGCTACCTCATTGGACAAATGGAAAAACATGGTCTCAGAATAGTGAAGTAATATATTCAAAGTCAAAAACCAATAAGGCTTGAGGTAAACCTTAAGATGTGTCTCCTGTGGGGTGGAGACAAGATGGCTTACTGAAGCCAGCTCTCCACAGAGACTCCCATCCAGAAGGAGAGTTAAAGGATAGAAACTTAGCAAGTAACCTGGTGGATTTGAGATGCACCAAGAGAGAAGGTTGAAGAATGCACATCAACCCCGCTGAGGCAAGCTGCGACCACAAGGATATAAACAAAAGGTACAAAATCCACCACCAAGTGGACGGGAGTCCCCTCCCCCATGAGAACAGCTCGGAGTGCCCCACAAACAAATGAACAGAGTTCAAAGGTCCTCCCACTACACTCCATGGGAGAGACCCTCTAAAAACTGGACCTATCTCCCCTACTAGGATGCCATGGTGTTCTCCTGCTAGGCATAAAACTGTATAAAGCTGTATATATTCTCTACCTGCAACTTGGAGCTCCCAGCAATCCCCTCCACTCTCTGAGGTCTGGAGGCCTGTCCCCCAGGAGTCCAGATTCTTGGGTGATTTCTTGAGGGGTGAGGACAGAGTGCCTAAACTGCAGTTGGTCAGTGCTGACTCTGGGGCATGGGAGCGAGGAGAGGTCGGTTGGCTGAGAGGGAACCACACCAGAGCAGCAGTTCCCTAAGGCACAGAGCAGTAGCCATCTTTTAGCAGCAATACGGCCAGGCATAAAACTGTATATATTCTCTACCTGCAACTCTGAGCTCCCGGCACTCCCCTCCACTCTCACTCTGAGGTCTGGAGGCCTGTCCCCCAGGAGTCCAGATTCTTGGGTGATTTCTCGAGGAGTGGGGACAGTGCCTAAACTGCAGCTGGTCAGTGCCAACTCTGGGGCATGGGAGCAAGGAGAGGACGGTTGGCTGAGAGGGAACCACACCAGAGCAGCAGTTCCCTAAGGCACAGAGCAGCAGCCATCTTTTAGCAGCAATATGGCCAGGCAGAAAACTGTATAAAACTGTGTATATTCTCTACCTGCAACTCTGAGCTCCCAACACTCCCCTCCACTCTCACTCTGAGGTCTGGAGGCCTATACCCCAGGAGTCCGGATTCTTGGGTGATAATTCTGGGATACCGCAATTTAAAAAAAAAAGATGTGTCTCCTGATTCCATGTCTAATATTCAAGAGGACAAGAAGGAAAGAAAGAGATAGAAAGAGAGAAAATATGTTATGAAAACGACTCCACCTTCAACAGAGAGAAATTATGGACTTCTTCCTCCCATTCTGGAGTTCAGAGGTGACCTGCCTTCAGAGGTTCATTTAGAAAATGAAGACAGAGGTCTTTTGAGTCAATCATTAAATTTGTTTATTTTTGTTTATTTTTTTCCCTTACTTTGCTTGAAAACAGGACTTATAATAAAATGGTTCGTCAATGATAAGAACTCCTCTGGGGAAGGCTATAGGTGAAGAAAATAGGGTGGTAGCATACAGGGAAAGAAAGACCGATATTAGAAATCCAAGAATGTTATCCTTGGCATGGGAATATTGGCAGCTGATGGAATTTCAGAGATCAGGTGTTGTAGGCTCATAAATTACTCCATTCAAGAGAGCAACTGAGAAAAAGATTGGGCCCATGTCCTTTGAAAACATAAAAGTAAATGTTTTTTATCCTTTTTAAGAGGAAGAGTTTATCACTGTCACTTTTCCCCCCTCTATAATTGTTGAGCTAGTCCAGAGTGTCAGAGGGAGGGATGAGAAAGTGCAAGATTAATGACAAGATGGACCTCTGGAAGAGAGAGAGGAGAGAAAAATCCCTCCCCAAGATGCCTCTCACCCTCCCCATCAACACGCCCAGCTACGGCAATCAACCCTTACCTCTTACACAGGGAAAGAAAAACCATTTGAATTTGCTGAAAGTCAAAATCTTGAGAAGATACTTTAAAATAAATGTGATTTTAACATTTAATCTTTGATAGTAGTATATTTATTTAACATATGTGGTATTTTGTCTTGCTATTGATTGAAATATTGTGTCTCTACTCGGGCCTAGGAGAGAGGTTGCTAAGCAATTTAACAATGTAAACAAGTAAGGGGGGGTGTTCAGCATCAGTGGGAAGCAATGTGTTCTTGTGTTGTTCTTAGAAGAACAAACTGAACAAACTGTATTTAAGGATATTATCACATTATTGTCTACATGCAAATGTGTGCTTATTTGTAAATGAATCATCTCTTTATTAAGGGAGGATATCTATTTACCATCCTTCTAGCAATTCCAGTAATAAAACAATCCCAATTTCTTTAAAATTATGCACTATTGATGACAGCTAATGTTTCTGGGCTACTTACTACTATGATCCAGGCACTCAAATACTCTATGAGCAAAGTAAAAGCTATTGCATTTAATCTTCACAATAGTTCCACAAGGTAGTTACTGCTATTATCCTCCTTTTTAACAAGTGAGGAAACTGGGACTTAGCAAGGTTAATTTGCCCAAAGACATACATATAATAAAGGATAGATTTCAGTTCAATTTGATTAAAATCCCATTTGCTAATAATTTTGCCTCATTGAAATGGTCCTTTAAGGGCTCCAAATGAGTTGTGCCAAGCTTTCTGTTGGAGTGATGCTCAACCCAGTGGATTTGGTTTCTAAATTCAATTCTTTCTTTCTGTTCTACTCAGCCAGTCCCCTTAGTGACCATTCTTCTCCTTCAGTCAATGGTGGTCAAGCTGCATTGCCTGAAGAATGAAAAAGGGAAATGAACATTTTGGGAGAAGCAAGACTGATTCAGTATCTTCTTTATACATGCAGCAGCCTTCTTTCTGGGGTCTAGCATATTGCCTCATTAATTGCACAGCCTAAGGCAACTAACTTTTGTAATTCTCATCTGTGAAAATGGAATATTACCAACCTTTCAAGGTCTAGGGAAATGAAATACAGTATATAAGGTACCTAGTTCAATGTAGGCACATGATAATATTTGTTGAATATTAGTTTCCTCCCTTGGCTGCTCCTATCTTTAATGCATCCTTATGGTATATCATCAAAGTCAGTCCTTTGGGAGATTTTGGAGTACCTTGTTGATGTCTAGACTTTGCATATGACTCAGGGAATTTTGTCAAATGACTAAATAAAGACATCTTTGGTCAAACAATTATCCACTTCCCACTTGATATGTCTCATAATCTGGGCATTTGCTTTGGAAGTTGTCCTCCACTCTACATACAACCCAATTCTCCCTGGTGGCATAAAGGTTTCCTGCTTTCCACCATGCCTTGCCCTACTACCAACAAAGAAGTCCCATGATAACATACCCAAGAAGAATTCAGAACCCCTTTTTATATGTGGAGCCATCTGGAGTTGAACAGCTCTCGAATGGGGGGCGTTTTTTCCTGCTGTAATAAGTTTGTCTTTATGACAAACTCATGCCACTGGCCTCCAGGTGGAGCTGCATGAAAGAGAGAGAGAAAGGAAAGAGAAAAAATAGGTTGAGGCCCCAGAGAAGTAAATAGTCTGAGAAAAACACAATGAAGCACAAAGATGGTGCATGGTCCTTAGAGGATTTGCTGGAAAGAGAAGTGTTGTGCAAACAGATTCAGCCAGTTTAATCCCACAGGGATCTGAAGACACTGCCATGGTGCTCAGTCAGCTCAGGGTCTGATGCAAGAGAAATGAGACGTGGTCCCCGGGGAGCTCACAGTCTTTGGGGGTGGGAGCACAGAGATGCAGAGGACAGAATCAAAAGGCCACGTGGATTTTGGTGATAAATCTGGGATGCAGTGCAGGATCTGGTTTGGGGGGTGAGAGAAAAGCTATTTTTTTTGTGTGTGTATGCATATAGTTATATTCAAGGCCCTAAATTTGATGGGTTAAATAAATTATCTCATTTAATTTACTCCTAAAAGCCAGCCTTTGACATGAGCCTCTTTCGGAAGGCCCAAGCCACTTGCTCTATAACCCTCTTAACTCTTAAGAGTTATAGCCCTCTTAACTCTTCTGTGTCTCAGTTTCCTTATGTGACAAATGGACATAATGCATGCAATCCTGTATTCAATTCAAATTTTTATGGGGGGATCCTTTGCTTGTACCCTCTTCTATGTCGATCTGCCCTTCTCTTTATTCCCTAGTAATTGGGCATCTCTGTGCTCTAACCACGTGATCCTGTTCCAATGGAGGCTGCTCAGACCAGTGTGGACATTTGACCTCAATCAAGGGAGGGGGGGAAGGAGATAGTGACAGGTCCCAGAGATGTGTCAATTTTATCTGTCCTAAAGCCCAATTGTGTCAGTTTTCCAGGATTTCCAGTGAGACTGTGCTACAACCTTTCAATAATCTCTCCCCTTCCGTTTTCTTAGCTTGTTGTTACCTGTAACCAATAGATCCCTGGCTAGAGCAAATGTTTTCTACACAGCGTTGTGAGGAACCCACAGGATAAGATAAATTAGTAAGGGAGAGATGGATGAGACCATAGCTATTTATCTCAGTGAGCAAAATAGTAATTTGCCTTTTATAATTGGGTCCCAAGATTTTCAGTTTATGAAATATTTCATTTTGTCAAAAGAAAGATATCCACAAATTTCACTTTCATGTTTGTTGCCAGAGAGAAAGTGGCTGATGGTCATGTCAAACTGAAGACACAGCCCCCAGGTTCTCCGTCTTTGGGAAGGAGTGGCTTCAGCCTGGTCATCAGGTAACTACTTTAAATTAGGTTTCCACTAATTTAAAGAGCCAACAGTACTGTAGATAGACTGGCTGAAGGATGCTGCAATCCACATGTGTGTGAAGGTTGTGAGAAAAATGTGCAACTTCAGCTCCAACAGGTTGTTTGACCAAGAACCCATCTTATTTGATTTAATTGCATTAACTGTCCAGTGTCACTGAAAATAGGCAAAGCAGTCGTATATAAACATAGCCCAAGAATACAAAGCCGCTTCTTTAAAACAAATAAGCAAATGGCACATTGGGCATTTTAAGACTGAGTTATTTAGCATCACAGATTCTTTGCCTTTGGGCTGATGATTTAATAGGCTTGAAGAGGCTGGCAGAAACAGGGTACTTTCTGCTGCTTTACTTATCACAGACCTCAGGGTACCCAGCCTTCCTTTGTTTCTTGATAATTTCAATCTTCTTGAGTTAGGGTGGAGCCACTTGGAGCTGTCTCCCCTCCTTGACCCTCCCTTTGCAGCTTAGCTTTGCTCCTTTCCCCGAGGCTCACACTGTTTCTTGCATTCTCCGCCTCATCCAGGCAGCAGAGAAAGCAATATATTTGTTAGTGAGTTTCTTTCCTGGGGCTGCTTTATTACTTAACTGAGACCATGTAAATCACCCGGTCATGGGGCAGCCGTTAGGTGAACTTCATTCTGTCTGTGGTGCAAAGTCACGTCAGTATATTTTCCTGCTACTTTTCGCTACTCTTCCCTTTTTTTGGCTTTTGCCTATTGGGATCAGTTAGAATTCTTTGAAGTACCTTTTGTTGGCTTTCTTAGGGCTTGCCACACCAAGAAGCTGCAGGTCAATGCTTACTTTCTGTGGGAGAATTTTGCAACAGGTTCATGGGAAAGGATCTGGGGCCATATAAATGCTGTGATGGCTTTAATCTACATGATTTCTCAGGAGAAAATGCGATGTCCGATTTATGCTTGGTGTCCTTTACCAACCAGCATTATTGGGAAAAGAAACTGCACATAATGCCATGTTGGTGGATTCCACTGCAGATACCAGCCAGAAATCTCTTTTTTTTTTTTTTTTTTTTTTTTTTTTTTTTTTAATTTTTTTATTAAATCATAAGTGTATACAATGATATGATTATGGGGCATCATACACTCACTTCATAAACCATTTGACACATTTTTATCCCAGTGGTTAACATAGCCTTTCCGGCGTTATCTCAGTTACTGTGCCAAAACATTTATATTCTACATTTACCAAGTTTCGCAAATACCCCTGTAATATGCACCACAGGTGTGATCCCACCGATTCCCCTCCCTCTACCCACCCCCCCCAGCAAGAAAAAAACAAGGGATCCCATCGCAGGCTGGGCAAGGGATTTGAAGAGAAACTTCTCTGAAGAAGACAGGCGCACGGCCTTCAGACATATGAAAAAATGCTCATCATCTTTAATCATCAGAGAAATGCAAATCAAAACTACTTTGAGATATCATCTAACTCCAATGAGACTAGCCTATATCAGAAATCTCTTTTTAGAGCAGCCCTCTGGGGTGTTTGGGGTGGGGAGGGGGTTGGCACTTTCCCAGTTGCCCATTCCATGTATTAGATTCTGGGTGGCAAAGGTCAGGTAGGGTCTACCCAGGCCACATGTCTACAATTATGTCTGGATAGATTAAACTGAGACTTGATGAATTCAACAATAAATGTGCACGCACACCAACACCATGCATGATAAACACAGGAAGCATAAGATAATAGCAAACATTTATCAAGTACTTACCATACACCAGCATGCGTCCTATCTCATCTTTTCCTCTAAGCATCTCTATAAGGATATACTAACAGCTAAGCTTTATTAAGCTCTCACTAGGTTCCAGAAGCTATTCAACTCCCATTCACGCACTAACTTACTTATTTAATTCTCCCGATAACCCCATGTTGTGGGTACAAATTTTCAACCTATTTTATAAATGAAGAAACAGATTTTTAAACACATTTTATATAAATGAGTAAACATTTTGTAATGGGAGTACACAGTGAAGCTACTTAGCCTGCCCCAGGACATGTAGCTGGCCATTGGTAGAGCTTTCATTCAAATTCAGCAGTCTGATTTCCAATCCCATGTGATAAACTACAACTGTTTCCTCAAAGAACACATAGTGGATGTGGATCAATGAAAACCTCCAGTTCCTTCTGTGATTAAGGGAATTGTTACTGTTTGCCTGTGGGCAGGACTTATTTGCTGTCAGATTCTGCTGGTCCTCACTGCGGATCCTCCCAAGGACCACCTGTCCTGGTATGATGGCAGCTTCTTGTGGAGCTGTCGTACTATCTGGAGATTATAATTCCCTATCTATACTAATGTAATTTTTCAGATTTCCTTTTTAATATAATCTTTGTCTGCTGATTTCTATGGAGATTGGCTCCCCCAATACTGTCTGCACAATACCTGTCTCTAATTGCCTAGTAAGGCCTCTCTCTGGGTTTGTTTACATGGCACTGTGACTCTGTCTGCTCAGAACTGTGCCCTCTGTGCCCTGTCTGTGTTCCTCTCCTCTATTAGCATTCTCTGCCACATTAAGGCTGTGAAAAGAGCCATATTTCCCTGCATTTGCTAGAAAGAAACATTTTAATAGAGGGGTTTCGGCTGAAAAGTGAATGTCCCAATGGGCAACTCTATGATACAATTAAAGAGATTTAGAGCCAGTAAAAATAGCTCCAGAGTATTCTGGTTTGTTTTAAGCATTTCATACCCAGTATCAAGCAGGTTACATGAGAAATAGGGGTCCTGTTTCTTACGTTGAGACAGAGTGGGCAAGAGAAATGAACACAAGCTTTAGAGTCAATCAAGGCAGGGTTTGCGTGAGTTCTAGCACGTGCCAACTGTGTGGCCTTTCACACTTGCTGGACCTCTTGGAGTGTTGTGCTTCCACAAAACAATGATAATAATACCTCAAAGAACTTTTTGAGGATCAAAAGTGACAGTAATGAGGCATTCCTTGTGTACACTAAGTATGCAATTGTTTTACTTTTCTTTCATCAAATTTCCTATTCTGCCAACATTTAGTTTTTACACTTAAACTTCTCTGGAACTCATTTTCCACATTTTCCAAATAAGGTATGAGGATCGGTCGACCACCAAGACTTCTTCCAGCCCTAAGTGTTTCCTATTATGCATTGGTCTTCCTACATGTGCTAAGTGTTTTCCTTCTGTCATCTCATGTGACCCTCTTAACAACCCTTTGGGTTAGGTTCTGTTATAGCTCATATTTTACAGATGAGGGAACAGACTCAGAAAGAATGAGTAAGTGGCTCGGGGTGACCTGATTAGCCATGGGCTTGGGAGTGAGGATTTGACTCAGAGTCTGTGCACCCAATCAGTGCACTGGACTGCAGGACAAAGCCACACCTGCAGGTCCTGGAAGAATGACTGATTGGCAGCAGCTGTCAATGCATCACTTGGGCTATGATGTGTTGGGATGTGTAGGTCAGTGATGGCACAAATCCAGGATGATGCTTTAAACATGACACGGGCAGAGGACAAGGACTTCCTGACTTCCTGACAAATTGGCTGGCAGAAGGCTCCCCAGTTACTTTGCTAACCTGGACTGACACATATATGGGTGAGCGTTATGACTAGATTGACTGCTGAACAAAAGAGCTGGCTAGCATGTCTTTGGCACTCTGGTGACATCAGGGCATCTGTTCATAGGAGCTCTATTTTCTGTTTTTCTTTTTTTTGAGACAGAGTCTCAATATATCCCCCTTAGTAGAGTGCAGTGGCATCACAGCTCACAGCAACCTCAAACTCTGATTCTCTTGTCTCAGCCTCCCCAAGAGCTGGGTAGCTGGCCCAGGCTGGGTTTGAATCCACCAACCCCCACCCGCCTCCAATGTAGGTGGCTGGCACCGTAGCCACTGTGCTACGGGTGCCGAGCCTATAGCAGTCTTATTTTCTTACCTCTAACAAGCCATTGGTTTAGATACAGTTAACCAAACTAGTTAGAATTTTGTCTTAGATAAGAGTGAGCATGCATCGAGGGAGGGCTTGAACAGCTCTCAGGCAAGTGGAAAAAGCTTGGAGATTGTGACATTTCAGTTTCATCAGAGAAATGGAAAAGCCATTCAAAATAATTTGAAGCCTATCAAATGTTTATGCTAATTTGCATACATAAATATATAGATGTTTATGTCTGCTCCACCCACATTTGGCTCCACTTAAATGTTCCATTCCTTATTTGCTGATCTCAAGTGCAAATTCAAACTTGGGTAGCAGTTATTATATATTCAACTTTCCCATGTAAATTGCCTAAACACCACATACAGATTCCTGGTAAACTTACTGGCATACCCTCAGGAAACCACAATTGACTTTACAATTATCAGCTGGTAAAAAGCTGATACCATTTTTATGGATTTTGTAAACTTTTTTTTTCCTCTTGAAGATATTTTCAGTTATAGTTTAACAGTATTATGGATACACTCAGGTGCCTAAGTGATTCTAATGTGCTATTTTCTTTAACTTAATTGAATAAAACTTGACCCGCTAGTGGTGTTTTAGACCCAATTGAATTTTATTTTACTTTAATACCTTAACAAACACTAGGAAAGTTGTACTATAAGACTTTGAGTGGCAGCCAACACCTTTCATCAAAGAAATTCTAACTACTTCTCAAACATTAATTAAACTCTACCACATTGTAGCCTAGTTATAGTCTGGATTTTTTCTTTTTCTTAAAAAAAAAAAAAATCAATGCAAGCAAGCAGGGGACAGATTTACAAGGCAGTGGAAAATGAAAACTTCTGAAGAAAACAGATTTGAGTTCTCCAGCACCAAGGGCATCTACTCCCTCTTAATAAAAATGATATTGCCAGTTCCCGATCACATTCAGCTGCTCTTATTCTTACGTATAGAGCTGTTGATTAAATCTTCTTTTGTACAAGTTTTTTTCCTATTGGCACTAGAAGAAACATTTGCTTCTTTTTTTTATTGCAATCAGACACGGTAGGACTGTGGCCTACAGGGAAGCTTTCACAGTTTCCAAGATGACAAGGAAATTGGAAACTTTCCTAGGGTCATGCCTTTACCCTGCTCCACTGAGAAAAGAAGGACTTTTAGCCAGGTTGAGTCCCTTGGAAGTAGTGGAATCTGTGGAACAAGAGTTGGAGAGCCCAGACCTGGCTTGTAGCGTTGAATTGCACCTGAAGGTTATTCAAAAAACTAAAAAACACCTGGCACAGGGTTGAGATGCTCTGGCTGCTCTTCCTATGATCATTCACTTCTCCAAACCCTCTCTCCAAAAGAAGGCTAAATTGCTAAACTTAAAATTGCAGAGTTCTTCCTCTCAAAGTCTCTGTCTCACCCAAGCACTGATTCTTTTCAATCCAGTTTTCTGCTATTCTGTATACTCCCCAGCTCTTATTTATTTTGGGCAGAAAGAGATTGGTGGATTACTTGTAATTATCCTACAGTTTGAAAAGAGAAAAACATCAATATGAACTCCCTTAATGATTTTTAAGATTTATACTTTTTTTGTGTGTGTGTGTGGTTTTTGGCTGGGGCTAGGTTTGAACCCACCACCTCCAGCATATGGGACCGGCGCCCTACTCCTTGAGCCACAGGCGCCGCCCACCCCCTAATGATTTTTAAATCTATTTTAGGTTACATAATATAATTAAAGTGTTTTTATTTTTGTTTATAAACAAAGAACATCAATATGAATGAGGTTCAACATAGGATCAGAGAAGTTGGCTGCCAGTTTTCTAGCATTTTCAACCACCCTTGAGTCTGATTTTATGGCTCCAATCCTCATTTGCCTTGCCACATCAAACCATGCCTCCTGGTGTCTTACAGTTCTCATGCATTCAATATTTTGATAGTATCTTCTTTAGCTGTTATTATTTTTGCATCTAGACCAATCTTATGGCCATATAAATGTTAGTTCTTGCTATCATTATTGTTATCAGTATCTTAAAAGGGATAGGCCTTTATCAACAATCTTAAAGAACCAGGTACTATATACAATAACAATAAAAATAACTTTGATTTGGCTCAGCACCTGTAGCTCAGCGGGTAGGGTGCCAGCCACATACATCGGAGGTGGAGGGTTCAAACCCAGCCCAGGCCTGCCAAACAACAATGACAACTACAACCAAAAAAAAAAAAAAATTAGCCAGGCATTGTAGCAGGTGCCTGTAGTCCCAGCTACGTGGGAGGCTGAGGCAAGACAATTACTTAACCCCAAGAGTTTGAGGTTGCTGTGAGCTATGATGCCATAGCACTCTACTGAGGGCAACATAGTGAGACTCTGTCTCAAAAACTGATTTTAAAAACACATTTATAATCATTATGTCTAGGATTCATTTCTTTATTTGCTCATTTATTCACTCATTCGAAAAAGAGACTTCTGATTCCATATAAAATGAAGTACTATTTTTTCAAGATCTTTAAAGTATGACATTGGTGCTTTAATAGGGATTACATTAAATCTGTAGATTGCTTTGGGTAGTATGGATTTTTTTTTTTTGTTTGTTTGTTTGTTTTGAGACAGAGTCTCACTTGTCACCCTTAGTAGAGTGCCCTGGCATGGCTCATAACAACCTCAAACTCCTGGGCTCAAGCGATTCTCTTGCCTCAGCCCCCCAAGTATCTGGGACTATAGGTGCCCACCACAATGCCTGGCTACTTTTAGAGATGAGGTCTCCCTCTGGCTCAGACTGGTCTCGAACCTGTGAGCTCAGGCAATCCGCCCACTTTGGCCTTCCAAGTACTGGGATTACAGGCATGAGCCACAGTAGTATGGACATTTTAGCAATGTTGATTCTTCCCAGCCATGAGCATGGTATGTTTTTACATTTGTTAACATCTTCAGCTATTTCTTTTCTCAGAGTTTCATAATTCTCTTTATAGAGATCTTTCACATCCTTTCTTAGGTAAATTCCCAGATATTTCATCTTCTTTGGCATTACTGTAAAAGGAATAGAGTCCTTGACTATATTTTCAGTTTGACTATTGTAGGTATATATAAAAGCTACTGATCTGTAAGTATTGATTTTGTATCCTGAGATGTTCCTGTATTCCTTGATCACTTCTAAGAGTTTTGTAGTTGAGTCCCTGGGGTTTTCCAGGGATCATATCATCCACACACACACACACAAAAAAACACTCAAATAGCCAATACATTACTCCAAAATAAAAACAAATCAGGAGGTATCATGTTACCAGACTTCAGGATATACTATAAATCTATAGTGATCAAAACAGCATGGTACTGGCACAAAAATAGAGAGGTAGATATATGGAAAAGAATAGAGAACTAAGAGATGAACCCAGACACTTACCGTAATTTGATCTTTGATAAGCCTATCAAAAACATTCAGTGGGCTAAATACTCCCTATTTAACAATTGGTGCTGGGTGAACTGGCTGGCAACCTGTAGAAGACTGAACCCCCACCTTTCACCATTAACAAAAATTGATTCTCACTGGATAAAAGATTTAAACTTAAGACATGAAACTATAAAAATACTAGAAAAGAGTGAAGGGAAAATGCTTGAAGAAATTGACCTGGGAAAATATTTTATGAGGAGGATGCCCCTGCCCCCGGCAATTGAAGCAATCTAAAAATAGATTACTGGAATCTGATCAAACTAAAAAGCTTCAGCACACCCAACAGCACAGTAAGTAAAGAAAACAATGTTCAGAGTGAGAGAAGATATTTGCAGGTTATGTTTCCGACAAAGGTCCAATAACTAGAATCCACAGAGAACTCAAACTAATAAGAAAAGAAGAAATAACCCCATTTCTATGTGAGCAAGAGACTTGAACAGAAACTTCTCTGAAGAAGACAGGTGCATGACTGACATGAAAAAATGCTCATCATCTTTAATCATCAGAGAAATGCAAATCAAAACTATCCTGAGATATCATCTAACCCCAGTGAGAATGGCCCACATCACAAAATCTCAAAACTGCAGATGCTGGTGTGGATGTGGAGAGAAAGGAACACTTTTACAATGCTGGTGGAATGCAAGCTAAGATGACCTTTTTGGAAAGAAGTTTGGAGAATGCTCAAGGAAATAAAAGTAGACTTACCATTTGAACCTGCAATTCCTCTGCTAGGTATACACCCAGATGATCAAAAATCATTTTGTAGCAAAGACATTTGCACCAGAATATTTATTGCAGCCCAATTCATAATTGCTAAGTCATGGAAGCATCTCAAGTGTCCATTAACCCATGAATGGATTAATAAATTGTGTTATATGTATACCATGGAATACTATGCAGCCATAAAAGGATGGAGACGTTGCATGTTTTATGTTTACATGGATGGAACTGAAACATATTCTTTTTAGCGAAGTATCTTAAGAATGGAAAAAAAAGTATCCAATGTACTCAATACCTTTATGAAACCAATATATAATCACTTACACATTCATATGAATGATAAGACACAACTATAGTCCAGAAAGAAGGAGGGGAGGGGAGGGAGGGTATTTGGCAAGACCTCACCTATTGTGCACAATGCAATGGTACATTTCAAAACTATTAAGAGTAGAGTGTAAATGTCTGATGACAATAAATCAGTAGATGAGGTGATTGTTATGTCAACCAGTTTGATGTAAGCATTCCACATTGTATATCAAATCAGCACATTGTTCCCCACAAATGCACACAGTTGTGATTTAATAATAAAAAAGTCTTTAATACACCCTCCACCCCTAAAAGAGAGAGACTTCTATGGTTTTGTTAAGGATTAAATGATAATTACAGTACCATTCTTGGTTTCAAGGAGCTGACAGTGCAGACGGGAAAGAAGACGTGTAACCAGACACTGAGAAGACAAGTGCAATCTCCACCTGATCCTTATGTTGTTTTATTTTCCCAGGAGAAAAAGAGACAGAAGGAGCAAAGAAGACCATCTCAAGGTCACATAGCTTGAAGAGAACAAAAGCTGAAATCCAGACCACTGGTTATTCAGCCACTAAATTTTTTGCCAATTCTCTTATGTTTCCTTTAGAGCAGGGGCTCTCAAAAGTGTGGTCCAAAAACTAACAGTCTCTTATGGACAACACTTGGAACTTGTCAGAAATGCAAATTCTCATACTCCACCTCAGACCTGCTGAATCAGAAATTCTGGGGGTGGGTCCAGCAACTTGTGTTTTAACAAGCCCTCTGGGGGATTCTGATGCACAATGAAGTCTGAAAACCATGGCTTTCGACCAGCGCTCCTCAAACTTGAATGTGCGTGGGAATATCACTTGGGGATTTGTTAAAATGCAGATTTTGATTCAATAGGTCTGGGGAGTGCTTTTTGATTCTGCATTTCAAACAAGCTCCATGGCTATGCCTGTGGTTTTGGACCTTGGATCCTTGCCTGAATAGCAAGAATGTATAGGGAATTAACACCAACCACTAATGCCAGGATGTCAAGTGAATTCCGTAGAATTGTTCCCTGTCATCTAGGAGCTTAAATACTAGTACAGACAATGCTCGGATAGATATATTTTTAAGGGCATAAAATCTATCAAGTAACTATGGAGGACGTGTGTGCTTGCAGGCAGGCATGCACAGGCAGGCATGTACATAAAGGACACGGGCAGTCCTTGGGAGAGGCAACATCATATAGCATCTCTCTGACTGAGAGATCACTGGGATATACTCACAGGTGTTGCAGCCAATCACAGCCAAGAACCAGGAGCCCAGAAACATTTCTTTGAGCAGTCAAAATAAATATCACAAAGTCCATCATATTTACTGACAGATTAGTCCTTCAAATCATTATTTAGGGTCAAATTTCCTTTTACCTTAGACAAAATTTTAACATAGTCACATTAAAACCAGAGTAAATTGAATAGACAGGGGTCAAGACGCTATTGACAAGCATTCTGACTGCAAAGCAGCAGCAGCAAGAAAGAGGTGTGTGTGTGTGTGTGTGTGTACCCACACACACGCACGTAAGTATGTTCACATACGTATTCCAAAAACTTTGGCAGTTGGAACCATTTAATAGAGGGGAAAGACATCAGTAAACATGAATAAAGAGCTTTATATAGAAAGCACGAGGTAGTAATCACAGAAACATGCAGAAAATGTGAAAATTGCAAAATGTTCAAGGTATATAGAAATCATGAAAAACATTTTAGACAGGTTCTAAACAAAATGGTAGGATGGTAGGGTCGCTAGATTTAACAAATGGAAATATTTTATCCGGCAACCCTAGAAATGGTTTAAAATAAGAGAGCTTTGATAATCACTAGAGTTTCGTTTGTGTGGCTTGTCAGTGTCTCCGACAAGACCTGTCAAAGAGAAGGTGGTAGGGTGGTTGTGATCATCAGTTTGATGTCAATGTGGGCCATAGATACTTGGCCAAACATCATTCTGGGTATGTTTTTGAAATTAACGTTTGAATAGCTAGATTGAATACAGAAGAGCACCCTCCCTAATGTGGGTGGGTTTTGTCCGATCAATTGAAGATCTGAATAGAACAAAAGTGCTTTGTAAGAGGGGAGCTCCCCCTGACTGTTGAGCTGAGACATCATGTTTGTCCTGTTTGGGACTGGACCTTACACGTGAACCATCAGGTCTCCTAGTTCTCAGGCCTTCAGACTTGGCCTGGAACAGAACTACTCCACTGATCTCCCAGGTCTACTCTTCAGCCTTCTGACTGTAGATTTGGGGACTTCTCAGCCTCCTTGATTGCATGAACCAATTCCTTAAAAACTTATGTATATATGAGTGTGTGTGTATATTCACTGTATATATATACGTATATATACATATATATAAATGGAATTGACTGATTCAAGTTAAAGCTCCATTTTTGAGATCTGGAACATGTCATTCTGCCTGAATCTCTGTACTTCAGACTCTTTTGTAGAATAAGCTTAGTGCTGACAAGTATTACACATTTGACTGTAACTTATTAGCAGACCTTGCTGCTTCTCAATGTAGTTTAATTTCAGGAAGATGGTATGCAAGGTCTTTGGGCAATGGAAAATCTATTACCGGAGTGACCCTTATGATATGACATTACTGTAACCACCATTAAAGTTAAGTGGGAGCATCTTTGCAGTTTTCATAGCATTGTCTGTGTGGGCTAGTGAAATCTACCATACAATATAAAACAAATGGCTATGTTACATCAGGAAAATAGTGAGACATTGGCAGAAGCTTCATAAATGTCATTTGAACTTGACCTTAAAGGATAAGACTTCACCAACTGATACAGCAGACACGGAGATACTTCAAGACTCTGCATCGTTAGAAAACTTTTAAATTATTTTTAAAAGATGTGTCAGAAAAACGGACTCACCTGTTTTATTAAAAAAGTTTGTAATAAAAAAGTAGATAAAAGAAGTTTTCTTGAACACTTCATTAGCTTCTGAAGTAATTCTGATTTAATTATCCAGTAAACACCATTCCTTTGAAGTAGTTGACCTTTTACCTAAATCCTAAAGCATCTTTCCTGTCATGATGTGTTTTGTGAACATTTCCTTCCTTTCTTTCCTGCAGATATGATGAGTTGCCCAATTTTGTTCATTTCTTGACAGATAAAAAGGTGGCAGTCTCTTATTTCACCTTCATCTTAGCAACAATGTCAGGAGTTATTCTTCTCTGGCTTAGTATTTATATGGGGGTTGGGGGGAAGACGAACAAAATTGAGAAACGAGGTTAAGAACACGTCGCTCCAGCCTCTGGGAGCAGTCAAATCAAGCTGCCAGCTGCAACAAGAATCTCTCTAATAAGGAAATTAGAGCATGATCATTTCTGGCTATGTGACTCTGATTCTAAATAGGTTTTACAAATAGATTGTGATTGAACTTGGAAACATAAACAAATTGGCTTTGCAGAATAAAGGCTGAACTACATTTTGGTTAGAGAATTAAAATGCTTTTATGGGAGGCACTCTGGGAGAACGGACAGCTATTTTAATGACAGCATATGCATTTCTGAAACATGCTGGCTTTATTGACTTCCCTTTGAGTCTGATAAACTCAAAGGAAAGTTTCTAACAGGGTCCCTAAGAGGACAACCGATAAAGGCAGTGATGGGGCAGTGTATATGTGAAATTCCCCATTCAGACACTATAAGGAGAGGTGCCATTTAAAAATAATAGATTTAAAAATACCAGAAGCTTAAAAAATGCAGTGAGCTGTCTCCCTGGGACCTTGCTTTTGTCTGTTGGAGGGCTGGGGATACAAGTTCTTTAAGCTCTTCTAACACATTTTCATTTATAAATATTCATGCAGTGTTCCTGGTGCCTCTCTTTCCCACTGTCTGCGTGCAGACTCCTCACCCTGGCAAGAGAGTTTGTACCTAATTTTTTCCTAAGGTCTTAATTCAGCCCCAGACAACCCAGAGCCATTTGAAAACACAGAAAACTTTTCTGTCAAAGTAAAGGGCCATAAATGTCTGTGTGTCCAGGCTTAGATTCCACATAATAGGATTAGCTTTTACTCTCCCCCAAACTCTCTCAGTTGCTTTAAGTAATGTCATGGTTTTGTGTGTTTTGTGCTTCACACAGTGAGAAAACGAATCTGCCAGTTGGAAAGATGCTCTTCTTTTATTTTCCTTTTTCTAAATCCACCAGTTACTCACTATGGGCCTAATACATTATTGAGTTCAAGTCAGCAAAATCTCTTTGATAGTAACAGGTAGGTTTTTACATTTAGAAACGTAAAGAGTTAGATATCCTGGGGACCACAAAGGTCATTGATGTGGGTGGGAATTTAGATCCAAGTTGTGCAGAGCATATCCATTATCTCAAAATGCTTAAATAATAGATTTTTTTTTTTTTTGAGACAGGGTCTTGCTTTGTATCCCAGGCTGGAGTGTAACAGCATAATCATAGCTCTCTGCAATATAACCTCAAATTCCTCAGCTAAAGTGCTCCTGCCTCAGCCTTTCAAGTAGCTTGGACTACAGGTACACATCATCATGTACAGTTAATTTAAAAAATTTCTTTTTGTAGAGACAGGATCTTGCTATGTGGCTCTGTCCAGTCTTGAATTCCTGCCCTCAAGTGATCATCCTGCCTTGGCTTCCCCCAAAGTTTATAGTCATGAACCACAGTGGCTGGCCCCACAATAAAATTTTTTTCTGTGCTCTATCCCTAGATCAGGGGTGGGGAAGCTTTTCTTGTTGGAAGACAGCCATAAAAGCTATAATCAAGGGTGGTGCCTGTGGCTCAAAGGAGTAGGGCACTGGTCCCATATACCAAAGGTGGCAGATTCAAACCCAGCCCCATCCAAAAACTACAAAATAAAAAAAGAAATGTCAATTAGATATACATAAAAATATACATTATTTTATAAAAATCTAGCTACTGTGTACTTAATAGTTCCAAAAAATAAAACTATTTGTTAATTTTTAAAGTTAAATAAGTTTTTGATGACTTTGTCATGTCTGCTTTCTGTTGGAAAGCATTTGAATACTTGGTTGTAGCATGGAGGTCCACAGTTTCAGTTGATCCTCTAGATGGGTATCGGTCATTTACCATAAAGGTGTCTTGATTTGGGTTGGGCAGGAGAATATAGATTGGCATCAGTAAGTGTTGAAAAGTAAGAAAGTGCTGGATGAAGTGGCTCATGCTTGTAATTCCAGCACTTTGGGAGGCCCAGGTTGGTGGATTGCTTGAGCTCAGGAGTTCAAGACCAGCTTGAGCAAAAGTAACACCCCATCTCTAAAAAATAATCTGGCATTGTGGTGGGCACTTATAGTCCCAGCTACCTGGGAGGCTGAGGCAAGAAGATCACTTGAGCCCAAGAGTTTGAGGTTGCTGTGAGCTATGATGCCATGGAACCCTACCAAGGGCAACTGAGTGGTGAGGCTCTGTCTCAAAAAAATAAAAAAGAAAGAAAGAAAGAAAGAAAAAGAAAAGGAAGAAAGCATTTTTCAGGCATGCTGCTGAAGACATGGGTATACAATTACATTTTTCCATATTTCAGTTAGATCTTTCTTAGAGTCAAACAACTTTAAAATGTCATCTACTGAAAGCTCAATCAATTCTATCTGTAGTTCTTAGGTATCTTGATGATATGAAGTTGGTGAGGCTGAAATGCTAATTTGAGTGTGATGTCATGATTCTCAAAGTCAGTGAACCTTTCTTTATATTCTCCAATTAATAGGTCTGTAACAGCTGTGTATTTTTCAAATGATTCACATGTATCATCCTGCTCATCAATGACCTTTGCTAACTGGGAAAAGATTCATCTGAAATTTCCTTTTGAAAAAGTGTTTTCAAAAAAGATAGCCTTTTAAAAAATTCTTGGATTTTTTGCCACTTACTGTACATAGACTTTGTTTTACCTTGCAAACAAATAAGTCATTTTGATTTGCCATGGTATCACCCAGAAATGCTGCATTCCTATAGAAATCTTTCAATAATTTACATTTCTTATTCTGTTCTTCATAAAATTTAAGTATCTGTCCTAACAGAGCTAAAATCTTGGCTACCATCTGTCCCTGCAGTAGCCAACACACTTAATAATTCTGCAAATCCACACTAAACACCTCATTGTTCAACTTCAGCATGTTACCAAACTGAGCATGCTATGTTGCATTCGCACAAATATGGTTAACAATATTTACAACTTGTTGCAAAATGTCACTTAAAATAGTAGTTTTAGCACAGAGATTTTGCTGATATAAGATATAATGAAAAGAAATGAGAACATCTGGATCTGTTAATACTTTTTTTTTTATGGTTTATCTAATTTAATTTCTATTCCTTTTAGAGGCACCAGGTTATTATTTTTCAGATTTCCAGTATTTTTGTTTTCTTTTTTTTTAATACTTTTTTTTTTAACATGTGCAATGAACCTTTCATGTTTTCCTATCGTGGAATGTGCACCATCTGTACATATACTCACTACATTTACCAAATTAGTTCAACTTCACAACATTTGTCTTGAAAGTTGTTAAAGATATCCATTCCCCATGTTCTGTTTCCAAGAGAGCCCAAAGTGAGTGACTCTTCGTAGCAAAGAAAATCTTCTGTTATGACCCAAATGAAGTATAAAATCTGCACTGAGTCAGTAATATCAGTTGATTCAACCAAAGCAATTGAATAATATATGTTTTTCTTTTGAAATATTATATTAAGTTGCTGTGTTAATGTGATGGCTAATTTAATTCATGCCACCAATCAGTTAAGGCTCTCCTTAAAAGAGGCAGTGGTTTGTACTTTGAAACATTGTTGGGGTCTAAGCATCCTACAACTTCAGCAATGCATTTTTCACAATTTCTATATCACTGAATGACTCCGTCCTTTCCCCAAGTAGATGTGCTACTTGTAAGTTGCTTCAATGGCATTGTTTTCAGGTCTTATTACTGCTTGAAAGAATTGTCTTTGCTTTTGCTTTACATCTTTTAACATATTTCATGCCTCTCTCACTAATTTAAAATATTTGTGATCCTTATAAGTGTTACAATGTGGATGAGCATTGAATTTATTTACTTTTGAAACTGCAGTATCACAAAGCAAGCAAATCATCTTATCTTTAGCAGAAACAAGATAATATCACAATTACCATTCCTCATTAAAACCATCTGCTTTCTTCCTTCACCATTCTCTTGGTCTTCTTTGACATTATGGGCTGTTAAGCAGACAGAATTAACACATACTCTTGAGTTGTGCAACTGTTCACAAATTCCACTTCAAACAGAAGCAGTGCACCATTGTCAAAAGCTGAAACAGACTGGAGTACTCAACCCCCATAAACTCTCACCAGCCAGCCTCTTGCACATGCAGTAGTATTATCAGTCAGGCCGGGGAAGTGAAAACTAAATCATGAGTGTAGCAGCAGACAGTTCAGCCCATATGGCTTACTGATGTTCTAATTGTGCCAGCCATTTTGGGAGGATTACTATGTTGAAACTTATATTATTCTTTGGCATTTTAAATAAATTCATTTAAGAAATAAAATAAAAATATGAGACAAACAAAAATGTACATGTATTAACACAAATAAAAAAATTTGGTCTTCAAAATTTGAATTCAGCCAAAAGGCTGCACTGAAGGACCTAGAAGGCCTTGTGTTGTCTTAAGGCTGCAGGTTCTCCACCCCTGGCCTCGATCCTCTTGTGCTAACTGTTCTCTCCTCCCCAGGTAGATGGTGGTATGTGAAGTCTACAGCTCCATATACTCAGTCTCCCTTATCTCCCTTATTATTGGGCTGTAGGTGTGACAGTTGATTTTATATGTCTACTTGGCTGGACTAATAAGGATTACCCAGATAGCTGGTAAAACATTATGTTGGGGTGTGTCTGGTGGAGGGTTTCTAGAAGAGATTAGTATTTGAATCGCTAGACTGAGTAAAGAAGACCAGGCCTCAACCAATTCATTGAGGGCCTGCATAGAACAAAACAGTGGAGGAAGAGTGAATTCTTCCTCTTCTTCAGCTGGGTCATCCATTCCCTCTTGAAGCTCCTGACATTAGATCTTCAGACTCGAAGACTTATACCAGTGCCCACCCAACCTCAGGCCTTCTGACTGAATTATACCACCAACTTTCCTGGTTCTCCTGATTGCAGATGGCATGCACGGGACTTCTCAGTCTCCAGTCACATAAGCCAGTTCCTGTAATAAACATCCTCTTGTATATCTATTATATATAGTGTACATCCTATTGCTTCTGTTCCTTTGGAGAACCCTAATTAATGCAGTGGGGACTCTTACATCCCTGGGGCCTAATTTCCCCTACAAACTACTTTCTAGGCCAGGCAAATAAGGATACAGAGCTTATGTCTACACTTGTAGGTCTCACTTTACAGAAAGAAAAAAGAAAAAGCTTTTTAAATTGTGTAGGAAAATCAAATATTTTGCTAAAAGAAGCTTATTTTGTCTTGCATTTTTATTTCAGAGATACTTATTTTCATTAATGATTCAGCCGTAAGTGGGTATTTAGTGCTAACATTTCAGTCCCCTGCTGATAATTTTTCTGTCAACCGTATAGAAATTTATAAATGAATTGCCAATTGAACTCCTTATTTAAAAGGAGCACTTAAATTGATTCATTGCTAAAATAAAATTTCTGCTCCCCTTAACTCTCCTACTCAACATAGTTTATTTTCTTTACAGTACGTTTTCTTAAACAAGAAAACACAGAAAATTGAGCATCTTGTGACCTGGATTCTGGATGTGGCTCTTCTATAAATGGGTGAATTTGGACACGTCACACATAAAAGGATCAAGTTATGTCAAATGCAGTGGAGGATGAACTTCTCAAACTTCATCAGGTGGCTTAGGGTTCTCTAGAAAAACTGAAATAATAGGATATGTATATTATTTAATGAAATTAGAATTGGCTCACGTGATTATGGAGACCAGCAAGTCTGACATCTGCAGAGTAGGCTGGTGACCCAGGAAAGTGCTGTAGTTCAATCTGAAGGCAGTCTGGCAGAGTTCCCTCTTCTCCAGGGAAAGCTAGTCTTTATTAAAAAAATTTTTTTTTAATTAATTAGGCCTTTAACTGACTGGATGAGGCCATCCCACATTCTGAAATGTAATCTGCTTTACTCTGAGTCTACTAATTTGAACGTTAATCTCATCTAAAAACTTCCTTCACAGAAACATGTTTGACCAAATATGTGAGTGCTGCAGCATAGCCAAATTGACACATAAAATTAACCATCACACCTTGTATAAGAATCACCTAGGGAGCTTGTTAAACCTGGGATTCCTGGGTTCTTTCCTCAGAGATTCAGATTCTAATTTTCAATTCTAGCAAACTCCCAGGTGATGCTGATGCAGCTTTTCTAGGGCTTATTCTCTGAGAAGTATTGATCTAGGTATGTTATCATATAATCACCATGTAGGCTCTTCCACAGGTGAGAAAAGTGAAGCCCAGAGTTATTAATAGGCTTGTCTAAGGGAGTTCATAGTTACATGTAATATAGCCCATATCTTCAAATCTTAGTCCAGGGTTCTTTCCACAGAACATGCTGCCTGACATGTATTATAGTATACAAGGCCAGCGGTTAAGGCTGGGGAGGTACACACTGGATTTGGACAGACAAGAGAAAAACTGAGGAGCCTGAAGTACCTGTGACATTGTCCTTTATTCAGCCTGTGGCAGCTGAATAAAGGGCAATAACATATGAGGCCCCTCATAGAAAGTCCCCTTTAGCAAGTCTGGCATAAGAGGGCCATCATAAGAAGTCTCCACAGGCAAAAGCCTGGAGCCTTACAGAGTGGAGGCCAGAACAACAGTGGCTCTATGTCAAGGACTAATTACATAAAAATGATGTCATAATGCTTAACAGTAGGTTTAACTGTGACACTGGCCTGTTACTTAAGATAACATGGTACCTGCCAGCCTTCAGTGAGGGAGCCTAATTGACTCATCTTCCCCAAATGAAGCAGTTCATATGTACTGAACTTCTTAGGATGAAATTCAGACCTGTAATTGGACCTTCCTTAAAACCACAGTGAACTAACAGGAGTTTTCACAGAACTTAACCACCTGATCCTAAAATTCATGTGTAAGATCAAAAGGCCAAAACTTGTTAATGCAATGTGGAAGAGGAATAATAAGGAAAGACTCACTGTTGTATCTGCAGATACAGCAGGAAGCTGTAGTAAATAAAGCAGTATGGTGTTGACAAAGAGACTGTTGGGGTAGAATGGAGAATCCAGTGTCAAAACATAAATATTTGGAAAATCCATGACAGAGGTGGCATTAAAAGGAAAAGGTAAACAATAAATACTGCTAAGAAATGCCTTCCAGGTGAGAAAAAATAGACTTCCTACCCACACTGTGCTTAAAAATAAATTCCAGATGGATCCATATAAAAGCAAACTTTTAAACCTCTTATAGAAAATTTAAGAGAATGTTTTGTTATATCAGGGAAGATATATGTTTCACAAATGAAACATAAAAGGTACAACCCATTAAGTAAAATATAATAATAAGCCAATATTTATTAAGCTAATCTATGCTGTATACAATATTGTAAGTATATAGTATATACTAACTAATGTAATTGTCATGAAAATCCTATGAGGTAATTAGTTTTTTAATCTTCATGAAAGACAGAGGCCTGGAGAGACCATTAACTTCCCTAACTGTGGGGTAAGTGGTAGAAGTATTAGTTGAACCCAGAAATTCTGGGTCTATACCCATTTTAAGAGGGAAAAATTGACTACATTCAAGCTAAAAGAATATATGTTACATACACTAGTTAAAAATACAACCCAAGTACTAGGAGAAAATATTTTCAATGCATATAACCATCAAAAGAATACATGTATTTGCAAATCAATATGAATAAAAGGGAACAACCCAATAGGAAAATGGGCACAGATTATGAACAGCCAATTTATCAAAAAGGCAAGTCACATGGCCACAATTATAGTCAAAATATCCATGCCAGGAGACAGGTAAATCAACATAATCTCCTTGTAGGGCCATTTGGCAACATCTACAAAGACAGAAAGTATATACTCCCTATAATCCAGGAAATCCTTTGTGTCTATAAAGATAGTTTTGGCAGACTTGTTAAAGTAAAACACTGAAGATAAAAATTCAGTAAAGAAATAGTTCAACAAATTCTGGGATGATTACATTTTGAAACACAAGGAAAAGTAAATCCAAGTGTCTCTGTGCAGATAAAGTTCAAAAATTGAATGCTGAGTGAAAAAAAGATGAGTTGAATAGGATATATACCATATAATGCCACTTGAATAAAGTCTAAAATCATGCTATTATATAGTGTTGTGAGCAGGTAACATTGCCATAAAGGCATAGATCAACTTCAGAATAATGGTGACTTTTGGAAGATGGGGGGAAAGGGAGGAAATAGATGGGAAGAGAGATTTAGCTCCATCTTACATTCTCTATTTAAAAAAAGGAAAAACTCAAGGATATGTGGCAAAATGTTAAGGTATGTTAAATCTGGGGTGGGTACCTGAGTGTTTTAATTTTCTATATATTTGAGATCACTCATAATTACATGTTTTTAAAGAAGTAAAAATATGATTGCCATAGTCCTTATTTTTAATATACAATTACAATTCTTTTTTTTTCCTCCTAAAGACTAAAATGCATTGGCTTTCTCATTTCTGCATATTATTTTCTCTTAGGTATCCTTTTCTATTTATTATAAAATCTTAATAGGAAGAAAATTTAGAGGGCATTTGCTCAAATCTACCACTTAATGCAGTGAACTCAAGTTGTGTTCCAGGTGAAAACCTTTGCTACAATTTTATTTTATGCTTAATAATCTGGAAAATATGGTTTTGGTTAACTGGATATTTTGTTTTAACTGAGTCAAGTCCATAGACACTGAGATTTGTTTTAAAAAATTAGGCCACAATAAATTACTCTTAACACCAATAACTTAGTTTTATCCATTATGAGACAGAATCTGTAAAGAAACTTAGCACCATCATCACAATCATTGATTATCATGATTCCAGTAACATGTGGATGCACCAACTGAAAGAGATCTGATGGGCAAAATGTTAGATAATACGAAATGAGGGGACTCTCGGCAGAGAAAGGAATTACCATTTATTGAGGTATTCTCGGTGTGAAAATTGCCAGAATCAGAGTGGATTCATTAATGTTAAAAAAAAAAAAAAAGCAAACCAAAAAAATCCCACGTGAGGCTCTGCACCTGTAGCCCAGTGGCTAGGGTGCTAGCCACATGCACTGGAGCTGGTGGGTTTGAATCCAGCCCGGGCCTGCCAAACAACAATAACAACCTGGACATTGTGGTGGGTGCCTGTAGTCCCAGCTACTTGGGTGGCTGAGACAACAGAATCGCTTAAGCCCAAGAGTTTGAGGTTGCTGTGAGCTGTGATGTTACAGCACTCTACGAAGGGCGACAAAGTGAGATTCTGTCTCAATAAATAAATAAATAAAACAAACCTGAAAAATAGAGCCAAGGAAGACTATAAAGAGAGGGTTCTTATGCTTGTATGCCTGATAAGTATCACAAAAGACTCCCCCCCATAACAGCCTTACACAAAAGTCATAACATCTGTACACAAAAAATACTTCTGCAAGGACATCCACCCAGCAACCTCAGAATGGCATCACCTTTGTGATTGAACTTTGTAGCCAAGGATAATTATTTCAAAACAATTATGCAATCTTCATGTTTTCCTTTAAACACTTTTGTGTTTATCTCCTTAAATATGTACCTAGCTTACTATCCACAAGTATTCCTGCTACAATGCTCTATTTCCAAATAAACATCATTTTTTTAACCTTTCTCTGTTATTTAGGTTAAGGTGGAAAATGCTTTAGATATATAACTTTGCTTTAATCTTGTGGAAACTTGTAAGGTAGATATTTTTTTCCTATTTTTCAGATGAAAGCATTGAGGTTTAGAGAGATGAAGTAATTTGTTCTATGTCCTATTAAAAAAATTACCCCAGACCTAAAAATTAGGCAAGGAAAGATACCTATGTGTCCTCTCGCTATCATACTAGAATTCGCAGATAATTAATTTTCTTGAAGAATATATCTTTGGTTGACTTACTATTTACTATTGCATAGGAACAGTTTCCATGAAGTTGTGACTGACTTATACATTTTCATCTGATAAAAATGCAAATGATTTCTGCCTGGTAAAAAATATGATTTCAAGGGACATTTCTATCTCTACCTATCTGTCTATTGATATATACCTAGTCTCTTAAATTCTGAAACCAATTTCAAAAGCCTAATGCCTCCTTCATTAATGATTAAATTTTAACTTATTTCTTTGTATATTTCTATGATAGCCAAGTTTTTGAACTAAAATTTATACTTCAACCGTCTTATGTCTAATAAATGGTAAAGCTGGTACTCAAGCTAAGACTTAAGCCCCAGAGCTGATACTCCTGCCTCCACATCCACTCTTTCTAGCTATGTGCGGTATACTTCATCACTAAAAAACCCTATGCTTAATTAAGAAAATAGTCCTCCAAAGTGGGGGCAAGGGAAAATCTCATTATTAGCAAAACAGTTCCATTCCTCATTTATCTGAGAGGTGGAAACAATAAAAGAAATCCATCTCTGGATATGAATCTCCAAATACATAAAGGCCTTTCACTTGGACCCATACAATTGCTACTCTCTAAAAGTTGCTTCCCTCCCCCGTCCAGTAAATGGAGGGACATAGCATATTATCCACAATTTTGTATTATGCCTCCCCTTCTTAGTCTGGGTTGTATTAAATGTGTACTGCAAATGACTAGTCAGTGTTCCCATTCATAGTTTATATTAACATCTCTACCCAACTGATTTTAGCTGTATTCCGTATCCCTATAACCCAAGGTGTTTTACAAAGATGGTAATATGCCACAAACTCCAAGAACATAAACTCCCACACCTGCATGGTATACCTCACTCATGCAATGTAGTAAGGTAGGACTGAATTAGAGAAAACAAGGAATTGTGGAGTATTTTTAAAGAACTGAAGTGGTATTAATTTCAAGTACCTATATAATGATTTTTCAGTTATGAAAATACACTCAGCATTTGTCCTTGGAGATTTAATTAGTGGGGATCTAAAAGTGGTATGTAATCAGCTTATCAACAGAAGGAAGAAATGGGCATTTCTTAAGTGATTGCAAAGTTTGTTCTCATAAGCAGGTTAAACAACTCCTAGTTTCCTTATAACCCTTTCCAGATTCTAAATTAACACACTTTCCATAAAAAATATGTACAGAGCTCTTACAAATACGAACCAAGGATATATGAATGAAGGAGGTCTCATTGCTTCTGCATTTTTTCCTCCTATGGGTTCCTTCCATGAAAGGAACTCGTTGACTCAGTCTACATCCCTGGTAACGCCATCTTGAAGCAAAACGCTGGACAAGGTCTGTTGGCAACTAATGGCCACTACCCTTTTGCCCAGAAATAGGGGGTTACTGTTGTATCAGCTGGAGCCCAGAGGACACAGGCGGGCAGCCTGGCAACACTGCCTGCTCATGCTAATCATCCTAGTCCAATGCTTCCCTTCTGGGAAAGTAGGAGGAGAGAAGATGATGCCAAGTTCTTGCACAAGGTCAAATGTTTCTAGAGGAAGAGAGCCAGGGTTACATTAGCAGTCAAAATGAGGTAGGGATCTGGGTAGAGAAACACAGGCTGTGGGGGGTGGGGAAAGTCTGGAAACTCAAATGGAGACAACAGTAAAAAGTAATTACTAACACATTTCTCAACTTGGAAAGCCAGCCACATCCAACACCAGGGCCAGAGTTGGAGCTCTTCTGTTCCAAGGAGGTTGGAACAGGCTCAGGGACAGGAAAGGATTTTGCAAGCCAGCCGCCTCTCACTGGCTTTGGAACTGTGCTGCCTGAAAACTGGGATTCATCTTGAAAGGGAAAGCAAAGGACTTCTCTGCCTAAATTCTCCAGGAAAATAAACATTTTCCATATTTACAATATATCTGTCCTTTGAGGACTACTCAAATGCAGAAAAAAATCAACATCAAAACAAAGGAAAGAAGCCTTGTAGGACAATGTAAGCTTTTGCAAACCGGCAGTATCTCTCTTCTCTGCTGTTCATCAACATATTCAGAGAAAAAAAAACTGTTTGTGGGAGGGACAGATCCAAGGAAAGAAGGAGGAGGAGAGAAAAAACGGTGGGGGAAAGAGAAATGATGCTCTTTGGTGTCAGGGGAGAAATTCAGGATTGGATTGACTATTTTGACAGTTGATTTTTATTCCCCCCCCTCCAACTTGAGAACTATGACAGGCAATTGCTGAACATCAAATTGATAAGTGAACACTTCATCAGATTTGGTTGCCTTAACAACTAAAATAGGCAAAATGTTAAGACAGTCAAAAAAGATTGATTATTTTTGATACAATCTGTGGGTGGTTGACCCAAGAATTCTTAGCCTAATCATGCATATAAACATAGAGGCTGCACCACCAGATGCAAAAGCAGCCAGAGGACAAGTGAGAAATGCGTCAATCACCTGGAGGTCTCTTCTCTGCAATGGCACGTAACAGGGTGTGGAGAGGCATGTACCAGAGGCTCTGGATGGCTTCTGGGTGCTGGTGTTACAGGAGGCAGCCACCTCAGAGGCTGAGAATTCTGATCCTTTCAGTTTCTAGCAAGAAGACAAAGACTGGGTGGCAATGGAAAAGCAGATTCCCCCAGATCGTTGTCTAGAGGTACTGAATCATGCATGAATGTCAGCAGATGACGCAAACCATGGCTTCCTTTCCTGGGGACTTTATCTGGCGTGAACCAAGAGAATTCTGCCTTCTGAATTTATTTTAAACATTCACAGATAATTGTTATACTGTGTCATAGACCAAAGTGGAAATTAAATCTCTCTCATAATTGGATTTGGTATTTGCTGGCTTTCCTGAAGGAAAGGATGGGAAATACATTTTAGATTTTTAAAAAATCTTCAATTAAAAATTTTTAATCAGTGTATGAGGTGCCCATCTGAGTCCAACCACCACTGTGACAGAGATGGATGCCTTAGCATCCTGGTACCAGAGCAGAAGGTTCCTGAAGCTTCATTCTTGTTTATTTGTTTGTTTGGTTGGTTTATTTCATTTCATTTTAAGTTCTTAAAAAGTTATTATTTGATAGCTTGGTGGCAGTGCAGTCTGTGTTGAGAAAATAGGAATTGATTAAGAAGTGAGACTGTGAGAGACTGAAATGAGTGAAGAAAAAGCCTACAAAGCATGTACAGTGTAATTTTTCAATACAGATTTGAGTAGATACTGCATGCAGTTAGAAACAGATTCATGTTCCAGCCATTGTTATTGAACGAAGAATAATTTCTCAGTTTCCCTCTTTTTAAAAAGAATTCAAGAAAATTCAGGGCTAAAATCTATATATTAGCATAGGACTCATCTGAATGCCTAATTGCCTGAAACTTGCAAGATTCAGCCTCAGCTCTTAGCGGTCCTGACACAGCTAGCATGTGATTGGATGTTAAGAAAGAACGGCTGCAATAATCACTTATAAAAACCAAGCATTAACCTATAAATGTCAGTATGGTAACTTGATATATTGATACTTAAAAAATAAATATGTGAACACATTTAAATGTATCATTGCCTTAATCTGTTTTGCATTGCTATAACAGAATACCAAAGACCGGGTGAGTTGGAAAAAAAAAAGAAACTTATTTCTTATAGTTCTAGAGGCTTGGAAGTCCAAGGTCTAGAGGCCACATCTATTGAGGATCTTATTTTTTGAGACAGAGTCTCACTTTGTCACCCTGGGTTTAGTGCTATGATGTCATAGCTCACAGCAACTTCAAACTCTTGGGCTTGACCAATCCTCTTGCTTCAGCCTTCCTGAGTAGCTGGGACCTTAGGTGTGTGCCACTATGCCTGGCTAGTTTTTTTTTTTCTCCCCTCCTATTTTTAGTAGAGATAGGGTCTTGCTTTTGCTTAGTCTGGTCTCAAACTTCTGAGCTCAAACAATAAAATCCACCTGCCTTCACCTCCCAGAGTGCTAGGATTATAGGTGTGAGCCACTGTCCCTGGCTTGGTGAGGATCTTCTTGCTGATGGGGAGAGTCTGGAGATGGCATGGCACAGGTTATTTCATGGCAAGAGGGGCTCATTAGAGGTGGTTAAATAAGCTTTTATAACAGATCCACCCTTTTGATAACTAATTCCCTCAATAACCCATTAGTTCATCATTCCATTAATCTATTAGTGGATTAATATGGTCATGAGGGCTCTGCTCATCTCCCAAATGTTCTACCTTTCTAGAAAGTTTACCCAAACAAATAATAAGAATTTTCCAAACCTGAAGAAAGATATCAACATTTAGGTATAATAAGGTCATTGCACACCAAGCAAATTTAACCCAAACAAGGCCATCTCAAGGCGTTTAATAATCAAGCTTCCAAAAGTTGCAGATAAAGAAAAGGTCCTAAGGGAGGCAAGAAAAAAGGAAAAATAACATATAAAGAAACTCTAATACAGTGCTTCTCAACCTTCATAATGCCACAATGTATTTTCATTGTTACAAAGAAGTCGTGACTCACAGGTTGAGAACCACTGCTCTAATACATCTGGTAGCAGAACTTCTCAGTGGAAACATTACAGGCCAGGAGAAAATGGCATGACATATTTAAACTGTTGGAACAACCTTAACCCTAAAATATATCCTACAAAACAACATTTAAAACATTTAAACATGAAGGAGAAATAAAGGCTTTCCCAGAAAAACAAAAGCTGATAAATTTCATAAACACCAGATACATATAAAATATGTGAAAGAGTTCTTCGATCTGAAAGAAAAGAATATTAATGAGTAATAAAAAATCTTCTGAATATACACAACACAATGGTAAATGAAGGACACAAACACAGAATACTGTATTGCTATTATTGTGGTATATAAGCCACTCATATCTTGAGTACCAGGACTAAAAGTCAAACTATCAAAAATGACAGTAACAACTTTTTGAGAAAGAGAGTATAAAAAGATATAAATGAAAATGAGGTTTAAAAGCTGGGGGAAGATGGATTAAAAAGAAAGAATTTCTGTTAGATTTCTCTTTCCTTATTTGTTTGTAAATAGATTGTCATATGTTTAAAATAACTGGTTACAAAATGTTTTTTGCAAACATCATAGTAACCACAAATCAAAAAACCTACGACAGATGAATAAAAAATAAAAATCAAAAAATTAAAACACATTACCACAGAAAATTACTTTTAACAAAGGAAGACAGGAAGGAAATAAGAAAAAGAAGACCATAAAACAACCACCAAATAACAACAGGGCAGTAGTAAGTTCTTACCTATCAATAATAATTTTGAATGCAAATAGACCAAACTCTCCAATCAAAATACATAGAGTGGCTGAATAGATAAAAAAAAAAAAAAAAAAAAACAAGAGCCAATTATATGTTGTCCATAAAAAACACACTTCACTTATAAAGTCACACATAGAGTGAAAATTATGGGATGAAAAAAGATATTCCATACAAATGAAAACCACACAAAGAGCAGGAGTAGCTATACTTCTATAAGATAAAATAGATTATAGATTTCAGCACAAAAACTGTAAACAGAGACAAAAATGGTCCTTATACAATGATAAATGGGCCAATTCAGCAAAAGGACATAACAGTTCTAAATATACATGCTCCCAAAACCTAGCACCCAGATACATAAAACAAATATTATCAGAGCTAACGAGAGAGAGAAACAATGCACTAAGACTACACTTTCAGCACTGGACAGATCATCCAGGCAGATAATCAACAAACAAATATTGGACTTAACCTACACTGTAGACCAAATGGACCTGGTAGATATCTACAGAACATTTCATCCAATAGCTCCAGAATTCACATTCTTCTCCTCAGCTCATGGATCATTCTCAAGGGTAGACAGTATGTTGGCCTACAAAACAAATCTCAAAACATTCAAAAAAATTGAAATCATATCAAGTGTTTACTCTGATCACAATGTAATAAAACTAGAGATCTCTTTCTGTTCTTCTCTTCTTTTTGCCAGTGTTTCTTTTTATCCCACTTTCCCTTTCTCTTTTTCTATCTTTTCTCCCTTCTTGCTCTTCACTCTTCTCTTCCTTTTGGTTCTATGCCAAAAGAATATTTCAACATCTAAAAACAGAGACAAGGTAATTTAAAGAGAAGGAGGAAATGAAAGTAAACAGTAGGGCAAGAAAGCAGACAAGAAGGAAGCTCTCATAAGGAGGAACCAACAGAAAAGTTCTGGCAATGTGAAATACTAGGACAGAGCAACCCCCCAAGGGATCATGAGGTAGCCACTGCAGAGGATTCCAACTATAAAGAGATGATAGAAATGACAGAAAGGTAAATTAAAATATTGATGGTAAAAACAATGAAGGAAATTGCTTATAAAGTCACTTTTTATGGGGTGTACTGCTTCAGAGAAAGTGGAAAATAATCAAAAGAAAATCTAAAACAGAACCGAACAAGGGATGAAAGACATGAAGAATACAGAAAGGCTATAGCAGAGCTTAAGGAATTGAAGGAGTCAGTCAGGGAACTTAAAGATGCACTAGAAAGTATCAATAAAAGAGTAGACCATGGCTAAGAAAGAATCTCAGGGTTAGAGGATAAAGCTCTTGAGCTAATAATATAGGCAGTTAAAGAGGCAAAAGAGAGAAAGCAGAATGTCCACTCAGAGAATTATGGGACTTCACAATGCCTTCAGACATATGAACTATAGGTATCCTAAAAGGAGAAGAAGAATGTCTCAGAGGAATGGAAATCCTATTAGAGAATATCATAAACAAAAATTTACCAAGCATCACCAAAGATTCTAACACACTCCTTTCAGAGGGATATTGAGCCCCAGGTCATCTCAACTCAAACAGAGCTTCTCCAAGACAAATTGTCAGGAACCTGTCCAAAGTAAAGACAAAAGAGAAAATTCTGCAAGGAGCCAGGAGTATGCACCAATTTACCTACAAGGGCAGAGCCATCAGGGTGACAGTGGGCTTCTCAAATGAAACTTCAATGGTCATCTACCTTTAACCTATTTAAAAAAACAATATTCAGCCCAGAATTCTATACCTGCTAACTAAGCTTTAAAATTGATGGAGAAATCAAATCTTTTACTGATATGCAAACATTAAGGAAGTTTGCCACAACAAAAGCAGCTCTCCAGGAAACACTTAGACCTTTTCTCCACACCAACAATCACAATGGACCACCAGCAAAATAAACACCCAGAAATTAAAGGACAAAACCTAGCTTCCACAATGGTGCAAAGGATAAAACTAAACAATGGACTTTCACGAAATAAGATGAATAGAACTTCACCATGCTTATCAATTCTCTCAATAAATGTTAATGTCTTGAATTCCCCACTGAAGAGGCACAGGGTGCCTGATTGGATAAAAAAGCACAAGCCATTCATATGCTGTCTATAGGGAATACATCTAGCCTTAAAGGACAAAACAAAATTCAGGGTGAAGGGATGGAAAACTATTTCAGACAAATGGAAATCAGAAAAAAGGAGGGGTTGCAATCTTATTTTCAAAGACAAGAGGAGTTAAAGCAACAAAAGTCAAAAAAGACAAAGATGGACACTTAATACTGGTCAAGGGAATAATACTAAAAGAGGACATCAGGCTCAGCACCTGTACCACAGTGGTTATGGCACCAGCCACATACACTGAGGGTGGCAGGTTCAAACCCAGCCTGGGGCAATTAAACAATAATGACAACTGCAATAAAAAATAGCTGGGCATTGTGATGGGCAGCTGTAGTACCAGCTACGTGGGAGGCTGAGACAAGAGAATTGCTTAAGCCTAAGAGTTTGAGGTTGCTGTGAACTGTGATGCCATGGCACTCTACCAAGGGCCACATGTTGAGATTTTGTCTCAAAAAAAAAAAAAAAGACATTTCAATTTTAAAAATTTATGCACCCAACTTAAATGTTCTCAGATTTATGAAATAGACCCTAACTGGTCTGAGCAATATAATATCTTATAAAAACATAATAGCAGGGGACTTTAACACTCCTCTTACAGAGTTGGGCAGATCCTCTAAACAGAAACTAAACAAAGGTACAATGGATTTAAATTCAACCCCAGAACAAATCTGCTTAGTGGACATATACAGAACATACCATATCAAAGCAAAAGAATATATGCTGTTCTCATCAGCCCATGGAACATTCTCCAAATATATCATGTCCTAGGACACAAATCAAACCTCAACAAAATTAAAAGAATTGAAATTATACCTTGTATCTTGTCAGACCACAAGGCAAGTTGTGGAAACTAAACAGCCTTATGCTGAATGACAGTTGGGTCAAGAAGAGATAAAACAGGAAATCATTAACTTCTTTGAGCATAACAACAGTGAAGACACAAGCTACCAAAACCTGTGGGACACTGTAAAAGTAGATCTAAGTGGGAAATTTATAAAATTATATGTATACATCCAAAAAAACAGAAAGAGAGCACATCAACAATATAATGAATCATCTTAAAGAAATGGAAAAGGAAGAGCAGTCCAATCCCAAACCTAGCAAAAGAAAAGAAATAACCACAATTAAATCAGAAATAAATGAAATTGAAAATAAAAGAACCATTCAGAAAATGAATGAAACAAAATGTTGGTTCTTTGAAAAGTAAATAAAATTGATAAACTATTGGCCAGATTAAATAAAAACAGAAAAGTAAAATCTTCAATAACCTCAATCGGAAATGAAATGGGGGTAAATAACAACTGATACTATAGAGATATGCAAGAGACTATTTCTGACTACTACAAGAAACTCTATGCCCTGAAATTTGACAATGTGGAGGAAATGGATAAATACCTGGAATCACACCATCTCCCTAGACTTAACCAGGAAGAAACAGATCTCTTTAACAGACTAATATCAAACACTGAGATTGAAGAAACAATAAAAACTTCCAACAAAAAGGCTCTCAATGATGAGAGACTTTGATCTAGTCTTCTAGATCAAAGCTTTGAGGATAAGCTTGTACCCATACTGCAGAACCTATTCCAAAACATTAAGAAGGAAGTAACCTTCCCCAATACATTCTATGAAGCAAACATCACCCTGATTCCAAAACTAGGAAAGGACCTAACTGAAAAAGGAGAACTACAGACCAATTTCACTAATGAATACTGATGCAAAAATCTCCACAAAATTTTAGCTGATAGACTGCAGCTATGCATTAAAAAAATATACATCATGATCAAGTAGGCTTCATCCAAGGGATGCAAGGCTGGTTTAAAATACACAAATCCATAAATGTAATTCATCATTATCAGTAGAAGCAAAAACAAAGGTAATATGATTCTCTCAATAGATGGAGACAAAGAATTTGATAAAATTCAGCATCCTTCTCCAGCAAGAACACTTAAGAAAGTAGGGTTAAGTGGCACATTTGTTAAGCTGATTAAAGCCATCTGTGATAGATCCACAGCTAATATCATAATGAATGGAGTAAAACTGAAATGTTTTCCACTTAGAACCAGAACCAGACAAGGATGTCAACTATCGCCACTACTATTCAACGTAGTTCTGGAAGTTCTAGCCAATGCAATCAGGCAAGAGAAGGATATAAAAGAAATTCAAACGGGGATGGAGGAGGTCAAACTCTTGCTCTTTGCTGATGATATGATCTTATACTTAGAAAACCCCAGAGACTCAACCACAAAACTCCTAGAAGTGACCAAGAAATAAGTAACATCTCAGGGTATACAATGAACGTCCACAAATCAAGTAGTCTTTGTACAAGCCAGTAACAGGCAAATCAAGGACACAATTCCCTTCACAGTAGCTTCAAAGAAAATAAAATGCTTAGGAATATATCTAACAAAAGACATGAAGGATCTTTACAAAGAGAATTATGAAACCCTAAGAAACAGCAGAAGACATTAACAAATGGAAGACCATACCAGGCTCTTGGCTGGGAAGAATCAATATCGTTAAAATGTCTATTCTATCTAAAGCTATCTACAGATTCAATGCAATACCTAATAAAATATAAATATCATACTTTGAAGAACTGGAAAAAAAGTAGTACCTTGAGACATTACTAATGAATAGATGTCCTGTAACAAATCATCTAATTCCAAAAATTCCTTAAAATTTCATTTAGTACAAAATTCTCAGATGCCAGAAATATTGACCAGGTTAGTGCATTTCCTTCCACCAGTATCCCATCCTAGTTTACCACTAGTAAAATGTTAATGCTTATACTGCAAGTACAGGCCAAGGGTTATTTATGCTTCATTGCCCACCAATGATGGAGTAGTCATTTCCAGCTGGCCACTTCTAGTACCATCTGTGGCAGGTCAGTTTCCCCCAGGAAACAGACTCTGATATTCTTAGATCTGCGAGCAGGATGAGGCTTATTTGGAGCACACTCTTGGGAAGAACAACCATAGAGGTAAGAGAAAAGGGTTGGGTCCAATAAGGAATTGAATGATAATGCAATTACAACAAAGGTCTCGAGCAAGTGAACGAGGGCTTCTGGAGAAGATGTCCCTTCGAGTTGTTCTGTCGTGAGGTAGAGGTGTTGGACCACTTCCCCTCCAGTCACACATCCTGCTACCAGGGAGGGAGAGTGATCTTGGTGGAGCCAACTGTTTGGCTACTGCCAGTTCCTGGACAGGAACTCATCTGTGAGCTCCCCAGAATCTAGAGAAAGGAGAGCTTTGGTCCTAAAAAAGGGATCTGGTTGGCACACCACAACATCCATTACGTGGGTCCACACAATGAAAACTATTTTCCATCTCTACTTTTGGGCACACCAGACATTGCCATTCTAGACATAGCAGAGCAACAGCATAGGCAGAATTATTATAATTTTTTTTTGCAGTTTTTTTTTTGGCCATGGCCAGGTTTGAACCTGCCACCTCCGGTATATGGGGCCAGTGACCTACTGCTTGAGCCACAGATGCCACCCTACAGGCAGAATTAGAGAACAACAATGATGAGAGGCAAATGCTATTCCAATAAGAACTCTGGCTCCTGACTTCCCAGCTTCCCTTAGGCAATTCCGAGCACTTGTCATTACATAATCCCACAGTGCATGCAAAGTGGTCTTGGAAAGGGCATTCCATTCTAGGCTTTTTAGGAGGTTCTCACATCAGACTATATTGTACAAGTCCACGGCATGTGGTTTGTGAAGTACAGGAAAGATTACCAACTCATGGAGTTTGGACTTTTACCATCCTTTGGGCCATAGTCATAGGATGAAGGCAAGGTGGAGTAGGAAAAACACTGCCCTTGGAACCAGAAGATAAAGAAATCCATAGTTCAGCCCAAGCTTTGCCACTCCTTAGCTTAACCTCTCTGCATTTCAGTGTTCTCAATTGTATAACAAGTGCAATATGACAAAGTTATTTTATGCATATTTTATGGGTGGAAATAACAGCCAGAGGGGCAATATTCACGAAATATAAAGTGTTACTATTGTTTTGGTTAAAAGGAAAATTTCTTTCAGCATTGTAGTAAAGGCTCTAAATTGACGTTATTTTTATACTTCACTAGCTTTGAATCCCTAACAGGCAAATATTTCCAAATTATACTGCCAATGTTACATTAAGATGGCTGTTCTCTCCTCTCTACAGGCAGCTAAAGGTAAACCCAAAGGAAACCTTGCGAGCTGTGCCTCACTGACAACCAGTCTAGGACACCTTGGTTTGGAAGCCTCCTCCCTCCATGGTATACAAAAGACCATTTTCAAAATCTCTCATAATAGGAGATGACCGTTTTCCCCAATAGCAGGCAAAAGTAAAACCATGAGTAATGCTCTTGGCGTCTCCCAGGATGGCAATCCTTTGAATGAGCAGGGTGGAAACAGGAGGGGAGAGAGAAGGAAGTCGGGCAGGCACGACAATAATTCTTCACATTCATATAGATTTTCCCCTCCATTGATTCCCAAGCATTTGGCAAACTTTAATTGGCTAATCCTCACATATCCCTTTGAGGTTAAGTAGGCGGCAAGTATTATCCCTAATTTTCAAATGGAGGAATAAAGGTACAAAAAGCTTAAACGCCTCGCTTGAGGTCACAAATGTAGGCTGGTGATAAAGCTGAGAACCGTGGAGACACAGGCCCCCTGACTCCCAATGTACAGCCAGACTCTGAGACCCTTCTCTGAACAATCATTTGGGTCTTTTCTTCTTTCTGAAGCAAAATCCTTGACAGTTCATTTTTCCAAAGACAGAAGACATGATATCTTTGTTTGAAGGTAGCACTTGCTTTGAACCAAAGGCAAAGACACATATGTCAGGCGTGTTGAAATTTTCTACAGTTAAGCACTTTTCAGGGCAGGCAGAAAAGACAACTCTGTGTGTGTGTGTGTTTAATTTGCGGGGAAGACAATAATGTTCTTTTCTGAGGCTGAATACTCTTTGAACCCAACAGTAAGGCAGAGCCTGTGAATAAAACCCTTCCAATTCACTTCAAACCATAGTATCTTTTCTGAACATTCTTCAGAGAATTCTCAGCTTTGTTTAACAGATTACCAAGGCTTCTCTTCAAACTACCCAGCTGACCCTTGTTCATCTAGTAGCCTCTGTGTTGCCAGGAGAAACAGACTGTCCTCACAGGATTAAAGCTTGCTCTGGGGTGTAAGACAATTTTGCATCTAAAAAAAAATACCCCGAAGAGAATTGCAAAAAGCCTTTAGGTATACATGCAGGCAGAAAATCTATGAGTCAATAAGAACAGAATTATTTCACTTTAACAAGGCTCACAGAACAGTGAACATTTGAAGGCTCAGACAGAAATTATGTGAAGAAAATGAAGTTCTCATCCAGGCTCTGGTAAGTGGTGTGGTGTGTTTGGGGCACCCTGCTCTTACTGTGGTTGTGTGCTTGTCACACAATCCCAGGCCTATAGCACCTGTGATGTTAGTACACCCCTAAGGAAATAAAAGACTAAGTTTCTTTGAACCAGAAGTGCAGAGCTGGAAAAAGTGATGGGATTTTTCCCAGCTACTCTGGAGGCTGAGACAAGAGAATCGGCTAAGCCCAAGAGCTGGAGGTTGCTGTGAGCTGTGATGCCACAGGACTCCACCCAGGGTGACAAAGTGAGACTCTGTCTCTAAAAAAAAAAAAAAAAAAGTTATGGGATTTTTTGGTGGGGAGAGGAGAGAAGGAAAATTGAAAAGAGACAGCTTGTGCCATAATGAACTGATAATAATTCCCAAGCTTTAAGTCAAACCAAGGGGAGAGTAGATGTATAGTTAGTGCAAAGCTCACCTGACTTGGCCCCAAAAGTCCTAGCTTGAGGTCAAACTCTGACCATCACTACGTCTGTGCCCTTGGGCAGGATTTTTGAAATTTATGGGCCTCAGTCTCCTCATACATCAAACAAGGGAACGAGGGATGTTTAAGGTCCTTCCTAGCAGTCTCAGAATGGCTCCAGCCCTCCTTCTCCGGTCACCTCTTTTCTGAGCAGCTGAAGCAGGCGATCAGACCGGGAGGATGCTCAGATGGGCTTCCCAGAGGTGTGGGCAGGCTGAAGGTGCATTTAGACACTCTGTGTCCTCTACCTGCCAGGAGCTGTTAAGGGCCATCTCCTGGGAAAGAGAGAGAAGGCGCACTGGGAGGTAAGGAAGGAAACTGTCTCTGTTGCTGGCTCATTCCTGTCTGTGGAGCAAGCCCTCTCCATATAAATCTCATTAATTTCCAACTCCAAGAGGAAAAAATTACTAAATTCATTTTATAGATGAGGAAACAAAGTCAGAGGAGGTAAAATGACTTGCTGGAATCACGCAGTTGTAAGAACAGACGTAAGACTGGCTCTGTAAATGGTGAGAAACGTGAGGCCCCTCTTCAAGTGTTACCAAGAATTTCCAGATGCGACAACAGAGCTTTATCCCAAGAGCAGGGACCTTCTCCGTCCAGGCCCTCTGGGCCAGCCCTGAGTGCAGTCAGAATGAACACTCTGCTCTGTCTGTAAACTCTAGGTCTGCTTCCTTCCGCCTGCTGCTCCGGATCCGCTCCAGGCACGCCTCTGCCTTGCTCTGCACTGCGAGGTTGACCTCCTCAGACTTGCCCTCTGGCTTCTGGTTGGTTTGGCCCAGGGGAGCGGGGGCAGGAGGCTGGCGGGCCTGGAACCTGGGCGCTGCCTCCCCCCAACCCCCTGGCTACAGTTTGGCAGTTGCTGTGTTCTTCCCTCCAGCATGGGGACAAAGCTCAAGGGTCACAGCGCTGGTGGATTTAGCAACAGTTCCCTCCTCTTCCCTATGGTGCCCAAGTGCCACCTGTGGCCAGTCCCAGCTTTCTTCTACAAGCTTCAATCTGTCCATACCTCCAGAAATGGTCCTCTTTTAAAAGGGACATCTCTTTCCTACAGGTTGTCTACTGGGCTTTCCCAGCAAACTCTTCCCTTTGTTCTTGGTGACTACAACTTGCTTTTTTCCTGGGAGAGTCCATGTCCTGCCCCTAGGGACCCAGGAGTTAAAGGATTCAAGCCTGGCCAAGCAGGGTCCCCAGTGTCCCTTGCTACAGTGATGACTTCAGGGATGCTCCTGCCTCCCTGGATGTTTCTGCTACAATTGGTGGAGGGGTGAGGGGCTGTCTCTTACCTGCCAGGACAAACTGGAAGCAAACTTTTACTGTAAAGGGCCAGATAGTAAATAATGTATCTTTGGCATTGCAGGCTATGTAGGGTCCTATCTAGTAGCCTTCTCTGTTCATTTGTTTCACAACCATTTAAAAATTTAAAAACTTTCTTAACTTGCCAGGTGTGGGAGGGGGGTGTACATAAACAGGCTACCAGTGTTGACTTGACCACAATGCCTCCCAGATATTGCTGAACCCCTAGTGTCACAGTAGCAGAAAAATGAGGCAAAGAGCTAGGGCAGCCCTCTTCCCTGCTGGCATTCAGGAAGCCAGCATGGCACCGCTTAATGAGGTCGTGTCATACCAAGTAAACACAAACATGTAGGTGTGTAGGCGAGTGTGTGCAGTGTGATATAGATCTACAGATACACAGAGCCAGGAGGGAAATTCCTGGAAGCATTCAGAAATGCTTTTTGTCTACATCTTTCTTCTAGCTGGAAGCCACAGTGTTCTTTCCAGTCACTAAGCGAACCTGAGCTGGTTTGAGCTGTCTTTCAATAACTTGCAAATCACCAAACCCCAGCGAACGTGTCAACCTACCCTAGAACCCACAGCCAGCCCCTTCCTTGATTCCAGCCAGCCTCAGAGCAATGTCCAAAGAGCCCACAACCTATACATCCCTTGGTCAAGGTTACTTGATGGGGACCACCATTCTTGCTGGAAGTTTCATAAAGTGGATGTGTATATTTTTTAGAATAGCAAGTTGGAAAAGTAGAAACAGCAATGAATATGAGCAGAGCTCTCTTTGCACAAACATTTAGAGTCCCAGCTCATGGCTCGGGAGGTACTGTTGTTTCTAAACAGGGTCTCCATAGTGTTACACCTGGTGACCAGAGGCCTGGGACTAGGAAACCAGGGCTTAGCAGCAGCAGTAGCTGCTGTCTCTGCCTCTAATTCAATCAATGCTGCTGAAGTTGCTGCTCTCTGGCAAGTATGCATTGCGAGTCACGTTCAGAATTGCTGTTGGAAATGGCCTGGTGTCCTGCACGTGCAACAGAAAGAAAGGGGCATTTAAAAGGCAGGGCCTGTGGCATTCATTTGCTACCTGGACTAGCTCCATTAGTTCTGGGACTGATCTCCAAAAGCAAGGTGGGAAGCAGACAGATTCCCATAACATATCTGCTTAGAGAAACTTTTTCCTTAAAATAAAGGTTTTGGCAGAGAAGTTTAGAAAAAAGCCACCCCATAGTCCCACTGCTTTGGGAAAAACTCCACATTCTGTGCTTTTCCTTTGCTTCATACTGTATCCATCAGCACTGCAGAAGAAAACTTGTGACCAAATATGGTTTTTCCCCCCACCCCAAGTAGTGGATACCAGCTGGGTGTCCTCTAATTCAATTCAGATATTATCTAGCTGGAGAGCACATCAGATCCCCCAGATCCCTTAGGGGCAGGCTCAGTCCCCCAAACTGCCCCCCTTCAACTTCGGATGCCAGTCTCAAGAACAGACCTCTGGAACTTCTAACTGGCTTCAAGTTGGTCAAGGTTACTTGATGTAACCACTACCCCCTTCCTCTTCAGGTTCAGTAAATTTGCTGGAGTAGCTCATAGTACGTACCGGTGTTACTAGTCTTACCAGTTTACTATAAAGGATATGACCAGGAGTATAGATGAACAGAATGCTCAGGAAGAGGTATGGGGAGGGGTGTGGAGCTTCCCCGCCTTCCCTTGGGTGTACCACCCACCAGGAACCTCCATGTGTTCAGCTACCCGAAGCTAACCCAGTTCTCTTGGGTTTCTATGGACAACCATGTGGAAATATGACTAAGCCTTCAGAGTACGGAATGGGACCATATATGGAATAAGAGTTTTGACCCATAATAAGAAAGGTAGGGGAAGATTACAGTCCTGCCTTGGGGCAGGTGAAGGTCACAGACAGTCTGTGTCCTGAGGCCTAATGTAGCCAGCATGATAACAAAAGGCTATAAGAAGGGCTGAGGGAGTTATGAGCCAGGAACTGTGGACGGAGCCCAATATACATGTGTGTATGTATCATAACACCACACTCACCGCGACTAGAATAAAAAAGGCTGGAGAGGTGACTTTTAAAATAATTCTCCACCTTTTTCAAAAACAGGAAAGCAAAAATGGTTATGAAACTGGAGTTAAACATAGTGATGGCAAAATTCGGTATCAAATATTCTGTCTCATTGTTTCCACTAAGCAAATTCACATTTGATTTGGCCATGTGCCTAGATTTGGGTTATAGGAAAAATGTTTTAACACCAGGAAAACACTAGGAAAGACTGTCCTTTGAAAAAAAGCACAGAAGGTGGATGGGCTGGCCTTTTCAACAAGCCAGGACCTAATGTAGACCACAGGGTCTCCCAGACATTAGTGTCTACAGCCCTCCTGGGATCCTGCTGAAATGCAGATTCTGACTCTGCTTCTGGGCTGGGGCCTGATAGCCTGCGTTTTTAACAAGCTCACAGTAGTGCAGGAGCAGCTGATCTGTGGCTGCATTATGAGTAGCAAGGGATAGGATAATAGTGCCTTAATGCTGGCTGGTGGCATTTGGTCCCTAATAAATGTTAATAATAACAGCTAACTTGTACTATGTGCCAACTATGAGAAATGAAGTCACAGAACTAGTAAGGAATGCTGCTGGGAGCTCTCTCTAAAATCCATGGTAGCTCATTGCAGAGTGGAGGTGTGAGTGGGAAAGCTCTGGTCTTCACGGTCCACATGAGGTCCAGACCACTCCCCGCCCAGAGAGCCGTCGGACCAAGTGCAGCACCTGCAGTGCTCCCTGGGCAGGCCCGTCTGGATGGAGCGTTGGCCGGGTTTTGTGAAAAGCATTCCAGGCTTTAGAAAAGTACACCTGGCATTTCTAGACACTGATGAACAGGCTGGCCTTTCTGCTCAGCCAATCTGACTGATAGTGCAGAAATGGAGTATTAGGATGAATGGAAGTAGGAAAAATCACCTATCTGACTGAAAAATGGTCACTTGTATACAAAATACAGTCTAATAACAAACCGCTCCTTCTGGGCATGTGCAGAATGTCTCGGTGGTAGCTCCAGATTATAGAACTTGGTGCTGAGTCCTGCCTTTGTTTCTCCAATGACAGTAAAACACAGAGCTAAGATGAACAAATTATCCAGAGGAGAGTTGCATTATTTCTCTCTGAACAGAAGCCCAGATCCCAGAATTTTTGTGTTGTGGGTTCATCGTCTCAGTCTTTGTGCTGATTAGACTGTGGACCTGCATGATTGGGAAGAAACACGATCAGCTTTTCAGAAATGTCTACCCCTGGAAAAGCCTCACAAAGGAGGTTTTATTTTTTTGTTTTTTTTGGCCTCCTTTCTGAACAGTTAGTCTTATAGAGCTTCCGGCAGAAGCAGCTCCAGGCAAATTGGGACACAAGGGAAATTCTCTCTGACATTTTCCCACCTCTTCCATCTGGGTTCTTTCTTCCTACCCTCCACCCGCTCCAGCCTCCTCCACTTCCAATATTGCATTCCACCCATTGGCACAAGGTGCACGTGATATTTGCTGGGGAAGGAAATTGTGGGAGCAGCTACTTGGGTATTGTGATTCGTATTTCTTTTCTATATTAATGAAAAATTATCCATTTTTTCAGTTGTCACAGAACGACTTATGTCTTATAATTTATATAACTAATTTCATGTACTTGTAAAATTTTTATCAGATTTCTGACAGTTATGAATCATTTCCCCCTTCTGAGAAGATGAAGCAACACATATCTCCCTCAGCCCCCTGTAGACATCTCTGAGCTAATAGTGCCACATTGTTCCTCCCTGAGGAGTAATTAGGTATCTGAAGTATTTACTGATGAGAACCCAGACTACAAAGATCCCAAAGGGCAGGAGGCCTATAGAGGCTGTAGTACTGTCTTGTTGAAAAGGACTTGAAAGAGTCCAAGTAGAGATAAAGTGACCCCAGGTCATTTGCATCTCTGCTCCATCAGCACAAGGCAATGTAGGCAACCACTAAGAAGGCTGAAGACAAAAAACCTTGAGGTTTTGCAGAGCAATTTGAGGCTCCCTTTTACCAAGGGATAAGGAGGTATCTGGGAGTAATACATTCAGTCAATAGCAAACTTTATTGTCATGGTAAATAACTGGAAATAATTATTATCAACAGTGAAAATGGGGCTAGCCAAAAAATTATGAAACTAGCAAATAAATCATGGTCTTTCTATTATAATAAAGCCATTAAAATAATGAGTCAGAGGTACAGGTGCTATTAGGCATAAGTCTCTAAGCATGTTGTTAAATGAGAAAAAATCAAATAGGCATAATTTGCTCTCATTTGCACTTAAAAACCCATAAATATATCATTGGGTATGTATAAACCATTTCTAGCATAATACTTAAGACAGAGTTTCAGTTTGTCACCCTCGGTAGAGCGCTGTGGCTTCATAGCTCACAGCAACCTCAAACTCTTAGGCTTAAGCAAACCTCTTGTCTCAGCCTCCTGAGTAGCTGGGACTATAGGCATCCGCCACAACGACCAGCTGTTTTTAGAGACAGGATCTTGCTCTTGCTCAGGCTGAACCTGAACCTGTTAGCTCAGGCAATCCACCTGCCTCAGCCTTCCAAGAGTGCTAGGATTACAGGCATGAACCACTGTGCCCAGCACTTAAAAATATTGATAATGGTTGTCATTAAAAAGGGAAGCTAGCATCTTTAATATATACTTTTAATTTAGTACAAAAGTAATATTCTAGCTATTATTGATAATAATTCTAGCTAATATTTATTGAGCATTTGCCTTGTACCGGGCAATGTTCTAAGTGCTTGGTGTTTATCATCTCACTTAATCATCCCCAAACGCCTAGGACAGATGTAGTTTACTTTTGTATAAACTTTAGCATATCTCTGAGGCACAGAGATGGCAGGTAACTTGGCCAAGGTCACACAGCTAGTAGATAGCAATGCTGGGATTTGAGTTCAGCCTCTAAAGCACTTGCACTCCATCATTATGCATTAGGGCCTCTATCGCCTCCTCTGTACAGATGTGGAAAGAGAGGTGTATCATAAAGTTAGGGAGTGAACCCTGAATCTAAACTCAGGTAATCATATCCGCTCTGCTACGTGGCTCCTCTCCTTGAACTGCTTGAATTTTTTTTCCAAGCAGATATGTTAGTTTTCAGAATTAAAACATCATAAGAAAAAATTGAAGATATTCTATAGTTTTCAAAACTTGAAAAGGTTTCGGGCGGCGCCTGTGGCTCAGTGAGCAGGGCGCCGGCCCCACATACCAAGGGTGGCGGGTTCAAACCCAGCCCCGGCCAAACTGCAACAAAAAATAGCTGGGCGTTGTGGCAGGCGCCTGTAGTCCCAGCTACTCGGGAGGCTGAGGCAGGAGAATCGCCTAAACCCAGGAGTTGGAGGTTACTGTGAGCTGTGTGACGCCACAGCACTCTACCAAGGGCAATAAAGTGAAACTCTGTCTCTACAAAAAAAAAAAAAAAAAACTTGAAAAGGTTTCATGTATTAGTTCTGTGCTAGGAATACAGAAACTGGCCACCCTGTCTTGCTCTGCAGGGCTCACAGTGACACAGAAGATACTCTCACATGAACAGACACTTTAAATAAATGTGCAGAGAGGTAAGTGTAGGATACTTTGGGAGCCCAGACTCAAGCCCCAGGCTGGGGAGTGAATCTTGAAGAATGAGTAGGAAGAAGTAAGCAAAATAAGAAACCGGTGAGTGGGGTTGGTGCGAAGGAGTGTGGGGTGACATGGGAAGGGGAAGGAAAAGACAGGGGCATAAGGCAGGGAGTGCCCCTAGGAACTCCAAAGTTCAAGATGGTTTCAGCATGAGGTGAAGAAGGTTGAGTAGCTAGAAATTAGAAACCAGGAGCCAACCAGTGTACTTCAACTTGCAATCTGTTGGTATTGTGGATGACCTGGTTCTGCACTGGGCAAGACTGCACCTACTAGTTCAGGATGCTTAGTGTCCCTATTGGCCACTAAGGGTCATTAACAACCAAAAACTCAAAATCAGCCTTACAGAGGTAATACTGTTAGATCCCATCCCTTTTTGAGGATTGTGAGCTATAAAATCTCCTGGGTCTTTAGGGGTGAGGCCTTTATCCAAAAGGCAGTCAGAGATGTAGGAGAAGACGCACGTAATCATATTTGTGCTTCAGAGCTATTTCTCTGGGTGAAGGATTCCGCATGCTTTGCCGTTGTGAGAAAACTGGAGGCGGCAACACAACTAGCAGGTAGTTACTAGAGTGCCGGTAAGAAATGATGCGGGTTTAGAAGAGGGCAGTGAGGAGAAGGAACTAGATTAAACACCATTAAGGAGATATCATTAACATATGTGTATGTTGGCACATATTATTAACATACGTACCAACTAGGGATAGAGGATTAAGGAGAAAACAGTTAAGAATATCCCATAGGTAGAATGTGGTGACTTTGGGCAGGCAGTGAAGCCATTTGCCTTAGGAATATAGAATGAACAGGTCTGAGATGGGAAAGGGTGACATCATTTGGACATATCAGATTTGAGGTACATTTGTCACATCCAAATGAAGATGTCTGGCAGGTCAGAAGAGAAGCTGGAGTTAGAGATCCAGGCTTGAGAACCATGCAGGTGTGTGCAGCCACTAAAGTCAAGGGCATCCAATGAGTCTAGCTGACCTGGACAATTGGTGTGCACCTCACATTGCATCCCCAGGCAGGGAGACCCATTAGGTGAACCATCTGAAACTGCCAGTATTTAACTGTTTTTGACTTAGAAAATAATTTCATATGGTTCAAACTAAAAGTCTCCCCATCTTTATACCTTATGATATTATTTTCATCTATCAGCAACAGAGATTTAGATCATCAAACTCTTGCTTGGGTAGAGGGAGGAAAGAAAGAGGTGAGTGGGCCGTGAGGTGGAAAGTGGGAGGCAGAACAGCAGCTTGGAGACACGAGGGCCTCGGCGGGGCCAACCAGGAGAAGGTGGGGCTGCAGTGAGACTGGTGGGTGCAGCTAACTGTTCTGCTACACAGGTAAGAAGGGATTTATTCTTGGGGTGGAGTTCCTACATGCCTTAAAGAGAAACTTGTCCTTCTGTCTACTTTTTAGGAAAGCCCAGGTGAGATGATTATTAGCAAGAAAACAGTGTACAGGTAAGTCAAAAGCCTTTTGGTTCAAATAAAGTAGGTGACCAGCTGATATTTTCAAGACCCAAGCTTTATTTTCTGGAGATGGTCTGGGCTCTCTCTCTAGGCCCAGGAGAAGAACTCAGGAAGTCAACAAGTGCACCCTTATACTTCAAGTATAAGACTTCTCTGCTTCAAGAGTCCCATTCTTCTTGGGCACTTGAGAAAGAAGGAGTTTATCTCATGTCTTCCATTGAGCGGTTCACTAGGAAGATGTTTCTTCACACTATGGTCTTTTTTCCCATTCCTCAGACCACTGGGCCTGTTGCTGATGGTCACAGCCTTGAAAGCCTAGACTCCAGTGTCCCTTAGTAGAATGCTGCTTCCCACATATGTTCAATAGTAGGGGGATAAGCTAATGAGCACTTTGATTAATAAACTATATTATATGTATACCATGGAATATTATTCAGCCATAAAAAGATAGAGACTTTGCATTTTTTTGTATTTACCTGGATGGATTTGGAGAACTTTTTCCAACTCACTCTCCCAAGTGAAGAAAAATGATTGAGATGATTTTTCACTGGGCAGGATTGCATTTTATATTTCCAGATGTTTGGTGTCCCTGGCTATTGGCCACTAATACATAATAATAAATAAAGTCTTCACTCTCGAGAATGGACAAGCAAGAATCCCATGTACTCAACTCATTCTACTATGTTGAAACAAGTAGATCAACAACTATAGTCCTAAACAAAAGAAAAACACAATTAAATTCAGAAAGGGGAGAGAGAGGGGAAAGGTATTCAGTAAGCTTCCATATAACAGATATAATATTTGGGTATATGGCACACCTCCTTGATGAAGAACTCACCTACATCTCAGACTTTACCTTACAAATGCAAATGATGTAACCTAGTTATATGTACCCTCATAGTAATATGAAATAAAAAATAAAAATAAAATAGGGGAATAAATGCAGAAGTTAGTCACATTTCATTTGCCACCCTTACAGATGCTACTATATGGGGTGGTATAGTTACATAAAATATTCCTGAAGGATTGTGTATAATGTAAAGAAATTTTTATTGTGGGAAGGAGATTTCATTTTACCTACATAATTTTAGGGGGAAATAATTCTCTGTGAATATTTTACATTTCTTCAAAGTCAGGGTCTTCTGAACAAAGATACTTACAGCCAAATTAAGAAAAATTGTGTCAGAAGATAGTCCAGGATAAGATCAGCTCCCTCCCTAGAAACCTTCAAAAATAGTAAAGATAAAGCCACCTCTTCCTCTACTCAAAGAGATTATCTGATTATCTTTCAGAGTAGAGATAATGGTTTTGTCTCTCCAGAGGCGATGACCTGTTGGTCACCATTTGCCCTGTGTAACATTTGAGTTTCCTCAATGAGGAGTTCCTTTTCAAGAATGCATCTCACTATGCCTATAGCTGCTATTTGCCCCTTACTGGACTGCCTTGGGGGAGACATTGCTCCAACCTGCTAATTTTGCTGGGAATGATAAATGGTCTCTGTTTCTGATCCAGAGGTCTCATACTTGATGTACATGTGTGTATATAGACATACATTAAATATATCTTATATATGTGTGCATGCATATATAAAGAAAAAAGGTTATATGTGTATGTAAGTACACACATATAAATAAAACTATGGCCCCATAACTTGTTAGCTTGCAAGTAAGAGAAAAATCTCAGACCCTTCACAAATTCTGACTGAATAATTTTGAATATAAGGAAATAGTTTTCCTCTAAGGAAATCTGCTCCCCAGCTAGAAGGATTATCCTGGCCCAGAGCCATCCCATCCTTCCCCCAGGAAATAGTGGAAATAGGGACTTTTAGGATACTTTAGGATGAAGTTTGGGATTCCAAGTCAAGGTCTATTTGTGGTGTGCCCTACCCATGAGGCCCAGAGTGTGTCCTCAACCTGCAGGGTCATCCGGTAGGTAACCCCTGAGTTAATGAGTCCTACTTTCACATGCAGACAACGCCCTCCAATAGTCATCAGTTATCAGAGGCAGAATGTTCTGGATCTCACTGAGGAGGAGACACCTTTTCTAAGGCAATACTAACTCTGCACAGCTGACATTTCCAGCAGGAACCCACCTTAGTGCTTGACATCTTCTTGAAGCAATATTTTGTCTCCCCCACCCCCCGTTCCACCATGTCTCAGGGCCTACAGATGCCACAGAACTAGGGCCTCTCCTCAGGCACTAACACTTTCTGGCCACCTGGTAGCTGTTCATAGACTGCGCAGCTGTGTGTGTGTGTGTGTGTGTGTGTGTGTGTGTATGTCCCCTTATGCAGAAAAGCTTCAGGAGCTTTGAAATAAGTGTGTGTTGGAACAGAAATACTTCCTAATTACAGCCTGGCTTCTGCTTCCCTAGAACATTCTACAACTCCCAACAGCCCTCTGTATTCACAAAGGCCCAAGCAATTGAGGGAATTTAAGCTGTATTCACTTTATACAAATAATCTACAACTTTGTATGTCTTCCCTTTCCTGAGGCTACTTCAGAAGTAGCCCCAACTTTCAATATTTAAATGGAAACAACACTAAAAGTAAGTAATTCTTTGCAGTAGGTCTTCATATATGTAATTAGGACCACCTATGATGCACCCTCATTATTACCTCTCCAGCCCCCCATTCTCAGCCTGTCACGCTCTCACATGCCCCCATATACACGCACATAGTGGCCCATCTCCATCTAACAAAGACAAAGCCTAGACCATACAGGAGATGGTGATCAGTATGGAAGATTCCAGACTTGCTTTTATGGAGACCATCAGCCTGTTGTAATAACCGCCTCCATCCTTTTCTCCAGGATAAAATTCACACTAACTTCCCAGTTGTCTGCCCTGTCATTCATGAATAGAAGATTTTTGTGTTAATCCCACTCCTTCTGTCCAGGAAGGAAAAAAGAGCTCATCCAAGCCCTGTTGTGCAGCACCACCTGCCCATTTGTCCATAGCCAAGTAATGATGGATCTGGAGCTGGGGGAATGAATGGGAATTGTGTTTATTTTATGAGCTGCAGAAAGTTGGCTAGGGAACCCAGCAGGAGGCTCAGCTGGAAAAAAAGATCTTATCTAATTCTGTGTATCTACCCTTTAGAAAAATATACTCAGCGTTATCTTTTCTTGAAATTGGGAAAGGAAAAAAAAGGAAGACATTTTTTTCCAAATACTGGATTCAAGAGATGAGCTGCCGTTGAGCCTTTCTCTGTTTTCTGGGATGATTTTCTCAAGACAAGGGCTTTCTGCTCACACTGGGTGGTGGCAACAGGGACAGGAGTCCTTGAGAGAGGGTCAATTTGCCAGTACTCAGTGACCTGGAGAGAGTCCCAAGGTATTGGCAACATTTTGGATGAGAGGAGGGAGAAGCTGGGCACAAGAATCGGGAGTTTTCCTCATTTCAATATTGAGGACTGTTGTCTCTTAGAAGTCCCCACACTTATATGAAAATTGAGCTAAACAATATGGAACTGCTTTAGAGGATAATATAAAGAAAAATGAATTTTTAAAATCTGTACTATATGTTTTGATTGCTTGATCAAGTGATTGGTGATGAACAACATCTGAGTTGCTGTCTTGCTAAAGCAATGTCCCTAATGTTTCACTTTGCTCCAGGCTCAGGTGGACTTGGACTGTGAGAAGAGGGCTGGAGTGGGGACATTTGAAGAAACGTCTCACTTGCAATTCCAGGCTGGAAAACCACTGGGGAGGAGAGGGTTGCTCAGGGAATGGGGGAACAGTGAGGAAAATATCTTACTGCTGAAAAGGAACAGTGCCAAAAGAGTCAAGACGAGATGGGATTTTGTTCCTAGTGTAATCCTAGCTCTGTGTCTCCTGTAGCCCTCTCTGTGTGCCCTGTGAGAGAGAAAGAGCACAGTGAGGCAGGAGAACACGAAGGCAGTTGCTTGGGAACATTAGGAAGACAAATAAAAGCTGTGCTGCTATTGCTCTTGTAGCTCAAGCAGTGGTCCTTGACTGCTGGAAGAGCTGAGGACCACTGCTAACTCACATTATGCACATTAAAAACTGCCCCCTTTCTGGTTGGACATGGTGGCTCATGCCTGTAATCCTAGCACGCTGGGAAACCAAAGTAGGTGGATTGCTTGAGCTCACAAGTTCAAGTCCAGCCTGAGCAAAAGTGAGACCCTATCTCTACAATAAATAGAAAAAACTGAGACAAGAGGATTGCTTGAACCCAAGTTGGAGGTTGCTGTGAGCTATGATGCCATAGCACTCTACCCAGGGTGACAGCTTGAGACTCTGTCTCAAAAAAATAAAAATGCGGGCGGTGCCTATGGCTCAGTCGGTGGGGCGCTGGCCCCATATGCCGAGGGTGGTGGGTTTGAACTTGGCCCCGGCCAAACTGCAACCAAAAAATAGCTGGGTGCTGTGGCGGGCGCCTGTAGTCCCAGCTACTTGGGAGGCTGAGGCAAGAGAATCGCTTAAGCCCAGGAGTTGGAGGTTGCTGTGAGCTGTGTGAGGCCATGACACTCTACCAAGGGCCATAAGGTGAGACTCTGTCTCTACAAAAAATAAAAAAAATAAAAATAAAAATAAAAATGCCCCCTTTCCTCTGGGCAGGGAGGCTGGCAGGCAGAGCATGGCCTGACTTTAGGCCCCTCTGCAGGGCCTGGGGAAAGTGTGCTTGTGCTCTGATCAGCCTGTGAACAGAGCCATTGTGGAGCTCTGGGTCGCTGAGGAAAGGTCCATGAACTTGAATGTCTTCCCTGGGATCACCTTCCCCAAAGTCCCAGCTCTGTAGACTGGAGCACAGCTCCAGGACTTCGGGGCAACCCAATTAAGCGATGGCAAATGTCATGGCCACAGAGTATCTTTATTTAATTTTTCTTCAGTAGGAAGCCCTTTCCCCTCTGAGGCCACTGTAATTAACCCAAGAGAGAACAAGCTATCTTTCTAGCCAGACAAGAAGCTACCATGGCAGTCTGGCTTATTCAAACTGAGAACCTGTGTTCAAGACTCACCCAATGTATATAAATGTCCTTCCACATGGAAACCTTATAGTTGATGTTTAAAAAGGGGGGGAGGGCAGAGAAAACCACATCAGTAGCCCATTGTGCCTTTGTCCTCCTGCTCCCGCATACACAGCAGGTCTCACCACGATAGTCCACATGGATGTGGGGCTCTGCTCACTGAGGAGTCAGATGATGACAACTGTGTCACCGGTGCCATGGAGGGTGCAGGCCACAGCGCCTTTGTCTGTAGGCCCTGCATTGTTACCGTTCTGCTCCACGCTTCGGTAATGGCGTCATCACCCTTTAATTGGCCAGACGACTTGCTGTAACATTCAGAAGGAATAACGACATTCTGGGTCCCTGTCCAGTTTTCCATATAATTATTTGTCAGGATCATATTAACCTGATGTATGACAAACCCATAAAATGCATTCATTTAGGTCTCCAGGAGTCCGGCCTCATTAACTCTGATATTTATAGCCTGGCTTCAGTGCCGCAGTTCCTCCACCAGAGAAACACAGAGCAGGGATATCAGATTCCTCTGGCACTAGGAGAGGAGTTATTTGTTTTCCAATGTTGAGAAGTGGGGAGGGAGAAACCTGGCTTTGGGTCCAGGTGAACCCTGAGTGGCTCCTCTGCCTGGTCTTCTCTTTCTAAGGAAGGGAAGAAAAACTAAAATTAAACACTTGCAGGCAAATCCTGAACATTTAAAAGCTCACCTGGGTAACGAGGCAGAACTGATTTGACAGGTATTCAGAAGGCTGTGGTTCTGAAATCTCACTTCCTGGGACCAAAGTCTGGCTTTACTACTTATTACCTTGGGCAAAGTTTGTATTTCCTTCAACTTTGGTTTCCTTGTCTGTAAGAGAGGGATAATAATTGTCCCTAACCTCATGGGGTTGGTGTGGAGATTCAATAAATTAATACATGTAAAGCATTGAGAATAATCTTTGGCATGTAATGCATACAAAATAAATGTTACCTAAAAGTGCGATTACAGTTGATAACAGTGCTGTTCCTTCTGCAGCTGCACTAGCTCACCCTGTTGGTTTCATGCTGTGTTCTATGGTGCCCTGGACTTGGGCAGAGGGGGAGCTGCACAAAGTGTGGTGGGCAAAAGCGCATCAGAAACGAGTCCCCATACCTTTCAGCCAGAGCGCAACACTTTTATCCTTGTCATGTATTGGAATTCTAGATGAATTCTTTTAAAGAATGGGTTCTGAGCTCCAAAGAGATGAAAAACTGCGGCTCCAGAGATTTGTGCCCTGCACAAGCTCCCCAGCTAGCTTAAGTGGCTGTCTGAGCACCCAGAATTCTTCTTGAAGATGTGACCATGTGGCCCATGGAAGTTTTCTTTTACTTTTAGATTCTTGAGGAGTCACATGGCTGAAATGTTGATTTCTTGGCATTGCCAAAGGCTCGGGGCGGTTCCAAGGGCTTGTTGATGGCTGTGTTATAAATGTTGCCCAGGACGACAACGAAACCTTGAGCTTTTGTTCCATCAGGATGGACAGAGATGAACTATTAATAATGAGGGGTCTGATTTCACAATGGTAGTTCTCGTGTTGCTTTCTGCACGGCTGAGTGTGTTCTAGAAATCCAGGAGCCATTGTGTTCTCAGACTGTCCACCTGTCTCCTAGAGACAGAGCATAAGACATTTATAATCAGCTCACATTCTTGGGGAGGGTTCTGTTTGACTTCCACAGAGCCCTTCGGGATTGATTCGTTAATTCTGAGCTCTAATGAGAGTGCAGTGAAGCCCTTCCTACTCTTACAAGCAGTCTAAGTAAAACGCCGAGGTCCTGCTTCCTCAGTCACTCGCTTTCTCAGAAAGTTAGTAACTCCTCCAGACATGTGTTGGATAAAGTCCAAACCCTGTACCCTGGCTTTCAGGCTGACCTAAGCAACTTTCCCTCTACCTACTCCCCGAGAACAAACTTTCTGAGGGAGCAAATTGGTTTTATCACTACTGTCCATATCCTCTTCCCCCGCCATCTTTTTCACATCTCCAAAACTGATTTCATTTTCCTAAAACCCACCCATGGACCCCCTTTTCAACCTTGAGTACTCACAACGTTGCTTTCTTCTTTGGTGGATGCTGTACATCCTGTCTGCTTTGCTCATTTGGTCCTTTACTGTGCAATGCCATTTGCAAGAGCAAAGGGCTGATGAGTTGGACCACCATCAAGGAAGGTTGGTTGCAGTTACCAAGACAGGATCCCAAGAGTCCCAGGGAGACAAAGCGTTGTTAACCAAACAGTGCAAATGTGGATTTGCAAACCTAAATGCTCATTATGAGGAGACATGGACCATTCACATGAGCAGAGCGTGTGGGTCCTCTGTGCTTGGCTCCTTTCTGCCTGTATTCAAAATGTCAAGGAAGCTTAATTGGTCATTAGGAGGATGACTAGACATTTCAGCAAAGAATGCAAATAGGCTTGTGAACTATAATATGGGTTATACAATTCTGCTCCCTGGCAGAAATGAGGACACTAGTGACCAAATGATCTGGTTCCAAAATTCAGTATCTCTCCACTGAATATTGTAATATCCAATGATGAAAATATTTGCCTATTTCCTCATTTTCCTAAGCACATAAGACTGACTTTTCCACTCTACGACTCATTAATTTTATCAAAAATGACTCAACATGACTCAAAAATATTTGTTGAACATCAGCTACTATGTGCCTAGTGCTGGAAATATAAATTCCACACCATGGATTTTACTACAGTCAAGTTTTTCTATAGATCTAAAAGCCATTTTGCTTTTTAAGGTGACTTGGGCCTATCTGATTGGCTCTATTTAGGCCTTAATATCAAAATCCTACCTAACACTATTACCCAACCTTCCTGAGTGAAAGGTGAAAATCTTATTGCTTCAACAACATTTTAATCTCCTAGAAGACAGAGAACAACTTAGTATTTCTCATGACCCGTAGGGTAATATGCGTATAATAGAAACTAAACAATATTCCTTTACAAGAGACAATATGTTTCTCATCAGCCATGAAAGAAGGGCAGGAAGTCTTATATGGTTTTGTTTTAAAGAGTTCTAAAACAGTGGATCATAGTCTAAATCCAGCCAGCAGATAGGCTATCTTTGGTCCATCCAGTATTATTTTTTAGCTGAGCCAATATTTTACATATTGAGATCTCTAACGTGCTTTTGTGCAGCTTCACGTGCACACACGAACAACACACACATGATAATTCTAACCTCCTCTGGATTTTCAGCTTCCCTTGAATAATTGGAAGGCCTGCCACCCTTGGCCTCATACCTGCTGAGCAAAAGTGCTGGCATGAAAGTATGCCAGACCACTTCAGAGTGCAAACATGCCCCGGTGTGCTGCAGTCCCTGTCGCTCTGTATTTCATCACACTTAGCCTGCCTAACTTACATAACAGCCTAATCCTGAGGCATTCGAATCTGTGACCTCTGTTTTACTCACAGCCAGGATATAGGGAAAGGGGAGAGGAAATAGCCCCTTCAACCCAGAGAAAAAGAGCAGCTCTGCGCTGTGGCTATGCTTGCTGGCACACTGGAGATGAGGACAGGCGTGCATGCTGTGCCCTGCGCCTTGGCCCTGGGCCTTCCCTCCAGTTAGCCTTTTCTGGAATGTTGGTTCTCCCTGCTTGGCAACATACTGGGGCTCCAAATGGCCTGTCTCATCCAATCCAAACTATTTCAACCAGCCCCCAGGCCTTCCTCCAACTACCCTGAACCCCATCTCAGCAGCTTCTGGCTCATTGCTTGCTGAAATGACTGCCCTCTGCGCCTGCCAAGCAAATCTGCTCGCCTGGCTTTCCCTCCCCCACCCCATCTCACTCTTTCTCCCCTGGCACCCCAGGCATCCCTGGATAGAAAGTGGTAGCAAAGAGGAAAGTGAGCAAGGGAAGAGGAAGGAGGGAAGAGAGAGAGAGAGAGAGAGAGAGAACACACTTAGGAGATTGGAAGATTTTAATCGTGTGTGTGTGTGTGTGTGTGTGTGTGTTTGTGGGGTTTTTTGCACGTTGTGTGAGTATGTGGGGGCATGGGTGTGGTTTTTTATGGGGGGAGGGAAGAAAAGGAACAGAGCACATATATCTACAACTGTTGTTCAAGCTAGAAAAGAAAAGCAATAAGAATATTGAGCTTGTAACACATGAGCTAGCCATCGTGTGAGGGCACAGCAGCTCCTTGTCAAGGCACTGGGTATATGTGTGTGTTCCTGTGTAGGTAAGAATATCCACCGAGGGCGGCAACTGTGGCTCAACAGAGTAGGGCGCTGGCCCCATATGCCAGAGGTGGTGGGTTCAAACCCAGCCCTGGCCAAAAACTGCAAAAAAAAAAAAAAAAAGAAAGAATATCCACGGACATGCACCCAAACACATATACATGTTCTTTTTAGATTATAAATTAGTTACTTGCTTATTGTAGAAACTTGAGAGATAAAATATTAATAAAGTAAAATAAGATAAGAATCAAACACCATCGTATCACTTACAGGCAATTTTTTATCTATTTCCCACTTTGATGTACAATGCATGTTATTACAGATAGCCGAGAATTTATATTGAAGCTTAAATTTTACTAGCTTGATATTAAAAAATATATACCACAGATATAAGTCAATGATATAAAAACTCTTTAGAACCATTTTTAAAATAGTTCCATTACATCCCAAATGTGGATTTTCATAATTTACTTAAGTCATCTCTGATTTTTGAGCATTTACGTTGGTAACAGTTTTTGACTTTTGTAAGTAACATGCTAATACACATCTTCATGCATAGATCTTTGCATTTAGTATTCTTTCTTTGTGACAGGTTTCCAAGAATGGAATTACTAGACAAAGAGTAAAAGTGCCTTTAAAATTCTTGAGTTGTATATTGGTAAATTGCTTTTCTAAAGGTGATGCTATTTTATCTTCTCAACATCTTTATATGAAATTGGGCACTAGAAAACTCCCAGACATTTTCAATTTTATACACCTAAGATGTCTGACCATACATGAAAGGGCTATGTTATTATACAATTTATGAGTGACAACAGAATATAACATTTGAGAATAGCAGAGGTGTCTGCTCAGGCCACACCATAATTTATTCTTTCTAAGAGAAATAAAAGACTAACTCTATGGTTTGTTGCCAGATATGTGGGTCATTACAAAAGTTTTGAGATAGACTGTTATTGGCCATTACTTCACTTCCAAGAAACACAGTCGACAGCGTCCTTTCTGATTCACCTGTTAAGTTTCAACTTGTTTGGCTTATCAGTATTGTTTGGAGGGCTTTATTTGTTTCTGCCTGTATGGATTTTACATTTCCTGAATTTTGAATATCTCAAAACTTTTGCAATGATCCATATACAGCTCTGGATTTTTTCCCCTCTCTAATTCCATCTTTGATTCCAGGGCAAACCCACAGCATGGCACACAGGTGCTGCTGCCAAGGACGGCTACCTGCCCACTATTTCACTGCCGCCCAAGTCCTCTGCAGGGCCTGAGAGGGACTGTTATTTCCTACTGCCTGTTTTCTTTCAAGTTCTCTGTTCATCTTCTTCCTGTGTGTAATCGTTGTCTTCTCTCCTTTTCATAGCAGCTCTCTCTGAAAGGGAAGGGAAGACATTCCCTCTCAAGGGATGCCACGAGGAGAGCAGCACTTGTGCCTTTAGACTGTTTGTGAAGGTCTTTACTGCTCTTACTGTCCTTTGCCCTGTGCTGTTCAGCTCTCTCTCTCCTTATGATTTACAGAACTGGTCCAAGTGGGGCCAGCCTGGTAGCCAATCTGACATCAGCCCTTGAACTTCCAAGTCCGAGGAAGTTCCCTCTTAACCTCATTTCCTGTTCCTGTTTGGAGAGAACATTGCTCCATCCTGTATCTGCTGGGGACTGGGTGAAGGGGGAGGGTGTCAAGAGTTAAACTGTGTTTTCCTCCTGCTTAGACATTTTAGATCCAGGGCTCAATGGTCATCTTCACAGTGCCGGTCCATTTTCCACGCTGTGAGGCTCTTTGGTCCCCCATGTAAAGGAAGTTGTGGCATTTGCCCACAAGTCAACTGGACATCCCTCAAGTTTCAGATATGTAGAACAAAAGCCCTTGCTAGGGACTCGGTTTTGGCCATTCAAACTAAAATATACAGTGTAATTCTGATGTTTAATCCCATCTCCTCCTCCTAAGAAATAGTCAAACATCTCTTTCCTTATTCATTTTTTAGAGATCATACCCTCATTCTCTATCTTATCCTAATTCTTTTATATTTTCATTTAGAAATCAGTTTCGAATTGTTTATTTCCTCAATCTCATGCCTTTTTATATTAATTGAAAAAAAATTTCAGAGTGTCTGTTTCTGAGCTTCAACTATCTCTGAATTTGGCAACATGTGAAAGATTTCGGTATCTCCTTCACTGGCCAGAAGAGAGCAATTTTAAGGCTGAACACAATCTGAAAAGAATTTCCCTAGTATTCAAAAATTATGACTCATGATACATTCTGAGTGACAGCATCAATCATTTCCCTGGGAGCAGCTCTCTGAGGGTTTTACTGTTTAACTAAGCTAATTCTCAGGGTGATATGCCCTATACCTCAGTCTCAGCTACTGTGGGGCTAGAGTGATGACAGTCCAGCTGATGAGATAAATTGCTGTGATTGTAGAAAATTTAGGAAAATCAGTTAGCAGAAAATAAAATCAATAAAAATTACTTACAATTTACCACAGATAGTTATTTTTTGCAATATATTCTTTCAGACATTAAGAAAAATATATATTTAAAGGAAAAATAGGATCCTACAGTTTGGTAATCCTTTTTCATGTGTAATGAGTAATGTATGCTTTGGATTCTCATCAAATCTGGAAGAGAGAATTTTTTTTTTTTGAGACAGAGTCTTACTATGTTGCCCTTGGTAGAGTGCTATGGCATCACAGCTCACAGTAACGTTGCTTATGCGATTCTCTTGCCTCAGCCTCCCAAGTAGCTGGGACTACAGGTGCCCACCACCACACCTGGCTTTTTTGTTGTTATTGTAGTTGTCATTGTTGTTAAGCAGGCCCTGGCTAGGTTTGAACTCACCAGCCCCAGTGCATGTGGCAGGCACCCTAACCCCTAAGCTATGGGTGCGGAGCAGTAGCTTCTAGCTTCTCTAAGTTGTTGGCTTGTACTTCTTGTCCTTAGTTTTCCAGTATTGATGAACAAAAGTAAAGATAACAGAGGAAGGAAAGTAAGTCAGGTCATTATGCTATCTCCCTCTGCATTGGGTCTTGTCTTATTTAGTTTTCATCAAGGAAGGAGTCTCCTCTGTGTAGCAGGGCAGCTCTTTTGTGGCTTTGGGCTCTGGGGCAGGCAAAGGTTAATTATCGCATAATTCTGAGATGGACTTGGTCTAGAAGGTGGCCTCCTGCCGGGGTGCCTTCTTTGATTTCCAAATACTGCTCAGATACTTCAGTCACTTTAAGGGAACTCACTTAAGAAGCCAATATTTCTAATTCTTCTCCCAGAACTCTCCTGCACAAGTTGATGTGGGCATAAACTTTCTCATGAGGACAGCTTCCTGTTGGGTACTGTTACTCCCTTTCCCACACCCTTAATGGGTCACAGCTACATTGAAAAGAATCTTGCAGCTAAGGCAGGGGCACACACTGCCAGAAACTCCAACCAGGGTGGAGGGTCCCATGCCCTTGATGGCTTGACAAGATTACTTCATCCATCTTTTCTGTGTATCGGAATCCAAGACCTGACCCACCCTTCTGAAGATTCCAAGCTGATGTTCTTCTCCACCATCATTTCCAGCGGTTTATAGAAGTGAACTTGTTATAACTTCCTACTTTATGATCCTCACAATCCATATTAAGAAATATTTCCACAGCTATATTATGTATGACATGGCTTGCATCTATTTGAAGTTATGTAGTTTAAATTATGACATTTGAATGAATGTAAAATGAACAAGTGTCAAAGATTTTATTTACTTAACTCATGGGAAAGCTAGTAAGATGTTATGACTGGTTCAAAAGAGAATCCAGAGCTAAGACACGTATAAGCAAGCAAGTACTCCAATGAAGAGATGAAAAACTAATGTCCATGGGGCAACAATTACACTTCCATAGACACAATTCTCTTTCCTTTGTATGGATGAGAATACTTCATACTATCAGTTTTGTATAACATAGTCTTGCAAAATTGCTCAAACACAATAACAAATGAAGATGATCGCTGAACAGGACACCCAGAAATCTTTTTTGCCCATTTAAAATCTTTATTAATTCTGGCTTGGTGCCTGTAGCTCAAGTGGCTTAAGGCACCAGCCACATACACCAGAGCTGGCCAGTTCGAATCCAGCCTGAGCCTGCCAAACAACGATGACAACTACAACCAAAAAATAGTCAGGCCTTGTGGCAGACGCCTGTAGTCCCAGCTACTTGGGAGGCTGAGGCAAGAGAATTGCTTAAGCCCAAGAGTCGGAGGTTGCTGCGAGCTGTGAGGTCATAGCACTCTACCCAGGGGGACAGCTTGAGGCTCTGTCTTAAATAAATAAATAAAAAAAATCTTTATTAGTTCTAATTGGAGTCTGTGTGCTCCTGCCATAGCTACAAGATTCTTTTCAGTGTAGTTGTGACCCATTAAAGGTGCAGGAAAGGGAGTAACAGTACCCAAAGGAAGCTGTCTTCATGAGAAAGTTTATGGCCACATCAACTTGTGCAGGAGAGTTCTGGGAGAAGAATTAGAAATATTGGCTTCTTGAGTGCGTTCCCTTAAAGTTACTAAAGTATCTGAACAGTCAAAGGGGCTCCAGATAACACAGGAGATAGAACCCTGACACTTGTCCCTCCAACAGCCTCATTTTTATCAGGGTCAGAATCTCTGTCAATGGACTGAAGCTGTAAGTAAGGTCAGGGCACCCTATTTGTCAGAGCCAGAGGGTGACTACAGGGTGAAATCACCCAAATTCACACATTTTTAAGACACTTTTTTTTTTTACAATCTAAATCATTTAAATATTTAAATCATTCATGCCCCCATCAGCTTCACTAGGATTGTTACATCAACTCATTTTAACTCTGCATTAAAAGAATCTTCAAACAAGCCTACCAATGCTCACTTTCAATCATCTCTTGAAAACAGTATGTTTACAGAACTATCCAGTCAGCATAAGGAGTGGCTCCTAGCAACCATCCAGGGGAAGCATTATGAAATTTCCCGTCAAAAGCAGAAAACCAGCACTCAAGAGCACTTCCCACACTGCTTAGTAACGTCAGCCTTTCTGGAGGGGAGATGAAGTCCTCACAAAGTGAGGTACATATTTGTTTAGGTGATACTCTGGATACTCACTAACAATAGTTTCCCCTAAATGTTAGTTTCTACCTTGATTGAAATAAAACAAATCTTCTGTCTCCTTTGCCTAAATAGGAGATCTGTGTCTCCAAGAAAGAGGTAGGGCAAAGGAGAGGTCCTCTATTATTCTGAGGCCCAGAAATCCACTTTTATAGGAAGACGCAGGCTTCACAGAAGGGTTGAGCAAGAGCCAGCACGGAAATATTGAACAGCATCCCAGCAGCTCTTAAGACAAGTCATTGTACAGTTTCATCACTTGTTTTGAAGGGAATTCCCAGGACTTTACCCATTCTCGGGTTTATATTTTATGCAGAAATGCATTCCAAAGTGAAAACTACAGTCACTGTGATCTGGGACTTTCCACCTCTCAACTTCCTGCTAGCCACTAATATAATTCTGTATGTTATATAATTGGAGTGTGTTAGGGTACACATTTGCATCTTGTATATGGTTTGGTATATATTCTCAAATCTATTCGTGGGCCCAGTGAACCATGTGACCACAGGCACATTCCCTTGTGGCTCTGTATGTCAATGCACTCATCTGTGAGCTAGATGCAGGGGGACCAGATGGTCTTTCAACTCCCTCTGACTACACATACGTTTCCATCTCCAAACTAAGTCTAAGTGACTTTAGAAAGTTTGGCAAGAGCCCCGTGCCTGGCCAAGCCCTTAGAGGAGGATGGCATCGCACCTAGCCCAGTTATTCAACTAAAACTATCCATGACTTATGTAATTATTTATGTAGGGTCTAGCTCCCTTGCTAGACATTAAACTTCATGAAGATAAGGCTGATGTCTTTCTTGTTCAGCACCGCCTCCCCAGCACCTAGCACAGCGCCTGGCACATACGGAGGCCTTCATAGTTAAATGCTTTGAACTAACGAGTGAGGTCACCAGGGGCCTAGATTATTCCTTGCCCAGCTTCAGCTGTGAAGAAGCCTGGCTTCTTTAGGATGGGGTTGATAAAAGGTCCCCAGCTGCTCTGACCTTAAAGGCAGCAGACGCCTTCAGACAACTGTGATCACTTTCTGGGGTCTCTTCTGGCAGCTGTGACTGCAGGATCTGCAGAACTCAATTCCTAAAATGGTCCTAGCTACATCCTTGCCCTCTGGGACTGACACCAGCAATACATCCCCCGGGCTCTACCTCTAGAAACTGTGGATGGGCTTGGGTGTGTCAATGCTTAGAGAGTTCTGTGCATGATTTAGAAGCTGGCCAAGGCCCAGCAGCCCAACTCTGACTCCATTCACAATGCTCCACACTCATCACCCCAGGGATGGCTCCTCTCCTGCCTACCTGGGTGCAGCTCCACTCCAGCAAGTCCAAGCCACCACAAAGACACTCAGAAAAGGGAACAAAGTGGGGCCTGGAACCCCACCCAAGTTTCACTCCCTAACAGTAAGCCCTGCCAGTATAGGGTTTTTCCCAGAAGGATGCAAATGTTGAAGGGTGGGGTTAGAACAAGCTCTGATCCGGATGAGTCATTTTTTTTTTTTGTAGAGACAGAGTCTCACTTTATGGCCCTCGGTAGAGTGCCATGGCATCACACAGCTCACAGCAACCTCCAACTCCTGGGCTTAAGCGATTCTCTTGCCTCAGCCTCCCAAGTAGCTGGGACTACAGGCACCCACCACAACGCCCGGCTATTTTTTGGTTGCAGTTCAGCCGGGGCCGGGTTTGAACCCGCCACCCTCGATATTTTATGGGGCCGGCGCCTTACCGACTGAGCCACAGGCGCCGCCTACCAAATGAGTCATTTTTTATACTTAGGATAAAGGCAGTCCTTCCAGAAGCCTCCTTTTCAGTTTTCCTTATTAAAAAAATTCTAAATAGCCAACTGTCCAATATACTCTGGTCAGCCAATACATTTCATAGAAAAGTGCAGAATTTGAGCATTTATGTAAAGTGCAGGACTTGCTCTGTTTAAGGCTGCCCTGTTTCCAGCTGCTGTGTGCAAGCAGGGCTGGCCTACTCGCGGTAGGCATCCTCAAACTTTCTTCCAGGCTCAGCTCAGAGGAAAAGGAGAAGCTGGGAGAAAGCCTGAAAAGACTCCACTCTCATCTACATCTTGGGGCAGCCCTGTTTGCCTGGTAGACAAAGCAGAACCTTGCCCCATGTGAGTGTGTATTCCCCTCACCAGCACACGAAGCAAGACATTTTCACATAACATGTAGTTAAACTTTAATGACAATTTTAAGCTTAAAAATGTCTCTATCATCTCCATAAGCATTTTGTTTCATTCTGTTGAAATCTGTTATCTCCACTAGAGATTTCTAAATATAGAATTCAGAATTTGGAACACCAATAATTGGAGGTCACACTGGCATTGTGATTGCATTGGGTGCTGGGTGGCAGACAGAGAGCATTCAGCTGTGCTTTGGCAGGCTCTCTCTTTGTCCAGAGGGCTTAAATGTTTCCCAGGACTAAACTATCTAATTAGTATGTGATTTTTCCATAAACACTGCCCATAGAGTATGATCAAAGGCAGTGTGCACTTAAAAAAACGTGAGAACAAATGCATGTTTTTTTCTTTTGCTGAGTCTTTCCTTAGACTCACTATGCTAAGTCCGGGGAGATGTTTGACAATCTCAGCATCCATTTTCAAACGTCCAGCAATTTACACACAACCCCCCTGAGGGGATGAAAATTAAGAAAATGCATCTGCTTTGCAAACTACTGAATAAAAGACTTGTAATTATACGTGTACCTGAAGTTCAGATTTTTTTTTTTTTTAATTTACTCAAAATCTACAGGGAAAGGGAAAGATTGGATTTTAAGTGTGTGGGCATGTGTGTGGGCACTCAAGCATGCATGTGAGAGTGAGTGTGCATGTGTGTGCAAATTCTGCAAAGGATGGGAAAGGGCAAAAGAATAAGTAAGTGATGGCAGAAAGTGATTCAAATGTAATAAGAAACAGAAATGGAGACAATTTGGTCTGGGAAGCCTCCCTGCACTTCTGCAAAGTCATTTGTATATTGCTAAGTGATTTGCATACTGCTGGGGCACTGGCTCCCTGAACGGCATCCCTCAGGCCTCTCTTCTGGCTCCTGCTCCTGCTTCCTTCTTCCCATTAGGAATATGGTAATAATTAAGCTAGCAGAGAAAGATGGAGAACAAAAGACATGCAATGGCAAGCTCTCAAAGTCACCTCTTACTTTTAACTCCGTAAAGATCTGGGGACAGATCTGCCCTGTCAGCTTCTCAGGAGAAGAGTCAGACATTAATTTCTTTCTTCTAGAAATGAAACCCATTGGAGGGATTATGAATGTTACTCTGTGTCTCCTTCTGAAGTTTAAATCTTTTCAAGCATGCAGTTATTAAGATGCCAAGTTGCCTCACTTAATTACAACCTTTATTATAGTATTGAATACTTTAAATGCACTATTTATCGCACCTGAAGAGAAGAGCAGTTCTGCTTTAATGAACCACACTCAGTGGGCCATTTATTGATTATCTTCTCTACTGAATTAATTCCTAGTAATCGCCTAGTGAGCAGTCATTAAAGGAAGCCCTTCCAGTGTGCACAGGGCTGGGGTGGATGGGAGGTGATAGCAGCATTTCTTGCCCCCTTGCTACAGTTTAAGTCATGTTCTTTATGAACTAAGGCTTTGAGACCAATGTTGTGTGTCTACGTAGAAAGGCTTTATTTATACAATATATATATTGTCCAGACAGAGCAGGACACTTCAGTTCTTTCCTTAAGAGTTTCTTTTGACCAAGCCAATTGCAGTTACCTTGATCCCCACTGAAGATCCCTTCTGACATTAAAACAAGAGACTGGTCTGTTAAAGAAAGTCCAGCCCCAGCTGGAGGAGAGAGGTTTGGGAATTTCTATCATGTGATGGGTGTTACGTAACATATGTAGTCTCAGTTCATTAACTTTAATTCAAACATTGAATGAGTTTCTTGTTCAGCAAGCAGACTTCCAAGCATGTATGAGGACTGACAATTAAGTTCATGAACTCAACCTAGAAAAAGTGCTAATACCTCCCTGTTGAATATCACTACAGTCACCTTTGAAGTTCTCTTTGGAAGCCATACACTGACACCAGCACCTAGTCTACTCTTCAAAGCAACTTTGGAACTTGAATGACCATCAGACCTGTCATGGTACAGCACACAAGAACATGCAACAATAATGAACACCACTCAGCAAGACACTACCACACGTTGACAAGAACACAGCTGTGAGACACTGATAGACCAAGGTCATGGACTCTTACCAAATTGTACAATGCTGCCAACATAGTGCAAAGTGGAAAGTTTGTGAACTTAATTGTCAGATCTCCTGCAGTGATAGCTCTGATGGTCATTCCAGATGTCAGATCTCCTGCAGTGATAGCTCTGATGGTCATTCCAGAAAAGGATCTCCAACATTGCTCTGAAGGGTGGACTAGGTGCTGCACCAGTGCACAGCTTCCCAAGGGGATGACTTCGAAGGTGACCATAGTGATATTCAACAAGAAGGTATGTAGCATTTTTCTAGGATGAGTTTTCAAACTTAATTGTCAGCTCTTGTCTATTCTGAGTCAAGTTTTTGGATGTGCTACCTGAAGTACAGAAAGGTCATGCATGTTGTCCTAACAAACAATAGATGGTAGGGGTAGGTGGTAGCTCTGTCTGGTTTCAAGGAGGAGATGGATTTAGAAAAACAGCACCATGAGTTTCTAGAGGCACAGAAAGGAGAAATCCAAAGGTATGACTTTGCCTTTCCCTGGTGGAGGAAAGAAGTCCCCCACAGACTCACATCTCCCAGGTGACCACCGTTCCCTCGTCCTTTTATAAATCCCATTCAGGAGTCACTTTATAGCACCCGGCAGAGGCTGCTTGTCACAGGCACTTCAGCCTTTTACAAATGAACTGTCTCCTTTAATTTAATTCCACAGCAATGCCCAGCAGCCATTGTAGAGGTGTATTTGCAAAGCCAAATAATGAATAGTCAAACTCCCCTTCCCTGTCAGGACCAAACTCTTTTCAAACTCCCCTTCCCTGTTCAGGACCACACCCAGGTGCCTTGCTCCCTCCCCTGATTTCCTCTTCCTGGACCAGGACACCAAGGGTGGCAGGATTGGGAGGGGAACTGTGGTCAAAGATCAAGCATTGGTCGTGGAGATGAAGATGTTTCCAGACAAGCCACCACATTGGGGCCACACTTGGCCAAACACAAAAATCAGGGACGTTAGATTGACCTTCCTAGAATGCCTCTAAGTTTGTATTAATGATCTCCAATCTCCCTCATGCATCCTTATGCTAATAGTAACAATAATATAACTTTAAAAATAGCACTTCTTAACATGTATTAAATGTTTACTGAGAACCAAGTGCTATACTTAAGGCAATGAATGTATTATTTCCTTTAATTCTGACAACCACCTAATGAATTAGGCATGGTTCTCTCACGACAAATCAGAGTCTATGGCTGTCAGCCTTGGCTGCACATTAATATCACTCATGGAGTTTTTAAATACATGGATTCCCAGGTCTGCACCATACAGACCATTTTGGTTGCCTGGGGGTGGAGTCTGAGAACTACACATTGAATCACCTGGAGAGCTTTAAAAACATTCTGATCCCTGGTCCCACACACACAGACTGGGATTGGGTTGTTCTGGGATAAAGTCCAGATGCTGGGATCATTTAAGTCTCCCCAAGTGAGTTCAATGCACAGTCGAAGCTTTGCTCTGCTGTACTGGGTTCAACAATTTGCCCGAGATCTATAGAATTGGGGGAGTGAAGCTGCACCTTGAACTGGCTGACCCCAATTTGTGTGTGTTCCTACACCTATCCCTTTCACCCATCACACCAACACCCAGCAGGGAGCCATTCATTATTTGCACCTAGTAACTAATAAGTTCTGGTAGCATCTTAAACCTCCCTTTCCTATTGGCAGAAGGAAAACTGCTATATTCCAGGGGAAGAATTTAGGGACTCAGGAGGCTGGTGGGATCATTTTAGAGGTTAGAGGGAGCAGAGGCCCTGTCCACTAAATCTCCATGCCTGCATTTATGCACACACCAGGGCCGTGCACCCTCAGGCACACTGTGTCCCTTGGCTGCTAGGAACAGAGCAGAGACTGTGTGCCTTGGGACTGTGTGCCCAGGCCAAACACTCTCCGAAACTTTCTCCTGCTCATTTTATTCTGAAATCATAGCTGTTGTCACTTTGCAACTTAACCCTCCTCACTCAAGGGGTAAACACGTTTTACAATTCTAATAGAGTTGAACTTAAAAAAAAGGTAAAAATCCCTCTCCTCTCAGACTTTTGTTTTGAAGTCTCTTGCTCTTGGTGTGGAATTCCACTATCCCTTTTGTCCCACGTTTAGCCCAGGGCTCTTGTCACCCTGGCCATGCCTGGGGCTGTCTCAGCTGGGCATGGGCTGCCAATCCTGTCCCCAGGTCTGAGTGAGAGTGACAGGCTTTCAGACGTCTTCGCAGGCCTTTTCCTGCCTGAGAAACCACTGCTTAATTGAAGACTTGCACAGTCCACGCTTTGCTGGTTATTTTTTTTAGCCCTGAATGCAGGGATGCAGTTCCCACCTGACCAGGTGTTGCTGGGAATTTGGCGGGGGGCTGTTGGTGGGGACCTTGCATTCACTCACGGAGGAGCCTGGTCCTATCTGTTTTTCTTCTTCCTGACCCTGTCCTTCTCTGTGTGCCCTGGGGGGAAGGCGAGAGGACAGGGTGAGGCACACGTACTTATCTCCCCATTCTGTGCCACAGCTGGGCTGTGCTGAGGGCAGGGGCCCCACGGAGACGGTAATGAAACTGCTCTTCTTCAGACCCTCAGCCTTCCCTCTCTCTGAGGCCCAGACGGAAGTCAGTGGAGGTCTGGGCTGTGGGCAAACCGAGGGCCAGACACTGAGCATGCTGAGTTTGGAAGTTCCCCACCCCTTCTGTTACTAATGACTAACAGGTCATCAGTTGGAGGACGTTTACTCTCTATTTCCTTGGGGAAATCTCTCTTCTGGGAAATGCCCCAGCTTCTCAAATAAATAGACTCCTAGCAACCCCCTCCCTCCCCCGTGCCTCTGGTGCTCTGATGTTCCTAGGCTCATTGAAAGCAGCTGGTGTGTGCCTAGGGCCAGGCCCCACCCACACGCACTTTTGGAATTTCCCTGTAGCTGAAAAATACTCTGCCAGCGATGAGGTGGTATCTTTACAACCCCAGGAAAACTGCTAGCTGCAAAGTGTACTGAAAGAAGAAATGAGATGAAGAAGACCCAGCATGCCAGCTGCCTTCTTCCAGCAGCTCATGACCAAAACTTTGGTGTTGCCCTTGGCTTCCCTCTTCTCTCCCACCCCCATTCACATTCACTCAGCAACTCCAGAGTGTCCAACTTTCAAAACACATCCACAGTCTGCCAATTTCTCATCACTCCCAAACACCATCCTCTCTTTTAACAGCTTCTAACATCTTCCCTCCTGCTCCACCTTTGTTGCTCTGTGGTCTAATCAATGCAGTGAAGTGAGACTGCCAAGGTTAAACTAGATCATATCTCTCATCTTCTTACAACCCTCCCACCAATGGGGTTCTGACTCACGTGGAATAAAGTCAGAGTCTTTACAAGGGCTACGAGGCCCTCTGAGATCTGGTCCTGGGGCACCTCTCGAACTTCTCTCCCGCTACCCTCCATCTCTTTCTATTCCAGCCACAGGACCTTTGCTCTTACCTCCCTGCCTGCCAAACCACAGGCAACTCACTGCCTGTTGGGCTTTATTCAAATATTGCTCAATTGCTTTGCATTTAATTCTAAATCCGGGTATTTGACTTTAAGCTGCTTTTTTTTTTTTTTTTTTTTTAATTTGGCCGGGGCTGGGTTTGAACCTGCCGCCTCCGGCATATGGGACCAGCGCTGCTTCTTATTAATCAGTGACACCTGTGTGAAAATAGGGGCAAACTGGTCCAAATCTGCACAGGCAACTCCCCTCCTTCGCCACCCTTATTTGAAAGGAGATTTTGTATTTGGCCACATGTGGGTTATATATGTGTGCTATGGCACATAGAGAAAATGTGTCCACTTGACGATAAGAATATCTCAAGGGAATATCGAGAGGAATCCTGGGCAAGTTCTGACAACCACTTATGACCAATGACAACTAACCAACGTGTGAAAGTACTTTGAAAAATGGCTATTAGTAATGAAAATGTCAAGCCAGCTCTGACTTTCTGTAACCAGAGTAGATGGATTCACCTTTTTGCAAAGCTTCAGCATGCAAAACAGGTTTCTGATCTCTCACCAGGAGAAAAACGTATTCAAGGCCATGGCTGGAAGCCCATGGCAACCGTAACTCCGAGAGGAATTTAATGGTTTTTAAATTATGGTTTTGGATGCCTCTGAATTATTCTCAGAAGCTGGGTAGGGCCAACCTGACCACTCGAATGAATTCATTTTCAAGTGGGAATATTTCACAGATTGGCTGCAACATGAGGATACAAAATTCATACACATATGTGAAGCACAGAATTGGGTGCCATCTCCATTTGTGTCTGTCTATACAATATATGGTTAATCTATGAATAAGCAAGAAGAAATTTAGAAAATTCTGGCCCAGTGCCAGCTAGAATTATAGACTCCAAGTTAAGACTGAATTTAAAACTCAAAGTATCTTGGACCCATCCCACACAGCAGTTGAGTATTCCCGCATATTTCCTCAAAATCTACACTTAAAGTCTTCAGAATTTGGCACCAGAATTTAAATCTCTGATGGTTCACTTTTATGAAACAGCTGAAATTTAAAAAAACCCACCAGCTCTGTATTATTATATCCTGAGGCAATGAATGAACATGTGACTTCATTAATCTTCACATAATTGTACCCTATGAGTAAACCAGGCGTTTCATCAGTTTTACAGAACTATACATTCAAAAGGAAGAAAGCTGAAAAGTTTTGCACATTCCTTTGATACCCTACCTACCATATATACTGTGTCCTTTGTTGATGTAGCAGTCAGGATGCAACAGAGACTCCTTTGAGGAGGAAGACATTCTGTCCTCTTTAGGATAAACTATGTCAAATGAAAGGACTGGCTGCTTGCCTCTGGCTGGGCAGAGGAGAGAAGAAATTGTAGTTATTTTTCTATCCTCATCTCTCTCTTCTTTTCGTTCCTCATTTTTACTTTTCTCCTATCTCTTCCCAATGGGGGTGAAAACTGGCTCGAAGGCTTGAAGTACCCTAGAAAATCAAAGGTACTAAAAATCTGAAACAAGAGAGAAAAGGAGACGCGTAGTATGTAAATACTACCTTTTAGATTATTTCTACACCACCTCTATGCCCATCTGCTTGCTTTTCTTTCAAATTTCATTAGCATCATCATTTCTATCACCTTCCATGTGCCAGGCCCAATGCCAGTTGCTGGAGCTGTTCCACAAAATGAGATAGGACTAGGGAACTCATCACGATGTGGGAGCCATCATTACATCATGGCAAATCGTAGGAGACACACAAAACTAAGTCAGTTGTATTTCCATAGCTTAAAAAATATTACATAGTAAGTCAGAAGGTGACCATTCCAATCCACTACTAAGAATTTAAAATCCTCAACAGTTCCAGACTTTTTCCCTATGCAAATACTAGGTTATCAAGTATGAAATGTTCAATTTCCTTAAGTCCTAAGTTTTGAAAGTTGATATCTTCAACATTTCAGTTTGACACTTCTTATTTTATTTTTATTGTGAAGTTACCTCCTTATTCTTTCAAATGCATGTTTTGGCTTGCGATTAGCTTTCAAATTTTGGTGGGCGGTCATTTTTGTGAGACCAAAGTCAAAAGTTTGCATTATTTTTGAATATGAGTGCTGTCATGGAAACAACAGACAACTCAAATTATCAATGAAGTGTTTAGGAAGGATGTGGCTAATAAAGACAAAGAATGTCCTTGGTTTGAGAGTTTCTGTTCTGGCGATTTTAATCTTGAAAATGAGCCACACGGGTGACCTGAGACCAAGGTGGATAATGATGAGCTGAAAGCTGTAGTGGAAGCAAATCCATCTCAACCTACAGCATGAATTAGCAGTGAGGTCTGACATTACTATACTACAAATTGTAACAAATCAGAGAGGAAAGGAAGCTGGATAGATGGGTTCTGCATGAGTTAAATGAGCGTCAGAAGAGAAGTCATCTCAAATTTCCCCTTCTTTGCTTTCATAACAGATGAAGTGCCAAAACATAGTCCAAATCTGAACATTCATCAAAAAAAGCTAATGGTTTCTTTTTGGTGGTCCAGTGCTGGTATTAACCTCTATAGCTTCATGAACCTGGCCAATAGATTACAGCAGTTGTCTACTGCAACCAGTTGCATGATGAGGGTGCTTGCAATTAAGAAGCCAAGATTGGTCAATAGAGACAGGCCAATTCTCTTGCAAGACAAGGCTCAACCACATGTTTACAAACAACGCTGCTCAAACTACAGAAGGTGGGCTTGGAAACTCTCTGCCATGCACTGTATTCACCAGACCTTGCACCAACTGATGACCACTTATTCCAGCCTCTGGACCACTTCTTGCAAGGAAAAATATTCAATGCTCAATAAGCTGTGAAAAGCACTTTTCATGGATTTCATTGCTACTCATTCTCCAGGCTTTGCTGTTGGCATAAATGAGCTACCATTTAGATGGCAAAACTGTGTTGATAATTTAGGCGCATACTTTGATTAATTGTACTGCTCCTTGTTTGAAATATAATGAACTAAACTTTTAATTCAGCATCAGACATTTCATATTTAATGGCCTATTATAAATATAGCCATGTAATCATGTGTTAGAGGTCCCTAGGTTCTCTGATTTGCCAGAAGGACTTAAGGACTCAGCATATAGTTATACTCACTGCTAAGATTTATTACTGTGAAAAGATATACAGCAAGATAAACAAAGGGAAAAGGTGCATGGGACAAAGTCTGGAAGAAACCAGGCACATTCCAAGGCTCCCTAGCCAGTGCACACACACGTCCTTAATTCCCAAGCAAAGAATTATGGTACATATGAAATGTTGTCCACCAGGGAAGCTCTTTAGAGACTCCATGTCCATCATTTTCACCAGAGGGCTGGTCATATGGGCAGCCTCTAAATGGCACAGAGCAAAATTTCAGACTCCCTCAAAGGGAAGCAGATATTTAACATAAACTATATTGTTCATCTAAACAGTTTAGGCACAGTGAGCCACTCTTACCAGCTAGGAATGGTGGGAACTCCCCTGAATTTCAAGTTATTAGATGCCACCCACTGGCCAATCTCATAAGGCCTTTCAAAGGACAGCAGATAGGCTTGCTGTGTTAGTTCTTTCTTGCATAATTATTATCCTTACACGTCTTATCCAAATTGCCATTATGTTCTCTCTGCAACTTTTCTTTTAGAAATGACACTGATCACAGACATCTTTCTATGTCAGTTTACATAGGTCTACCAATTTTTTTGTCATAGTTCCATAATATTCCCTTTATAGACAATTTTTAACCATTCCTATATAAGTAGATGCTCAGTTTATTTCCAATTTTTGTATTACAAATTATGACATAATGAGCATCATTGAACATATTCTTCATGTATTTATGCCTCCTGTTTCTATTATACAGGATTCTAGAAACGATATCCCTAATGCCATTCAATCTGTAAAGGGAGGCCACTGTGTTGGAATTATAGTGCATGTATAGATTATCAAAAAGGAGGACAGTTAGGAGGCTGTTAAAAGAATCAGGATGACAATTGTTCAGGGCCTGGACTCAGCTGTTGTAAGGAATGTGGTGAGGAGAAGAAATAGCAAAGACTTAGTTAGAAGGCCAGACAACAACCCCTGACAGTGGGCAGGAAGTAGAGAGTCGGCAAGGAGTTCGAGGTTACTCCTGGTTACATGGCCTTGTGACAGCCTAGAATGCAAGGAGAACAATTAAAAACAATTGTAATCATTTAGGGAAGAAGTGGTAGGAGCTCAGTTTTTTAGTTGTTCATTCACTGATCCATTCATGCACCTAATATTGAGCATCTGTTATGTCCGCCACTCTGTTAGTGGTTATCACTGTGCATTTTTTTTTTGCAGTTTTTGGCCAGCATATGGGGCTGGCACCCTACTCCGTTGAGCCACAGGCGCCACCCTCATTGGTGCATTTTTCTCTCTCTCTCTCTTTTTTTTCTTGCCAAAAATATTGAGATAGAAATTTGATGCAATATAGATTCTATGTAACATGATCATTAATGAACTTCATTGCTATTCTTTTGTGAATGGCACAAAGCTTAATAAAAGCTGCAGAGAATGATGGTGCACTGGGTTTCAGATACTTGAATAATTTACACTCACTTTAGAGTGAAAGTATGAGAAGGGAGAGGGAAAAGAATCACGAAAACAAGAAAGATCTCTTCTGTGTCTGAGTTTGAAGACAGGCTCCCTCCCACACACTGATTTTGGACAAATGCTCCTAGCAAACGTGAGCAGGCAATCATTCCCCATCTCCCCCTAGACAGCCTTCTCTCCTGCACAGTGCCAGGTATCACTTGTGTGGGCATCAAGTGTGACGGGAAAGCGAAAAGCCAGTAAGCAGAGCAGCTCTCTTTATTATTTTCACTTGTGTTCTGTCCCCTTCGCATTGGCCCCTTCTCCCTACTCCCAGGAGCCTGAAATACAGCTTTCCATCATCTGAAGCCCAGATGCATGTACTTGCAATCTGGATGATAAGGGGGGGTTATTTTTATAGGGTTTTACACACTCTTTACTAGAAATTCACATGCTTTTATGAATTTTATTTCACAACTTGTTGAATTTATATTGGAATCTGCTTTCTGATTAAGTTTATTTGACTAGGCAGAGAAGTCCCATTCTGCATTCATTTGTATCTAATATATGTAAGGAATGTGATCTCACACGCTCCTTACAAAAATTTTTCTTTCATAGTTTCTAAAGCCCATATAGGGGCCACATTTTTTTTTTCTTTCTACAGACTTAAATCTCTTCATTCTCCTTTTAATTCATATAAAAGTCAAATTACATTCTCCATATTAATGGCCAACAAGTGCATGAAAGGCGTTCAACACCCCTAATCATTAGGGAAATTCAAATCAAAACTACAGTGTGACACTACTGACATCCATTAGAACGGCTGTTATATAAAAGGCAGAAAATAACAAGTGTTGATGAAGATGTGGAGAAACCAGAACCCCCATGCATCACTTGTGGGAGTATAAAACGCAGGGAATACAAGCCCTGTGGAAAATACATCCCGACAGCCTAAACTTGGAATTACCATGGGATTCAGCAATGCTACTTCCAGGTAGAATTTTTCTATCCCAAACAATTGAAAGCTGAGAGTTGAACAGATATTTGTAGACCAATATTGGTAACAGCATTATTCACAATATTCAAAAGGCAGAAACAACCCAACTCAAGTGTCCACAATGGATGAATGGATAAACAAAATGTGATACCTATATACAACAGAGTATTATTCAGTTCTAAAAAGGAGTGAAATTCTGATACCTGCTGCAACATGGGGGAGCCTTGACAACATAATGCTACGTGGAGAAGCCAAACGCAAGAGGACAAATACTGTCTGAGTCCACTCAGATGAGGTTCCTAGCCAGGTCATATTCATAGGGGTAGACAGTAGAATGGTGGTTGTCAGGGGAGGAGGGAATAGAGAGTTACTGTATAAATGATGAAGAGTTTCAGGTTAGGAAAATGTAAAAGTTCTGGGGACGGAAGGTGATGATGGTTGTACGACAACGTAAATGTACTTAATGGTACTGAACGCACACTTAAAAATGGTTAAAGTGTCAAATTCTATGTTACATATATTTTAACACAATTTAAATAATTAAGAAAAGTCAAGTTACAGTAGAGCTGCCTTGGCTGAGCGCACTTTTCCCCGACTGGAGTCTTTCCCTCTCGCTGAGGGAATCGCTCTCTTTTCTCTGTCTCTCATCTCAGCTTCCTGTCCCTGCCCTAGTGCCTTTTGCACTTTCTTTCCCTCTTCCTCATTTACAAAAACAACTTTTTTCCAAGGATAGGCTCTGATACAATCAATAATCCTCTGGTATTTGAGCCAAGATGATAGCTTTCTTTGGTGTGTTTTCATTTCAAGGCTTATCTTTAGTTGAAAAATATAAGGCTGCATTTCCTGGGGATGATGGCCTTCTGGGGCCACTCAAGTGTCTCTGCTACAGGTCCTGTTCCTCTGCAGAGTGCGGATGTACTGACAGATTCAGTCAAGAAAAGGAAAATCACTGCAGGTATTTCAAGCAAGGGGGATTTAATATAGGAATGACACTCCAAGTTGTAAGGAAGGTAACCAAAGTGGGAATTGAAGGCGGTGTCTGTGGCTCAGTGGGTAGGGTGCTGACCCCATATACCGAGGGTGGCTGGTTCAAACCTGGCCCCGGCCAAACTGCAACAAAAAAATAGCCAGGTGTTGTGGCGGGCACCTGTAGTCCCATCTACTCGGGAGGCTGAGGCAAGAGAATCGCCTAAGCCCAGGAGTTGGAGGCTGCTGTGAGCTGTGAGGCCACAGTACTCTACTAAGGGTGATAAAGTGAGACTCTGTCTCTTAAAAAAAGGGAGGGGGGAGGTGCCTGTGGCTCAAAGGAGTGGGGCACCAGCCCCCTATGCCAGAAGTGGCGGGTTCAAACCCAGCACTGGCCAAAAACTGCAAAAAAAAAAAAAAAAAGTGGGACTTGAGGAGAGTACCCAGAGATTGGGCACTGCATTCTGTCCCACTGAAAACGAATCTCCCTACCTGCCTTCTGCTCTCCTGTGAGTGCCCTTCATGGAGAGAATCTGAACTGGAACCCTCCAGAGGCGTCTGAGAAATGCAGTGTGTAGGTTTCTAGTTCTTGTAACCTGGGGAGAAAGGGAGAAGCAAGTGTTTGTGCATGGCAGGCAATTTCCTGCACGAATCCAGTGTGTGCAGTCAGTTGAAACAGCACCTTTCCATAGACAGCTTGACCCCTGCATGGTGAGTCAGCCTCTCCGCCTCAGGCTCCAGAAGGATCACAGCTCCCAAGTTGGACAGGCCTGTCTTACCAGCCCTGTGATCTTGCCAATGCTAGCAGTGGCCATTTCCTAAACGCCAGGTGCTCTGTGAAGTGCTTTAAACATTACACCAACAAACCGGTAAGGTAGGTTTTATAATTTCGTTTTCACAGACAAGGAAACCCGAGTCAGGGAGTGTGGGTCACACAGCAACAGGGCCGTGGGGCTGGGATAGAATTCAGGTCTGACCAACCCCTGTAATATTTAACTTTCTGATCTTCAGTTTCCGACACACACGGTTGTTGGGGGTTATGACATCCTAGCTGCACATCTATAGTTTACGTCTATATTTCCTTATATGTAGGGGCACTGCACTCACCTGTCTCCCCTGGCTCCTGCTGCCAGCCAGCACCGTGTTCCAGAGTAGGCACTGTGGTTTCCCTTCCCTCTGAAACTCTGCGTGGAGCAGGTGCCAAGCCACACCACTGCCTTCCTGGATCTAATGAATGGATCCACTCCTGCCTAAGGAAACAGGACGCTCAGAGTTGCTTCTGTCACTGGGCAACTTCCTCCCATGACCCCCTGTGCTGGTTCCCAGTGGCTGCTGTAACCAATTACCATAAGCTTAGCAGGCGTCCTCAAACTTTTTAAACAGGGGGCCAGTTCACTGTCCCTCACACAGTTAGAGGGCCAGACTATAGTTTAAAAAAAGAACTATGAACAAATTCCTATGCACACTGCACATATCTTATTTTGAAGTAAAAAAACAAAATGGGAACAAATACAACCATACTGCCTCATGTGGCCTGCGGGCTGCAGTTTGAGGACCCCTGGTCAGTGGCTTAAAACAACAGAAATCGATGGTCTCCCAGTTCTGGAGGCTAGAAGTCTGAAATCTGCAGGGCTACACTCCCTGCAGAGGCTCCAGGTGACAATTCTGCCTTGTCCCTTTCAGCCGCTGGCAGCTGCAGGACTTTCCTGCAGGCTCTGCCTCCACCCTCACCTCCCCTTCTCCACGTGCCCGTCTCATCTCCCTCTGCCTCGCTCTTTAAAGGCCACTTGTGATGGCATCTAGGGCTCGCCTGGATAATCCAGGGTGAGATCCTCTTCTCAAGATCCTTAACTTAAGAATGCGTGCAAAGACCTTTTCCTCATCTATCATTAACAGGTTTCAGGGATTAGGAGGTGGCTTTCTGGGATGCCATTCAGCCCACTTAGGCCATCCTTGGGAACGGGAAGGAAGGACAGGTTTTCTGTCCTCTTGGGAGCACATCTTCAGGTTGGGGCCTTTCTCCTCCGTTCTGTCCCATCTTTCCTCTAGTATCTTCCTGGTCATGCCACTGAAACTATCAGGGATCTTGACGGACACTGTAAAAAGGTAGACATTGGCCAATGCAGCTTTGCTGTCTTCTTCGGTGGGCAATGTTAATCCACCTAATCTATCATTATTTCCAGGGCAGGCCTGAACCTCCAGGCTCAGAAATTCCTACATGGTGTTCACTTCAAAGAAATGACATAAATTATTCTTTCTCCTTTCCAGCACTCTGCCTTGGACAGAAATGTAAGCGAAGCTTCCTTAATTAACTTATCCCCCTCTCCCGGGATTCTGGTTTCTTCATTCTTGTGTTTATTTCACTGGAAGCTCCTTCAGCCTTCCTCCCCTCAGTTTCTGACTTGAGGCACATTGGTCCCTTGCTTGGATCCCCACAAGGATCCTGTCTCTTCCTGCCCAGATCTCCAGCCTGGAAAGCATTCACATCTTCACTTCTTGCTCTCTTCCCAGGCTTAATGAAAGAATAAAACACCAGCTCTGGACAACTTAGTGACAAGTCTCCTGGCCCAGGAAGAATGGGGGTGGTTGCTGTAGCTTCTCTTTCAGGATTTGGGAGAAGGGATGTCCACTCTCCCAGTCCTCAGTGGCAAAATGACCGACAGGCTCAGCTCTCTGCTGCCTCTGCCCAGAGCCACCGAGCAGAATCAGGAGGTTCACCGCTCCCTACCAGGGGCCCTCAAGTTTCCTTCACTGCTTAGCAGATGTCCTAGTTCACTTTATCCTGAGGCCTGGACATTTGATTCTCACGCATCTACACACTTGAGATATAGATAGAGCTTCCCTAAACACCAATGAATCTGAATCGCTTCCATTAATTCAGCACTTTCAATTTTACAGAACTTTTCACATAGGTTTTTATTTGTTCCTGAAAACAAACCAGTGAAGCGGATGGCTGGCTCTTACTAACCTCATTTCACAGATTAAGAAACTGTGGTGATGTGATTTGTACCAAGTTACTAGCCTGCCTGTGGCAGAGCTGGGCCCCAGGCAGGGATTCTGGTTGTAAAAGCAGCTTGCTTTCTGCTCCTGGTCTCGCCCTCTTGTTTTTCCAAACGCTTTTTCCCTCCGTCTTTCCTTTTTCTCTTTTCATATTCTCTTTGTCCCTCTGACTGAGTTTCCTACTGTTTCTCTCTCTTTCTACTAATTCTTTCTGCTGCGTGTATCATCCTAGACCTGAGATCCCATACTGGCCTCATTACTTACCAAACTATGCAACCTTAGACACATTTCTTAACCTTGCTGAGCTTTAGTCTCCCTATCTGAAAATAGGAACAATACTAACTTCTTCACAGGGACTATGGTGGAGGCTTAATAAGATTATATTTATATAGAGAAAGATAGATGGAGGGAGAGAAAAAGAGAGAAGGGGAGAGGAGAAGCGTCCTAATAGTCTCTGGCTCTTGATCGCCAGCCAGCAGAAACTGCCTTCCTCCACTTTAACAGCATGGACTCATGGCTACAACTGTACACTTTTGTCCCTCATTCACCTGTGTCATCCTTATCATCGAACTGTTGGATTTGATTTATCGGGAGACACCCGCCTTCTGTGCCTCTCTGACTATGAGCCGTGGCTGAGGGAGAGCTGCCTGATGGATGTGGTCGGAGTGATTAATAGCAGCCTGTCTCCAGAGCCCCGAGAGTGTGAGTGAGTTGCAGTGCCCTGACTCCACTTCTAATTCTGTACTGTCATCTGCGGCTGTTTGGCCAACCGGAGGCCCAACGCCCACAGCAGTGTCTGGCTGCAAGCCCTAGATTTCCTGGGTCACCAAGGCAGATTCTCTGAGAGGGGAAGATAATGATCCCAGGCTGTGGCAGTTACTCAGAACATGGTGTGAGCGCAGGGGGTCTGTGCAGCTGCACTTTGTGCCTGGTGGATTTCATCACCGGACAAAGTGTGAGGCAGAGAAGGCACAGCAAAGGCGTGTTGCTGCACGCTTCACCCCCATCCCTGCAGTGCCATTACCCGGTGCTTTCCCAGTGAGAAATTCATCAGTCGGAAACATGTCCCAGAATGTGAGTGCCGGGCCCAGGGAAGAGATGTGTCTGTTCTCAGGCACTGTAGTTACTGAGCCTCACCCATCTTCTGCGAATGAAGTAGCATTATTTTGCAAAAAGCCAGGTACTTGGCTACTTCTGTTCTGCAGATACTGAAATGCCTTAGCATAAGGAGGATATAAACAGACAGAAACTCTGGATGTATCATTGGGACTTACTAAAGTTAGGATTTTCTTCCCCCACCTACATGTCTTGAACATTGTTGTCAGAGCATTTTCTGATTCCGTTTAAGAGAAAAAGCAGTGGTGAATATTTCTTAGTCTTTCCCAAGCCACTTGTCAAAGTGGTCAACAGTGCTTCCGGGACTACCATCTGTTGGGGATGGGCAGGTCGAGGGCCTGGAGCACCAGGCCAGCTGCCCTGATCTCAGCCTCGCAGTGGACTTGGAGAAAACGCCGCAGTTCCTGTTTAAAATTATACAGTTGGATGATGTTTCTCTTGGCTGCATCTATCAAAGCTGCTGCCCAGAGCCAATTTTTGGCAAAACTGAGAAGTATGAAGTTTTTTTTTCTTTCTAACATCCCAGCATCCTCCTTTATCACTTTTTCTCTTGATGCCTCTCCAAGTTCCCCAAGACATCTTTCTTCCTTTCCCTCATCCACATGTGAATGCTGGAAGATGTGAAACATATTTTCTATACCTGTAAGCAGTGACAAACTCTGGAACAGTGCTTCACATCTGGAATGTGTATGTGAATTTCCTACGTTGTTAAAATGCAGATTCAGATCCATCAGGTCGTCAGTGGGGCCTGGGACTCTGAATGACTAACAAGCCTCTTGAAGATGCCGATGTTGCTGGTCTGTAGACCACCCTCTGTGCAGCAAAGCCCTGAACAGTCCTGAGGGGAGAAATGGGAATGGGGAGAGGGATCCCTCTTTGGTTTAGGGATGTGTGTGTGGAGGGGCCTTACTTCCTAGTGACTAGTTATATAACCTTGTACTCTCTTCAGCTCATGCAATGGGATTGGTTTGCTTGACCAAAATTTTAAATTAATCACTCAGATTTCAGTTCTTGTTGCCTGATTCTCAGCCATAGTAAATTCAATTTTCATTTTTTAGAAATAACATCTTGCAAAATACTCTGATTTCTCATGTTGGTAAAGCTCAATCAGATTTAAATTAAGTTTCTTAAAATTTTTGTTTTCCTACTCTGTATTTGGGGGCAGAAGTGAATAGAGGGGTCGGAAGGAAGAGGCCGGAGGAGATGCCTGAGTCTTATCCTCCGCTGTGCATCTCACTGACTGCTGGGAGAAATAGTTTGTCTGAGAAACTGAAGTGCCTGAGCACAGAATTCATTTAGCAGCTGGAAGAAATCCACCTCACAAGCCCAGTCTAGGACCAAAGCCTTAGTCCAGAGTGACCCAGGCTGGTCCACACCCCACCTCCTACTGACTCAATGATGCCTCACAGGGAGAGAGAAGGCTGTGAGCAGATACAAAAAAAGCTACGTTTCCATGACTCACTCTTGCTCTGGTAACTTTTTAGCAGAATGGAATGCATGAGAGAGGGCAGTCAGCCTCAGGGTCTCCCACCCCCAGGGCCTTGGCAGAGGTACTGGCCGCAGTGCAGATGTGCCCGGCAACCTAGGCACAGTGCCTGTCAGGTCTAGGAGCATGGACTCCACCTTGCATAGAGGGAAGGCAACAAGGGCAGGGAGCTATGGGAATAGGCTGGAGGCAGCACATTGGTGAGGAAGCTGACCAATTTCATCCATGATCATAGGTGAGCAGTTCTCCAGAGCTTTCTACAAAGATTTGGGGAGATAAGGCAGAGAAGGGGGATTTTGCTGGGGCTGAGGCTCTGCATTTACCCATAGGAACGAAAGCCTATGTCTGTTAATCCAGTCTATTCAAAACCCCAAGTGTGTGGGTTACCCATTCTGTAATCCATGAGTAGATCAGTGGATTGGAGCGGACACGCCCTTCAGTTAAAGTAGCTCTGTTCTTTCTTGTGGAGCTTCTGTGTGTTGTCCACTTGAGGAAAGCATCTCTAGACTACACACCCTGAGCAGGTGCTCTTGAAGAACTTGGCCAGCACCAGGACTCTATGATTTGCTTTTGCTGTGAATAAGGAAGCAGTGGGCTTCTCAGGGCCAGGGGCAAGTCAGGAGAGGTTACAGTTAAAAAGAGGATTCTTAGGAACTATGTTCAAAGAGGTTTCCAAAGTCTGAGCCCTTCGTAGCACAACAGCTCTACGTGCTGATGAAGTTCAGCTTTCAGTAGACATGAAGCCATTCAAGACTGTCTTAGCACCGTTTAGGACAGGGAGACAATCTTTGAGACAGGTGATAAAATCTCTGGAAAAAAATGGTGGTGGGCAAGGCCCCAGACCTCGCAGGCTGTTTTAAACGAGCAATTCAAAAGCTATTGCTCAAGCACCTAGCGAGCAATTCAAAAGCTATTGCTCAAGCACCTAGCCTTGCAGTGTTCAAATTCAAGCCCCAACACCAGCTGGCCTCAGCGGCTCTGAATGTCCCCAGGAAGGGAGGCCATTTCTAAATTAACCAAGACCCAGATCAGAGACCTCATTCTACCTTGATTGAAATATTCAAGTAATGGGATTTTGAATAAATTAGTTATTCATCATGAAAAATGTATTATAGATAAATACCATAGCTCATTGCTATTCTAAGCTGTCCACTAGTCATTTCTTTTAAGGAAAAAAATAGAAAAATTAATGTGGTTCTGAACAGTGATCTGCTCAATGGTTTCAAGGTTTTTATCTGGAGAGGATTTCAATAAACTACTTTAAAAGAAGTGGAATGCAAAAAAAAAAAAAATTTTGTGTGAAGGGCTTGTATAATTGCTGAAAGGTTGGTTCTCCGGGGCTAGAAATCAACGAAAAGGGTGAATGTTATGGAAAGATTTTTAAGTACTTATTCAGGAGAAACTAAATAGAAAATCAATCAGGAAAATTAAAAATTCATAAATCCAATTGCTTCTAATTGACTCAGAACATAGCACAGAATTCAGAATGTTTGTCTGTGAACAGCTCAGTCTCTTGAAATTATGACTCTTATCACAGGAGAGAGCATTTGGGTTACATTTTTTTATTCTGTCAAAGAAAACTCATCAAGGCCAAAGCAATCCCGCAAATGACTCAAGCTAAAAAACTCTTCATCTTGGCTTTCTATGGAGGAATTGCTACTGAAGATTTACTCAGGCCAGGGGAAGACACGTTTTTATTTCAGATCTGTAAACATTTATTAAGCCCTTACTATGTACACAGCACTAGCCTAGCCCCAGTGGGAGATACACAGTTCATGAGCTACTGCTCCTGAGGTGTCACCATTTAGAAGGGGAAATGGATGAAGGTCTAATTAACATTAGGACAAAGACTCATGTAATAAGCTGTTAACAACAGAGATATTACCACCAAGTATGAAAGGAGACAGGGAACACAGATAATTTCTGATGGAGGGAATCTGAAACATTTGCTTTGAGAAGGTGAAATCTGTTTCAAGGGTAAGAAAGAATTCCACTTTGGACAAATGTTCATTGGAAATATAAGCCATGCTTGGGGAATGTGGAATATTTTATAATAACTTAGAGAAGTGGGGACAAGGTGAAATTCTGAAGAGCGGGACATTTATACTTAGCGCCCTCCTCTCTGCCTCTCCATTGTGTACCCTCGTGGGCCATTCCTTCTTTGTGTGCTCCCCTCATTTCTCTTGTTAGGATGAAAATATTCCAGTAAATATAGATGCCCTTAAATACATAGTATTACTGCCTTGATAGGAACATTTGCTTCCTACAAATTTAATTCTTTTTAGTGCATTAAGGTATAGAAGAACTTGAGAGATGGAAGTAGTCATAATTCAAACAGCAAGGACAACTTTAAGAAGCTGCTGGTCCCCTCTTTTCTTTATAATGAGCATCTATAACATTCCAAAGCTTACTCAATGTTTGTTTTAATAACAGACACTGGGAGGGAGGGAGAGAAAGAGGAAGGGAGGGAGGGAGTCATAATTTCAAGAGACCGAGCTGTTCACAGACAAACATTCTGAATTCTGTTAAAGTTCATTTCATTATAAACAAATAAACCATCCAGAGGACTGAAGGATGGTGTGTTCAGACTGATGTGGCAGCCGCTGAGGAAGAATTAGAAGTAGTGCCCATTAATAAGCTATGATCTTTCTGAAAGAACAAAAAAAGGCAGCACCAGGGCCCACTCATTCTTATATATGTCAGCTTTCCTTTCAGCGCTATTCTTGCTAACGTTTAAATGCCAACATCACGACCCTGGGGCCCCAGGAACTCCACACAATAAATCCCCATGAACTGACACTCTTCCTTGGCTCATAATATCTTTTACCTGCTTAGCAAACCGGCCCTCTTTTACTAAGTAGCACAGATGAATATTTTAAAAGTCTTTCAAGAAAATACAGTAAAGTATTCTATCAGAAAATTTCTTGCTTTCCTTTGCAATTCAAAATACTTGATGGGATCTGGGAATGGAGAATTTGGATTGCTCTTTTCATTCTTCCCTTCAGATCAGAGTGGGTGCGGTTAGAGAGAGGTGAAGGTGCAGTGATGGGAGCTTAGTGTTGGGATTCAGCATTCAGTTCAATGCAAGGAACATTTATTACATGCTTTTTGGGTTGAGTGGTTCAAAATAATACCAAGTGTCAGACACAGTATTAACAATAAAAATGTTTTATGCAATTATGGTGCAGGTAATTGATTATCTCATTTAATCCTACCAGCTCTATAGTTGGTATTATACTATTATTATCACAATTTCCATATGAGGGACCAGGTACAGAAATTAATTTAAGACATACAAAAATAAAAATGAAAACAAAACAACCCCCTAAAGCCAACCAACTAACCAACCAAAAAATACCATGCCCAGGGACTCAATCGTTAAGTGATTAAGTGAAGAATCCCACATGGGGCTGACTCTTCAGCCTGGGCTCTCAGCCCCTGCTGGGAGTGGCAGGGTGTGGAAAGAATGGGGAAGATGCAATCCCCATACCTGAGGGGTACAGACCTCCAAGGAGGTGTCCCATAATGAGAACTTGAACTCTGTTGTATTTCCTTCCTGTTCTTCCTTCCTTTCCCTTCCTTCCTTCCTTCCTTCCTTCCTTCCTTCCTTCCTTCCTTCCTTCCTTCCTTCCTTCCTTCCTTCCTTCCTTCCTTCCTTCCTTTCTTTCTTTCTTTCTTTCTTTCTTTCTTTCTTTCTTTCCTGCCTTTCTGTCTTTCTTTCCCCATACCTGAGGGGTACAGACCTCCAAGGAGATGTCTCATAGTGAGAACTCGGACTCTGTCGTATTTCCTTCTTGTTCTTTCTTTCACTTTCTTTCTTTCTTTTTAGAAACAGGCTCTTGCTCTGTCACCCAGACTGGAGTACAGTGGCATGATCATAGATCACTGCGTGGTGAAGTGCTGAGCTCAAGTGACCCTCCTGCCTCAGCTTCTTGAGTAGCTGGGACTACGGGAGCACTATCATGCCCAGGTAATTAAAAAAAAAAAGTCTTTTATAATGATGGAGGCTTGCTATGTTGCCTAGGCTGACCTTAAACTCTTAACCTTAAGCCATCTTCCTGCCTTGGCCTCCCAAAGTGCTGGAATTACAAGCGAGAGCTACTGTGCCTAGCCTTGTATTTTTTATACTTTTTCTGAAAACTTAGAGGTTTTCTTTTGGGGTTAGCAAGAAATCCATTTTGCCTCATACCTGCCATTCCTATGAGACAACCCCTCCTTTCCATCTAAATCTGTCACTGTGGCCACAGCTGATGGGACCACAAATATAGGGGAATGAAAGCACTCTCTAGGCAGAGGAAATAATAGCCTTTGAGAAGACCTCCATTAGGTAACATTTTGTAGGAACTGGGAAAAGGGTGGTATGAAAGAAAAGACGGAGAAGGGAGAAGAAGAGATGAGTAAAGCCAGACTAGCCCTGCAGTTCGATGGTTCAGTACCCTTTAAAACTTTGTTCTTTAAATATTTGTTCAACATTTGTTAAATGAGAGGCTGAGCGCTGCCCAGGAAAAGGGCAGAAAACAGGCTGTGCTCATTTGTTCTGCTGTTCTGATTTAGCTCTGACCTCAAACATCACAGACAACTCAGCAGAGCAGAAGGTCTATGGGAAACAGGACCTACCCCCTCCACATTGCCCCCTCAACCCCCCTCACATCTCATTCCAGCCACTATCTCTCGTCCCTCCGCCATGCCCCTTGGGGTCTAATCCCTCCACCCACACCCAAGTGTCTTAAACTTTCCAAAACAGGCAGTAATCTCTGCAAGGAGACATAGAAGGTGTCCAGTGGAATTGCTCCAAGCCTGTCCTTGACCTATCTCCAATATTTTGACAGATGAGTTTCAGAGGGTCAACTTCATGGTCCATAGGGCATTGACTTATATGGGCTTTGGGGCCATTGGAGGTTTAAATGGAAGTGATGTGGCTTGTGTCAGAGACTGCCCTGGAGGCAGTGGACAGTATTCTGCACTGGCCATGACTGGTGGGTCTGGAGGGCTGAGGGTGAGAGGGATGAGGAGAACAATACTTCCCAATCTGGAGTCTGTGCAAGTGCTTAGCTTTGTTTGTTTTTCTAAAATAGTAATCATTGCTGTCACTGTCAGTGTCATAATTTGCAGGGCTCAGTACAAAATTAAAACACAGAGCCCCTTAAAAATTTCACAGCAATGACAGCAAGTGGGAGGTCTCTCTTCACAAAGAGCCGGGTGTGACAGCACAGATCACATGCCCATGAAGCCAGCCCTGCTCTGAGTCATACCTTCCCTGTGCTGGAATTTTCTGTTGGTAACTCAGCCGTGCTGTTTTTACTCCTTGTTTCATTCTTCATTGATTTTACTCTGCTTTCTTCTGTGATAGTTTCTGCTTCCTGCCTTCATTCCCTATGTCATTTGGCCTCTGTCCTTACCACTGACTCATGATTGCCTCTGAATATCTCATTTTCAGACCCTATATAGTGGAGAGGGTCTGATACATTGAAATATCTACTATAATATAATAGAGACTGATTTCGTTGGAAAGGTCATAGGTTGACTCTGACTCAGGTGTCCACTCTGGCCAGGCTGGTGGGGCACATGGACAGATGGGGGTCCTGGGTAGGAAGTCACAATTGTAGCTTGGACTCTTCCCCAATAAAAACACAGGAGTGAATCCTTGTCTAGACTCTAGAACTATAGAGATTATAGGAGACACAATAGGGTCTTTCTTCCTGCGCTCACAGGGCTTATAAACTTACTGGAGAGAAAGAGCCTAACAGCTTAAGTCATGCTTGGAGGTACCTGGAGGACTGTGATAAGAAATGCCTTTCATTGGTGACCCTTGCCCCTTGTCCACTGTTCTCTTCCGGGAAAAGGCTGGGAAGGCAGGCTGTCCGTGCTGCACACCCAACCCCACCACTTACTTGATTTTATTGTGTTTGAGCATGTCTTTTTTTTCTCTGTGCTTCAATGTTCTCATTTAATTTATAAAATTATTACATTAAGAGCACAGTCCCAATCTCAGTTTTGTGAGATTAAATGAGATCACATGTTCTTGGCTCCGTAAATTATTTGACCTAGAATTTTCTATCATGTCGAACTGTTCTCTCTTCCTTTATTTCTGAACCTCTCATTTCCCTTTTGAATAGGCACATCTCACCTCTCTGCATCTAGAAGGTCCATGCTCTTTGCTGCTCCTGTGATTTTGCTCAGAATAGTTCCAACGCCTAATGTGTTCTTTTTTTTTAACCCCTCTCCCATTTAAGCATAATCTATCTTCACATCCCAATTTAAGTCCCAAGACCTTCCTGAAACACTCCTTGATGATTTCAAACCACATACAGGGCCGCATGGAGCAAGACTGGGTGTTGAAAGCTCTTAGACCTCAGAGTGCAGCCCCCCTTTACAGCTCAGGAAATTGAGGCTGACAGCCTAACCTCTCTTTCCTCATCTCCTACTTACATCACTCATCTGTATCACCCATCACGGCATTTAATCATCCCTTGCCTCTGTTCCTCCTGCTTCCTGTCATAAAAGCCACTCATCTTAGCCTTCAGATCTCAGTTCAAATGATTCTCTCTCAACTAAGTCTTCCTTGCCCCAGAATAGATCAATCCTACAGTTATTATTTCTCATAGCTACCTGGTTTTCCCCTCGACAAACTTCATCAAAAGGCAAGCCAGGAATTAATGCTGCAGTTAGTTGTCTAATGCTGTCTCCCCCACTCACCTCAATGAACTCTTTTGTTGTTGTTTAAAATCAAATGTTTAGTGGATGCCTATGCCTGATCTAATGCTTCATTTTTTCGACTATGTGTGTGGCAGTGTGCCAACTATGGGGACCAGGCAGATTCGGTCCCTGTCTTCAGGGATTTTACCTAAAGCTACAAAATTAAGAAGTGAAAATGAGCTGCTAGAACTTTGGGGAACTCCCAAGCACTAGAAGTAGCTTTTAAACAAGTGAACGGTACTGGAGATTTCTCTCCGACTAAATTGAAATGAAGTGGTGAAGTGAGGTCTATAGTCAAACATAAGCTGATAGAAAAATCTCAGTTTCCAGATAGCATAACAAAGAAAATGAAATTCCACCTGCTTCAGGCTAGGTTCTTCTTTCAAAAGACGAGTCAACATTTGCTTTAGTCTTAGTTGTCAAAACTGATCTAATGCTTCATTTTTTCCAATTATTTGTTTTCCGAGGAACAGCCTAGTTCTTTGCTATAGAGACAGCATGACCCATGAACACCTGAATAGTTGTCTTCCTTTGTTATCTAATCAGAATGCAAACAAGGCCCTTCATTTTAAGGTCAAGGGTATCTTTTATCCTTCATTAAAAGGAACCAAATTCTTCTGAAATGACTCTACATTATAAACATTCAATCCATTCGGGTGAGACTAGTAATTTTCTAGGTTTCAAATTGTCCACTTTCTGCTAGTCTGTTAGAAAATATTGCCCCAGAGATAACAATGTTTACAGCATCCTTAGAATGTTACCAGTTTCCAGTTGCCAAATGGGCATTTCTGCTTAGCTATGTCTACAGGCACTTCAATATCAATAGGGTTCAAATTATGATGGGGTGACTCTCTTTTTATTCTTAGTATCTGTCAATGACACCTCAAAACCAGAAATCTGAGATGTGCTCTTGACTCTTTATTCAAATACAAAATCCTGCTGTTTTTACGTAAACATGTTCTGAATTTGCTTCTTAATCCCTTCCCTCCATCCCTCTTGCCTCCCCCTTCCATTCCTCCCCTCCTTGCCTCACCCCAGATCCAGATCTTCATATCTTTATTACCCTTGAAGGTACTTGAACAGCAGCTTGATCATTTTTCTCAAGCCTTCACTCTTGTCTTTCTGAATCTCAAACTCCCATTGCACCCCAATGATCTGTTTGTAATTCTGATCTTGTCACTTCCCTCTTCAAACCCCTACAGTGGTTTTCAATTATCACTCAGCAGTTTTTCTCTAGGGGATGGGACTCTTTCGCAATTTGGAGAGGGACAGGAACTTGGTTCATTGTGCTGGACTGTCCATCACACGGCCAGACATTAGGCATCACTGGCTGCAGGCTACCAGATGCCATCGCAAAGCCCCCAGTCATTGTGGTTAGCAAAAAGTGTGCACACAGTTCCAAATATGCCTGCTGCTGCACCAGATGATAATCACCTCTAGAAGTCTGTACTTTCTTTAGGGCCTGTGAAGCCCTCCAACACCTGTGACCCCTCCCCAGCCTTCTGCATTCCTTCCTCCACTGGCTCACTGTTATCAGTGGACTGCTGTGCAGCTCCCCCTGCCCGGGTCTCCTCCTGCCTCCTTACCCAGATAATGCCTTCTCAGTTCAGGGTCTCTGCCCTCCTTTTACTATTTTTTAAAATTTCAATAGATTTAGGAGATATAAGTGATTTTTTATTACATGGATGAAGTGTGTAGCGGTAAAGTCTGGGCTTCACCTGAGTAATGTCATTGTGCCCAATAGGTAATCTTTTATCCCACACCTTCCTACCTGCCCCCCTTCTGAGCCTCCAAAGTCCATTAAGTCCCTCTGTTGGACAGTTTGTACCCACAGCTAGCTTAGTCCTCATGTATAACCACGCAGGTAGTATTTGGTTTCTGCTTCCTAGGTTACTTCACTCAGGGTCATGGTCTCTAGTGCCATCCAGATTGCTGCAAAAGACATTATGTCATTCCTTTTAATGGCTGAGGAGTACTCCATGGGCTATATATACTACCTTTTCTTTATCCACTCATCCGTTGATGGGCACTTAAGTTGGTTCTATACATTTGGGTGCTGGTGTCTTTTTGATAGAACAACCAGAAGATCTCCTAGGGGAGTCTTCCTGACCTTGTCCCCGATCGCCCTTCCTCCCCCTACTCCACCACTGACTGGACAAATGCCTCTCTGGGTGCACCCAGCACCCTGTAATACTGTCACAGCACTCATTGTACTGCCTTGCAATGCCCCTGGGCTCCGCTAGCATTTCTGGGGAAAGCGTAGTGGGGCCAGACACACCTTCCAGGCCCTGTTTTGTGGAGGCACTTACGGTCTGGATTGGTCTCCCAGGGCTGCCATAGCAAAAGTAAAACAACACTAATGCATTTGCTCACAGTGCTGGAGGCCCCAAGTCCAAAATCAAGGTTTTAAATATCTGCTAAAGCAGTATTTTCCAACCTTTTTTTTTTTTTAATCTCACAGCACACTTGAACCTACAGTTAAACTTCCACAGCACACCGAAATTGTGTTGATCAAAAAACAAACAAAAAAAAAAAAGGTAAAAAAAAGAATACACTTACTGTGATTTGAACTTCTTAGGGATTTAATTAATGATCTTTAAATTTTTTCTCAGCACATCTAAGATCCTCTCCTAGCACACCAGTGTGCTGCAGCACACTGGTTAAAAATCACCACTCTCAAGGCCCCAGGGGGCAATCCCTCCCTGCACCTCCCAGTTTCCAGTGGCACCAGATGCTCCTTGTCTGTGGCTGCCCAGCTCCAACCTTTGCCCCCATTTTTATGTGCCCTCCTTATCTTCTCTGTCTTCTCATCTTCTGTCCCTTCCAAAGACACTTGTCACTGGAGTTAGGGCCACTCTAAGGATGGTCATCTCAAGATCCTTAATTACAACAGAAAAGACCCTTTTCCCAAATATGATCACAGGTTCTGGGGGTCAAGAAGGTGGGTATAACTTTTGGGAGGCCACCATCCAACCAGATCTCTAATTCCAGGGATTTTAGCTTCTTAACATAGCAGCGTTAGACTAGGTGACTTGATAGTTGAATATTGAGATGGGAGAATTAAGAATATTGATCCCTGAGAATTAAATCACTTGTCACCTGGCAATCACTAGAAATATCCATGGACAAATTCTTTCTCTTTTGCTTTCATTTCCCTATACGCATAGGTCTGTCTTTCTCTGAGTATCTTTCAATGTTAATTTTTAAGAGCTTTTTAAACTTTTCACTGAGTGAGATGTTGAAGCTTCAGCAGCGGAAGCCTAATAGAGTCCCTTGTCCTCCTAGGGCTCAGCTTCCTAATAAGGAAGATGATGACTGCTGGTCATGATGGGTGGTAAGGAAAAGTGGTGGCCTCAGAAAGGCAGAACATCAGGGTCATTAAGCTCAATTTCCTGAGCTGTAAAGACAGGTTGCACTCTGTGGTCTGTTTTCAACACCAGGCACTTCTCTGCAATTTCTGTACCTGGATTGAAATAATCAAGGAAAGTGACATGAAGGCCTTGGGTCTCAAGCTGGGCCATGCAGCTAGATCAGGCCTCCACCTGAGGGAAGAAGGGAGGACAATTCATCCAGCCTGAACATAAGCATGGGGGCAGGATCTCACTGCCCTGAAGAGGAGGAACTGACTTAGAAATGAGAAGAGCAGGGTTTAGAAGATAAGGATGAAACTGAAGACATGCAGGGCTTCAGAGGCCCGTCTGCTGCAGGTTTGGAGTCACAGAGATGCTGAAGGCCTTCCGAAATGGGTGGGGAGATAGGAGTAGAGCTCATACATGTCAAGGGAGCATTTGCCTTTCAGGAAAAGTGTTTAAGACACTAAACAGTGGTGAGAGACCAGAAACCAGAAGCCAACTCGACGTGCTATTGCAGTTGCCCATATGTATATTTGCCCAGCTGTATGATAGGAGGGAACCTGGAAGGAAGGCAACTGGTAATGTTAGAATTACCATTGATTTATTAGTTAGTGTCAATTTTCAAGGGAAAGGCATCTCAAATTATGCCAATGTTAGGGGCCTAGAAAACACCCAGAAATCAGGACACGTGGGAAGAGAGATTGAAAAAATGATGAGTTTGCTTAGGGACATGTTGAGTTGTGGTAATGGCAGGACATTCATATAGAAATATCCAGCTGTTTGTTGGAGTGCCTCATTGTCGTACTGTCACTGTGCAGCACTGTCCTGTCATAGTCTGTCCTGACAGCCATCTCCATGGCTCCTGGGAAGACAAGCTCCTAACTCCACAGAGGCATTCTCTGTCTTATCTTGAATGTGACCTTTTCATTCATTTGTAGTGTCTCCCCCTGAATCTTTTGTCATGTTAGCGTCCACTTTCCATCTCTAATTGTTGAAAAGAAGCACAGAGGGCAGTGGGGGCAGCATCTATTTATTTATTTGTTCAACAGATATTTACTGAGTACCTACTTCATGCCAGGCACTGTGCTAGGCACTGGGCATCTAAGAGGGACTGAAACCAACTTGGTCCCCTTCATGGTGGGGCAGATGGACAGCAAATGAGGGTGACAAGTACAAGAAAGGAAAGTGCATCCTAAAGCATAAAACAGGGACGCTCAAAGACCTGGGTGGAGGGCTTTCCTAGAAGAAGTAGATTTTTTTTTTTTTTTATTGTTACCAATAAAAAAATTGAGCCAGTTACACTGATTGCAATTGTCAGGTAAAGTCCCTCTTGCAATCATGTCTTGCCCCCATAAAGTGTGACACACACTAAGGCCCCACCCCCCTCCCTCCATCCCTCTTTCTGCTTCCCCGCCATAACCTTAATTGTCATTAATTGTCCTCATATCAAGATTGAGTACATAGGATTCATGCTTCTCCATTCTTGTGATGCTTTACTAAGAATAATGTCTTCCACTTCCATCCAGAAGAAGTAGATTTTAAGTAGATCCTGGGGAGTTTGTTCAGGGCAGGGCTGCAGCGCTACAGGGTAGCATGACACCAGGGGGTGCCTCTTACATTGTACTCATTGTCAGTGGGTCCCCTAGGGGTATGCAAAAATGCCACCCACAATAAGGTTGAAAGTTAAGGAGGGGGTGGGGTGGGGTGGGGATTAGACTTTTGATCAGAGGAGAATCTTAGAAAATTCACTGCAGCCCAGGTCTTGCAGGGACCTCTGAGTTGATAGGTGTTTATACCGACTCGTGCTAACTAAACTCATAAGGCATTAATAAGTATAAACCCACCCGCATAGCTGTTTGTTAATTTTCATGAGAAATTAGAGTATATATCTGTCATGCAGACCGGAGATTGACAGCTTTGAGGTGCTGACTCATGCTAACTTAACTCCCCAAACATGAATATATGCAAGGCAGCACACCGGGCGTGTTAATTTTCTATGAGAAACAGAGTCTATCTGTCAGGTAGAGCAGAGATTGACAGCCTGTCCTCTGCCTGTGTGGGGGGCTCCCCGGGAAGCCCAATTATCCCAGAGTTTCATGGTGAGCCTGAAATCAGAGGAAAGAGCAGTTGGTTACATGACCTGAAGATTTATAGACCCCAAGTTCTGTGTCTGATACATCCATCTCCTGCCGGGGACAGCCTCAGAGGGCTTGTCAGAAGAAAGGGGCGACATGGGGACTCTGCACACAGTGACCTCTTGGTGCCAAAGCGCATTAACCCTCTGGATTCTCATAGTCTTTTTTTCAATGTGTGAATGCTAACTGCAGCCTGTGATAACCCATTCGGTGTACAGCTTTATAAATTCAACATTTGTGTTGATTTTAGGAATTTAACCCCAGTGTACCCTCATGGCTCAGGTTCTTGGTGGCATCTGTCTGCTGTCCTCAGTCCTATTCAGACTTACAAACTAATTTGGTATCTTGGGCCATCAGCAACTGCTCTAGGGTTTAAGGAAGGCTGAATGAAAACCAGCCTGTGACCAGGTAAAAGGCAGGTTTGCTTTGGTAAATCAGATTGCAGAGAAGATTGGAACTCACATCTGCAGACCTCCTGCACCCCTCTGCTGGTATCTGTGCAGGCCTAAGTGAGCACTAGACTGGGGGAGCAGTGTGTCCAGGCTCTGGGTCCTGCCCCACCTGGATATCCAATGTGGTGGGCAGAATAATGGTCCACAAAGACACCCACGTCCTAATCTCTAAAGCCTGTGAACGCAGACCTTAGATGGCAAAGGGATCTTGCAGATGTGATTAAGTTAAGGCTCCTGAGATGAGGAGATGATGGTAGATTTTCCAGACCCCATACAATGACATGGTCCTTATAAGGGAAAGAGGGAATCAGAAGAATGAGAGAATGCCATGTGAGGGTAAAAGCAGAGGCCAGAGGTTTGAAGATGCTATTCTGCTGACTTTGGAGATGGAGGAAGGGACCAGCAGCCAAGGAATGTGGTGACCTCTAAAAGCTGGCAAAGGTGAGGAAAGAGATTTTCCTCCAGAGCCTACCAAAGAAACACTGCCCTGTTGACATTTTAATTTTAGGACTTCTGACATACAGAGCTTTATGATAATAAATTTGTGTTGTTTTATGCCACTAAGTTTGGGGGTGATTTGTTACAACAACAATCAGAAGCTGATACATTTGTCTTCTCCTGTCTCTGGCACCTGCCTGATGATTTTATTCCAGCCCTCAAGAGCTCCAGTCACTCTGTAACAGCCGAGAGTCTGTTGGTGGGAGATAAGTCACCAGAGTTTGCACAGGGTGGAGAGTTATATTTCTCAATAATGGTGCAGTGTTAAAATCCACAGCTCATTGCTGCCTATGCATAATGGTGATTCCATGCACTGGGCCAAAAATACAGTTCCTCTGTCACTGCCTGTGTCTGACACAGCCCTCCTGGGCCACCCAGGAGCATCCAGGCTTCCTTGAAACTCATTCAGATCAGCTCTACAGGGGCCTTAAGTAAGATGAGAAACAGGCCCAAGATTCTCATCATGATGCAGGTTTCGTGTCAAAATGCACAATCAACTGACTGGAACAGGAAATAATTAATCAGGACATTACAGAGCAGTTAAGTATAATTAATTCATACAAAAGAATGTGAGTGTGCAGTTTTAGTTGCTACAGTGATTTTATTTTCCTGCAAACTTAGTTCCAGATAAACAAACATCAGAATAATCTTTTCAGGTTTTCCATGACTCATGAGTTCTTTCCTCCTTTCTAGTTAACAAAAATATTATTAAACTCATACACTAACACCTCCAAGTTGATCATGTTCTGAATAAAGAAAACCTCCATGCTCATAGTAAATGGGAAATTAACTGGGTCATAGAAATCACTTTCTACTTGTTTGCATGTGTGTGTGTGTGTGTGTGTGTGTTAGGAAGAATCTTAACAGTTGGTGTTGAATAAAATCTGGAGGGAAATTTTGATTTCTGTGCTTGAGCTTAGCCCAAAGGCCAAGAAGCGATGAAAATTTGACTTCTGCCCAAAAATCTTAAAATCTAGGCAGAATGCATCAAAAATTTATGTTGTGGAAACATAACATCTGAAAAAGTGACTTAATCTCAAGGGTAAACTTATGGATATCATGTAGGTTTTTCTTTCCTCTTATCTTTTTTCTTTTCCTGAAGCTGAAATCTCTCCATAAGGAAAGAGGTGAAAAATGTTAGGAAATGAATTGGCTATAGCAGCAACATTATTGGTCTTCATCCCAGTTCTCCTGTCATAGTCAGGACACTCAAAAAGTCAAAAAGACATGCCCCGTGAGCTGGGCTTTATGTAGAAGCGGAAAAATTCATTGTGCAGTAGTGTCGGAGGGAATATTTTCTCTCTTTTGTGGCTCCAGAGAGCACAGTATCTCCTGTCAAGCTGGAAAAATTGAATCAGGTTGGTGTGATGGATGGTGAATGTTTGGAAATGCAGAGCCATCAAGGCCACAACAGGGAAGGCAGGGCTCCTGGACAGCTTTTAAGCAGGTCATAGGGTTTCTCTCTTCCCGATGGACCGCTGTGAGGCATCCATTTACTTCCCAGATGAACCTGATCACAAGTTACAACCAAAGGGCTGTCTGATCACCTAGGCCATGTGATGTCCTATTATGTGACAAGTATAGACAAGCTTTGATTTCTGATCTAATTCACAGTGTAATGATGTTTCAGTCTCTTAACAGTCTTAATTTTTGCATTTGGAATCAGTCTGCTTCCCAAGAACTTTACTTTGATGCTTTCCAATCTCTATCTTCATTGTAGGATGTAGTTTTAATGTAGATTGTGTAGACAGAGGGAAAGATCTGTTGTTTATTGACACAACCCCTTTACTGTGCTAAGAGTAATGGAAATGTCTAAGAAGAGTTGCAATGGTCTAAGCCTGCAGTCCCCACTCCTGGGGTGTCAGATCAGTACCACTCTGTGGCTGATGAGGAACCCGGCTGCACAGCAGGAGGCAAGCAGCTGTGAGGAAGCAAAACTTCATCTGCATTGCAGCTGCTCCCCATCACTCGCATCACTGCCTGAGCTCCACCTCCTGTCAGATCAGCAGCAGCATTGGCCTCTCATGGAGGCAAGAACCTTACCCATGAACAAACCACATGTGTGCATGATCTAGGTTGTGTATTCCTTATGAGAATCTGATGCCTGGTGATCTGAGGTGGCACTGAGGTGATAATTTGCAGATGCATTGTAGTGTATTTGCAGATGCACTGGGGAGCAGCTGTGAATACAGATTATTATTAGCAGAGAGGCTTGACTGCACAGAGAACAGAATAAATCAATCACTTGTAGACTCATATCAAAACCGTCTCCTCCCCTTCCCCACCTCCTGTGGAAAAGTTGTTTTCCATGAAATGGGTGCCTTTTGGTGCCAAAAAGGTTGGGAACTGCTGGCCTAAGACAGGATTCTTGAGCAAGAGCTAGATGGCATCATGTGAGGCATTTCAGTGCTCTAGCTGTACACTTAGAATGATAAACAATGCTTTTGTTGCAAAAAGTCTCCATCTCCCTATTCTTTCTTTGTTTAACTAAAACAAAAGTTGGTATAATGCTGTTTTACTTAAAGTTAGGGTGCCTGGTTTAAAATTTTCAATGTACTACAGAAAAGACTGTATTAGAGAGACCTGTTATTTGGTCCAAATCCAGGGTCAATTGTTTTTCCTTAAAATCAAAAGGACCTATGACCAAACAGGTGGCATACCCAACATCTCAGATTCATTATTTTTTACGTATGTTATTTGCTTTTTCAGATTAATATGAGGGTACAGAGATCAGGTTACATCATTCGCATTTGTCAGGCAAACTCCAAGTTGTAATTGACCCTTTCCCCCAGAGAGTGTGTGCACCCTTACATTGTGTCCATTAGGTGAGACCACACCAATCCCTCTCCCTCCTTCCTGTTCCTATCTCCCTTCTCCCCACATGAATTTAATTGTGTTTTTCTCTCATGTGGGCATGTAGTTATTTATCTATTGGTTTTATGTTAGTATTGAATACATTGGATACTTTTCCATTCTTGTGATACTTTACTAAGGAGAATGTTCTTCAACTCCATCCAGGTTAACACAAAAGATGTGAAATCTCCATCTATTTTATAGTTGAATACTATTCCACAGTAGACACATTCCACAGATTGTTAGTCATTCATGTGTTGTTGGACACTTGGGTTGATTCCACATCTTGGCAATTGTGAGCTGAGGGTACTATTTTTTATGTACATTCTGGAGCAGTCATATTAAAACGGCTGGTTATAACCTAAGCAGTCATCAATAGCTAATAACATCCAAAGAGACAGACAGCCAGGTATTATGTGCTTCCTAATGGATGTATAAAATACCTGCTGGGTGCAGTGGCTCATGCCTCTAATCCCAGCACTCTGAGAGGCTGAGACAGATGGATTACTTGAGCTCAGAAGTTCGAGACCAGCCTAAACAAGAGCAAGACTCCGTCTGTACCAAAAATAGAAAAACTAGCCAGGCTTTGTGGCCAGTGACTGTAATCCCAGATATTCAGGAAGCTAAGGCAGAAGAGTTTGAAGTTGCTGTGAGCTATGATGATGCCAAGACACTCTAGCCAGGGTGACAGATTGAGACTGTCATAAGAAAAAAAAAAGAACTACAATAAAACCTGAACCAAGTTTACACAAACTTCCAGCTTTCAGTGCCAAGGTCCAGGAGTAGAAGAAAAAAGGAAACACACTAAATGATGCTATAGGGATGCCTTCCACCAAAGCCCAAATGTGGGAAACTACCAGACAAGAAGACCTGGTTCCTTTAACAACGATGGCAACACAACCAATGCAAGCAAAAATCCTGGGGCAAATAAACTGTCAAAAAAGAAAAGAGATCGGGACAGAGGGAGATGATAGGATAATCAATTAGTCTGTGGGTATTTCATAGTATTAAAGAATTCTTAATTAAGAACATTTAATTAAAGTGATAATGCTGTTATGGTTGTTTTTAAAAAGGGTAGCCCTTGGTTTTTATAGACACACACTGAAACATTTACTGAGGAAGTAGAAATGCCCTGACATCTGGATTTGCTTCAGAATCATCTTGGGCAGACAGGGAGTGGGCAGAGGTAGAAGAAACAAGATAGGCCATGAATTGAAGACATTGAAGCTGAGTGGAGAGGGCTCATTATAATACACTCGAGTATATGTTCCCAAATAAAAAAATATTCAGCATCTATTTTATTGGTGTAATTGTCCCTTGAACAAACATATTTTGAAACCGTATTGCATATAGGTATACAAACAAATTAGCATTCTTCTGGCCAGACTTTTTATTACTTCGTTTTTCCTCTTTTTAAGATGCCATTTATTTTAAGACACACAATTATTTTCATTGCAGCTTTTGAAGTCTCCTGACTTGAAGGTCGATGCTCACATTAGTGGAAGAGGGGAAGGGAAAAGACCACCATGTTAAAACTATGTGTTGATTTGTAAGACACATGCTGATTGCAGACTAGCCACACTACATATCTTAGAATCAAGAAGGAATGGTAATTTCTATTTTTTTCCTTTGGATCTATAGTTTGGTTGTTAAATCTGAGAGTTTTCTAAGGAAAAATATTGTGTTCAGTATAACTGTGATTTTTATCCTTTTACACACTTTTTTCCCTTTTTATTTTTTCCCAGTATGTCAAATCCAGCCATCAGTTTGAAATAGGTTAATCTGGTCTTATCATCAGCAGACACATCTCAGTCATCTGGAAGAAGATGCTGATACACGAAGTTAACTCTGGGTATGCTCTTTAGGAATTCAGTTATAGAAACCATGTTTGCAGCTGGTTTAAACAGCTTCCCAGAAGTCAAGGGGAATTCAACAGTCTGAGACCAGAAAAGCTTTCATCAGTACAGTCTTCCTTGGTAGAGCCGCGAAGAACAGAGCCAGGGCTTTGAGCCAGAGGAACTGGGTTGAAACCTGCCCATATCAGTTGCCAACCGGGTGACCTTGGGCATTCTTTTTACTCTCTGAGCCTCACGTTTCTTGTGGATAAAATACGTCTACAGAGACCTGTTGTTGAATGTCCTGGGATTTAAACAAATAATAGCATACCTAAAGCATTTAGTGTAGTGCTAGCACATAATAGAAACTTAAGTTGTTATTCTTCTTAACATTTCCCTGGAACCCAGGTAAGCCTCCATCTGCATATGCTTTAAGTGGAAGTATTTAACTTAATCTTATGACTGGTACCTGTAATTAACATCATTCTAAAAGGCAACCATTTGGTGAATTCATTGCCAAAGAATTGATATGGGTGATGTCTGAGTCATGCTGCTCTATCAGAATGTCGTAGACTGAGTGGCTTAAACCACAAACATTTATCTCTCATAGTTATGGAGGCTGGTGGTCCAAGATGAAGGTGCCGGCAGATCCTATGTCTGGGGAGGGTCCTCCTCATGCAAAGGGCTGTCTTCTTGCTGTATCCTTACATGACAAAGGGCATTAATCATGAGGGCCCCACTCCCATGAGCTAATCTAACCCTAATTACTTGCCAAAGCATCCCCCCTCCAAGTACCATCACACTGGAGATTAAGGCTTAGACATAATGAACATAGGGGGCACAATCATTCCATCCATAGCAGGTAAACTGACTGCTTCCACTATGACTTACAAGTTCAAAGCAGAAGGCTCTGGACTTTCTCAGGACTTTCTCCAGATCTGACTCATGCTCAGCAAACAGGCATCTTTGTAGATGATGTGGCTTAAGCCAGGGATGTGGGGAAAACGTGTGTTTGTGTAGGTACTTACCACTTTGTAGGTGTTCATCAGATAGGTGGAGTGAGTGCCTGTGACGGAAAAGACACCCTGGGCTGTACCTGAGCACCACCAAGGCCACTACTTGGGTTTACTTTTTGTCTAGGACATCTATGTCCCCTCTATGCATCCTGGTCTTACTACTCCAGCAGAGTCTTCTCAGTTCCACCTCTGAGCTGAGCTGAGCTGCTCCAAAAATGGAGCAAGCACAGGCCACCTACTTCCCCAGATCCTCCTTGCTGGGAACTGGGCAGGGCAGCCAGAGGCAGAAAACAGGAGAGCTTCTGGCCCCTCCTTGTCTACAGATAGCCAGTGCTCTGCTGAGGACTCCAGGACTCAGCTCTTTATAATCAGTCCAGGTTGGGAGCGGCCATCCCACTGGGCAGCAGGTGCCACCAGCTTCTCTCTTTGCCCTAGTGACACAGGCTGGAAGGAGCTAGCCAGCTCACAACTGGAGCCTGCTATGTGCAAGTACTGCTCACGTGCTGGGGGCCTGGGGCTGGGGGTTGGGGGGCAGGGCACCTTGCTTTCCCTAGGGACAGGAGCAAGGAAATGCCCCCTTCCTAAATCCCTTTCTAAACTAGCTGCTACGTGTATTCCAATTCCAACTTTTGGGTAAGTCATTTGCCTGTCTGAGCCTGGATTTCCTTATCTATATTAAAGATGGAGAGGATGGTAATAGACATTCACATTATTAGTATTCCAAGCAAACAAGCTAAAGGTTAGTTTCCCAAACTCTTACCCCTTTGAAGACTCAAGGATGAATTCACCCATTTTGCCACAGGTGATGAAGCAAGTGGGGGGCTAAAGACCACAGCATTCCTGCCAAAGCCAACTGCCAGGGTAAGCCTACCATGATCTCTGGGGGAGAAAAGCTTGGATGGATAGCAGCAGCATATCTGCAGGTTTCTATCCTCCAAGTCTTCCGGGCAGAGGCTACAAAATAAAAAGCCTTTAGGAGCCAGGCAGGTAATGTAAATGAGTGGAGCAAGCTGGGGCTTTGCATAGTAAACATTAGCAATATTCCTCTCTTCCACAAAGCCGCTCTCTCCACTTGCTGGTAAAACACACAGTCCTCTGGGCATATATGTTTTGTTTTCTCACTTTTTGTAGATTCATGAGCACAGAGAACTATTTCTTTACTACAAGCAAAACACTAAAATACAGGCTCCAGTAGTAACAGTGGAAGGAGTCCTAGGGAATTGGGGAGCTTGCACTCCACCCCAAAAGGACAGAAGTTGTGCAGCTCGCTGCTGAAGGGGGAGTGAGGTGGGGCCCACGTAGCCAGGTCCTTTGCATTTTTATTTGACAGATTTAAAAAAAAAATGCAGAATCTGATGTTTATACTGTTTGTCTTCTTCTGTTTTAATGGTGCAGATTTTTTTTAAACTTTGTGTACATCAAATAATGTACATGTTACATTAAACATGTGCCTGCCTGTGGCCTGCTTGAACCCCCTACCCTCTTCTACATAGTCCTTGCTGAACTGCTTGAGTTGAGCATTCTGAGAAACTCTCCTCCTGCAGCTGGAGGGCCCTGTCTTTAACTTTGACCTTGATTTGACCTCGTATCCTCAGGGGATGTTGAGGGGCTGGTGAAGGCCAGATAGTTTGAGGTGTGATCTCTTTTTCTCAGCCAAGTTTCCTTTCTGGGGTCTTTGTATCACCCTGAAGTAGGAGCTCAGGTGCTGGCCCCTTCTGCAGGTTGCTTTCATGCTTTGCCTGGGTGCAGGTTGGAGAAAAACGCAATCCTAAAGTCCTGGCCAGCTTCATAGGAGAGATAATAGCTGAGTAGCAAGCACTGGGGAGAGCTAGTGTCTAGGCCAAGGCTCTCGTTATACACAGAACACCTCATCTCACGTGGGGCCACAGCTCATCAGTGACAGCTAAAGGGTGAGATCCTGGGTGTCCTGCCCCACTGCCCCACTGCTGCTTGGCTTCAGCCTCTCCCAGCCCACTCTAGAGTTCAGCTCGGATCTGAACTGATTGACCCACTGAACTTCAGTACTGAGCATGGGGGACCTTAGCAGGTAAAGACTGGATTGGGGTGGATTTGGAACACTCTCTCATTTTCCTCTGGATGTGAACAGAATTCACCTTGATAGGTTTGGCTGGAGGAACTTCAAAAATGGAGCAAGCACAGGCCACTCCATTTTGAGCATCAGGCACTCAGTCTTGGCTGTTCAGTGACCTCTGCTGAAACCACCGGCTCTGGGACCCAGTCAGAAGGAAGGAGGAATTGGCAGACACAATGGCTGCAGGGGGGCTAAACCATAACACAGAGAATGGTCTCAGCAGGAAGCTACCTGCAACTGTACCTGGCAATAGTCCCTAGCACACCAAAGTAGCTCTCCCCACTCTCCTGCCCCACCTAAAACCTTTAACAGATAAGCACTCTGATCTTCCAGGCTGATGCTTGTTGAGTCTCAACTGCCTTCACTGAGGCATCAAATAAACTTTAGCTGCTGCTCTATATCCAGCTTTGTGACTTGATCGAGTCGACTGTTATCTTACACACCCGAGATCCATTCAGAAAAGGGTTTATTGCTTATTTGGTCAGCAGGGTCTGGGGTCACCTATACCCCCAGGGGCCCATCAGGCCATACCAAACAGACCCTGGAGGTAGTATTGCCACAAGTCTGCACCAATTTCCACAGAGCCACTCCCACCAGTGGCCGGGAATGTGATGCCTTGGGTTTTGGGTGCCTCCAGCTCCACCTCAAAGGTCTCTCCCTCCAGCTTTAGATGCCAATCCTCACACTTCTTACTATATGTGAAGGATCTGCTTCCCCATGGAGTATATCCTGGAAGGGAAAGCGTGGCAGAAAGATTTGTTTGTCCTGTGATTTCTGAACTGTTATCTGCCTTTTAATCCCAAATAGATCCTTTTATTTTCTTTTTTAATCAGAAGCTTCAAGTTTCTACCCAACGACACCCTTAAAAAAAAAAAAAACCTTAAGAAATAGGGAAATATAAGAACTTGGAATTATTTTTAATTTTCCTGCTTTTGATTGGGGAAAAAGGGTAACCCTTTGTTGAGCTCCTAATTATATCACTCAGCGTTTTTATATTTTTTTATCTGATGTAGTCCTCAAAGCATTTCCAGAAAGTATGTATTACTATTTCTTAAAACTCTATTCTATGTAATCGATGAGGTGATCAAAGTTCAGAGAAAGTAAGAAATTTACTAAATTTATGTGCCCCGTGGTGGAGGGACTGTATCTAACTGATCCTGGTCATATTTTTAGGTCTTTGCATAGTGCCTTGCATGGAATAAGTGCTCATTAAATAGTTGCTGATAATGTTATTTCCTGGGTGAAAAAGTAAATAATGAGACCGTCATTAAAGATGAAAAAAATACCTTGTGGGATGAGGAAGAAAGATATTTGCATTAATTAACAGGGAAATAAGAAACGACTCTGATTTATAAGTCATAACATCTTTCTTTCAAGGATTTTGTAGTATTTGACATGTTATATCACTAGTCTTTTCACTAATCCTGGCAATATTCCTGGTAAGTGAGACAAGAAATGATTTTGTAAGGGACAGCATCCAATCAAGGGCCAGGCACATTCACCTGCTGGAGGCCTGGCTCCCTGCTGCACCCCAGGGTCTTCAAGGCACACTTCCTGTCTGGGACCCTCTAGGGAGAGTCCTTCTGTTTTCTGCTCTATCCCCATCCTCTAGAAACAGACTGTCATTAGACTCAGCAAGGAGGATTAACTCAAATTTCACCTGGGGTTTTTAGTTAGTGGGGTAGATGAAGAGAAAATAACTTAGAAAATTGTGGTAATGTATTTAAAGAAAGCAGATGGGAACAACCCTCCCAACCCCCTAAATCTGTCTTTTCTCTACATATGGCCTTTAATGTGTTCCTGCAATGCTGAGAAGAAACAAAATCTCAAGTCAATGCGGTGTGTAGCATTTATAGATTGCTCTTATTTTCAGAAAAAATAACAATATACTATTAATTTATCTATAAATAACAATACAAACTTTACTTCCATTAGCCTGATATGGTATCTTTTCATCAGAATCGCAGACTGAAAAAGTTATCAGGGAAGTGGCTTTACAGTCACAATTCTTCTGGGAGATTTCTATACTCAGATGGGAGATCTACAGACATATCAACTGCAAGCCAAAAAGAAGTTTGCCTGCGACTCCTAAATGCTTCCTCCCTGCTACTCATCTTGAAAGCTTGTATGACACACGGAAGTCTTTAAACACAGATGACAAGATGTCCTGAGTTGATTTTTCTCATTCATCACTAGACTTTCCTGATTTAAGCAGCACACTAAGAAGTGAGACATAATTAGGTCTTGCTTTTAATTAAATATAGATATATATTTATTTACTAGTACCACTAAGATATTGCTTTTCATTAACACTGTAGATTTTTTCTTTCCTTAGAACAATATTCTTGTTAATCTTGCTTGGATGTAATTAGTTGTCCTGTGTTTATCTTTCTGGTTCCACAGTTAATTCCAGGGTAGAATCAATTTATTTCTATTTTTCACTGCTCAGAGCAACCTTCCTACTGAAAATTCATTGCTGATGCCACGGTGCACAGTGTACCTTTATTTCCCGAAGGGATTAGTTTGGAGGAAGAGACGAGAGGGTGTCTATGAAATCCTCTTCATTTGTAGCACAGAAGGGCAGTGTTCCTAATGAAGGACACGAGTGCTGGCTTTTCTGATGTAATTACGGTGCTGAGATTGGCTCTCTGCACCACTTTGTGTCCCCTCAGAGACAGGTGACAGCCTGAGAAAGGGCTCTGGTATCGTTATTTCATTTCTAAACACCAAGCAAACATAAATAGTGAAGCATCTTTTAATGAAATGTGACATATTGATGCCCCACACTTCTTTGGCCAAGTTGGGAGTCAGGAGCTAAAATGCTGACATATCAGGACAGTTTGATTTTGCTCTCTGTGGCAAGTATATAATACTGTACGCACTAGAGGCTTAATAGAAACCACACCTTAAAATGAATTGGGGCTTCCAATCAGGTGCTCACAAAGCAAGTATCTGCTGCACCTGAGGGACGTGGGCCAGTTAGCCCCACATGGCGCTTTGTTCCTGCTTGAGCTGGGCACTCTGCAGCCATATGAGTAGGTGAAGAAGTAAATAGAAGCCACTTTCAATTCACAGCTTGTCACCAACTGCCTTTTCTGGGTTCTACAGCCACAGGAAACTGATGAAACAAGGACTCTGATCATTTTAGAGAAGACAGCAGGCAGATTACAGGGTAGCCTGATCAGAAACCCTTGACTGAATTATTTCCACCTATGAAATATTTCCCAGGCTTCAGTATTTTCAATACCCATTTCACTCCCATGGTCTTGGATTTAGCTTCTGCTGGTTACTAAGCTAAAGACAGCTCTAAGTTCTTCCTAATCATATTCTACCCAGTGTGATTGGAGGGCCTGCTCTTCACACATTTTCAGAAGTCTTGAGAATCAGCCACTGGTATGAATTAATGGACTAGCTGAGTAATGGTGGAAAGAATAGCGTTCCAAAGACTCTCCAAGCAGTACAGGAACGGGCTCCTTCCCTGCCACTGTCTTTGTGTTCCAGGAAAGAGCAGGTAAGATTACCTGATGCCTCCTGTCACCTTCTGTCCTCTGGTTTCACTAAGGGAACAAGAGGGTGTCCTGACAGGAATACCGTCAAAGCCGTGAACTCGTCTATTCAGCTGTCCTTGTTAATTTCTATTCTCAGTCATTGTGGGCTCTATTTGCCTCTTTGGCAATAGCCAGCCATAAGAAAAATACATATTCCCGATATGTTATGCTCATCTCTAGACTCTGCCATGCTAAGTGTTTTCCACCTGGGCCAATGTATAATAAGCAGAGGAAAAGAGAAATGGCTTACACTTAAGAAAGTGCTTGCACGGAGCCAGGAGCTGGGCCAGCCACTTTATGCGCCTTTTCTCCGTTGGTTCCACATTTACTCTCCATTTTACAAGTGAAGACACAGAGGCGAAGTCAGGTCAGACCGTGCCCAGTCTCCCAGCCCACGATGCGCAGGGCATGGGCCCTGACTGAGCTTGGTGGCTCTTCTCTAAGCGCCTGCACTTAGCGTGGCGACTTCCATCAGGTGCTCAGGAGAGATGATATTTTGGAGCATGGGAAGCACCTCTCCTCCAGGGAAAAAGAAACTATTATTCCCCAACACTGAAGCCTCTGCTTTGCAGCTTTCTTTCAAGGGCAAGAATAAATGTGCCATGCTATCCTTAACGCCCTAATAACTGCGCTGCTGAACACCACAGGGCTATTATTGTTTTCTAGGCTGACACTTGGCCGGTTCTTTCTCTTCTTTACTTTCAGGCTAATAATTAGATTTAAATCCCTGACAGGACTCTAACTATCACCTCAGGGGGTTCTAGGTTTCTTTACTATTGCTTGCAAAGATTTCACTTTAAAAAAGCCCTTTGCAACTGTAAGTTACCCTCTGCAACAGCTTTTAAAAAAAAAATCTATTATCTTATTGACTCTTCTGAAGAACACACGCTGGCTGCTCTCTCCCACCTCACCTTGAGAGCAGCCCTTATTTTTATCTCCAATTTGAAGAATAAAAATACCCAGGAGGACCAGAGAGAAGGTAGACTCATAAAACGTTTTCATCAGCACCTGAGTCATTGCCAGGTTGATTTGGATGGCACCCAGGGTCTCGGAATGTGTTGATTCAGGAATTTTGTTTTAAGATAAATTCTTTTTCTGTAGGTAGTGAAAATTATTGTGGTGGCTTTGCTTCTCAGGGGAAAAAATAAAGAACTGTTCTTTATATGAGTAAATGAATCTCTCGACCTCTATGCCGGATTGTTGTGAGCTAGGCAGTTAGAGGCAAGGTTTTGCTCAGAGCCATTTACCCGCTGTGGCTCTGCTTTCCTCAGACGCCCACGCTCATCTGTGATCAAGGAAAGCAGCCTTTCTTGGGCCACTTAAAATCCTTTGAGGAACTAGACAGAGTCATATAAATAAATAACTGGCTCAGGTGGGGGATCCACTGGCAATGCTGGCCTCATCAGCACATGTTAGAGCAGCCGAGGGGCCTCCCTGGAGGCCTGGTCACTCAGAGAACATCTGTTCTGAGGCCTTTCTATCACATGACTCCTTTGGAGAATCCCAGTTGCTTTTGAAGAGGAGGCAAAGAGCTTGTTAGTCTCCGCAGCTAAGTCCAGCCTATCCATAAAGAAAAATGATTTCTACTCAGAAGGCCCAAGAGTGCGATGTGGTAAACTATTCCAACAAAGCCGATTAGCTGAGTGTTTTTCCAAGAGAATGCATTTAATACTTTTCCAGAGATGTAAAAATAATACAGGAGTACTGAGTTTTACCAAATGTGCTGATTTTGAAAAAGTTGAAATTTTTTTTGGTATAATTTCAAGTACAATTCTTTTAGGCAATTAATATATACCCTACCATCTATTGATCAGCTGAAAGCATAAAATTTCCATGCTTTCTAACAACTTTCCTTAGAAAGAGAAAAACTAATATTTGTTTCTTGATGCTTTCAAATACGTTGCTACATACGATCTAGGGCAATCTTTTCTATTCCATGTAGTAATAGTTGTTACCGGAACAATTTCCATTGATAGCTAAGGATATAAGTAAACATATGAATAGACATGAGCTTTTCTGAATCCATGATAATCGATTTAAGAAATCTAAAATAGAAATTCAACTGTGAGAACTGAACGCTTGATAACATTAATAAAGGTTTCTTTAGGTAACCAAATATACGCAACTTGCACAAGTGAAGCGTGAGGCTTAGGAACATCACATTCTAAAAACGTCTGTTTGAGCTGTGGATAGAAACTCCCTGGAGAGGGCGGCGCCTGTGGCTCAAGGAGTAGGGCACGGGTCCCATATGCTGGAGGTGGCGGGTTCAAATCTAGCCCCAGCCAAAAACCAGAAAAAAAAAAAAAGAAACTCCCTGGAGAATGAGAAGCATTCCTAGAGCAAGCTGCCGGGGAGGCAGGGCTGGAGGCAAGCCATCGTAGGATTGTAATAATGGGACAGTGAAAATTTCAGTACTTCCCAGTTGCCCTGGACATGCCAGAGATTTATTTCCCCACAGAACTTGTGACCTGATAACTGGAAGTCACAAGAGCTTAACTTTACCCACACAGTGCGGCTTAACCATGTACACCAAAACAAACAGTATTTTTAACAAAAATGAGTTAAAAAAAATAAAAAAGAAAAACTCCATGAAAAATATATTCCATGTTTTAAACAACACACTTAAGACTTTTCAACAATCCATTTATTTAGAAAGTCAAACATATTAAGTTTAGCCCTGAGGAATCTCTCAGGCACCTCAAAATGTGAAAGCAAAACTATAGTTCTGTTTGCTTTATTTTTGGAAGGCAGGTCTATGATTAAATAGGATTATTTTAAGTACAGGCTCCTGGAAAACTTAGTACTATAGCATGGTGTTGCAATGTCTGCCTCTTAAGACAGCAATGGCATCAGCTTTGCAAATCTGCAAAAACTAGCATGCTATCTGGCATCAAGACCACATCAGACCTCAGTGTTTATTTTTTTTTATTTCCTATTTTTGGAGATAAGATTTTGCACTCAGGACAGCAGTGATCAATCATAGCTCACAAAAGGGTGTCCCAAAGGTCACTCATAAAGCTGCCAGATGAGATGTAGGGAAAATGGGAAATTATAGTTAGATGTACTTTTATTTACAAAATATTCATTACGAAATTTTATGAAGAGGTGGCCAACATGAGAGAATATTTTGTAATTATTCTGTAAATGTTCGTAATGAATATTATATAAATAAATTGTATGGTTTTTTTTTTTTTTTTTTCTTTTGAGACAGAGCCTCAAGCTGTTGCCCTGGATAGAGTGCCATGGCATCACATCTCACAGCAACCTCCAACTCCTGGGCTCAAGCGATTCTCCTGCCTCTGCCTCTCAAGTAGCTGGGACTACAGGCGTCTGCCACAATGCCTGGCTATTTTTTGGTTGCAGCCGTCATTGTTGTTTGGCGGGCCCAGGCTGGATTCAAACCTGCCAGCTCAGGTGTATGTGGCTGGCGCCTTAGCTACTTGAGCCACAGGTGCTGAGCTAGTATTTTGTAAATAAAGGTACAATTTCCCATTTGGTGACTTTAGGGACACTCTGTATAACAGATAAGGTAAAGGTAAACCTTGAATTCCTTCTTTTACCCCCAACTAATGATTTGGGCAAATGTAAGGCAACTTTATGGCCAACCTTTGGGATACCATGTAGATTTCAGTCTTTATAATTAGACATCATTTCTTTCCAAACTGGACTCTTTACTAAGCATTTCTCATAATCCAAATTGGGAAAAGATACCTGATCATTTACAACTGGCTATGATCAGAGTATTTTTTTTTTTGCAGTTTTTGGCAGGGGCTGGGTTTGAACCCACCACCTCCCATATGGGGCCAGCGCCCTACCCCTTTGAGCCACAGATGCCCCCTGCAGAACTGGCTATCATCAGAGCTGAAAAGTTACTGCCTTCTAGTCAAATGACTAAATAAATAAATACTTGCTAAGAAAACAGAGTTCTAATCCACTATTAGATTATTAAATACTATTTGTTATCACTTCTATATAGCCTATAATGCTGTCTTCCACTTTAATCAGTCCAGTTATCCATAATTTAGGTTAAACACTTCATTTCCCTCTGATTGGTGGATGTATACTTCAGTATAAAGCTTAAGAGAAATAAAGACTGAACATAGGGGTTCTGGCACATAGCATCACTTCTAATGCCAGACACTGCTAATTGTGCTTAAATCTCTGAACTACTGGCAACATCATGACCTACCTGGGTGGTGTTACCATAATCCATTATTTTCTAAAGCTGTCAACCTGAGGCCTTGAGGTGGAAAGGTGCTGCACAGAAATGAAATCCAGTTGCATTTGGAAGCCTACACCTCTGTGGGAGTTCAATCAGGTTGAGTACAGTTCTGTGCTACACAGAACAGCTTTCAGTGCAGGAGGTAGGCCATTAAATGCTTTGTGAACTCCATTAGTTACTCCTGCTGAGAGGGAAAAGTTCTCATAAATGCATAAAATTTAAATTGTGTATGAGGTAAGGAACAAGGTGGTACTTTGCTGCCTAGGATGTATTATTTTCCATTCAAATAATCTACAATCACACATGTAATGCAGTGCAGACCCGAAGGAAAGCAGCACCGACAGGAAGGAATCCTGTCTCCAGAATCTAGTGACATCTCAAAACCCGGTAATGACCCCTGCATTTTGCTTTTAGGTGAGCTTATCCTTTGTTCCTTGATCCCATCTAGGTTTATGTGCTACAGGTAGAGCCGCAAACTTCTACTCCACTCTAGATATGGGAGTCAGGACGGCCCAATCAGAGCACCAGAAATGTTTGGTCCAGGTAACTGGATGAGGGACGGCACGTGGCCCTGACAGAGCACTGAGGTGCAACCAGGGGTCGGCACAGCTACTGAGAAAGAGACAGGCACTCTTTTTAATGCCTCCACTTTCCCTAAAGCTGGGAGAACCAGGTTTGAGATTGTAGTCAGCCATCTGTCATCACTAGAAACCTGGGAAGGCAGGCCATGCCAGGAGTGGTCAGTTGGGAGCTGGTGAGACACTGGGTCCTTACAACTGGAGGTCCAGAATCTAGTTGTACATCTGACTTTTCAGGTTATGTTAAGCAAGAGTTCCTATTTTTATTAGATTTAGGTTTCTTTTACTTGCATTCAAAATAGTCCTCACTGATAACCAATTAAAATTGAGAACCATACACTTAGTCTTGGGTGAGGCTCATTGTAATCCACAGACAAGGGTGGACACTGAGACGCGTGGAAATGGCGTGCCCAGGTCCTCTGCTAGTTAGTAGCACACCCAGAATCAGAACCCAGCTCTTCTGTTTTCTCATTTGATGTTTTCCCTATACTATGGGAAAAATTAATTAAAAAATAATTATGAAACACACTGGATTTTTAAAAACCTTTTAATTACAACTCCGTTCTAATTAAAAGTTTACTTCTTGAGTATGATAAAAGGAATTTATAGTTAATATTTTAAGTCATTCTTTACATCATTACCTAGACTGTGAACAACCTGAAAACACACTAATAATTTCTCAGAAATGTGCCTAAGATCTGCTACAGCAGCAATAGAAATAGCCCAACAAAATAGCTTAAAATGTTTTATTAAGTATATATAATATTACAGTATAGTATTTACAAAGTTATGTTTTTTAAATAAAAAAAGTACCTTGGCAAAGATTGCAGATATTCAAAGCTTCAAACAGGGATAAATTGATTTAATACATATATTAAAAAAAAGAAAACCTCTAACAGTAACACAGCTGTAAACAACTTTGGTCTTTAAATCACTGCAAAAAAATGGCTACTGACAAATAGTACACCTTTAATCGCTGTGCAGAAAAGCCCCCAAGTGAGGATCTTGCACATAGCAACACTGGAGTTCTCTTTATTTAGAATGGTTAATGGATATTTATACAATGTGGGATCTAATTCTCAACAATGGCTTTTTTGTAAATAATGCTCCATTTGATAAAAACAAAAAACTGTTTTCCTCTGTCGCCAACCACGATAACAACACTTTTAAGATTCCACTGATGTTGTCTTACAGAGAAGCTTATTACAAATGCTTTCTTTTTTTCAAAAGGCTAAATTGACGGGAAAGCTGGCAAAGCTGAGGCCAGAAAAACCTTATCACCATTTACTGCTCATCTCTTCAAAGTTACCTGGCTTATCCCTATTAGCCACTGAGAATGATTTAACGAAGGACCTCCAGTGGGTGATGGCAGTTAGTAATTTTGAAAATATGACACATCCTTAAAAAAACCTCTCAATCAAATAAAATACAATAGAAAGGGTTGCCCGACAATCACTTCTCCAGTTTTCAGTACCAAGTAAATAAAGGGCTGTGCATTTCCATACATACACTGCAGACCCACACTTCTGAATACCCATTTTTAAAACACGGAAATCTACATGTGATAATAGAGCTTAATTTTTATTAGTGAGAGAGAGGAATAAGCTTATAACTTTTTGAGTTTTATTAACTCAAATCACAATTTGGTCACTTACTAAACTGATGACAGCATCCTAAAAAGAGCAATGCTCCCAAATATGGGATGGCCCCATTATTTTAATTCTAAAATTTTCAGGAATTTAAACAGAATGGACCTAGAGTTTCCGAGTGAAAAATCATTACCTTTTACAGTTTTTAGAACATGTGAATTTCTCAAACAGAACAAAAACAAACAAAAAACCTAAAAGAACCCCTCAAATCTCCCTAGCTCACCCTATTAAAAATGGTGAAAAATTTAAATACAGAAAACTCTCAATCATCTAACTCAGTGATTTTCAACTGGTGTGCTGTAGCACACTGGTGTGCCATGAAAAATTGTAAAGATCATTAATAAAATTATTTTTTAAAGAAATTCAAAGCACAGTAAGTATATTCTTTTATTTACTCTGTTTTGGGGATCAACATAATTTAAGTGTGCTATGTGGAAGTTTAACTATAGGTTCAAGTGTGCTGTAAGATAAAAAGGGTTGAAAACCACTGATCTAACTGATGTTCTGATCTTCTAATGTTTGCAAAATGCTACAGGATGACAGGAGGGAAGAAAGCTCACTATGGAAGGGATGTTAAAAATCAAGTGAAGGATCAAGACAAAAAAGCCAAGAGAACTGAGAATAGACACATAGAGTACCAGGAAAGGTGAGGAGGGATGAAGAGGCAGCCAGCCAGAGGGGACGGACTGCTAAGCAGAGCCAGCAAGGGGGGTGCAGTGGGATGGGGGCAGGGCTGGAGTAGAATGTTTCCAAGGAGAAGAAAAATTTGATTTTGCCAAAAAGGCTGGAAGGGTTGTCCCAGAAAATGAAAAAGGGTGTCACTCTGAGAACATATACTAAATAAAACTGGAAGGGCTGATAGTAAAAACTGGGATCAGGGAGCATATTATGGGGCAAACAAAGAACATGATGCTCAAAACATAGTTAGCAATTTAAATTTGATGTGACAGAGATTGGGAGCCATTACCAGTCTGATTTAACAAGAATGAACTGGCCCAGTGACACCCAGGCAAGGGGACTCCTGCAGCTGTGGTGGGTTATCCACAGAAGCTGACAACCAGGATGAGCAAGAGTTGATTTCATCTGGCATCCCCCCTGCTACTTCTGGTGGCACTGTCTAGGGGCAGCGAATGCCTCAAAAGGCAGGCAGCATTAAAGACACAATGAATGGATGAGACCCAAGATTAAACCCCAAATAAATGAGTTTGTGATATATTAAAAGGTAACATTTTAGTTTGTAAAAAATTTTACTATAAAGATTTTCATACCTGATTTTCTTAATGGAGAATAGGAATTTGGATCTTTTTCAAGTCCATCTGCTTTTTTCCTCCTTTCATTAAAACCAATTTCTAAAGTAGCAAACCATATTACCAAAATGTAAATTTTTCAGAAGGAAAAAGATCAGCACAAGCCATCAGCTTTGTATAAAGGAACACAGCTCCCTCTACACATGCTAATATTTTGAACAGATACATAATCAGGGAAAAAATATATATATATTTTTAAGAAGAGCAGTCTTGCTAGTGTATTCAGTTTTTGGAGAGGCCTTAGCAGGTCATAAATTTAGGTTTGCCAAGGGCAAACCACTTGGTCCCAACATGAAATATGACGATTAATTCAGCATAAAAGAGGCACATGGAAACAGTCAGTGGACTGAGAAATAACTACTAATGCAACTATAAATATGGATGTCTTATTACACAAACAGGAAGAATTGTGTATTTTTAGAGGGTATTGGTGAGCAGTCAAAAAGCGTGACAAATGTCCTAGAAGTTTTTTAAAGTTTTAAGTGATCAAATATTTGCATGAAATAGAATTCCAGCCAATAAAGATCTTTATTTTTAAATGTTTTTACTAAAAGCACAAAATGAACCTTTGCTCTCCTGTAGGTAGCCCACTTTTGTCCATATAGAAGATGCATGTGCCTATCTTATACATACGCACATACAAACAGACATCCACAAACGAGGTAAAACGAGTGCTAAAAGTCTAAAAGTACTCGAGGCGATCACAACTGTCAGAACGTTAATTTTCTTCTAACTGGGATAGGAAATGTGGGTTTGTTTTATTTTTCAATCTTAGGGGAAGGGGAGTACAAGGCAGGACTACAGGAGGAAGGTGATGAGTGTTCATCATGCAACACAGATACAACAGTAATAAAACCACCCTTTCAAGGGCTGGCCTGGTGGCCTGATGGTGACACACGTTTTGTTGCCATGCAGGAGACTCATAGTTCAAATTTCAATCTTGCTTTTTCATGCCTTGGATCAGAAAAGAAGTGAAGAAACACTGTAGATTTTTGCCTTCAAATCAGAGGAAGGGAATACATATGTTACAACCATAGCTATTTTTGCTGAAAAGTGTGAACATAGTGCTCTGAGAACAAGTCTGGCTCCTTCCTGCAACTGATGTTACCGTGTCACTGGACCATGTTCAATGAGGAGAAAAGGTGCTACATCTTGTACAGCAGAAGCAAATAACAGCAGGACAAGACAGGGTTTAAAGAGTTGTGTGAATGAAAGAAAAACACATCTGTCGATCAAAGTATCCTAAATCTGCAAAGGATTTATTACACTGTATGTTGAACAGGGAATGTATGAAAGGCAACCCCCAAGAATGAAGACCACTATCTCCATCAATACCACATCACGCGTATGTAACATACAACATGTGCCCAATCAAATTCCTGTCAGTACTTAATTCACTCTTCCCTTGGCCCCAAAGTGGCAGACACATTATTCAGCTAATAATATAGCTGAATTATTCTATAATTGACAAAGCTGTTGTGAACCTGAGTTTGCTAAGGTTTGATGGAAGCCACTGTTTTTCATTGATAGCTCTGGATAACCACCAGGTTACTGTGACATACTTTTCACCCTGAACTAAGCTAAACTGGTGACCTAGAGTCCAGAAGTCCCAGGATCTTAAAGGCATCATTCTTGGAAGCTGCCCATTCTACTTTTGGCCCTAATTAAATAAAAATAACAAAAACTGGATCTTAATTGGGCACACAACACATTATAATTCTTTTATTAACTAAATGACAGTTGCTTTGAATAAAAATTTAACTGTAACAATCACTTGAGGGTCAAGGACTTTTTTCTCCCATAATGACAACCTTCTCTTGGTTACTTCGCTTGGTTTCTTCTCCCCAACGATAAATCAAGGCCATGGTGCTTAAACACAAGTGTATTCCTCTCAATCAAATCACAGTCCATCACTTCATATCAGTTATTCTGGAAAATTGAAAAATGAACATATCATTATTCATATCTATTTTCCATCCATTAAGAACTTGATACATTAAAAAGTTTCAGATATACAATTTCTAAAAATAAAGCCGATCTTCAGAGGTCGGAGACATACCAGGCAAATCATTAGCCAAAGTTGAGTGCCAAATGAAAATAAAAATCAATAGTCTGATAATTCCTGTTTGCTGGATTAGCTGAGGAAAAGTGAAGAGATGTTGATTTTTTTCCAGAATAATGTTGATTATTCTCCAATAATGTTTTATCACTTTCATTTTAGATCTACACCATTCATTTAATGTAATTGAAATATGACCAAGTGAAGGTGAAAGAGAAAACGGAACTATGATCCCAAGGAAGTTACCTCAAACCTCATTCACTGACAAGGCAGGCACTGTGGGGGTACCGAGTGGTTGTTAGTAGGAAAACCCACCAGAAAGACATATAAAAAGGGAACAAATTCTAATCCACTAAATATTAGCAAAATTAAGTGAATTTTCATCATAGATTTTATATGTTATAAACACATAAATATTCAAGGCAACACTTCTTACAATAACTTCTGATGTAGTAGGTTTAAAAAAAGTCCTGTCTTAAGGGAAATTAACAAAGGAAGAAGCTCTCAAGGTTCTTAGGTTGATTTTCTGAAAATGAAGAAAAGTTGAGTTTCTTCATACAACTACAGAACAATGGCATGACAGCAGGAAAAGGACATAAAAATTAAAAAACAGGACACCAGAATGCAAACATGGACAACTGTACCACAGTTCTAGATGCCAGCTGCCTTTTAATGTCTTTTTATTCCTACCAACACTTTTTACAAAAGGGCAGCAGCTTATATAACAAACCATGCTTTTAAAAGGCTGTGACATAAAGCTATCAAAGTGGGATCATTCTGTGACTTCTTGTTGAACACAAGCCTAAATATTTTAAACTGTTCACCAACACACGACTGCAGTTTTCATTCTTATGCAAAAATTAATTGCATTCAGTTTTCATTCTTATGCAAAAAATAATTGCACTCAGGGGAATGGCTACAGAGGTGAGCAGGTAGGTCACAGACTTTGAAACAGTAAAATACACAGCAAACCATTCACATGATCAAGGAATGGGCATAAATATCAAAGGTAAAAAGATATTTTTAACAATAAGATAAAACAAATATAATTACTAAATGCCAACGAACCTGAAGAATCACAGCATATTAAGGTCAAACCAAAACAAATGCTTATAATACTTAATATCTCAAGAAATATTCAATAAAAATAATAAGTTATTAGGCCACAGATCCAGATAAAAGAAACGAAAGCTGAATAACTAAATATCTTTTTGTCTCTCTTCTTAATCATCTCCCAAAAAGTTCGAACCAAGTTCCTGGTTGGAAAAGTAGAGCTTTTAAGTCCCCGTGCGTTAGATGCAACAGGATCACCAACACCAGCGCAAACGAAACTCTGCCTAAATGATAAAGATTTATGTCAAATTATTTATGTGCCTTATAAAAAGCATTTTAAACTTCCAGTCCTCAGATACTGGATCTCTAAAATGTTTTACAAAAAGTGTTAATTTCTCTTTTCTGTGAGGCATATGATCAGAATCTGATTCAGGATATCATATGGCTTTTATAGTAGTAGTATTGCAATTTTTAGCACAGGAGATTTAAGTTTTATACATCAAGAAACGTGGACCTTTATCATTTGACAGAGTTGCTTTTACTAAAAGAAAGCCATACTTTCAAGAAGCTTGTTCATTTTTCAGTGTCCACATTTTATCTAATCTATAATTATAGGCACATTTTATACTTACCATCATTCATCATTCCTTTTGATTCTTTAAATGCTAAGGATTAGTAACAAGCCAAGTAGACAGTTAGTAAAGTTCCACAATTAGAAGTCATTTCTAAATAAACAAACATGCAGTAATATGCCAACTATTCTACAACTATACAGCCAAATTGATTTTAAGGCTGTCATTTTATTAAAAAGTCTTTCTGTGGATTATACCTAAAGTATCCACGTAAGAGATTTAGTTGGGAATACAGATCTAGATTTATGTAGAAAGAAAGTGAGATGTTTTGGTCTCACTCCATAGGGACAGAATGTATCTTTCTGAAGTTTATAAATCAGAAATTGGAATAACTGAGATTCTTCTCTACTGAGGGATATTACGCTTCATCTTGGTCAAAATGAAAGGACAACGGTCCCTTTGCTCAAATGTCACTTGATTAGGGCAAGTAACTACTTGGAAGGCACAAAACAGTGCATTTTCCCAGAGGTGAGAGTATTACAAAAGCAATCATCATAATTATTGGCATATAATTCTGAGAAGAGAGGGTAAGGCAAGGAAAAAAAACAAAACAAAACCCTAGATTCTTCCTAAGGCATTGATGGGGCATTCTAACTGCTTTGAGGGGCAGTTCACATTATGATCTGGTAATGGATCAAGGTTAAAATAACCACATACCATTAAGGGGTTCTTCTACAGCTTTCTGGAAAATATTTAAAATACATTTACATCAAAATATAATTTATTTCATATCCTTTTATACTAAAACTTATATATGCCAATATTTAAACTATGTAAGAAGCAGTAAATCCTATGGTCTAAAACCATAATAAGGCCATAAGCAAAGCTTGCCAAGTCTAGTTAATAGTTTAATAATAACTGTATTATTCTCTTAATATTCTTTTTCTAAGAAGAATTTTCCACCCCACCCTGTCTCCCTCAGTTCAAGAAATCCTAACTTCTCAAAAATTATTAACGTGCAAACACAAATAGCAACAAAAGAATAAAAACATAGTTAAACAAGAGATGGAAGCAAAGCAGACCCATTTTCAAGCCATGCAAAGTGAACTCAGTAACAGAGAGAGAAAAATGTGTTAGAATTTCTATTATCTCTAAGAGGCACTTGATAATTGTTGGCTGCTTGAGACCAACGTAGTTAAGGCACCAATCTTTCTAGAACAAACACCTGTGGGCAGAGGCATCCACCCCACCCACCTCTTCCCTTTAGGCATATCTACCCAGGTCTGCTAGACCTGGGAGCAAATAGAACCTTCACCTCCAGCCACAGATACAGAAGGCTTTCTTTGGCATTCCAGGTAGATCTCTCATCGGTCCTTTACAAAAAGCTAAGTACAATATAGTCCTTTCCGGATCGTACATCAATAAACGAGCCCTCAGGCTTGTCACTATACGGAGTTTATACTTATAAAAAGACTTTTTTCCTCCTCATTTATGCCCTACTAAATTTGGTCCTTTCTTGGAATTTTCTCAGAAAGGTTATCAAGGTGTCCAAGGTACAGTGAAACCTAAAGTACAGTTTTAAGGGAAAAAAAGTTTACAAAACATTTTTATGATGGGAGAATGAATCATAACTCAGAACAGATATTAGTAGTAATATTTATATGTATTCCATAATTGTCAGTTTTAATTATGTAAATTTAACATAAACTTCTCATTTTAATTTTTTTATTAAATCATAACTGTATACATTGATCTCATTTTAATTTTTAAGCCTGAAATTGTCCTTCTGTATTTGTGCATCAACAAATCCAACAGGTGAGACAATATATTGGCATTAGCTTCCTTCTGATTGCAGATTTATTATAGCCATTATTCCTACACATTATTCCAGTTCTGGGTGTTAGAAGACAGCACAATATTCAGGAATCATTTATTCCATCCCATTGGTACTAAAATGACGCAACAGTTTAAAAATAGAACTAGACTCATTCATGCAAAGGTAATGAAATGACTTCAGCATTCTCTTTACTTGATGTTACACTAAACAGCAAAATATCTCTATTCCCATTCCTCAGTTTAACCCATCAAATGATCATTTCCAATGCATTTAATAAAATTTAACTTACTCTAGGAGGTTGTATGGTCTTCTGATTGGAAGCTTATATAAATAAAAAAAACCACAAAGTTAATAAATGAAATTAATTAAGGCAATGTAATATTTAACTTTAAGATAAAATAGACAGGGCTAACACTAAAGGTACCAAAGACTCTAAGAGGTCCAGCATTGACAGTTCATTTAAGAATACAGAATATTCTTGATTAAAGGCTTTGATTAAAAAAAATGAAGCAAATAACCCACTTACATCAAATAACAAGTATGCGTTGGCTCTCACTTGTGCATGTCATCTTTCCCCCAAATGAGCCACTTATTACAATTCTTGGTGGAGAAACATTGTCACCTACTTACCCCACCATGAGCTCTCCATCCTCCCTACTCTACCCAGGGGGAAGGTGGACAGAACCTGCAGTGACTGATCCCCTTTCTATGCCACCACCCTTAGCTCACTGCTCCTGTTCCTTGTAGCTCAGTCCCTCCCTCCATCTTTCCAGTTTTCAAAGCCCCAAATAGATAACGAACTACATACTTGGACCCCCTGAGTTTAAAGTGTTCCTCTACGTGTTGCTTCTTAGCTTTCTGAGTCACCCTCTGCACTGTTCTTAAATAGATTAGTTAATGAAGATGAAGAAACATACGGCATGAGGAAAGTGACAAAAGGGAAAAGAATGACTCTAATTGGGTAGGAAAGAAGAGAGAATTTCCTTACAAAAACCAAGGCAGGAGGCCCCCAGGCAGCTTAAGCCAGCCCTAAATGTAGAATCATAGCTGTACGAACACAGTGTACAAAAGCATCCACCAGCAATCATTCAGGGGAAGAGCGATCCTACTGAACAGAGTGGTCAATGTCACTGAAATCTGGACTGGAGGACGGCACTGGATTTTCTTATCAGCAGACTGAGGCAGGCACCCAGGACTTCTGTGTGTTCCTTGCTACTTATTTACTACCAGTCCCCACCCTTACTCTCTGGAGCTTCTGAAGCTGGCAGGAAACAAGGAGTCTTGACTCAAGGACAGCCACTCTGTGGTGGCTGTCAGAAGCCAGAAGCCACATGGTTCTCTCAACAGGACAACTGGCACTGCCTGATAAGTTTCTCTCTCCCACCGGATCTGAAGATAAGAAAAAGAAAGAAGACTAGATGGGAAAGGAAGGTAAAAAAGAAACATAGAAAGAGGCAAGGAGGATCTCAAAGCTCGGAACTACAGTAAGAAACGCTCCCTGTGAGAAGACACGAATCGGACAAAAACCAGGAGATAAAGAAAGGTGAGTTAGCTGGCTCACAGGGCAAGAATCAAAGGCAGAGAAACTCTCCAACTACCACTGACAGATGGCACCAACTAATGCCTGTTGCTGAGAGGGCATCTGATAGCTCAGTCCTTAGGCAGATGCTGGGTCCTTCCAATTTCTAGGCCATGTGCTGTTCCACTCTCTGTGAGGGCTGGTGATGTATCTGTACTCATGAGATTCCTGTCTCTGTCAGTGCCATATGGGCTTTAAATCAACCTCCTTTTCTGTGTAGGCACTTGGGGTGTTTTTGGTCCTTCCATATAAACAAGAAGGAAACCTCTTTAAAGCAGAATGGAGCAAAATACGTTGGGGTATACCACATGCAGCCGCCTCCTAAATAAACCAAGCAGAATTATAGACCTTTGTTAGGGGCCATCACCATCAAGATAGTTACATGTATACACAACTCACGTCAGCTAAACCATGCCCTGTATCCATGTTCTATAAAGGAAAAGAGAACTGAGCAGCTATCTAAATTTCAGATGATTAATAGGAAAGGTCAGAGATAAGAATTTAGAATTATATTTTTAGCTTACAAATCAATTGATCAGAATTAATATTGCCAGGTGTAGTGGCACACCCATAGTTCTAGTTACTCAAGAGGCTGAGGTGTGAAAATTGCTTGAGCCCAGGACCTTAAGGCCAGCCTGAGCAACATTATAAGATCTCATCTCAAAAAAAAAAAAAAAAAAAAAAAGAATGAAGAACTACCAAGTAATTCCTTTTCTTCCCTAATAATGTATAAAGAATAGTTTCTAAGTTCCAATTCTTTGATCCAACAGATGTCACATGTGGCTAGCCCATTCTGAAAAAAGAGATCTATGAAAGAACAATGATTCAAAGAGATGCCAGTCAATAGCGATCCCTCTAGTATTACAAAAGTAAACAGTGGAAAAGTTAATTTCACCTGATTTAATTCTCTCCTATAGAGAAAAAAGTGATTATGATTTATCTGCTGCTACCATGGGCTTAAGGCTATATATATATATATATATATATAATATTCAATATATTATTCTACATATATATTTGGCTATTATTCTATATATTATAGAATATATATTCTATGTAATTTATAGAATATTATCTCTCTCTATATATTTGGCTATTAGACAAATTAGCTATTAGCGCCTTAGGCATTCCATGTGAGCTTTCTTGCAAAGAATCTTGATTTATTCTTCTCTCCCTGAAACCCCTAATCCTAACCATATGCCATATATATATTTCCAGGTCTTGAATTTTTCAGAAACACTGTTTTTAGTGATCCCATATTTACTTCTCTTCAACAATGAGCAAGAAAACCTCTCTGAATTTTTTCAAGATGGATGACTAGACACATTCCATGCTTACTTCACCCACTTAGAACTAAAAAAGTGTATAAACAATCACATTTTGAATCCAAGAGGTAACACATAATTTCAACAGAAAGGTGATAGGAAACATCAAAAACTAGAAAGCAAAAGGAAAAGAGGCAGCCTGCTTGAAGCCAGCCCCACAATATGGGAACAGGGTGAGTAAGAGACTCTCAGTGGTCTACTTTTCCTCTGGGGAATCAAGAAATCTAGGCCACAGAAAAGCACCTTGGCCCTCCCAACCCCTGAATTAATTTAGGGAGCTGCCAAGACACTGTGAGGAGAAGGAACTGCTCTGTGGAGGGAGCTTGCCTTAGTCACACGTTCTTTCTGAAACCTAAGTGGCTACAGCAAGATGACATTTTCAATTCTAGCCTGTAACAAAATGTGCTGTGTCCTGGGACCCAGCAGTGCCACTCTTAGATGTCAGAAAATCTCGAGCTTTTGCTTGCAGAACTGGGGTATGAATGTGGGTGACTCCCACAGCTAGGGCTGAGAAAAGTGTGTAGTGTGGGCTGTGGCTGCTGATACTGGGAAGTGGGCAACAGCAGAATTAAGACCAGGACTTGAGCAGGTTCTAAGTTGCTGTAGAGGATTGGCCCCAAGCTAGGGCGGGGGCTCCTACAGCCTGGGACTGAGATGTGGGTTAGGTGTAGAAAGCCAGGTCCGATGGGACATCTGGGTCTGCTCAAGAGATAGAACTAAAGAGTGGGCCCTACTACGACTAGGGTATGAGAGGGATGTATGTCCCCATCTGCTAGCCAAGGCTCTAGCGCAGTGACTAGCGGTATGACGTGGCACACTGGTGTGCTGTAAGAGGATCTTAGGTGTGCTGAGAAAATTTTTAAAGATTAATTAAATTATTTTTGAAAGAAGTTCAAAGCCCAGTAAGTATATATTTTTATTTACTCTTTTTGGGGGGCTCAACATAATTTAAGTGTGCCACATGGAAGTTTAACTATAGGTTTAAGTGTGCTGTGAGATAAAAGAGGTTGAAAAACACTGCTATTTGAGCTGGCCTCATCCTCCTTTGACAGGGCCTCCACACAGTAGCTGCTGCCCCTCACCCAAGCATTCCACCAGGGACCTGAGGACTGCCTTGCTCCTGCCTGTCATGGCTGGTGCATGCACTTGGGGGCCTGTATGGAAACCTTCCCAGTTAGGTGTCACCCAGCTTTGGTGACCCCTCTCCAAGACAGAATATGGCCCAGGGCTGTGGGGACTGCACAACCCAATCTATCATGTAGGGCACCTGAGCACTCACCCTGAGAAACTAATGTTGGGTCTTAACATCTTACTGTTGCCACTTCAACTGCCTTTTACCCACAGGCACCACATACTGACCTGGAGGCCAGTCTGCCCAGGGTATCACAGCTACTGCCAACACAAGTAGCTGGGGCTTGGGTCCCAGAAAAGTATCTTACCCAAACTACCACAACTGCCCGCATGTGCCACCTGCCCAGGGTGGCACACTAAAGAGTCCACTCACCTGCCCAGCTCCTGCTACTATAACTGGCATCTGACAAAGCCTCCCAGAGGCCCAAGAAATGACATGCTTGGAACTGCCAACACAGGTGCCAGCATATGCTGCCCTGGGGCACAAGGATAGATATGTTTGGCCTATTATTATTATCCCTAAAGACAGAAGATTGGGCCCATCTGACATTCCAGTCCCCAGCACAACTTTACCACTAACAAACACAACCTCCACTAATAACCATACCCTACCACACTCAGGAAACCACAGATACCACTAATGCTATTTATAACTAAAGAAATAAAAAAGAGACTTCACTACTGCATGTACCCAGAAGCAAAACATAACAAAACAAAACAAATTCTGGAATTGAATAATTCATTAAAGGAAAAAAAATACATTCAAAAGTGTCAAGAATAGACTATATCAAATAGAAGAAAAGATTTCAGAACTTGAAGATAGTTTTGTTGAAATAATCTAGACAAAAATAAAGAAAAAAAAAAAAGCCTACCCAACCAATACCACAGACATATCTTTAAGAAAAAGTCGATCCCAACAGAAGCAAATTAAAATAGACAAAGAAATGACAGATATGCAAACATCAACATAAAGAGAGAAGAAACATGAAAAAGGAAGGAAATATGACATCCCTAAAGGGATCAATAGGTTTTATCCAAAAAGAAATTCTCAAAATCTCAGCTGAAGAATTCAAAATATTGATTTTCAAGAAGCTCAATGAGATGCAAGAGAAATCTGAAAACTGATAAAAAGAACTAGAGATATACTCCTAGATATGAATGAGAAATTTACCAAAGAGATAGATATTTAAAGACAAAACAACAAAACAAATTCTGGAATTGAATAATTCATTAAAGGAAAATAATACATTCAAAAGCATCAAAAATAGACTATATCAAATAGAAGAAAAGATTTCAGAACTTGAAGACAGTTTAGTTGAAATAATCTAGACAAAAATAAAGAAAAAATTGGAAAAATATAAAACCAAAGCCTTCAAACTGTTTGGGATAACATGAAGAGACTGAACATTTGAATTACCGGTATTCCCAAGGGTAACGGGAAATCAAAAGTTTAGAAAGTCTATTTAACAAAATAATAGATAGACACTTCCCAAGGTATCAATAGATTTTGGCATCCAGATATAGGAGGCTCAGTGACCTCCTCCAACAAATACAGTGCAAAAAGTCATTTGTCACATCATATTATAAATCAGACTGTCTGAAGTCAAAATGAAAAAATAAATTTTAAAATACCAGGGGAAATTCTGCATCTATCTAGTCACCTATACAGTATATTTCTTATAGATTTGAGACCGTGTTTCCCCTTTTGCCCCAGAAAAATTTAGTGGTACCACCATAGCTCAAGAATGCACAACACAAGCTGCAGACTTCTCAGCAGAAACCTTACAGGCTAGAAGAGAATAGGACGATATATTCAAAATGATGAAAGAAAAAGTCAGACAAAAATTCTATATCCTATTAAGATTATCCTTCATAAATGACGGAGAAATAAATTCTTTCTCAGAAAGCAAATCCTGAGAAAATTTGTCACCATAAAACAGATGATGAAAGAAATTTTCATAGTAATCCTAAGCATTAGAGCAAATTACCACCATGGAAACACGTTAAAGTATAAAACTCACTTGTGAAGCAATCTCACAAAGGACGAAGAAAAAGAAATCAAATGGCACCACAAAAGAAAACCCACCAACCCACAATGACAAATAGTAATAGAAAAAAAAAAAAAGTTTATGAAACCACCCCAAAACAATTAATGACAGGAACAAAACTTCACATATTGATATTTACCTTGAACGCAAATGGATTAAATGCTCCATTTAAATGATATAGATTGTCTGAAAAGATTTTAAAAAGCCACGATCCAGGGGTGGAGGCAAGATGGCCGACTGGAGCCAGCTTTCCACAGAGGTTCCCATCCAGAAGGAGAGTTAAAGGATAGTTAGCAAGTTTAGCAATGGTTTGGAGTTGAGCCAAGAGAAAAGGTTGAAGAATGCACATCAACCCTGCTGAGGCGAGCTGTGACCCCAAGGAAATAAACAATAGGTATAAAATCCATCCTATTTTATACCTATTTTAAACAAGAGGTATGAAATCCAAGTGGATGGGAATCCTCTCCCCCATGAGAAGGGCTTGCAGTATATTATACACAAACAAGTGAGCAGAGTTCAGATCTCTTCCTATTTTATCCCATAGGAGAGACCCTCTAAAAACCAGAATTCCTTCCCCAGAGAGGACCTACTAGTGTGCCATGGCACTCTCCTGCCAGGCATAAAACTGTATATATTCTCTATCTGCAATTCTGAACTTCCAGCACTCTCCTCTACTCTTACCTGGAGGTCTGGAAGCTTGTCTCGCATGGAGTCCAGATGGTTGGGCATTTTTTCAAGAGGTGTGGACAAGGTGTGGGCTGTTGCAGGTCTGTGCTGATTCCATGGCACGGGTGTAAAGAGAAGACAGTCGACCAAGATGGAGAGGGAGAAGCAGTGCTCCATGGCAAAGAGCAGCAGGGGCAGTGGCGGGAACAATAGGGCTCACATCCCTGGGGATATTTTGGAGAGACACTCCCTGCCTCTCTCGGCAACCAGAGAAAGCCAGGCTGGTGGCAGCCACTGTTGGAAAAGATCTGGGACAGAAATGCAGGCCCCATGAGTAAAGGGTATGCCTGAGGCAGTACCCACCTGGGCCTGGGTGCAGCGGGAATGGAGACTAGAATACGCGCACAGAGAAGGCACACCTCCAGGGCGGGGCTGAGTCAGTTAGTGAGCCTAAGAAGCCGCCGGCCCTCAGGGGAACATAGTTGAGACAAAAGTAGGCGGGGCAACAGCACCAGCTCCGGGAGAAACAGACACTGAGAGCTATGTGTGAGTACCAGCCCAGGGAGAGGCAGGAACTGAGAGCTGAATGTGAGCTTTAACCGCATCTGCCCCAACACAGAATGCAGTCAAGACAGAGCTGCCAATTCTTGCCAGAACAGTGGCAACGGCATAGGGTGGGGCTGAGCCGCCATTCCTGTGAACTCAAACAGAGCCTGGTCCGCAGGGTAACATAGCCGGGACAGAAATGCTAACTCTGCCAGAATCTAAGTGGCAACAACATCAATCAGGGGCGGGGCTGGAAATGAGCAAACTGCCCTAGTTTCCATTAAGCACCCAAGGTTGTCAGGCTTCAGCTGCCACTGCCGGCTGGTGGCAGAGGGAGGGCGTCTGGCAGAGGAGACACAGATCCCCTTGTGACTCAGGGAGGCACAAACCCTGGAGCATCTGCTCATTGAAGGGAACTGGGTCACAGCCCTGCAGGGTTACCAGTGTCTTAGTGTGACAGAAGTGTAAGATAGGGAAAGAGACATCAACTTTCCTAGACTAATTCATTTGCTGGGTGGGTCCTTCTGACTCCACAGAGCACCGGAGCGAGTCAGACACCAGGTGCCAGCAGACTCCTGCTATCTAGTTGCTGGTGACCTTTTGAACTTTCCTACTTGAGACTGGGTGCTGACTGGGACAATTGATTTGAACCTCATAACCTGGGGACTATCCAAAGTGGTACCCTGGGTGTGTGGTTGTGGGAAGGTTTGATCTTCCTTTTCAAGTTGTTGTCCGTGGTGGGGTGGGGTGACTTAGTTGCTGGTACTTCTCCACAGCTCAGACTTCAACCAAGAGTAACTGATTCACTAGGGTCAGACAGAGACCAGCTGAAAACAAGACAGAGCCACCTAGTCCCACCACACCAAGCAGGTCCTCAGTGTCTCAGGCCGTAGCACCATACAGGTCCTTTGCAAAGGTCTAGAGGAAAAGGTACAGACACTAGTCCAAGCTTTTGGGCAAAGGGCTAGTTAATCGCTACTCTGGGAGCCCCCAAAAGCAACTTGACCTTATCTACTCATCCAGGCAAACGGTATAAAATAATCATGGGGTGGAATCAGCAGAAAAACTCCAGCAACACAAAAACTCCCTCAAGTAATGACATGGCAGACACACAGAAGATCCCATTCATAAACAAATGGTTGAGATGTCAGAAATTGAATTCAGAAATTGGATTGCAAATAAGATTAATAGAATGGAGGTAAAGTTGGAATTAGAAATTCAAGGACCATTTCAAAAGTTGTCTCAAGAAATCAATGAATCTTTGGTGACAAAATCACCAAAGATTTCGACACAGTGAGACAAGAACTTGCAGCCCTCAAAGATCTGAGAAATATAGTAGAATCCCTCAGTAACAGAATGGAGCAAGTAGAAGAAAGGATTTCTGACATTGAGGACAAAGCTTTTGAATACTCCCAAACACTCAAAGAGGAAGAAAGTGGAGAGCAAAAAGGGATCATTCTCACAGAGAGCTCTGGGATAATTCAAAGAAAACTAATACTCGCTTTATAGGAATTCCTGAAAGTGACAAGGTGGCTTCAAAAGGCCCTGATGCTCTATTCCAGGAGATTATCAAACAGAACTTCCCAGACATGCCAAGAGATTCTGAAATACAGACAGCAGTCAGTTTCAGAACCCCACAAACTCAACCTGAATAAGGCATCTCCCAGACACATCATAATTAACTTCACCAAAGTTTATATGATGGAGAAAATTCTGAAAGTAGCCAGACATAAGAAAACTATAACGTACAAGGGGAAGAATATTAGAATGACTGCAAATCTCTCTGCTGAAACCTTTCAAGCTAGAAAAGGGAGTTCGTCGACTTTTAATCTCCTGAAAAAAAAAATAATTTTCAACCCAGGATCCTGTATCCAGCAAAACTGAATTTCATTTATGATTGAGAAATTAAACACTTTAATGACATTCACATGTTGAAGAAATTTGCCATACCTAAACCAGTTCTCCATGATATTCTCAGACCTATCCTCCATATGACCAGCACAATCCTCTACCACCAAAGTAAACTCACTCAGAAATTTTTGATCAAATTCCAACTGCCACAGTGGCAAAAGGATTAATAATGTCCACTGGACTTTTGAAAAACTCCATACCCAAAATTCTACCAGGCTTATCAATATTCTCAATTAATGTGAATTCTGTGTGCCACTAACAGGCACAGGTTGGCTGACTGGATATAAAATCTCAGGCCAGATATCTGCTGCATACAAGAATCTCACCTTACCTTAAAAGATAAATATAGACTCAGGGTGAAAGGATGGTCATCTATATTTTGGGCAAATGGAAAGCAGAAAAAAACTGGTGTTGCAATTTTATTTACAGATACAATAGGCTTTAAAACAACAAAAGTAAGGAAAGATAAGGATGGTCACTTCATATTTGTTAGGGGTAACACTCAACATGTTGAGATTTCAGTTATTAACATTTATGCACCCAACCAGAATGTGTCTCAATTTATAAAAGAGACTCTAACACACATGAGCAACTTGCTTTCCTCCAGACCCATAATGGTCAGAGATTTTAACACTCCTTTGGCAGTGTTGGATACATCCTCCAATAAGAAGCTGAGCAAAGAAATTTTAGATTTAAACTTAACCATTGAACATTTGGATTTAACAGACATCTATAGAACATTTCATCCTAACAAAATTTAATACACATTCTTCTCATCAGCCCATGGAACATCCTCCAAAATTATTCACAACTTAGGTCACAATTCTAACCTCAGCACATTTAAAAGAACAGAAATTATTCCTTGCATCTTTGCAGAGCATCATGGGTAAAAGTTGAACTCAATAACAACAGGAATATGCATACTCATACAAAAACATGGAAACTAAATAACCTTATGTTGAACGACAGCTGGGTCATAGATGAGATTAAGAAGGAAATTACCAAAATTTGGAATAAAATGATAATGAAGACACGAATTACTAGAACCTCTGGGATACTGCAAAGCAGTCCTAAGAGGAAAAGTTATAGCACCGCAAGCCTTCTTCAAGAGAACGGAAAGAGAGGAAGTTAACAACTTAATGGGACAGCTCAAGCAACTGGAAAAGGAAGAATATTCCAATCCCAAACATAGCAGAAGAAAAGAAATAATCAAAATTAGAGCAGAATTAAATGAAATTGAAAACCAAAAGATTATACAACAGATCAATAAATCAGTAAGTTTGTTTTTGAAAAGGTCAGTAAAATAGATAAACCTTTGACTAACCTAACCAGGAAAGAAAGAGTAAAATCTCTACTTTCATCAGTCAAAAATGGCAAAGATGAAATAACAACAGACTCCTCAGAAATTCAAAAAAGGCTTAATGAATATTACAAGAAACTCTATTCTCAGAAATAGGAAAATTTGAAGGAAATAGACCAATACTTCGAAGTACACCACCTTCCTAGACTTAGCCAGAATGGAGTGGAAATGTTGAACAGGCCTATATCAAGTTCTGAAATAGCATCAACTATACAAAACCTCCCTAAAAAGAAAAGCCCAGGACCAGACGGCTTCACATCAGAATTCTACCCAACTTTTAAGGAGGAACTAGTACCTATATTACTTAACCTTTTCCAAAATACAGAAAAAGAAGGAATACTACCCAACACATTCTACGAAGCAAACATCACCTTGATCCCCAAACAAGGAAAAGACCCAACAAGAAAAGAAAATTATAGACCAATATCACTAATGAATATTGATGCAAAAAGATTCAACAAGATCTTAGCAAACAGAATCCAGCAACAGATCAAACAAATTATACACCATGACCAAGTGGGTTTTATCCCAGGGTCTCAAGGCTGGTTCAATATACGTAAATCTATAAATATAATTCATCACAAAAACAAATTAAAAAACAAAGACCATATGATTCTCTTAATTGATGCAGAAAAAAGCTTTCGATAATATCCAGCATCCCTTCATGATCGGAACACTTAAGAAAATCGGTATAGAAGGGACCTTTCTTAAACTGATAGACACCATCTACAACAAACCCACAACCAATATCATATTGAATGGAATTAAATTGAAATCATTTCCACTCAGATAAGGAACCAGGCAAGGTTGCCCATTGTCTCCACTGCTTTTTAAGATTGTAATGGAAGTCTTAGCCATTGCAATTAGGCAAGAAAAGGCAATCAAGGGTATTCATATAGGGTCAGAGGAGATCAAACATTCACTCTTTGCAGATGATATGATTGTATATATGGAAAACACCAGGGATTCTACTACAAAACCCTTAAAAGTGATCAAGGAATACAGCAGCATCTCAGTTTACAAAATCAACACTCATAAATCAGTAACCTTTATATATACCAACGATAGTCAAGCTGAAAAAACACTTAGGGACTCTATTCCTTTCACAATAGGAAGATGCCAAAGAAGATGAAATATTTGGGAGTTTATCTAACAAAGGACGTGAAAGATCTCTATAATGAGAACTATGAAACTTTAAGAAAAGAAATAGCTGAAGATGTTAACAAATGGAAAAACATACCATGCTCACGGCTGGGAAGAATCAACATTGTTAAAATGTCCATACTACCCAAAGCAATATACAATTTTAATGCAATCCCTATTAAAGCTCCACTGTCATACTTTAAAGATCTAAAAAAAAATACTTCATTTTATATGGAATCAGAAAAAACCTCATATAGCCAAAACATTACTCAGAAATAAAAACAAAGCAGGAGGAATCATGCTACCAGACCTCATATTATATTATAAATTTATAGTGATCAAAACTGTATGGTACTGCCACAAAAAGAGAGGTAGATGTATGGAACAGTATAGAGAACCAAGAGATGAACCCATGTACTTAACGTTATTTGATCTTCGATAAGCCAATTAAAATCATTCAGTGGGGAAAAGATTCCCTATTTAACAAATGGTGCTGGCTGAACTGGGTGGAGACCTGTAGAAGACTGAAACTTGACCCACACCTTTCACCATTAACTAAGATAGACTCTCACTGGATTAAAGATTTAAACTTAAGACATGAAATTATAAAAATACTAGAAGAAAGTGCAGAGAAAACACTTGAAGAAATCGGCCCGGGTGAATATTTAATGAGGAAGACACCCATGGCAATTGAAGCAACACCAAAAATACATTACTGGGATCTAATAAAACTAAAAAGCTTCTGAAAAGCAAAAAAATACAGTAAATAAAGCAAGCAGAGTACCCTCAGAATAGAAGATATTTGCAGGTTATGTCTCTGACAAACGTTTAATAACCAGAATCCACAGAGAACTCAAACGTATTAGCAAGAAAAGAACAAGTGATCCCATCGCAGGCTGGGCAAGGGACTTGAAGAGAAACTTCTCTGAAGAAGACAGGCTCACAGCCTACAGAGACATGAAAAAATGCTCATCATCCTTAATCATCAGAGAAATGCAAATCAAAACCACTTTGAGATATCATCTAACTTCAGTAGGATTAGCCCACATCACAAAATCTCAAAACCAGAGATGCTGGCATGGATGTGGAGAAAAGGGAACACTTCTACACTGCTGGTGGGAATGCAAACTACTATGTTCCCTTTGGAAAGATGTTTGTAGATCACGTAAGGATCTAAAAATAGACCTGCCATTTGATCCTTTAATTCCTCTACTAGGTATATGTCCAGAAGACCAAAAATCACTTTATAACAAAGGTATTTGTACCAGAATGTTTATTGCAGCCCAATTCATAATTCTAAGTCGTGGAAGAAGCCCAAGTACCCACTGACCCATGAATGGATTAATAAATTGTGGTATATGTACACCATGGAATATTATGCAGCCTTAAAGAAAGATGAAGATTTTACCTCTTTCATGTTTACATGAAAGTATTCTTAGCAAAGTTATCTTCTTAGCAAAGTATCTCACGAGTGGAAGAAAAAGTATCCAATGTACTCAGCCCTACTATGAAACCAATTATAGTTTTCATATGAAAGCTATAACCCAACTATAGCCCAAGAAGAAGGAGAGTTATGAAAAGAAGGGGAGGGGAGGGGGAAGGAAGGGTGGAGACAGGGTAATTGGTAGCAACACACCTATGGTGCATTTTACAAGGGTACATGTTAAATTTACTAAGTGTAGAGCATAATTGTCTTAACACAATAACTAAGAAAATGCAGTAAAGGCTATGTTAACCAGTTTGATGAAAATATTTCAAGTAATATATAAAACCAGCACATTGTACCCCATGATTGCATTAATGTACACAGCTATGATTTAATAAAAAGAAAAAAAAAAAGCCATGATCCAACTATATTATGCTTATAAGAAACTCATCTTACCTGAAAAGATACATCTAAACTAAAGGGGGTGAAAAAAAGATATTCCATGCACACTGAAACCAAAAGTGAGCAGGTATAGCTATACTTATATCAAATAAAACTGACTTTAAGTCAGAAACAGTAAAGAAAAAAAAAGGTAATTATAGAAGGAAGGTAATTATAGAATGGTAAAGAGAACAATTCAACAAGAGGAAATACAATTTTAAATATATATACAACCAAGCAGCCAGATTCACAAAGCAAATACTAGACCTAAAGAGATAGACTACAATATAATAGTGGGGTACTTAAGATACCGCTCACAGCAGCCACAGAAAATCAATAGAGAAATATTGAACTTAAACTGGACTTTAGATTAAATAGACCTAACAGACATTTACCAAACATTCTACCCAATATTGCAGAATGTACGTTAGTATCATCAGCGCGTGGAACATTCTCTGAAATAAGACCTTATGTTAGACCACAAAACAAGTCTTAGAAAATTTCTGAAAATCAAAATCATATAAAGTATCGTCTTAGACTACAGTGGAATAAAACTATAAATCAATACAAAGAGGAAATATGGGAACTATACAAATGCATGGTAATTAAGCAACATGCTCCCAAATGACCACTGATAAAGAAATTAAGATGGACATTTAAAAAGAAATCTGAAACAAATTAAAATGTAAACACACCATACCAAAACTGTTGGATCCAGTAAAAGCAGTGCTGAGAGAAATTTATAGCTACACATGCTTACCTCAAAAAAACAGAACGATTAAAAGATAACAATCCAACAACAAACCTCAAGGAACTAGAAAAGAATAAACCAACCCCCCCAAATTAGAAGAACGAAAGAAATAACAAAGATCAGAACTAAATTAAACAGAAAATAATAAAACAATACAGAACACTGATGAAATGAAAGGTTTGTTCTTTGAAAAGACACAAAATTTATAAACCCCTAGCTATACTAACCTAGATGAGAGAAGACCAAATAAACAAAATCAGAAATGAAAAAGGAGACATTACAACTGATTATTACAGAAGTACATAACGATCGGAGACTGTTATGAATAATTATAGTGTCAGAAAACCTAGAAGAAATAGATAAATTCTTGGAAGCATACCACCTGCCCAGATTGAACCAGGAAGAAACAGAAGAACTGAACAGACTAACAGTGAGTAGTGACACTGAACCAGTAATAAAAGGTCTCCAAAAGAAAAGCCCAGGACTAAATGGACTCACAGACAAATTCAACCAACATATAGAGAACTATAGAAAACTAACTATAGAGAACAAGAGAACTAACACCAATTTTCCTGAAACTGTCCCGAAACTCAAGGATAGTATTCTAACTCATTTTATGAGGCTAGTACTACTCTGATATCAAAAACAGTCAAGACCATACAAGAAAGGAAAACTACAGACCAATATCCATAATGAACACAGACACAAAATTCTTCAACAAAATAAACTAGTGAATTGAATCCAATAGAACATCAAACAGATAACTGTAATTTAGTGGGTTTAATACAAGGGATGGAAGGATGGTTTGCATGCAAATCAATAAATGTGATATATCACATGAACTGAACGAAGAACAAAAACCATATGATTATCTCAATACATGTAGAAAAAGCATTTGATGAAATTCAGCATCCTTTCATAATAAAAACCTTCTACAAATTAAGATAATAAAAGGAACATACCTCAAAATAATAAAGACCATATAGAACACACCCATAGCTGACATAGTGAATGCGGAAAACATGAAAGCATTTCCTCTAAGGACTGGAACAAGGCAAGGATGCTCACTTTAACCCCTCCTATTCAACATAGTACTAGAAGTTTTGACCAGAGCAATCAGGCAAGAGAGAGAAAAAAAAAAAGGTATGCAAACTGGAATAAAAGAAGTTAAATTATACCTGCTTGCTGATAATATGACCCTCTATCTAGAAAACCCCAGACTCCATTAAAACACTTTTTTGATAAATGAATTCAGTAAAGGTTTCAGGATACTAAAATCAGTGATCAGTCATCACCAATAACTATCTAGCTGAGAAAGAAATCAAGAAGGCAAATCTATTTACAATAGCAAACAACAACAACAAAACAAAACACCTAGGAATAAGTTTAACCAGGAGGTGAACAGATTTCTACAAGGAAAACTACAAAATACTGATGAAAAGACGTTGAAGATGGGACAAACAGATGGAAAAACAACACACGCTCATGGATCAAATTAACACTGTTACAAAGGCAATACTGCCCCCCAAAAGCTACAGATTCAATGCAATCCCTATCACAATACCAACATCATTTTCATAGAATTAGAAAAAACAATCCTAAAATTTAAATGAAACAAGAAAAAGAGCCCGAATAATCAAAGCAATTCTAAGCAAAAAGAATAAAGCTGGAAGCAACATATTACTTGACTTGAATTTATATTACAAGACTACAGTAACCCAAACAGCATCATACTGGTATAAAAATAGATCCATAGATCAATGGAATAGAATAGAGAACCCAGAAATAAAGCTACTTACAGTCAATTGATCTTTGCAAAGCTGACAAGAACAAGCATTGAAGACAGGACACCCTCTGCATAAACAGTGCTGGGAGAATTGGACAGCCATATGCAGAAGAATGAAACTGAGTCCCCATCTCTTATCATCTACAAAAATCAACTCAAGGTGGTTTAAAGATTTAAATAGAAGACCCAAGGAACATACCTCACACTATGACCTATTTTTTTTTTCTTTTTTTAAGAGACAGTTTCACTACATTGCCTAGGCTAGTCTGGAACACCTAGATTCAAGTAATTCTCCTGCCTCAGCCTCTCAAGTAGCTGGGACTAAGACTCAAAATTATGAAAATACTGGAATAAAATCTTGGGAAAACTTTTCTGAACATGGGTCTAAGCAAAGAATTATGACTAAGACCTCAAAAGCATAGGCAACAATGACAAAAACAGACAAATGGTACTTAATTAAACTAAACCGCTTCTAGAAGCAAAAGAAATAATCAACAGAATGAAAAGACCCATTGCATGGGAGAAAATATCTTCAAACTATTCATCCAACTGGGGACTAACATTTAGAATGCACAAGGAAACCAAATACATGTAACTCAACAAAAAATTCCCCAAATAATACCATTAAAAAGTGGGCAAAGGAAATGAATATATTTTGCAAAAGAAAATATACAAGTAGCCAACAGGTATATGAAAAGATGCTCAATGTTCCTAATTATTAGAGCAACACAAATCAAAACCACAATGAAATATCCCAGTCAGAATGGCTGTTATTAAAAAGACAAAAAATAACAGATGTTGGTAAGGATGTAGAGAAAAGCAAACTCTTGTACACTACAAGTAGGAATGTTAATTAGTGTAGCATCTGTGGAAAATAGTATGGAGATTTCTCAAAGAATTAAAAATAGAAATACTATTTGATACAGCAATCCTACTACTGGCTCTCTACTCAAAGGAAAATAAATCAGTATGTCAAAAAGATACTTGCACTCACACGTTTATTATAGTGCTATTCACAAAAGCAAAGATATGCAATCAACCTATGTATCCATTAACAGATGAATGGATAAAGAAACAGAATGGATAAAGAATTGGTATATGCACAATGGAATACTATTCAGCCATAAAAAAGAATGAAATCATGTCTTCTGTTGCAACATGGATGGGACTAGAGGCCCATTATCTTAAGTGAAACAAGCTAGGCACAGAAAGACAAATACAGCATTCTCTCACTCATAAGTGGATGCTAAGAAATGTGTTCACACGGACATAGAGAGTGGAGTGATAATGGAGAATCAGAAGAGTAAGAGGGGAGTATGGGGAGGATGATGAGAAATTGGTTAATAGGTACAATGTAAGTTATTCTGATAAAGGACACCCTGAAAGCCCTGACTTGATCACTACGCTATCTATGCATGTAATACAATACCACATAAACCCATAAATTTGTATAAACAAACAGGAAAACGAAAAAGAATTGGAAATGTTAACTGTATCTACCAATGGAATATTATATAGATAATAAAAATGACATGGTTTATACAAACTTAAAAAGGAAAATCTGATTTTATAAATATACCTGTATGTATATGTGTGTGTGTGTGTAAATTCTACATATTTATTCCACACCTGCATTATTCTAAAATATCTGAAATGTCATGGTAAGTACATTCCATCTGTTATTAGGTCAATTGGTATCAAAACACTGTTACATGCCCTTATAATGAACTAACTGGTAATAGGTTAAAAAAATAAGCATTGACAGAGAGGTCCTCCATCAGGACCACCTTGATGGAGGTCTAGTTAAAACCAGAAGCTTAACTGTCACAAAAAGGAAGTCTTCACCCCTTAAAGGAAGCTGCATTTGTTCTAGCCTGGCAACCAGGTTCTCCTCTTCACTTGAAGGGAAGGACCTGGGGAAAAGACACTAAGGAAAGTGGACTGGTCCCTGGGATGCCCTGGTCACCATGCTTATGGCCATCCAATTGGCTGGATTAAAAGACTGGGCACATCCTTCTCACATCAAGCCTTCTCCCCCTCAGAAAACCAATAAACCTGAACCCAGCCAGTGGAAAAAAAATTGTATTGACTCTTAAAAATAATGAATATAACTCTCCTATACATACAACAATCCCAACTTTACTGAGTTAAATTTCTTACACTTTTTTATATGGCCTAACATTAAGGTATTGTTCCCAGTTTCTTATCTCATTTTATAACATTAAAATGCTTCCAATAAAAAGGAATAAAAAATCCAATACAGTTAAAAAAGAAGGCAATAAAAAGTAAAAGTAAAAATCCTATTCTCTAAAACAACAATTAAGCCTACAAATTTAAATTGCAAACAATGAAAATTATAAAAATTAAAATTCTCATAGCAAGATTCACCTACTCTTGAATAGAGAGCTTGGATTTTTATTTTTCTAAACTATTTGAGAATTTTATTGCGTTTAAATCCAGACACAGTCATTAGGTTTTTCTAAAACAGAACATCTGCAATGAGTAAAAATTATTCTGAAAACATTTACAATTTTCACTTCCTGATATAAATGCTCAAATTTCTGACATTAATGTTACATACATTCAGATTTATAGTCAGATCGTGTGAGCAAAAGATAGCAATTTTCCTAGTCTACCACATTACCTAAAGAGCAACTTTCCTGTACCTTGCCTCTTCTCGCCTTTCACTGACCGATGTGCCTCCGAAGTCTGGCATCAGACAAGTTGATTTCAAGAATTAATTTAGGATACTTTCAAAATGTCAATAAAACTGCACTAAACTTTAAATTTACATAGAGTATTTATATGCTAACCTACGATAAAGAAAAAATAATTTTAGATACTTGTCAAGATTTCACTTTCATTTTAATTTTAATGTCAGAACAGTGACATCTGCAATTAGGAATGGAAGCAAGGAAGCAAGGTAAGGGGTGGCAGCCAGACGGCGCTGGGTCCCACCTGCAACATCACCACCAGACCTTCTGCTGATTGTGTTGATCATTACTCTTTGCCATAGATGTGGAAGGCAGGCAGGGGAGATGGCAGTAAAAGGTAATCCAGATAGTGAGGAATAAACAACAAATTGCTGCCCATCTGTCAAGGACACTTAATACTACTTCACCAGAGCTGTGTGAATACTGCAGGCCACACACTATGCTCAGGCACTCATGGGGAGCAATAACATCAACAGTGTCAGATTCAAGGACTAGACACGTGGCGATTGAAAAACTTAACAAAAATAGAATATGCATCAACACTCCAGATGCTCACTGTAGCTACCACACGAATGACAGTCTGTTTTATATGTATCAATTGTGTTGTATGGACTTAAATGGAATGAAATTTTTAAATTTCATTGAGAAACAATTAACATTTGTGAACTCAAACTGAAGATACGTAGATTTGGTTAAGAATTTTAATTATTTATCTGATAAGCATCAATTAAAGAGAGAGAATATATAATAGCATCTAATTCAATTATCAGTCACTAAAATTCAGAAATAAAGGCAAAACTTTTTTGAAAGTATTATGTAAGAGATATGGGAAATGATTTGACTAAAACAATTTAAAGCTCACTGCCCGAAGCTCAGTGGTTAGGATGCCAGTCACATACACTGAGGCAGGAGGGTTTGAACCCGGCCTGAGTCTGCTAAACAACAATGACAACTGCAACAAAAAAGTAGCTGGGCATTGTCACGAGTGCCTTTAGTCCCGGCTACTTGGGAGGCTGAAGCAAGAGAATCACCTAAGCCCAAGACCTGGAGGTTGCTGTGAGCTATTGACCCCACAGCACTCTACCAAGGATGACATAAGGAGACTCTGTCTCAAAAAAAAAAAAAAAATTAAATTAAAATTTTGTGGTGTTTTCTTTTTTTTTTTTTTTGCAATTTTTGGCCAGGGCTGGGTTTGAACCCACCACCTCCGGCAGATGGAGCCGGTGCCCTACTCCTTTGAGCCACAGGTGCTGCCCAAATTTTGTGTATTTTGTAGAAACACATAAAGCTCACCTAAATAACGCAGAAACACTATTTTTTTTAGTCAATTAATTTGTACCTTTACTTTATTTCAAAAATAAAAAGAGGTTTGTTTTTTTTTCTCCTCTAAGTGGGAGACTAGTATAAATCAGATTATAGGCAACATTTTCAGCTTAGGTAAGGTACATAAGTTACTATTAAAAGCATCTCTCTATATGTCAACAGGTATTATTAAAAGCATCTCTCTATATGTCAACAATAAAAATTTAGGCTGAAATCTGTTACAGAAATTTGGCAAATTAAACACAAAGGTTAGAAACAATGAAGTGAATTCCATTCTTATTAAGGCTGGGCACAGTGGCTTATGCCCAGCACTCTGGGAGGCCCAGGTAGGTGGATTATTTGAGTTCAGGAGTTTGAGACTACCCTGAGCAAGGGTGGGACCCCATCTCACAGAAAAAACTAGCGTGTGGTGGCCAGTATTTGTAGTCCCAGCTACTCTGGAGGCTGAGCCAAGAGGACTGACTGAGCCTAAAAGTTTGAAGTTGCTGTGAGCTATCATGCCAAGGCACTCTACCCAGGGTGACAGAGTGAGTCTCTGTCCTGAAAAATACAATAAATAGGACAGTGCCTGTGGCTCAAAGGAGTAGGGCGCCAGCCCCATGTAACCAGAGGTGGCAGGTTCAAACCCGGCCCTGGCCCAAAATTGAAAAAAAAAAAAAAAATTAAAAAATGAAATAAAAGTTATAACCAAAGGTTGGGCTTTTAAAAAAATAATTAAATTTGATTTTAAATTTAGTAAATGCCTAAATTTTAAAATTCAATGTCTTATTTTTTTGGTTTTTACAAGAAATGTTTTAAAGTCATGCACTGGAGGTCACTGCTCTTTAAGTTAACAAAATTGACAGACTTTCCGTCTTAATTTTTGTCTACTTAGGGGCATCTGTGCTTATATGAACAGTGTAAAAACAAGAGCAAGTGTGAGTCTCTGTCAGAAAGCACTATCATAGAAACAACAATTAAACATACTTTTCCTATTAAAATGGCTCCTCAAAGATCGTCCCTTTTACTTAACATAAAATAAATCTACATATTGTAACACAATAAATTTGTAATTTAAAAGAAGCTATCTTCTTTTAAATTAGGTTATAATCCAAACTTTTCATTAGTTTATATGCCTTCTACCTTCCTTAATTCCTCTCAAATCATTCCAACTATATTTTCTCATTTTGGGGGGTATCAATATATTTCTTAGGTCCTAAAATGGACATATCAACTACAAAGCATTTTCCAAGTTACGTATCTAAAATTTTTAGCATAGGTTAACAAAAATACGATTGACTTACCCACAAATTTCATATAAACTAATCCAAGTAATTGTACTAGAGCAAAGATACCCAAACCTGAAATCAGGACAGGGCCGTGTACTGGTGTACAAGCTGCAAAAACAAAGTTTTGGATTAGAAATGGGAATGAAATAAATAAGATTTTAAAATAAATTGATAATAATAGTAATAATAACAAGTTTTAAGGTAATTATATTTATAATGATTGAAAAATAAAAATTATCTATATATGAGTTTCATTGCTATTAACTCAGTAAAATGACTCCAAATTATTTAAAAAAAAAGCTCAACTCTGCATAACACACACCTTATTATACACGGACCAAGACTAATGAAGAATAGTGTGTACAAATTTTAAGGCTCCAGCCAGTCAGAGCTTGGTTATTATTTCAAAAGTTCTTCCACAAATATAGCCATAGCAGTTTGGCTGCTTGAACAATCAGCCCACAAGCCACATATATAGACATTATGCTTGTAGCAATGTGGAAAGTACTATTCTCACTGCAGGAAAACTTAGTTTAAAAACAAAAGCTCAGGGGCGGCGCCTCTGGCTCAAAGGGGTAGGGCGCCAGCCCCATATGCGGGAGGTGGCAGGTTCAAGCCCAGCCCTGGCCAGAAACTGCAAAAAAATAAAAAAATTTAAAAAACTCACAACATGAAATATTGTCAAGTTGGTACAGAAACAGGAAGTCTCATTCGTTGGTGGTGGTAACCGGTGGTGGTAATGCAAAATGAGACAGCCATTTTGATACTAAGAGTTTGGCAGTTTATTAACAAAACCAAACACACCCTTAACATAGAGCAATAGTATTCTTTGGTATTTACCCCAATGGAGTTAAAAAACATTATGTCCACACAAAAAATATGCACATAGATATTTATAGCAAGTTTATTCATGGTCACAAAAAAATGGAAAGTAACAAGATGTCCTTCAACAGGTGATGGCATAAACAAACCATGGACATCCACACAACGGAATGATATTCAGCTCCGAAAATGAATGATCGATCAAGGCATGAAAAGACACGCAGGAAAGTTAGATGCATATTTCTAAGTGGAAGAAGTCAATCTGAAAAGACTACATAATACAGGACTCCAACTAGAAGGTATTCTGGAAAACTGCAAAATGATGGCTACAGTAAAAAAATTAGTGTTGTCAGGGCTTTGGGGAGAGAGCAAGATGAATAGGTGGAGCACAGGGGAATTTTAGGACAATGACACTATTCCGTATGATACTACAATGGTGGACACAGGTCCTCATACAGTTTTCAAAATGCATAGAACATACAACATCATAAGTGAACCCTAATGTAAACTATGAACTCTGGGCAATAATGATGTTGTCAATGTTGGTTCATCACTTGTAACAAACGTGTTACTCTGGTGGAGGATCCTAAGGAGGAGGATCTGGAGGGGGTTAGGTTACATGGGAATTCTCTATACTTTCTACTCAAGTTTTTTGTGAACCTAAAACTGCCCTAAGAAAATATTAAAAGAAAAAGAAAGACAGAAAAAAAAAAGAAGAAGAAGAAGAAAGAAGAGGTCTGTCCAAGAGTAATCCAAATCAGGACTACAGGCAGATGTGACTCTTACCTGAAATACATAGACTCAGTCCAACCCCAGCAAGTACATAGACCAGCACTTGAATAATCAGTAGGGCAATGACGAAGGAGGTAATCCCAAAAGCTGGAGGAAGGTAAAGAATTTAACAGAGTATTTAAGAAGCAATCACTCCTATCCGTATTTGGTGCAATTAGGAATACCCTAGGACCAAAGACTGACTCTGGAGTTCCTTGTCATATGGCAGATGCTTTTCCATTTACTTCCACACAAGTAGTCAGCTCCAAGTTCACATATTCAGCAGCTTTCTATTTTCATGGTCAGCTAAGCTGGACTGGCAGTTTTTACCCTGATTCTTAGAATGATGCTGCTTTTACCACACTTGTGCATTTTGCAGTGGGGGTAGCTATTATGTTTGGCTTCTCCACATGCACAAAGAATTACTCTGGTGGAGAGAACTGTTATGCAAACATGTGATCATAAATATCTGATTCCATCTGGTACAGGAAAGTTGTAATTTTATAATGAATCAATACCTTTCTGATATACACTGAGTCAGTGACAGACTCTAAGACCAAGTGTTAGATGTGACTCTAATAATAACAAAAATATATTAGTGATTTATTTTCAAAATACAGTAGAAATAACACTAATTATACTTTGGATATCTATGCTATCTTTTAAAACTACAGTATCAAGGTTTGCTATTAACTAAAAAAAAGTTTCTACTATTTGTGATTTATAACCCCATTTTATATTAAAAGAAGTAGTCTTTTTAACAGAGAGGATTAACAAAAGAAGAGAAAGACTGTGTTTAAGATCTATTTATAAATTTAAAAAATTGAAATTAGAATATGAAGATGATTATTAAGATATTAATTATACTATTAAAATTATGCTGACTGGTATCTAGTATGTATGATAATTACATTTTCAAAATAATCAAATGCCTTAAAGACTTAGGATAACCTTAAAAGTAGTCTGAATGGAGAAATGTTCATGAAGAATAGCCTGGAAAATCTTTTAATAAATCATATTTATTTTAGTTGTAGAAAGAAAACGATATAAGAATATTTTCACCAAAATATTTAAATGAATGAAAATTGTAGGCAAAATCATGCAGTAACAACAAATGCTCACCTGTTTTAAACACATAGTAGTTAAGTATTATTAATAATCCTGTAGAAGTTACAATTAAACCAAGTCCAGTAGCATTCTTTATTGAATATTCACCTGTTAATAAATAAAAATATTTAAAAATATTTTCCTACATACTTTCCAATCTTCAGGAAGCTAACATAATTTATTAAATGTATTAATCTCAATACTACTCTTATAAACTTTGGAAAGTTTAAAAATATATGTTTCCTTCAAAGCTTCAGACAGAATTAGTGACAACTTTTGGATTATTTAAGACCCAAACTTAAGACATCCAAGTCTCAACGTGTTGAAACTTTAGATAGGCTCTACCTCTTTCTTACTATCTTACAGAATTCCAGATGAGAAACCTTGTACTCATCGTCTACCATTCCCTTCATTTGCTGTATTCAATATAGCCCCAAATGAAATTAATTGTTCTTTCAAATTGCCCTCTGAATTCACTTCCTTTCTCCCTACACCCCCACTAGTCCCAGAGGCAGCAGAGCTGCCCAATTTACATCTTTACATATTATACCTGAACTGCATTCTCCTCTAAAAACAATGGCTGGGTATTACAGTCTACCTCTGAATCCTGGCCTTTATTTGCTTTTCTTTTCTCGTGCTACAGGCCCTTATTTCCTACCTCCACAAACCTCCCCCAGATGCAACTGCCATTTTAGACAGACCTAGTTCTATTCCATGTCCTGGGCCACTGAAGTTTTCCTCTGTAGTAGGTGGTAAATCCCTAGAAATTAGTGGGTTCTAATCCCTGGATTCTGAGAATATTACCTTATATGTCAAAAAAAATTACATTATATGGCAAAAGATATGACTGAGTGAAGGACCTTGAAAGGAGGAGCTTATTCTGGATTATATAGGTGAATCCTAGTTCCAATCCTAGTTCCTTTTAAGAGAAAGGCAGAGGGAGATCAAACCAAAAAAAGAAAAGAAAAAGATTGTATTTCTTCATCTAATACAGAATCTAGAAGAGGCAAGGAATGAATTCTCCCCCAGAGCCTTTTGAGGGAACATGGCCTAGACAACACCCTAATTTCAGACTTATGAGCTCAGAGCAGCAAGCCACCCAGTTTGTGGTAATTTGTTCCAACAGCCCTAGGAAATGAATAAATGAATACACCCCCCTCCCCAAGGCCCTCACCTACATTCTACTTTTCCTCCTAGTAACTGTACATCTTACCTGGGACAAAAAGAATGGCTCCAACAATGATGATTATGGTGACCAATAGTCCAGCAACAAGTAAACCAATGGTTTTCTCGTCCATACGACCGGATCTATATTGAAGTGCTTTAAAAAACAACAACAAAGAATTATGATCTCAGTCACAAGTGAATCCACGTTGGTAATTTATAAGATAGGGAGACACAGTTGCAAACTTCATTCCATCAAGTCACTTCATATTTTTCATAAGCAAATGGTCCGTGTCATGGCAGTATAAACACGGACACTGAATTCACAGGTGATGCCTTATTGCCTTACATTTTAAAGAATGAAGTTCTATAAAATGGGCTTTCTCAAGTGAGGAATTATTAACATTTTGAGCTAGATAATTCTTTGTATATGGCGGCTCCTCTGTGCATTCCACATTGTTTCATAGTTCCCCTGGCCACTACATGCCAGATACCAGTAGCAGCCTCCAGTTGTCACTCAAACTCCAGTCAATCAAACTGTTTCCAGGCAATGCCAACATCCCCTGATGAGCAAAATCACCCCAGAATGACAACACATCACTAGTGTGCATCATGTGAATGGGAAGTAACTGGTTAATTAACAATATGGAAAAAGAGAGAACTTTGCTCCACCGTCTATAAAATTAGTTAATCCATCTGGAAATCTGGACATTTTGTTTTGAGAAAGAGAACAGAATTAACATTGGACCAATCACACTTTTGTGAAATCCTAAGGAAGAAAAAGAACTTAAATTGTTAACTAAAATATTTTAATACAAATAAATTACAAAGACTCAACAGAATTCATCATATATGTTATTGTTTCTAATGCTAGCTCTATTGTCAAGTGCCTAGTACCTTTCCTGAAAGAATGACGCAAAGGATGAGTCTTAAAGTGTTATTTCTTTTGCTACATATTGACCTTTTTGGTTGGTTAATATTAAAATTAATTTTGCATTGGGCGGCGCCTGTGGCTCAGTTGGTAAGGCGCCGGCCCCATATACCGAGGGTGGTGGGTTCAAACCCAGCCCCGGCCAAACTGCAACCAAAAAATAGCCGGGCGTTGTGGCGGGCGCCTGTGGTCCCAGCTACTCGGGAGGCTGAGGCAAGAGAATCGCTTAAGCCCAGGAGTTGGAGGTTGCTGTGAGCTGTGTGAGGCCATGGCACTCTACCGAGGGCCATAAAGTGAGACTCTGTCTCTACAAAAAAAAAAAAAAAAAAAAAATTAATTTTGCATCAAGAAAGTTATTTAAGGTAACCTAAAATAGAGGTTGTGACTAAAATTCTGCGGTGTGTCATCCACACGTGGATATTCTCCACGTCAGTAATCAATAGGTGGGTAACTGCTACAAGGGGGAAATATGTTAAATGTTATAGTTAACATTTAACTTACCTCTTAAATACTGTAAAAACAACGAGTAAATCCCTAAACGAGCATGACAAAAATCTATGTTTAAGGTGTACTATAGGCACCTGAAGACTTTTTGAATCCTTACCTACCCATATTGTAGGTTATGACCTTGATTTTAGTCTCTCTCTAAGCAATAAATAATAAATCCTGAAGCTGAATAACTGAAATCCACATTAATCAGAAAAGATCCCCAAGATTTTATATGATCTGTTACCTCCATCCAGTCTCAGAGCTCATGTGACTCTTACTCAAGTCATACCTCTGCCTTCTTATAAGGCACAGAGTTTGCACAGCTTCTTTATTTTCTAGGCCAGTGGTTCTCAACCTTCCTAATGCCACAACCCTGTAATACGGTTCCAGTAGGTCCTGACCCACAGGTTGAGAACCGCTGTCTAGGCTCAAATACTAGGCAGAATGAAATTGATTGTATGGGTCACAAAAGTCACAGACACAGAAAAAGAAACTTTCTCTTGACACATGTCACATTTTCCATTTTAATCCTATGTATATTATTATCTAAATAGACATTGAAGGTTCTGCAAGGGGTTGTAAAATTGAAGTTCTGTCAAATATACCTCACGATTCATCAAGCTTTGATAAGAGACTCTTTTGGGTTTAATTCAACACATGAAAGAGCTACTAAGATCAAGCAACAAGAACTGGCCTTATAGTACAGTATAATTGCATGCAAAAGGTTGACTGATGTTATTCTTAAAAAAAATCAAGGAGTTTGAATTTCATATAAAATTCTTCCTTTTCAGGCTTAGAAGAAGTGCTATAGGAGAAAATTATGCCAACAATAGCAACAAAAATAAAATACCAAAAACACTACGTAGACAAGTGTTCTACCATAGAATGGCTTTTTCCTTGGAGTAAAAGTATACTATATATTGAAGATAGTTTTAGTTCCTATTGATTGGACCAACTACTACTTATTTTCGAAGCCACCTTAAATTTGTCCTTAAGCTAAGCACCCATTTTTAACAAATATATAATCTGAGCATCCTAAATCCGAAATCCAAAATACTTCTGGTCCTAAACATTTCAGATAAGATACTCAACCTGGATTAGCAGGGTCAACGTACGTAATCACAGCCAGTGAAAAAGTATCTTCCTGGTTTTTTTTTTTTTTTTTTTTTTTTGCAGTTTTTGGCCGGGGCTGCGTTTGAACCTGCCACCTCCAGCATATGGGGCTGGTGCCCTACCCCTTTGAGTCACAGGTGCTGCCAGGAAATGATGCCACTTTTTTTCTTTTTGCAGTTTTTGGCCAGGGCGGGGTTTAAACCTACCACCTCCGGTATATGGGGACAGTGCCCTACTACTCTGAGCCACAGGCGCCACTAGTGGACCTTCTTAAGAGTTTCTTTAGGCTCATTTTCTTTGTCCACACTGGCCCCATTTCAGTAGGTCCCTAGCAAGTATGGGGTAGGGAACCTGTTGCTAGACCAGCTGCCAATCTTCTCAGAGTTGTTAACAGGCAAGGAATCTGATACAAACACCAAAGAATCCAATAATCTCAAGGACCTTTCATGGGTGATCTTTTACTATACGTAAATAAGGACAAATCCACTTATTAATCAAAACATTAAATGCAACAAAGAAAATAAATTCAAGTAATACCCCAAACACTTAGCATTAAGATACAAATAATTTAATGCGTTTTTAACAGCAGGTTCTTATCAAACTTCCTGCTTGGCAGGACAATCTATATAATTGTCTGTATGCTTAAAAATCTGTATGCTTTTAGAGATTTCCTTCAGCTAAAACTACTAACATTAAAACACAAAATAAAACATATGAAGAAAAAGAGTTATTTATATTTTAAACAAAAATCTTATAACCTGGTGATGCCTGACACAGGAATATCAAATTATCATGTGAGACAGTATAACATTTTTGTGAACAAATTAGGAATTCTAAAATTTTCCTTTTCATATCTTTCATCAAATAATTAGACCTTACAGCGACTTCTCAGAAATGTGTTGATTTGTTCTACGAATATTTACTGTGTACCCTACAATGTACCAGGCAGGCCGTTTTATTAGTTCTAAACCCCAGAACAAGCAGAAGGTTACTTTATTCAACAGTAATTGGTTGAGCATTATTAATCTATGTGACAATCACTACCTAAGTGTGACAGTGAACACAAAAGGCAAACACAGGGCCTGCCTGGAAAGGCCCTAATTGGTGAGAGCCTGTCTTTTGGGGGCAGGGGGTGGGAGGAAGGCAATTATTATCTGTAGATCTTCTTCCCTAGTTAAAAAGGTGAGTCTGGGGTGGCGCCTGTGGCTCAAGGAGTAGGGCGCCGGTCCCATATGCCAGAGGTGGCGGGTTCAAACCCAGCCCGGCCAAAAAAAAAAAAAAAAAAAGGTGAGTCTGTTCTACACTAAGAAGCTCCTTCACGTGTTTAATCTTGCAAAGCCACGTGAGTAAAGCATGTCTCTAGCCACCTGAAGAAACAGCTAAAGTTATAAATAGAAAATAAGGTTCTCTGTCTCTTTGCGACTGACAGAAAGCACATATAAGATAAAAGGTAGGTTATGGTTGATGATATCTAGTACAATCACTAATCAACATGGGGATAAAATTAAATCTATCATGTTAAGTCTTCAGGATACTCTCAGACTGGATGTGCCAAGCCCTATAGGGCCATATAGACTGCAGTCCATATACAACCCCCAAATCCAAGATTTCAATACCTGCTCAAAACCATGACATTTTGAGGGTCCCTTACCAAGCAATCTCTCTTCCTGAGAGAGACAGGAAGGCTTTCCAGTACAACGCATATTAGATTAAGCCTAAATCAACCTTAAAGGGAAATGTGTTTGGATTTCATTATTATAGTGCTATTTTCTGATAACTCTGGGGAAGTAACTTTAGAATCATTTGTTATCTGCTGAACTGAAAATCAATAGTTTTCAATGCAGAATAAAGCACATCTGACAACTTTTTACATAAATTTTAATTTTTAAAATTATTTAAATCACTATCTTTCAAATATTTACCATATTCATTTAAAACACACATATAAGGCTTTGAGAAACTGGTGATACAAAAAAATGAACATTAATGCAAATTATGTACTGGATATTTGCCAGAAGTCAAGTAAAATAATTTTATAATAAACTCCATATACTATCCAACTTGCTCTGATTAGACAACTCTGAACAACAAATACTGATGAAACATCATGTTCCCAGTCTATAGGACCTAGAAATAAAAGAGCCCAGCCTTTGTGTTAAAGAAGAGGATATCTCCCAATTGCCTTTTCTTAGTTCCAGACTTTTCCTGGTCTCATGGATGGTTTTACAATTTCAGAGTTTATGGAGCAAGTTGAGATGCATGGATTTAGAAAGGATCAAGGGATTAATAACTATACTTCTATAAAAGAGTAAAATGCTGAGCTATGGTTTTGTTCAGTTCTGCCCACAATCAGCACATGATCACATTATTTAATAATAGAATGTGATTATGTGGACAGGACCAAGGGGAAGGAAGCACTAGGAGTTCGAGATGATTTAATAGAACACACAGTAAACTTAATAACAAAGTCCTAATATTAGGGACTATGAACCAGGTCATAGAATGATTCTTGGTTAAGAATATTTGTTGTAATGTTATCTTACTTTCTTGGATACAAATTTCCTAGTCCAAGTTAGGGTATGTCTTCAGTTCTTCAGAATGATTTTTCTAATACGAAGAAACTCTGTCTCTTTACTTCTTCTAAATATGGTTTTATGGCCTAACTAAAATTCATTATTAAGCTGATCCTCAAGTCCAGATTCAAGGACTTGGATCTAACAGGATCTCAAGGCTGTCATGATAGAGAACTTTTTTCCTTGAATTTCCTAACAATGACTTCTATAGGAACATCTACCCAAATATCTCTGACCAAAATCCTTGAATAATCTTGAGCAGGAAAGAGAAAGTTAGAAAAGGAAAGATGCCTAGAATGAACAACATTGCAATAAACTACAGTAGTCCTCACTTTGTACTGTTCTAACAGTCATGAATTCCAAAAACCATGGTTTAGTTAAATAAGTCCCCCCAACACAGTTTTAATTTTAATCACCACAATACATTAACTGAGTAACTGCATGAAGTACAACTTCACTGCTATCTCTTCTGTCCACAGATCACTACATCGATAGTAGATGTGCACCATGATCAGTCATCAATCACATCACTTCTTTTGAAGACTGCTAGTGACTATTCAGTGCCTATCTGTTATTCAGTTCATGCAAAGACACCAGAGCACTGAGTTGTTTGTATTCCAGCAATAACCCAAGCAACATTTTATAATGGATAATCAAATAAAGAAGAAACTCGGCAAGAAAGATACAAGAGTGAGGAAACAAAAAGTGATAAATGCTCAGTGTGAAATTAAAAAGACAGACCACTAATGGAGTGAGAGAAGAAACAGCTGACTGGGGGAAGATGGACACTAGTGCCACCCAAGAGACTCTAAGGGATGCAGCCAGAGGAACTCGGTGAGCGCAGACTTACTGGCACAAATGAGGAAAGTAAGGAGGGAGGTTCTGACAAAAAGAAGGAAGATGTCCCAGGAAGTGACTGGCAAAAAGCCCAAACAAACAACAACAAAAAAAACTTCAAAAATAAAAATACATTAAAGGAAATCATTCATGACATGAAGAGTACAAAGGATAAAATGGTAGAAGCTAATCGAAACTTGGAAAAAGATAAGACAATTCACCAAAACATAGAAAAGATCCACAGTTATACAAGAGAATAGGTGTTGTTCAAACTACTCGATTAAATACTTTCATTCTCAATATTTTTAATAATGTAATTTACCATGTACTAAATACAGTTTACTGTTGTTTTCATTTCCCACTGCAATGCAATTATTACTGGTAGTAAGTAGAGTTTTTAATGTTTTGACAGAAAGTCTTAAAGGTCATAGAACAATAGCATTTTTTCTCATTCATTATTAAGATTACTTCACAGAGTTTCAGCTTACATGGCTGTGTCTGTACTCTCGCCATTCTGTGCAAAGAAATGATTCCCTGTATAGGACAAAAGTTCGAGGAAAGGTATAAAAAGAATAATATAGGCAGATCTCAAGGACTTTCAGAATGTTAGCCAGTTTTTTAGTTCTTTATATATACAGTTGGGCCTTAATCCTACGGAGCTAGAGGACTAAGTGGACAACACCTGAAACCAGTTAGAGACCATCTAAATGATAAAAGAACCAGGTATCCTATTAAAGAATGAGGACAAAGCCTGAAAATCAGCTAGGAACTTAATTGTTAGAGGTGTAGCGGACTGTGAGTTAGTCCAGCTTTCAGAACACAAAGTGTCTGAAAGGCAATGCTATCAGTTAAGGCTTGATTTTTGAGTCTAGCAATTTCTGAGCTGTCTGCTAAGCACAGAGATCCCGCTTAAGAGTTTGTTAAAAGTTAAAGCCAAAGGCAAAGATATTTAGAACCATTTCCCTGGAAAAGACCTTTGTCTTTGAAATGTGGCCTAGGGCTCGCCAAGTCCTGGCTGGGCTTCGGGAGTGTAGAAGTCTTCACAGGCTTCTTCCTCAGTGGAACCCGCACTATCTGGAGATGCAGTTCAAGATATAGTTCTGGTATAAAGAAAGTCTTTCTCCTCAAAGTAAGGGCATAACCTGCTGTCTTTAATGAAATTTAGCCTAGTAAAGGCCAAGGTTTTATCTTGGACCACAAAGACTCACATGCAGAGCCAGAGAAACCGCTGAGCGAAATCCCCTATTGTCAAGTATAGACCATAATAGCAATCAGGAAAACTTAAAGAGAACTAGAAATCTGGAAAGTGAAAGTCATGGGGTCTAAGTTACTATTAATACCTTGAGAGCTGTAACATACTGGATCTTATAAAACCCATACCAAGCAGGTGGAAAAGAGAGGTGCTTTTCTATTTGGTGGAAAGCTCAGGCCATAAACCAGATACTAACAGAAAAGTTAGGTTCAATCCGTGCAAAGACACGACAGAAGGCACAGGACAGGCACACACATGTCTCCTGGGCTGAAATGTGAGCACTACAGAGCCAGGGCAATCTGAGCCTCACTTCCATATTCTGAGCATTCAGCCTAGTCCCTAGCAATCAGTAGGCACTCTGTCTGGAGGTATTCACAGAATAAATGAACAAATTAGGTCACCCTTCTGCTCTACCAATAACAGTTTCACCTAATTATCTAGTGTATGTACAGATATAGGTTTACCCTTCATGGAAGAAAAAATCCTCAAAATAAACTCAAAACAGGGAGGCAGTATAGTGTAGTGGTAAACAGTTTTGGTTCAAATCCCAGTACTGCCAGCAAAGGGCTGTGTAACTGTGGGCAAATTGTGGGTTAGAAACTTGAACCTCATTTTCTCATCCACAAAACAGGAGTAACAATAGTAGCTAAGTCCACTGAGTTCTTGGCAGAAATGAATGTGATTTCAGATGTAGCATTCTTTGAACAGTGCTTGTCACACAAGAGCAACTGTGTCACAAATGTTTAGCTACTATTTTCAACACCTTTAAATCTGAGTACAGCGTAGGTAAATCAAGTACAGAGGCACCTCTTCCATACACATTGACACACCACATCTGCTTGTTTTAAGTTGAGCCAAAAAAATTTCTTTAGGTTCACAAGCATGTTCTCTAAAATAGAACCAGGAGAAAAAATATAAAAAAGAACATTCAACCTCATTAACACAAAAATGAAAGTCAAAACAAGAAATATTTTCACCCCTCAAATGGGCAAACATTTTAGAATTAGAATAATGTCCGGTCAGGATTGTGAGGTAAAATACAGGTATTTCATCTGCAATAGTAATTGATACAATGTTTCTGGAAACATTATGGCAGTATATCATCTAGAGCCTTAAAATATCTCTCCTGTTTCCAGGCTTACATATCTTTAGTAGAGTTATTTTCATAGTATCAAAAAAAACTGGAAACATTCTAAAATCCATCAAGATGAGAGTTAAGTAAATTATAGCGCATTTGTAAAAGTAGAGCACAGGCAGCGCTGACGAGATTTCTGAAGACATAGGGGGAAAATCAGAAAGCACAAGTATGAAAACTATATGAGTCATTTAAAGTTTTCTTTCTTTTTTTAAAAAACAGGGTTACAAAAGGAATAGAAAAAAAAAGAGTAACAAAAGGAATAGAAAAAAAAAAGGAAACACAAAATTCCCTAGAATACACCAACAGTTTATTTCTAGATTTTGAGAATCCAGATGATTTTTCTTTTTTCTCTGTAACTTTCTATATAGTATAAAATGTTCTAAAGTGATATATATTACTTTTAAAGTTATAAAAAACTGTCATCTATATTTATAAAAATATAGATGATACTGAACAGATTCAATCCTGGTTCCTTCTATTAAAAGTAATGTCATTAATGATAATGCTGTAATCAGCAAACATCTATCAATCCAAACTCAACAAATTCTACTAAATAATTTCACAGTCTTCCCTGCCCAAATCATATGACTAAAGCATGGGTCTGCCAATATGGTTACAAGCTTTCCCTAATATCTGCAATGACAGAATAGGTCTTGATGCTGTAACAGTACTTTTCTGGATATAAAAGGCTTACTGAAATTATAAGAAAATTTCCAAAAGAAGTCTAGACACTGTCTTGAAAGTAAGAGTTGTTGAAAAGTCTTGACAGTTGCCACTGTCAGCTCTTTCTTCCCTTTCTTATCCTTTCAGACAAAAGTTGAGAACATCTCTGAAATTACTAAGCATTTCCATGGTGCCATACATTGAGAAAATCTCTTAGAACATAGTCATCTCCCTATTATTTTTATATATCACTATAGATACATGTGGTTTAACCTTCTGAGTAAAAGTAAAATTCATGAAATATACAATATTTATAGCGGCCAACCTACTACCACATTTTACTAGCTTTTAGTATTTTAAAGGTCACAAAAATAAATTAAGTAATATTTATTTACTACCTGGATAAATGTTTACTGATCTTCAGCGTACTACAGGGAAAGTAGAAATAACTCTTACATTTTAAAAGTTTAAAGGTTTAGATTGTCACCTGAGAACTTCACTAACTTACTAAATGATCTTAACCAAAATACAAAAAATATATAGTTGAGTATAAACATTAATCAGAATGCATATTACCTATTTACCTAGGAATGACAATTCTATATTGTTGATGCTAAATCTGATGCAGCATAAATAGTTGCTTCAGTAATCTGGTTACATGATTATTACAGGAAAGCAAGATCATAGAACACAGCTCTCTCATCACTGCTTCCTTGGAGGCTGCAGAACTGCATGGTGAGGATAACAAACATGGCTCCAAATGGGCTTTTCTAAGGCTGAACACATGTACAGAGAGAAATTCAAACTGGAAAGATAAAAGAAGAAAATCTAAATTCTCCAAAGTATAACTTTCTATCTTAACACTAAGATAGCCTGTTACTATCTGATTACTAAATAAAATATTGTATGTAAATGTTCTATAAATATTAAAATGCTATATGAATTTAAGGTGTTGTTAATATTAACATTCCCACTATTCATTCTTGAGAAATTAAAATAACACCAAAGTCATACTTCACAGATTCTACAAAAAAATAATCCTATGTTTTGTTTGGAATCAGGAAAGAGCCCAAATAGCGAAATAATCTTAAGCAAAAACAACAAATCTGGAGGCATCATACTACCAGACCTTAAACTATACTACAAGGCTAAAGTAACCAAAATAGCATGGTATGGGCACAAAAATAGAGACACAGACCACTGGAACAGAAAAGAGAACCCATATATGAAACCATCCACATAAAGCCGAATGATCTTTCACAAAGCCTCAGACAACAATATACACTGGGGGAAAAAAAAAATACACTGGGGAAGGAGGCCCTATTCAATAAATGGTTCTTGGAAAACTGGATAGCCACAGGCAGAAGAATGAAACAGGATCCATCTCTCTCACCAGTCACAGAAATTAATTCCAGACGAATCACAGGCTTAGATGTAAGGCATGAAGCCATAAAAATTCTAAAAGAAAATGTAGGAAAAAACTCTTTTAAATATCTACCTAAGCAAAGAATTTATGAAAAAGATCCCAATGGCAATCACAGCAACAACAAAAATAAATAAATGGGACTTGATGAAATTAAAGGCTTCAGCATAGTTAAGAAAATACTCAACAGAGCAAACGGGCAAACTACAGATTGGGAGAAAATATTCACAAGCTCTATACCCAAAAAGGGGCCAATAATCAGAATATACAAAGAACTCGAGCAAATTAACAAGAAAAAAACAACCCCATTAAAAAGTGGACAGAAGACATGAATAGCTTTCCAGAAGACGATAAACAAATGGCCAATAACCATATGAAAACATGCTCAAGGGTCACTTAATCATCAGGGAAATGCAAATTTAAACCATAAGGAAATGTCACCTTTCCCCTGTTAGAATGGCTTTTATTAATAAGTCAAAAAACAACAGATGTTGGCATGGATTTAGAGAGAAACATACACATGCTGCCGAGGGACTGCACATTAGTACAACCTCCCTGGAAAACTGTATGGAGACTCCTCAAAGACCTGCAAGTAGACCTACCATTTGATCCAGCAATCCCACTACTGAGTATTTACCCAAAGGAAAAGATATCATTTCATCAAAAAAAACCTGCACTCAAATGTTTATGCAGCACAAGTCACTATTGCAAAGATGTGAAATCAACTCAAGTGCTCATCAATTCATAAATGGATTAACAAAATGTGGTATATGTATACCATGAAGTACTACTCAGCCATAAAAAAGATAAATTAACACATTTTGCAATGATTTGGATGACACTGCAGACCATTATCCTATGTTAAATAACTAAAGAATGGAAAAACAAAACACCACAGGTACTTAATATTAAATTGAAAATAAGCAATGTGCACAGAGGGAAGTAAAACTCACTGGAAATAGAGCAAGGCGGAGGGAGGGCGAGGGGATGGGCAAAAACTTACCTGGCAGATATAATCAACACTCTCTGAGTGATGGGCATGCTTATAGCCCTGACTTAAGCAGTACAAAAGCAATGCATGTAACCAAAAACATCTGTACTCCTATAATGTTTTGAAACAAAAATAAACAAGTAAACAAATTAAAAGACCTCCTTCTTAGGACTTAGAACTATAGCAAATATGGGCAATAATATATATTTCAAGGGTGGCACCTGTGGCTCAGTGGGTGGGGCACTGGCCCCATATACTGAGGGTGGCGGGTTTGAACCCAGCCCCAGCAAAACTGCAACAAAAAAATAGCCGGGCGTTCTCGCGGGTGCCTGTAGTCTCAGCTACTCAAGAGGCTGAGGCAAGGGAATTGCCTAAGACCAGAAGTTAGAGATTGCTATGAGCTGTGACACCACGGCACTCTACCAAAGGCGACAAAATGAGACTGTCTCTTAAAAAAAAATATATATATATTTCAAAGAGATTATTAATATTCAAACTGCATATTCTTATTATATTTATCACAATAAAACTTCCTAACACAAGTTAGTTAAGTATTTCGCTGATAATTTCTCCTAAAAATAATAACTTCATAACTGAAACATAAATAAAAAGTAGAAATACTTACTTTTAATACCAAACTGTCCCCAAAACAGAAGTAGAGCAAAAACTGGGAAAATAACAATGAGAATATTTTCATTTGGAGAAAACCATGACACTGGGGAGAAAGAAAATAAAAATCACAATTAATATTTACTATTATCACTTTAAATCCTACAAATGGGCTATCATTAACAATAGAACCTCTATAAATTGACCTACCAGGTACTGTAACAAACTGTAACATACAGAGGTGGTCACCAAAAGGAAAGAATACTGATATGCACATGTGGGGCATGTCTGGTCTATGGAAATTAGGTCAACTTAAGAAGGTGGTCAATGGAGGTGGGTGGTCAACTATGGAGGTTCCATTGTATGTATTTTATTGTGGAGATGAAAATAAAAATAACTAAAGCCTTGACCTTGATTTTTACATATATTTATTATATACACACATATAAGAAACAAAGAAACAAATTATACATAATTGACTTGTATAACAAATTTTACACATGAAACAAAAAATAATAGTTATGTAAGTGTTTCTTAGGACATTTTCAGTAATGTATATTTTATAGAAGGCACAGTAGCTGGGAACAGGGCTCTGTGGCTACAATGGTTGGGTTTGAAACTACTCTAATTAACAATCTATATAACCCTGGCAATGTCTTAAGGCTGCTCTGTTTTTTAGTGAGGGTGTAACACAGTACTTAGACCTTGAAGGACTGTTGTAACTATTAACAAAGTTAATAAAGTACATGTAAAGTGCTTGAAACAAAGCTCTCAGCCCTTACCAAGTACTCAGTAAATAATAACTACAATTAATATTATATGTTTGTATTCTGAATATCTATATGTGTAAAATGCCAAAAATTTACCTTTAAGCAATAGTGATGTGTTCCTATAAAGACTGATTCAGAGTACCTAAAAGAAGCTGTTTCACTACATACCCTCTCTGTGACTAAGACCAAGCGAGACGAGTTCTACCTTTTCACTAACTTACTCTGCAGTAAGACCTATTACTGAATAGTTAGGCTTCAGAAGGCTTGTTTACATGTAAAGTAACATGAATGGTTTTAGGTTATTGAGGAAGTTGTTATTAAGTGAGTCAAATGTTAATTTTATTTTATTTTTATTTTTTTTTTATTAACAAATGTTAATTTTAAAGTGAAAAGATATCTACACATCCTATTTAAAGGAAAATAAGATACTAAGATTTAAAATAAGATTTGTTTTGAACTTAAAAAAATTAAATTGCATTTTATAAGCCCTTAAGCTCGTAATTTTAGCTATAAAATTTCTTCCCTAACAATAAAGCCAAGCGAATACAATGAAAGCATTCCCAAGTTTGCCTGGACAGGGGGCTGTGCTATAGCAAGAGCACTTCTGAATACTGTCATTTCTCTGAAATCAACACTTTTCATTCAAATCCTGCCCTGTTCTACCCTTCAGGAACAGTGGGTGAGGGACTTTGCGGCTTTGCACTCCATAATGATAGCCATGTATTTCTCGGGCTTATAATGTTAAATCCTAGAAAAATGTTTATATAAATCCCTAGAATGTACAAAGTTATAAACTCTATCTTAGGTAAATAAGATTTTCAGAATTTTGCATTTTCCCCTACACGTATAGAGACTCAATACAAGGTTATGATAGTCATACAACAGTATAGCAAGTGAATGGAAGACAATTTTTTTGATGCACCCATGCTTTTATGATCTCTACCAAGAGATAGATATTTTTGGATATCCTGTATCAATACCTGAATTTTCAACCATATACCTGAACAGCTTCCTATATCCCCCTCCAAAACTCCACTTCAAGACAATCTGAAATCCTATCAGAAAAAATTTTGTGAATCATGTATATGTTTTTTATATGTAATGCCCAAAGGATGTGGTAAAAGTTCTATGATTTAATAACTATGCATAAGCAATTTATTTCTCCTTATCCACTACCTTCACAATTTTGTTCAAAGTTGATATATTAACTCTTTAAATCCTCACAACTGTCATATGAGAAATTATTAACTACTTCCTAAGGTCAGGGAAACTGAAACACAATGAATCAAGGGTCTTAAACTTCTTAAATTTTCACGACCCAAGCTGACTCCTAATATCCTCCTACCCCACCTCCTACCGAACCTCCCCTCTCAGTTTTCCTCATTTCAGTAGTGGTGACTCCACTCTCCAGTTGCTCAGGAACAAAACCCTTAAGGATTACACTCGTTCTGCTATCATTAACAGTAGAACCTCTATAAATGGACCAACCAAGGGACTATAACAAACTGTAACATAGGGAGGTGGTCACCACAAGGAAAGAATACTTGTATGTATCGGTCTCTCTCATACACCACATAGAGTCCGACAGCAAATTCTGTCAGCTGTACCCTCAAAAGACAGCCACTATCTGATCTCATGCTCAAGATGAGCTGACAAGGAAAAGTTCTTTCACTGGCCACTCCCCCTGTGCAGCAGAACCATCTTAGGATATACTAGTAGAAATCTATTAACAGTAAGAGGTATACACCCCTGGTCTGACCACTCATTTTACACTTATTCTACAAGCACTACTGAAAGCCTACCATGGGTAGGTATCTCTCTCAGCTATTCAAAGTCCAGCAGAGAACAAGGCAGGGAGCCCTGAGCTTGAGGAGGAGCAGGGTTAAGGAACAGACTCTCTTGGGCAGAAAGGAGAGATTTCTGGAGAGAAACGGGAATACAGCCTCAGATGTGAAGGAGCTTGTCTTGTGAATACAGGGAAGAAGAGACGCCAAAGGACAAGTCCAAGGAACCAAATGATGATCATGGTGGCAGAGAACTTAGTAACATGAGATCAAATGGGAGGAGTATGCTAGGGCAAGATCATGTTGAGTCTTAGCAGCTTTTGTTTTTTTTTTTTTTGGAGGCAGTGGCTCACTTTGTTGCCCTCGGTAGAGTGCCATGGCATCACAGCTCACAGCAACCTCAAACTCCTGGGCTCAAGTGATTCTCTTAACTCGGCCTCCCAAGTAGCTGGGACTACAGGTGCCTGGAACAACGCCTGACTATTTTTCAGAGACAAGGTCTCGCTCTTGCTTAGGCTGGTCTTGGACCTATGAGCTCAGGCAATGCCTTGAGCCTCCCAAAGTGCTAGGATTACAGGTGTGAGCCACTGCGCCCAGGTGGGTCTTAGTAGCTTTTTAAGAGAATATGGATTTAATTCCAAGAACAAGGACAAGTGGTTGGAAGACTTCTAATAGGGAAGAAAAATTACCTGACTTATTTAAAATCTTTTCTGGCAGCCATGTGGAGAATGGAATACAGAGAAGACAGACCTGTCAGAAAGTTACAGAAACAATGGTAACTTGGAAGGTACAAGGACATGATTAACAAACGCAGTCCCAAGTTGAGCTCCAAAGGAAGATGACTAGAACAGGGATTCTGAAACCATGAGCAATGGCCAAAAGAACAGGGATTTTTATCCTAGAGAAGCATAAACTTGGAAGAAATAGTAAAGCCCTCCCAGTGAGTGAGAAATTACAGCGTAGCAAGTTTTAGCTTGACTTAAGGAAGAACCAAAACTGCCTGGTAACAGACCATGATCCTCTGGGAAGTAATAATGTCTCATCATGTCAAGCACAGAGGTAAAAAGTCTGAATGGCCAACTACTTGGGGCATGACAGAACTAATCTGTGAATTAGATGGTGAGATAAACTAGATGACCACTTAAGGACTCCAAGATTCTATGCAGAAATAAGAAATATAAGGGACATTTCAATGACAGAAACAGAGTGGGATTACAGAACAAAAAAAAATATTGTCTCAGTGATTCTTAACTCAAGTTCATCAGAAGCACTTCAGAATTTTCTCAAGCTTCACATATTCTCCCTTCTCACTACCACCCAAGCTTTTAATATGCTCCCTGATGGTAAGTAGGGGTGGGGGGAGATTGATGACCATGATTCTCTCAGTTTAAAAGCACTCTCCTGGAGTTTATCTCCGGTCACTGACATGAGTGAGTTAGCACTTTCTAGTTTGTTATGGTGGGGAAAATTTAAGAATCACAGAATTGGATATTTAAAAACCAACTGAGATGCTAAGGGAAAAAAATCCCCATCGTCTTATCTAAAACCACTTATATGACCATTAAACTACTGATTTGTTATGGTAGCATTGTCAGATGATGTCAACTCTTATTTTCCGAGGAAAAGTGAGATACGAATACTTCTCTAAGATCCCTTTTAGCTCTGAATTTCTATGACACTAAAAATAAATTAAGCTTAAAATGGGCTAAGAATAATATCAGATATTTTTCCTATCTTAGGATTAAGAAAGTTAATCCAGGAGTTCTGAAGATGGCCAACTGGAGCTAGCTCTCCACAGAGGCTCCTGTCCAGAAGGAGAGTTAAAAGACAGAAGTTTAGCAAGTAAGCTGATGGTTTGGAGATGAGCCAAGAGAAAAGGCTGAAGAATGCACATCAACCCTGCTCAGGTGAGCTGCGACCCCAAGGATACAAACAAAACGTACAAAATCCATTGTCAAGCAGATAGAAGTCCACTCCCCCGTGAGAACGGCTCGCAGTATTCTCCACGCAAACAAGCAAGCAGAGTTCAAACATCCTCCCATTTTATCTCATGGGAGAGACCCTCTAAAAGCCCTTCCCCTACTAGGGTGCCATGGCACTCTCCTACCAGGCATAAAATTGTATAAAACTATATATAGTCTCTACCTGCAATTCTAAACTCCCGGTATTCCCCTCCACTCTCACCCCGAGGTGTGGAAGTCTGTTCCCCATCGAGTCCAGAATCTTGGGCATTTTCTCGAGAGGTGTGGACAGGGCAAGGCCTCTTGCTGGTCTGTGCTGATTCTGCAGCATGGGGGTAAGAAGAAGACGGTCAACTGAGAGGGAACTATACAGAAGCGGCAGTGCCCCCAAGGCACAGAGCAGCAGCCACAGCAGCAGGAACAATAGGGCTCATACCCTTGGGGATATTCCAGACAGACACTCCCTGTCTCTCTGGGTAACCAGAGGAAGCCTGGAATCTTCTCCGGTGGCAGCCACTGGCAGAACAGATCTGGGACGAAAACACAGACCCCGTGAGTAAAGGGTATGCCTGAGGCAGTACTGGCCTGGGCCTATGGGGACTAGAATACGTGGGAGCAGAGATGGCAGACTCCCAGGGCGGGGCTAACCCAGAGGACTGCTTTACTGAGCCTAAGACGTACCCAGCCCTCAGGGGATCATAGCTGAGACAAAGACAGGCAGGCAGAGGCTGCAACTGACAGCTGAGTGTGAGCTCTAACCATGTCCGCCCCAACACAGCTGAGAACGGGCAGCAGCACAGACTGGGGCTGAGTTGCAGTTTCTGTGAACTCAAACAGCATCTGATCTGCAGGGGAATATAGCCGGGACAGAAACAAATTCTGCGAAGTTGTTCTGTTGTGTCAGCAACATCAATCAGGGGTGGGGCTGGAACTGAGTGAATCGCCCCAGCCTCCATTAAGCACCCCAGGTTGTCAGGCCTCACCTCCCCCTACCAGATAGTGGCAGAGAGCAGCGGCCTGGCTGAGGAGACACAGATCTCCCTGTGACTCAGAGCATCCCCTGGAGCATCTGCTCATTGGAGGGAACTGGGTCACAGCCCTGCGGGGTTCCCAGTGACTGGGTGTGACAGAGGCACAAGGTGGGGAAGGAGGTATCAACCTTTCCAGACTAATTTATTTGCTGGGTGGGTCCTTCTGACCTCACGGAGCACTGCAGGGAGTCATACTTGAGCTGCCAGCAGACCCCTGCTATCTAGTTGCCAGAGACATTTTGAACTCTCCCTCCTGAGATTGGTGCTGACTGGGACAATTGATTTGGACCTCTTGAACTGGGCCAATCACCCGAGGACTAACCAAAGTGGTACTCTGGGTGAGTGGTTATGGGAAGGTTTGATTTTCCTTTTCCAATTGTTGCCTGTGGGGGCAGGGCGGGGTGACTTAATTGCTGTTATTTCTCCACAGCTGAGACTTCAACCCAGAGTAACTGATTCACTAGGGTAGGACAGAGACCAAGAGAAAACAAGACAGAGCAACTTAACCCAACCTCAGCAAGCAGGCCCCCAGTCTCTCAGGCCATAGCACTGTATGGGTCCTTTCTAGGGGAAAAGGTGCAGACACCAGTCCCAGCACTTGGGCAAAGGGCTGGTTAATCACTACTCCAAGAGCCCCCAAACCAACTTTCTCCTAATCTGCTCATCTAGCCAAATGGTGTAAAATAATCATGGGGTGGAATCAGTGGAAAAACTCTAGGAATATGGCTAACCAGAGTAGATCAACCCGCATAAAGAAGGATATGGCAGACACAACTGAAGATCCCATTCATAAACAGATGGCTGAGATGTCATAAATTGAATTCAGAATTTGGATTGCAAATAAGATTAGTAGAATAGAGGCAAAGTTGGAATTAGAAATTCAAGGAGCATTTCTAAAGTTGTCTCAAGAATTCAACAAATTCAAAGACAAAATCACCAAAGATTTCGAAAGAAGAATTTGCAGCCCTCAAAGATCTGAGAAATACAGTAGAATCCCTCAGTAACAGAATGGAGCAAACAGAAGAAAGGATTTCTGACATTGATGGCAAAGCTTTTGAATGCTCCCAAACTCTCAAAGAGGAAAACAAATGGAGAGCAAAAACTGGACCATTCTCTCAGAGAGCTCTGAGATAATTCAAAGAAAACTAATATTCGCCTTAAATTATACGAATCCCTGAAGGTGACGAAGTGGCTTTGCAAAGCACAGAAGCTCTTCTTCATGAGATTAGGAAAGAGAACTTTACAGACATGCCAAGAGATTCTGAAATTCAGAAAGCAGACAGTTTCAAAACCCCAGCATGACTCAACATGAATAAGACATTCCCCAGGCACATCATAATTAACTTCACTAAAGTTAATATGAAGGAGAAAATTCTGAAAGCAGCCAGACGTAAGAAAACCATAACCTACAAGGGGAAGGATATTAGAATGACTGAAGATCTCTCTGCTGAAACCTTTCAAGCTAGCTAGAGGAGGATGGTCATCAACTTTTAATCTCCTAAAACAAAAATAACCTTCAACCCAGGATCCTTTATCCAGCTAAAATAAGTTTCATTGATGATGAAGAAATTAAACACTTCAATGACATTCACATGTTGAAGAAATTTGCCATAACTAAACCAGCTGTCCAGAATATTCTCAGACCTATCCTCCATAATGACCAGTGCAATCCACCACCACACAAGTAAACTCACTCAGAAACTTCTGATCAAATTCCAACTTCCACAGTGGCAAAAGGATTAAAAATGTCCACTGGATTTTCAACAAACTCGATACCCAAAATTCTACCAGGCTTATCAATATTCTGAATTAATGTGAATGGTTTAAATTGTCCACTAAGGAGGCACAGGTTGGCTGACTGGATAAAAAAAACTCAGGCCAAATACCTGCTGCATATAAGAATCTCACCTTACCTTAAAAGATAAATATAGACTCAGGGTGAAGGGATGGTGGTCTATATTTCAGGCAAATGGAAAGAAAAAAGCAGGTGTTGCAATTTTATTCACAGATACAACAGGCTTTAAACCAACAAAGTAAGGAAGAATAAGGATGGTCACTTCATATTTGTTAATAAGGATAATACTCAATACAATGATATTTCAATTATAAATATTTATGCACCCAACTAGAATACGCCTCAATTTATAAGAGAGATTCTAATGGACGTGAGCAACTTGATTTCCTCCAGCTCCATAATAGTCGGAGAGTTTAACACTCCTTTGGCAGTGTTGGATAGACTCTACAATAAGAAGCTAAGCAAAGAAATTTTAGATTAAAACTTAACCATTTAACATTCGGATTTAACAGAAATCTACAGAACATTTCATCCTAACAAAACTGAATACACATTCTTCTCATCAGCCCTCGGAACACACTCCAAAATCGATCACATCTTAAGTCACAATTCTAATCTCAGCAATTTTAAAAGAACAGAAATTATTCCTTGAATGTTCTCGGACCACCATGGAATAAAAGTTGAACTTCAGTAACAACAGGAATCTGCATACTCATACAAAAATGTGGAAGCTAAATAACCTTATGCTGAATGATAGCTGGGTCAGAGACGAGATTAAGAAGGAAATTACCAAATTTTTGGAATAAAACAATAATGAACACATGTATTATCAGAACCTCTGGGATACTGCAAAGGCAGTCCTAAGAGGAAAATTTGTAGCACTGCAAGCCTTCCTCAAGAGAATGAAAGAGAGGAAGTTAACAACTTAATGGGACATCTCAAGCAACTGGAAAAGGAAGAACATTTCAATCCCAAACACAGCAGAAGAAAAGAAATAACCAATATTAAAGCAGAATTAAATTGAAAACAAAAGGATTATACAACAGATCAATAAATCAAAACGTTGGTTTTTTGAAAAGGTCAATAAAATAAACCATTGGCTAACCTAACCAGGATAAATAAGAGTAAAATCTCTAATTTCAACAATCAGAAATGGCAAAGACAAAACAACAGACCCCTCAGAAATTCAAAAAATCCTTAATGAATATTACAAGAAACTCTATTCTCAGAAATACGAAAATCTGAAGGAAATAGACCAATAGTTGGAAGCATGCCACCTTCCTAGAATTAGCCAGAATGAAGTGGAAATGTTGAACAGGCCTACATCAAGTTCTAAAATAGTATCAACTATACAAAATCTCCCTAAAAAGAAAATCCTGGGACCAGATGGCTTCACATCAGAATTCTACCCAACCTTTAAATAGGAACTAGTACCTACATTACTTAACCTTTCCCAAAATATCGAAAAAGAAGGAATAGTACCCAACATGTTCTATGACAACATGTTCTATGAAGCAAACGCCAGGATTCTTCTACAAAACTCTTAGAAGTGATCAAGGAATACAGCAGTGTCTCAGGTTACAAAATCAACACTCACAAATCTGCAGCCTTTATATACACCAATAACAGTCATGCTGAAAAAACAGTTAAGGACACGATTCCGCTCACAGTAATGCAAAAGAAGGTCAAATATTTGGGAGTTTACCTAATAAAGGACGTGAAAGATCTCTATAAAGAGAACTATGAAACCCTAAGAAAAGAAATAGCTGAAGATGTTAACAAATGGAAAAACATACCATGCTCATGGCTGGGAAAAATCAACATTGTTAAAATGTCCATACCCAAAGCAATATACGACTTTAATGCAATCCCTATTAAAGCTCCACTATCATACTTTAAAAATATTGAAAAAAATAATACTTCGTTTTATATGGAATCAGAAAAGAACCTCGAATAGTCAAGACATTACTCAGAAATAAAAACAAAGCAGGAGGAATCACGCTACCAGAACTCAGACTATACTATAAATTGACAGTGATCAAAACAGCATGGTACTGGCACAAAAACAGAGCGGTAGATATATGGAACAGAATAGAGAACCAAGAGATGAATCCAGCTACTTACCATTATTTGATCTTTGACAAGCCAATTAAAAACATTCAGTTGGGAAAAGATTCCCTATTTAACAAATGGTGCTGGGTGAACTGGCTAGAGATCTGCAGAAGACTGAAACTAGACCCACACACCTTTCACCATTAACTAAGATAGACTCTCACTGGATTAAAGATTTAAACTTAAGACATGAAACTATAAAAATTCTAGAAGAAAGTGCAGGGAAAACTTAAGAAATCGGCCTCGGCGAATATTTTATGAGGAAGACCCCCCAGGCAACTGAAGCAACACCAAAAATACACCAATGGGACTTGATCAAACTAAAAAGCTTCTGCACAGCCAAGAACACAGTAAGTAAAGCAAGCAGACAGCCCTCAGAATGGGAGAAGATATTTGCAGGTTAGGTCTCCGACAAAGGTTTAATAACCAGAATCCACAGAGAACTCAAACGTATTAGCAAGAAAAGAACAAGTGATCCCATCTCAGGGTGGGCAAGGGAATTGAAGAGAAATGTCTCTGAAGAAGACAGGCGCATGGCCTACAGACATATGAAAAAATGCTCATCATCCTTAATCATCAGAGAAATGCAAATCAAAACTACTTTGATATATCATCTAACTCCAGTAAGATCAGCCCACATCACAAAATCCCAAAACCAGAGATGTTGGCATGGATGTGGAGAAAAGGGAACACTTCTACACTGCTGTTGGGAATGCAAACTAATATGTTCCTTTTGGAAAGATGTTTGGAGAATACTTAGAGAACTAAAAATAGACCTGCCATTTGATCCTACAATTTCTCTACGAGATATATATCCAGAAGACCAAAAGTCACATTATAACAAAAATATTTGTACCAGAATGTTTATTGCAGCCCAATTCATAATTGCTAAGTCATGGAAGAAGCCCAAGTGCCCATCAACCCACAAATGGATCAATAAATTGTGGTATATGTACACCATGGAATATTATGCAGCCCTAAGGAAAGATGGAGACTTTACCTCTTTCATGTTTACATGGATGAAGCTGGAACATATTCTTCTTAGCAAAATATCTCAAGAATGGAAGAAAAGTATCCAACGTACTCAGGTCTAATATGAAACTAATTTATAGCTTTCATATGAAAGCTATAACCCAATTATAGCCCAAGAATACAGGGAAAGGGGAAAGGGAGGGGAAAGGTGGGGGCAGGATGGGTCGAGGGAGGGTAATTGATGGGACCACACCTAAGGTGCATCTTACAAGGGTACATGTGAAACTTACTAAATGTAGAATATAAATGTCTTAACACAATAATTTAGAAAATGCCATGAAGGCTATGTTGACCAGTTTGATGAAAATATTTCAAATGATACATAAAACCAACACATTGTACCCCCTGATTGCGTTAATTTACACAGCTATGATTTAATTAAAAAAGAAAAAAAAGACCGCAGGTTCCCCAGCCCTGCTAAAGTTTTTAACGATAATATAAACTTTCATTTGTAGAAATTTATACAGATAAAAATTGAAAAAAAAAAAAAAAAGAAAGAATGTTAATCCAAGGGCGTTCACATCCTCCTTCTCTCCCCAAACTATAGATGATAACTCTGTCCATCACTCTCCCCTATTCTTGTTCAGATGGAGTGGTTCCCAGGGAAATGAACTTCTTGCTAATGGAAAGGCAAAGAATTGGTGTTAAGAGGGTGTGGCCTATGAATGTTTAAATTTTGCTTCCATGCTTAAGTGTTATTAAAACCCAGAACCTCATTTTTCTTATCATTCATTTTTCTTGTACACAAAAATAGGACAACCTGGAAAAAAGATCAATTTAATCAACTATTCTCCTCCAAATAGACACATGCAAACCTCCACAAATGCAGAGAATGTTTCGACCAAAAAATAAGCAAACAAAAAATCACAATAACAGTTACAACACTAAAATTCAAACCAATTTTTTGTTTGATGTTATAGATGGAGATGGCTTTTTTGGTATGTTGACATTGCCAGGCAAGAGTCCTGTTATTTAATCAAACCCAGAATTTAAGGTGACCCCCAAATCCCTGTACCTGACATACATGCCATTCTTAATTCCCTGGCATGGGTATTAGACTATGAATATGTTGGATTGCATTTCCATTATTATGGTATGTCACCTGGCAAAAGGAAGTTTGCTGATGTAATTAAGGTCTCCAATCAGTTGACTTTAAGAAAGGAAGATTATCATTGAGGGAGAGAGGGCTAACCTAATCAAGTGATAGTCTGGGCTCTTTCTGGCAAAATAAATTCAGTATTTAAGAAAGATTCACAAAAGGATAATTCTCTTTCACTGGCTTTACATGTGCAAGGGACCATGTTCAAGTAATGGGGGCAACCTCTAGGAACTGAGAGAAGCCTCTGAAAGACATCCAGCCAGCAAAGAAACAGAGATTTCAGTCTTACAAACATGAGAAACTGAATTCTGCCACAATTATGAGAGGTTGGGACCTTAAACTCCAGATAAGACTACAACCTGGCTGACATCTTGATTTTATTCCTGTAAGACTTTGCTCAGAGAATCCAGTCCCACCATGACCTAATAAATGGTCAGGGGCTCCCTGGTGGTAAGCAGGGGTGTGGGGAGATGGATGTCCATGATTCTCTCTAACTAACTCAATAAACAAATAGTTTTCAGCTACTATGTTTGTGGGTATGTGTTATGCAGCACCAGAAAACTAATATAAGGGTCCTTTATGTCATCATTATAAACAGTGTAAATCATGTTGATAAGGTGGAATCACCAACTCTGCTGAACTCAACACTTTAAATCAAAACTCTGATATCTTAGACAAAATTAAAATTAAAATTTCCAAGTTTTTGCATCATTAATAATAGAAATAGAAATATGAATAATAAATTTTATGACTACTATTATTTATACTTACTATTCGGTTACTGACAAGGTGTTTTCACAGAAATCATATATTATACTGGTAAAAATACTGGGTTTTATGGACAGTAATATCTAGGTTAAAATCCTGGCTGTTACTCTGACCTTGAATCTCATTTGCGTCCCCATTTGTTAAATTGTAAGACCTACATCTATCTCCTAGAGCTTTTGAGAAAATAACAAGACACAACATACATAAAATATCTGGAATGTGTTCAAATAAAATGTCATTTTATTCTTCTTATTGGTACTGCAATCACTTCCTTGGAATCAGGGTTACTGTCTGAGCCATTATAGAACTCATAGTGCCTAGCACAGTGCCTGACACACAGTAGGCATTCAATAAATCTCCACTAAGAGAGATGCTACCTTATTTATCTCAAACATTCTGTGATGAAAATAATATCCCCCAGTACTGATAAGAATCTGAGGGCTAGTTTTTTTCATCCAAGCTTCATTAAGCTAGAAAATGATACAGTATAGAAAAAACAGCTTTCTAAATTCAAGTCTGGTGCTCTTTGCATAGTACTATAGTATGCATAGGTGCCAAAGGTATATAAAACTATATTCTGCTGTCTTCCATGTATATCTTACTGTTTTCCTAGTGTTGCTCAAGAAGTAAAAAAGAGGGGCACACACAATGGTCACCATTACCTGCATTCTATTAAGTGGAATTCAGTTCCCTATTGAGTCATTTCTATTTCTCACTTATGCTTGTATCCGTGTAATCTGCCAGAAAGCACAACCTAGTGAAAATGGTTTCTAATGCCTATCTACAAAGTCCCCATGATGGTGAGTAGCCTCACTATAACAAACGGGTATTGCATAGTAAGAGTACTGCGTCATTTAACATTTTTTTTTTTCCCCCAGAAAACAATGGGTGCAAAATCATAGCACCAGATGCTGGCAAGGATGTAAAGAAGCTAGATCACTCTTATGTTTCTAAAGGGAATGTAAAATGAAACTGCCACTCTGGAAAAAAGCAGTTTGGCAGTTTCTTTAAAAACCATACGTACACTTAGCACAACAACCTAGTAATTGTACTTCTAAACATTTATTCCAAATTAAAAACTATTTCTACATGAGAACCTGTACACAATTGTTCATTTGTTATCACTGAACTAGAAACAACCAAAATGTCTTACAAAAGGGGGAAGGGTTAAATAAGCTGTGATATACTCACACCATGGGACACTCCTTAGTAAAAAACCCTTATGTCTGACACATGCAACAGCTTGGACAGATGTCAAGGGCACAACCTGAAAAGATCACCTACTGTATGATTTCATTTATAAAACATTGTTGAAATGGCAAAATTACAGAGATGGAAGACAAATTAGTGTTTATCAGATTAGGTATAATTGGAGGTGGGGATGTGCCTGCAAAGGTTAGCATGATGGAAACTACATTTTGTCAGAAAAACTTTTAAGGAAGTATTAAATTATCTATCTTCAGTCACTCACAGTAAATCAGACTGACTGATTAGATCCCTCTTAAAAGGTATGTGAATATATATTTATTCTTTAAAAAGTGCCTTAGCTCAAATTAATATCAAGAGAAAAAGCTACATTGTAAGATTTCTGAACAGAAAAACTGTCTGAATTCTCCTTACCTACTGTGAGTCATTCTGCCATTCCTCATTGCACACAAATCCCTCTCATATCACTCTAGGCTAGCTTTACTAACTTTATACCTTACAAAATAAATATCCTAGGAAAACACCTAACGCTTACAACATTCCTTGATTTACCGAGAACTTGTCCACATGAGAGCTCATTTGATGCTCAGTAGACTCTGTAGAACACATAAACAGTAATATCTACTTTTATCCCCACTCTGAAGATAAGGTCGCTTGGATCCAGCCAAGTAACTGCCCAAGGTTGCAAAGGTGAATAGTAAAGGCTGAACAGGGGATATAACTCAGAGCTCCTGACTCCCAATTCTACAATGTCAAAACATTTCATCAAACTGGACACCTCATTCTCAGTCTGGTAGCAGACATTTTATAATAGTCCATCAACCTGAACTGTTCTGATCTCATCTAGAACACAGGTTCTCAAAGTATGATTGATCTCAAGATCAGTAATATGACTGATGATTCTAAACAGAGATTTCAAAACACAAAGTTAGAATGTACTTGTATGTGTCTGAAGAAATCAGCCAGAACTGCAAGAAATGGCAAGGAAAAGAGGGGAGGGGAGGGAAGCACTTCTGATGGTGGCAAACAGGAATGCAGAGTAGATGACCCTACAGTCAACTACCCAAATAGAAGTTGTCTAACCAAAAGCCTGAGACCCATACAATAGACAAATTAATAGTAAATGAGTGTCACTGCAGAAAGCAGAAGGGTTAGTAAATAGGACTCATAATCTTAAAGCTACTATTAACAGCCTGCTTTTTGATTCAAAGGAGCTTCCAACCCTTTACCTCCTTTCTAATAGGATCAGGTTGTAACAGGACAAATGAAAAGGAAGCTTTTAGAGAAGTCTTACCAACACGGTATTTTACTTCTACGGTTGTTTCGCCTTCTCTGCTCAATACCGTTACTTCACAAGTGTAGTTTCCTGCCACAGCATTACTCTGATGCATCATCAAGGTGGCATCTCCTTTTAGCAATTCTGAGATGTTGATTCTTGAAGTCTTAAAAGCAGAGTCGTGAGTGGAACGATTGTAAGATCCATCAAAGGTGTAAATGTCTCTTCCTTTAAATTTCCACTTCACGAACACTTCATTTGTGTTTTCTGCCTCCATATTAATAACAAAGCATGGGATGGCAATAGTCTCATTGCACACGGTATATTCTACAGATTTTGTTTTGTTAAATAGTAGCTGAGCTGATCCTGAAAAAGAAAAAGAAAAATATTTTATTTAATTATTGAATTCTATAATGTAAGATCTTAGGTATGTTAATCCTTAAATCCTTAGAATCAAGAGCAATATTTCAGTTGTTCACTTATGTAAGCAGTGTGTAGCAATGGAGAAGAAAAAACCTGAAAGGTAGAAAGCACAAAAAAAATTATCTTGATATTAACTTGCACAGTGGTAGACAACACCGTAACTGTTCTTCATTCATTCTTGCATCTTGGGAATCATTTCAGGTGCTGTGTTGGAACACGCAGGGGTAGTATCTGGCTTTGGAAGCTTTGAAGTAATCATTCCTGCCTACTGATATATGTAGAAAAATATTGCTCCTACCATGGGAAAATTTTGAACAGAAAATCAAACCAAATATTATATTCAATCTCAACTGCAATATATACTTCTAAATAGAAACTGCTGAACTGATACGAAATTTATCTCTATCCTTATGCTACATTTCCAAAAAAAGTGGCAGGTTCTACTATACTTCAGCAACATGTATACAAAGTAAAGCAGATGAATCAAATCACATCTTTCCACTAGGATGGAAAGTCTTAGAATACTAATGAGAAAAAAACATTCTCTGTGGCTATTTTCTCATGGCAAAACATAGACAGCAACAGACATTTTATATGCGTGTTTTACAAAGGCTTATATACAAATGAATGGCATTTTCCCACCCCCATGTTTCTTTGATATTACAGAATAACAATTCCCAAATGCATATTACAGGTATTTCTTCCTCTAAGAAACTGTACACCACTCAGAAAGGTAAGAAACAGGTTGAAACCAAGAGCAGTTCCTGCTAATAAGTAAGAGTATATCCTAACAACTCTTCCCAGTAGGATGAACTACTAGGGACTGTCCTCCGAAAGAGGGTCTAAGTAACTAGATGAAATCACTCACCATTCAACTAAAATGTACAAGAATGTGGGGAAACTGCGGTTGTCTTCCATATTCTCCAGCCAATTAGTAACTCTTTCATCTAAATAGCTAGTTGGCTTTTCCCACAAAAAAGCAGAGCACTAACAAATATAAATAAAGTGTCAATTTTGTTAATAGTTCATTCTCAAGATTCTTCCTTTTATATAAACTGGAGTAAAAATCGGTGGCAAAGAATATTATTTTCTAAGAATATTATTATAATTTAATAAATGCTCATTGGATTAAAAGCAAGGATGCAATAGAATATCAACTGGACAGTGTCAAAAAATCTGAGTACAAGTCCCATCTCTGCCACTTTTTAGTGTGCCGCCTGCAGCAACTCACTTTCGGGTGCCTTAGTTTACTCTCTGAAAGGAGAGGATCAAAACGAAACCCTAGGCTACTTCACAGAATTGTGAGCAAATGGAGGAAAATGGATGAGCAAGTGCCCTTTAAACACTGTGCTGTAAGAATGTAGGGTGATACTATAAAAACTGGATAATCTGACATTTTAATGAATGCTAAGGACCTTCTCTGACTATCCAGACTGTTCTATTTCTGGGATTGCAGTCTGAACCAAACTGTGGACATTCACAGCTCACCTCTTCCCAGTTTCTAGTATTTCTAGCCATCCAAATACTAGAAAGGCCCAGGTAAAACTTGGGCTTCCAAATTGTATTCTTCAAAACCTTGGAGTTGTGAACTACTTTCCCTGAGAGAGAAGCATTGCAGGGGGGAGGCCGCGGTATACAAGGAGGGAGTAAAGGGGTAATGATGTTAGAATTACAAAGGCAGGCAAGTGGCAGAAAATGTGGTGAAAGACTTTGAAGTGGATACAAAGATTACTGGGTGTCCTCTCAATGGAGTGATGGGCACTGTCTAACAGATCCATTAGCATGGTCTGATTCTACAGGCGCCTGCGCCTTTCTCTGACTTTGGGCTATTTTATAATTGTGTGAGTTGCAGAAAAGTGACGACAATGCAAATCATTGTTGTCTATACACATATAAATAAATTTTGTTCAGCAACTGATTTCTACCAGGTGGGAGAGAAGATCCCAAAATAATTACATTTCACTGCCCTGAGAATATTGGCCAATTTTGCATTTATTAGCAAATTCATTTCAGCATTCCTGATTGCCTATAAATGTGCCTGCTTTTCTGATGTTCTTTTAAAAGGGTTTTAACTTCTTGTTGGTTTGCTTGTTAACGAGTGAAATAAAATCTTTGACATGTGTTCATTTTATATCTACATGAATAACAGTTTTACTTTTAAAAAATTATCCTTTAAAAAAAAGAGATACAAGTGAAGAGCTCAGTTATCCTATCAAACTTTTTGAGAAGGCTCTAAGTAAGCAAGAAGTGGTTGGTGAACACTTCACATCTTCACAACTTATGTTTAGAGAATGATTTTTCTAAAAAATAAAAAAATTAATTGCACTGCATTGCCTGTTCTAATAAAATCATTTTACAGCTGAAACAATTTAAGTACAATAAACGCTATCAGTAAAATTTAAAATAAAATTGACCTGGATAAGCCATAATTTGAATAACCTTTGCACTAATAATAAGGGTAGTTCAAAAATATCACTTCAACTGTTAACTACAACTTCGACCTCCATAAACATGTATAAAAACTATTAACTAATAAAATTATCTGATTTGGGGTTTTCTCTTTTGCCAACTGCCTTCTGATGAAACAGTGAAATGAAAAAAAGCAAATCGCACATAATTAACATAAATAAGAAAATTCTGAATAAACAGATAAGCTTATGGCAGTCTAAATCAGAAAGAGAAAAATGTAACCAAGAGCAATCTAAGAGTTACAAATTAGCGAAGAAAAGTGGAAAATTACTTTATATCAAATGGCAAAATATTGGACTGTGCCAGTATGGGTGAATACAGATCACCAACCCAAACCATCTCAGACGGCAGTTCCGGAAACAGCTATGAAGTGGCAGAAAAGGTGCCATCCATGTAGTCACAGCCCACAAGTCCAGCTTAGAAAATTTAAAAACGCAAAAAAAAATTACCTGAACAATGGGATAGGATGTGGAGAAACAATGATAAAAATGTAGAAATTATCTTTTAGAAGCTCACAATTTTCATATGGGGGATGATTAAGTACTTTATACGATAGCAAATCCTAAGTGTTTTCCTTTCTGTGTGAATAAGATCAATCAGTTTTATAAATTTTTAGGAAAATTTATGTTGCTACTAGGGAAGCACAGAGAGTGTCATGGGGCTTTCAAACTTTTACCTTTTTACATATTCCCCCATGTAAATTTTCTCTCCTTTTTTTTTTTTTCTCTCCTTTTTGACAACTCTTAAATCATTCTCCTTTGCCTCTTACCCTATGCCCTCTAAGAGTCCTTCCTCCCTATGTCTTCATTCAAACTGAATCCTTCAGAGGAGGATCCAGAACTTTCCAATACTCCCCACCTATCAACTTACCTGCAACTCCAACTATCCATGCCTCTTTCCCTCCCACTTTCTCCTTTTCAAAATGAATTTCTTTACCTGAGACCTAGTTCCCATTTCTGCCTCCACACCCATCTATCTCCTCAAGGACTCTCTCTAGTTGAGTATCAGCTTCTCATGTCTCCATATCCCATTTGTAGAGTGCTGTGTTTTACTTTAAGTCTTTAAAAAAAGTGCTTTTATATTCTTCAACTTAAAAAGAAAATTCCCTTACACTCACCCCTCTTCCCCGCATCCCAAAATTACAATGTATATGAGTCTCTTCACTCCAACTCACACCTTAAATCTTTGTCACCTGGCTTCCACCCCTTCATGCCTACTACTTCTTTATCAAATTCACCAACAATCCCTTGTGAAAAATAAAATGTGCAAGGTTCACTTTCCATCTTGACTTTTCTACAGTTCCTGCACCAGTGGGAAGCTCCTTTCTTGCTCTGGTCTCTGGGCCTCTAAGGTGTTTCTTGATTATGAATTTCCTCCTGCTTTCTTCTGATTATGAATTTCCTCCTGCTTTCTTCATTGAAATATATTTCTTGATTCACACTAAATGTTCATGTTTCTAAGGACTTCATACTAAGCACCCCACCCCGACCAATGTTCTCTCCAAATTCCATGGTTTTATCCACCTGTACTCTATTTTTAAACTTCACCAGGCCTTCCCTTTCTTCTAAACTGCAGACATTGAATGGCCAACTGGCTGTTGTACATTTCTACTTGAATGTACTATAATTACTTCAAAGTCAACATGTCTGAAAACCTACTTACCCCTCCCTACCCTTCACCAACATCCTCACTGGTAGATATTTTCTATTGAAAATAGAAAATTTTCTATTATCTACCAGTCAACCAGACCTAAAAGTCACAATAGAATCTTCCCTTTCCTTAGCCATGGAAAAATTTTGCTTACTTAATAGTTCCTAAATTCAACATCTGTTGAATGAATGATTAAGACACCCATCTTTTCTCCCTTGAACTATTATCATAACCTCCTAAATGGCTCCCTGCCTCCATCCTTAAGATTTCTCCATCTCAGCCCCAATATATTTTTCACAGTTCCTAAAATAACTGTTCTAAATGCAAATGTAAATTCCTTTCCCTAATATACTTTAACAACACCCTCCTGCCTTTCCAAGCTAAATTCTTAGTACATTAGCCTCAAATACAAATGAGGTCCTTCAACATCTTTTCTAGCCCTACCTCCAGTATTCCCTCATTTCCAAACTAAGCTCCAATCATAATGATCTTCTTGCAATCCCATGGCCATGCAAATGCACTCTTATCTCCATACCTTAGCACATGCTGTTCCCCCAGCCTGAACAGGCTTATACTGTTCACTGGGTATACAAGGGTGTCTAATAGGTAAACAGCACATTCTGGAGTCAGACCCTGGTTCAAGACTCAGCTCAAGCACATCTTAGCTGTATAACCTTCAGCAAGTTACTTAATCTCTGTACTTCAGTTTCCTCATCTATGAAAAGTGAACATTGATAGTCTACCAATATTAACGTCATAGGACTTTGTCAAAATTTAATCAGAAAACAAACTTAAAGTCCTTATTCTAGTACCTTTCACATACACAGCAAGTGCCCAATAAATGGCAGCTATGGCTGCTAACTTTTGCTCTTCTTGCTGAAGCACAGTTGAAATGTTCAATCCTGCTCCCCTTCCCTATCACCACTCTACTGTATTCCTTCCTCCTCATTGCTCCGTCTCCTCCTACCAAGTCACTGTACCTACTCCCAAGCATTATCATTACTGTTTACTTAACTGAGCCATTAACCTCAGAGGTAAAACAATGTCTTTATTTGGTATTCCAAGGATTTAACCCAGGGTCCAGAAAGCAGAATACCTTTCTTATGAATGCAAAAGGTTTTAAGCATGAATCTAAAGAAAGGGAAATCTAAAGATCACATGGCAGGAGATTCACTCTTCTTCCATACTTCAAGAGAATCTTCTACTGTTTCTCACTTCTACATACTTGGTCACGAAACTGGGAAGCTGCATATTTTAATGGAAAAATTCAAATCAGATGCATGGTTGGGTAGAAAAGTTCCTTAAAAATCCCATGAATATGTCTAAGAATGATCTTCCTAGAGGGTGCTGTTCGCACCGGGTCTTGAAGAATGAGTAGGAATGTTCTGGAAAAGAGAGGGCTTTCTAGGCAGAGTAAGTAACATGTATACAGCGGAATGAAAAAGTGAACTGAACATAGAAAATTATTCAGGTGAGCTCTGGGAAATGAGGTTGAAAAAGACGGTTAAGAAAATTGTAAAGGCTTCCTTAAATGTCATGCTGAGAAGTTCAGACTTGATAATATTACGCAACAGCAAATCACTTAGATTCATTTTCATTTTAAAAAGTAACATTTACAGAGTATGAAGGCTAGACTGAGGGCAGGAAGGGAAAGGAGAAAAGCAGACCCATCAAAAGAATACTACAACAGTCCAGGTAAACAGCAACTGGAGAGATGGCCTAAAAATTACAGTGATCAACAGAAGTCAGATGTGGAAGGTGAGGATGTTAAAGAGGTAAACTTAAAAACTGTTAACTGAAATGGTATGTATAATTAGTTAGATTGTGGATTAATTATACGGAAAAGAGACTTAAAGATTTGGGGCGAATATTCTTTCAATATTTATTAAGCTGAATATTAAAGTATCTACAGCACAATAAAATGAAAATATACAGTAGATCCAGGGATATATGAATCTGGATTTAAGAAGAAAGCCCTGAACTATAAATATTTGGTAATCACCAAGAATAAAGCTAGTAATTGAAATTATGAACATAAACAAGATTGTATGGCAAATACAGCAGGCGGCAGAGAATAAAACCTTGGGGAATACCAATATTTATGGAGCAAATAGACAAATGGGAATAAGCCAAATAAATGAAAAAAAAAAAAGTAAGAGAAATAGGAGAGGCATCAAAGCATACCCGTACAGACAAAGGTAATGTCTTAGCATAGACAAAATAGATGTTCTGTGGGATGAGTAAAAACAGCCTCTGGATTGAAAATGACATCATTTTAGTTTCTTTATGTGTGGCAATGTCAATGGACTAGTGGGATCAGATGCACGCTGCATTTGGGAAATGAATGAGAGAGGAAAAGAAGCATCAGTAATTCTCTTTCAATAAATTTGGCAGTCAAAGAAACCAGAGGGAGAAGGTAACAACTGAGATTGTGGAGGTGGGAACAAGGACAAAAAATGTTGTTTTTTCTTGTGGGGGGGGTTTTCTAATATGGAGTGAAACTTAATCACGTCTGCAAGTGAAAAAGAAGATCTAAGACGCAAGATTTAAGAATTAAGTTGATAGAGCAAGTCTGCAAGACAGTCACAGTGAAGGAGTGGTAGATAAGTTGTTCTTTCCTTGGGAGAGGAAGAAAGTATTCTTCTGAAATTGGGTAAGTGAGGAGAATGAGATGAAGGCTGTCTAAGATATTATAGATTTGTTTAGAAATAGTGGGAGGGAAGCTGAGGGAGTCCAAACCACACACCACTATTTTTTGCAGTGGAGTAGGAAGTTAATTATCTGCTCAAAATGGATGCCACTAGACAAAGCTCATGAGTAGAGACCTGCCAGGAATGAATCCTACCAGTTTCTGCCCTGGGAACAAGCCCCCAGCATGAAGACCTAAAGTCTCAAAGTAAATCAGGTTAGGGACAAAAAGATGATCTAATCAGATCTTTCCTCGAGGGAGACTAAAATAAAGTTCTGGGGTATAGTAAGGGAACCCACACATTTTATATAGTTCTGACTCAAAGCAATCTCCCCACTGGATTCAGTAGTGGTCTTAAAAGAATGGAGGTGGTCAACTTAGAATTACAAGGGGCAGAGCAGTTTAATCCATAATTGTGGTTTTACTGAGCACTTAAAATATATTAAGAACCACCCCAAGGGATAAAAACAAAATATCACTACTGTCTATAAACTATTTTTTTAAGTTATTAAGAGGCATACAGTTTGGCATTTGTCTATCTGCCCAAGAGGGCCTTACAAAGTGCTTAGAGCATAGCATTAGCTCATATACTTGCGTGAAATGAAAAAAGCAATTCTGACAGATCATGCACTTGCCAAACCCTCTGCATTGCCTTTTAACCTGCAGATGTGATATGTATTCAAATATACACATTACTTCTCCTAATCTAAACCTCAAACCCTGGTATTGAGCAGATTCTAAGTCTTATGCAACTGCCCCATGGATCTGGAAAGAAATACTCAGAAATGAGTGTCACTCCTAATTTCAGTTTCACATTCATGTAACCACAAAAAGGGAAAACCAGTTTCTATTGTATTAATCTAGGTATATCAGAATCAAATATCCTGGGTCTCCCCCCCCCTTTTTTTTTTACCTTAGTCTAAAAAATTGATCCAATGCTGTTATTCTTATTTCTTTATCATAGAAGAAAGATCTTCACTAGTGCACAAAGTAACTTTATGATAACCCAAGAGAGTATTATATTAAGCTATAATATAATATAAGATATAAGATATGAAAATAGAGAAATTTTTATCTTCTATAAAAAGCTAGGACAGCAAAACCCAAGCCAGGTAAAATGGCTAACTGAAAAATTACATCACCAAAAGAATATTACTGTATTTTAAAACAATACCTGTACTAGCTATAGCTGAAATCACATTAAGGAACACAAATTTAATTTTGGTAATATGAGTGATTACTTTGGACTTTGAATATTTATCCATTTGGGCGGAAAATACCTATTTTTCATCTTTAGAACGTGGCCTTTCAAATCTCCATTAACAACTCAGTGGCAAAGATAAAACATCTGCCAAAACACAGATGACAGCATGAGCAAGTGTCCTAATGGCAGGCATTTAGCGTAATGCTTTACACACTGCTTCTAGACTGCTGGGACAGCCCCATAAATAAGTACTTTTAAATAGACATTTACTTCCTTAAAATGGCAACTTGTATTTAAAAATAATATATTCTTTAGGAGAAAAGAAAACATTTTCATTCAAACAAGCCAAATTACGACTAGACTAAGAAAATAAAATTGTTTTAAAAAATTTAATCATGTGGACTTTTGATTTTAAATGTTTACCTTGAACAAAGAAAAATCTACCATTAAAAGTCAGTTCATATCACTATTGTTATTAATTTAAGGCTTTATTTATTAGCTAGTGAATACCACCAAAACTGTTGGTGTGTTTTTAAACAAAGTATAATTGGAATATGGGGGGCACAGGGAGGATAGAAACATAGTAATTCATTCCACATCTCTTAAACCATTACACTGGGTTGCAGTTTCCCTATAATTGGATGAAATGGGTATATGTGATAACTTCTTTTACCACAAAGGTCACTGAAACCGTAGAGGTTGCTAGGAAATGGCTTGATTACCAGCGCTTTACAAGTAAAACTGAAAAAAAAAGAAAAGCCTTCATTACTAATGAATGTATGAAACTGTGCCTTTCTTAATCATTCTGGATTCTAAATTCAGTCCCCAATCCCTTGGCTTGTAACTACTTTTGTTCTAAGACTATTAACATCGCTTCATACACGGTATGTTTCAAGCTACATATTAAACACACATGGACCTATTTTATCTTAGGACAAACATTATCATTCCCTCTTTTATATTTCACATTTAAAGAACTCAAATGCATAATGCCTGAGTTTTTTCCAGGTTAACATTAACTAAGCACAATAAAATACTACAGATTAGGAATTTTATAACTCTGTGGGACTATTGTGTGTAAATAAGTGCCAATTATATGATCTTAACTTCTACTAAAGATGGCCTAACGTAATACCTCTCCCACAAAGTACCATTCCAACAGTTCTAATCTGCTTGAAAACAGGACCCTCCCCGTTTTAAAAATAGTACACAGTTTACAGTTTTTACAATTCAGACTAGTTTTGAATCAGTGATATTGTATTACAAATTTATATTTGGTTCAATATGAAGGTTTTCTGCTTATACAACAGATACCTGAAAACAATATTATTTTGGTTATAAAGATAGTAATGGCAATAAGCATAATAAGGAAGACGACAGGAAACATCACCTAACATCCACCATAGAGGTCTTGATTATTAACAGCTCCAACATGCCAGGATGAAAAAGGGGGAGGAGAAAAAGTGGAAAGCAGGGACTTACGGGCATCTTGGAAATAGCTCAAAGTCACAATCCTTTAAGAACACCACATTGAGGCTAATAATCTCTTTAAAACCCAATTAATTTAGCATTCTAGGTAAATGTAACAATGCTGTTACTGGCACTCAAGTGCAATTCTGAATCTCACAGAAAGTTCACAAAAGGCTCTACAGATGTGAAACGTGAACAGGCACTGTACAACCATGCATGTCCCTGTTCCTTCCTCATTTTTTTTTTTTTTTTTACAGATGAAGCACGCGTTTTTAAAAAGCTAAATGGATTCCAAAAGCTGGGGTGGGGTGAGGTGGTGTGGGAGGCTCCTTAGGCATCGAAAGACAACAAATCCCACTCTGCTACACGTGTTTTTTCTTGAGGTTACAGTCTTCATGATTTCAGGCAAAATCTAAATTACTTTTAAAAGATTCCTCCAAATAAAGAGGGAAAACTTCAAAGTACAATTTGGAATGTAAGTATTGAAGTGGCCGATGGGGCGTGGGAGGGGGTCACGCCAGGAAGCTTATTTCTAGCATTAAAAACAACAGCGAAAAATAACGCGGCCGGAAGATTCATCTGATTAAATGCTGAGTTGGAAATTAAACTAATGTGTCCTTTACTTCCCCTTTGCTTTTGTTTTCAAAAAGAAGCCAAACAGCAGAAACCCCTTCTTGTTGACTTCGCCAAAATGCGCACTTGCATCGCAAGAGGCCCTGGCCCTCCTCCTCCCTCTGTCAACTCCAAAGCGTGTAATCTCCCGGAAGGGAGAGAGGTGCGAAAGAAGGGGTTCCTGTTAGCTGCCACCCCCTCGCCTCCGATCGCGCCTTTTCTTTCTTCACAGTTAATTTCTGCGCGAGGTGCGCGGTTTGGAGACTTCCTGGATGTGAGCATTTGGCGATGGAGAGTGGGGTGAAGGAGATGAGACCCGCTCTCACTCTCACTCCGGGGGCAGAGGAAGACTGAGGAGAAGCAGGAAGGAAGGGGGCGCCCGACTCCCCGCGGGGCCCTCCCACGTCTGCGCTCCCGGCCCGCGCGGCAGTCGCCCCGGCCACCTTCTCTGGGAGCCTCGGGGAGGACTGGGGCTCAGCCCACACTCCCGCGGGGGAGAAGAGCCATCAGCCGCAGGGCTGGGGGCGAGGGAGCAAGTACTCACCGCAGGACGCCGAAGCTAGCAACAGCGCCGCAACCAGGGGCCACATCTCTGCGCCTGCTGCGGGGTCGCCGCCGCCGCCGCCACCGGTGTCTGGAGCAGCCGCCGACGCTGTTTCTGGCAGCACCGAACACCGCCGCCCGATGCTAGCAGGACCCGCTGCCCAGGCTGCCCGGCCGCGCGCATGCGCGCTCCCACCGCCCTACGCCCGCTCCACCGCCCGCGCGAGCCGCGCACGCGCACTCGACCCCGCCCCGCCGCCGCGGCTGTTGACGCTGCGATCTCCCCCCCTTGCGGGCTGTGGTCCCGGCTCCCATCCACTCCGCGGAGGCCAGATGCCCACTCCGAGGCGGTGGCGAACGCCCAGTTTCCTGGTCACGTCCTGCCGCACCCGCCACGCTCTGAGGTCTGTGTCCTCGCCTGCCGCAGGAGGTTGAGCCTGTGTTCCCACGCTTGCGGGGCACCTCACCCGAGTCTTCGCACGGTTCCCTTCCAGCCTCTCACACAGCCCTGGGCCCCACTGTCGTATCGCCACTTTTCCTCTCCTGGCTTTCACTCCCACCCTCACGCTTCAGGTACCCTGCCAGGCGCTGCTCCCCCGCGACCGCGGAGCATCGACTTCCGCACCAGTGTCTGGCCCTCCTTCTCTTCCGAGACCAACAGACGCCTAGGCTCGCTCCTGCACCCATTCCCCCGCACCCTGCCTAGGCTCGCTCCTGCACCCATTCCCCCGCACCCTGCCTAGGCTCGCTCCTGCACCCATTCCCCCGCACCCTGCCTAGGCTCGCTCCTGCACCCATTCCCCCGCACCCTGCCTAGGCTCGCTCCTGCACCCATTCCCCCGCACCCTGCCTAGGCTCGCTGCTGCACCCATTCCCCCGCACCCTGCCTAGGCTCGCTCCTGCACCCATTCCCCCGCACTCCGCCTAGGCTCGCTGCTGCACCCATTCCCCCGCACCCTGCCTAGGCTCGCTGCTGCACCCATTTCCCCGCACTCCGCCTAGGCTCGCTGCTGCACCCATTCCCCCGCACCCTGCCTAGGCTCGCTGCTGCACCCATTTCCCCGCACTCCGCCTAGGCTCGCTGCTGCACCCATTCCCCCGCACCCTGCCTAGGCTCGCTGCTGCACCCATTTCCCCGCACTCCGCCTAGGCTCGCTCCGGCACCCATTCCCCCGAACTCCGCCTAGGCTCGCTCCTGCACCCATTCCCCCGAACTCCGCCTAGGCTCGCTCCGGCACCCATTCCCCCGAACTCCGCCTAGGCTCGCTGCTGCACCCATTCCCCCGAACTCCGCCTAGGCTCCCTACTGCACCCATTCCCCCGAACTCCGCCTAGGCTCGCTGCTGCACCCATTCCCCCGAATTCCGCCTAGGCTCCCTACTGCACCCATTCCCCCGCACTCCGCCTAGGCTCGCTTCTGCACCCATTTCCCCGCATTCCGCCTAGGCTCGCTCCTGCACCCATTCCTCCTCACCCTGCCTAGGCTCGGTCCTGCACCCATTCCCCCGCACTCCACCGCCGGCCCCAGAGGGCAGTCCGCGTGGGACGTCTGTTCTCTTCCCTGGCGGACAGTGAGCCCGAGGGCGCCGCGTGCAGGGCCGGAGGAGCCCGCGTCCCTGCCCACAGGGAGCCTCAGCTTTCTCGCCCCTCGTCTCGTCTCGCTCTGCTCAGGTAGCCCGCTCTGGCTTCTTTGTTTCTGTCCCATGTGGTTCTTTTGCCTCTTTCTCATTTGGTTCTTTAGTATTTCCATCCTCTGAACAGGGTTAATCAAACATGTTTCATTCCAGGTGGTAAACATCTTAAAATGTGAACACCGAAACCGAAAGGACTGTGAGGCATCCTTGAGAACCTGCATTAGCAGGTACTTCTAAGATATCCGGCGGTATCATTGAGCGTGGCTTGTGACCGCACCGTGCGCAGCCCTCTGCGCTGTCTGGCTTTAACAAGCTTGAAAAATGGGTTCGAAATGTGGCTTCAAGCCACAATATGGACAAGACCTTTGAATATATCGCTGAATCACACAGCCCACATCATTCATACTGAAGCAAAAGCCCTTGTAAAGCTACCTTTAACATTTATCCTAACTGATGAACTCTCTTGTCAAAATGTCAGACTCTGGTGGCTGCTCTAATGGGGTATCTTCTCCACTCCTTTGATTGTTTTTCTCTTACCTGCTGGAAAAGAAAGCAATTTCCCGCCACAATAGCCCACTTCTCCAAATCCTATACCCAGAGAGTCTCCTAAGCATCCCATCACCACAGTAATAAAATCCAGGAAATAAAATTTCCACTCTCTGTGATACTCTGTACCAGTGCTTTTTCCTGTTATTGTTTTGAGTGAAAATCTCCCCCACAGCATTATCAATTCTTTAAAATCAGAGAGTGTTTTAAGTATTTCTTCCTCCCAAGATTTCCCTTGAACTGGGCAAACAGAAAGGGTTTAATAAATGTATTGATGTGACTTGAGGCAAGCATTGCTCTAGTGAAAAGTGATTGTATTTTTTTTTTAATGATTAAAAAAAGAAAGAAAAACAATTGTCTGGCAGACATCTCACTAAAACAATGGTTAATGATTATGGTGATAATGATTTGAATGGCTGCCTTGACACCCTGAGGCAACCAAAGGGACTGATCGATTCTCCTCCAACTGCTGCTTATATGGATACAAAAGAATCATCCCCCAGACTTTGAGCATTAGGGACATTGTGTATCACAGAGCAGCTGGTTGGCTAAATAAGGCTGTCAGCTGTCCCTGAAACCAACCAACACCCCTAAAGCTGAAGAATGAGTAGAAAGGACTGTCCCTAACCTTCAGAGGTAGAGATTGGGTGATGCTCTGTTTTATACTGGGAGCTACTGAAGCTGTAGACTTAACGTATTTTTATGCAAAAAATAGAATGGGCTTATGTCAGATGAATGAAGGCTACCTGGTGACCACCTCTGCTCTTGGGAATCTAGCTGGGAAATGTTTTGATGAGAGAGGCCTATCCCAGGAGATACAATCCAAAGCAACCTGCATAGGTTTAACCATCTTTTCTCTGAGATAACCTTAAGCTTCTTCCTCCAGCATTTAACCATTTTAAAGGCAAAAGATGTAAACGATGACATCCAAAGAAGAGGCCTTAGAGGAGAATTTCAGGCCAGGTTTATTGAAAGCAGGGAGTTACCTCCCTCCACTGCTTTTGCCCTGGGGTTGTTAGAGGCCTCTTTTATATGGTGCTGCAGGGAGTAGGCAAATTCCACAGCTTGCCAGGCAGGTTATAGCCCTTTGGCGGGAACTTCTTCTGGGCGGGGCTAGCCAGATCCTTTGTGTCTTTGTCTTAGGAGGAGAGGGGCAGGAAGAAGGGAAAGGGTTTGTGTGTGGCTGCATTGGGCTGCCCAACAAAAGTTTTGCCTTTTAACCTTTCTAGGCATCTTTATTTGGATTTGGAGCTCATGTTTATGTAAGGAGCTTATTGGGTGAAGAGGGAGGGGAGTACACATATCAGAAGGTTTTGTGGGGTTTTTTGTTTGGTTTTTTTTAGAGACAGAGTCTCAGTCTGTCGCCCTCCGTTGAGTGCTGTAGCATCACAGCTCACAGCAACCTCCAACTCCTGGGCTTAGGTGATTCTCTTGCCTCAGCCTCCCAAGTAGCTGAGACTACAGGCGCCCGCCACAACGCCCGGCTATTTTGTTGTTGTTGTCGCAATTTGGCCTGGGGCCAGGTTTGAACTTGCCACCCTCAGCCCTCTGGAACCCGTGCCCTACTCACTGAGCCACAGGCGCTGCCCTATTAGAAGGTTTTAAACAGAAGTAGTACACATTAACTGTACTACTTAATCTTCATAATAGCCTAGGCATATGATCTCCATTTTAGAGATGAGGAAACAGAGGAGGAGGCATGATGCAGACTTTACCTACAGTTGTTTGTGACATGCTCTCTCTTGTGTGAGTGTCTGTCTTCCCAGTCCGCCTTTTCCTACCTTAATCTTTAGCCTACAGCTTCAAAGTTGTTACAGTTTCCACCTCATTTAGAGGAATACACTCACACCCTCCAAACAATTACTGTTACCACCTTTCTAAATGAGGAAAGTATGGCTAGGTCACAAGCTCAGGGAGGGCCTATGGTTGGACTGAAGTTCTCCTGACCCCAGGGTGAGTGAGAACATTCACAAGCTTCTTTCCTCAATTCGTGACCAGTCCCCCTTTCCCTCACTGTCTCAGCAATGCATCTACTTTTGTCTTCCTCCCCAAACTACATGTGCGTTCTACCTCATAGTAGGTATTGATATGATATTGTCTGCAATCTGATGTTGACAGATGTGTAATTTGTCATCCAGCAAATATTTTTGGCCCCATGTTGGTGTGCCATGCAATGTGTGAGAGACAGAGTGCTATCTCCTAGTACTCTTGGGACTTGGCTTGGACCTGTATGTGGCTAACTACTCAGGTCCTGTGCTTGGTGTAGGGCCAGGTACATCATGCTATTAAGTGAACCTATAGCAGAGATCCCACAGTTGGACCAAAGCCCAAGACAATGCCACTATAAATTAAATGCCCTTCTCTGTGGTTTAGTCTTGTTTGATATACATCAGTTACCATATTAGATTGAAATAATCTGTTTGTATGTCTGTCTTCCTCTTTAATAGTAATTTAATAGTGATAGCTCAATGAGGGGAGAGACTATATGAGTCTTGTTCACTTTATTCACTGCTAGCTCCATTGCCTTACACATAGTTCAATAAATGATTGTTAAAAGGATAAATGAATGAGTGAATGAATGAGTAAACCTTTCAAGGTCAGGAACTGTATCTAGCATGGGGGGGGGGTTCTGTAAATATCTGTGAAATGAACTATTAAACTAACTCTGAAGCTGATCTGACATTAAAGGTTCTCAGCATCAAGTTCCTGTTTTTCTTTTATTAACATTAGCTGGTTGAGTTAATGAGTATTATCTTTTCTTTATTAGTTAGTGTCTCTGAATATGTTTTTTTAAGTAATGAAGATTTTTTTTTTTTTTTTTTGAGACGGAGTCTTCCTCTGTCACCCAGGCTAGAGTACCCAGGCAGGCATCAACCTCACAGACCTCAAAATCTTGGGCTCAAGTAATCTTCCTGCCTCACCTTTGAAGTAGCTAGGACTACAGGCACCTGCTATGACACCTGGCTAGTTTTTCTGTTTTTAGTAGAGGTGGTGGTCTCACTGTTGCTCAGGCTGGACTCAAACTCCTAAGCTCAAGTGATCCTCCTGCCTTGGCCTCCCAGAGTACTACTATTACAGGTGTGAGTCACTGCAGCCAGACGAGATTTTTAACACTACTGACCAATGTGATGTAAGCTAATTTCTTTTCCATGGTCAGGCACACTTTGTACTGGCAACACTGGATTACTCCATGCCTGGACTGTTCCATGTTCAGGCTTCTGTGCTTTAATCATACTGTTCCCTCTGCTTGGTATATTCTTCCCCATGTTTTCTTCTCTCCTCAAGCCAAGGAATTCCACCTCATGCTTCAAGGCCAAGATTAAACACCACCTCTTCCAAGAAGCCCTTCTCGTTCCTACTTTTTCCTCCTTCCCATAGCTCTCTGCAACCCCACAGGTCTAATCAGCGCTTCTGTGCTGCTTTGTTCATAGTGCCTACAAAACATGTCAATAGATACTTGTTTCTATATATCTGTCTCCTGTTCTATTGTGTTAGCTTTGAAAAAATGAAATTGTCCTGGATGTATTTATTTCAGAATTCTCCAGAGAGACAGGACTAGTAGGATGGAGGGATAGATAGAGAAGACAGGATTTATTAGGGTAATTGGCTCTCATGATTGTGGACGCTAAGAAGTACTACAACAGGCCATCTTGAAGCTGGAGATCCAGGGAATTTGGCAGTCTCGCTGTTCAAGTCTGAAGGCCTCAGAGCCAGAGAACCCACTGATATAACACTCAGTCTGAGGCTGAAGACCCAAGAACCCAGGGGGCAGCTTGTGCAAGTCCCAAAGTTCAAAGGCTGGGGAATCTGGGGTTCTGATGTCCAAGGTCAGGAGAAGGGTGTCTGTGCTTCAAGAGAGAAAGAGAGCATGCAAATCGATCCTTCCTATGCCCTTTTGTTCTTCACTGATTCTCACCTGATTGGGTAGTGCCGAGCCCCTCTGAAGGAGGATCTTCCCCACTCATTCCACTGATACCACTCATACCAGTCTCCCCTGAAAACACCCTCACAGACACACCCAGAAATAGTGCTTTGGTACCTCTAGGCATCCGTTATTCAACCAAGTTGTCACCTAAAGTAAACCAACACAATTTCCAACTTCTAACATAGTGCCTAGTAGAGACCTCAGTACGTTGAATCAAACGAGAAATCACAGGGTAGGATGCGACATACAGAGTCACTTCAGCCTAGATTTGAGTTACAGTTCAAGCCACTTGCTACCTATTAACCTTGGACAAGTTACTTAACCTTTCTGAGCCCTCATTTTCTCGTTTGTAAAGCAGGGCAGATTTTAATGAAAATAATAGAAATTAACTCTTCAATTGCCTTGACAGTTTAATTATTTAATATTTTTACAGTTGCCTAGTGCCCGATGCACTAAATATTAGCCCTTGTTATTACAGTTATCTTATATGGTGAGATTAGTCTTCCAGGAGGGCAGTAAAAATTACTATCCAGAGAATCACTGACTGCTGCTTAAGGCCCTTGAAGGGGCGCTATGAGCTGGGAAAGTGTCGACAGTTTTGATTCCCGCTGGATGCACATGTCTGTGCCCTTAACGTGCTTGTTCTTCTGCGCATTTTACTGGCGGCTGAGTGCTGAGAGACCCATGCCTCTGACACCTGGCTCAGAGCCCAGTTTCCTAGGGTATTATTGCAACTTGACCCAGCTGTACAAGCACAGGAGCCCCAGTCATCAAGTAAAGCAATAGAACAATGAAGGTCTATGCTGTCTGGTCAAGGACGAGGTTTGGATGGGTAGGGAGCTGGAAGATATTGACATGGAGTTGGAGAGAGAAATTTGGCTTAGGGCAACAGAAGAGAATCTCCAATGGCAGGAAATAATCTTCTTGCTAGCCTGTGCTTTAATTAGGGGCAAATATTAGAAGCAGAAACTGCCTTAGGTATGAGGGTGATAGGATGGAGGGTTTTAGGCAAGGGGTATCCTACCACAGAAACAATAGTTTAAGCTGGTGGGAATTTCCCTCTGCGTTTCAGGTGCACAACAGGCTTCCTTTGCCTAAGCCAGGGAGATGATCACATTTCCCCAACTCTTCTGCTGTTGCTGCCGGAGGCTACTTGTGAGGTGCCCATATTCACGACAGCTTGAAAGCACAGAGAAAGCCAGCTTCTAGGCTAGGTGGTAAAATCATAGCAGGCATGTGTCTTTGAGAGTGCACACTGTTTTGGGTCCTGGGAAGGCCCCTTTGTATGGTGCCTACCTCTCCTCTTTGAGAGCAGACAGCATACCATGCACCCAGGCCGTGCTATGCTAGTATGTATATTTTCTATTGCTACTGTAACAAATTGCTACAAATGTATAGGCTTAAAGCAACACTCATTTATTATCTCACAGTTCTGCAGGTCAGAAATCCAGTGGGCTCAGCTGTTTTCTCTGTTTCAGTCTCACACTCACACGGCTGAAATGAAGGCATCTGGCGAGCTGCTCTCCCTTCCAGAGGCTCTATGGGGGATTCTTTTCCAGGCTTATCCAGGTGGTTGGCAGAATTTGGCGTCTGTAGGACTGAGGTCTTGTTTCATTGGTGCCTGCCAGGTAGGAGTCTCCTTCAGTATCTAGGGGCCCTTTGGAGTCATTATATGTAGTCTCCAAATGCCTAGAATTAACAATGGCACGTACATTCTTCCAAGGAGGTCCTATCTCTCCTGCTCCCCATCTTCTGCCACATCTCTGTGCCTGACTCTTCTGCCTCCTCTTCTACTTTCAAGTGCTCGAGTGATTAGATTGCCTTCCTTCGTAATCCAGGATAATCTCCCTATTTTAAGGACTGTAATCATAATCACACCCGCACAGTCTCTCTTGCCACGTAAAGTAACATATTCAGAAGGTTCTGGAGATTAGGGCTTAGAAATCTCTGGGGACATTATTCTATCTACCAGAGTTTGGTTATTTTCATGTTTATCACCCTTAATTGTCACAACAGCAGATAAGGGAAGCATTGCTATGCCCATCTTACATTTAAAGAAACTGGGGTTCAGAGGTTTCTATCACAGGTGATAAATGGTGGAGCTGAGATTTGAATCTTGCTTTCGAGCTCACGCTTCTTCCTCTGCCGGAGAATGAAGAACAGAAGCAAAGTTATCATGTACTCGGCCTCTCTCCTGGCGTTTCCCACTATTGTTTCTCAATTTAGCAAGGTCATCACTGTGCCCACTGAAGGTTTCCCCCCTCTCCTCCTAGGAACATGCTGTATGTGTCTCTTGGGTTCCAACAGAAAATAGATGGCAGACTCAGATGAAGTTATGGAGGAGAGGTTAATCAAAGGACTCTAGGTGTTGAAATGGGAAGCCAACAAGGAATGGTGACGTTAACAACCACTGTCACACCCCAGGTCTACAGGAGCATGGGGAAAAAATAGTTATCAGAACTCTAAGAGAAAAGAAAAACTGAGGGAGGGGCTGCCCAGCAGGAGCTGTGGCCTTCAATAGCTGAGCACAGCCACCACCAGCCTGGAGGGGAGCAAGGCGGCAAAGTAGGTAGTCTCCCTTCAGTCTCTTCCCTGTCTGCATCCCCACTCTCAGCAAACCTCAACCAGAAGACAGGGGACGTGGGGTCTTTTGTGCCATCCTTACTTTGTAGCTTTCCAGGCTTAGAGTAGAACAGAGCAAGATGGAGAGTGGATCTGAGACTAGCCAGCACTGTAGGGCTGTCCCTGCCCACCCCCCTGAAATCTGGCTTGACAGCGTGACTTGCTTGGGTCAGTGTGGTCATTTCTTAGGTCTTCTGTAATAAATCACCATAAATGGTGGGCTTGCGAGTATAGAGGTTTATCCTGCACAGTTCTGAAGACTGCAGGTTGGAAATCAAGGTGGCTAAAGGGCCACGCTCTCTCTGAAGGCTCTGGAGAAAAGTTCTTCCTGCCTCTGGTGGCTTCTGGGAATCCTTGGCATTCCTCGACATGAGTTGCAGCACTCTAATCTCTGCATCTGTCTTCACATGGTCTCCTCTGTCTCTATGTCTTTTCTTCTAAGGACATCGGTCATCAGATTTAGGGTCCACTGTAAACCTGGCATCATACCATCTCAAGATCCGTAATGAAATCCACCTTCAAAGATCCTGTTTCCAAATATGGTCACATTTTGAAGTTCTGGTGGACGTGAATTTGACAATAGTCAGCTCACAGGAGCTAGGGACATGCGTGACATCTGGGCCAGATCTTCTAGACCTAACAGGCAATTTCCCCTCTCTCGTGGCAGTCAGCAGTGCCCAGACAGTAGCTGTCACCTTAGCCTGGGTCCTGGAATGAGAAAGAGGCAGAGCAGAGCCCCAGCTGACCTACAAAGGAAAAATAACAAGAATAGAAATAAAGGTGTCATTCACGTCCAGTGTGTAATGACCCCTGCTTGGCCCTTCAGAGATATTGCCAGCAGTCATGGCAACTCCCCACTTCCTTCCTGACACACAGACACCCTGGAATGTCCAAAACTACTGTACAAACTCACTGTTACTCTTAGTCCCAATTCCATTGGCAACGTTTTACTGCACTATGGTTCCTCTTTAGGGCCAAGGTATGGAAAGAAATAGATCTTTAAAGACTGCCTTTTGTATATCCTTAGAGGAGCAAATATTCTGGGAAGAAAAAAAAGGAAGGAAGGCCAGACCACATGAGTGTTCTTTGAAATTAGTTACAGAGTAGCTCTTTGCATTTTGAACCAAAAGTTTCATCTCCAGTTTCAGATGAATTCTCCACCAGCAGCAGCCAGGAATGTCAGCTGAGAAAACTTTGTTCTCTGCCTACATGAGGGCTCTCTGGGTGCACCCTTCCCTGCCCTGCTAGGCTGCTTGTACAAAATCACTCCAGAAACTGCCTCATGACATGCGTTTATTGATGTTTTGTGAGTTCTCTGAGTACATCCGCCAGTCTTCTTTTCTCTATGCTGATCTGACTTTTGTCAGAATTAGCACAGACGTGGACCAGTGAACTCAAACTACCATCAGGTGGGTTTTACAAGTGAAGTGGATAAAGTAAGTTCAGACTGTCAGACAGATGTGCATATCTGGAATCATGAGAAAGGTTGCCTGCTTGTCTGTCTTAACCTGGCTTATCTGTCTGTCTGGATTTGCCCCTGCGAACCATTGCAGTAGCAGAAAAGATAAAAAGTTATACAAACTCTGAGCTTAGAGGGGTGGGGTTTTTTTGTTTGTTTTTTGTTTGTTTGTTTTTTTGAGACAGAATCTCACTTTGTTGCCTTTGGCAGAGTGCCACGGCATCACAGCTCACAGCAACCTCAAACTTGTGGGCTTAAGCTATTCTCTTGCCTCAGCCTCCCAAGTAGCTGGGACTATAGGCGCCCATCACAATGCCTGGCTATTTTTAAGAGACAGGAGTCTCGAACTCGTGAGCTCAAGCTCAATCAATCCACCTGCCTCGGCCTCCCAGAGTGCTGGAATTACAGGCATGAGCCACCGCACCTGGCCAGAAGGATGGTTTCTAAGTGTGGCACCTGGATTAAGAGTATCCATAGCACCTGGAACCTTATTAGAAATGCAAATTATTGGGACCTGCCCCAAGCCTATTAACCATTTTGAGGTAGGGCCCAGTGAACTGTGTTTTATCAAGTCTTCTAGGTGATTCAGACGCACATTGAAGGTTGAGAGCCACTGACTTAGTGTCTGACCTTGGAAGACAAGTGGCCTGCCCTCCTTTGAGGTAATCCATCCTACTCCCCTGTTGCTTGGGTGGGAGAGATCCCCCTGCAGTATAGGGGAATTTTGGGGAACCCCAATTGTCCTCTGGCCCACCGAGTGTTTGATACTAGCTGCAGGTCACAAGTGCTAGTGGGGGTGTGGCAGCACCCGGGAGACAGAAGCAGACCAGCTGTAAGTGAAGCCTCTTGTGTGGACAGCAGGGGCTCAGGCTCATGTTAAAGCAGCACATATTCTACCTTTGTTCTGATAGGAAACAATGAGCACTTCAGAGTGGCATGAGGATCTCTTTAGTTCTATATTTAGAGTTTAGAAATTGTTTAAGGACCTGGTTTCACTGCAGTTTACAAAATGCCTTTTTTTGTGCATCCATCAAAGTACTTATTATCTCATGTGAGTTACCATTTACAGGAGGCCCTTTTGATAAAATGCAGAAAGTTTCCATATGGTTACACAATTATGTCTCTTTGTCTAGATGATGAAGTGAATGAAACTAGGGGATTCCCTGGGGAAATGCTGGATCAATACCCAATCGTGCAGGTGGAAAATTCAGAGGGGCCTGTGTGGCAGTATGTGGGGTGGGGGAGGAATGAGTTATAATTTATGATAATTCAGAGGGAAATGATTTGTTCATTTTTTTTAATTTTTTTATTATTTATTTATTTATTTTTATTGTTGGGGATTCATTGAGGGTACAATAAGCCAGGTTACACTGATTGCATTTGTTAGGTAAAGTCCCTCTTGCAATCATGTCTGGTTTGTTCATTTTTGACAGCCACGTGGGCTAGACTACCTGGAGCAGATTCTGGTAAACTGAGGCTGCTCCTAGCCTGCTTTGTCTTGGAAAGGTAAGCACTATCCTGCACAAGGGGCATGTGTGAGTGCTGTGTTGTCCACTGAACATGGCACAGGGTTCCTGAAAGACAAGTCATTCGGACCTGCTGGTTGATAAATGCCTCTTTTTCAGTTGTCCAGATGAGTTTCTCAATCTTCCCTGATACTGAATTGCCTGAGAAAGTCTGGTTTCTTGCACAGCACAAAGTCTGCAAACCAAGAATACATTTTGTCTTTTTTTGGTGAGGAAGTTGTATTTCTCAGTCTTTTCCTTTTCCTCCTCTCCACCTTCAGAACCCTAACTGTATTTTGGAGGGTGAGAAGTATGGCTCCAGAAACCCAATAAAATCTGCTTGTGATTTAAGTTCTAATAATCCCCTCCACCCCCACTTCATCTTGCCCTTTTTAAGACTGAGCTGTATGCCTATCCAATGTCTGTTTTCTCCCCCCAAAAGTGGCTTAGTGCTAGCAGGACTGTAAGCTAGACCAAAAGCTATCAAGGCACTGAGGGAAGGAATCAAGAGCAATATATTTAAGTGTGTTCACATATCACAAGTGACAGGCTAATTCCATGAAGTTAAGATGTTCTCCATGCTGCTAATTGGCACCTTGCGTTTGTTTCTGTGTGCATGCACCTCCGAAGGGGATATACAGGGCTGGACTCACCCTGCAGAGGCAGAGTGAACGCTCATGGGCTGTAATTTGATTTTGCTTCGGGGACATCTCCACAACTATCCCAGCTGGCCTAGGGCAGTGCCTGCTGGGAATTCCCATACCACTTACCTCTTTGGACTCTGGCATTGGAAGTTGTTTAAAAGCAAATTATTTTTCAGAAGGTAGAAACATTATTGTTCATTTAATATGTGGGCTTTAATGAGTTTATCAGCTTAGAAGAGAAATGTGCCAGGGTCTTTTGGTAACAGAAGCCAGAGAGGTGTGTTTTAATAATGACAGGTGGAAGAAGAATACATTCTGAAATGCTGTAGAAAATATGGCCATAGACTCAGGGAATAGCACACAGACCCTGGTTATATGCTGGTAAGAAAGTGGAGAAACAGAAGAAAGTGGAAAACCTTTGCAAGGTCAAAGGTCATTTCTGCCTGGAGTTCCTGGTGACTCTTTCCTAAGCAGGGTTGTTTGCAGAAACCCTGGCTGAGATGCTGATACATTTCACTAGTGCCATAGCATTACTACTCCCAAGGATTCATTTGTTCATTTATGAAACACCTTGTATTGGGAAAACGGGGGGGTATTGGGAAAACAAAACAGACAGAGCCCATGCTTTCATGGAGCTTGCATTTTAGTAGGGAAATGGGAAAAAGCTGTAGATGCAAATAACTAAGGGAAATGTGGTATGTGAAATGGTGATAGAAGGTATGGAGAAAAATCAAGCAGTGAGAAAGTGCCGCTTTGAAGGTGTCCAGAGAAGGTTCCCTAGAAGATGACACTTGAGTAAAAAGTAAGTAAACAGTGAGCAAGACAAGCAGATGTCAATGTGGAGATCGTTTCAGGCAGAGGAACAGAAATGCAAGGCCCTGAGTTAGGAGCAAGCCTGGTGTATTTGAGAAAGATTGGGAAGGGAAAGTGGCCTGTGTGGCCAGGTCAGAGTGAGCCAGGGGGAGAACAGCAGCAAATGGAATCAGAGAGCTCTTGGGTGTCCAGTGCGTACAGGGCCAACGAAGACTTTCACTTTTACTCTGAACGAGAGGGTTTTTTGCAGAGCAGTGATGTAATAGGCTATTGTAGGGGCCAGCAAAACTTTTCTATAAAGGGCCAGGAATGGTAAATGTTTTTCCAGGCCATGAGGCCTCTGCTGCAGGAGCACAAGAACAGCCACTAACAAGGTAAAGTTGTAAGTGGGGCTATGTTCCAAACTTCATTTGCCAAGGCAGGTGGCAGGCCTGACTTGACCCATGCTGCCATTGTGCTACTGCAGTGATCCTGAGGAGAGATGAGACAATCTTGGATCAGAGTTGTAGTAGGAAAGATGGGAGAAAGGGTCAAACACTGGCTATATCCAAAGGTAGAGCCAGCAGGATTTGCCCTCAGACCAGATGAGTCCAACGCTTTTAGCCTGAGCAAGTGGAGAAACTGAGCCACCACTACTGAACCAGATAAAAAGGAGGTGGGCAAAGGGAGGGGTAAATGAATCACTTTGGAAAATGAAAATGTAAGAGGCTTTTAGGATAGAAGAATTGGATTTGATGTTCCTTAACTATCTCCTTCTAGCTCTGAGATTGTGTGATTCCATTAGCAGGAGAGAATAGCATCTACCCCAGTGGCCTCTGCTGTGATCGTGTTCTTCAGGGAGACCTCCACACTGCATTACTCCATCTTTCCCGAAAGCAATTGGTGATTATGCCGGCTAGGGATCAGTTGCTGGGAGGAAGAAATGCTACAAAGGAGACAAGTGCCAGCTGAAACTAGCAGGGGAACTTGGAACAGTGTCATAAATGGTGCATGTGCCCAAGGAGGCTTTCAGGGCTGGAAGAAAATTCCTATACCTCTTAGTTTCCAGGAGGCTATTAATAATGGAGTGTTGTCAGCCAACCAGGCTAAGATCATTCAACTCGTTTTCAGAGAAAAGCGGTGCAACTTCTTGAACTTCACATCTGCTCCACACTCAAAACGGCCGGCTGCACTTGGGACGCACTCACCCTCTGCAAGGACCCCCTGGAGCCATGTGTGGATCCTGATGGCCTCCATACACCTGCAGGACACAGGCGTGGTCTTTGGCCCTCGCTTCTCCAGCCACCTTCCTCCCTCTTCACTCTCATCTTTCCTCAGTGGGAGATATGTCTGTCTTCTGTCTGCCTAATTTCTTTCCACCCAAGAAGTAGCTCTCTGCCAGTGGGTTGTTTGCTATATGGAAATCCAGCAAACCACATTGGGATTGTGTTGATAGTAATACATTTAAAATATGAGCTTTTATCAGGCGTAGCAGATGGAGGCAGCAGAGTGGAGCTCCCAGAACTGAGGGCAGGGAATGTTTCATTCAAGTGTAAAGTGTGCACATCTAGACTCAGCTGGCACTCATGAAACCAGCAAAGACAAGGAGGGAGAAAAAAGGCCACCTTTGTGCAAGGTTCAGGAGATCACAGCATTCCCTGACCTTGAGTCCGTCCTGCCTCAAAGACAGCATTCACTCTAGGACTGCAAAAAAATCCTTCCCAGTTGTTCTCCTTAATATTTTTTTACTTTCTTAAAGCTTAGTAAATTTAATAAAAATTCTGAAGCTCAGAACAAATGGAAATTCAGAATATTTTATTTATGTATGCATGTATTAAATTGATAAATGTTTGCTACATACTTCAGATATGGCAGAAGTCATAGACTCAGAGAACAATAAAATGTATGTGTTGAATTCTTTAAGATTACAGGTGTGGAAAGTATTTTGGTCTTATTTTTTTTTTAGCCACCATCCCCATAACTCCTAAAAGTACAAATATATTCAAAATCTATTTTGTTCACTATTTGAACTAAAGAAGTGTATGGTGTTAGTGGTAAATTTCCCCAAGGCAGAAGTACCAAACTCAGTACATCAGTGGGAAAAAGACAATATTAATTTCAAAATTACCCATCTGAGAAGCACATTATGAGAAGCCACCCCATTTGGAAAGATCAGCTTTAACCGGGATGTTAAGACTTCAGAAGGGCCCCAAAATCACTTAACAGAAGGCTTCCAGGTTAAACCCATAACAATAAACTTTTGGGGAAATGCCTACCTTCAATTATTTTTGAGAGACTTTGAAAAGTGTCTTCAGTGAATAAGTCATATATTTCTTCATATTGTCTTTATTATGAGAGTTTCAAAATACGAATCTTTACGGCGTTACATATGGAAGGTATGGAAGGTATGGATCCTATCCTCTGGTTTTCCCCAAATGCTTTGTTCAGAATTAATTACTCCTTTCCTTTATGCCACTAGAGAGGCATAAAGTCATATTTAAATATACCATTATGTACTTAACTGTTTCTCAGGATGCCTGATGAAATTGTCAAAAGAATATGTAGCTCAGTGCCGGGCACACTAGAGTATCGAATCCATTAAATGGAATAAAGACTCCAGGAATACTTGAAGTTTTAAAGGAAAAAAAAAAAAAGATTGGCAAATGTCCATTTTTTCTGTCATACTACCTTCAGGTTAATTAGAAAACACTCAGTTTTAGTGTTAAAAATATCTACATGCTCTCAGAGTCGTCTTTTTTTTGTTTCAGTTTTTGAAGTCATTCATTCAGTTTCAGATTGCTCAATTCCTTGAGAATACAAAGGCGATTAAGAGACATTCCTGATGTAGTTGGCAAAGTTAAGAAGATAAGCTCATGTTGAAGTAGGGTGGCACTTATATGCAATACAAGTGATGTCCTTACAAAAAGAGGACACATGGTGACAAGGAGAAGATGCCCTGTGAAGACAGAGGGTTGGAGTAAGGCATCACGAGTCAAAGCATACCTAAGACCACCAAAAGCTGGGAGAGCGGCATAGAACAACAGGCTCCTTCATGGGGAGTATGGCCCTGCCAGCATCTTGATCTTGGACTTCTGACCTCCAAAATTATGAGACAACAAACTCTTGTGCTTTCGGACTAAAGAGAAAGAGAGATTTTTGCTCTATTAACAGCAATGCATCACAAGGGGCTGGGCCAGAACTCCATGCAGGGGGGCTGAGAGAGCAGCCAGAGGGAGACAGCCCAGGAAGCACCTGGAGTGGAGAGGGTGACTTGTCAACTGCAGCTTGAGGAAAGCTTTAAAGTGGATCAGACTGTCTTAGTCTGTTTATGTTGCTATAAAGGAATGCCTGAGGCTGGGCAGTTGAGAAAGAAAAAATGTTTTATTTGGCTCATAGCTCGGCAGGCTGTCTGTACAAGAATCGTGGAACCAACACCTGCTTCCAATAAGGGACTCAGGCTGCTTCTACCCATGGTAGGAAGGGAAAGGGGGCTGGGATATGCAGAGGGCATGGTGTGAGAGGACACTATGAGGAGAGAGGCCAGGCTCTTTTTAATAGTCAGCTCATGGGAACTAATAGTGAGAACGTATCCCTTCCAGTCCAGAGAGAACATTGATCTATTCATGAGAGATCCACACCATGACCTAAATGTTTCCCTTTAGGCCCCATCTTCAATATTGGGAATCAGATTTCAACATGAGGTTTGGAAGGTCAAATAGAGTCCATGCTATAGCACAGGCAGACCAGTGGTTCTCAGCAGTGAAGTCTTGCCCCTTTGGGGAGTTTGGAAATTTTAGGGGACAATACTGTGGTCACTGATGGGAAGACAGCTCTGGCATTTGGTGGATGAAACCCAGAGATGCTAGACGTCCTGCCGTTTAGGGTTTAATTCTATATGACAAAGAATGGTCTCGCCTCCGGCACAAAGCTTGAATGTCCCAGCAGACATTCCTGTGAGTGAAAAATCTGATTATACTTACCTGAACCTAAAACCTAACTCATGTCACATATAAACATAAAGCATGCTTTGCACAGTTTTAATAAAAACTGCATTTTCCAAGAATATGACTCCCTCATGAATCAAATGAATATTGTGTTCGTTCTCTTTGGAACTTTGCCAAGAGTCATTCACCATCTTGAAAAGTCACATCACCAACTGTCTCATTGCTTGTGATATCTGGGTCGCCAACAGAATGCACCTGAATCCATCTTTATTTGGATCAGTCAATCCCCAGTGATTCTGGGCAAAGATTTCATTACTTTGTTATGGCTTTGAGTCTAGTTGTGCCTAAGCGTTTACATATAGAAATGCATGTTTTATTTCATAGCACTTGCCTTTTTCCTATTATACTGAAAGTTACAATGGATTTTTAAAATTATGAATATAGACAGTGTATGTTATCCACAATATTTCAAGACAATAAAGAGCAGGTGACCTTTCTTAATATGTAAAAAGAGGCATTTGGTTTATAAAGATGAGAAGTAGCAAGCTGGACAAAGGATTCTAGGCAGAACTTCTAACACTTGAGTGTGTACAAGAACCACCCAAGAATCTTGTTGAAATGTGGCTACTGATTCAGTGGTTCAGGGGTGCAGCTTGAGAGCCTGCTTTTGCAGCAAGCTCCCAGGTGATGTGGATGCTGTTTGTCCATGGACCACACTTTGAGTAGCAAATATCTGACAAAGGGAATTGCAGAGGTTTTTGGAAGAGTTTTTTTTTCTGGTAAATAACCACTAACTTGGTATAATCAGAACACAAAGTGTTGGAGACTGAGATTATAGAAGAAGGCAGGGTCAAAACACACAGGACCTTGTCCCCATGTTTGGACTTCATCTTGTGGATGATGATGGGGCACCCTGAAAAGATTTTAAATGAATCTATATAATATTAGATCTCTCTGCCAGCATGGGATGGCTCTGCTGGATCCAGGGAGTCCAGTGAAGATGCTTTTATAATTATGCTGCCAAGACTTAGTAAGGACCTCAAGTGAGGAAGCCACAATAAAAACAGAAGGAAGAAGAGTGAGATTTACTGAGACTTGGTCATGAATGGAGTGTGAATGGAGAAGACAAGGGAGGTCAAAAATGCCTTGTAGGCTCTTGGCTTGTGCTGTGGGTGAATAATGATGGCACAGACCCGCGTAGGCAGCACAGAAGGAGGGGCAAGCTTGAAGGACAAAGTACAGGGAAATTGACTTTCAGATCTATGAATTCTAGGTGACTGCATTATCAAAACAGAACGATATCTGATTGGACTTGGCTGTGAGGATTTATTAAGAGTGTATTGTGTTTCATTATAACAGGGATCACTCCTATAGGCATGTTCATTCACCATGGTTCAGCGGGTTTCTGAGCTAGTGGAAGAGAACTGTGTGCAATCCCTACAAGCTCTATGGTGGGCCAGCATGAGTGTTAGCAGGAAAAGAAAAAGGGCAGTACTAACATGCTTATTTTATTACAGAAAGTACAGTGTGTTTTATAATCATCTGCGTGTCAAAAAGGTAGGAGAAAGGGTGGTTCTGCCTCTTGTTTATAACTGTCTCTTATGTTCACTCACGCAACACAACCTCCTCCGTCCTTCCTCCACCTGAGTCAAATTCTGTCTTCGCTGTGCACCTGGTTCACAGACATTTGCAGGGTGTGGCGTTTGAAGTGATCCTGTGAGACTGTGGGACTGGTGTCCCCATTCCTATATTTAACTGTGTCGAACCCCATGAACACCATGAGTTGCCAGTTTTCATGCTGAGGGGCCAGGTTATGATCCATAATTTTACACTAATTTATCTCATTTGATTTTCACCACAATTCCAGGAAAAAAACTTTATCAATGAGGAAACAGAGGCTCAGAGAGGTCAGATAATTGGCCCCAAGTCACAGAGAGAGACAGGAGATCCCATTTCTTTTCTCACTCAGGCTACAGTTCATTTCCTCTAACTTCTCCAAGTCCCACTGAAATAAAAATTTCTGTCAGGCACCCCATGTTGGTTCACATCTCTGTACACACAGAAAATTCTGCATGGAATCTGCCTTTCTGATAATCATCTGTCAAAATCCTACCCAAAGATCACCACATCTGTGAAGACTCTTCCAAACCTCCCAGCTAGCCGCCTCTCACCTGTATCACGCTGCACGGTAGCCCTGTGTCAGCCATCTCTCCCTTCCTGCAGGCTGTGCGCTCCAGAAGGGCAGAGGCCTCAGTCCTCTTTCATCGCCGTGCTAGGTAAACATTACCATCCAATAAAGGCTTTTGAACTGAACTAGTGTATACAGTCATTAATGGTTTCTCTGGAAGTTTCGCTGGTTGTAATAGCACTTGGGAAAGACAAACCAGTTTCTAAAGAAAGTAGATGGTAGCAATGGACCAAAAAAGGTGACTTGGAAAATTGTAATCTTTGAACACATTATTTATATATATGACTTTTGTGAGAAGTGGGTTTCACAATGAACTCCCTCCTCTCCTGAAATCTCTCGCCATTAACGTTAGTCTTAATTATTTAAATTTAATTTAGTGGAAGTCAATATTTAATTTAAAATCTAATTCTTATTAAGATTTTAATAAATAACATTTTATAACTACCAATGACACTTCACCATGCCAAACTATTTAATTCTTAACAAAATTAATTTTTAAATAAAATCTAATGGAAACAATTACTCCACACAGAGCTCCTCACCTTGCCCAAGTGTGGGTTCTAATTCCTTATCCTTGGTTCTCGCTGGATCAGCTCATGTCTGCTGCCTTCTCTCTTTCTTTTCTTGTTATTTCTTTAGTGAGTTTTATGTGAATGGTGGTGGAACTTCCTTCAGGGTTACAATAAAGTGGCAGAAATTGATCCTTATTAAAGAAAAACAAAATATAATTACTTTCAATATACAGGAAGATCTAAATGTTTACAAATAAGCAGATTTTCGGTTTGAACATTAAAATTCATTTTTTCCCTTAGCATGTGTTCAATTTTATTATAAATTACATTACCAAGTACTTAAATTATCTAGAATACTATTTTCTGGCTTTTATAATTCAGATAGTGTTCTGGAATGGGATTCATAAACACACACACACACATTCTTCTATCTCCTTAAAACCTCTGCTTTAATTAGGATCTTCAGGGAATAGTTACTGAGATAACCTCAAGTAATGTAACTTTATTGTACAACCATGTTTCTCAAACTGAAGTAGCCATTTCTCAAGGGATTACACTGCAATTGGCCAAGTATTATAAGAAGCAACTGAAAGAAAAAGTAGGGCCTATCTCTTTAAATTTTTTCATTTTAATCACTGGATCGGGACATTATTTTTATATAAAAACAAATACAAGTATCTTAAAGATGAGAATGCAGATTGCTCTTGAAAATTTAAAGATAAAAGCAACATGAGGTGGCAAAACCATATTGAGCTTGTGATAAGCTGCCTGGGCTGTGACCCAGACTGTTAGTAGTACTCATTCTTTTCTTTTCTTTGGCTAAGTGGAAAAGTCAGAAAGATATTACGAAAGGTTCACATGGAGATAAGGACAATAGCAAGAGCTGAACGAAAATCCATGCTGGAGGCTGGAATGCTGTTCAAAGAACAGAGTTAGGTACAACATCCAAGATGGCTGTAGCCACCAAGACGTCCCAGCCTGCCTCAGCAGGGAGTGTTTCCGCCTCTGCCCTTCAGTAACATGGCAAGACTTTACGCGCCTGCTTCAACAGTGCTTATGCCCGACTACCAGTGAGCTCCCCTTCCCACCCTCTGTATAGTTTTTGCTTATGGTTTCTTATAGCTTTTGCCTACTTGTAATCACAGTATAGCTCATCTCTATCTCTCATATCAATGACCAGCTTTCCTTCTGAGTGTCTTCTGCTTTTGCTCTGTTCTCTAAATCCTCACACCTGCTTGGGTATTAAGTGTAGAAATCTCCAAAATGAGGAACTTGATTTCTTCAATTAATAGCTGTTATCCCTATTGTGACTCAGACTTGGTGCCAGACGGCTCCACAGAACACCCGCTAGTGTGTGTGTTTCTTGCCCTTAAGTTCTATTGCGACTTGCTGCAGGGCTGGCTGTTGCTCCGTAGGTGGGATAACAAGTTTGAGAATTAAAGTCCTGTCAACTCAAGGATTCCACATGGTCAGACTTCCATGGCAAAAGACTATGGAAGTGTGACACCGTCATTCTGACTCTTTCCTTCTCCAACATAAGTCCCTCTAAAATATATCAGAAACTGATTCCTTTGGAGGGATGAATAACTGATACAACCTTATAAGAACTTTCAAGGCTTAGTATTGAAACCAACATTCTGTGTAAAGTATGTGGAAATGAATGACGCAATCTTTGAAAAAATATCTTGCGTAATTCATGCAATTCAGCTAGGCTTTCTTGTTTATTTTCCTTTCTTTTTTCTTTTTTTTTTTTTTTTCTGTTTTTAAATTTGTATTTCAGTTACAGCAGGTTCTTTTAAGTCCCTAGCTCATCGTCACTCTTGGTTCATACCAAGCTTCCCGTCTCAGTCCTTTAGTGTTGCTATAACAAAATAACTGAGACTACGTAATTTATAATGAACAGAATTTCTCAGAGTTGTGGAGCCTGGGAGACCAAAATAAAGGTGCCGGCAAGTTTGGTGTCTGGTGAGGGCCTGGTGTCTACTTTCAAGATGGTGCTTTGTTGCTTCATTCTCTGGAGGGAAGGGAATCTGTGCTATCACGTGCCAGAAGGCCTGGAAGGGTAAGAGGGAGCTCCCATCAGTCTTGAGGTGTTTTATAAAGGTGTTAATCCTATTCTTAAAATATAAGTCCTCATGACTGCAAAAGGCCACACCGTTGCATTGGGGATTAAATTTCAACAACAATTTTGGAGGGGACAAAAACATTGAAACCCTAGTACCTTTGATAGATTGATTGGAATCCTCACCACAATATCTTTGGCAGGTATTTTTAACTTACTGTTGGAACTCACTATGTCATAAGGGTAATAGCTTATTCCATATATAGAGCTCTCTAATTCTCAGATAATTCTTCCTTACGTTAAGCCAAAAATAGCATTCCTGTAACTTAGCCCCAATGCTCTCAGGTCTTTTCTGTGGAACCATGTAGAGAAAGTCTATTCCTTCCTTAACACAATAGCCTTCGACCCTTTAAAGTCAGCTATTATTACACCTGAGTCTTCACTTTTCTGTGTGAAACATTGTTTGTTCCTTCTTTCATTCTTCATATGGTATAGTTTTAAGACACTTTGCTATCTAGTCACCTTCCCTTGGACACACTGTAGTTTGACAATATCTTCTTAAATGATAGGAATTTAAATATCTTCAAATAAATGTACTTTGCCAATGCGGAACATTATGAATACAACCTTGCCCCTCCCGTCCCTAATTTTTATTTTTGTTAATGCATACTAAAATTTGTACTAGTTTTTTTAGACATAATATCACATTTTTGACTCTCATTGAACTTTAAATCTTTTTCAAGTGAACTGCTGTCAATCCAGAGCTTTCCTACCTTATATTTAAGTAGTTGATTCTTTGAACTCAGATGTAGAACTTAACATTTAACCCTATTAAGTTGCATATTGTTAATTTCAGTCCATCTTTCTCCTTTTCCAAGGTCATTTTCAAGTTTGATTCTTTAATATGGTTTATCAGCTTTACCTCCAACTTTCAGTCATCTACACATTTCACAGGGAAAGTTTGTGTTGGAATTCACTCAATTCACTGATTGGAATGTTAACAATTTTAGAATAGAGGACAAAGAATCACCTTTAGAAGTAGGTGTCAAACTTCAGGGTGGAAAAGAATTGCCTGGGACGTTTGTGACACACATAGATCCCTACTTCACATTTCCAGGAATTTGGGTTCAGTAAATCTAAGAAATGACTTTAGGAATGTGCATTTGCAACATGTGATCCCGTTGCCTTATAGTCTTAGGCCACACCTTCAGAAATTTCAAGGCCTAGGTTGGCATTACTGTATTCATTCATTTTAGTAGGGTGCAATGTTTTTCTAGCATAGTATTGGACACATGGTTAATACTGAATGAAGGCGTAACACAAGAAGAAATGAAGTTTGGGAGAAGCACTCTGCTAATAACCAGCTGCCTTGCTCCATTTCAATCACAAAGCCAGTATGATCAGCTTTTTCAAATGCTTTGTTGTAATTAAATTATATTATGTCTTTGATGTTCCCCATTGGGGGAAAAAGGAGACATATTTTGCATGACCTTTTCTTAATGAGCATACATTGTCTCCTAGTAATCATTGCTTTCCTTTCTAAGTGCTCACAAATCATAAATAGTTCTATCTAGAATTTTATTGAAAAGTAAAGGGCATCTTATGTTAAAACCTGGAAATCTCCCTCTATGAATTCCTGCTTTAGTTTAAAAAATTAGGGCAGAGGTTTAGTGTTTGACTTATTTGCTCTCCCTCAGGCTTTTATATCTTAATATGTTTGCAGATAAATAGGAACCCAAGTGCCGGACACTTCAACAAGGAGAGACTTCTTACTTTAATCCAGAATTTATAGTATTGAAATCTTCCAAAAATCCACAGAAAGATTCAAAGAATATTACAATGTTCTTAATCTAGATCAACAATTTTTAGCATTTTGTCATCTTTGCTTTTTATATCTAGCAAGTTATATAGCTGGCTTGCTAGATTTTTTTTCCTTGAGCCAATTGGTCTCTATGTATCTTCACTCTTCTTTAGTCTAGAGCAATGTCTCTATGCTGGCTTCTGCCTTTCAGGATGAGTGCCTGAATTCTCTGATTATACTTGGTTTTGTTTGTTTGTTGAGTTTTTTTTTTAGTTTTTATTGGGACTTTGAACCTCATAAAGTTTACATATTCAAAAAATAAAATTAAAGCAAATTTTAGAAAAGCTTTAAAATTTGTTCCTAAAGGGGACTTGGGGTGGCACATTATGGTGTGTTCAGCACTAATTTTCAGAAAACCAGAGAAGGCTGATGCTAAGTGAAGAAGAGAAAGAAGGTAGGATGGAGCGAGAACCCTGGAATGGCATGGGTGTAAGGAAGATTCACAAGGCCATCGGGGATATTTTCCCAGACAAAAATCAGCTGTCAGATCCGTCCCCTATTTTCTGGAAAGGGGCCTTCGCCTGAGTGTCCCAACCAGCTCTGTCATCAGCAGAGCAGCTGGGCAAAGCATGGTCTCAGAGGCTCAAATGCAAAGATGAATTTCAGATCCCAGCCCCTAGGTGACTCTCAGGGCTGCCACACTTGAGTCCCACTCCACCTCTTGCCCCAACTCAGGACAGATCTGGAGGATCTCCATTGCAGCTCTGGGGAAACTTCTTCATGGCTTAACCTCTCACTTTGTGCAGTCCTACTTCTGTGCAATCCTGTGCCTTCCCTTTGCTGTACCAGGGGCTAATTTTAGGTGCACTCCCTAATAGACCACTTGTGTGCCCATCTGCAAGCACCGGCTCCCTGCTCTTATTACCTATCAACATGTGTAATCCGCGTAACACTAGAGGTAGGTGCTTTTAGCATCTCCCTTTTATACGTGAGGAAACTGAGGCACAGAGAGTGGCTGACTGCTCCAAAGTACCGAGGCATCTGGGAGGTGGCAAAAGCTTGCCTCCAGCACACAGGCATTCTAACTCCTTGCCACCCCCTCACCTGCCACTCACTGCTCTTCTCTGTGACACAGAGATTGCTATTAGCATACCCAGCATCCTAATTCTATTATATTTTAAAGATGCTTTCCTAAGCAGAGACATAGAAAAGCTTCCTGGAGATTAAGTGTAGGAGGAGATGGTTCTAACCTGAATCTTATTCTTCCATCAGGTTTTAGACCTAACCCGGGGAGCTTGCCTCACCCTCTAAGCTGCATTTCCCTGCATCCAGTTTTTCTCTGGCAACATGATACACCTGCCACTCCCACCCCGCAGAAGGAAAGAATATGCACAGCACAAAAAGTGAAATGGGATAAACGGGCTCCTCTTCCCTGAAACGAGAGCTCGTTCTTGTTTCCTGACCTATTTGAGTGCACATTCAGAGCTTGTGTAATACGTGGCTAAACCAGCCTAGTTAGCATTTATGCAATCTGCTCTGCCTCCAACAAGCTCTTTAAAATGTGACTTATTTAAAAATCTTCATGAATCTGCAAGCAATAGCCATTTCTATAAGAATACCAGAAGAATTATCAAGACTCCTGTTAGCAATATAAAGTGAGGAAATCTTTCTACTCCAATGAGTCTCTTGGCCAAAAGGTAGTATGACCAACTGTCTCAGTTTTCCCAGGGCTGACAGGTTTTTCAGGACACAAGTCTTTCTTTGCTGAAGCTGGGAGAGTCTTGGGTAAACTGAGACAATGGTCACCCTACCATGGACACTTTATGGCCTAGCATCACTCTGTTACAGAAAGTACCCATTCGCTATTGAAAATATTATCTATTATTCAAACAAATGCATTTTATTATTAGACTAGAAAAGTCCCTATAGAAACTATGGAAGGAAACAAGGAAAAACCTAAAACCCATAGGGGAAAGTGACTATTAACTCTTTTCAGCATCTTCCACAAGCTTTTTTTCTTGCATGTATGCACGTATTTTATAAATCTAAAATTGTGCAGTAAAAGCAGTTTGGAATGCTGATTTTCCTTTAGCATAAGCATTTTCCCTTATCAATAAATACTTTTTGAAAACACCATTGTTAATGATCATATAATTTTCATTGAGGATGTGCACTATACTTTATTTAACCATTATCTTATTGGTCAGTATTTAGGCTAATTTTTGCTGTTAAAGATAATGCGGCTGGAAACATCTTTGGGTTTCTAATGATTTCTTTTGGAGCAATTTCCAGCACCTGAATGAGGAAAAGTTATGGTTTTCGTCAAAGTTTTTGAATCTCATCTCTAAAATGCTTCTGGAAAAGGCTGGGTTGACACCCACTCCATTGAACTCCTGCTAGCACTGAGCATTTTTTCAATCTTCACAAATGTTATAGTGTTTTTAAAAAAAGTTATTCTAAGTAACCTGCATTTCTTTGTTTACTAATGAAATTCAAGCCTCTTTCACATCTTTCTTATTTGAATTTTCCTGAAATTGTTTTTTCGTATATTTTTCCAGATTTTTATATTGAGTTTTAATGTCTGGCTTCTCAATTTTTACAAACTCTTTACAAATTTTAATAGCTCCTTTTATGTCATATTTGTTTCAAATATCTTTCTTGATTTATTGTTTCCCAGATGTTTTAAAAATACTGATGTTCAAAAATTTTAGGTATTAATAATCTTTAAGTGGTATATAAAATCCTGCACACACATGCAAACACATCCTTGGCAGAGGTCAATGATTTCCTTTAAAAGTCTCTTTTGGTTTTTTACTCTTAGCACATCTGCATTATTAATATTTTGTAATATTTGAAAAGAATATTGTATTATATATGTAACTAAGAAGAGAAAGTAATACAAAATCACATGAATCTACTACCTAATCTAAGAACTGGAACATTTCCCCTAATTTATGTTCTTCCCCAATCTCAGACCCCAAACTTCCCCCAAACGGAGCTATCATCTTAATTTTGCCTGCGTTATTTCTTTGCTTTTAAAAAACTAGTTATATCATGTTTAGTTTCTACCTCTAAGCATATGTTTAGATTTCATATTTTTAAGCATTATAAAAATAGATTCTTCTTTTATCTATTTCAGTCTTGCTTTTTCTCATTATGTACTATACACGTTCATCCATATTTTATGGGAAGGTATACTTCATTCATTTTTACCACTGGGTAATGTTTCATTTCATGAACATATTTACACACTCATATACGCACACACATTCTTGATGTCTATGGACAAGACTAGAGTATAAACATGGGAGTGGAACTGCTCGTTTGAAGTATATCTGCATGTCAATTTAGCAAGCCGTTGCTGAATTATTTTCCCGAATGGTTGTACTAATCACATTCCCAGCTACAGAGTCTAAGATTCTTGTTGCTCGATTGTCTTGCCAATACTTTGATATTTTCAACTATTGAAATCTGGTAGCCATTTTTCACCCAGTAGAGTTGCACTAGCTTTTTAGCCTTATTTGTCCAAGTTTTTAAAGACTGTCCTCAAAAACAAATGCAACCTCTTTTTATTTGGCCTTCTAGTTTCTCCTTGGGGTCAGTCACTTAACAAGCTGTTCGTAATACGTCGTGCTGGGCCCAACATTCAGCCCTTAGAAGAAGAGAGTGCGTCAGCTGGGACAAGTGACCAGCAGACTGAGTTAGGAATTAACTGGGCTTCTAACCTGCTCCCCTTACTGAAGCTTTGCAGGGCTCGCATATAAGTCAAGTCACCTCTCCGCAGCCTGTCTGCTCACTGGGCATAACAGAACTGACCTTCCTCCCTGCCCTGCTGTGAGAATGCGGTTCTGTTGTGGAGCACTTTGAAATCTTTGGATGAAAAGCATGACAGAAGTGCCAAATGTGAGTGTTACCTGTGCCAGCAACATGAGAAGACAGCACAAAAATAGGAAGCAGAGAAAATTTCATTTTACAAAAGCTTCAGTGAGAAAATCGGCTGGTCAGTACGTCATTCCCTGTTTTCGGTTCACAGACATGTTGGCTTTTATAAAATTAGAAGGTAAAAATAAATGTACAAATGTTTGCCAGGCAGAAGCTGTTTGATCATTACCATCCCTGCGACACCAGGTGAGTCACTGATACCGAGGGAAGATTGATACCTGAGGAGGCTGTGTGGAATCAGTTTTTTGTAGTTAACCCCCAGCATCTTGCTTTTCATTGCAAAGCATTGAAGCCATAAAGTCTGAAGGGATCTTGCAGCGCGAGGATTAGGGAGTCTCTAAGCCTTGACATTGTCACAACCCAGGATCTGAGACACTTCGAGCTGAAACAGCAACTGTCCTTACAGACCAGGCCCCGCACCCAGCTTCCGTTCTGATGCTCTCAGATCCCTCATCCTGCTATACCAAACATGATAATGTGAGAGATGCAGATTTAAAGCCCTAATAGGGGACCTTTGCAATAACCTTTTATATATTAGGAGCCCCCACATAAGACGAGTCATGCCCACGAATGTGAAGGTTCATTCTAAAAATGACTTAGCCATAATTTTAGTAGCTTACATCCATCTTGGTATAATGCTCTAAGTGGGTTGTGATGGGCTGTAATCACCTTTACTTATCAATTGGATGGGCTGTGGAAACAGCTCCAAACCACAGAAAAGACATTTTCAGAGTCTGAGCTTACGGTCCGTGATGACACTCAGAGAATTTAGAACAGGAGCATTGGATTCTTTGGCCACATCTTTACCACCCAAGTTTTTCATCCTGGAATTTTAAAAAGTCCAAACCCCACAGGGTGCTTTGGTTGCTGCATCCGACTGCGAAGCTGAGAAAGGAAAAGGAAGAAGGGTGTCGCCATGGGCTTGCCAGGGGGACGCGAGTGATGTGCGTCCACCACAGGAACCGTCTGTGACGTCGTGAGTTGTGGACTCCACTCCTAACTTCCACCTGGTAAGGGAGAGCTACTGAGAGCTATTGAAGGGTTTTGTTCAGAAGTTTTTCAGAGAGAGGGTCCTCACAGACTTTTGTGGAATAATTTGCATTCTGATTGGCATAATTATGGACACAGAATGGGCATGATATGACTCCAGTAGGGATGCTTTCCATTAGGAAATACTCCTGAGGGGGGAAAAAAAGTTCATATCTCTATTGATTCTATTTTGTAACCCCACAAGAAAAGTCATTCTCACTGGATTTTCAATGGCTTATGTGAAGAAATCAGTTGAAAAGTAGAAATCTAACCTGCTGATAGTTTTATCTTCCCACACCTAATAATTGGTTTGACTGATTTTTCTCTTTAAATTGACAGATTATTTGTGCCACTGTGAATTACAATGTCGCTATGGTCTTTGTTTTTTTTTTGGATGGGTTTCTTTGTAGTTGGAACTGTCCATAGTTAGGCTATAATTCAGGTCTCAGCTTTATAATTCCTGTTTGTACTATGTATAATACGAATTCCAACAATAGCAGGGTAGTAAATTACCATGCAACCTTGAAATATTACATTAAAGGGCAGTGCCTGTGGCTCGAAGGAGTAGGGCACTGGCCCCATGTACTGGAGGTGATCGGTTCAAACCCAGCCCCGGCCAAAAACTGCAAAAAAAAAAAAAAAAGAAATATCACATTAAGGCAAGGGAGAAACACAGGGAGCTGATGGCATGTTAAGTGAAAAAGAATATGAAATTACATCTCTACCATGATTTCAAGCATACAAATTTTGCATATGTGAGCACGGACTGAAGAGGAAGATGGAAAAAAGAAACAGATGGTTGATTAAGATAGTGGGATTATGAAAGTTTCCATCCCACCTTTTTTTCTTTTGTTTTCCATTAGCACTCTTATAATATCGTTCGTGTGACAAACATGATTGTATTTAGTTAGGTGATCACAATATCCAAGATATGGAATCAACTTAAGTGTCCCTCGATGGATGAAGGGAGGAATGGATAAGGAAAATGTGGTGTGTATGTGTATATGTGTGTATAAAATTGGCCTTAAAAAAGGAAGAAATCCTATCATTTGTAGCAACATGGATGAGCCTGGAGGACGCTATGTCAAGTGAAATAAACCAGGCACAGAAAAACAAATATCACATATTCTTACTCATATGTTGATCAAAATGTTGCTCTCATAGAAGTAGAGTATCGAATAACGATTATCAGACACTGGAAGGAGGATGGGGAGAAAAAGGGGGAAGGTTGTGGTTACAAAGTTATAGACAAGAGGAATATGTCCCAGTGTTCTATTGCATCATAGGATGATTACAGTTAACAAAGATTTGGGTGGCGCCTGTGGCTCTGTTGGTAAGGTGCCGGCCCCATATACCGAGGGTGATGGGTTCAAACCCAGCCCCGGCCAAACTGCAACCAAAAAATAGCCGGGCGTTGTGGCGGGCGCCTGTAGTCCCAGCTGCTCGGGAGGCTGAGGCAGGAGAATCGCTTAAGCCCAGGAGTTGGAGGTTGCTGTGAGCTCTGTGATGCCATGGCACTCTACCCGAAGGGCCATAAAGTGAGACTCTGTCTCTACAAAAAAATAAAAAAAAAAGATTTATTGTGTATTCCAAAATAACTGGAAGAGAGGAACTTGATTATTCTTAACATACTCCCCAAGTGATAAATGTTTGAAGTGATGGATATTCTAAATACCCTGATTTAGTCACTATACATTGTGTACATGTTTCAAAAATAGCGCATATACTGCATAAGTATGTACAACTGTATATCAGTTAAAAATTTTAAAATAAAATGAAATTAAGAAAAGTATTTGGTATAGCACAAGAGAAAATAAATCATGAAACTAATAAAGCCTAAGTTACAGGTCCCTTTGCAGGCAGGTGCCCTGGGAGAATTCGGGTTGCTAAGAGGTATAGAGGGTTCCAGGTGGGAAGAGGAAGCTGGGTTATAATCAAGAAACATTCCTATGTCAGCATTTCTGGTAAATTGCTTAATGAGATCTCAGAAGAAAGGGACCTAATTCTCCAGCACTCCTGTAATTTATCCTGATATAATTTCTCATTCTAAGTAAATATTCACGTTCATGCCTAATTTCGTATTTGTTTTTGCATTCTTTTCTTAAAGAGGGCTCCCATAATTATAGAAGTATCATGCCTCCCCAACCTTGAAGGTGCCTTTGGTTAGGTGGGTCATGAGAACACCGACTGAATACCTTCAAACATGGACTCTAGCGCTGGATTTTAGCCGAGCGTTTCCGAAGAATCATGGTGAACATGTTCGACCAACTGCTGCTGAGCTGGCTGCCCACTACATCACCACACTCCTTGATTGTGCTTCTGTGTCCTCATAAGCTGGTCTTTAATTCATAATCACAAGAAGCACAGCTCAAAATACCAGTTCAGAATCTCAGGGTAGGAAGGAACCCCAAAAGGTCACATCCAGCCACATTTCTGGTGCTCCACCCTTCCTCAACCAGCGTCTGGACTGGGCTGGAGGCTACCCATGAGAGAGGATTTTCCTCATCTGGAATCAAAACCAAGTCATTGCTATTGGCATTGCTCTGATGCTTAGAACAAATCTAACCTTTCAGATGGTAATGCCAGATGGAAGTGGGAAGAAAGTAACTCTAGTTCCCCCACGCCCCTGTTAGGCACTCTAATGGGGGTTTTACATACAATATTTGAGTCAATCTTCTCAATACCTTTCTGAGGCAGGTATTACTGTTATCATCTACGGTTGCCAGATGTAGCAAATATTTAATAAAAATACCAGATGACCAGGTAAATTTGAATTTCAGATCAAAACAAATAGTTTATAATGTAAGTATGCCCTCTCAATCTGAAATTCATTTATCCTTGGATAAGAGATACTGAAGTGTCATGTTTTTCACCTGGAAATCCTATTATTATGCCCATTTTGAAGTTGAGGAAACTAAACATCAGAGCCTAGTAAATACATATCATGCACACACATATATGTATCATCACTGTTTCATATAATTATATAACATCTGCCTCCTACCCACCCCAAGAAAAATGTGAAATTAATTTGTCTTTGAGATGAGCTACCAAAGCTATAAAAAAATGAATACAGTATATTCTCAGTTAAGAGAAGACAGTCCCCAGAAACTCCTATTTATTTATTAGCGTGGACAGAGTTCTTGGTGGGAAAGCCAGAAAGAGCGTTAGCCTGGAGTGCACACTGGAGGTCCGAGGTGTCCCTGGGAAGGACTGGATCAGCAGGCTGAACGTTCCTTCTGTTAGAGGGCCTATCTTCCAGAGCCTCTGAAAAACACCCTCCTTTGCCATGGTGGCAGGGGAACGGGGAGGCTGGGACCCTGAGGCATGCCTTTCCACCTGGGTGTCACTGGAACCTGATGTCCTAATCATATTTCCCTGTCACCTCTCAGCGCTGATTTACTTTCTCCTCCCATCCTACACGCTGCAGAACTAATTGCCTGCTTAATTGCCAAAACTAATTGCTGTGACATTCATTGTTCATCTGCTCCCTTCTCTGGTTTGAGCTCAGGCAGGTGGCTCCCAGGAAGGAAAGGATGGAATTATTCCTGCTTTGGGGCGAGGGTGCTTCAGAGTTATGGCCCAGTAATTATTTTCCTCCTGGAGGTAGATCAAGGAACCATTTTCCTCACTGAAGAGAGGACAATAATTCTTGGCAGAAGTTTGCCTTCTTCTGGTGTGAGATGGTGGTGGGGGATACTTTAACTGGTTGTGAGTCAGTTAAGTTGTACCGCTAAGAGAGTTGCTCTCTCTCATTTAGAGATTAGAATTTGATTTGCTGATTAAGAAAATGAGAGCCAGAAAGGTGAGACAGCTCCTCCATGGCCACATGGCTCGTTAATGTCAAAACTGGATCTAAGATCAGATTTCTGAATTCATAGCCCAAGATGACTTATGCACAACTCTGCAATTGTTGCAATTATACTAATTACTCTTTTACCTGTCCTTAGAAATTTGTATCAAACTACTATCATCACATTGTAGTTTCTTACTAATAACTAGAATAATCATTACTATTGATTGAGTTGTTATGAGTATTAAGCCCTTATCATTCATTATCAGGCTGACTCAGGTGCTATCAGTGTCCTTATTTTATATACAGGAAAGTGAGGCAGAGGGAGGTTACTAACGTGCCCTGGCCTGATGCCAGAGCCCATCCTCTTACCCCTGCAGGGCCACATGCAGGATCCTACTGACACCTTCTGGATTTTAATCCATGAAAGAACTGGTGAAGACAGCTTGAAGGTTGGAGTTGGAGCAGCATAAAACTAATCCACCGGATTATGCAAATTATTGTGTGTATTTATAGTGTCATGCCATTCCCTTTCCTCCATGTTGCTGAGATAAGAGCAAGAGGATTACAACACTAGCTTGGGATGAACTCAGAGAATTCGGAAAGAAATCTGGGGATTTACTGGGCAGTAGAACAGACAGTGGGTCGGGAGTCAGAGACCTGAAGCTCAGTTCTGGATTTGGCACTCCCCGGCTGCATGGCCCTGGGGTGATACATGTGCCTGACTCTCTTTGGCTGTGAAATGAGAGGATTAGACTCCCTGGTCTGGAAGACTCCTGACCTCTTATACATCTCGGATGGCACGTCCAAGATGGAAACTCACACTGGCTTGTAGGGACCTTTAGGGCAGCTCCCTTGCAGCTATAAATAAAAGTCTTTTTGTTTGGTTCTTGCTCTTCCTCCCCCCCCCCCCCAGTGACAGGAAGAATAATAAAAGCAATGGCACTATTGTGTGAAATAAATGTTTTCTCATCCAGAAGAAAACTACAGCATATACAATAGCAAACCACTTGGAAGCTGAAAAAGTAATTAATCGTCTAATTCATTGAATGCGATAGGAAAAGTGAATGATGATAAGGGAGAAGGACAAAGGGTTAAAATATGAAAATAAAAAAAGTTTTAGAATTTCATTTGTTTAAAGAAGGGACCATTGAAAGGTGATTAATGTACAGAAAGACAGAACTATTTCAAATGGATTCAAAAAAGAAGGCCTAGGCACAAGAAGTATACCAGGAAAAAAAAAGAAAAAAGAAAAATATAGTTTCATCTGAGGGGGAAAGCTATCTTCATGAATAAACAGAGATTTTGAAATAAAGATTGTTGTCGTTAGCTGGCTTGTCAGTTCTTCTGGGGAATTTCATACAGCCTCTGTGGTCTTTGGACTTCCAAATGCTTGCATGAGGGAGAGGTGGGAAGGTGTGAATGAAAACAATTTAATTTTCAAGGTGAGGGACTTTATAATAGAAACCTCCTTTGCAGGACACTCTGTGGCAGCTTGATATGTGATGGAGACCTCAGGAGTGGGCAGAAGATGTGGATTTGAGGCCCTAACTCACCTCTTCCTGCCATGTGATCTTGGACAAATCCTATCTCCTCTCTGGGCTTTACAATCCTCCCACCTACCTAGACTGATGGATTAAACACAACTGAGGCCCTATTCTGTATGTTTGCATTCCTAACTGTAGAGCATGATAAAAAATAAATAGGCAGTGGTCTATAGCTACTAGTCATGAGGATAAGACACAGAAATCTATTTTAAAGATTATGAGTAACGATGTGGTGAAAAAAAATTTGTATTTTGGGTCAGAAAATTCTACTGATAGAATCAATTCTGGGGCATTGGGGCTTGCTCTTACCCCAAAGTGGAAGTGAGTTTAAGTTTTTCTTCCTCCTGTTTCCTCTTTTGTTCATGGGAGTATGCAAAACGTTTTGGCCACCGGAAGCCTAAACCCCCTGGAGTCCCAGGGCTTAGCATTGCAGGGCTAAAAGCAGCCCTTCCTCTGTCCTTTCGTTACTAGCCACAGTCAAGCTGATGGCCATTTCATGCAGGGCATTGCTGGTCAGGCCCTAAGGAAGCCAGAGGAGACTCATGCTAACATCTGGAGATCGTTTACTTCCAAGGCTCTGGTCATAGATAAGTTGGAGGACTGGACTCCATGATACCAGTCAAGGAGCCAGGGCACTCTGTGCACCCTGTGTAGTGCTGACTAACTATACATTTAGTCTAAAATAAAAATGCTGGGGAGATACAACTGCTTTAAGATAAAAAGATAGTGTGTAACTGTGTAGCCTATGAGAGGGAATCTGTTTGAGGAGTAATAATATTGCTGCATGTTGACTTTTACTGTGAGAATAAAAGGTAACAGAGATAGAGGTGGCACAGCATTTCTTTGGGGAGACACCCCCACTGCTCTGCAGAATTCCTGGCTTTTCTATAAATACCAGTGAAACTGTTGCTCTCTCATCTGCTTCTCTGTTGACAGTTTGGGTGACAGGTAGATGGGCTGCTTGGTCCAGCAATACTTTGAAACTCCAAGAAGCCTGGTGGCCACAGAGTGGGGGGAAACCCCTCTGCTCCCCGTTTCAACCTCTAAGTCAGATGACCAGGCAGAGCTGCCATTCTTAACTGTCTCACAATCTGGAAGCTCGAAGTTCAGAATCAGGGTCTTGGCACAGTGGTTCCTTCTGAGGAAGGGTATGTTCTGGGCCTCTCTCCCCTCTGCTTGTAGATGACTGTCTTCCTTTTGTTAGTATCTGTCTCCGTGCTCAAATTTCACCTTCTTATAAGCAGTAGTCTCATTGGATTAGACATCCAAATTACCTCATTTTAATTTGCTTACGTCTCTAAGCACCCTGTCTCCAACAAGGTCATATCACGAGACTTGGGGGTTAGGACTCCAACATACATTTTGGGGGAGACACAGTTCAACACATAACACACCTCAAAAGAAGGGACCTTCTCTCTCTGTTGCCTGCAATAGACAACCATCATCTTCCTACATGCAAAGGAGAAAACTGTTCACCCTGGGCAATTTTGTTATGGTGTCAGGAAACCGCAGGGGCAGTTTGAGGAAGCACCTGCATAATTCCCCAGTGTCAGTAACTGCCGTCCCCCTCTCTGGGCCTCCACTTTGGAGGTGCAGTGTGCTTGGCATGGCCACCGCCAGCAGAGTTAGAGCTTCAGTGGCAGCCTGGAGTATAAGCAGGAACGGCCTCTGGGGGATGGGGGCTGCAGAAGCTGCCTATCACAGGGAAACACCTGCAGCAGAAGGTCCGCCGAAGCCTGAGAGAATAAAGGTCAGGGGCTCAGGGCTGTGCCACCATCAGTTTCCACAACCATTCTGGGGCACAATGTTCCCATTGGCTCACAGTGCTGTGAAAGAAAATAAGAAGGGCTTGATGGTGAGTGCTGTCCTACAGAGACAATGAGCCTCTGGAGCAGATCTGAGGTGGAAACCAGAGAGCTGGGACGGAGGGGCAGTCAGGGAGCCAGACGGGGGACACAGGAGGGGCTGACCTCAGGGGTCTAGTTTCAGACATGTCACTTAAGATGTGCGTGTGTGCATGCATGTGTATGCACACGTGTGTGCCTTTGTACTGTACATCTGCACATATGTGCGTAAGTGCACACGTGTATATGTGTGTGCATATATGTGCGTAAGTACACACGTGTGTACGTGTGTGCATATATATGTGGGTAAGTGCATGCATGTGGTGCATGCGTGTGCACGTGTGTGCATGTGTGTATGTGTGTGCCAGGTGTGGGAGGTGACTGGATGGATGAGGGAGCATAGGGAAAGGGAAGGAAAAGAGAGCATTAAAACCATGACAAGATAATAAGCATCTAAAATATTTAATTACTACAAAATGTTCCAAGGCTTTTTCTACATAGCCATATTTTCCAAACTGTGGGTTGTGTCTCAGCAGTCAGTTGTGTGTGAAATCAATTTAGTCAGGCAGGGGTTCTTCACCTGGGATCCAAGGATGTGTGTGCCCTGCCCCCAAGAGGCCCAAGGATAGGACTATACTTTCGTATAATTGATTTCCTTTGTAATCCTCTGCGTTTTGTTTTATGCATTTAAAAACATCACTCCAAGAAAGAGCCATAGGCTTCCCCACATTGGGCAGGAATGGCGTACACACACACAAAGGTTAAAAATCCCTACGATAGAAGAGATTAAAATGAGATTTGAAAATGAGCTCTGCATGTAATGAGGGTATTGTTTTGTGAAACTTTTGTTTCAGGTATACAAACGTTAGTGTATATATAAATATACATATGTGCTCACACATATTTATTTCTAATGGTGGAGCATGGTCAAAAGTTTTGATAACTGCTGATCTATAGGCTACTGGGCATTAAGGTAAAAACTAAAAAATGCATTTTAAAAATTATGAGTGAGGAATGTGGTGAGCCATTCCTGTTTTGGCCTGGAGTGTTTTGCATTTACACGAACAATTGAGTTGGTCCACAGCATAGCCAGAGTCCAACCAGCCTCCCAGTGGATGGTGACCAGCTGGCCCTGACTGTGGCCTATATATAATGGATGGCTATGTCCCTCTCTCCCTTGTTGAGGCCTGAGTTAGTTTGAAGTGTCTCAGAGACACATATTGACTCCAGGAAGCGTCAGAAACAGAGGTCTTGTTTCCTGGAAGGTGTGTCTTCCTGTGTACTGCTGGTGTAATGCTGCCAGGGAGTTCGTTCTGTACCCAGATAGCAAGGCCACCTGGAGAAACAGAGAGAAAAGCAAAAGAGAAGAAAAGGGAAATGGGGGCAGAGAGCGGAGATGTAGCAAGTGCTCAGGAAAAGGGAGGTAGGGTCAGAAAGGAGAGAAAAGCAAAGAGAAAAATAGCAAGTGCATAAGGCAAGTCCTGCAGCCCGCTGAGCCGTGGGTGTAGTCGGAAGCTCTCGCACTAGTCTGTTAGCCCCCTGCAGGATTCACAGAATCAAGGATGGAGAAACCAAAAGCCAGAAAAGGCAGTTCAGCAGGAGAGATCAACAAAGACCAACCCTGGGGTGAGGCCGAACTGCTATTAGAGTCTATAGTCCAACCCAGCCGGGGACACGGCTGCCCCTGTTAGTGAACTGTTGCTAACGTATGAGTATATTTCAAATGAAACTCAAATTTACTAAGTTAATTTAGAAAATGTGAGATTCACTAGAGCACGAACTTTGTCTTTCTCATTTCCTGGATCAACACCAAATACATGGTGAGGGCTCAATAAATATTTATAAAGGAATGTTAATTAATCAGCTGGTAATTGATGTTTACACATCCTTGAAATAATAAAAATAGTAGTGATAACTAAGAGTTATACCGTGCTTAATAGTTTAGAAACCGGTTTCATGGATGTTCTCTCACTTAATTTTCACACAGCACCGTCAAGTAGTGCCATCATCATCCTCCTTGTATGGGGAGGACACGAGTTCCATGCCGCCCTGTGATTAGTGGCTGGGATTTTCATCAACATTCTCTAATGACAAATCCCATATAGTACTTTGCCTCTTTTGACAGTTGAACATTTAATGTAAATGCTTTGCAAATTTAAGCAGGCATAGCCATAGTAGAGGTGGGCGTCAGTTTGGAGTCTCCAGGAAGCAGACACTGATGGGGTGGGGAGCGCGTGAGGGGGAGGGGATCCCACCTGTGAAGGAGGAGGGGCCAGGGTGGGGCAGGGATGCTGCCCTGGCACTTAGGAAAGAAGAGATGAGGTAGAAGGAAGCAGAATGGCTTTGGGGGTAGCTCAGACCATGCTGCAGATCTGATGAAGTCTTAGCCAACACAATGTGAGTCCCAGAGCAAAGACTGGCTGTAGAGGAGACCTGCATTGGGCAGAGTGGCCAGGCCAGGAGCCCCACCATGTTCCGTTAATGTCTGGGTCCACCTAAGAAGAGCAAGTTAAAGTGAGTTCTGCAGGCTCTGTAAGTAGGGGCTGTAGGCAAACCATACTTCTTGCAGCTAAACGCTGGCATGCTCTTACTGAAAGGAGAGGCAAGTGGTCTAAACCCATGGCTAGCATAGCCTACATTAAATATTTTTTAAGACATGGCATTTTCTATACAACTCCAACTTAATACTCCAGCTGGATATTGTTTTATTTAGCAAACCCTGATTTTCTAATTAATAAACTATAGTCAACATAAAGGCTGAATGTCCCAGTTTGAAAAGGCTAAATTTCTACCTACAAGGTTAAGAAAGGAGAAGGGATTCCACTAGGATGAGCAACTGAATTTTGATACACTGGATCAGGCCAACTGTTATAAAAGCACAGGTGCTGCCAGTCCATTTGTCACGTCCGTGGTGGACTTGGCCAATTGATCACAACACTCTTATGAGTTGTGTCGTCTGCTTCAAAATTATTCTCAACATAGAGATCCAGACAGCCACTACCCATCTATCACTGTTGCTGGCTAAGATGAAACCAATTTATCATCCCATCACTAGGTAATAGGGGTAGATATAGGTTTTGGAGCAGGTGTGAGCACACAAATGTTTGTGTGTGAGTGCTAGAAAGAGTGAGGTTGAGGGAGATAGAATGAAAATGAACGTTTGAACTTATTTACCAATTAGGGAGTTATGTTTTAATTTTTTTAATTCATAAATCTGTTTAAACCCAGAATACTTTTTCCCCAGAAGCAATGCTATAAATAAGGATCATGTACAAAAGTCAGCATCTAAATCCCTACCTGCCCACACATAAGTGTTAATGCAGATGCTTTTGATCCTCCCAAAAAACTCAATATTCCTTGACCTTAACAGATAGGGGTTTATTTTTTCCTCCCATAATAAGAAATCTGTAGATGGGCAACTCTCATCCTAATATGTTCAGCATTTTAACAACACATCCTTGTGATTTTGTTGCTACACTGTTTTCCCCAAAATAAGACATCCTCCGAAAATAAGACCTACTTACAGGAAAGATAAGACATCCCCTGAAAATAAGACCTAGTGCATCTTTGGGAGCACACCTTAAAATAAGACACTGTCTTATTTTTTGGGAAACAGGGTACTTTCCTCATAGTTGCAGAATGACTGTTGTTTAGAGCATTGCCCTAAATGCTAGGAAAAAATGGAAGTGGTTATGACCATATTTATCAGGAAATAATAAAAACAAAACTTTCTGGGGTGGTGCCTGTGGCTCAGTGAGTAGGGCGCTGGCCCCATATACCGGAGGTAGCGGGTTCAAACCTGGCCCCGGTCAAAAATTGCAAAATAAAAATTAAAAAAACCTTTCTAAGTAGCCTCTTTCTGAAGACTTGCATTTATAATTCATGGGCTAGAACAGGATCACGGATCACGGGACTATCCCTGGCTTCAAGAAAAACAGAGAAAGCACATATTTAATTTTCCAGCCTCTGTGGTGAGCGGCTTGTAAGGAGAAAAGGTTAAGTATAGCTTTTGGATATCTAACCAGTAGTGAGTGACACTCAGACCTAAAAGATAGTAGTGATAGTTTTCCAGAGGTTAAAATACCTCTGGGATGTTTTTGAGCATGAGTGGAAAATATCCTGTATTCACTCTTCCACTCTTTTCCATTTTCTAATAATAAAGAACTTGATAAAAATAATGAGTGTCTCTGTACAAGAACATTTGTTGGGTGAGAGTGGATTGTACCTGTGCTTTTTAGCAAAATTACTTCCTGTTTTGAATTTCAATGTACCTGTGTCTTAAAATCTAGTCACTGGATAATTTTAAGGCAAAGTACTGTTGATACACTCCTAGTCACTGTAGGATTGACCCAACAACTCAGCACAAATTAAATGAGAATTTTTGAATTAAATTAACAGTGAGCTATAATTAAACATAAGAATGGCAGACATTGAAATCTCCAGCCCACTCATGATAACAACTCTTATATAGTATATTTACTAAAAATTCCAGAAGTTCCCACTATCTCCATGTCTCTAAGTAGGTCATGCGCCAGAATTGACAGTCTTTTGGTGCTATGCAGTCTTCTTAGTAGAACATGGAAGTAAGTCCTTGGCAAACTCTAATAATGTATTAATTTTAGATCATTATAGCATAATTTACTCTCTTCAGTAAATGCTTACTAAGTTACTAGAAAGTAGCTAGCCATCATCTGCAAAAAAGGGAAAAAAGAAAGAAATCAAAGACACTGCATGTCATTTGCTTTCAAGAACTGGAGAAAGGAAATTTTGAGACCAGATTTTGGTCCATCTATAGGACAGTGTCTTGGGCCATATTATAAATAATTCTGATACAGTAGGAAAGTACTGGTTTGAAGTCAACAGCTGAATTTGAAGTTTCATTCTGCCTCTGCCTACTTGGAAAAGTCTCTTATGCTCTTTGTAGCTCTGTTTCCTCATTAGTAGACCAGGAGTACCAGTGCAGAAATTGCTCTACCTACAGTCAGTTTGTAAGTGAATCCAGTTGTTAGAAATTCCAAAGTGACTAAGCTTGCAGTCCCAAATGCACTTCCAGGAATAGAAGCATGAATCAGTTTCTCAAAGCTTTTAACCAAGGCCATGGTCTTCCTGTTCATACTTGTTCTAGGTCATCTATGCTTAGGTAAAAGATTAAGTTTAGAAGATACTAAAACTATAATTTTTAAGTGTGCCAATGACATTTTTCCATGAAATTTTTTTTTGTTTGTTTCTACTGAAAGTTTGTGGGAGCAGATGACTGTACTCCTGGGGATTTCCCAAGTATTCTGGAGGAATCCTTAGCAACCACGGACTCCATTTTCACCGCCTTATCCCTTCCCTTGTGTGGATGTAAACCAGACTAGAAGAAACTTTCTCTTTGTCTAGAGGCAACCATTTCAGAAATAGAGCCCCATTTGCTAGCACTTAAACTTTCCTGGTATCTTAGCCCCCCAGGGAATTAACATGAGGCTCCTGCCCATTCAGAGTCTACCTGGACACCCTCAAAAAGTTACCTTTTGTGTCCCTCTTCTAGTCTCTCCCTGATATTGTCCATTGATGCAGCACTTTTCTATATTGCATGATTTGTTCTTTGCCCTTCATAATCATTTCCACTCTTGAATAATTCATCCTGTACTCACATCAAACACTATATTGTTTTCCTTCACCACTTTTAATTTTAAAATATCTCTTCCATTTCCATGGTAATTATATAACTCAAGAAAGACTTTCAACACTCTCCCCATTCTTGAGTTTTGGGACTTGAGGGAGTTAATAACAATACTTGGGAATATTTCTTCAGAAATCCCACAAACACAGCAAAATGCATTGATGGAGGATAGAGTGCAGTTTTAGAGTTTAAAAGACAGCAGCACACGTTCCAGCATCATCTGCTGGTACCAGGTAGTTTGTGCACACAGCAGAGCTTTCTTTTTATCTGTGAACACCCACGTGTTGCAAGTCAGCAAGCAGAAGAACGTCTATAACTAACCTACCTTCTTCACAGATTTGTTGTTGGGATGAAGTGGAAGTTCTCTGCAAACTATAAAATATTGCCATTTCCATGAAGCATGCCCCATTTCCACCATTCCATGCGGGGACATAAAGAACAGATCTTTGTTCTACAGGAAAAGTGGGAATGCTGAATTGTATCTGCTCTCTACTCCAATCATGACCACTGGTCCAGGTGTGTGAGCATGCGCGCGCACACACACAGGAGGTCAGAGCACCTCTCACAGCAGGAAAGGAGAAGACACAAAACTCCCAGTTGCTGATAACTTGTTAGCTCTCTTTGTATTCATAAGAAAACACTTCCTGGCATTTGCAAGATACCCTTCTACTCAATCATTTGGCCAGTGTTCTGCATTGGATTACAAAACAACACAGGCTGAGATTAGGGTTAGGGATTTTTATTACATCTTGAAATTCCTGTATGAATGACATGGTGGTAATTTTTAGTTGACAGTTTTCCTAGATAATAAACAGGAGATCCCCTTATTGGCACGTTTGTAATGCTATGGGAATGAGGAAGCGTAGGTGCTTGACACGTGATCGTGTAATGCAATCAAGCAGCAAAAAATCAGTTTTTACCTTGAGTCTTAGAATCACACACTTGTAGAGAATTTGCATATAAGGAGAGGTCATAGAGATAACCTGTAGGAAAATGGAAAATAAAATTTCCAGCTAAACTTGTCTTGGTGCATAACCCCCTTAGACATATCATCAGATTTTATGAAGCTGGTTTTCCTCAAACCCTTCACTTTCACTATCTAGAAGCCAAATGGAGGCATTTTCTTTCGGGAGTGGGAGTTGTAAGGACTAGTTCAAGAGCAGAGCAGGCTTTAGGCAAAGCTGTCATGCAAGTGAAATGCAGTCGCAGCCTACGCCCTGTCTTAGTGCCTACATCCTGTCTTAGTGTTTTGAGCTCAAGCCCTCTCCTGAGCCCCAGGCACCCCAAATTTCTGCAGACAAAAAGATCCCCCACAGAAATGGCTCCCTGCTCTTTAAACAGGACCCTGGGCTTACTATCCCTTTTGCTGCCATTTAGGATTCAATGATTTTAATATTCACTTTCTCAGGGCCTCACCTGGTGGATGTTTAAATACTCAAGAATTCTTATGATCCCCAAATGTTATTCTTCTTGCATTTTATCAAGGATAAATAAATACCTTGGTTCAAAAGAATGACACCTAAGATTGTTAAAAATATCACTTCTTCTTGCTCCCCCACCCCCATGGGTTGAAGTTCCTGGGAAGCCTTCTAAGCAAGGTTTGCTTCTGCTGTCGTGGCACTTGGCTCCCTATCACTGTGGTCATGTGTGTGATTGTCCCCTTCGTCAGGTATATTCATCTACATATACCATTATTTAATTCCCACCAACCAGCTCCCTGGTGGAACACTTGGAGGACCTCCATAAATACTGTTGATTAAAGAATGAATGAACAAGGCTGAGGATTTCAGGAGCTGTAGAAAAGTGACGGAGTGAGAGAGAGGAAAGCAGTGTTTGAAGGCCAGATGGTTTTCACCGGTTCCTCCTACTTAGTTATTTATAAAGCCCAGACGGCCCTGCTAACAAACCTCTGAACATACAACTTAAAGATAACAGTTTTCAATGTCACTTCATGTGCTTTAGGATCCACTGAACACTGGATGTAAATGGCTAAGGAGTACAGCCCTGCTCTGCTGTGGCCGTAGGTACCTTTAACATACAGATAGTTCACAGAAAGTATGGTGCCCATGCACAAGACGGAAATTATTCCTCCCATCAAAAGGAGCAGAGAATGAAAACAAAAACAAAAATCTTCTCATTTCCATAGCAACAACATAGAATGTTCAGATAAGAAAGAGAAACAAGAGTTGCAGGAAACAAAAACAAGTAAGAGAAGTATTTCGATGGTGTTCCAAGTAAACGGTGGCAAGCATTTTGGCATAATGTACTAGAGAGTATGAGACCTTCCTTAGCAGCACAGTGATAAGGGCTCTTCTCCAAGCAAAGTGAACCTGGAGCAAGTCAATGGAAAACACTGAGAACTGGGCAGGCTGAGAAGGAGGCAGCTTCCAGCATGCAGGGAAGCCTCAGCTGAATTAAGGTAAAGAGGAAAGGAAAGTTTGTCCTAGACCAGTGATTCTCAACCTGTGGGTGGCGACCCCTTTTTAACAATGAAAATACATCCTGTATATCAGATATTTACATTACGATTTGTAACGGTAGCAAAATTACAGTTATGAAGTAGCAGCGAAAATAATTGTATGGTTGGGGGTCACCACAACATGAGGAACTGTATTAAAGGGTTGCGGCATGAGGAGGCATGAGGAAGGTTGAGAACTACTGTCCTAGACCATAGCTTATTCCACTAACCTTTCTCATGGCAGTCTTCTGTAGTTGTTAGTGAGGAGGAATCGTAGGCTGGTATATTAGACCTGCCTTGTAAAATAACTGCTAGTTTAATAATGCACCGTGGTTAACTCAACTATGTAATCAGCTGGGCATAGTTCCCGATAGGTGGCACTCAGTCATTTTCAGTCTTTTTCTTTCTTTCTCTTTCACTTCTTTCTTTTTCATTGTCCCTCCGTCTCATCTCTCTCTTTCTCTTTCTGTGATACTTCAAGTTCAAAAACCTCTTTAGGTAAATATATATGAACCAAGTAGACTAATAATAAGCTAGTATGTAAAGTAGCCAAAACGCAGTAAAAACATCTAACTCGTACAGGTCTATTTCAACCTGATTGTGTTACCTGTTTTGCAAGCATGCACATGCACACACATACTCCAACTCCCCCAACAGCACATGCTATTACAACTTCATGGCCATTTTGGGTGGATAAATAAACAAATTCAGGTAAGCGAAGTATTTTGGCCAATAGCAAACAACTAGAATATGCAGCATGAATTTTAAGAGAAATTATATTCGCTTCAAAACCTGTCCTCTCTTTTCTCCATATCTTGGGTGACAATAGGTACAGAGTCAGTAAAAATCAATACTGTAATTATTGTTTAGCTTAGATATTGATGTAATGTTTTCATTCATAATGGAATACATTTCTCCACTCAAGAAAAGGACATCGTTTCTGAAACTGCAAGATGTTACCAAGAACCCAGAAGCTATTGATGCATAAGTTTCAAAACCCAGCAGCTTCATGGTTTCCTCCTTCCATTGGCCTGGGCCAAGAGGCCAAGTCCGTGGCATAGAGTCATCCGTGGCAGGTGTTCCGAAGGCCCCAAAACTTTGGTTGAGTTTCTCTAGAATCCTTCGCACCTTATGCCCTTCCCCAGCTCACCTGCCCAGGTGAGTCATGCTTCAGCTTGCCGTTTCAGACTCCATCATTCTTACTTCTCCAACTTTCACCTACAATATGACCTAGGGCAGGATGAGTATGTTGATAAACTGTAGTGTATCAGCATTCACAATGTTTATTCCAATGTTTATGTTTGTGACTCTGAGAATTGACGGGGACAATAAATAGATTTAGAATTCATACTTATGATCACCTTGAAGTACTTTGAGTTTTACAAAAGGGGAGATATACAAGACTTCACATTTAGAAATTGTTTAGGAGCAGCAAATGGAGAAAAGCAACATTTTGCTTAAAAAAAACCCCAAAACACCCAACCCCTCATTATGTACAGCACACAATTTAACAGGTGTGTGATTTATTCATTTATTCACAGACTCATAGGATAACCATTCCATCACGGCACTATTGTCTGGGAAGCAAAACACTTTTATAACAAACTATCCACTTCTGAGAGAGACTGAATTAGCCTATCTTCTCTCAAAATTCTTTGCTTCTAGTTGAAAAAGGGGTTAATAATGGCCAAAATGGAAAACATAGATAAATTTGACCTCAGTAAAGTTGTTTCCATCCTTAGATTTCTGGGCTAAATATAACCAGGGCTTAATATGAAAGGGAAAACACAAAGCCTGTGTATAAAGTCCATTTGAGAAACAATGAACTATGACAGTTTCGCCATATGCATCTAGAATCGTCAGTGGCCCTCTTGGGAAAGGTGCTGTAGCCACTTAATTCCCTGCTTACTCATTTCATTTCTTGAGAGGAAGATGGTTTTTCTGACTGGTGAGACGGAGGAAAGCTGGACATCTGCTCTGCCACATTTCTTCACAGTTAAGTGTCACTAGGTCATTGTTCTTCCCTGGCAGCCGCTCAGAGCCAAGCACGTCTAAGAGCTGTGCGTGCCTGTCCCCAGCCTCCTTGGGGTCCCCTTCCCCCTGGGGTATCCAGCTGATTCTCTCTGTGCTTGCTCCTCCACTTGCAGGTGGATGATAAGTGCTGGTTCAGTGCGTCCCCAGGTGTAGACATAAGGCAGAGGAGGAGGAGGCCCAGCTGTGTTTCCTGCACAGTCTAACAAAGAACCCTGTTCTCTCTGGCCCATCACATAAAGCTGATACTGCGCTTGGCTTGTCAAGTGTTATCCTATCCAGCTTTACTGTGCTCTGATCCTCTGCTTGCTCCTTTTGCCAAGTTCTTAATTGTGCAGAAGTGGAAGATGAGGATGGATGAGTGATTTTTGACCCAGCTCCCAAACTCCAGCAGAAACCAGGGTCTCCGAAGAAGGGCAGGACCGCAAAGGGAGACTGAAACTGGAGGGCGCACATGTGTGCCTATAGTGTGTGTGGGAAGAAAGCTTCTTTTCCAGTTTCAGTCTGCCGTTACTGCATCGGAATACTCCAATTTAAAAAAAAATTAAAAAGCTACCTTCGAGAACAATTCCTAAGGCCGTGATGCTGTTGGCACAGTGAGAAACGTGTAATCAACAAGTGAACAGACAATGGTAGCCTGAAGACCTTCAGAACCACATTTCCACTGGGGGTGGGGGGTGGAAATTAGAGGTAGATCTTTGTTAAGTCTCAGGTAATAGTGCCTCTTCCTTTGAACAGCATTGCACTTTTGCCTTTGGCTGACAGTGGCCTAGGCTAGAGATCATTTGATATTCGACCTGCGACTGTGTAAGTATTGGGGCTGGACCACATGAAATTCATACTCAGTGAAATGATTTTCAGTTACTGAGATGAATTCACTTTTTGCTTCCTTCAGCAATTCATCAATCTAATGGAGAAATAGTAGCTATCATAATAATGAGAATAGACTTCTAGGAGCACGAGCCAATATCAATACTTTATTTAACAATACAAATTATATTCCTATATATTTGGTCGCAATCCAAATTTTCTTTAAGTTTTCTTGCCATTGCATAGTCCCCTTTCTCTCTGTCTCCCTAAACACACACACACACACACACACACAAAGACACCTGTTTTATTGAGCCTCCCAGATACTATGTCTTTTACAAATTGAAAGTACGTGGTAACCTTGCATTGAGCAAATTTATCATTTTAGACATAACACTCTTACACACTTAACAGACTACAGCATAGGGTAACCATAACTTTTATTTGCCTAATTCATTTTATTGTGATATTTGCTTTATTGCAATGGTCTGGAAACAAACCTACAACATCTGCTTAATCAGAGAATAAACTTGTTTTTCCTTCACCTTTCCATCTTACTGGGGCCTTAAGTGAATTGTCCGATGCTCATCCACACAGGTGAAGGCCTTCTTTTTACTCAGTCTACTTATTCAAATGCTAATCTCTTCCAGAAACACCCTTATAAAGACACCAGAAATAATGTTTCCCCAGTTATCTGGATATTCCTTAGCCCTGTCAAAGTAACTCATACAATTAAGCTCAACATGACCGGCTTCCACACATCCAGCCTGGTCTTCTTCATCTGCTCTTTATAGTGCAGTCTACGCGCGATCCTTTCAGAATGCAAATCTGACCATTTCAACCCCTCCTTCAATCCTTTAATGGTTCTTTTGTTCTTGAAGCCTCTGCCTAGAGCTGCAGACCCATCGGCTTCTCCTTCCCCTTGCTCTCTGCCCTTGGGCACACTTGCCTCCCTTCATTTGAGCCTCTTCATCCTACCACAGGACCTTTGTATGTGCCATTACCCCACTGTCTGAACCCCTCTTTCCCCCCTGAATCTGGTTAACTTTCACTCATACTCCTGTTCCTAGATCACACATCAATTCTTCATGGACGCCTTTTCTGACCCTGTCCCAGACCAGGTCACATTCTCTTGTTATATACCCTTACAATACCATGAACTTCACTGTCATAAGACTTAGTACAGTTTGCACTTGTGTTGTTGCCTTTTACTCCATGACTCTGTTTCCCAGTGAAATAGAAACTCTGAAAGGGCAAAGAGCTGGTCATTTTCTGCTGTACATTGTATTCCCTGCAGGCATTTGATACATATTCATTGAATGAATTGAATGAATGACTTTAGAAACACAACAGAGTTAATTTTGGACGTAACAGATTAAAGAGTAAAAAAACAAATCTCTGTTGAGTGATGGGTCATATACTAACTTTCAAGGTAGGTAAAATGTTTCTCCACTCTGCTATCATGATCTTCTTAACACACTCTGAATACCTCATTGTATAATTATACATTTCATGTCTCATTGCATAATCCTTTTAATTTTCTCAGCAATGCGTGATGAAAGGTGTGATCTGGTCTTTCCCACCCCCAGGTCTAGGCCCTGCTGTTGTGTGGTGGGGAGTGCAGGCTGCTCTGGGGCACTGGCTGGACCTCCTTTTCAATCCCACTTACCACATTTCCCAGTATCTCTACCTTCTGGGGTTCCTAGCCTTGGGGTCAGAGCCTACTGGCTGGGGCGGTTTGTCAGACTCTCTTTTTTGCTTCACCCTTAGATTTCATGTCCCCACAGAAGAGAGAAATGGGGTGTCAATGGAGGTGAGGAGTGGTGGTGGACGTGATCTTGATGGCTGTGATAATTCCTAGGTTCTGGCAAGAGGGGATTGGGAAGGTCTGACCTGAAATCCAAACTGCCTAGAAGAAGAATCAGGGAGTGATGTGATTTTCCTGGAAGGAGGAGATGCTAATAGGAATCACTATTTTCAGTGTGCTTTGGGGAAATGCTTAAGTGCCAGGCACACAAACTCTCATTTGCTTTTCATTTGCTGAGACTGGCCCAGAAATCTAAATTGTCACACACAGCCCAAGAAATTCTGATGCACATGGTCCCTGTATTGTCAATTTCTAGAAATACTGGCTTAGACATACCTTTTATTCAAAGTATCATTAACACTTATTCTTAAGACAAAAAGCAAAAAATTCCTACTGTATTCTCATTTCTGCTGACTTGCTTGGAACAACATACACACAGCCGTCCCATGGGTAGATCCCAGGGTCCCTTTCATTAAAGTCTATTTGTGAGTGTTATTGTATTTGTGTGCTAAGAAGCACAGAGAAGCAGTTACTTATTTTTCTTTGTGAATCCCAGGAACATCTGCTGACTCACACCTGGTGTCCTCTGCACAGGTGCATGCTAGATAGAGCAATAGTAAAAAAAATCATATGGTGTTGGCCCAGGTGACAATTCGCAGCCTGTCACTCCTGCCAAATGGGTCAGTAGAGATGAAAACCACAATTTGAACAGACATATATTAATAATTGAGGGAAGTGTCGCAATTTAAAATACAAGAATATGAAAGGAAGGGGAAGGGCAATTTCTTTTTATTTTTTGAAGTGGCACAGGCAATGTGTATAGAGAGCAAAAGTCACCCACACGGCGGCGCCTGTGGCTCAGTCGGTAAGGCGCCAGCCCCATATACCGAGGGTGGCGGGTTCAAACCCGGCCCCGGCCAAACTGCAACCAAAAAATAGCCGGGCGTTGTGGCGGGCGCCTGTAGTCCCAGCTACTTGGGAGGCTGAGGCAAGAGAATCGCTTAAGCCCAGGAGTTGGAGGTTGCTGTGAGCTGTGTGAGGCCACGGCACTCTACCGAGGGCCATAAAGTGAGACTCTGTCTCTACAAAAAAAAAAAAAAAATTAAAATAGCCGGGCGTTGTGGCGGGCGCCTGTAGTCCCAGCTGCTCGGGAGGCTGAGGCAGGAGAATCGCGTAAGCCCAAGAGTTAGAGGTTGCTGTGAGCTGTGTGAGGCCACGGCACTCTACCTGAGGGCGGTACAGTGAGACTCTGTCTCTACAAAAAAAAAAAAAAGTCACCCACACAAGTTTCAGGGTAACAGAGAGATTTTATTTAGAAAGAACAAAGGGAAAGTAGAGAGCACTTGCAAAGAGAGCTGGAAGTTGGTGCCTCTGAAGAAGGAGAAAAGGAGAGAGACTGGGAAAGGCAATTTTCAACTGCCCAGGCTCCCCACTCTCTTTCTTCCCCTCTAGAAGTTCTCACCCCTCCTTACTCACCCCCAAAGCTTTATCTCCTCCCAGAGATGTAATGAAGGAGTGAATATTCCAGAGTTGTTTGAACAAAGGAAAGAGTGTGTCAATGGCAGAGACACATCAGAACTGGAAGGACCATCTGGTTCAAATCCTCTTACGTGATGCGTAAGTGGAGGCAGGGGACATTGTGGGACTGAGCCAGGAGATAGGCCACATTATCTTCTATTCTGTCTGGACCCCAATGCAGAACTAGAGTCCAGGCGTCAGATGTACTTCATTATTCTTTCCACACCACTACCACACACTAACTCAAAAGGCAAGGGAAACGGTCAGCGAAGTTCTCTCTGCTACAGGAGAGATTTTATGAGAGCAGGCACTTGGCCTGATTCTCCACTGTGACCTCCGCATTTACAATATAGTGCTAGGCACATCGTAAGTACTTGGTAAGTCTGAAGCAGGCCCGGTAGCTTCCACTGTGGTGCTTCTGGAACTTCCTGTTAGCTCTCTCTCTGACAGAGCACCCGTGCAGAGAGACCACATGGAGAGTGCGCTGGGCTGAATAGGGTCCCCTCAAATTCAAGCTCACCTGAGAACCTGTGAATGCAACCTTCTTTGGAAATAGCATTTTTGTTGATGTAATCAATTCAGATGAAATCATGACGAGTTCTATAGACTGAAAACCCAGTGGCTGGTACTCTTACGTGTGGGCTACATGGAGACACAGACAGATGGAGAGGGGGCCGTGTGACCACGGAGGCAGCGATGGGAGCAAAACAGGGGCAGGCCAAGGAACATCATCAACAGCCATCTACTGAGAGGCGAGGAAGGACTCTTCCATAGAACCTTTAGAAGGAGCATGGCCCTCATAGCACTTTGATTTTGAACTTCCAGCCTCCGCAACCATGCTCATTTGAAGCCACCCTGCATGCAGCATTTTGCGATGGTAGCCCTAGTACACTAACACAGGAGGAGAGAGGACAAGACCTGGCCACTTCAGTCATCTTGTTCATCCTTCAGATGACTTTAGCTCTAGCTGCTGTCAGACCTCAGCCGTTTGACAGACCCCAAGTGAGGCAAGCAGAACTGTTCAGAGGCCTCAGACTAGTGAGTGTCTTGACACAAAACAGCATAGATGCTCCAGCCCAGGAGGGCACCTGGATGACTGCAGTCCCGGCTACCATCATGTGGTAAAGAGCCACCCAGCTGAGTTGCCAGTCAGCGCTCAGAATTGTGAGAAAGAATATCATAATAGTTATTTTAACTGCTACAGTTTGGGGTCACTTACCTCACAACAATAGATCACCAAACCATTTGGGCCCTTCAAAAGCAGGCTCGATAAAGAAGTGGTTTCTTAGGGCATGTTCTCAGGGAAAACCAGAGGGAGAATGAAACCGGGGATATATTAAGCAAAGTCTCATGGAGGGTAAGTTTGACTTAATCCTGCAGGAATTTGGAGACAGTGTGAGTCATAGCTTAGCATCATCTCACTCAGGGTCAAAGGGTCAAAGTCACTGGAGTACCTTCAGTCACTGGGGAAGAGGTGCCTCAGGGTTAGTAAACTCTCATCACCTCTGGCTCCCTGACAGAGTAGGCACCAGGCCTTGGGCTTTAGAGAAATTGTCTGACAAGGAGGCACAGGTGCCAATATTAACAGTGAGCACACACCAGAGAAAGTTAGAGTGGAATTGATAAGGCTCAGTGATCGATCGTCCTGGTGTGCCCAGAACTGTCCATATTTAAAACCCAAAGTCACACATCCTGGAAACCCACTCAGTGCCAGGCAAACTAAATAGTCTGTTGCTTTGGAAAAAGATCCCAGGACAGGGCAGAGCCTGGTAGTAGATGCAAGAACATCTGTAGGCTGGAGTGAGGGGTCAACAAGACCCTCTGGGGGCAGGCACTGTAAGAAGCCGGGGTCTTGGAGGTCGACAAACAGCCAAGGACTCTTTTATTGGTAAGAGGCTGTGATTTGTGATTAGGACCTGTGGTTTTATACTGTTGCAAACACTGCAGAGGGTGGAGGAGAAATGTGTTTTAGTCTGGCAAGTAGAGGCGTGGCTGAGAGAAGGGGCAGAAAGCACGTTGGATCAATCGTGGGCTGGGCTAGAATATGAGACGTAACACTGGGTACGTGGGCAGACAAGGATATAAAGGAGTGTCATCCACAGACAAGGATATAAAGGAGCCAGATGGGCTACAAACTGGGATCTAGGGAGGAGTTTCTGTGTTTCAAAATCATCCCTTTTGGATATTTTCTACGAAAAAGGAGTTCATGGATAAAAATGAAGTGGTAAGGCTGGTGGCTGGAGGTTTTAGCAGGAGGAAGAAATGGAGTCCCAGTCACCTCAATTCCCAACAGAGAAGCTTTATTTAAATTAAGGTTTATGTAACTAATAGGATAGAGATTAGGAATTTGTTAGCAGAAATCCCAACTCTTCAGTGAGAGAAGGAAAAAGGAATAGAGAGGTTTCATTAAGATTTATAGATTAATGGATGTTTTGAGGACAACAGATATGAATACGTTCATTTAATCTCAGAATATTAGATGAAAGGGACATTTAGAAATCAAGAAAGAAATTTCTATAGGATTACAAGAGGAGTACTATTTTATTTAAATTCCTCATGTAAATATACAAAAAAGGCTAGGTTAACAGGGAATAATTCTTGAGCTGAATAAATAAAGAGGTTCAAGATATGTTTGCATAAAGTAGTAAGCATAAATCTATATCAGATTAATAAGGAAAGGTATGTGATATTTACCAGTTTATTCTTTCATTTGTGTTTTATCTTATTTAAATATTTAAGAAATATAAAAGTCTATGCAGTGAAAACTCACCCTCTTTGCACATGTCCCACATTTTCCCAGTCCCTGCCTCCCCCAGTGGCAATTGCTGTTATGGATGTCTGTGTGTCTTTTCAAAGATTTTTAGAAATGCATATACAAGCAAATTTGGATAAGCTTCTTAAAAGCAGGGAGTTTCATCTGCTCCTTTACTAGCACATCCCCAATAGCTAGAACAGTTCTTGGGACATAGAAAGTGTTCAATAAATGTTAAATGATTGAAAATATCCACCCGCACAGTTTTTAAACAATTAGTAGCATCCTATACACACCTGAGTATGTGTACATTGCTTTATTTACTTACCAAAATATCCTTGAGATCTTTTCTTATTAATACATAAGGATCTTCTTCATCCTTTTTTTAAGAGCCGAGTTATATTCCATTGAGTGGATGTAACAAATGCTTTTAGCCAATCTCTAATTCATGGCTGCTTAGCTTGCCCCCAAGGGTTTTGTCATGATAAACACCACTGCAATGAATAATCTTGTGGGATCTTTGTATTTGTAGGGCAAAGTCTCCAGAAGTGTGGCTCCAGTTTTTAAGAAGTTGTGTCCTCCCACAAATGTCTCAGACAACAGTGATCAAATTCTTGCTCAGCTGGAGCACTGACCTACCCACTGTGACACTTCTTACGGTCTTTTCAGTGGTCACGGAGGTTGCTGATGCTGGGTATCTTGCTTTGCAAAAAAACGCAGAGAGATTTTGCAGAATGAGAAATAGTGAGAAGTGTTGGAAGCCATGAAATTGTCACAGAGATGCTCAAGATAATCCTGAAGGACCAGAGCAGAATCAGATCTAAAATCCCAATCTCTACAAGAGGACATAGCTCTTGAGTGGCCACCACTTCTAACTCTAAGCTGGCTATTTTCATCATGAGGTTTAGGTTTTAATTGCCATTGTAATATTACATATCTGTGATTTAATATTTTTCTAAGGACAGTCAAGCACCTAGGCCAATGCATAATGACTTCTTTGCCAATCTTTCTTCATCACAGCCTTTCATTTTCATCATAGCTTAGGGCTTTGATCTTATTTTGGGTCAGACTCTGACACTGGAGACATCAGGCTGAAATGGCAGCATCCCAATTGGTTTATCCCAATGTTTCTTATAGAGAAGGGTAACACCAAATCTGACATGACAGATGGTGCTACAGGCAAACAGTCTCCTAATCATGAACCCAGACACACAGGCTAGCCTTCTTTTCACTGCCTATTTCCATCTGAAATGGGAAGATAACGATACCTGCCCCTCAATGGTGAATATTAATGAGATATGCTTCAAAACGGATTTTGAACTCTTCAGGCCGGAGGTCCTTGATAAAAATTGGGTTATAGAATTAATGAGATAAAGGAGCACATTCAAACCATGACCGTTTTTCATTATAGACTACCCTGACAACTGTTTTAAGCCTCTAAGTCCAATACAATGCCCGGGAACTTTCCCTAGCGTGCAAATGTATCTTTAATACTCTGCTTTATCTTCTTATGAAGAAGACCCCAAAGACTGTGGGTAGTTTATTCATTCAGCAGATATACTTTAAATGTTCACCCAGTTCTAGTGCCAGCATCTGTCTCAGAAAGAACCCTGGGTGGCCAGCTGGGAGGTCTGTTTTTCTCCATCTCCACCTCAACCAGCTGAGATGCCTGGAGTGAGTCACCCCACCTGAGCCTCAGTTTTCTTTTCATTAAATCAGGGTAATGACTTCTGACGACATTGCTCTGCAGGTGAATGGGACATTTCAATGAGAAAGGATGCATAAGTTTGATCCATAGAATAAGGCCTGTGAAAGTTAATATCATTATTATTGTCCATGTGGGGTACTTTCTCAAGTTGCAAGGAAACTGAAATGTTGAGAAACAAGGCCAGCATACTCTAGGCCAGGGCTTCTCATCTTCACCTGAACTACAGATCAGTAACATGTCTGAATTTCCTACTGTGATATGCAGAATCATGGAGGCCTACCAATGTATAAAACACGTATAAAGAATAAGTAAAATGTGCATAGATGACAGAACATTCCAGGATATCAACACTTCAGTAACAGCAACAACAATAGAAATCTTTTTAGTCACTCACATTGAAATGGCCTAGGAGGGGAGTGATTTTCTGTCCCCCGGAAGAGTCAAGAATTGCCAAAGGGGCCCAACATTGCCCTCAGAGCTCTAATGACATATTCCTATCCCTGGGAATAGTCCCATGTGTGGCCTTTGGACAGCCTTCAGAGCCTGGCACAGAGTTTATTTCAGGACCTCTAGGGCAGGCATCCTCAAACTGCAGCCCGCGGGACACATGAAGCAGTGCTAAGTGTATTTGTTCCTGTTTTGTTTTTTACTTCAAAATAAGATATGTGCAGTGTGCACAGGAATTTGTTCATAGTTTTTTGTTTTAAACTATAGTCTGGCCCTCCAACGGTCTGAGAGACAGTGAATTGGTCCCCTGTTTAAAAAGTTTGAGGATGCCTACTCTAGGGACTCAATGAGTGGAGAACAATCTGGTGATCATTTTTTTTTTTTTTTTCTGAAAGTCAATAGCTAAACATGGGCTGGTGATGCCGGCAGTCATGGTGATGACCAGAGTCTAGCAGGCAGTGCAAATCTACCAGACTGCACTTAAATACCGCTGGACTAACCAGATACTGCAGAAAAGTAAAGCAAATGATGTAAGAATTCTTACAATCCAATGCCATTCCATGTAGGATGGTCTCATTTCAGGAAAGCAATAGGGAGCAGTGAGGACTGGGGTGTGATGAGGAGCATTAGGCTGCTTGATCTGATTGTCACAGGGGGAATTCAGGCTTTGCGTTGTGGCATCTTTTGGTTTCCACGAGGTCTGTCGTCTGTTTTTTCTTTTTTTTTTTAATATAAAATTCTCCTTTTTTGAATGTTGGTGTGTGTATATTCATACTCATATTTTTGCAACAATAGGTCATTATCTGACACAAACTAGCGTGGTCTCCTTGGGGACCTTTGGATCCTCCAGTGATACCAGGCCAGGAGGGAAAGATGTGATCCTAGCCTAGCACTGTGGTGACACTGACTGTCACGAGCTCCTGCTACCTCTGTGCTTTCTCGATGCACAGCCTGGCCTCTAGGGTAGAGGTAGAGAGGCTTCTAGGCAATATCTAAAAGTCTTTTACCATCATAGGGCCTGGAAATGGAGGATTGTTTGAGATTCCCCACTTGGTTTGTCAAATATCCTGGGTCTTCCTGGTGACAAGAGAGTTAGCCTGTATAATGGAACTATGCTTTTGGAAGCCACGTGTGCTGTGTTACAAGAAAGGTGGGTCTATGGCGTGGAACTAATGGTGGCCCTATAATCATAAACACCAGCTATTTCTAATAAGGGGGAAAGGTAACAGGCCACTGATTACTGTCTTCACACTTGTAAAATGCAGTGCTGCAGTCTGATAGCTAAGCAACAGAAGCCTTCTAAGGTGATTCTGGGGGACTGGTTGCTCCAAAATTGGAAGAAGAAGCAGTAACAAATGATTCATTGCCTACTTTCCACTGCCTGGAATCTCCTTGTTTCTTGCTAAGCAACAGGCAAGGAAGTGTCAGCCAGAGCTCAGACTACAGCTCTGAATCTGGAGAAGGCACTTCTGTTTTGTTGATTATTTTGATCTTCTCACCCATACAAAGATACAACCAAAGAACACTTTTCAATACACAGTGAAAGCTGACTTGGAAACCAAAGACCTGATTCTTTCCTTTTCTCTCACTGTTAAGCCTGTATATAGAAATCAACCCCACCCAAGCTTTATCAAACCTGACTCTGTGTTATGATAAGATCAAAGGATTACTAAACTAAGGCCTGGAACCTCAGGGAAGGGGGCAGCGGGCAGTGACGCTGGTGGGAATGAACACACCTTGAGCACCGTGTAGGAGCAGCTGCCTGTTATCCCATTCAATCTTCACAACTTCCCCATGAGGGAGGCTTCATTACCTCCACGTTATAGTAAAGGGAGTTTTCTTCTTGAAAGTTTGTTCCAATTACAAATAAAAACTAAAAATAAGTGGCATAGGTAGGAAATGAGGGACTATGGGGAAGAAGAGGACATTAGAAGCTACATTCTCCTCACTTGCCTTTAACTTATCAGATGAATCTGCCTTAGTTTCCTTCCTTTGACCAGTCCATAAGGATAAGAATTTCCAAACCTCGGCCCTTTTTTCAGTCTCTGTTTCTGAATGATCTTACCCACTCTGGGCTAGAGGTGCAGGCCTCAGGTTACCCACTCCCGTTGCCACCTTGATTCTCTCTTGACTTCCAGAACCAGGTCGGACCTGCCCCCTCCCAGGTAGCCACCCAAATCCACAGGCGAGTGGGGCTTGACAGCTCATGGGGAACTGGTGTGTGTTTGGCCTGTCACTCCAGGCTTTCCCGAATCCCAGTGGGATGAGGACCAGTAGCACCTGCTCTAACCAAGAGGTCAGGATGAGCACTGAAGGTGTTACTTCTGCATCAGCAGTACCCTTTCCTGAATGGTTTCTGAGAGCCACACAGAGTTTTCTGGTGCGTTAGAATTTTTTTGGCTCCCTCCTACAGAGGGGGATCCTACCCAGTATCCTTCTTACCTACTTGCTATTTCTTTACCAGGCCCAGTCCCTGAGAAGCTCTGACTCTCCTTCTTTATGGTCTGGCATCCCTGGCCAGCTGCTCCTGGATGGAACCTCTAGGACAGCCACTTCCTGGTTACGAAGTGAACTAAATCATGCTGTCCCTGGGTGGACTGGGCTTTTGTCCTGTGACCTTCTCCGAGGAAATAGCAGTGTGGTCCATTTTCTCACATTTTGTTTTCATTTCTGATCTGGTTACCCCACCGCCTCTCATTACAAGATATCCCACACCAGCTCTTGACTGATGGTATTTGTGGCTATTTGAGCATATCCACAGGGATATTTCCAACTTCTTCAAACTCAATGAGGTTCAAATCCAGGACGTTTTCCCTCCTGACCTTGAATTTGGATCTTTTTCTGTTTTCACTGTGTAGGAAGGGTCAGTGGCAGCAGACACCGAACAGTGCATTAGTCATCTACAGCTTCCGGAACATTTTTGCTGTTTTTACCATGATATATCTTTGGAAAGTCAACAGTGGCATCCTCTTTCTCCCCTGCCCTCATCTCTCTGCTCTTTTTGTGTTGGAAGAATTTCTACTTTCCCCACTAACTAGGTGACTCTGGTCAATTTTTTTCTTTAAGCTGTTGTGATGATTTAGTGCACATAACAAAGTTCCTCACAAAATAATAGCTGCTCCATAAAGGGTAATTATAATTTCAAAATAACACAATATCTGACTGAACTTAACTATCGTCCTCATAGCAAGCTTACTAAAAACGAAACCTCCCTTTACTATCTCATTTCATTTCCCAAATTGAAGATTTTATGGCGTGACAGGTTCACATTTCAATTCACTCTTGTGTGACCTTGGGCATGTTACTTAGCTTCTCTGGATCTCAGTTTTCTGTCTGGGAAATGGAAATAATATCTCCCTCAATTGCAAAATAAAATGTGAGTATATAAAGTGCTCAGCCACGGCCGAGCACACACGTCATCCATACCACCTCTGTGTCTTTGCTCATGTTGATTCCTCTTCCAGCTGCTGCTCCTCTGTTCCATTCTTAAAATTTCTAAAAGACCTGGTTTAACATACTTCCTCAAAAAGCCATGTTCCACTACACACAGCTCTGTTATTGTCTTCTGCCCATGAACTTTGCCCACTTTTCATGCTTAACCTCCTAGCCTGGCATCTGCAGCCCTTCCTGTTTTTCTTTTCCTCCCAGTCTTTCTCTAATACTTCCCTTCTACCAGCCGATCCCTCGAGCCCCTTCCACACCCCCAGGACTTTGTCTGTGTTTCTCTCTCTACTCAGAATTGCCTTTCCCATTTTCCTTTGCTATTGGAATCTCATTCATCCTTCAAGTACTAACTCCATTAAGTCTTCTCGTTTCCTCCCAGTTAGAATTACTTCTTTACTCTAACCTCAATAATATTGTGTTTACGTCTCCATTATGAAACTTAGCATTATAACATTTTAATTGAGTACACACAGATCTTTCCCATTTGACTATGAGTTCTTAGAAGGAAGGACTATGCCTTATTGATCTTTGTTTCCTTCCAAATGTAATAGCTATCCAGATATCTATTCAAATAGCTGTATTTGCATGACATAGATGTACTAATTAGCACTTGCCTAAACCAAGAGGCCAGAAATATGACTAGAAGTGGCACTGCTGGGGTAGCAGCATCCTCTATGATACTTGTGGGCTATTGAATGGTTTCCAAGGGCCAAATGACTATAGCTAAAGATTATCACAAGCAGTTGGGCATAGTAAGCCCTCTGGGAGGCCAGGGTGGGGGGATTGCCTGAGCTTAGGAATTTGAGACCATCCTGAGCAAGAGCCAGATCCCATCTCTACTAAAAATAGAAAAACTAGCTGGGTGTTATGCACCCATACTCCCAGCTACTTGGGAGGCTGAGGCAAGAGAATGGCTTGAGCCCTGGAGGTTGCTGTGAGCTGTGACGCTACAGCACTCTAGCCTGGGACAACAGAATGAGATTCTGTCTCAAAAAAAAAAAAAAATTATCACAATCACTATCCAAAATAAAATATCTAGTCATAATTACAGGAGGACGCTAACATTTAATGATTAACGAAGTCCAGGGAACATAAGGCAAGCAAATAGATCAATAAAACCAAGAAAAACCTAATAAACTCTGGCGAGGTTTTCAGACCCTGTGTATTATGCAGACTCCTTATTGAAATTTATGGTTGTAGAAAAGTGGCCAGTTTCATTTTCAGCATGGTCAGGTCAGGAACATTTCCTGTTATCAATAGGAAGCTGCTATACAATTAAATGGATCAATGATGCAGTGAGCTGAATTAGTTTTTTTATGGTCATATAATTGGACTAGTTGTGCATTCTACATTATTTCAGTTGTACAAACATGAGGTTTGAATCTATGTTGTAGGAAGATGCTCTGGCTGTTTTAGCCTATTGATCTGAGAAGCAGTAAAAGGAATTGGTAATAGGAAGGCAGTAAAGGAATATCAATAAAATTGTGCCGGGGATGCACATTTGACACACTGAGTGGCTTTATGTAGTAGACTTAATGATTTTTGAGAACAATTTACAAATCTGGTCTAATTCAATTAGTGCTGTAATAATCTACTTTAAAATATGGTAGAACATTTTGTTATATATTTATTGTATTTGCTTCTGGTCTGTGAAACAATTTAACACTTGTTATCAGTGGTATGTTGGTAACCTCTCTTTTGCTTTTTTTGTTTTTAAAGTCCTGATTTGTGGTATTTTCCTACTTCCACAGTGTAACGACAGTACTGCCACCATGGGCTGATTTTAAGATACCAGAGAGTTTAACAAATGGCTCTCAATGTTTCTGAATATCTAACAACCTGCTCTTTAGAGATGGCAAGAGCTGAGTGTAGCAGACCATTGCAAATTATTGTAAACAGTGAAGAGAGCCTGCTAAATATTGTAAATCATGAAATTTTAGGATTAAAAGCATTCAGAATATTCAAGTCCTATCCCTAACTTTGCAGAAGAAAAGATTAAACTGAGGATAAATGATATCCAAAAGTCATGCAGAATGTTACTGTGGTATATGTGTTGTGATGAAATACGTCTATATTCGGTTTATGACCCAGGTTGCTGGCCCAGAGCTCCTAAAACCCTTGTAATTTCCTGAATGATAGGTATGAGAGGAGCATCTGTTCTTATCATAATATCCCTTTCAGCCATACCTGAGCTTATGCCAGTGAAGTGTCTTTCAGAGGGAGGGGCTGGTTGCCAGAGTAAATAACCATGTGATTGAAGAGAATGAATTTCAGCCCCACCTCCACCCTCCAGGGAGAGGACCAGGGTTGGAGCTTGAGTACAATCATCAAGTGTCAATGATTTAATCAAGCCCGTGTGATGGAACCTCCATAGAAACCATAAATGAAGAGTTTCAGAGAGCTTCCAGGTTGATGAGCATGTGGGAGAGCTGCTCAGACAGTAACTTGCCTGAAGAGGGCAGGGAAGATACACACCCTTCTGGTAACTCACCCTGTGTTATTTTGTGTCTGGCTGTTCACTTGCATCCTTTATAATATGCTAGTAAACATAAGGGTTCCCTGGAGTTCTGAGCAGTTATAGCAAATTATCAAACCTGAAGGGGGTGTCAGGGAAATCTCCAATTTACAGACAGTTGTCCAGAACTCTAGGAGGCCCAGACTTGCGGTTGGTATCTGTAGTTGGGACAGTCTCATCAGGCTGGGCTCCTAACTTGTGGGGTGTGCACTAACTCTGGGTATTTAGTGTCAGAATTGAATCAAAGGACACCCAGTTCCAAGAGTTGGATAAGTGGTTGTTGGTGTGAAAAAACTCACCTGGTGTCCGAACTGTTGTGATATAAAAAATGGTTTTTCCTTTTACTAGCAAATTTACGATTACAAATAAGATGTCTGAGCTTCTGGTGGAGTCCATGCACAAGCCCTTATGTAGGGAGAATATGTGTGTGTGAGGGGAAGTCATTGGACATGAATGACAATATGGCTGTATAAATCTTGCTTTTGGATAGGGATGGAACAGGAGCTGTAGATAAGAAGTTCTCCAAACTACACTGGAAACCATTTAGGAATCCATGCAGTTTGTTACCATGCTTTGTAAATGGGCATGCCCTTTGACCCTTCAGGGGCTTTGGTTGTCTGATTTTTTGACAGCCTTTTACATTAACATGTCTCAAACTCCAGTATGTATGTAGTCATCAAGGGTACTTATTAAAAATCCCCAAGGTGGGGCTAAATTAAGATAACCCACAGGCCACACTTTAAGAACACTAGTTTAGATCTTCTTTAAAGACCTCTTGAGATCTAAAATGCTTTGTTTACTCATAGTCAGGGAAAATTTATCGATTTGTTGGCTCCCTATAGGAGTACTTAGATTATCTCTCTAAGCTTTTAAAAATTTCTAACCCTGCCGCCAGTCCTACCCAATGCTATAAAATAAGAATTGAGGAAAGTGGCTGAGAAATTTTCTATCAGGGACTTGAGCATACTCAGATTTTGATATCCTTGGGATGTGGCCTTCCTGGAATGAATCCCCCACTGCTGCTACTATGGAATGACTGTATAGATTTATAAAAAGTAACGAACTATATTTGCTGTGTGCAGATTCACAATGTACAGAAAATACTGAAGATGAAATTTGACATTTCTCAATTTTTTCTGAATACAAAAACTTTTGTTTTTATGTAAAACTCTTGAGAAATATTGACCTAGATAAATTAGTGGAATTATTAATAGAAAAATTGAGTCTCAAAAATTGTACTACTTGGTCAGTGAGTCAATAATTATAAAATTGTAAGTTTAAATTCTGTTCAATGGGCCACAGAATTTTTGGGGGGAGGTCACTCTACTTCAACGAGTTGATTAGCTATTTTTTTCTGGGAGAGGCTAATTTTTATACAAAGTATATTACCTTCAAGAAATATATTTTTAAACTTTACTATTTTGAAATAATTTCATATTTATAGAAAAGTTTAAGTACAACATATTTCAGTATATTCTCCCAGATTACCAAAATGTTAATAATTTGCCATGTTTTATCATTTTCTCTTTTTATACATGTAAAGACACATACAAACACATACACATTTTTTTCTCCTGAATTTGAGGGTAACTTGCTGACATGATGTACCTTTGGAACCAAATACTCTTATTGTTAAAAAACAAAAACATTCTCCTATGTAACTACAGCACAAATATAAAAATCAAGAAATTAACATTAATGCTACTTTCCAGTCTATAGACTGTATACAAATTTTCCTGGCTGTGTAAATAATATCCTTTATAACTACGTATATGTGCACATATATACAAACACACACACACACACACACACACATAGCATGTACATATATAGTTATATAAATTTCTGTTTTCCTGACCTAGTGTCCAATCTTGAATCCCTGTTGCAGCTATCTGTCATGTCTCTTTAGTCTCCATTACTCTGGAACAGTTCCTTAGTATTTGTTTTTCATGACCTTATCATTTTTGAAGAATATGGGCCACTTTGTACAAATCCCTCAATTTGGATTCATTGGATGTTTCATGATTAGATTCAGGTCATTCATTTTCAGCAGGAACCATGTAAGCGTGTGCCCTTTTCAGGAGGCATATGATGTCTGTTTCTCCCATTATTGATGATCCTACCTTTAATCACTTAAGTGGTATCTGCTGGGTTTTTCTACTATACAGTCTTACAGTTTTTTATTTGTGAATTATTTCATATACTTTGAGATTATATAAATAACTCATTTCTCATTAAACTTTCTAAACTTGCTAACAAAAATGCTATTTTTAGCATCCATTGATGATTCTTATCCAAATCAATTAGCACCATGATAGTTGCCTGGTGGTGATTTTCTAAATCCAGCATTGCTTTTGCATGAGCTATTATCCCATTGTAAGGAAGACCATCATCGTCTCCCTATTTATTCATTCTCTCATTTATATTTATATGGACTCATGGTTTCTTATTCTATGGGTTAGAATTCATTACTGTGATTCTCTTTGATATTCACATTGTCCTGGATTGGCTGACAAGACACCCCTAAATCAGGCTGTGTCCTTCAGCCATTTCCTCATCTTTCTTTGAGTACTTCCTTATTTCCTAACAAAGCAAGATAATTTAGACTCATCCTGCGATTTACATGCCCCAGTGCAGGTATTAGCCATTTTTCTCAAAAGACTTTTTTTAAAGTAGAAAATTTAGAAACCAAGATTTGAATGCTAGGTAATGCACACAGTTGTTGGGCTGTCACTGCTTCTAGGTTCTCTCACAGGATAGAACTAAGAAATATATGTATATGTGTGTATTTCTACATTTATAAATATTTCTATGTTTATATTAACCCATACATATTTTAAAAACCTCATGAGTTCATACTGATGCTTGAAATTCCAAGTTAATATCATAGGAAAAAACCTATAATTTTTCATTACTATCTCAACACTGTACAACATACAAAGGCTTATAGTCGTCAAATTCTTCATGCTATAGAACAGGAACTAGAAGAGACTCTGAAACTCTATAATGTCACTTATCCACATTCTAAAAGAATTTGCTGGACACTTTCTACGTACTGGGCACCTGGTTAGGAATATGGAAATGAAAAGGATTTTGTTCCTTAATATGATCAGATGAACATATTAAGGAGGCACCTATCCTTAGCTGCCTCTGAGCACAAAAGCCCTTGTGACCACTGTCGAGGCAGAGCCAAGTGAAGGCTTGTCAGCAGTCCATGTAGTGACAGCAGCAGCATTTATGGAAAGTATGGGTCATGTACATGGGCTAAGCACCAATAAGAAAAATGAGACACTAGGAAGGAGATTTGGCACAAGTAATAATTAATGAAACTTCTTTAAAAGTAAGAATTTTTAATTACTTTATTAAACATTATATTTAATGTGAAGGCTTTGACCATCATAATCACCATGATACAGTATGAGTGTATATATGTAAAAAATACCCATTGAACATGCTTTAAGGTATAGTTGTGTGTTTTGAAATCTCTGCAACATGAAATATAATTTGATATAAGAAAACCAAGTAATCAGAAGCATGAGAACAGTATGCTTTAATAAGAGCCTATGGCTGATTCTGGAATAACTGTCGCATGCATGTCCCTGGTCATGTTGGACTTCTCCTTCAGTTTTGACTGGAGTAACGTATGTTCCACAACACCAATTCTAATGTCCATCTGAACAGTTTCTTGCTTCAATTTTGTTAAGCTCTGTTTAATCTTCACCAAAGGAGCTGCAGAATGAAAACAACATGGAATCAAAATGTTCATTTGGATTATCAGTCTATTAGAGTATTATATGACATTTTCCTTACTTTGTCTTAAGCTAAAAATAGGCTAAAAACATAGCCAACTATTTACTGACATTCACACTGTTTGTCTCTACAAAAAAAAAAAAAAAAAATGCCACAGCCCAGAGTCTCACTTTATGGCCCTCGGTAGAGTGCCGTGGCCTCACACAGCTCACAGCAACCTCCAACTCCTGAGCTTAAGCGATTCTCTTGCCTCAGCCTCCCGAGTAGCTGGGACTACAGGCACCTGCCACAACGCCCGGCTATTGGGCTGTGGCATTTTAAACACCTGAGATTTTCAGGATGGAAAATGACATAGTATTTGAGGTACTGGGGCTAAACTTTCTTCCTTTTCTAGGGGAAGAGCTGCTAACTAGGTATTTAAAGATGTGTTCGAGAAGATTGTGGGCTAGGATATTTTTCTGTAGGAAAAGTGGATACAAAGGGGAAAGGGGGAAGAAAGAATTACCTTTGAGATATAGATAATAGGCCCATTTGAAACATATTGCAAAAATAGTCCCTTATACTCCCTTTTGCAAGCTCACTCATTATGTATCAAACTCCAGAAAATCTTTCGAGGGCATAGAAAAGCCTTAGGCAATCACCACTGGCTCATGTGAAAGTAACCAGCTCACAATGGAGGATGATTATGGAGGATTATTATTATTATTTTTTTATGGAGGATTATTAATTCTTCCCTATTTGACCCCTGCCCAGTAAGGTCTAGTGGGAGGGGAAAATAAACAGAGGTCACCACATCACTGCCTTAGTGTCATCTGGGCACATATTTAGTGCCCTTTCATACCAAAAATGGAAAAATGAAGCTAATTTGATGAAAACAGAATAAAATATTATTTTTTAAATTGGCATAGCAAAGTACATATTTAAATATTTCCTACTTTGATTTTTTTAAATCAAATCATATTGTTACATTGAAGTATTTGTGGGTACAATGTGCTGATTTTATATACATTTTGGAATGCTTACATCAAACTGGTTAATAAGGGGGGAGAATCAGAGGAAAAACTCTGGCAACATGAATAATCATTTCCCCCAAGAAATGACAAAGGAAACACAACTGAAGATCCCATTCATAAACAAATGGCTGAGATGTCAGAAATCAAGTTCAGAATTTGGATGGCAAATAAGAGTAATAGAATTGAAGTAAAGTTGGAATTAGAAATTCAAGGAGTAATTCAAAAGTTGTCTCAAGAATTCAATGAATTCAAAGACAAAAGCTTTTTAGTTTGATCAAGTCCCAGTAGTGTATTTTTGAAGCTGCTTCAATTGCCCGGGGGGTCCTCCTCATAAAATACTCGCCCAGACCAATTTCTTCAAGGGTTTTCCCTGCACTCTCCTCTAGTATTTTTATAGTTTCATGTCTTAGGTTTAAATCTTTAATCCAGTAAGTAAAGCAAGCAAACAGCCCTTGGAATGGGAGAAGATTATTTGCAGGTTATGTCTCTGACAAAGGTTTAATAACCAGAATCCACAAAGAACTCAAACACATTAGCAAGAAAAGAACAAGGGATCCCATTGCAGGCTGGGCAAGGGATTTGAAGAGAAACTTCTCTGAAGAAGACAGGTGCACAGCCTTCAGACATATGAAAAAATGCTCCTTATCTTTAATCATCAGAGAAATGCAAATCAAAACTACTTTGAGATTATCATCTAACTCCAGTGAGACTAGCCTATATCACAAAATCCCAAGACCAGAGATGTTGGTGTGGATGCGGAGAAAAGGGAACACTTTTGCACTGCTGGTAGGAATGCAAATTATTACATTCATTTTGGAAAGATATATGGAGAACACTTAGAGATCTAAAAATAGAACTGCCATTCAATCCTATAATTCTTCTACTGGGCATATATCCAGAAGACCAAAAATCACATCATAACAAAGATATTTGCACCAGAATGTTTATTGTAGCCCAATTCATAATTGCTAAGTCATGGAAAAAGCCCAAGTGCCCATTGATCCATGAATGGATTAATAAATTGTGGTATACGTACACCATGGAATATTATGCAGCCTTAAAGAAAGATGGAGACTTTACCTCTTTTATGTTTACATGGATGGAACTGGAAAATATTCTTCTTAGTGAAGTATCTCAAGAATGGAAAAAAAAGTACCCAATGTACTCACTCCTACTATGAAACTAATTTAGGGCTTTCACATGAAAACTATAACCCAATTACAACCTAAGAATAGGGGAAAGGGGGAAAGGGAGGGGAGGGAGGGGAGAGAGGGAGGAGGTGGGTAGAGGGAGGGGAACAGGCGGGATCACACCTGAGGTGCATCTTACAAGGATATATGTGAAACTTAGTACATGTACAATGTAAATGTCTTAGCACAATAACTAAAGAAACGCCAGGAAAGCTATGTCAACCAGTGTGTGTCAAACGGTTTATGAAGCTAGTGTATGATGCCCCATGATTATATCAATGTACACAGCTATGATTTAATAAAAAAAATAAAAACAAAATAAAAAAAAAAAAACAAAGACAAAATCACCAAAGATTTTGACACATTGAGGCATGGATTTGCAGCCCTCAAAGATCTAAAAAATACAGTAGAATCCCTCAGTAACAGAAAGGAGCAGGCAGAAGAAAGGATCTCTGACACTGAAGACAAAGCTTTTGAACGCTCCCAGATACTCAAAGAAGCAGAGAAGTGGAGTGCAAAAACAGATCATTCCCTGAGAGAGTTGTGGGACCACTCCAAAAAAGCAAACATTTGCCTTATGAGAATTCCTGAAGGTGAAGAGGATGTCCCTAAAGGCACAGATGTTCTACTCCAAGATATAATCAAGGAGAACTTCCCAAGCATGGCAAGAGATACTGAAATTCAGATAGCAGACAGTTTCAGAACTCCAGCGTGACTCAATCCTACTCTGATTTTGAATCAGAGCAATTTGAATTAAAAAAAAAAAAAACCTAAATTATAGTAAAAAAAATTTACATCTATTTCTTGCTGATTTCAAGGAAAACAGTATACTGATTATCACACATCATTTTTGTACCATGTATCTCTCTTCAAACAAGTAACAAATAATTCATTTTAAAAAGTAGAGTTCCTAGTTATTAGTCCTGTTTTATGTAAGTAGGTTTCTTGAAGAGCTGTTCTTCTCTTGCTGACTTTTTATCCTCAAAATGAGCATATACTCACCGCCATCAGTCATGCTGCTCCCCTTTTCTTCCATTTCTTGTTTTACCTTTTCTAATTCTTCCGTAACCTTTCATTAAGAATAAAGTTTTTATGAGCACTGAACTTTAATAAACTTTCAAAAATTTTCAGTGATATACTGAGAAATTTTAATTTAGATACATAGTATTAAACATACACAAAGGGGAATAAAAATATTGGGAATATTCTGGATATAATTCAAATAGCAAGATAAAATATGCAGATATATAAAGGTTTTCATCTTCTGATAATACTCCTAATGTTAAACTTTACCAAATACCTTTATATCATCTTTTTCAGGTTGTGATATACTAGAATGAAAACAATCAAAATTGTTTCAGACAGTAGGCACCCAAATTTTGCAATTATCTCACAGTGTCCACCATGCCACTCTCTAACACTTGGCTATTAATTAAAGTGGCATAAACATCCTAAAGAGATTTTTGGATTTCTAAAGGTTTTCTAGGTACTTTCTTAATATTATAGTTCTATAGGAGACAATGTCACCTTTTTTTCTATAGAACACTAAAAAAAAAAAAAAAAGTATATATCACATGGCTACATATAGTATTCTGGTGATAGACACACTAAAAGCCTGGACTTAAGCATTATAAAAGGTATCCATGTAATAAAAACATTTGTACCCCTTTAATATGTTGAAATAAACAAGGAAGAAACAAACAAAAAAGAGTATCTCCTCCCCCCACCAAAAAAAAAGTTCTGCTGCTTTATCCAAACCATGAACCTTTCCAAAGTCTTAGCGGCATGCTGTGTTGTCATATTGGTTCTTATCTGCGCTCTATGTTGATATTATACTACTGTAGCCTCAATTACTAGCAAAAAATCCCAACCAGCATTAATATAGATAAAAATTAGCATCTTTTAAAAAATGAAAATTTTTGTATGATCTAAGTAAATTATAATTATTGTAACTTAGTAGGCTTTATTTTTATCATACTGGTGAGTAAAACCTTCCTTGGGAATAAAATGTTCATCCAAGTAAAGCAAATTAATTTTTTTCAGGCACCTTAAATGTTACAACTGGGGATAACTATCTACTCCAGAAGAACTAAATGGTTCCCTGGACTCCCTTTAAGTGTTAATTTACCTAACATAAGTGAGCACTTTACTTCTACATACTGTTTTATTTGCCTAGAAGCACCACAGGATTAGAGACTAAATATTTCTAATGTTATATGTTTAGTATTTTAACATAACCATTTATTCCTCAAATAATCTCTATAAAAGAAACTTAGTTCTTTCCTGTCAAACAGTAGTTTGTGACAATTACAGTGGATTATGACCAAAGATCATCCTAGATTCAGGTCCCAAATTACTACTGACTTTGTTGTAGTAATTTTTCTTTGGTAAAAAATCAGAATATATATCAGGCCTTACCTTTCTTGCAAGATCATGCAAATAAATGCAACAATATGTGAAAATACTCTATAAATTCTCAAGAAGGGAGAGGCTATAAGCCATTCCCAATAGTGGACAGAGAAGTACCCAAGGTTACATTTAAGTTACCAACAAGAATCACTAACAATAAACCTTGTTTCTTACAGATGAACATTAAAATTTTTATAGATTCCCTAAGCCAGGGCTTAACTTACTATTCTCTATGTTAATTATAATTATTATGTAAAAAAAATTAAATAAGGTTATAAGTGTGCTACTGTTATAAACAGAATTTATTACGTTGAATTTAATAGAGCAACTTCAGGCATCTTAAGAAAACAAGGAATGTATGAATAAATAATTGATTCACTGATAAGATAATTAGGAAAAATTATTTAAGGCCATAGGAAGCAATTGAAATAATCAGTATTAGACCATGTGCCAGCTATCTAAGGGCTAGGCCCTGCTGATGGGAGCAGCACGAGGGGGGCGGGGGTGTGTACCTCAGACAGGAGTCTGGTCCTTTCAGTTACTCCTCCATTTCCCTGCTGATAGCGTTCCTTTGCCTGTGGGGGGAAAATATTTTGTACAGTGACAAATTTAAAACAAAAGCAGATTACTTAAATCTGACCTCTTTGTGCTTGTAATTTCTGCATATCATTTTAAGACAACCCCCTCCTTGTTTACGAATACATTTGTGAAAGTGACATTTAACTGCAGCTATTTTATGTCCCTGATAGGCACCATGTATTTAACTAAAGCACTATAAAATGATGAACTACCTTAACCTTCATAAACTGACTGTGTAACTCACATGGGCATGGTTCACAATAAAAACTGTCCTCGGTCATTCCTCAACAGTTTAGGGGATTGGCTCTTGGTCAATCTAATTTGCATGCTATGCAGAGAAAAGCAGTCTCAAAAAAAAAAAAATCAATTAAAGTACGGCATCAGGCTCAGCAATTAATAAGGATTAACAAGCAGGATGACAGTATAATCAACTGGAATACATTCTGGGAAACTAACAATTATTTAATATTAATGTTAGATAGATATGTGGTGGCTTTAATCAGAGAATTTTATAGTATTTTTAAAGTAAAAATATTCATGAATAAATCTGTATAAGAATGATAAATTTAACAAATAATATAATAAAAAGGAAAGATTACTTTTATTTGTCTTTGAGAACGTCTAAAAGCACAGAAGTATCTCAAATTTATTTCCACTCTTTTCTCCTTCTCACTTTGTCTGCTAGAAGAAAAAAAAATATGCCTTCAACTGAGGTTTGCACTTGTTCTTACTAGTCTCCCTTAACATCAAGAAATAGGGAGCATAAATCCCTAAGGAAAGCCTTTAGATCCCTACTGCTGGGACAAAGAACTGGTACTTTCAAAGCTAGTGGTTTTATTTTTAATGAAAAATTTGACTCATTTCATTAATTAAACCACTTGTCTCTGAAGAGTCTTGCTTTCATGTTCCAGAAGCAAAAAATCAGGTGTCCTGACACCCTGTTTCTATTCTCAGCTATGTTTCCCAGTAACATATACCTTCACTTACTTAAATCAAATGGAGAAGAGTATTTAAAGATTTCTAGGAGATAACAATTTCTATTACATGTAAAATAGAAATAAGTTTGCTTGGCTTGCTTGACTTTCTAAAGTGGGCAGAGAATCAATGTGTTGTTTATGAAAAGCATTTCATGATTCCCAAATGAAAAGCGTTGCATCAAGTTTAGGGTTTAGGATCATTAATTCGAATAAATCCATGAAAATCATTCTTAAATTACCTCACTCAGCTGGGCTTGAGCTGCACGATATTCCTGAACCAAGTGCTCCAGTTGATTGTTGATGTACTTTTCTCGGCTGCCAATCTTTTCCAAAGTCCTACTAATTTCATTATGGAGTCTGTCCAAAAATCCCTAGAAATTCCATGAGATGTTAGTAGATAAAAGAATTTGCAAAATAAATGACTCAAAAATAGTTAAGAAATGGGTTAAATCCCTCTTAATCCATTCCACAACATGATCAATCACATGTGAAAAAGAAGATAGTTTGAAATTTTCAAAAGCAAAAAAGGTCTGTGATGAGAAATATTTTTGTCACATTTTATAGAACATTAAAATAAAAAAGCACCTGGTAGCATTAGTTAATTCATTTGCCATTATGCATATCTAAAATTTATGTGATTGTAATTAGCTTTATATAAAGTTCACAAAGTATATAAGGGAAAAAAAAAACCATGACTTTCCTACAGCATATTTCAAAGATGACTGGAATATTCCACTTGGAAGCAGATCCCTAAACCGATAGCCCTAATCTGGGACCCAAAACTTCTCCCTGTTCCTCTGCTTCTTTGTGACATCCTCCAAAAGTCCCTATTTCTGGTAAGGCAGCAGGCCTGGGGAAGATGCTGATCTAGGCATTGCTGGCCTGGTGTCCTCTCATCCCTTGGGATTCAGAGAGGAAAAAAATAATGAAATGTTTCTCTCATTCATATGCATACATAATATACAGTATATATGTAATATATTTAATATATACATAGCCTTTATAGTAAAATAAGTTCATTTTCTTTAGTTGCTTTTAGTGTTAGAGCTGTTGAAATGTAATACGGTACATTCAATTAGTAAGTTCCTGAAAAGCAAGAATTGTGTCATTTTAAATTTCATGTTCTGCCATATTAATAGGTATTCTATAGATAAGTAAATATATACTGATTCATCTGAAGTAATTCACATACCTTGGTCTCCTTTAGAGCAGATTCAATTCCACTTTTGTGCTGGTGCATTTGGTCAACATGGATTCTCCAATCCTATAAGCATGAGAGAATATAGGAACAAAGTACAAAATATTACATTTCCTTCTGTCATCTACTTTATATGAAGTTGTGTCTTTTGTCTTAATTATTTTGGTTGCTGCACTATTTCAGGTGGGAGAGTTCTATGTATAGCTTGCAATCAGATCATACAGAAATACATGTAGAGCACTTTAGGATAAAAGGTTCTAAATAAATGTAAATTATTTTATGTGTTCACAGAGTTATGTCTGACAATTTGAATATAAACTATTCCTGCACTGCTGGTGGTTAATATTTATGACTACCCATCAAAATGAGAAAAAATTCTAATTACTAGAAAAGAAATACTTATTTAAGCAGTAACAATTATGTTTGCCAGAAGCAACTCTAAACTCAAATATCATATATCAAAGATTAGTTTGTCCCTTGGAAATTAAAATGGAGCCCTCATCTTATGAGTCTCTTTCTTAAAAAAGAAATCTATAATGATCACTGGAATTCATATCCAGTATTTTGAAATACTGTTTGTGACTATGGACCAAACTGAATTAGTATGCATATTGGAAATCTACACCAACATTTTAACTTTCTACAAATATATTCAAATATTTCAGTTTACATTCCCACAAAGTAATAACCTTGAAAGACTTCAGAAATAGCCATCATAAGAGAAAAATATGGAAAGTTAGAATACGTGATGGAACTAGGACAATTCTGAATTGCACACATCTGTTTGTGTACCCTCATGTTCCACTTTGTTATCTGCACTATTTAGTGAAAAGGAAAATATTTTGTGAATAGTCCCATTCTACCTATTTCTTAACTTTGAAATAGGCCGATGACTACAGAGTAAAAAAGTCTTTGGGTACTTAAAACATATCAATTATGAAATGATAATATACTAAAATTACAAAGAATTTCAAAGCATCTAGTCTTACCCTAGTCATTTTCACAGATAAGCAAACAGTGGCATGGGTGCATACCCAAGGGGCATACCCAAAGACACAGAGGAGGCACACCCAAGGCCACAGAGGAAGAGGTGTACCCACATCAGAAGCCAGATGTTTTAATTCCCACATAGCGCATATTGGCGGTTGAGAGTGAAGAAAAGGGGCAACCAGCTACTTGACACCAGTGAGGGTGCTAGAGCAGAAAACAAATTAATACTTTCCTTTAACCTTAAGCATTTTTCTGTCTCATGAGCAAAAAGTATCTGAGACTGGGAAAGCTGGAAAGAAACTTAGAGATCATTGCCTCATCCATTTAACAATCATCTAGTCCGTTTTCATTTTACGTAGAAGGGACTATTGTCCACTTGTGACTATAACTAGACAGACAAGGCAAGGAAACAGCCACTCTAACTCAGCTAGTCAAGAGTGAAATAGGCTGACCTCCTACAACTGGACCAACATGATTAAGCCTCAAAATGGAAACCTATGTTAGCCCAAGCCAGCATCTTAATGAAGGAAATGAACCTAACAAAAATCATAATATTATTAATTTTTTGAAAAGTACTCATCCTGTGTGGTTCCAATAAGAATTTCAAAGGGCTTAATAAATATCAGGCTCAAGTCTTTACATGTCTTCCCTGTCTTCCATCAGCTTCTGTTTCTCTCCATATACATGTATGTAGAAACACACACACACACACATACATATACACACATATACATTTTTACATATACAGTTTCTAATCTATTGTAATGGATGTGCTTAAAATCATTGTGCTATTTCTACCCAGCATTATTTAGAAGAATATTTTTGGCATGTATTGACATGCATAACATTTTCAGAGAAGCTACCATGCTGGGCTCATTGATGTGTGATTTTGATAACTTACACTGATGTACAATTCCAAGAAGAAGCTGGTATTTCTGTGGAACCTGGAAGTATGAGTAACTTTCCACAGGCTGGAAAGGTAGGGAGAAAAAGGGTATCCTAGGCTGAGGGAGTAACATGAACAAAGAAAGCATACAGAGAAGAAGTAGCTGGGCTGTGTAGAGTACAGAACACAAAGAGTTCTTGAGGGCAGGCTAGGGAGGATGGATCATAAGGAAATAACGCTGCAGAAGGAGGTTAAATTAGATCAAGGGCTTGGTCTATAATAACTAAGAAGCGTGGATTTTATCACATGGATTATGGGGAGTTAGCAGATATTTTTGGTTTCCGTTTTGAAGAAGTCTGTGCTTTGAGGAAGTTACAGAGTCAAAGACTGATTAAAAAGGAAAGCGACTAAAGACGGGTAGGAGTCCGGTTAGGAGGTGATAGAATGGTTCACATTACATATCTAGATGAGTAGGGTTTCAAATACAGCAGTGCTTGTAATAATGAAAGGGAAGGGATAAATTTGAGGGACACTGCAGAGGCAGAAGACTGACTAAGGAGAAGTATGAGTATAGGGTGCCTGAAATGGACGTGGGGAAGTGGAGAGAAGGTGTCTTTAAGGGTTCTGTCCTGAGGAACTGAGGAGATGTTAATACCACAGTGTAACAAGAACAGAACAGCTCTCAGAGATGTCAGAAATACTGAGGAATTTGGGGTTGGACTTACTAACTGTGGTAAGACACTGGAACATTTGTATATTAATATAGAACATTAAAGTGGAAAGCTAGTAATGATTTATAATTATCTGCCAGGCAAATTTTTTTTTTTATCAAAATCTTCTAGATGAACACAATTCCTGATGTACAGTTACAAAAAAAAGACCAGAAGTGTTCTACCCTTTAACCCAACAATTTTACCTCTAGAAACTATTCTCAAGGAAATAATTGGGAATATACACAAAGTTTAATGTATAAGTTTTTTTGTAAAACAGGAGAAAACATTCTAAATATCCTAAATATCTATCAGTAAAGGACAGTTTAAACTGATTTTGTAATATGCATTCCACTATTAAAAATAATGTATGATATCATTTATATAAAGCTTAAAACCAAGTAAAAGTAAGTGATACATTGTTTAGAGATATAAACATATACAAAAAATATTAAAAAATTATTCTGAAAACTGTTTACAAAAGAATAAATAAATTAAAAGAATAAATAAAATAACAATAGCGCACAAACTTGAGGATTGTGGTTATGATGGGTGGGAAATGTGATAGCAGAGAACACACAAGGGTATTGTCATGGTCTAGTTCTGAAACTGAGGAATGAGTCTGTTTTATTATTGGACTGCATAATTACAGATGTTCCTCAACTTATGATGGAGTTACATCCAAGCACACCCATCATAAGCTGTAAATATCTTAAGTAGAAAATGCATTTAATACATTTAACCTTCAGAACATCATAGCTAATAGATGCGCAAAAATCATCTGATAAAAAGCCTATTTTTTTTTTTTTTGAGATAGTCTCACTCTTTCTAAATATCCTAAATATCTATCAGTAAAGGGCAGTTTAAACTAATTTTGTAATATTCACTCCTCTGTCACCCCCGGCATGAGTGCAGCAGCATTATCATAGGTCAATACAATCTCAAACTCCTGGACTCAAGCAATCCTCCAGCCTCAGCTTCCTGAGTAGCTGGGACTTCAGGCATACACCACCATGGTCAGCTAATTTTTTTCTATTTTTGGTAGAGATGGGGTCTTGCTCTTGCTCAGGCTGGTCTCAAACTCCTGAGCTCAAGGGATCCTCCCACCTCAGCCTCCTGTAGTGCTAGGCATAACAAAGGGTTATCTCCATAATTTATTGACTATTGTACTGAAAGTAAAAAACAGAATGGTTGTACAGGTGCTAAGGTAGAGTTTCCACTGAATACATATCACTTTCACAGCATCATAAGTTGAAAATCCTAAGTCAAACTACCATAAGTTGGGAACCATATGTATATATATTACATATTACATATATTAATATTAAACATTAAAATGTTAAATTCATGTTCTCAACGTATATAAAATGTATGCCATGAACACATAGTGAAGTGGAAAGCACTCAAAGGAGTCTGTACTCATTAGTAAAGATTAGTATTTGTATATATTGGAATGTAAGTATGTATGTATGTATGTGTGTATTGAGAGAGGAATGTGAATATGGATGCCTTAAAATTTCTTCTTTATCCTTCCAAAGTTTTCTAATTTCCTACAGGGAATTTTATCACTTTAATTGTCAGAGGAAAAAATATAATAACTTTCCAGATGCCCAATAAGTTCTTAAAAGAGGTTTAATATAGTAGAAAATAAATATAAATGACCATAATTGTAGCATTTTAAAAACATGAACATAAAAAGGCAAAATACATAGCTTTTAAAAAACTACAACTGAGACAGTTAAAAGCTTTGCAAAGGTTTGTGGTAAGAATGAAGAAACGATGGGTTTTAATGAGGTGTAGGGACTTGAAATCTCCCTGGATCTCTGAAATAAGTAACATTAAAAGGCACTGCTTGATGATGATAGCACTTCTTACACTAGTAGAGAATTCATTAGCTTACAATGCACTTTTATATTAAATATAACTTTTCTTATTTGAGACTCAAAAAGGTTTGGAGAGATAAGTAGATATTGTCATCCTTTCTTATTCATCTCTACCTTCCATGTGAGAGGGCTACGAGATTTGCTGGCTGGTTGTGGGAGACGCATACTTCCCTCCTCCATTGATGCTGGCCTTAGCTATGCATTCTTTTTAGCCAGTGGAATGATGGTGGCCACAGTCTGTGCCAGGGCTGTGCAGAAGCTGTCAGAGGCAGCTGTCCACCAGTGCTCTCACCCTTTCTTTCAGCCATGATAATGAGCATGCCCCACATAAGGGCTCTCCTTTCAGTCTGAGTCTGAGAGTAAGAAATGTAGAACCCAGCTGGAACAGAGCTACAGCTGAGCCACACATCAGCAGATGTGTATCTTGAGTGAGAATAAATGTGTTATTGTAAGGGACTGTGTTTCTTGGGTTGTTCGTTATGTGGAAAAATTAACTACATATACATATTTTATAGTGAGAAAAATCCAAGAATCAGATAGGCTAAATGACTTTTCCAAAGTCTCACTTCTGCAAAATGAAAAGCAGTTCCAAGCCAGTACATTTTCCACATGTTATATGATAATTTTCTTTGTGGATAAAATGAACTATCCAAGAGTTTACACAGTAAACTAAGAATTCTTTCTGTTATGTATCAAGTGAGATGACATGGGCCACTGAGGTCTACTGGTCACCTAAAGTGTGTTCACTGTGCATCATTTCTCCTCTCCATTGAAGACGAGTGTTTCATCTAATCTTGCAAACATTCTCTCTCAATGGAATTGAATAATGTTACAGTATATCATTTCCTTAGAATTCCTATTTTTAAAAAAATCCTGTCCCATAAAATCTCAGGTATCATTCTATTGCTTACTGAATAAATAGCAAAGATATTATTGTAACATACCCCTCCACACACTCCAAATTCTTTATCAACAAATTATGTTATATATCTCCCTTTATCTGAAACTGTAGAATTATGATGCCTGCAGGTGGTGATTCACAGAATATTATAAAATAAAAAAATGTATGAGATGTAGTTGCAGCTGTTAAAATGACTGATAAGACTACACTCGTCTGGGTTTCAACAGAACAACACCTGAAAGATTTCCTTTGCATATGCAGAGACATTTTGTTTCTTTGTTTGGATCTGCAACTCAATGCTTAAAGCTTCTCTCTGAAACCCCAAATAAAAAGAGACTAAATTATGAGCTAGGGATGGTAAATGGAATTTATATCTGTGTATTATAAGTTTCATTAATTTGCAACTTGTAAAATGTCAAACTTTTTTTTTAAACCAAGGAGAGGCACAGTGCTAAAGAATTCTTGATAGAAAAAAGTCAAGGATGGTACCTTCCTGTGTGCTAGAATATTTTTCCGAGGCTCTGGAAAAATACATGCCAGAGCACAGCTGACTCTAGCAGTTTATAGCGGGGGTGAGGGTGGGGGTAGAATGTCTATTAGCACCTTTGCTTCTCTCCCCCCAAATCAGGAGGAAGCCCCAAGGCTCTAATGTGTTTTAAATCACTTAGCATCACAAAATGTTACTTCAGTGCTATCAAAGACCATATCTTTCCCCTCTATTCTCATTACTCCTCCCTCAATTCCATTATAAATAATAATCAATGAAGTCATAATTCAATGCTCAGTTTTTGCAGTTTTATTTTAGTGAATATAAAAATATTTACTAGAGTTTGAATATAAGCTCCCTTTAAGACATCCCACCATTTTTCTCATTAGGCCATTGTTGCAACTCAGAATTTACTTTCTCTAGGCATTTTCAAGATCATGCTAATATTCAGGGGAGAAATTCTATACCTCCATTTCACAGATTGGGTAACGAATTGAGGCTGTGTGGTTTTTACACTGTCAATCACAAAATGAACAGAAAACCAAATATCCATTCTTTCACTTAGAGGTTTCCCATTACATCAAGCAGCCTCCTTCATTTCCTTATTCTGTCAATTTCAATAAGAAGCACAAGAATTCTGACAACTCTTAGTTTGAAGTTTGCACATTAAATGAATATTTATTATTGTGGCTGTTTTGCTAAAGCATAGACACTAGGGAGACTTGCTGCTTCGAATTTGCTGCAGACAGACAATCTAGATAAAATAACCTTGCTACCACTATCTCTACAAGGATAAATAAGTTCCAGAGAAGGATTTATGGGACTATCCTACAAATAAATGCATGAGCTTCAGTACAGTTTGTTTTGTGATGTTTATTTTGCCTACTCCAAAATCTTCCCTATCTCCTTCCCTGGGTATAGAGTAGTGTCCCAACAGTCACTTCCATCCTGGGATCTTTTAAAATCTAATAACAACTACAGTGTTAACATTCACGGAATGCTTAGTATGTGTCAGGCACTATGTTAAGCATTATTAATATATCATCACATATAATTCTATTAAAAACTTCACTAAGATTGAGATTTATCTATGTTCAAGTAGACTGCCCTAGCTCACAGAAGAAAATCCATGGAAAAGTTCAAACCTGCAAGGACCATGGTATCATAACATCATTTCCCTCATAAAATGCAGTCATGTGTAACTAAAATTTTAGGGGATAATGGTTAAGGGGGATTTTAATGTTATTTTCAATATTTGAATTTTTGTAAAGATGTATTCATACATTAATAATACAATTAAAATGAATTTAAAACACTTCTAGAATAAACATATATGTTAAAAACTTTCTCATTAAAAAAAAAAATCCAGATTCAGATGGTATCATCCAAGCATCTTCACAGATACTTAAAGAAGAAATAACTTGGAATCAAAAGGGAGCCTGAATAGCCAAAGCAATCTTAAGCAAAAAGAACAAATCTGGAGGTATCACATTACCAGCCTTCAAATTATATGCAAAGGCAATAGGAACTAAAACAGCAAGGTACTGGCATAAAAGCAGAGACATAGACCAATGGAACACAATAGAGAACCCAGAAATAAAACATAAAACCATCTATGTACAACCAATTGATCTTCAACAAAGCATACAGCATAAACTGAGGAAAGGAAGCACCTATTAATAAATGATGCTGAGAAGATGAGATAGGCACATGCAGAAGAATGAAAAAGTACCCCTATCTTTCACTATATAGAAAAATTCATTCAAGATGTTTAAAAGACTTACATGTAAGTCATAAAACCACAGAAATTCTAGCAGAAAATGTAGGAAAAACTCTTCTAGACATTAGTCTAGGCAAAGAAGTCATGATTACAACCCCAAAGGCAACTGGGGTTTGTTCTTTTTGCTTAAGATTGCTTTGGCTATTCAGGCTCCTTTTTGATTCCAAGTTATTTTTTTCTTAAGTGTTTGTGAAGATTTCCAGATGATACCATCTGGATCTAGATTTTTTTTTTTTTTTTAATGAGACAGTTTTTAATATATATGTTTATTCTGAGAATGTTTTAAATTCATTTTAATTGTACCATTAATGTATGAATACATCCTTATAAAAATTCAAATATTGATAACAACAAAAATAAATAAATGGGACTTGATTAAATAAAAAAAAGCTTCTGCACAGCAAAGGAAATAATCAACAATGAATGGACAACCTATGGAATAAGAGAAAATATTCACAAACTTATAAAGGGCTAATATCCAGAATCTACAAAGATTTCAAACAAATCAGTAAGAAAAAAGGAATGCCATTAAAAAGTGAGCAAAAGACATAACCAGAAGATCACAAAAGAAGATAGACAAATGGTCAAAAAACATATGAAAAAATATTCAACATTAGTAATCATCAAGGAAATGAAAATTAAAGCTACAATGACATATCGCCTTTTTCCTGTCAGAATGACCTTCCCTAAAAAGTCAAAAAACAATGGATGCCAGTGTAGATGCCTAATACGCTGTTGCTGGGACTGCAAATTAGTACAACTTCTATGGAATACGGTATGGAGATTCCTCAAAGAAATATATGTAAACTTACCATTTGACCCAGCAATCTCACTATTGAGTATCTACCCAAAGGAAAAGAAGTCATTTTATCAAAAAGACACTTGCACTTGAATATTCATTGCAGCACAATTCACAATCACAAAGATGTGTAATCATCCTAAATGCCTATCAATAGAGGAGTAGCTTAAGAAAATGTGGCATATATACACCATGGAGTACTACTCAGCCATAAAAAGGAATAAAATAATGCCTTTTGCAACAACTTTCATGGAGCTGGAGATCATTACCCTAAGTGAAGTATCTCAGGAATGGATAAAGAAACACCAAATAAACTCTCTAATAATTGGGAACTAATTGATGGGCATACATAGGCATAAAGAGACATAAAGGTCACAGGAAATCAAGAAGGGGGAAGGAGGAGAGGAGGGTTAAAATCTACCTTTTGTGTACAATGAACACTATTTGGGTGATGGACACACTAAAAAGCCTGACTTTTATAATGAGCATTATAAAAACTTTTATAATATGCATTATAAAAGGTAACCATGTAGGAAAAACATTTGTATCCCTTTAATATTTTGAAATTTAAAAATTACTTTATTGCTAAAAATAATCTTACACAAACTCTACCAAATAACTCCCCTACCCCTCAAAAAGGAGAGCAATTGCCAACTTGTTTTATAAGGCCTATGTAACATAATAACAAAATGTTACGCAGACTTCCTTAAATGTGTATACCTAAAAAACAAAAATTACAGATTGATATCTTTTATAAGGATAGATATAAAAGTCCTAAATAAAATATTTACAAATCAAACCCAGTGATAAATAAAATGGATAATATATCACAATCTAAGCTGCATTTATTCCAAACAGCAAGGTTGTTTCAAAACTCAGAAAACAATATAATTTAACACAAGAAGAAAAGAGGAGCTAAATCGTACGATAATTTTAACAGATGAAAAAAAGAGTTATCTCAAAAAGGTTAACAGCCTTTTCATGATAAAACTCTTAGCAAACTTGGAACAAAAAGGAACTTCCTTTATTAAAGGATATTTATAAAAATCATAAATGTAATGGCATACTTAATGGTGAAACAGTTTATGTAGATAATTATGACCTATGGCTCTACCAGGGACAAAGCTCTGGCTACCTACCTTGGTGCTGCCCCATCTTGGTCCTGCCTAAGCAATTGCCTACAAGTGCGGGAGGAGGGAATGCCCTACTGATCCACCAATCAGAACGTAGCATGCCAACTGCAGAAGAATGCACAGGACTCCCTAGTTGTAGTCCAAACAGCACAGGTGTAATAGGGTCTGGAAAGTGACCTAGAACAACCCATAAGGCTAATTATCATGTTATTAGCTTAAGTCTACATTACAGTTCACCTCCCAAATTGGACTTTCAGAGAAGCTCATGGAAGGTTTGCATACACAGTTAAGACTTAGGTAATATAATTCCCGATTATCCATCAAAGTGATCCAAGGTGACCACTGAACTGCAAGGAGGGCCGGGTCCAAACACTATAAAACAGTACCTCAGACCAGGGATGCCCAATCTGTTTTTTTCCTCAAATTAGAAGAATAAGAGTTGCCTTGGGCCTTCCATTAAATACACAAACACTAACCAATAGCTGAAGAGCTGTGGTGAATGTATCTTGCTTTGTAAACCCTTATCTTGCTCTTGCTCTGTCAATCTATTTTATTCTTCCTCAATAAATTTCATTTCACATTTGCCTTTCTTTTAGTGGGTTTGGTCATTCTTTAACCAAGGGCACATGAAGAACCATAAACCAAGAACCAAGAACAAGAACAAGATTGCTGAACCCAACAAAACTAAAATACTGAAAGCTTTGTCCTAATACCACTTATATCAAACATAATGCTAGAATTCTTAATCAGTTTATCAGGCAAGATAAAATAAAAAGGCATAAGGCTATAAAGAAAGAAGAAAGATTGGTGTTACTTGCAGATGGCATAATTATAAATGCAGAAAACACAAAAAAATCTACAGGGCTACTACTTGAATAAGTGAAGTTTGCCGGAAATATATGTATAGTAGAACTGTTGTGCCCAAATCTCAAAATCCCACACAAAGACCACCAAGTCTGATGCAAAAGCAAAAGGGCTTTTTATTGCAAGTTTGAACTTGGGCTCCTAGGGACTCCGTTGCAATGGATCCAAGCCAGGAGCCCGGAGCTCTGGAGCAGGGGGTTCTTATGGTCCTGCGCAGCGGATGGGCGCACACAGCTTGAAACAAAGGGGGCGCTTCTGGATTGGTTAGGTGGGAGGTCCCTGATTGGTAGGCAGTTGTCTCATGATTTCCGGGAATTGCCTGGGCTTGTCTGGAAAGTGGAACTTGAGTGAAATGGCAGGGAAAGCGAAACTTAACTCTTAAGATGGCGCTGGTCTGATTCTTTTAAAACCTCTGTAAGTTGACCACCCAAGGTACTGTAACAAATTGGTCAACATATGGAAATGGTCAGCATAAGGAACGAGGCCTACTATATCAACAATATACATGTCTGATCTATGAAAATTTGTTCTCCTTAAGGAGGTAGTCAATGTAGAGAGGTGGTCAACTATGGAGGTTCTAATGTTTATTTTATACATATATGTATAAGGAGAAAAACAATGTATTTCTACATTCCAGCAATTAATGGTAAATAAAATTTAAAAGCTACCATCTTCAATAGTATCAAATAACAACAAATAAGCCAATGTAATAAAATAGAAAATTCAGATTCAGACTCACACTTGAGTTATGACATGCTTACTTGATTTATGAAAAAACAATCCACTGGTGAGAGAATAACTTCCTCAATAAACTGTCTGGGTCAGTTGCATATATATATATATATATACCAAATAAATCCTGACTTCTACTTTATACTATATTCAAGAGTCAAAATTAGGTAGATTGTAGATCTCAGTGTGAAAGGCAAAATAATAAAGCTTAAAAAAGAAAACATAGGAAAATGTCTTCATAACACTGAGGTAAGCAAGCAAAGATTTCTTAAAATGTATTAGTTATACTCACTACCATCCTGCCTGAAAAGATCATTTTGAGAATATTAAGTCACTGTTTATCATAATACACAAATAAAGGAATGAAAAGGAAAGTTAAAGAGTAGATATTTGAAGTGAATATATCTGACAAGGGACTCATTCTGGATATATGCAGAACTTCTACAAATCAAAAGAAAAAGAAGACAACCTAATAGCAAAAGACAAAAGAGGATATTCAACTGTCAAATAAACATATAAAAAGGGACTCAACCTCAATAGCCAAGAGGGAAATGCAAATTAAAATGAAAATGAGATTTCACAACACAGCTACCATGATGATTTAAAGTATAAAAAGACCAAAATAATACAGAATGTTGGTAAAGATGTGAAGCAATTGGAACTTCCATATTCTGCTGGGAGGACTGTACATTTTTATAACCACTCAAAAAAAACTATTTGGCAAGGTCTACTAACACTGAACACTACCATGACCTCGCAATTTCACTCCTAGAAGAAATTCCAGTAGAAATGTGTATATACATTTACCAAAAGACATGCAGAAGAGTTTTCATATTACCATTAATTAAAATAGTTGAAAACAACTCACATATGCCCAGATGCAGCCTGCTCTGAGAAGGATGAGACCTAGAGTTAGGCAGCTTTCTGCCACTGAAGAAGTGGACACCTGGAGGCTATCTGCAGTCCACTTTCTGCAGCTGGCCAGCAAGTCCTTTCTTATAAGGGGATTTGGACAGCACATCTCTATTTCAATCACAGGGTGGAAGACTTAGTTATTAACATTATAATGATATTTGCAGTGGTGAAGAGGTAGGGCCAAGTGGGAACTACAGTTCAAAAGTGACAAGTCTCAAGATTTCTATGTGGAATATTGATAATTCTATGACATGTTTAAAAAGCCCACCTGTGGTCAATGATTCTTTGCAAATCTGATGAAAGGAAATCAGTTTAAGAGAAAGGGGCAAGGAAAATAGCTTGATAGCGGGAACTGCATATTCACGCATCTAAGTTCAGTGTAGCAAATATTTCTGGGACAAGTCTATAATTTATACTGCTTTCTTCAAGGATATGAGCAGCATATTTCCCTCCTTCACACTGAACAATCCTTTCTCTATTCTCTTCTTACCACTTTGCACAAGCAGATTTGCTATCTCTCCTTGTTTTCATCATCAGAATGTTCAGCTTCTTCACTGCTCACATTTGTGTGTGTATTTGTGCCCGTGAGCACATGTGAATGTGTGTGAGGAGGGAAAGAGAAAAAGAGTGAGACTGTACATTCATTTGAATAATCTTTTAAAAATGAGATTGAATTATTTTCTTAATGAAAAATGCCCACAAGGTTGCAGGATAATTACAGAATGTGACTTTCCTGAATTTTAAAATGTGATTTCTTTCTCCCTTGCCAGCAGTTTAAAGCCTTCTTTCTATGGTATACTCTTGTGATATGGATATGAAAGTATAATTTTCTTTTACATGTTCAAAGAACTAAATATGCTACATATACCAGTTGCACACCAATGGAGGATTTCAGGGACATGTGAGAACAAACAGTCCCCCCTCCCTCACCCATCACTGGTAAGCAACTATAAGAAAAGTTGAGTCCCTCAACTCAACTTTAGGAATCTTCTTATCAAAACATCACTCTCGTACTGACACCACTTCCCCTCTAAAATCTCCAAAACAATAGTCATCTCCAGCATATCTGAAGAACCAAGAAACATAAATTGCTACCTTGGTGTAAGGAAACAGAATCTAAAAAAAGTGGGATAAAAAATAAAATTTGTTCAAACATTAAGAAATTTTTAAAAAGTCAGAGAGAGTGAGAACTACTCTAATATGGTTGATTGGAAAAATGACTCAAGCCAATAAAAAGTACATTTTGTAGGAAGGTCCACATGACAAATGGTTTCTTCTTTAATTCATTATTTTATATTAAGTAATTTAAAGGAAACATTAAATCATACTTTGCAATAATGAAATATTTAGGCAGTCTAGAAATTTTAATTATAATCAATATGAATTAATTCACTGCTCTCCATCACAAATGTCTATTTGAGGTGTATCAGCAGTGAGGCATTAGTAATTTCCCTCTGCAGTATTTATTTAACATGTAGTCCTTATTGGTTATTTCTTTAAAATCTGCTGCCACTGTTGATGGTCCTTAGTTATAGGTGATAGTAACTGAAAGAAAAACTCTCCTTCTCCTATTTCAACTTGTGTTAAATAGAACCTTTCCCCATCCAGTTAAAACATTTATCACGCTTAGGCTAAATAGGAAAGAAGGTATGATCAACTGTCTATAAACACACTACATTGAATGTTCAACAACACTGTGACAGAAGCAACTAAAAATCTTTTCCGATTGCTTAAGAATGGCTGGGTTTTTCTCCACCCCTTTGTTGTATTTTTACATGTATAATTTAAAATGTTATTCTATTCCTTCCCATAAACCTGATATCTGTCTATGACTCACATGTAACAAACAAAACAAAACACAAAAAAGTTGACCTTGAAAATACAAGTTGAAGTCCACAAAATAACACCTTGTTAAAAATAACACAACAGCTCAAGACAATGTTCTGTTTCGTGTAGTCTCCTTTAAAGAAAGATTGCTGTAAAAGTCCATCAGTGAATATTTCTCTTCATTCTCTGAGATGTCATGGCAGTTGAATAATCATGTAGGCTGCTCTAAAAATGTATGTGTGTCTAGTTAATTTAGGCAGTTTATTTTGATAGCATTCACCTCTTTTTGATTATAGCAGGTGTTTCAAGGATAAATTTACTGAAAATTGTATTTTGTTTAAACAACAGCAGCATGTACATTTATGGCCTTACTATATTAAAAACCATTTATCCTCTGGCAGCAATAGATACAATTACAAACATTTGTGACAAGTAATTGGAGCTATTACTCTTGCATGGAGCCTTATGGAGACCAAGTTATTGCCACCTATATTTACATTTGTCACTGGTAATTGTAAAAGCTAATTTTTTTTTATTTGGTGCCTTATTTTCCTCTAAATTATGTGAATATTTCTTAACAGAAGGTCTGTGTATCAGAAAATCTGTAAGAATTATAAATGTAGGTACTTCATTATTTAAATAACAAGGAGAATCCCATTTTAATGTCTATTATACATATATACATAAAATGTATTCTTAAATCTTAGGCCACAGATTATACATTTTTGCTCATGGATTCAACAATTCTATCAATATATCCTATCTAACAACCAGAGTATAAGAGTTAAGAAGGCCTCTATTCCTAAATTATAATAATATATAAGTCCCTGCAGGTCAGAAATATTTAGAAAAGCTAAATTTCATTAACATACTCTTATACTGGATCCAAACACAATGGTGGCAGAACGTCAAACCCTGTTACTGTCTTTACTACTTTAGAATGAGAAAAAATACCCACTTTTGCTTCCAGATACAGATTTGTCTATAATAATAAAAGAGAAATCCTATCTTTGTACCTTTCTGCAGAATCTGGCTTCCAACTGGAAAAGACTTAGATCTAATGTAGCAATTCTGTGGTCCCTCCAGGTTCATTTAAATGGAATTCCATCTGCTGATTAACGAAGGCCTCTCTCCTCCCTCTTTTAGCTCTTACAGCACTAGAGAGCCCCAAGGGCTGAAGACAATTGCAATAATTCTGTCCTTATCACAGTGACTCTTCCCAAAAGGTTTTCTACTGTGAACTACCCAAGGCAGTAAAGGCAGTATCTCTATGGTTTATTTACTTTAAAACAAAATCCAGTTGCTTGCAGTTGAAATCTAAAGTTTAAGGTTCTTTTTACAACTGCACTCTGAGAAAAGTCAGACACTAAAAGAACAGGTAAGGATGCAAAAAAAAAAAAAAAAAAAAAAGCAGTTCAGTGAATCAAAGGTTTGAGATAATTAGAAACATATGCTGTAATACTTCCAAAGCCTTTTAAAAAATAATCTCTTTATCTAAATTCAGTGTAATGAACCTGAAGATTTACATAATTACTAGAGACATTTAAGTGGAATGAAGGGGATACCTACCCAACTATTTTTTAAAACAACAAAGCAGGAAACATTTAATTATAATTTGGAAAAAAAGTCTATTTAAGTCATTAATCAAAATTTTAATTACAATATCCACAGGGCATTAAAGTATGTTAGAACATTTTTCATCACATTAAATACCTAATATTAAATCATTGTAATGTACAGCCTTTTAGGAATAAGTACTGCATAATTAGAGAAAATGGCCTACGTGCAGTTTAGTTGAAAAGTGATTTCACACTTTCTGTTCTTCTGTATTTCTGAAAAACTGGAATAAATTTCATTAATGTTCATTTGGTTTCCAGTGTGGTGAAAAATAAAACAAAACCTTGATAAACACGAATAAGACTGATGATTTTGAAAAGCCACTCTTTTTTGGGTCAATGAAGTAAAGATACTAAATATGCAAATGGACAACAGACAATGTCCAGCTCAAATACAAAACATAACTCTGACCCAAAATCTGCAGCAATCAGTCCTGAAGGCCAAACTACAACTTCTGCAGCAATCAGCCCCAAGCAGGACTTAATCAATGATTGCTACCAGCTTCCAACTCATGATCCACCAGACAAAGCCAACTAATCACACGGGATACCCAGCGTACTTCCAGACACATCTTAACATCTATGAAGCCTTTCCTTTTTTTCACTATAAATCTTTTAAATTCCCCTACCTTTGCCAATCTCAAGTTATGGTGGCTGACTCTAAACCAGGCGTCCTCAAACTTTTTAAACAGGGGGCCAATTCACTGTCCCTCAGACCATTGGAGGGTCGGACTATAGTTAAAAAAACAAATTCCTATGCACACTGCACATATCTTATTTTGAAGTAAAAAAACAAAATGGGAACAAATACAATACACAACACTTTATGTGGCCCTCAGGCCGCAGTTTGAGGACACCTGATCTAAACAAACAGCCTTTGCCTGTTCTCACTTGGGTGGTCTCTATTTCAACAATGTCAAATAAAGGTTTGCTTTTTAGAGTAAAAAGAAAACTTAAGAAGATAGAATATTCTTCCTCAAGAAACAGCATTAAATATTTCTTTGGAGATTCAAAATTAATCACAAGTACAGAAAGTAAAAATCTATATGAATATGCATCCACATTTTCTATATTCCAGAAATATGTGACATGTAGAATTCTTTGGCAGCTTGGCTTCAACTACAGTTATATTCAACTCAGCAACTGTCAAATGATTCACTTAAAAATCAAAAAAATATATCTTACTATTATGGAATTAAACAATTTTCAATCATGTAGAAAAATATCATATTTTAATAATTCTCCTAATGCACCCTGAAAGAAATCCTCTCACACAAGCTGAAAATAATAGCTACAACCTGCAGCAGCTACAACCTACTGATTGGTCTAACTGTACATTCTTATAGCAATGAGTAATTACAGAATATTTCTAAATGTAGATTTCTATTTAATCATATTTTCTGATCCCTGCTTTCCATGTTTTACCTTTCTACTGGAATTCCACTTTCAACAACCACTTGTTTTTCTAAAATGACTTATTGGTATGATCTATTTCTTGCTATTGGCCTGTGGTCTCAGACATTATGGTCCTTATTCTTCTAACCTCCAGCTTTTGTATAACTCTGCCCTGCCATTTTTCCACCCATATCCTAAAGCTCCTGGTTTGACCACAACCAACTAAGGCTGGCCAAGTCATCTCTGCTACCTGGCACTCATCTGGGGATTGCTGGTAACCTTTAAGCACTATAGATAGCCATTAACATCATATTATAGTTTGTAATATTTAATGATATGAGGAAATGCTCATATGTAATGTTATATTTTTGAAAAGACGTATAATTATGGCTATATAAATAAACACATATAGAAATAATGGCCAAAATATAGTAAGTGATTCTTCCGGCACTATTCTAAGTGGTTTAGGTATATTAATTCATTTAATCCTCTAATAACTCTTTGAAGGGGGTACTATAATAAACTCCCAAAAAAAAACCCAGACTCCACTTTACAGATGAGGAAACGGAGGCACAGAGTAGTTGAATAAATTGCCCATGAGGTCCCAAAACCAGCATGTGTTAGAGCCAGGATTTGTACTCAAGCTACTTGGGTTCAGAATTTGATCTTTTAATCAGTATGCTGTATTGTCATTAATCAAAAAGGAAAAAGGCTGTGCAGTCAGTTCAAATACCATATCTGTCACTTACAAAGCTGAGTTAGTAAACTCTGTGTTTTAGGTTCCTCATCTGTGGTAAGACAGACCTGCATCTCACAGGGTGGTGAAAAGGATTAAATGAGTTAATAACATGTGAAGGGTAAAGAACAGTGCTTGGTACATAGAAAACACTTAGTGGATATCAGTGATTATCATCATCATCATCATCATATTACTATTATATACATTTACAACAGAAAAAAACTGGAAAAGTTTACCAAAGGGATAGTTGTGGGACCTGATTACATCCTCCTGTAAGGCTATAAAGCAGTTTATAAGCCCTAGGTCACACAGTTCACAAGTGGTGTAAATAGGAACTCTGAGGGCCAAGGGAAAGCACATGAAATAGGCTCCATCTCTTCTGGGTCTTTATGGCTATCACGGCTTCACTAAGTTTCTGAAACTTGGCTCGATAAATCGGGAACTGACAGTAGAACTAAATGTGTGATCTCCAGTTTCAAATTCATAGCACACTGCCTGCCCCCTTCCTCCATGAAACTGTTCTTCCATATTATTTTTATAATTAAAAACAAAATTGTATCTTAAAAAGAATCAGAGGTTAGGATAATTCTTAAGTAGTTATAGATGTAAATCTAATCTGAATATAATCACAGATGTTGTTTGCTCTAACTTAGCTTTAAATAGCAATTGTGTATTACTTATGGGCACCAGTTTGGTTCTAATAAAGAATAATAAAAAAGAGACAGATAAAAACACAGCAAGAGAGAACAGGGTAAGAGAAATAAAGAGGGAAAAAAGTGTGGGAGGACAAAGCATAAGATGTAGAATCACAGCATACCAACAATATTCTCAGATGATTTTAGCTGGCACCAACGTCTACCCTAGCTTAGATATCCTAAGGTGGTAAGCTGCTAAGAAATTGACTCCTCAGACTTACTCATTTAGTTAAAACTGAGGCATTAGTAAAGTGACATGACCTAGGATTTGGCTGAATTTGACTCTCTTGGCAGAACGTCTGTGTCTTTAGACATACAGATTTCATATCTGAGTTATTCTCTGCTATATAACTACCCTAGAAGTGCAACTGATGCTTGAACAAAACAGGTTTATACTGAGGTCTAGTTATATGCAGATTTTTTCAATGAATACATTAGAAAAGTTTTTGGAGATTTATATCAATTTGAAAAAATTCACAGATTAACCTTGTAACTTAGAAATATTGAAAAAATTAAGTAAAAGATATGTCATTAATGCACAAAAATATATTAGATACTAGTCATTTTATCATTTACTCTCACAAAATACACACTAATCTATTATATAGTTAAAATTGATCAAAACCTAATGTACACACAGACCCCGCACGGTGCCATTCACAGTTGAGAGAAATGTAAATAAATGTAGATATGCAGTATTAAATCATAACTTCATAAAATTAGATGTAGTGTACTGTACTACTGTAATAATTTCATAGCCACCTGTTGCTATGGCAGTGAGCTCATGTGTTGCAAGTATCTGATTAAAACGCCATGAGGATAATTAACTCTGTGTGAGGAGTCTGTCTCTCCAGTAAATTGCCTAGCTCAGTAAAAAGTGATCTCTTGCAGTTCTCACATATTTTTCATATTGTTTAGCACAATACTGTCAGCCCTGAGTAACACCATGGGACCCATACAAAGGGCCACTAGAGATACTGGAAGTGCTTCCAAGAAACAGAGAAAAGTCATGACATTACAAGAAAAAGTTGAATTGCCTGACATGCATGTGGATTGAGGTATGCAACTGCAGTACCCACCATTTCAAGATAAATGAATCCAGTGTAAGGACTATTGTTAAAAAAAAAAAATAATAGAAAAAGAAAGAAAAAGAAAAGCACATTCACAAAGCTGTTGCTGCATGTAAGTCAGCAGGCACAAATCTTGCACTTATTGCAAAATACGTTTTCATTTCTTATTGAAACTGCAGGTTTTTTTATGAGTGCGTAATTGCTATAAAAAAAGAACACATATAGCTGCTATGTTTTGAGAAAAAACAAAGTCATTTATACACCACTATACGAAAACTTAAAGCAAAAGGAAGGTGTAAGATCTAAAGCTGGAGAATTTAATGCCAGTAAAGGATGGTTTGATAATTTTGGAAATAATTATCTGATCATCTGCCTAAACAGGTTTTTAATTTAGATGAAAAGTGCGCTACTCTGGGAAAAAAAAAATACCACAAAAGATACTTATTAGTACAAAGGAGAAGGGAGTACCAGGATTTAAGGCATAAAGGGATAGTCTAACTCTGTTTTATGTAAATAGTCAAGTTTATGCTTTTATTATAAAGCTACTAATCCTGGATGCTTGAAGGGAAAAGATAAGCACCAGCTGCCAATCTTTTGTACAATAAGAACCTTTTTTCTGGATTGGCTCCATTGGTGCCTTGTCCCTAAAGTCAGGAGGTATCTTGTCAGTGAGGGGCTGACTTTCAAAATTCTTTCGATATTGGAAAATGCCCCTGACCACTCAGAACTTTATGAGTTCAAGATTGAAAGAGCCAAAGTGTTCTACCTGCTCCTGTTACATATTGTCAACACTATGGGAGAGAGAGCCCTGATAGAGAAAAATCTGAAAGTCTCGAAGGATCAGAGCAATGAAATTTCCATTGTTATGGAAAAAGCTGTGAAAAGTCACCAACCCCCAAACAATAAATTCCTGCAGGAGAAAACTTAAAACTGTGTCCCAATATTGTGTTGGGAATGACCTCACAGGATTTATGACACAGCCCATCAAGGAAATCAGAAAGCAGGCGTCCTCAAACTTTTTGAACAGGGGGCCAATTCACTAGACCACTGGCGGGCTGGACTATAGTTTAAAAAAAAAAAACAAAAAAAACTATGACCAAATTCCCATGCACACTGCACATATCTTATTTTGAAGTAAAAAAACAAAATGGGAACAAATACAATCACACCACTTCATGTGGCCCGCGGCCGCAGTTTGAGGACCCCTGTAAAGAGACCATGGAGATGGTAAAAAAGGTTGTGGGGTAAGAAGAAGGGTTTCAAGGTACAGATCTGGGAGAAACTCAAGAGCTAATGGACACCACGCCAGAGAAATTAACAGATGACGTGATGGAGATGAGTGCTTTCAAATGAATGCCAGATAATGAGAAAAAAGTAAAAGGAGCAGAAGAAACAGTGCCAGAAAACAAATTATCCAAGAAGTCAAATTGCTTTTGACTTCTTTTATGATGTGGACCCTTCTATGATACAAGTATTGGCACTAAAGCCAATGGTGGAAGAATTGTTACCATTTATTACAAATTTTGTATTCATAATTAAAGTGATAATTTAGTTAGGTCAAACCATAGTGTCCCTAAAAACGTGATTTAACATAGACATATTTGAATAGGGTGAGGGCCAAACTTCTGCATTTGATTTCTGCTCTTGAATAACAAATCAATTCATGACTGTTTTTGAATCACAAAAATAATAGAAACAATTTTAGAGAAATGAAAAAGCAAAAAATTCAGACAAAAATTACAATGTATTTTTGTAAAGTTACACCAAGAGTGTCTGCCCCTCCTGCCTCTCCTTCCACCTTTTTCACTCTGGAAACAACAAGACCAACCCCTTTCTCTGCTTCCTCTGCCTACTCGAGATGAAGACAAGGAAGATGAAGATCTTTATGATGATACACTTCTACTTACATGATAGTAAATACATTTTCTAGTAGGCTATTAGTAGTTAAGTTTGGAGGGGGTTGGAAGTTACATGGATTTTCAACTGCACAGGGATTGGCCCACCTAGCCTCCACGTTGTTCAGAGGTCAACTGGAATTGCATTCTGTATAATCAACACTAAAAAGGGAACTATTAGTATAGTTCATTCAAATCAGCAAATAACGAAAATCCTTTATCTTCAGTTGTGGAGCATATTATTTGTATTTTTGGCAACATTTATATTCCTAATTGTGTTTTGTTTAAGCTAATATTAAAATTAGTTTGCATTCTTTGAGAACTGGCAACAGTAGCAAGTGTTGCCAGATAATAGGGACAAGCTAGTTTAGCAATGGAAGTGTGACTGCAATAGTATGGCGAGTATACAAAATAAAATACTGGTATGTGATAGGATATCATCAAAGCGTATACACTACAATATGCAAAAAGAACAGAAAAGGAGATTGACTTTTTAAAATTCACTGCTAGAAAGCATAAGAAGACTAAATTTCTGAGAGAAAAAAGCAAAACGATTATTTGATTCAGTACCAAATATAGCATTTATTTATTTTAAACACACAAAGCCATTTTAAAGAAATTTATAATGGATTTGAATGATGGATGCCCTTTATTACTTATTTCCCACACATCCAAACCTCTTAAAAATTAATTCAATAGTGACCAGTAAAACACACTGATCCCAAAATAATAAATTTCTTTTTTCTTTTTCTTTCAAACATAAAGGTGAAATCTCTAGATGTCCTAAATAGCCTGTGTTGAGTGAAAGGTTATTGTTTTGGCCAAAATAAAGGAGAGGATTTGATTTGGTAGAGTCAGGAGTTGAGAAAGAATGGGATCTACCATGATGCTGGTGTTAACCTTTTCTAAAGTAGGATGAACAGTCTGTGAGAAGAAACCTCATGTGTAACTAGATTATTTTATTTTTATTTCTGAGACATAAAAAACATTCCTTTATTCATTAGCCCCTTATTTTCTCAAACTGATGTATAATTTTATTTTTCCTAAGATGAATAAAAAGTTGACCCAAAAGCTGCATTTCCCAATTGCTATATCTAAAAGACTTAGAAGAAAGAAGTGTTTGTGAAATACTAAACACAAAGGCCAAACAGTCTAAATAAGAATTCTGGAAAAAAAAAGAACAATAAAATATGACTTTAGGTCAGTAGATTTTATCACAAAAATCCAAATTCAAAATGCTATCTACACATTCTAAACAGCACTGAAAAAAAGAATATCATCAGGTATTTTGGTATGCTACCTATAAAAATTAATTGTATAATTAATTTTGGGAGGTATATCCTCATAAGATGAAAGATGATAGTATGCCATGAAAATAAGAGTCCAACTTTCAGCTAGTTAATTCATCCCTAAATCAAGAGAATATTGCTTCTCTAAGAAACCAGGATTTTGATGACTACAACATAGGTCTGTTACAGAATTTGACTTGCACCAAGTTTTGTAAAAAATGTACATGTTAGCAGTTACATTTAGATTCTTTCTTTATTAAGTTACTTCTATTATGTGAAGATCAATGACGGCTTTAAAAAACTTATTAGGTTCTAAATGAGATGTTTGATTTCAAGAGTTTACTTAGCTTTAAAGTAAGCAAATTAAATTTGCTTTCTAGTGGGATTAAGCTATACTCGAGAGTTGCCAACTACACAATTATTTTAACATGTTATTTTAACTGGAATCATAGTAACAGTGACTTTTAATTTTATGAAGAGAATTTATTCTGATAAAACCAAAGTGTCAGAAATTACATTACAGAAAAATAACATTTTTGCAAATGAAGATTTCCAGCAGAGATCTAACCAGTGAAGAAATTCTTATTAATATTTTACATATATATTTACATGTAAAAGTTACCTCCAGTGCAAACAATAGCTATCCTCCCTTATGACTGGGTAAATACATGGTAAATGGGCTACAGGATTTGCCCACTGTATAATTAATTTTGGGGGGTATATCCTCATAGTTCCACAACTATTCATAGTGTAGTAAGACCTCTATCAACTTTATTCTAATCTGGGACTTTTCTAGAAGTCTAGGCTACTTCTTACCTGCTTTGAGATACAGTTCTACAAGCCCAAATCCAGACATTCTAAGAATGAATTAACTTCCAGGGCACTCTAAAAACAGTAACCTTTGCAGGGCTTTCACTTTGGGACCAGATACAGGACCACACTTTCAGAGTGGTAAGCTTTCCTAGAATCTTGTTTCATAATGTTGGGGGCTTATGTCTATCCTCCAAGGATAAAACTCTTCCTTCAGTTTCTTTACCTGGATGTCTCTTTCTCCCCTTTTATACAGACTGACATACTATAGTGCGTACTAAAGGTCACCCATAAAGTTGCCATACCTAGGGAAAATGAGAAACTGTAGCTAGATGTACCTTTATTTACAAAACAGTCATTATAAAATTTTACAAAGAGGTGGCCAACATGTAGAGAATACTGTAAGTATTCTGTAAAGTTTTATAATGAATATTTTGTAAATAAAGTTATATCTATTTACAATTTCCCTCTGTATAGAGACTTTATGGGCAACCTTTGGGATACTGTGTAATACTAAGGAGAATAGTATTATTTAGTCACCTTTTAGCTTGTTCTGATCATTACACTTGACCACTGAACAACACAGTGATTAGGGGTGCTGACTCCCTGTGAAATAGAAAATTCACAGGGTAACTTTTGATTCTTTCAAAAATGTAACCGTTAATAGCCTACTTAACTATTAATAGCCTCCTGTTGACCAGAAGCCTTATTGATAACATAGTTGATTGACATGTATTTTGTATGTTACATGTATTATATAGTATAATAAAGTAAGCTAGAGAAAAGAAAATGTTAATAAGAAAATCATATGAAAGGCCAAGCATGGTGGCTCATGCTTGTAATCCTAGCACTTTGGGAGGTTGTGACAGGAGGATTGCTTGAGCTCACAAGTTTGAGACTATCCTGAGCAAGAGTGAGACCCTGTCTCTACTAAAAACAGAAAACCTAGCCAAATGTTCTGACAGGTACCTGTAGTCCCAGTTACTCAGGAGGCTGAGAAAAGAGGATCACTTGAGCCCAAGAGACTGAGGTTGCTGTGAGCTATGATGACCCCATAGCAATCCCACAGTAAGACTCTGTCTCAAAAAAAAAAAAAAAAAAAAAAAGGAAGGAAAGAAAGAAAGAGAAAAGAAAATCATAAGGAAGAGAAAATAATATTTATTCTTCAAGTGGAAGTGAATCATAAAGGCCTTCATCCTCATCTGCTTCACAGGATGAAGAGGGGGAGAAAGTGAAGGGAGAGTTTGGGTCTTGCTATGCCAGGGGTGTCAGATGCAGAAGTAAATGATGTGGAAGGGATGACAACAGGCATACTCCGTGTAACTTTTATTAAAAAAATCCATGCATAAATAGACGTGTGCAATTCAAACCTATGTTGTTCGATGGTCAACTGTACTTATAAAATTGGAGGAAGGAAGTGGAAACTTGATGCAATGGCCAGTTCATCTGCTTTAATCCTAAATCTTATTATATATGACTTCTTGATTATTTTCTTAATATTTAACTCTGAATCATGTGTATAGAATATCCTAGGACTACTTCCAGGCTGCCTTTTGTTTTGCCATCCAGCAGAGTTCTGAATCATCTCTTAACCCTCATCAGCTAATATAAGTTGTGGAATTCCTATTTACCTAAACAAAATATGATTTCCAAGAAAATACATGGAAATGTATTCTTAAAATACTTCCCAATCCCAGGGAAACATGATGTGTTCCAAACTACTCTTTTAACATATTGCCATACTAGCAAACAAATTTTCCTTGGCGTCTCGGTCTTTTATTATGTGGTTATGAAGGTAGAGACACATCAGTTACATATGCTTCACGAGGCCACCGCTCACACATAGTATGAGTTAAATACAACTTACATGCAATTACTGTAAAGATCTTTGCTTCTTGGACCACATCACATTATTTTTTATTCAACTATTGGTTAAATCCCTGAAAATTAAAAAGCTGAAAATTAAATCCTTCTGTCCTTCTTAATCATTTGTATAATTGGGAGTACCCCTACACGTAAAATTTCCTTATAAAAAATTTCTTGAACTAAACGTGTTCTCTCTCCAATACCTTATTGTCAGTCCTGATCGTGACTTTCAGTTGTGGTAGTACACGTTCTACTTCTAGATTCCATTCTGCAGCATCTGTTGTGGATTCCAAAATATCTTCTTGTTTGGCAGACTCCTTCGTATCCTAAGAAAGGAAAGATATCACAAGATTGAGAGTTTATAAAAAGAAATGGTAAAATTTTGAGGCATTTTAGCAGCATTGCGCAATTTAAATCAAAGATTGGTAGTGTTAAAATTATAGTGGAAGAAGAAATTTTCTGTTCTCCTACCAATGTTGAAAGAAAATAATGCACCAACCTGGTTGAATAACAAAATAAGTATTAAAAATAAAGGAAGCAAATATATGATTCAACTGTTTTTACAAAGAAGAAGTTTTGAGATATACTGAACTCTATGGGAATACTATCAGGCAAAACACCTACGTTTGCTAACTGGTAACAGTAGAAGAGATAATTACTCATAGTTTGATTAAAAATAAATTGTCTTAGTTTGAATTTATTATACTGATATATAACCACAAAATTTGAAAGACAAAAAATATGAAATCCCAGAAGCAAATGGCTCATTATTCACAAGTTTTATATTCATAATTAAAATGATAATTTAGTTAGGTCAAACCACAATGTTCTCAAAATGTGATTTATTATAAACATACAAATAGGGCAGGGATCAAATTTCTGCATTCGATTCCTGTCCTTGAATAAAAAACTGAATTTCTAATTGTTTATAAATCATAAGCCCCCTCCTTTCTTTTCTTTTTCTCAGCCTTCACATTTCAGCATTTCACCTGCCCCATATACCGAGAGTGGCGGGTTTAGATCTGAAAATGTAAAGAATGTACAAATTAATGACTTGAGGACATAATTTAAGGCATTCATTTGGTAGCAATTTTTCTGTTTAAACCCTCTCAAATTATAAGCAAATCTAAAGAATAAAATTCAAAGATTTATATAGAAAAAAAGAGACTCCAGAGACATAAAACAGCTAAATATAATGCATGACCCTGCTGTGAATACCAATTTGAATAATCTGCAAAAAGGTATTTTTGAGACCATCAGAAAAACTGTAATATAGGAATTATTAGATGATATTAAGAAATTATTATTAATTTTGCAGGTATGACATAGCATGGTGGTTATGTCTGAAAAGGCCTTCTAAGTTAGAGAGAAATGCTGAAATATTTACAGGTGAATTGATATGTTCTAAACTTTAAAACACTATGAGGCAAAGAATAAAAGGTAGCAGCTTTAGACAAAACATGATGAGAAAATATTAATAATTGTTGAAACTAGGTAATACTGTTTAAGAGTTCTTTTTCTAATTTTGTATATGTTTGCAATATTCCATCATACAAACTTAAAAATAAAAGACTAGGTAAATAACCTTATGGTGAGGTTCATGTTCTTAATGTGAATTTATGTCACTAAAAGACATTTCTTAAATGAAAACTCATTGGATTCATCTTTCCAATTCAGTCTAAGTAGAAGATTAATCTTATATTGGGGTTTGTATTTTTGTGGGAAGTTGAGGTCTTTAGGAGCTTTGAACTCACTGCCAACTGCGACTCTGGGGCACCGCTAATATAATAAAGCCTCTCCTATCTCCTAGCTCATAGTAGGAAGTCCTGAATGGACTCAGAGCCTTAAAAAAAGCATACATTGCTTTTTGTCCAGAAATTCAGGGGACTATATATTTATAACCTCAATTTTGAAGATGGATAACTAACATGTGCTTTTATAATTTATAACATGTGGTTTGAATTTATTCAGTTACATTCCATTAAAAAAAAAGTAAGTATAAAAAAGTATAAGCATTAAGTAAAATGTGGAAAATCTAAGTGAAAAAAGCTCAAGATTCTATTTTAGACATTAAAGTGCTCATCTAAATATAGATACATTCTATTATTTTGAGAACTTAATATACATTTCTGTACAAATTGAATCCAGTATAGCACAAGAGCATCATAGCTGGGGAAGAGGGTGCAGCATTCACAAAGTAGGTATGTATGAAGTTAAATGAGAATATAAAGGGATAACAAGTCTCTATGTTGAAACCTAACGCAGGAGGAAGGTTCTCTCTCATGCAAATTCACATTGGCATCAACAACATGCTAATGCTTTGAAAAGCCCAGCACATGAGCATTCCCAATTATGTCTATGTACCAACCCATCCTAGGCTCTAGGAGGCCTGACTCTGATGAGTTAATTAGTATACCAAACAAGGTAGACCAGTGGGGCCAGGGGAGGACATATGCCCTGCTAGTGCCACGTAAGTCCTGACATTTGGAGCACATGTGTGCTACATACACTGACATTTGGAGCACAGTGCTACAGACATTGTCTTGCTCCTGCCAGGGTTATGGGCTCCAGCTCAATCCCACAAAGAAAGGCTGAACCAAGAGGACGTATCTTCTCAGCAGCAGTTTTGCATGATTCTTAATAAAATGTAAATATGACTTAAAAATAAATTTGATTTATGGAGCCACTGTTTGGGTGAATTGAAGCTGGATGCCATCGATTAAATCCCAGAGCCAATGCTCTCCAACCTCATCCACTCATTCCTACCCTTCCTTCTAAGAAGATGAAGTCCAGGGCGGCACCTGTGGCTCAGTGGGTAGGGCACCTGCCCCATATACCGAGAGAGGTGGGTTCAAACCTGACCCCGGCTAAACTGCAACAAAGAAATAGCTAGGCATTGTGGCAGGTGCCTGTAATCCTAGCTACTCAGGAGGCTCAGGCAAGAGAATCGCCTAAGCCCAGAAATTGGAAGTTGCTGTGAGCTATGTGATGGCACGGCACTCTACTGAGGGTGATAAAGTGAGACACTGTCTCTACAAAAAAAAAAAAAAAAGAAGAAGAAGATGATGATGATGAAGTCTAGGATTACCAAACAATGCCAGAGGGAATACTCATCCACATTCCCACTTCTTCAGGATTGAATTTACAATTGTTCAGATTGTGAATAACATACTTAATTTTTTTTACTCAAGGAAAGGCATGTTTCTCTAATTCTCACAAAGGCAAATGGGTTTATAGTGGCTCTGTCTGAATTAGACCCAGAATCTGAGTTAGCAGGGTACATGAAGATTAAACTCTGCAGTTAGATATCCCATTGAATAAGCTATTTGTTTTTATACTGGATGCTTTAGTAAGTTGTGTGTACCTTACTAGCTTATTATTTGGTTCTCTTAAGCAATGATTTGCTAACTGCTACTCACAATGTCCTAAAATGATTAAATGTAGGAGCTCAAAAATTTTCACTCATTCCTAGGCCATAATTAATATACTGGGGGAAATAGCTTGGTTAATAAATGAAGAAAGGGTGAAAAGAGAACATTAGGCTTGGCAGAATAGCATTAATTTATTCAACTACAGTCTCTTTCTATTTCTATGTTTGCACGTCTATTTCATAACCTAATTCCTCACTCAAAATTTCTTAATGCCTTAATAACTGGATACATTAACTGAGGAAGTCGTATATGAATATAAATCATTTTAAAACTCTATAGTGTGCCTTAGTGTGCTTTGAGAAAATCTTCTGTTTCTCCATTTAACAAAATCATTTTAAAACTCTATAGTGTGCCTTAGTGTGCTTTGAGAAAATCTTCTGTTTCTCCATTTAACAAATGCTATTTTGTGTGGGGCTATTTGTAAAAGAGAAATAAACTGCTGTTTTTGCTTAAAATTTTACATCATCATGACAAAGTACCTCTCTGAAATGTTAACTAAGATAAAAGGCACAGCTCTTGGGAAATTGCATTTTCCAATTTCTTTACTGCTGCTGAAGAAACAATTAGAGGCTCAATAAGACACAAGCTTTTTAGAAGTCTCATTTATAATTAATTAATTTAACCAGTAAACCATTTCTTAAGCTCCTACAATATTCAAGGTAAGAATCTAGGCACCGTGTTCAGTGTAGAAATATAAAAGAATTTAATCTCTGCAAAGTGTTTATAGCCTAAATTGAAAGAATTTGAGGTCAGTTGGGAGAAATAATTAGTCCTTGGTAAAAGGAGAAAGTGAGATGAAAACTGATCCTAACTCTAAGACTGCCAAAGGAAGAATTGAAGGTAACAGTCTAAAAACCATCCCAAAAAGTAACCTTGGGTTCAAAGTGTGTGGTACAACATCTCTGTCAGTTCAAGAAGCAAACGGGAAATGTTAATAGGAAACTGAGGTAACTTTTCCAATTCCACATCCAGTAAGTGGCAGGTCCAAAAACTGTTATTCTAGAGCATAAGCTCTAAAACATTTTATCCAATGTGTACAAACTTTTTGTCATGTAGCTCACAACTATTTTCTTCTAGTTTATCCTTTGTCTTTCAAGTTTATGATGTTCCTTCCTAAAATAGTCACCTTCCTAAAATAGTTTTAATTTTTATACATTCAGATTTATCAGCATTTTTATTTTACATTCCTGGTTTTTCTCATCATACTTGGTCACGCCTACTTTAACCCATGAGCACAACATTTATCATTCATGCTTTTTATTATTTTTGTGCCTAATTCTTTTTTTTTAATTGTTGACCCGAGGAGTTCACTTGGGTGTAACATAGAAGGGAGGAATCCAGGTTTTTCTCCAATGGATAGTCTATTATCTCATCACCATTTAATTGAATAGTTCGGTTTTCCCCACTGATTCATGTTAGTCTGTGTCCATCGCCATTTAATTGAATAGTTTGGTTTTCCCCACTGATTCATGTTGCTGTATATACTAATATCACCACATATTTGGATTATTTTATGGATCCTGTACTACTTCGTTAATCTATTTCTGTGTCAGTTTCATATCTTTTTTCAGGCTTACAAAAAATTGCACCAATATCACACAAATAATTCTCACATACCCTTCTTCCAGATTCCCCAAATATTAGCATCGTATATAACCTCAGGGTAATTATGAATAAAGGAAAACAATGTTTATTTCTGGATGCTGAGATTTGGGGAAATTTTCACATTTTTCCTTCTTTTTTTGCACTTTCATTTTTTATTTTTTTAAACACAGGGAACATACTTCACTTCTAAAAAGAATAAAGCTTTTAAAATAAGCAGGTAAAAATATCAGTTTGATTAACTTCCAAAAACTAGCTGGTACAGGTGGTAAATGCCTTAGGAGTCTGAATGAGAAAGAAGTATATATTTAAACTCACAATGGTGAGATTTAAGTTTAGCCTTAGAAGGATATAAAAGATATAACTAGGTAGAAAAGAGACAAGACTAGTGTTTACAGTGAGGAAAACAGCCTAAGCCAAAATACTGAAACACGAATGAACACAGTTTACGAAGATCAGAAAAAGGAAAGAGACTAGGGACTTAAAAAAAGGTGAACATTGGGGAACAAAATATATTGTGAAAGACCTTAAAATCTAGGCTAAAGATTGTGAATTATTTTGTCCTCCAAAACAATGAAGTGGCAGAGAAGAGTTACAAAGAAAGTGCATCAACATCCCTTCTTTATCCATAGTGCCTACTATGTGCCATGTACTGTTTTGATTCAGGGAGTGAATAAAACAACAAAAATCCTCATAAAAATATGCTAGTTATGTTTATTAAAGAGGTATGGGTTGTAGATTCGTGGGTTGATTGTAGGATTAAATGGGGCTGGGGTGATAAGGGAAGGTATTATGGAGAAGGCAGAATTCAAACTTTTAGAAAGACAGTGAAAAGGTATTTTAGATAAGTGACAATAGCAAAGAGGAAGGTACAGAAGCAGATATGCTCATAAGGTGTTTGAAAACCTATGGGAGGACCTGTTTAACTGGAATAAGGAGTTTAGTTTGTGCAAGAAAAAAAAAAAAACATTGCTGGGTAGACAACTGTCAAATTGCTAAAGGCCTTGAAAGCCAAATCAAAATGTTACTGCTCAATAACCTATATTAATATAAATGGACCTGTAGACTATGAAAAGCTATCAAGAGTTATTGAAGTCAGGTAAGTCACACAGAAGAGCAGGATGAAAAATATTTTGAACAAGGGTGGGGTAGCATTGAAGAATGAGGACTAAGGGCCACTTAGGACACTACCATCATATAGTCCAGACAGGTGATGAAAAGCCATGGCCTTGAAAGACAGCTGAAGGGGTGGATATGACAGATACTTCAAAGGCAGCATGCATAGATCTTAGTGACTACCTAGACATCCTGGATGAAAAGGACAGTCAGATATTCAAAGCACTAACACTGTCAGGGACAGGTGATGGGTGGGTTTACGGAATATAGGGTTATAGAAGTTTGAAAAATGCACATATTCCGAGTATCTACCTAATATACTGAATTATGTAGTAAGTATCTGCTATTAGTATTGATGCAGGAAATATAACCTATCCATTTATAGAATGACAGGTCTCCAATAATACTTGAAAAAAAAACAGTGTATTACTTTTCATTAGATTTCCCTTAGTCATTTCTGTAGGAGAGAACTTGTGTGACAGCAAACTTAGGCTGGTGGTCTTTCAACAATAATTCAGGTGACAGATTATGAAAACAAATCCATGATGTCACCAGGGCTTCCTTATTTACATTGAAATCCAAGGTTCTTGATAACTTATATCCTATATAAGCTTCTTACTCAAATATACTCATGACAATCTAGGGACTTATTTGTATTGAAGGAGTGGGGCTTTTTCTATTCTTCTATGACACATAAGAATGTTGGCAATCCCAGTAACCAGGAAAGGAGAAAAAGTATACAAAATAAGAAATAAATCCAGCGCAGACTCTCTGCCACTACCACATCAGGTGCTAACCCACCACAAATTAGGTTTTAGTAATTTCAAAACAAGACTGGGAAGAATTATTTGTGTCCCAGTTTATAGATGAGGAGAGTCACAAAGGTTAATTAACTTGCCATAGCCCTGTGGCTTAGTGACACACAGTCAGGATTTTATCTAAGTCTACTATTTTTGCCAGAATCTACCTTGAAGGTATTAACCTAGATCTGGAAGGGACCTTGAAAAGTCCTTGCTTCCTCCTTCTTGCTAGATGCACAATGAAAGTAGGATGAAAATCAGGCTCTCTCATATTTCAAGTGTGGACTCAAAGCTACACTGAAGATCAAGCAAAATTCTGTCTTTTACACCCAGCACGAACTGCTGCTTAAGCCTCTGCTGAGCAGTGAGAAGCACAGCTTTTTTCTCCAGCCCACATTTCCTGTTCACCTCTAGATGTAAAAGTGATGGGGGTGGTGAGGGTTAGCTACCAGAGAAATCAAAGCATTTATTCAGTCATAATGTGTCCCATCACACTTGAACATGTGGCATTTTAATCATGTCTCCTGTGAAACACCAACCTTAGAATTCTCTCATGAAACAGAGAAACAGCGCAACACAAAACTATTTTAGGGAAAGAGAAGAAAAAACATTTTCCTTAAGCAGGAATCAAACACAATGGTAATCTATGAGACAAGCTATGTTGCAGAATAGTTTCCCCCCCATGTTACTCAGAAAGGATCTTTTGTCTAGAAGAAAAGTGTAAATCATATGTCAAATGAAGAAAATTTAAAGCATTTAAGATGTTAACCAAACTAGATCCATCTTCTTCCCCTCTTTGATTACAATACTGCAGACTTGCCTACGTGACACCCTAACTAAAACTGAAATGATGTTTTTTAGTCTAAGCCCATATTTTTACTTCCTTTCAGCTTTTGCTTTTTAAGCTAAAAAAAGTCTCTCATTCTTCATACAATGAATTTTTTTGCTAAGTAATTAAAAATCAATTGTGTTTAAACCTTTTGAGATACTTGGTTTTATGCTGCATAACTCAGGATTTGGTTTCTAAAACCTCAAATTTAGCATTTCAAAGAAGAATAGTATCTATGGCATGTTTGAAAAAAATGTTGTGAAATGAAGTGATGGGCATTTAAAAATAGAATTCAGAGAGTGCATAGCTCCCTCTCAGCTTTTTTCACTAGGAGAGGAGAATGACACATCTGCATTAGGCTGCCAGAACATTGTTGCCCTGATTCTGTTGAATTTCACAATGGAGAAGGGAGCTACAGAGATGACTTACAACTATAATGTGGCCACCACGAACACAGAGGATGTTCCCCATTGACATACCCAACTCAGAAATAAAAATGACCTGCACACCTTGCCATCAGAGCCTGCCTTCCTTGCTTTCCTCTCCCAGCTCTGAACATACTGTAATACTAATCATCAAAGGCCCTGCCCAGAGTGATAATTCATCATCAGTGTCCTCCTCCATCCCCACTCTCAGAGTGGCTCTGGCTACATTTAAGAATGCTCAGGAATCAGAGGGATATAGAGAATGTGGAACTTTGTGGATTAGCCTTGAAGCCTAATATCTATTAGCAATGCTTTCCTTCTAAGAAAACCTATCTCAAAATTAAAATAATTAACTTACAAATGAAAAAAGCAATCCCTAATTGTAGTTGGTTTCCTGAAAAGTTATTATGTTTGGCAAAATCATAATTGAGGGTGGGGGAAGAGGAGAAGGAAATCATACAGCAAGAATGGCTTTAAATATATTTTTTAAATCTCAAAGTAAATATGTATTCTGAAAAGCACCTGCTTCCAAAACTAACCAATTTTATCACTGCAAACATTCATCATCAATAGGAGGAACCCCTCTTTCCTTCAGTGTTCATGAAATACTACTGCTTTGTCATGATCTGCTTAGGCAGACATTTAAAACTTCTTATGGGCAGACAGTATTTCTTTACAAATTCTTCAGATTAGCAGTTACAGGCTTCAACTACAGGTATGTTGGGATATTCAGGAAGAGGTCACTCCTGTTTCAAGGAAGGATTTGCTGCCCAGCTGTAGGGAGTGTGGCCAGAAGACAGCTTCCTGCTGTTAGCTCTCCCAGGGTCTGTCTCATCTACAGAAATCCACCTCACCTGGAGTGTCCTTCCCAGGACGGTCTGCATCCAGAGACGGAACCAACCAGTTAACACTTGCTGCAGAGTTCCAATATATGCCAAAGCACCAGGTTGGCCAAGTCTTTGTCAGGCCTGTGTTGCAACAAGGCTACTCCCTGTGCCCAATCCTTTCTTCCCTTTTCTTTTTAAATATGTCTACTTCTAATAAACACCTTGCACTCTAAACTGTCTCAGTGTCTGCTTTAAGAGAACACAAATTGTAATGCACTTTTTCACTTGCATTCTCTATTGCTTCCTTTTACCAGAAGTCTTAGGAAAATGTTGGTGTATACCCAACTCCTAGCATGATACTTAAGCTCATGCTTTTCAGGGTCTAGCCTTCCCTTTATTTAATGAAAGGAAGAAATATATGTAGATTTCTCCATGCATTATCTCACATGATACTTACAAGAGGACATAATCATTAAAGTTATTTTCCCTAGGAAGATTAAACCTTAACTTGCCCATAAAATTATAAAATAGCATGCATTCAGGCATGCATTCATTTAATATTAGTGATTATTGAGCAACTTCTGCACACTAGGAACAGGTAAAGAAAGCAGTGAAAAAGCTCCTGCTCTTGAAGAGTTTACATTCTAGTGGTTGAGACATACAATAAGCAAATCGGCAATTAATACGAAACCATACCAGGCTCTATAAAGAACAATAAAGCGAGAGGTAGAGAATGACCGGAGAAGCACCTATTGTTTTAAAACCACAGGTAGAGAGGGATTGCTCTGACTTATGCCTTGCTGGGCTCGTACACATTTGGTGAATCAATTTTCCCTGATAGTGTGTATCATCCTTGTCCTAGTGAAGAATTCATCATGCTCAGCTTTACTAACATAATATTTCATTGTGAGTCCACCTGCTATATGAAACACAAAATCTTAAATCTATGTTACTAACCTATATAGCAATTGTGTCTTGGGGAAAGAGCAGCCTGAGCCATCCTAAGCTGTAGTCAGACACAGCTGTCTCAGGCAGATGGTTTTAGTGGGCAATATCATTAAGCTTGCCAGATTTTTTAAAATATGAAAAGGTTTTCTGCCTCATTAGTACTCCATGGTTGACCATCCATAGAGTTGGTGACCACCAACACCTGGTGTTCACACTTATTCCTCTTGTGGAAATGTAACTAAACATAGTCTTAGTGCTAAAGGATATATGTTCTTTCATCTTTGTCCAAAGGATCTAATACTTAGATCATTTCTAAAGGCACAGGTAGGAGAAAAACCCCTCCTCATACAATTTGAGATGAAAAATTGAAATCAGGACCAATAAGGACTTAAAGTAATGGCAGAGGCGAATTAAATTACTTTGCACTTGCCCAACACTGAAACTTCTTTTTCCAGAAGGAATCCTGGGTAGTCTTCACAGTTCTCTATTTACACCATCAACATAAGAATAAATAATACAAAGGACAGGTTCATTCCTAAGAGTAATGATGTACATCTCTACTTTTATTTTTCTTCACATACACTAGAGCACTTTTTCACAATCATCCTCAACATATACATTACATGAACACCAACATTACAGTACATTATGTACTTGCTCAAGGCTGAAATCAAATTCTACCTCTGGTTGAATTCTCATTATGAGGTAAAAGGGAAAAAATAATAGACTTGGAATCTGAAGAAACAGTTCAAATTCAGGCACTGTAATTCTTAGCTTTTTAAAAAGATCAAACCCTCCCAAGGTTATAAATTTTAAGGCATATATTTGTAAAACAGAGATAACAGCATTTATCCAAATTCCTCACAAAGTCAGTAAAAAGATGTGTTTTAAAGCACTTTGAAAACTACGTAATGATCAAAGGTGCTGTTACAGTTGGAGTTTGTTTAGATTGAAGTGTTAACATATTATTCTGATAAAACATAACTGATCAATAAAAATATCTTAGGCACAAGAGGTTTGGAATCTTGCCTAAGGTTGTAATCCTAGTCAGTATTAAAATCAAGTCACAAACTCAGGCGAGTCAGCCACATTATTTTACATCTTAAGTTGGGCAAAAAACACACACATCATTAAAAATAACTAATGAGAATTAACAATACAATGGCAGTAAATGATAATGGAAGAGATCATCCTGAGGAGAGGCGGTCAAGTAAACCTTGATGATATGAAACCAAAACTAGACCCGAAATTGTTTTGAAGATTCAGACAAAAAAAAAAAAAGGACAAATAAAAATATTATATTGTATATGTACTTTTTGAGGGTGCAATAGGTACATACTTTATTGAAATATATTAAATACATATAGAAAAATGCAAAATTGTACATTTGAAATATCTCATTGGGTATGCATTTTTTTATAGATTGCATTTATTTCATAAAACACAGCAGAAAACTGACTTAGAGCTATATCTGATTACCTATGCATATATCAGTCTTAATATAATCCATTTATTTCAAAGAATTACAATTTAAATATTTTCTTATAATCAAGATCATTCAATCCTGGCCTATTATAATGGAAAACAGCATGAAATAGAATAATTAATGTCTTTCCATAATAAAAAAATGCTACCAGGCAAATTATTTTCAGTTTGCATGAGAAGCACTATGTTGATTTTCTATGGTATAGGCAGGAAGATGTTTGACTTGCTTCTCTAGATTTTTATATTTGCTGTAATTATAACATTTTATATATAGGAAAGCAATTTTGAGAGCTACTTTTCAAATAGCATGCAAAACAATGGCCGAGCCTGGTTTCTACTCATTTGAATTTTCAGCAGAACACGTACACTGATTGCTTGTTGGTCCTGCGTGCATCCGATGAAACTTACCAAGCGATATGTCTGGGCCTTTAAAACATTGAGATCAAGAAAGTTTTCTTCATTATCCGTCTCCTCTTCCTTAGGAAAATAAACAAAATTTAAAAATAATTATAAATTATAATTTACAAAATACATTTTCAGCTTTTGTACACATAATATACTGAATGGGCTGGATGTAGTGGCTCACACCTATAATCCTTGCACTCTGGAAAGCCAAGGCAGATGGATTGCTTCAGTTCCGGAGTTCCAGATCAGCCTGAGCAAGAGCAAGACCCGTCTCTACTAAAAATAGAAAAACGAGCCAGGCATAAGGGCACCAGTGTGTAGTCCCAGCTACTCAGGTGACTGTGGCAAGAGGATTGGTCAAGCCTATGAGATTGAAGTTGCGGTGAGCTATGATGCCATGGCACTCTACCTAGGGCAACAGAATGAGACTCTGTCTCCAAAAATAAATACACACATCATACATAAATACGTAAGATGTACTATTAACAGCTCATCTGGTTTTTGAAGTTTTGAAGGTAACACTTAAATAGGACCTTTTTTGCAGTTACTGAAGGAAAAAAATAAAAAGGAGAAGAATGGGAAGGAAAGGAACCACTGTAGATAAACACAAAAACAGGATTGGCAAACTGGCAAACATATACATACCCCAAATGGTATGTATATGAAATGAGGAGAGTCTGAGCAACATAACTGAAATGGATAAAATGATTAGAGACACAGAATATTCTCACTTACTTCAAAGACCAATCACATTGATGTGTATTTTTGACATCTCATCTCATATGCTCTAACTTTATAAGGTAATGGTTATCAGTAGTGCTTGGCCCATGGCCCTTAATCTATTTAAAAGGATAGTTCAGTTGGATTCCAAGCTAGTCCTGATCTGCAGACCGATTAGTTGTAGGGGTTAGGGGCAAGAAGTGACCCTTTGAGAGAAACCCTCTGCCCAATACACAATAAATACCGAGTGTGGGCAGGTTCTATGAACATATAGGACAAAACATGAACTCCCCTTTTCTTCAAATGTCTTTGTGGTGACCTGGTAAAATGAAATAAATTTGACAGAATATCTTGATCCTAAGGACATGGTAATAAAGCCAATGGAACGTGGTGCTCAAGTTGCATGATCTTGTAAAGAAAAAAACAAATCAGTAAGTTAATGCTTACTGGTGAACACTTCCATATGTACAATTGTATAAAGCTGCAGTTGTAGATTTCAAAGAAATCCTATCTTCAAGAATTTAGAAACCTGTATCACCTGGGAACTCATTAGAATATAAATTCTGAGGCTCTATCACAGATCTATTCAGAAATTCTGGAGATAGGGCCACTAAAGTATGATAAGAGAACTATGCTAAACTTTTGGGAACTGGAAAGACTTTAGTAGAATATGATGCAATATAAATGTAGAGTCTATATACTCAAGTGACATTTACTTTTTTAGGGGTAGAGTAATGGAGTACAGAGGTATGATGAAACTGATCTGTTAAAATGGTCTACTTAACAACCAGAGTAAATGGCTGAAATGCCAATTACTCGATGCCCACAGGAGAAGAGACAAGATACAGCATTTACAATAACCTGATCAGTACTATTTATAAAGGCAATCAATCAATACTTATTGAATTATACTGGATTAAACACCACTAGATAAAAAGCTTTAGTAGTAGCTACTATTAATAAATGAATCAGTATCAAATATCCTCCCATAGTCAGGATTCACAAGTTCAGGAGTTAAGGGGCAGAAATGGGAATTACCACTTGCTATTATCCTTACTTGCCCACTAGCTGAATTTTTGGTTCCTCTTTCCATGATCTTATGCTCTGCTGGCCTAAAGATCTTAGTTCCAAAAGGAAAAATGCTTCCAACAGGAGATATAATGATCCTACTGGACTGGAATGTAAGGCTGCTGCCTGGCCATTTGAAATTCTTCATACCTCTGAATCAATAGGCAAAAAAAGACAGCTAATGAACTGGCTGGCATGATCCTGATTGGATTTCTATTCCACAACAGATATAGGGAAAAGTATGTCTGCAATACAAAAGATCTTTTAAGATGTCTCTTAGTATTATCATGCCCAGTGGTTAAGGTCAATAAAAACTATAATAACTTAATCCAGGCAGAACACTAATGGCCCAGATCCTTCAGGAATAAAAGTTGGGGCCACTCCACCAGGTTAAGAACCACAACTAGTTGTGGTGCTTGCTGAAGGCAAAGAGAAAACAGAATGAGTAGGAAAGTCATAAATACCAGCTACAGGGAGGAGGTGAACAATGGGTACAATGAATGCTATTCAGGTGATGGGCAAACTAAAAGACCTGAGTTAAGCATTACGAAAGCTATCCATGTAAGAAAAACATTTGTATCCCCTAAATTTTGAAAGAAATAAATTTATTCCAGCTATAAACATGTGACCACTTACAGAAATAAGGATATCTGTCATGAGTATGTCCTTCTTATTTTGGTATGAATATATTTATATTCTAATGTTTTTGTTTTCTTCCCTTCCATATTCCCTTAAGTATATAACTTAAGATGTACTAATTTCATGTTACAATATTTGAGTACTGTTATGTTTTGCATCATAGTATTTAAGTCACAGGATATCAATCAAGGTGAAGAGTAAATCTCTCTCAAAGACTTTACCTCCTCTTCTGGGGGAAGGAGTTAGTATTGTTTGTTGTACACAGAAAAGTTGTATTGTTTTAGGTGGAATTATGATCTTGTTATTGTCTTTATTTGGAGAGTATGGTTTAAGATGACGTTTATGTGTACCAACTTGACAAGGAGTGAACTTGTGATGGTTAATTTTATGTGGCAACTTGACTGGGTCATGGGATGGCAGATATTTGATTACATTATTCACAGTATGTAAGGGTATTTCTGGATAAGATAAACAATTGAATTGGTACACTAAATAAAGGAGATCGCCCTTCCCAATGAGGATAGACCTTGTTTAATCTGTTAAAGGCCTAAATAGAACAAAAAGGCTGAATAAGAGAAAATTTACTCCCTGCCTATTTTCAAACTGGGACATTGTTCTTTTCTTCCCTTCAAATGTGGACCGAAATGTACATGATCAGCTCAGCTCTACTGCTTGTCAGGCCATCAGCCTCAAACTGGAACTCTACCATAAGCTCTCCTGGGTCTCCAGCTTAACAACTGTGGATCTTGGGACTTCTCAGCCTCCATAACCATGTAAGCTAATTTCTTACAATAAGACCTTTCCTGTAGAAATGTGTATATGTGTGTATGTGTGTGTTTATTTCCCATTGGTTTTGTTTCTCTGAAGAACCCAGGTCAATACACAGAAAAAGAATTTAAGTTACTAAATATTATTAAGAGCATTCAGAAGGAATTCAAATGTAAATAGGGTTACAAACAGTTTAATTTTTAAAAAAACTAATAAGCTAAATTAAAAATCTAATCTCAATAATTCAGAAGGCATTCAACAATTTCCTACTATTTCTTTGCCTGGCATGTACCTTCTTAATTCTCTTATTGCCAATTACTAAGGACATGATTACACACATGTATAGCAGGTGAGAATATTCTGTGTCATAACCAATATTCTTTTTTATAATTATCAATATATCCTCTCTTGACCTGGCCAGTCTAAAACTAGTTTCTAGATAACTATAGCAGAACTCTGTCAGAAATGATCTTCACCATCCTTGAGCAACCCCGCACACTCTGGCAACAGGATCAAATAATCTCTCAAAGGCTTCTTGACAGTGAACCAGTTCTCCTTAGCAAGAATAGGAGAAGAGAGGGACCCAGAAAATAATATGATGACCATAAGGAAAAAAAGAAAGAAAAAGAATTCAAGACACATGATACAAGGGAACAAACAGCCTCAGAAGCAATCCCTTTGAAGAAAGCCTTCAGTTGGTCTTGTAATAGATAATTATCTCATGGGTGGAAAGAAATATGTGAAGAGAGCTGCTTTCTAGTATATTTCTCTAAATTTACACTCCTAGTAATGTTGCTTTGAACTTTAAAGGGTTTCTAGAAAAAAATTAGCTATAATTTTTAAAAGTTAAACAACAATGTGCTGACAGATGGACTTTGTGGTCAAATATTTAATGAACACCTGCTATGCACCAGGCCCTGCACAATAAGCTAGAGATAGAACACTAAGCAAAATTAGACATGGTTTTTCCTCTCAGACTTTTTTTTTCTACTGACTAGTAGGTTTTCCTTTCTTCTCTTGACTAGAGTTTTGAGTTATATGTCTTCAAAGTTAAATGTTGATATACTAGGACCAAGTATTTAACAAACTATTAATTACTATTAAATAGTTATTAAGAATACAAGACAAGGTACATAACTGAGCAGAAAAATGAAGTGAACATGGAAATATGTGAGAAATTAATATCTAAGCTTGAATGGAAAGATCCCATAAAGAATAAGGATAAACTGTTTAAAATATCCAACACAATACAGGATGAATGAATAGAGTATATTGTTGCTTTGACTTTTTAAATTTATGACATTAAAAAAAGGTATCTTTTAAAATGGCTATTTTTACAATGATGATATTTTTCCTTCTGCAAATAACAGTCTTTTTATACATATGGTTAAAAATATCTATACTACTGATAAAATACATGTTAAAGATTTTGAAAAAAGCATAGGAAAGTATCATGCATAGTTCTACCTATATATAACAATGTTAATATATTGATATCATTTTTCTTTTATTAACATTTTTATATAGTTGAGGTCATCATGAGAAAATTTGGAAACCTTTTCTCAAATAATTTTATAGCATAAAGTATGGCACAAGTCATCATTCCCATGTCACTAACATTTCTTTATAAAAATTTTTAATGGCTACATAATGTTCCATTTGGATATGATCTAATTTAGTTAATAGATATTTTTCAAAATGTGTTGTTAAATAATGCAGTGATTAACGCCTCTGTGGTATATATTAACTTAAATAATACACCTAAATTACTCAAATAATTTCTATTACTTTCAACTAAAAACTATTATCTATTGACTTTAAAAATACCTAAATAATTTAATTGGTGTATGATGACAAATTGACCTTTGAGCACGGGTTTACACTGTACAGGTCCGCTTATGCACAGATTTTCTCTTGCTTCTGCTACCTCTGAGACAGCAAGACCAACGACTGTCTTGCTATCTCTTGCTGTTCTTTTTCCTCCTCAGCCTATTCATTATGAAGGATGAAGAACTTTATGATAATCTACTTTCACTTGATGAATAGTGAATATAATTCTCTTCCTAATTGCTTTCTCTCCTCTCTAGCTTACTATATCATAAGAATACAGTATCTAATATGTATAATATACAAAATAAGTGTTAATCAATTGTTTATATTATCAGCAAGGCTTCCAGTCAACAGGTTGTTAGTAGTTAACTTTTGGAGCAGCCCAAAGTTATATGTGGATCATCAACTGTGTGGGGGCCAGCAGCCTAACCACCATGTTGTTCAAGGGCCACGTTGACACTGAGAGGTTTTTTCTACTGTTTGTTTCAGATAACTTGTACACTTTCTAAACTACCAGAGTCAATCCATTTCTAGTGCTAAGAATTAACTTGAGAAAAAGTTCTTTGCCTCTATCATCTTAATAGCCTAATACATTTGTAGAGACTTCATACCTACGGATAAGATGTTAATGGGAAAAGGTACAAGTCCTGCCAAACAACTTTAAAATGGTGGTTATTTAAAAGCATTTTTAAAACACTCCTGCCTGTGGCTCAACGGGTAGGGCGCCGGTCCCATATGCCGGAGGTGGTGGGTTCAAGCCCAGCCCCGGCCAAAAAAAACACTCCTGCATGGTAGTGCTCATCCTAATTTGATGCACATAAAGGAATTCCTTAGAAATGAATGGTATTCTTATGAAGCAGAATGAATTAATCCTAAATTCTATTGTTTTGTTCTAAATTCTTTATGAGTCATGGCCTATTTAAGATCATGAATAGTTGTTAAAAAAAATTTACTCACATAATTAGTGGTATATTATTTCTTCTACTATTAAGAACCTCTGCTAAAATTCAGACCTCAATCATTAGAGAACATAAAAATTTACATAACCAAAGGTCTAAATGATTGGTACATGGCACTGTATTTAAAAGCATTTATTCTCTAGAAACAATGAAATAAAATATTGCAGAAAACGGAAGTCTGGGAGAATTAACAGATGGGAAAGGAACACAGAGGTCAAAAAGAACAGGAAGTTTAGCTACGCACATACCACAAATTCTTCATCTACTTTATTTAATGTTAATTCTGCATCATCTTCTGGAACAATTTCTTCTTCTAATTCTTCCATGGGGTATGATGGCCTAAAATAGTAACACTTAATATGAGATGAGAGTTGTAAAAAGTACTGTACTAAGACAAAAAGGTATAATGCAAATGTCAAGGTTCTCCTCTATACCAGATTTTGTCCTTTTTCACTCCCTCCCATAATCACTGTTACATGTAAATGTTTCATGTATTCTTCCTATAACATTCTATGTATAAAAGCCAAAGTGTTTCTCTCCAGACTAAAAGAATAAATTTACAAGACTGAGATGATGCTATGCATGTTATTATCTAATTACTCTCCTCACCAATTTCCACATTTAAGTATATTTCTTTTTTATATACCATATATATTTGCATTATATCCTGTTGAAAAGAAATACCATAATTAATGTAAGTGACAGTCTATGACTGAATTGAGATTTCTGACTTTTTGCTCATTAATACTGCAAAGATCATCCTTGTACATTTAGCATCACATAAATTATTTAGAATAGATTTGTCAAGTGAAATGGTTAAGTAGTCAACTTTGTACGTGTTATTGTTTTGCTACTCAGTGCCAAAATTGGCTTCTAAAACGTTACCCGGAGTTAGACTCCCAACAATAGTGAAAGACAGTGTGATTCCATGTCCATACTTTCATCAATATGATACACACCTTTAATCTTTACCAACTATGTGAAAAAAATTTCATTCCTGTTTTAATTGCATTTCTTTCACATGAGAGTAACTGAACAACTTTTCATGTTTTAATTGGTTATTTGTGCTTCTTTTTCAGTGAAATGCCTATTTATGACTCTGTCCTTTGGCTTTTTGTATATTAAGAAAATTAATGGGATGTGCCTATGGCTTAGTGAGTAGGGCGCCAGCCCCATATGCCGAGGGTGGCGAGTTCAAACCCGGCCCCGGCCAAACTGCAACAACAACAAAAAAATAGCCGGGCGTTGTGGCAGACACCTGTAGTCCCAGCTACTGGGAGGTTGAGGCAAGAGAATTGCCTAAGCCCAAGAGCTGGAGGTTGCTGTGAGCTGTGTGACACCACACCACTCTACTGAGGGCGATAAAATGAGACTCTGTCTCTACAAAAAAAAAAAAAAAAAAAAAGCGAAAGAAAAAAAAAGAAAATTAATGCTATAGGCCAGGCATGGTGGCTCACACCTGGACTCCTAACACTTTGAGTGGCCAAAGAAGGCAGATTGCTTGAGTTCTGGAGTTTGAGACCAGTCTGAGCTAGAGTGAAACCCTGCTTCTACTAAAAAATAATTAAAATAAAATAAAAATTAGCTGGGCAGGTGTAGCCCCATCTACTCAGGAGGCTGAGGCTAGAGGATTGCTTGAACCCTGGAGTTTGAGGTTGCTGTGAGCTATGACACCATGGCACTCCACCTAGGGTGACAGAGTGAGACTGTCTCTAAAAAAAAAAAAAAAAAAAAAGAAAGGAAGGAAGGAAGGAAAATTAATGCTGGAATGCTTTGTTTAATTTGTGTTAAAAAAATTACTATTTATAGTCTTGGATATTAAAGATTGTTACAGTTCGTATTAGATAGACTTGGCAACGTTTTCTTGCACAGCGCCTTGCTTTAATGTCACATATATAAAGCTTTCCCTTATATCACAGGCTTTAAACTCTTCTGGTCTTTTACTATATCTATAGTCTCATTTTTCACATTTACATCTTTGATCAATCTGAGTTTATTTTGATAAAGGTAGTAAGGTGGAGTCTAGCTTTCTTATTTCCAAAATCTAATTAGTGCTCCCAATACTAAATATTGAGCAATCATTTCTCCATCATAAGAAGTATTTCCCATATGAAACAGTAAGTATATTTTTGTTTATTTATGAAAGCTTATTTTAAAATCCCAAACCTCAGACATATTAACAAAATAACAAACAAAAAAATCAACACTGAATATTATGGAAAGTACTGTGAGCCAAAGCAATGAAAAAATGAATTTTCTAATCTTTCATTATTCAGAATTAGATTATCTCTCAAAAGCAATGTTTTTCTAGGACTTGTTCTAGAATATTTAGATATACATAAAATAATCATCAATAAATACATACCTTCTACAGAATTTATATATTACATATCTGATAATATTCTGTAATGTTTATTACTTTTCAACTCCTCTATTCCCTATTTATATATACTCCTTATATATTATCTAAGTTACAATCTCTTTAATAAATGGTGCTGGGAAAACTGGATATCCACATGTAGTAGAATGAAACACGGTCCCTATTTCTTACCAATTACAAAAATCAACTCATAATGAACTAAAGACTTAAATATGTGTCTTGAAACTATTAGACGAAAACAGAGAAAATACTTCATGACATAGGTCTGGGCAAGAATTTTTTGGATAAGAACTCAAAAGCACGAGCAACAAAAGCAAAAATAGACAAATGAGATTATGTCAAACAAAAAATCCTTTGCACGGCAAAGGAAACTGTGAATAAACAACCTAAGGAATGGAAAAAATCTCTACAAACTATGCATCTGATAAGAAGTTAATATCCAGAATATATAAATATAAAGAATTCAAACTCAACAGTAATAGAAAAAAAATCAGAAAAACAGTAATAGAAAAACCCCTCTTAAAAATTGGACATATGACCTGAATAGACATTTCTCAAAAAAAGACAAGTGGCCAAATATATAACAACATGTTCAGCATCACTAATCATCAGGGAAATGCAGCATCAGGGAAATGCAGGGAAAAGCATCAGGGAAATCCAAAAAGATAAAAAATAATAAATGCTGGCACAGACGTGGAAAAAGGGGGACTTACACAATGCTGGTAAGAATGTAAATTAGTAGAGCCACTTGGAAAACAGTACTGAGGTTCCTCAAAAACAAACAAACAAACAAACAAACAAAAAAACCCCCCACAATTACCATATGATCCAGCAATCCCACTACTAAGTAGATATACAAAGGGAATGAAATCATGTGGAAGACATAATCTGCACTCTCATGTTTACTGCAGCACTATTCACAATAGCCAAGACATTGAATCAACTTAAGTGTTCAACAGATGAATGGATAAAATGTGGTCTATATATAGGGTGGCCATAAAGTTCACGTGCAATTTAAAATTGCACACTATTTTAAATTGTATGTGAACTTTATGGCCACCCTGTGTATGTATGCGTGTATATATATATACACACACACACACACAAAAGGAATACTATTTCACCCAAGAACAAAAAAAAGAAAATCTTGTCATTATGTCAACATGGATAAGCCTGGAGGACATTATGTCAAGTGAAGTAACCCAGGCACAGAAAGATGAATACTGCACAATCTCACTCATAGATGGAATCTAAAACAGTTGATCTTACAGAAGTAGAAAGTGGGACAGTGGCTACTATAGTGGTTACCAGAAGCTGAGAAGGAGGGGGTTGGAGACAGGTTGGTAAATGGGTTCAACACTGCAGTTAGATAAGAGGAACAAACTCTAGTGTTCCATTGCATAATAGGTGACTACAGTTAACAATAATATAGAGTATATTTCAAAAAAACTTGAAGGATTCTGACTGTCTCACCATAAAGAAATGACAAATGGATGAGGTGATGGATATACTGATTATCCTAATCTGATCATTACATATCAAAACATCATGTTGCACCCCATAAATATGTACATTATGTATCAATTAAAAATAAAACTTAAAAATATAAGTTACCCAAGTCATAATACATGATACATAATACATAATACGTGGGCCAGGAATCAGATATGCCTAGAAACAAAGGAAGTGTGACATAAAATAGTGGCTGAAATACCGCATAATTGCTTCTGGTGAATTTAGAATCTCTTGGGCTATAGATGTAGTAATGCTTGGCACCTGTAGAGCAGTGGCTAGGGCGCCAGCCACATACACTGGAGCTGGCGATTTGGAATTCAGCCCAGGCCTGCCAAACAACAATGACAACTACAACCACAACACATCCAGGTGTTGTGACAGGTGCCTGTAGTCTCAGCTACTTGGGAGGCTCAGAAATAGAATCGCTTAAGTTTGAGGTTGCTGTGAGCTGTGACGCCATAGCACTCTACCGAGGACAACATGGTGAGACTGACTCAAAAAAAAAAAAAAATGCCAAATAGGGCAGCACATTTCAGAACTTATATTTCTTTTCTTGAAATAGAATGAACTAATATGGATCATGTAATCATTTTTTTATATTGTACTAAACAGTAATGTTTGGATTGAAGCATGAGATTGTCACTTTTAGTTTAAAAATAGATGAATATCGGTAATTTCATAAGGTTCAACCCAATGATAAACAAAGTGAAGGAACTTAATAGGGAATAGATTACACCTGAAAGAATATAATTTAATATAAAATATTAACGGAATAATTTATACATCTTTCTAAAGAAGTTAGTGCTAATCCCCCCTGCCCCCCCCCAAAAAAAAAACTGGGGCGGGTGCAGTGGCTCACACCTGTAATCCTACCACTCTAGGAGGCCAAGGCTGGTGGACTGCCTGAGTTCACAGGTTAAAGACCACCCTGAGCAAGAGTGAGATCCCATCTCTAAAAATAACCAGGCATTGTGGCAAGCACCTGTAGTCCCAGCTACTCGGGAGGCTGAGGCAAGAGAATCACTTTAAGCCCAAAAGTTTGAGTTTACTGTGAGCTATGACGACATCGTATTCTACTGAGGGTGACAAAGTGAGACCCTGTCTCAAAAACAATAAACAAAAAACAACTGCTTGCTCATGTTTTCATGTTTTATACCTGTGAAGCACCTTCCACATTCTAAACACTAAATACCAATCCTCAAAGACCAAATTTATATTTTTATAATTATAACCTACTTTGAGTTTCTGCATATTTTATTTCTTCATCTATATGCCCCGTATTTATTCAGCATCTATTATATACCAAGTGCTGTGCTAAGTACCATAGAAGATATACAAAGATTTCATGATTTAGCAAGAAAGCCAGACCGTAAGTAAAGAATTTTAACCAAGGACAAATAAAACATAATAGAAATGTAAACAAAGCACTGTCAGGTCAGAGACAGAAGCAACGAACAATGTCTAAGAGAGTGTCAGGTGGCTTCTTCAGTATTATTCTTACCCAGTCATTATAAGCAAAGGAAAAAATTCCATTGAAAGTACCCTATCATTTCCATTTTTTCATTGAATCAGTAGCTATCAGCTACATTCATGTGTATCCTATGCCTCTGCGAAGAAATACCTGCACAAGGAGACATACATTTTCCTAAATTGACAAAGAAAGATACGCAGTCACAGTTAAACCTTTAATATAATTAAATATTTGAACAGGGAAAGGGCAGAATATGTAACACATTACTAGACAGACATTCCAATTTTGTCTATACTAGCGTTTTTTAATTACTTGTGGCATTTTCAGTTTATAACAGTTGAGAGGAAATAATTCTTATCAGTTCAATTAGACAGCTATGTACCCACAGGACTATACACATAAAATTACTATTACCAGTTGGGTAATTTTTACCTTTTCCAGGCGAAACCAATGTATTTCAATGCTTCTTCAGCTAAACAATCAAGAACATAACATACATGCTCTCCATAACCTGACTTTAATTTTGAAGGAGGAAAATCTGCAGTTCTCCCCTAAAAAACAAAAGGTAAACAGGTATCATTTGTTAGTTATATTCCAAATGTCAAAATATTACAAGCAAAGATGTACCACTTTTCCATTTTTCAAATGACTTAAAATAACTGTAATTACACTGCTTCTTAGAAATACATCTGTCTTTTTAATCGATACACAAAAAACTAAAAGAAAATAAATATTTCATTGTTAAACTTACTAAATTAAAAAGCAACAACTTAATAGTAGCAGAACAAATTATTGATCTTATTAAGGTGAAAGAAGTCAATAAAACCACTAGCTTGGTTAAAAAAACTATGGAAAGGACACAGTGATTCACTTGTCAAGAATTAATAACATGTATGCCAAAAATGTCTTATTGCCTGTCCCCAGGAAAAATCAGAAATGAAAAGTACAATTGCCATCATGGTCCATTAAATCAAAGTTCCCTTTCAAAATGCAAAGTATTTTGACTTCACAGTATTATCATTTTTTAGAATGAGAACTAACCAGCCATAAATTTACCTTTGAGACATATCAAGATTAAGAAAAATATTACTTTGGGCTATAGACTATGCACTGAACATTTTCTGAAGTGACATTAACGTCATAATATCAACGATTCTGAGAGTTTTACCTGAAGATAGATTCAGATATACTTTTATGTACCTTCACAGGAGTTATCTAAAAGGCTAGCATTTGTCTTAAATTTTTAATATTAGAATTCATAACTTGAGAACAGGCAGGAAGAAGAGAGTTGTTTACACTTACGAATGACCGAAGCTCAGACAATATATTAGATATTGTTGCATTAGGGTCATCATATTCTTGAGGCTGCTCAAAGGGATGTCCTGCTTTGTTAAGCAACCAAGCAGCAAGAGTACAAAACATGTAGAACTGTTCTCCAGGGTTAGTAGGCAATGCAAAATAGTGTCTGTTTTAAAACGAGGAAAAACAGAGGAATGTGAAATAATGTAAAAGTTTATAACAACTAATGAAGCCACGGTTAAAATTGCAAAGAAACTCCTCCCCCAATGGCCTTCAAATCAAAAAACTTTGATATTTCACCCTTTGAAGTTTCCAGTTAATCCATACCACTCACATTAACGTTTTTATCAGCAAGATTAGACTAATTACTACTGTACACAGACTATTAGATCAAAGACCGTACACCCAGGAAATGTCGTGCATATTAGAAAGCAGTGTGGAATTTTTGTTAAAATCATATAAGTATCAAGAATAATTAATCATTACTTTACTAACAAAAATGGTGATTTTAAATTAAGAGAATCTCATAGTTATAAAGACCTTAAAGATTATTCACTATGCGTTTACTGTTTCTAACTTATCAGCTATGCAAAACAGCTGTTTTCATTTTGGCTGCATATTTGAATCGCCTTAGGAGCTAGTAAATATACTGCCACTTGAGCAAACATTACTTCTTCCTTAATCAATGGGTAAAATTAGAACTTACTTTACTGGGAGTAGAGCCCCAGTATTTCAAAATCTTCCTAGATAGTTCTGAGGTGCAGCCAAGATTAAGAACCTCTGAGTGTCACATCCTCAGCCTAACAAATAGTGTTCTCTTTTGTTAAATTCCCTAGGTTAATAGAAACAATCCTGTGAAGATTAAACATGATAGGAATTTGCTAGCAACAACATTCAAGTCAGTTTAATTAAAGATCTTATTTTGCTTTTTAATGTGTAAGTAGTTGTCATTATTATGTTTACAATGTATTTACAGCTGTTATAACCACTGTTGTAAGAGTCTATAGTCTACTCCTTCATGTTTCCCAAACTTTTTCCTACAGGATATGTGTAAATGTTTTGAAGATAATAGAAAAATAAGAAGGAAAAAAGGCCATGAAGTCCTTCCAGGTGTATACTCACAACCCTTTCAAAGCACTTGTCCACCCCAAACTCATTTTTTCCTTATTAGCTGGTAACTCCTTGAGGACAGAGGAATGAATACTGATAGCTACTGTAGACCTACAACAGTGGTTCTCAAATATACGCATGCATCAGAATTACCTGGAAAACTTGTTAAAACCCCAGCCTGCTAGGTCTTACCCCTAGAAATTCTGAAAAGGTATTTTCAGAAGGGGAAGGGCCTTAGGAATTTCACTTCTAAGTTCCCAGGCAATGCTGATACTGCTTGTCCAGGATCACACTTTGAAAACCACTGAACTAGGATATCCACACACAAGCCCATAATCCAAAGTATTCTGCCAAACTCCTAAGGAAATAAATAGTACAGAGATGTTATAAACAGAAGTTCAAGGCCACTTTCTTTTGGCTTGAAAAATATACTTGGAAAAAATTGCATTTTTACTAACATAGAAAATGTTGGTTGTCTATGTTATTCTTAATCGTTTGAAGTAACAATCCCACTTCTTACCACTTCTATCATGGATCAAGCAAGAGCACTTTTTATCTTTTTTTCTATTATGGACTGACTTAATAATATGGACAGTTTATATAAAGCCTACATATCTTTGAAGTTATTGGAAGAGAGCAGATGAATGAGATCAAGACCATCATGGGAAGTTACTTAAGCTTGGCTGTAGACAGTAAGAGAAAGTACTGCAGATTCTTAATACTAATCGTACGATAGGGAAGAAAAAGTATTAAAGTGAAAAAAAAAAATATACAATTTTTATTTATCTGGCTGTAACTAAACTATAGCAATTAGGAAAGAAGGTGCCAGCTGTTAATTACCCTCAACAACTAATGGCACTGTCTTCAGGATATTTTGAACTTGTCCCCATTAGAACAAGTGCAGAATTTTAGGTTTTATGATAAGAGGACATTTCCAATAGTTCTCATTTGTCTTTTCTACTTCCTAGTTTCAGGAGTACTGTTACTGCAAAGGCATTTAAGTCTTTTAAACCACTGGAAGTAGTCCACGAGTTTACCAACAGCTTATAAAGTGCTCCTCAGCAAGGTTCTAGGTACCCACGGTTGCCAGTTGTACAATCTGGGTCCCGAAAACAAAAAACTAAAACCAGATTTAAATAATAGCATTCATCTCTAGAGATGAATTCATGGGCGACTTCACACGTGTCTACACATTTTCTTGTGTTTTCCTGGCTTTTTTTACAGTGAGTATTTTTATTACCTTTACAATCAGAAAATACACAGTTTGTGTTTTGTAGAAGTACATGTGTGTTTTAAAAAATGAACCAGCTGTCTCCCAGTCCTTTCTGCCATTCCAAAACTTGTTTACTCTCTCAACAAACATACCCAGTCTGAGCTCCGTGAGTTCCAGGGCCCTCCGTCGCCGAGTTTGGGATGAAGTGTCCTTCCCTGGCTAGGAAGCCAGAGGCCAGGACTTACCAACCCGCGCTCGGCGTTCCCAGAAGAAGGCATCTCCACAGGGCCCCCCAGGCGTTCGGGGACGAGAGCACCCACCTAGACGGGGGCTTCAGGTTGTTCTTCCGGAGGAGTTCCTCTTCGTAGCGGAGCAGCTTCAGCTTCTCCACCAAGTCCTCCATCACCACGAACATGTGGTAGGCCGCGCCAGGCCCTCGCTCCACGACCACCTCTCCAGCCCCTTCGCCACGGGACCGAGGCACCCCATCCTCCAGGCCGGACGGCGTGACCACTGCCGCGGCGGCAGACATAGCAGAACAGACAGAAAGAGCCCACAGTGGGCTCGGGCCCACAGACCTCAGCGGCCTAGGCCGCCTAAGCCGCAGCAGCCAGGACCTCCGCGACCTGTAACCAGGCGACAGGAGGACAACCCGTCACCAGGGCAACTAGACTCCGCCTCCTTCCCGCCCTCCATGTTTCTTCCAAATTCCCTCCAACCACAACGGGCTTCCTCGATGACGTCACGCGGGCCACGTTCTCCGCTGCGGGGGTGTGGCCAGGAGATGGTCCCCGCCCCATAGGGCGTGGCGTCCGGCTCCGGGCTTCTTTCACCTCCTCCGCAGCGGCTTAAAGACCGGGGTGGGGGGAGTGTACAGGGCTTGTGTCTCGGTTCTCCTTGCCAGCTGACTCCTAGCTGGCTGGAGGCCCCTTGGATTTGGTGGTTACAAAGGCAGCTGGAGGGACATTGGGTCAGCTCGTAGCAGTTAAAAGATTAAAGGGAGATGAAGAAGCGTAGGATTGAAGACGACATTAGCCCCCTGATATCTTTCTCAAACCTTTCATAGTTGTAAAGATAACCTGTGTCATAGGTTTCACTTTACCTTAGGAGTTCCACCAAAAGTGTTTTGTCACAGACAGGATAAGTAAAAGCAGGGATTGGGAAGGATGGTTCTGCAAAAACAAGAATACCAAGCTCACATTCTGCTGCTTAATCTGTTTCAAATCCATTACATGTAGTAAAAACTTTGGGAATACTTTGTCAAATCCAATAAAATAAAGATTATCTTGAAAGGAATTTTCCTGCCTTATAGCTGTAAGTGTGGCTAAAGACAGGGTGTTGCTACTATATTCTGCAGCTATTGACCTAGAAAATGCAAGAAGTGGGATGTAACTGACCACAGATGTAGCCCAGCTTTTAAGAGATCTCTGATATCTTGTATCTGCCCCTAAAGAATAAAGAACCACGTTTTTTGACATAACTGAAATTTGAAATTCACCTGTAATATCTCTTTGTTAGAAAAATGAAAAAAAAAGCACACTTTTCATTTTAATCAGTCTTCAACGTTAACTTGTTTCTGATAATAAAAATATCAAAGTGAAAATTTAGAAAGGCAAATACCATTTTCCATTTAAAGTAGTACATAAAATCATTGATTTGTGTAGAAAATAACCTAAAATGGAAGCCTAGTGAGAATTTATTTTTAAATAAAGAACAAACATTGATTGCTGTTACAAGTCCTTAACCGGCTGCTTTAAATAAAAATGAATTTAAAAATTGGGTTTGACCCAACCCCACTGGGTCTTTCTCTTTCTTTGCTTTCTTAGAACAGTGATTGCCCCCTGTATATCCACCAAATGTGTGGGGCAGGGGTGTTTTTGGCACATCTGTATGACAGAGTAGTATTAAATAGATGTATGGCTTTTTATGTTTAAAAAAAAAAAAAAGAAAGCCCAGATATATGTTTTGAGGTACTTGGTTAACCAACAAATATCTTGTGGCTTTTAAAATGACTTACAAAAAGTTCTCAGGCTTTAGAAGTAAATTAGTTACACCCAGGGAGGTAGATGTTCTTAGGGAGCATGCTGCCTGCACAGGATGTTCTGACATTTTGGGGAAGTTGTATGACACATAGTGTGAAATAGTCACACATTACGTTTCCTTCCCATTTATGACATTGTTGCAGCCAGGCTTGAAATCAATATGAAAAATTATTCTTTCCCTTAACTGTGGAGAAGAACAAAAAAAAAAAAAAAAGAGTAAAATATAAAGTGTCCCCAGTAACTGTGGCACAAAGAGAATGAAAGAAAAGCCAAACTGTTCAGTACTGAATGTTTTCCCACAGTAAAAAAGTAAAAAATAATGAGAAAAAAACACTGAAATGTCATTTAGTTTTATAGGGCCCATGGATTATTTTTGCTGATTCCTTGTTTACCCATAAGAATTGGCAATACATCAAAAGGTCATTTCCTTGATAGGAGTTTTCTTCATGTATATGAGAAAGCACACTCAAAGTGTCTTCTGGCTGTCTGCCAACTGGAAGCTTTAGGGAGTATATTAGTATTTGTTTTTTGAAGAACTAGCTCATTCATTGACCAAAGAGTTAAAGTTTGAAGAGAAGGGAACATTGAGGTATGTTCATACTTCTTGTGAGGAATCTTAAGAGAAGTTTATCCCTGGTTGTACTATGCTGACCACTATCCTTAGCAGGGCTTCTGACTTCAACTTTTGTCTCTTGCAAACTATCTGTGAAGTGATTGGAGGGAATTTTTAAGACCCTTAAGATCGTCCTGTGAATCTCTGAAAACTAAATAGCATCCCAGTCACAGAGGATTTAAGCTAAATGGGTTTCCATAATGTTCAGCAAGTCTAGGGGTAAGAAGGAGGTGGGTTCAAAAGATGAAACAAGGCTTTCCAGTTCTATTCCAAATATAGAAGCAAGTCCTCCAAGAAGACTGGGCAAGCTTAAAGAACAAAGCTGTATTGTGTTACAAGTGTCTTAGTACTACCTATTGAAGATGTTACAAACTTAGAAAGCCACTGACGGGGTAAAACTTTATTGAAACTGTAGGGAGGAAAAACTTTACTGCTACTGTGCTTGGTTCTGTGGCTGGACCTGAGAATTAAACTGATATAAGATAGGTTAATGGGGGAAAATCGCACAAATTTTCTTCAATATTTTTACATGCAATATTTTTACTGGAGCCTTCATAGGAAAAATGAAAACCCAAAGAAGCAGTTAGGATTGAGAGCTTAGATGCTGCTTAAAAACAAAACAAAACAAAACAACAACAGTAGAGAAGTGACAAGATAAAAAGGGATTAAAGGAAGTCAACTTGGGTAAATTGTGGAAAATTGGCTAGGAAATAATGGGTAAACCTAATCAATGAGGATAATTTTAGTCGGTTGGTTTGTGCAGACCTAATTTAGCATCTATTTCTAGTCTCCAGTCATAAAAATGTTATTCTCTTCTTGGTACAGGAATGTCATTTTTCTCCTGGGAAACTTTATGACTTGCTTTTAGGTAGCAATGTTGCATTTCCTTCCCAAGTATGGTATTGGAAGCTTGGAGAGCCATTCTTGCATCCACTGTATTGCATGTGCCTTCATCTCAAAATTATCAGTATGTAAGAATGGCATATTTTGAGATGGCCTGTTCTAAACCCTATTCAACCTAATAAAAAGTTGTGTCTGTTGAAAATCTAGAAATAAAAATTCATATTTGTATGGGAAGCATTAGAAGTGATGCCTTATAAAGCATAACGACATCCGTTCTTCAGAACTATACTAACGATCATAGCCAGTGCACTGAGACACAAAATAGGAGGATTTCAGAAGGAGAAACTAGTGCAGATGATTCAAGAGAATCTATAGGGGCCAGCCACAGTGGCTCACTCCTGTAATCTTAGCACCCGTAACTCTAGGAGGCTGAGGTGAGTGGATTTCTTGAGCTCAGGAGTTTGAGACCAGCATAAGCAAGAGTGAGACCTGTTTCTAAAAAAAAATATATATATATATCCAGGTGTCATGGTGGGTGCCCGTAGTCCCAGCTACTTGGGAGGCTGAGGCAAGAGGATCGCTTGAACCCAAAAATCTGAGCCTGTATGATGCCACTGCACTTTACCCAGAGTGACAGAGTGAGACTCTATCTCAAAAAAAAAAAAAAAAAAAGAGAGAGAGAGAGAGAATCTATAGGCAAGCTATTTAGGCTCAACAAGTTTGGCATATATGAGATCCAAACTAAGGAAGAGTTTTTGGGGATAGTTAAACAAACAAACATCTCAGTAATCAATAATATGTAGCTCCCTGGTATAATCTTGTCCTTATCCATATGGAGAAATCATTAAATTTCACTGAAAGTTTTAGAAAACTTGAAATGTGAATACAATGTTTATGAATGAGAAAAATCAGTGTCTTTGCCCAATCTCTAAACTCAGTAGTTTCAACTACAATTCCAGGAGAGTTGATCCTGAAATTCATATGTAAGAGTAAATTTTAAAGGAGTATGAGGAAAGAACCATAAGATCAGATAACATGATTCCCAATAATGATATCACAAGAATAAATAGAAGATAGCCTGAACCAGGCAAGCTTTTCTATGGAAATGCAGTATACAACAGAGTTGGTATTACTAACTAGTGAAAAAGAATAAACTGTACTCAAAATATTATTAAAACTATGGGTTATCATTGTGGAAATAATATTATGTTTCTGATTTCCATCATGTAAATATGAAATATTTTTAAAATGTGTAGAAGAAAACATAGTATCTTTAACCTCCAATGTAGGAAAAGATTTCTTAAAGGAAATAAAGAACAAATTTTAAAAGAGAAACTCATCAAAAATTAAAAACCCAGATAAAAAATATAATAGGAGGGCAGTGCCTGTGGCTCAGTGAGTAGGGCGCCGGCCCCATGTACCCAGGGTGGCGTGTTCAAACTGAGCGCCAGACAAACTGCAACAAAAAAATAGTGGGGTGTTGTGGTGGGTGCCTGTACTCCCAGCTACTTGCGAGGCTGAGACAAGAGAATGGCCTAAGCCCAAGAGCTGGAGGTTGCTGTGAGCTGTGATGCCATAGCACTCTACTGAGGGCAACAAAGTGAGACTCTGTCTCTAAAATAAAAAAAAAAAAAAAAATGGGTTAGTCTCCAGGATACACAAATAGATCACTGCAAAGCTGCTGTGTCAGGCACAGAGGATTTTGGGTGTGTTTTTCTAGGTCAGAGTTTCTTGGTCTAGGTACTGTTGACATTTTAGGCTGGATATTATTTGGTGTGGGGCAGGGGGCTGTTCTGTGCATTATAAGATGTTTAACAGCATCCCTGGCTCCTATCGGCTAGATACCAGCAGACCAACCCTTAGTGGCAACAACCCAAAGTGTCTTCAAACATTATCAAAGGGTCTGTGGGTGTCAAAACAGGCCTAGTTGAGAACCACTGCTCTAAATGCATGAGCTGAAATTGCAAATGCCTTTATAAGGATCAGGCATATGGACTTAAATAAGTGATGTATGTGAGGGAACTATGGGTAACTAGAAAACTCACACAAACTCAAGGAGGGAGCATTTTTTTTTCAGGTAGTAATTCAGCCTGAATTTGCCATGTGTTCTGATTTTGCAAGAATTTGAAACTGGATTTGTATGTTATTGTGAAATATCAGCACTCTTGAGGGTGATTCTTCTGCACAGAAAATATTTCAGGGATATGTTAGTTGTTAAAGATATTTGATTTATTAATGCATTAAAGTTTAAAATTGAGAAGACTTTTTCTGGATTTTTTAGTTTGATATTCCCATTTCATTTAGTTTATCAATATAGTAAATTTATTACAGTTCAGCTTAAGGGGAAGTTTACAACTTAAATTCCTGTAGAAATATTAAATTATTCATAAACTTGTTACATTTGCTTTAATATTGTCTGAAAAACTATTCCATATACTGATAAATCTCCTAAATCCAAAAGAAAAAAAAATTAGAGGAGGAGAAGGGATTAAGTTCTGTTAAGCATTCCAATACTGTCTGTAAATGCAGATTTCAATGTAAAATCCAAAGTCTAAGTTAGTCAATTATACACTATTAAGGAGAATCACATGTCAATCTGTTTCTGTAATAGGCCGAATTTTCAACTGTTAGATACTTAAAATATAAATACACACAAATTGTCCTCTAATGTAATTATTCCTGCGCTTGACATTACTGTACTTAATGTCACAACTTTTCAGGATTAACATATAGTCAGCCTGGAAAACAATCATCATCCCAAACTGAGACTGAAGTTTCTCATCCAATGTACCAAGAAAGTCTTGGGCCAAATGTAGAAGAGGTTTTTATCCAAAACTCCAATGGGAAACACGAAGTCCTAACTTGCTATAACTCCCTAACTTAGGGAAGTGGTTTTGTAAGCCTATTGCCTCGGTTTACTTCCTTCACCAGCTCCTCTCTGCTAATGGAAATCTTTTAACCCTGTTAAGATTATATAGTTAACTGCTTTAGCTAACTTTGACTCACAAGATGGATAAATGCCATCCAATTATATTGTACATATATTGAGTTTTTCTTGGCTCCATAGTCCCATTTTCCTGGGAGAGAAAACATATGTATGAAATGTAGTTTACTGCCCCTGTGTAGATGAGGAGGATGATTATTTAAGAGTTTTGAGTAGGTGTTGGGGATGGGTGGGGCAAGTGAATGATGTTCAATTTTGCATCTTGGTGTTCTGGCAATCGTGTAGAGAAGGGACTGACTATGGGAAAGTTCAAATTGATTCAGAAGGCAATTTGAAGAGTTAGATGAAAAATAGTCCTAAATGGGATTGCGTGGCCATTACAATGGTGAAAATATGAGAGTTAACATATTTTTAGGAAGCTAATTTAGCAGGATGTGTAACTGGCACCATGAGATGTTCTCTGAGGCATGCATGGCACTGCATACGAAGTTGTGGCTTTTGTACCGCTGCCTCACTGGAAGTTGTGAGCTTCCCCAGACATCTGTGGCTTAGTGGCTCCTGTTGGCCAAGGGTAATTTTCCAGAAAAAAGACCAGCTATAAATGCTGAACAGTTAATACTCATAGCATCTGGGAGGGGGTACATCAGCTTGATAAAAGAGGAATCAGGGCAAGCACCAACGGCTTTTGCTACAATAGTTGACATTAAAATGCAACTCTTCCAAATACATGGGATAGGTACTGAAATAGCAAGCATGATTAAAAAAGTTTAAAAAAGGTATAACCCATATAAACAGCATATAGTAACTCTGCAAATATTGAAACATTCAGCCTACTTTCCTAATAAAGAGTTCTGTTCTGGGTTGGCGCCTGTGGCTTAAGCAGCTAAGGTGCCAGCCACATATACCTGAGCTGGTGGGTTCGAATCCAGCCCGGCCCACCAAACAACAATGATGGCTGCAACCAAAAAATAGCCAGGCATTGTGGTAGGTGCCTGTAGTCCCACCTGATGGGGAGGCGGAGGCAGGAGAATCGCTTGAGCCGAGGAGTTGGAGGTTGCTATGAGCTGTGCTGCCACGGCACTCTACCCAGGGTGACAGCTCAAGGCTCTGCCTCAAAAAAAAAAAAAAAAAAAATATATATATATATATATATACACATATATATATAAATAAGAGTTCTGTTCCATCATATATGTCAGTAACCTTTGATTTGATATATATGAGTCCTAACAAGAAAGATTGATATGATCTGTGACAATTTTGAAGGTTAAATAGAAATTGGTTTATTTTTCAAGGGTTAGATTTAAAAGATTCATTTTATAGCCTGGGACAGCATTTTTCCCTTGAGGAAAAATTAAATTTGGACAGAGAGTAGAGCTAACAATAAATGTCATAGGAGAAAGCTCTCTTAATGGGACACCCTAGAACTTAATAAAAGCAAAATCTGCTAGATGCTATTGCCTGGAGAATTATTATACCTTTGTGGTTACAACTCTGCATCTCAGCACACAGTACGCCAGACACTGTGATGGTCTGTTTCACAAATGATTATTGGCATCTTATCTTGAGGTTTTGAAAACTGTTGCCTAACCCATTCCATGGTAATAAAATGTTAAATCTGAATGCCTTATTTTGATTTCTGGCTCCTTAGTGAAGATGAATTTCTATTCCACACCTTTACATTTTCCTTCAGAAATAGGAAAAGGGATCCATTCTGCCTTTGCATCTAGGGAAATTTTGATGAGAGAACATCTTTTTCCCCCTCTTTCTGAAGGTGAAAGTAGGAAAGCCCAAACCAAAAGAACCAGAGAACAAACTGATAGATATAGATCATTGCTTTTCAACCTTTTTTATCTCATGGCACACTTGAATCACCTATGGCACACTTAAATTATGCTGATTTTTAAAAAAGAGTTAAAAAAGAATATATTTACTGTGCTTTGAACATCTTTCATTTTTTCTTTTTTTTTTTATTGTTGGGGATTCATTGAGGGTACAATAAGCCAGTTACACTGATTGCAATTGTTAGGTAAAGTCCCTCTTGCAATCGTGTCTTGCCCCCATAAAGTGTGACACACACCAAGGCCCCACCCCCCTCCCTCCCTCTTTCTGCTTCCCCCCCCCATAACCTTAATTGTCATTAATTGTCCACATATCAAAATTGAGTACATAGGATTCATGTTTCTCCATTCTTGTGATGCTTTACTAAGAATAATGTATTCCACTTCCATCCAGGTTAATACGATGGATGTAAAGTCTCCATTTTTTTTAATGGCTGAATAGTATTCCATGGTATACATATACCACAGCTTGTTAATCCATTCCTGGGTTGGTGGGCATTTAGGCTCTTTCCACATTTTGGCGATTGTAAATTGAGCTGCAATAAACAGTCTAGTACAAGTGTCCTTATGATAAAAGGATTTCTTTCCTTCTGGGTAGATGCCCAGTAATGGGATTGCAGGATCAAATGGGAGGTCTAGCTTGAGTGCTTTGAGGTTTCTCCATACTTCCTTCCAGAAAGGTTGTACTAGTTTGCAGTCCCACCAGCAGTGTAAAAGTGTTCCCTTCTGTCCACATCCACGCCAGCATCTGCAGTTTTGAGATTTTGTGATGTGGGCCATTCTCACTGGGGTTAGATGATATCTCAGGGTTATTTTGATTTGCATTTCTCTAATATATAGAGATGATGAACATTTTTTCATGTGTTTGTTAGCCATTCGTCTGTCATCTTTAGAGAAAGTTCTATTCATGTCTCTTGCCCATTGATATATAGGATTGTTGGCTTTTTTCATGTGGATTAATTTGAGTTCTCTATAGATCCTAGTTATCAAGCTTTTGTCTGATTGAAAATATGCAAATATCCTTTCCCATTGTGTAGGTTGTCTCTTTGCTTTGGTTATTGTTTCCTTAGCTGTACAGAAGCTTTTCAGTTTAATGAAGTCCCATTTGTTTATTTTTGTTGTTGTTGCAATTGCGATGGCAGTCTTCTTCGTGAAGTCTTTCCCCAGGCCAATATCTTCCAGTGTTTTTCCTATGCTTTCTTTGAGGATTTTTACTGTTTCATGCCTTAAATAATTTAATTAATGATCTTTAAAAATTTTGCAGGATACCATTCAAATATCACTGATCTAGATAGAGATTAGAATTTTCCTTTTTTGCAAAAACTTGCTTTTTGCCAGAGAGACTATTTTTGAAGATTTTTTTGGCACAACAAACCCTTGAGGACATATTATGTGTTAAGCACTGGGCTTGGGCATGATGGTACAAAGACTGGTGCCCATGTCCAAATGGCTCATACTTTTTAATGTGGAGACATAAGTACCGGCCAATGGAAACAGAGTTTGAGAGGTAAGTACAATGTTTTGAAAAAAGGCTTTCAAGACTTCTCTTATCTCACCCCTCTACCAAATGGTTGTTCCTCCTCTGTACCCATATAACCTATCCTTCTTTTCTTAGGAGTCTCATTTTTCTTCTATGTTCTGAAGGATCAGGAAGAATTAGGCAGGAGAAATCAGTAGGAGAAGCATTATCTTTGAGGTGGATCTCTTGGCTGGACAGGCAGACTTTAGCGTACAGGTGATGGCTCTTGTCTTTTGTGTCTAACGTGGCACTGATGCCCTTTTGCCTTTTGGTAGGTGTGCAAAGGCATGAGTTGACTCTGCCTAGGAACTTCAATATGGAGTCTGCCATACATATGAGATCTGACAATTATGTTTGCAATCTCATCCTAGAAAAAGTGCTACATACTTCACTGCTGAATATCACTATGGTCATGTTTGAAGTACTCTCTTTGGCCATCTGATGACCATAGTGGTATTCAGCAATAAGACATGTAGTACTTTTTTCTAGGATGAGTTCTTGAACTTAATTGTCAGACCTTATATGACCACAGCTCTGATAACCATTCCAGAGAAAGAATTTCAAAATTGCTTTGAAGGGTGGACTAGGATGTAGTGTTGGTGCATAGCTTCCCAAGAGGAAAACCTGGAAGGTGCCTGTAGTGATATTCAGCAATGAGGTAGGTAGCACACTTTCTAGGATGAATTCTCAAACTTAATTATCTGACTTCATAGTCAGATATTTCCAGAATCTGGAAACAAAATATCTATATAATACAAATTCTAATCAGAATGTGGGGCGGTGCCTGTGGTTCAAAAGGGTAGGGCGCTGGCCCCATACGCCAGAGGTGGCGGGGTCAGGTCCAGCCCTGGCCAAAAACTGCAAAAAAAAAAAAAAAAAAAATTCTAATCAGAATGTATTTAAGTTCATTCCAACAAACTTACTGCAAAATAGCCTTACATCAGAAGCATAAACTAAAATTATTTTATGACTTTCTAACAACTTGTAATTTTCCCTAGTTCCTTTGCTTGATCTACATGCCCAGTATACATTTTTTTAAATTATAACTATAAACTTCACCAGAATACTCATACACTTCATGAAAGACTTTTTTTCCTTCTCCCCAGTACCCCAAGGCAAAGAGCATGGATTTATAATAGTAACTTTCTGAGGAAGAGTAGAAACTCAGTTATATGTAGACTGTGTGGTTATCTAAGCTCCTAAGAAAGTGATATTGTCCCCCTAGTACGTGTATACCTATAAAGTAGAACTGATGACAACTACCCTTTTACCCTATAGAATGTTGTACAATAAATAGCTGACCATTTAATGGCCCATTCTTTCTCTATTAATGTGTACGCTTGTGCTATGTTTCAAATGACTGCCACTTCTAAAAGTCATTTTTGAAATTTAATTGCCATTGTAGGGGTATTAACAGTGGTGATTAGGCCATAAATGCTCCATTATCATGGTGGAATTGGTGCAAAGTCAGTCCCATTTTGTGTGTTGTGAGGACACACCAAGAAGATCCCTGTCAGCACCTTGATTTTGGACTTCCCAGCCTCCAGAACTGTCAGCCAATAAACTTTGTTTATTAGAGAGTACCCAGCCTCAGGTATTCTGTTTATACCAGCACAAAATCAACTAGGACAACTTCTTTGGTTCATTTCAAGACATCAGACTTCAGTAGATCTCTGCTTATTATGATGCCTCATAAAAATGTTTTTGTTGTTGTGACTTTAAAGTAAGATTTAGTCTTTGGTAGAACAATCTCTTTCTTTCTCGCAGTCTTCTTGAATACCGTGCATTTATTCTTCCAGGTGAATTTCAAATTTATCTAATGTCAAAATATATAGTCTAAGCTTTTAAAATAATATTTAGTTTACCCTCCAACGATACAACACACACTATTCGAATCTCTTGTTGGGTTAAAAAAACATCACTGAAAAACTATTTTCTATTTTTAAACTGAAAATTTATTATAAATCAGAAATACTTGCTATTTTCCTTATGCTAGTAAGCTTGCACTGTTGAGTATGAAAACTTCATATTTTACTGTCTGAAGGTAAGAATAGACTATTACACTGTGAAAGATTTTAATCTCCTCAGCTTCTTGGAAGAAGAATAATACTTCTGAAATAGGGAGGGGAGAGCTTTTGTAAGTAAAATTAGAAATGCCTCAGAGGATCTTGTTCTTTCAAAGGAAACACCAACTCCTTTTATAAAATTAAAAGCAAAAGATCTTTATTCTTGCTTGGAATACAATGATGGCTTCCTTATAGTTTTCCCTCCAGATCTGGTCCTCTTTCATTTTTTTTGTCTGCATTGTTCCCAAAGTCATCGTTCTAAAATGCAAATGTGGATGTGCCAGTGTCCTACTTGACATCCTTACAGGGTTCCCCTATTTTGAACAATATCCAGATTTCTTAGCTTGCTGTAGAAGCCTCCAGGGACAGTCAGGCCTTGAGAGGCTTGAAGCTTATTCAGTTGGGGGAAGCCATCATTTTTGAATAAGAAGAAATACAAAATTTTGAATTCAAAAATCAGCTATCATACATCAGAAGGGACTATACCATCGAACTTCTTTGAAGCTTAAATTGCACTAATCTCCTAGAATGTCTGCCTCTACTAAGGGAATTATATTATCATCTCCAATGACTTGAGGTTACTAAATTAGTGAATAGTGACTAAGATAAAGTAAGATGAAATTGCTTACTGCTCAGAGATCTCTGACTAGAAGTCAAGACATAGATAGCTGCATATGGCCAGGATGCCAGGGTGATTCTTCCTAACACAAGACAGAGATGCTGATCCTTTCTTTTTTTTCCTCACTTATCTTAGGCTTTTTAAACATATTTTTAAAATTTCAGAATATTATTTGTATATACACAATTTGCATTTGTTTATTTTAAGTCAAAATTATAATTGTCCCTTTTACCCAGCATGTGTGCATTGTGCTAGCTAGGTGTGAATTAAACCAATTCCTCCTCCCCCTCTAACCTGCTTGATTACTGTTGAGTTTTACTTCCATATGGGCACATATGGGTGGATGGACTAGTTCCAATTCAGTATTGAATACATGTGGTGTTTTTTTCCATTTTTATGATACTTAGAAAAATAGTCTCTAATTCATCCAGGTTGTTATAAAAGATACTAAATTACCACTTTTTATGGCTGAGTACTACTCCATGATTACACATACCACATTTTATCAATCCAATCATATGTTAATGGCCACTTGGGTTGTTCCCACATCTTTGCAATTGTGAATTGTGCTGCTATCAACATTCTAGTGCAAGTGTCATTTTGATAAAATGTCTTTTTTTTTTTTCCTTTGGGCTGAGCCTTTTCTTGTAGTCACCATGACAGAGAATATTAAGCCCATACTTTTCAGACTAGATTGTTTTCAAATAGGTTAAATTTTGACCCTTAAATTACTTAATTAAATAAAATTAGTTAAATTACTTCCCTATGACTTGAGATTACAACTCTCTATCCAGGCAGCAACTAATTCCCTTCATTAATCCTTTACTATTTATAAAGGATTTAAAAGGATATAAAAAAATTGATATTATTTATAAATATTATAAATTTACATAATTTATTTAATTTATTATCTTCCTATCTAGCCCAGTCACAATTCCTAGTGATATTTTAATGGTGGCTGATTGGATTCTATATCTCTTATACCTTTGTTTGGCTCTTGGTCAACACTGCTAAAGTAATGCTAATGGCACCTATGATTAACCTCCTCACACCAGAGGAGGAGTGTGGTTTCTCCCTATTGAGATTATAGAGGATTCAATGATAGACTTGCTACACATATTCTATCATCATTTTTTTCTTCCCTTTATAACCATCCTCTCTTTTTACTGTAAATTTTGGCCCTCTCCTTTATTTCTTCTAGCACAATTGTCCTCACCTATGGCCCACAGGCCCTGTGCAGATTGTTTGAGGACTGTTTTGTTCATCTGTGGTGTTGGATATCATGAACAGTATGCACTGACCTTTTTTTTTGTTCTTATCACCTTTTATTAGTGTTTTTGCATTCAATGTGTGGCCCAAAGCAACTCTTATTCTTCTAATGGCAGAAAAGAAAAAATGTTGGACACTCCTGCATCTAGAGCATCTTTCTAAAAATGTGCAATGAGTTTTCATTCCTGTAACTTTTCTCTAAGTATCTATGTTAGGCTGGGTCCTTCAAGAAGCAGGGGCTGAAATGGGATTAGATATGCAAAAATTTTATTAGGCTAAATTCCAGGGATAGAAAATGAAAAGAGAACTGGCCAAAGCTGGGATCATGGTCAGACCCTGATGCAAGAATGACCTCAAGTGAAGAGTAAAGAGAAAGAAGTTTGGTGGAAATGCTTGCTCTGTGCTGCTGTACAGCCTAAGGACCTTACTTAAAATTGAAGCGTTCTGCACCACCCTGCATATGGGCAGGGTCAATATTCTTAGGTTTGGCTTATATTACCCCCAGCAGCCAAAGAGACCTTCCAAATATGGCAAATGCTGTACTTTTTTCTTTGTGTGGGGATGCAAGATATAGCAGTTGTCTTTTATTTTGGAGGGATTGTCTTAGCATGTCTCTGATCACTGAAGTCACTGGCACCTGACTCTGTTGATTTTTTATCCTCTCCAGTGTATGTGTCTTACCAGTGCCTCCAGCATGTTAATCACCTCTTGCTTCCACTCAATCAGCATCATGTCATGGATGTAATGGTTCAGTGTGATATTGCATGGGATATCCTGGAGGCCTCTTTGGACTCTAATGACCAAAGGACAGGCCAGTTAACATAGCTTTGAGGGAAAATTTAAATGGATATTATCTGTCCATGTGATGCAAACTCTTTCTGATTCTGTTTTATGGCCAGTAGTAAATAGAATGCATTCTCCATATCAGTGGATGCATATTTTATATTTGAGACCATATTAATTTTATCTGTTAACTATAGTATGCCAGGCCCAGTAGCTATAATCTAGGATACTTCTTGGTTGACTCTGTAATCATCTATAGTCATTCTCCAGGAGCCATCTGGTTTTTTGAAGGGGCCAGAGTAGCAAATTGGAATTAAGATAGGAACCACCATTCATGAATTCTTCAGATTTTTAATGCTGTCACACATTTTGGCCATGCCATTCCAGAGGATACTATATTGTTTTTGATTTACTTCTTGGGGTGGCAGTTTTCCATTTGGCTGTTCTTGCTATGACATCTATTACTCCACAGGCCACTTTGAAATAACAGGGGCCAGATGGTAGGGGACCAGGGTATATTCTACATATCAAATATATCCATTTGAAGATTTGAATCATGTACACAAGGACTATTATCAAGGAACATGTTGATATGGTGTGGCAGAGCCTTTCTTTCTAGGGGCTCAGCTTTTCTTTAGTAAACAGGTTATAAATGTGAAAATGTGTCTGGTTTGGGAACCAACTAAGTCAGCAGTTCTCAACCTGTGGGTCATGACCCCTTTGGACTGCATTAAAGGTTCGTGGCATTAGGAAGGTTGAGAACCACTGGACTAAGTAATTTTGACTTTATGGGGCTACCACTCTCAGCATCCTGCGCCTCCATTCTTGTCTTTATTTGGTTGTAGTGTTAAGCAGTCCCTTGTTAACTGTGCATCTGTTTTGCCCCTAGGGACACAAAACTCTATTAACTATCTCTGCAATTCCCTGTGGGTCAAGCAACCTCAGCTGTCCTTTAGTCTTGCCAGTCATGATGTTAATTACAGCCTCCTGGCTCCTGACAGTAAGCACTACCATCTGGCCCCTGTTATTTCAAAGCCCATCATCTTCATGGGTGATTATCAGCCCAGTTATGTGAAACCTTCTGGTATCTTCATCCCTAGCTTGTAGAGGAAGCCATCGCTGAATTCCTTAGTGGGGCCAATACTCCCATCACCAGATCATTCCCAATGGCCTTGGTGAACAGTGTACTTTCCAGGCTCTTCTGAGGAACGCAGTCTTCTGCTGGGTTTTCTGGCCTTATATTATATGTTTATTCCACATGCCTGCTTTTCTCAGTCTCTTAACTCCTTTGTCTACCTTCTACAAGGGCACCTTGGACATTTCCACTTTGAGGGTTAGTCAGGCTTCTAAAAGCCACCTCAGGATCTTAAACCCTGGGTCTCAAGAAAGTGTCCCCAAGCCAATGAATTTCTTTCTTATTCAGTTGTACTTTTTGGCACTTTTGATCAAACACTTTAAAAATACACTCCCAGCGGTGATTCCCAAAAATCCACTCCCAGGGGTAATTCCCTCACTCCTGCTCATATGTGCCAGCTTGTTCATGAAATTCTTAGGTGTAGAGTCTCCTTCCTTCTTACAAGGAAAGAATGAGTCTCTTTCCTTCTTACATCCCCTGCTGGGTTAACCTGGGACTTAACCCTAATTATTGGTTACTGGCCTGGCAGCTAGGAGACCTAGTAAGCATTGCCTTTGAGCTGTTGCTTTGTGGGGTGAGACTTCTGCTGTGCTGGGAAATGCTGCCAAAGTTGTAGTTTGCATCAGGGAGGAGTTGGCTACCTCTGCTGAAACCACAGGGTCTTGAAGATTGCAGAATCAATATCCTCAGGATATCCAGTCAGATACCTCTAACTTTTTCAGGGTTTGGTGTTTGCTCCACCAAGACTCTGACCTTTACACAACTGACCCCACTTGGCTGAGCATTGAAATGTCTCCAAACTACTTCAGAATTGTCAGACTTCTAAAGGGGGAGCTTAGGGTAAGTAAACATTTCAGGGAGCAAGGAACATCTTTTATGATAGCCTCTGCTGTACTGTATTGGGCACAATAGTCACAGACCACCCAGTTTCTTGGAGGAGGGAGAAGTAGCAGATAATTTTGTGGCAATTCTTTTAAAGTGACAACAACCAGCCAGCAGGCTTCCTGTAAGGAACATTGTTAGAAAATCTGAATTCATTGCTTCTAAGCTCTGCTGCCATTGCTTATCATTAACCCCCTTCAACTTGTATTGAATGTAAAAGTTTTGCATTGTGTTACCTATTTACTTCTATTTCAGTCTTCCTTGTTACCCTTGCACCTGGTCCATGGGAGCTTAATAGGCCTTCAATTAACTGTTCTTCCATTAAATCAACTTTGGGTAAAAAACTAACATATATATACATTTATGTGCATATGTATACAATAGTGTACAATGTAGAATAATAGAATTCAAAGTTCATGTGGTTCACATTTTCCCATAAGAGCTAAGTCTTTGAGCTCTCATCTAAATTAAATCCAGGTTGATGAAAACCAGGAAAAATTCAAATAACACATTATAGGGAGCTGTCTTGGGATTCCTTCTTTTTCTGAGGTGGTTGATAAACATTTCAACTATAGTCTGGCATGTATTAATAATTCCAAGTAATAAAATCCAGATTTGCCTCCCAAAATGGCCTTTCCAAACTGAGAGTTAGGGAACTGAGCTCCTGCCCAAAGCAATTAAATGGCCTTTAATAGGTAACTAATGGTTTCTGAAGGGTATTCTCGATGTAATCAAGAATAATATGGTCACCGTAAGAGAACTATAAGAAAGTTGGTTAGAATGACAGTACATTGTCCTGAAGGACATTCAGTACAATTCTTTAGGCTCTTAATAATCATTTTTCTCTCTAAAAATCTTACCAATATGTAAATGAGTGTTGATATAGGATGGATTAAAGTATTTAATTTCTATCCGCACAGTGGTTAAAATGCAAAGTAACAGAAGAAGCAAAGGGAAATGGATGAGGCTAAACCAAAATACATCTTATGGCTGTATGTCAAATTGCCCTTGAGTTTGTTTAATCTCCATGTGATTTATACATGAAGAGCTAGTTAATTTGTGATATTGTTTAGAGAACTCAGAGGTATCAGAGTGAAGCCACTTTTTTCCAAAGTAAAATGAGTTGGGAAGATAAGAATACCTACCATTTAAAATAAATTGGCTCGGGGACTAAATAAAACTCAGGACAAAGCTGTATCACAAATGAAATCCTTATGGGAAACTTAGCTTAGACCTATCAATAAATATAAAATTCTCATTTAGTTTTGTGCAGCAATGGATATCATTTATTTATTTTGATTTTTCTGTGACAATTTTCATGACTTGGTAATTTAAGAAATTTGCAGAATTTTAAGGAGAAAACAGATTTTTTTTATTTTTCTTTTGAGACAGAGTCTGACTTTGTTGCCCATGCTAGAGTGCCAGGGCCTCAGCATAGCTAGCAGCAACCTTAAACTCCTAAGTTCAAGTGATCCATCTGCCTTAGCCTCCTGAGTAGCTAAGACTGGAACTACAGGTGCCCACCACAATATCCGGCTAATTTTTCTATATTTACTAGAGACAGGGTCTCAGTCTTGCTCAGACTGGTCTTGAACTCTTGAGCTTAAGCAGTCCTCCTGCCTTGGCCTCCCAGAGGGCTAGGATTACAGGCATGAGCCACTGTGCCCAGACAGAAAACAGACCTATTAAAGAAAAAAAAAAAAGCTTTTCTACTAATCCATGCTTTTTATCATTGACTTAATAAAGCAAAAGTTTTGCCTTGAATTCACAGAATCCAATTATTGGACTTAGGCCTGTGATTCTTGAAGACTGGTAGGATTACACCAGGATCTTTCTTGCATTACCCTTATTTTGTATTCAGACGACAACAAGGCAAAGTGGCCTGCTTTTTCCCTGCTCTCCCACTTCACTTCTGGCAGAACTGATCAAAGAGAGAACATATATGTGGAGACAGGAGATAGGTCTTTCACTTTGCCTTAGCACTCTATGGCTAGAAATCTCAAAATAATGGTGAAAGGTCCTATGAAGCTAGAAAGATCTGGCTGGGTATCTATCTCCTAATTCCATGAGTTATGGGGAAGGGAAAGCAGGACAGTTATCTCTGAGATCAATTAAGGCTACAAAAATAAAGCTAAGATGCTTTCAGTTTGAGAAAGTCATTGAATTTACCTGAGTATTAAGAGACCACAATCATTTGGCATCTATTCAGAAATACATGTATTTCAAGATACCTGTTTGTTATCAGTAGTTTCTAGCTATATCGTCATTGTAATTAACTGAGAATTAATCCTTTTGGTACCAAAATTAACATTTGATGGCAATCTTCTTAAGCATGTGCTATAAGTGATCCTGGTCTATTGAAAGCTGGTTCAACAAACAGCAATTGTGCGGCTGCTGTGCAGGCTGCCATCTCTTAAGAAGAAGGCAGGACTCGGGTGTTTGGATGGAGCCTGTACATCTATGCGTTTAAAATCTGAAATGCAACTTGGAGTCTTATCTTCCTCTGAGGAAAGTGACTGCTTCTATCTTGCATCTTGTTGCTATGGATAAGAATTCAGAACTACTTTTTTTCTTTTTCACTGACTACTGCTTGTCGGATTAACTACACTGTCCTGTGACATTTTGCAATGTGAATTTTCCTCCCTTCATTTTGCAGTGAATTATCACTTCACTGCATCCATCTGAGGCTTCCTCTTCCTATTAATACCGTTCTACCAAAGAGTTTTCTCTTTTATTAAGAGGAAATAAAATCAAAATTAAGCGATTCTGCCTGTATCACTTGATTTTTTAAGAAATCACATTCTTCCAGCAGTGAGGTCTGTTCTGTCTTTATTGCTGCCTTCTGCAAACCTAGCTACAATGTCCTGATGCAACTCTTTATTGTTTCTTGTTATCCTGTTCTCTGAAGCTGAGTTGCTGAATTCAGCCACATGTTTCTCTTTTCTTTTTTTTTTTTTTTGTAGAGACAGTCTCACCTCATCGAGTGCCGTGGCGTCACACAGCTCACAGACCTCCAAATCCTTGGGTCTAAGTGATTCTCCTGACTCAGCCTCCCAAGTAGCTGGGACCACAGGCTATTTTTTTGTTGCAGTTTGGCCGGGGCTGGGTTTGAACCCGCAACCCTCGGCATATGGGGCCAGCGCCCTACCCGCTGAGCCACAGGCGCCCCCCATTTGAAGTGACTCGGATGCCAGCGTTTAGTTCTAGCTTCCATCAGGCCTGAACCTTCTTTCGCAGTAACAGACTATCTGGCATGTGAATGCTCGGAATGTTTTGAAATACACCTTTCTTATATCCGGCACATTTTTTTCACAATGTGCTTGACATTCTTTTCTTTGATTGTAGATTCTGAGGTGTTTTCATTTTCTCCCAAAGTTTCTACTACTTATATTTCAACAAGTGTTAATTTATGTTCGTCAGAATTAAATTAATTCAAGGGGAATAAATACTTTCTTCCAAACAAGCAGCTTTTAAAAAATCCTGCTTCATCCTTTTCAGAAGGATTTATCAGGCAAATCAAGAATTTTAGAGTATTTGCTTCTTTTATTTAATTTTCCCTCTAGAGGAGGAAGCATTTTTATAGTAATAGTCAACTCAGACAAGGTTTTATGTAAATAGTATTTTTATTAGTTTCTGTAATAGGAAAAAATTGGAATCAACTAGCATATCCACTGGTACATAATTAATATGTCATTGTGCATATGAGTGCTCATTTAGGCAACATTGAAAAAATGTTTTAAGATATTTAATGACATGGAAAAATACTCATGCCATCAAAAAGTAGGACTGCAAATTGTTTAAATAGTACGATGTCAGTGCACTAAAAATATGTGCCTCCAAAAAATCAGATTAATCATGTTAAAAACAGTTATTCTATTGTGATTATTGCATTATCTGTTCCTTTTTCTAATTTTCCAAAGTGTTTATAATCGTGTACGTACTGTAAGATAGTATATATAAAATACTATATAATACTATAAAAATAAGGAAAATATTAGATAATTTTTATCATTTACATGCCTCTTAATGGATATTGGCCCAGCTGGGCTTCTCATTTTTATATTTTGTTCTTGAATCTGTTTAATAATTACTTGTCAAGTGTAATACAGATGACTGAGGAAGCGGTTTCTTGGTAAGTAATTGTTCTGATTCTCCTTTATGATAGCATTTGAGTACTTATGTGCTGGCACAGTGCCAAGTTCAAAGCACAAGTGCTTCATATATCTAATGTAGAAACTACCTCACTTAAGCCTTAAAATACTGTGTTTGTGTCGATGAGAACACTGAAGCTCAGATTGCCCAAGGTCACACAGCTAGTATGTAGTGGAACGTAACTGACTTAAGGTCTCTGCTGAAAAAGCCAGGATCTTCCTGCTACAAAGTGGTCACCATACTTTTTCCATGCCCTAGTATTTGGATAATGTAAGAGCCCCTAACAAAATTATTTGTGTATATGATAAAACTCTTCCATTCTACAGCTCTTCAATGAGATTATTTGATTGAATTAAACTTCCTATTTTGAGATGATTATTATTTCTTACAACTACATGTGAAATCAACAGAGTGAGAGCTGTACACTTCACCCAGTATACCCTACTGGTAACATCTTGCAAAACTATGGTACATTATCATCACTAGGATATTGATGATATTGACATAGTCAAAATATACAGCATTTATATCACCACAAGGGCCTCCCTTATTGACCTTTTATAGCCACATCCACCTTTCTCCTCATCCTGCTTGATGCTTGGCAACTACTAAGATGTTCTCTGTGCATAATTTCTCATTTAAAAAATGTTATATAAATAGAATAATACAGTATGTAACCTTTTGATATTGGCTTTTTAAACTCAACCAGATTCTCAGGAGATTCATTCAGGTTGTTGTATGTAGTGATAGTTGGTTCTTTTGTAAGTAATTGCCAAACTGTATCACAAAGTAACTGTACCTTTTTCTATTCTCACCAGTTATGAAGGAGAATTTCTATTGTTTCATATCCTTGCCAGCAATTGATACTGTTTGGTTTTGTTTTTTAAATTTTAACTGGCTAAGTGCAGTGTGGTTCATGCCTGTACTCCTAGTACAACTTTGGGAGGCCAAGGCAGGAGGATTGCTTGAGGCCAGGAGTTTAAGACCACTCTAGGCAACACAGTGAGACCCTCATTTCTACAAAAAGAAAAGTTAAAAATTTAGCTAGGAGTGACAGTGCATGCCTGTCGTTCCAGCTACGCAGGAGGCTGAGACAGGAGGATGGCTCAAGCCCAGTAGTTCAAGGCTGCAGTGAGCTATAATTGTGCCACTGCACTTCAACCTGATAACAGCGCAGACCCTATATCAAAAGAAAAAAAAATGTTTTTAGCCATAATAGTTGATGTGTAGTATAGTCAGTTGTATTTATATTCTTAAATAGCTACTGAAACCAGGTTTGGTGGTTTTCTCTCTTTTTGGTAATGCAAGAGAATTAAAGACAAATATACTATTCAAACACTGATAACCTTTGACTTGTCTGCTCCTTACAGAATGGGGATTGATTAACCTCACTGCTAAGGAATTCACTTTAAAACCAAAGAGAGCCCACATTAGTAAACATTCCTTTCAATCCATAGTTCATAATTCTATCAGACTCAATGTCCTCTTACAACAAATGTTTGCAATACCCTCTTTCCTATGCAAAAATAAAATTTATCACAACCTAACACAACCTAACTATACAGCTTTTAAAAAATCAATACAATGTCTTACAATGTCTCCTGTTACATACAGGAGAAATTTTTTAAAAATTTTTTTAGGGCGATGCCTGTGGCTCAAGGAGTAGGGCACCGGTCCCATATGCCGGAGGTGGCGGGTTCAAACCCAGCCCTGGCCAAAAAACCAAAAAAAAAAAAAAAAAAAAAAATTTTTTTTAAATTCTAATACATAAATGTTCAGTTATATTCACATTAAAAGATAATGTAGTAATCAGGTATCAATACCTTTTTCTTGAATAAGTACGTGAGAAGATCAAAAGTCATTTTATAGAAGACAGAGAAACTAAAGCAGTGTATCTTAGTTCATTCTAGCTGCTGTACCAAAAATACATGTATCATAGACTTGGTGGCTTTTTTTGTTTGTTTGTTTGTTTTATTAAATCATAGCTATGTACATTAATGCAATCATGGGGCACTATGCACTCCTTTTATATACAATTTGAAATATTTTTATCAAACTGGTTCATCAAACATAGCCTTCCTGGCATTTTCTTAGTTACTGTGTTAAGACATTTATATTCTACATTTAGTAAGTTTCACATGTACCCTTGTAAGATGCACCTTACATGTGGTCCCACCAATTACCGTCCCTCTACCCATCCTCTCCCCTCCTCTTCCCTCCCTTTCCCCTTTCCCCATTCCCCATATTCTTAGGCTATAATTGGGTTCTAGCTGAAAGCTAGAAATTAGTTGTCTAGTAGGGATGAGTACATTGGATACTTTTTCTTCCATTCTTGAGATACTTTGCTAAGAAAAATATGTTCCAGCTCCATCCATGTAAAGATGAAAGAGGTGAAGTCTCCATCTTTCTTTAAGGCTGCATAATATTCCATGGTGTACATATACCACAATTTATTGTTTAAGAAACATTTATTTCTCATAACTCTGGAGGCTGGAAGTCCTAGATCCAGGTGCAAACATGATCAGCTTCTGGTAAGAGCTGTCTTCCAGGTCAAAGATTACTGATTTTTTATCATGTCCTCACATGACTGAAAGAATGCTAGAGTTTTCTTTGGTTCTCTTTTATGACCAATTGCATTCATGAAGGCTCCATTCTCATGACTTAATTCACGCTCAAAGCTTCTCAAAGCTTCCACCTCCTGATGCCATCATCACATTAGGTAGTTAGGATTTCAGCATGTGAATTGCGGATGGGGTAGAGTGGACAAAAACACTGAGCCCATTGCAAGTGGTGTGGTAGACACTAGAAATAAAATCTAGTGTTGCTCTTGTGTTTAAGAAAAAGGGCTTATTTCTATACAATGAGAAGAAACAACCCCAGTTGAAGTAGGAATAACATGCCAAGATAAGTTATAGACTGTTGTAGTGGAAACAGCAAGAATATACGACTCTTGCAAATGAGCTCAGTATTACAAGTATGGTATGCTGTTAAAATGTCCCTATATCATAATATGGGATATAATAGTGACAAAGCATCACTTCTGCTCCTATATTGAAATGCCATTACATGTTGGGGCATATGTTCAGTTTCAGCTACAAAAGCATGAAAGGTTCTATTTTTTCAACAGGCAATAAGGATTAGAGTGAAACAGTAAATAAAATAAACAGTAAAATAAGTGGCTATAGAGAAATTATGTGGTGAACCATTAAGGACAATATTAATAAACAGCCCATCCCAGCATAATTTCGATGCTATTTTCACAGCATAAGTTTTAATCCTTGCACTACAAAAAATAATGGAAGATGGTGAGAATGTGAAATTTTAAAAACATTTTCACAGTGAAATGTGAAATTCTCACGTGTTCAGCTAATTTGATAATATTTGGCATCAAGTCACTTAGAAGTCCCACATCTATTATATACTTGCAATCTGCCTTGTCATTCTTGCAGTAATTTCACTTCTACGCTGAATCTCATCTTAAGTAATATGCAATCGGAAAGCTATAGTACATTGAGTAGATGGAAAGCGAGAGTAAGTAAATTATTCAATGGTTTCAAAATGTCTTCATCCCATTTAAGTGTTTTTCTCTATAACAGCCTTCTCTAAATTACATTGACTTCTTTTATAAATATATGTAAATTTTTAAAAGTATGTCATTTACTAAAGTTTCATTGATTTATGCTTGTAGTGGGTTTGGCACCATGAGACATTAAAAAATAGTGCAAGAGGATACTTCTATGTGGGATTTTCCTGTGTGTTTTTATAATATCTAGCAACCCTGGCTCCTACTTACTGAATGCCTGGGCTTCCACATCTTTGTCCCCATCAAACAACAAAAGATGATCCAATATTTTCAAGATGACTCCCAGCTTACAGTGCCTGACTTGCTAAGAACCACTGAACTGAAACCTATGATGTTTGCTTTTTCATGAGGAGTATTTTAAGTTTCAGTTGTTCGAATTATGGGCTGACATTTGGATAAAGAGGTTTTCTAATGATTTCCCAATGCCAGGAGAGGCCATAATATCTATGTTTCATGAAGTGGAGTTTCAGAGCTGAGTTTGAGTAAGTGTCATTTAAAAAAATTTTTTAGGAGATTAAAGATGGTGGCCAAGTAACAGCTTCCCTGCAACTGGGAATAGATAGTCTGGGGAGACAAGACTCCAGACATCTCTGGCCAGTGGAATCTGCCTATAATCATCCCTTTGAGGATACAGGGAGCCAGCAAGGGACTTCTGGAACCCAAGAGGAGGACAAAAACAGTGGAAAACTGGCAAGTGGTTGTGTGTGTTCGATCGACCTAATCACGCCGGCAACTGTAAGTACAAGCAGCAGTGAGACTGCAAACCGGAAAGGCCTTACCTGTGAATTGTTTCAGTATTCTTGGACTTGGCACTCAGTTGAACTGCCTTGGGGAGAGCTTGAGCAGGAGTGTGGAGAACTTTGGGCATTGTCTGGGGCCCCAGATTGAGCCACTGAGCTGGGCGCAGGAAGCCATTGTGAAAGAACTGCCCCGGCAAGCTCCGCCCTCAGGGTCTCAGAGCAAGGATTGGGCGGGTCAAAGTAACCTACTGACTGAGCAGCCTAAAGGCAGGGACTGAGCTGCCTTACAGCCTTAATCCTTAGGGGCAGAGTGAGATGGTTTGGGCACACTGGAGCCTTGGGCTGTTGCCCTGGGTAGAGTGCCGTGACGTCACAGCTCATAGCAACCTCAAACTCCTGGGCTTGGCGCCGCCCAGACCTCCATAAGAGCTGTACAGTGACCCCCGACCCGTGACCCGCACCCACCGGGCCTCCACATTCCCTGACCAGGAACTGCAGGAGCCACACAACCCTGTGTCCTCCCAACTTCCACACTAGCCCGTTCATCTGGACAGGGACTCTGGTAGCTGTGTGCCCTTTGGAGCCCTCCCTGCCTCTGAGCAGAGCTCTTCTCCTGACCAGAGACTGCTGGAGCCTTGGGCTCTCTGTGCCAAAGTCACTGGGCACCTGGCACTCCCAGAACCGTGCACACAACCCCCAGCACTGTTGCTGGATCCAGGTGTGTCACTAACCGGAGCTGCTTCCACAACCAGAACTCCCTGATTGGGGCAGACCCAGAGGAACTACACAGGGTCACTCCCTACAAAGATCCAGCAACAATAAAGTGATCCTGCTGGGGTCTAATCTTGGAGAGACACCTCCCCAACTCTGAGGACAGCCAGAGGCAATGGTGAAAAACAATCATGAGGCGAAATCAACAGATAAACTCTGGCAATATGAATAATCAGAGTAGATCAACTCCCCCAAGGATCAATGGGGCAGAAACAGCACAAGATCCCATGCACAAACAAATAGCTGAGATGTCAGAAATTGAATTCAGGATCTGGGTAGCAAATAAGATCGAATTAGAATTCCAAAAGTTATCTCAAGAATTCAACATTCAAAGACCAAATGACCAAAGATTTCAACACATTGAGACAAGAAGTTGCATCCCTCAAAGGTCTGAGAAACACAGTAGAATCCCTCAGTAACAGAATGGAGCAAGCAGAAGAAAGGATTTCTGACATTGAAGACAAAGCTTTTGAATGCTCCCAAACCCTCAAAGAAGAAGAGAAATGGAGAGCAAAAACAGACCACTCTCTCAGAGAGCTCTCGGATAATTTGAAGAAAACCAGTATTCATCTTATAGGGATCCCCGAAAGTGACGAAGTGGCTTCACAAGGCACAGAGTCTCTTCTCCATGAGATTATGAAGGAGAACTTTCCAGACATGCCAAGAGATTCTGAAATTCAGATAGCAGACAGTTTCACAACTCCAGCACAACTCAACCCAAATAAGACATCCCCCAGACACATCATAATCAATTTCACTAAAGTTAGTATGAAGGAGAAAATTCTGAAAGCAGCCAGATGAAAGAAAACCATTACCTACAAGGGGAAGAATATTACAATAACTGCAGATCTCTCTGCTGAAACCTTTCAAGCTAGAAGAGGATGGTCATTGACTTTTAATCTCCTAAAACAAAATAACTTTCAACCCAGGATCCTGTACCCAGCTAAACTGAGCTTCATTTATGACGGAGAAATTAAATACTTTAATGACATTCACATGTTGAAGAAATTTGCCACAACTAAACCAGCTCTCCAGGACATTCTTAGACCTATCCTTCATAAAGACAAGTGTAATTCTCCACCACAAAAGTAAACCCACCCCAAAAATTTCTGATCAAATTCCAACTTCCACAGTCACAAAAGGATTAAAAATGTCTACTGGTCTCTCGAAAGGCTTATCAATACTCTCAATTAATGTGAATGGTTTTAATTGTCCTCTAAAGAGGCCCAGGTTGGCAGACTGGATACAAAAACTCAAGCCAGATATCTGCTGCATCCAAGAATCGCATCTTACATTAAAAGACAGATATAGACTCAAGGTGAAGGGATGGTCATTTATATTCCAGGCAAATGGAAAACAGAAAAAAGCAGGTGTTGCAATCCTGTTCACAGACGCAATAGGCTTTAAATCAACCGAAATAATTAAGGATAAGGATGGACACTTCATATTTGTTAAAGGTAATACTCAATATGATGAGATCTCAATTATTAATATTTATGCACCCAACCACAATGCACCTCAATTTATAAGAGAAACTCTAACAGACATGAGCAACTTGATTTCCTCCACTTCCATAGTAGTTGGAGATTTTAACACCCCTTTAGCAGTCCTGGATAGATCCTCCAAAAAGAAGCTAAGCAAAAAAATTTTAGATTTAAACTCAACCATTCCACATCTGGACTTAACAGACATCTACAGAACATTTCATCCCAACAAAACTGAATACACATTCTTCTCAACAGCCCACGGAACATACTCCAAAATTGACCACATCCTAGGCCATAAATCTAATCTCAGCAAATTTTAAAAAATAGAAATGATTCCTTGCATCTTCTCAGACCATCATGGAATAAAAGTTGAACTAAATAACAACAGGAACCTGCATACGCATACAAAAACATGGAAGCTAAACAACCTTATGCTGAAGGATACATTGGTTATAGATGAAATTAAGAAGGAAATCACCAAATTTTTGGAACAAAACAACAATCAAGACACAATTACCAGAACCTCTGGGATACTGCAAAGGCAGTCCTAAGAGGGAAATTTATAGCACTGCAAGCCTTCCTCAAGAAAACGGAAAGAGAGGAAGTCAATAACCTAATGGAACATCTCAAGCAACTGGAGAAAGAACAACACTTCAACCCCAAATGCAGCAAAAGAAAAGAAATAACCAAAATCAGAGCAGAATTATATGAAATTGAAAACAAAAGAATTATACAACAGATCAATAAATACAAAAGCTGGTTTTTTGAAAAGATCAATAAAATAGATAAACCTTTGGCCAACCTAACCAGGAAAAAAAGAGTAAAATCTCTAATTTCATCAATCAGAAATGGTAATGATGAAATAACAACACACCCCTCAGAAATTCAAAAAATCCTTAACGAATACTACAAGAAACTCTACTCTCAGAAATATGAAAATCTGAAAGAAATCGACCAATACCTGAAAGCACGCCACCTACCAAGACTTAGCCAGAATGAAGTGGAAATGTTGAACAGGCCTATATAAAGTTCTGAAATAGCATCAACTATACAAAATCTCCCTAAAAAGAAAAGCCCAAGAACAGATGGCTTTACGTCAGAATTCTACCAAACATTTAAAGAAGAACTAGTACCTATACTACTAAACCTCTTCCAAAATATAGAAAAAGAAGGAATATTACCCAGCACATTCTACGAAGCAAACATCACCTTGATCCCCTAACCAGGGAAAGACCCAACAAGAAAAGAAAATTATAGACCAATATCACTAATGAATATAGATGCTAAAATACTCAATAAGATTCTAACAAACAGAATCAAACAACACATCAAAAAAATTATACACCATTACCAAGTCGGATTTATCCCAGGGTCTCAAGGCTGGTTCAATATACGTAAGTTTATAAATGTAATTCAACACATAAACAAACTTAAAAATAAAGACCATATGATTCTTTCAATTGATGCAGAAAAAGCTTTTGATAATATCCAGCATCCCTTCATGATTAGAGCACTTAAGAAAATTGGTATAGAAGGGGCATTTCTTAAACTAATAGAGGCCATCTACAGCAAACCCACAGCCAATATCGTACTGAATGGAGTTAAATTGAAATCATTTCCACTTAGATTAGGAACCAGGCAAGGTTGCCCATTGTCTCCATTGCTCTTTAACATTGTAATGGAAGTTTTAGCCATTGCAATTAGGGAAGAAAAGGCGATCAAGGGTATCCATATAGGGTCAGAAGAGATCAAACTTTCACTCTTCGCAGATGATATGATCGTATATCTGGAAAACACTAGGGATTCTACTACAAAACTTTTAGAAGTGATCAAGGAATATAGCAATGTCTCAGGCTACAAAATCAACACCCATAAATCTGTAGCCTTTATATATACCAACAATAACCAAGCTGAACAAACAGTCAAGGACTCTATTCCTTTCACAGTAGTGCCAAAGAAGATGAAATATTTGGGAGTATACCTAACAAAGGATGTGAAAGATCTCTACAAAGAGAACTATGAAACTCTAAGAAAAGAAATAGCCAAAGATGTTAACAGATGGAAAAACATCCCATGCTCATGGCTGGGAAGAATCAACATTGTTAAAATGTCCATACTGCCCAAAGCAATATATAATTTTAATGCAATTCCTATTAAAGCTCCATTGTCATACTTTAAAGATCTTGAAAAAATAATACTTTGTTTTATATGGAATCAGAAAAAAACTCGAATAGCCAAAACATTACTGAGCAATAAAAACAAAGCAGGAGGAATCACGCTACCAGACCTGAGACCGTCCTATAAATCCATAGTGATCAAAACAGCATGGTACTGGCACAAAAGCAGAGAAGTAGATGTCTGGAACAGAATAGAGGACCAAGAGATGGATCCACCTACTTACCGTTATTTGATCTTTGACAAGCCAAGTAAAAACATTCAGTGGGGAAAAGATTCCCTATTTAACAAATGGTGGTGGGTAAACTGGCTGGCAACCTGTAGAAGATTGAAACTGGACCCACACCTTTCACCATTAACTAAGATAGACTCTCACTGGATAAAAGATTTAAACTGAAGACATGAAACTATAAAAATACTTGAAGAAAGTGCAGGGAAAACTCTGGAAGGAATCAGCCTGGATGAATATTTTATGAGGAGGACTCCCCAGGCAATTGAAGCAGTATCACAAATACACTACTGGGACCTGATCAAACTAAAAAGCTTCTGCACAGTCAAGAACATAGTGAGTAAAGCAAGCAGACAGCCCTCACAATAGGAGAAAATATTTGCAGGTTATACCTCCGATAAAGGTCTAATAACCAGAATCCACAGAGAACTCAAATGTATTAACGAGAAAAGAACACGTGATCCTATCTCAGGGTGGGCAAGGGACTTGAAGAGAAACTTCTCTAAAGAAGATGACGCACAATCTACAAACACATGAAAAAAAGCTCATCATCCTTAATCATCAGAGAAATGCAAATCAAAACTACTCAGAGATATCACCTAACCCCAGTAAGAGTAGCCCACATAACAAAATCCCAAAACTAGAAATGTTGGCGTGGATGTGGAGGAAAGGACACACTTCTACACTGCTGGTGGGAATGCCCACTAATATGTTCCTTCTGGAAGGATATTTGGAGAATACTTAGAGATCTAAAAATAGACCTTCCATTCAATCCTGTAATTCCTTTACTAGATTTATACCCAGAAGACCAAAAGTCACAATATAACAAAGACATCTGTACCAGAATGTTTATTGCAGCCCAATTCATAATTGCTAAGTCATGGAAGAAGCCCAAGTGCCCATCGACCCACGAATGGACTAGCAAATTGTGGTACATGTATACCATGGAATACTATGCAGCCTTAAAGAAAGATTGAGACTTTACCTCTTTCATGTTTACATGGATGGAGCTGGAACATATTCTTCTTAGCAAAGTATCTCAGGAATGGAAGAAAAAGTATCCAATGTACTCAGCCCTACTATGAAGCTAAATTATAGCTTTCACATGAAGACTATAACCCAACTATAGCATAAGACTATGGGGAAAGGGCCAAGGAAGGGGAAGGGAGGGGGGAGGTTTTGGTGGGGGGAGGGTAATGTGTGGGGCCACATCTATGTTGCATCTTAGAATGGGTACAGGCGATTGCACTAATGTACACAGCTATGATTTAATCATTAAAAAAAAAAAGAAAGAAAGAAAAAGAAAATAAAGATAAGGTGAGAAAAAAATTTTTTAAATATTTTTTAATTTTTCCTTTTATTCTTTGGGATTCATTGAGGATGCAAAGAGTTAGGTTACACTGATTGCACTTGTTAGATAAAGTCCCTCTTATAATTGTGTCCCTCCCCAAAGAGGTGTGCCATACACTGTGACCCCCATCTTCCTCCCTCCTTCCCTCTCCCCTCATTACCCTAATCCCCCCCTCTTGTATGAGCTCATTTACTGCCTTCATATTAGAATAGAGTACATTGGATTCTTGCTTTCCCATTCTTGTGATGCTTTACTAAGAAGAATGTGTTCTTTCTCCATCCAGGTTAATACAAAAGATGTGCAGTCTCCATCTTTTTTAGTGGCTAAATACTATTCCATGATATACAATATCAGGGGTCCTCAAACTACGGCCCATGGGCCACATGAGGTGGTGTGATTGTATTTGTTCCCCTTTTGTTTTTTTACTTCAAAATAAGATATGTGCAGTGTGCATAGGACTTTGTTTATAGTTTGTTTTTTTTAAAAACTATAGTCCTGCCCTCCAATGGTCTGAAGAACAGTGAACTGGCCCCCTGTTTTAAAAGTTTGAGGACCTCTGACACAGTATACATGTTAATCCATTCTTGGGTTGGTGAGCATTTAGGCTATTTCCATGTTTTGGCAATTGTAAATTGAATTGCAGTAAAGAATCTAGTGCAAATGTCCTTACAATATAGGCACTTTTTTCTTCTGGGATTGAAGAAAAGGGATTGCAGAATCCCTAGTAAAGGGATTGCAGGATCGAATAGGAGGTCTAATTTCAGTTCTTTGAGGATTCTCCATATTCTTTCCAAAAAGGTTGTATTAGTTTGCAGTCCCACCAGCAGTTTAAAAGTATTTCCTTTTCTCCACATCCACGCCAGCATCTGCAGCTTTGAGACTTTGTGATGTGGGCCAGTCTCACTGGGGTTAGGTGATATCTCAAGGTAGTTTTGATTTGCATTTCTCTGATGATTAGGGACGATGAGCACTTTTTCATTTTTGTTAGCCATTTGTCTTCTTTAGAGAAGTTCTATTCATCTCTATTGCCCAGTTATCTATGAGATTGGTGGGTCTTTTTTGGTTCTTTAATTTGAGTTCTCTGTAGATCCTACTGATCAAGCTATTGTCTGATTCATAATATACAAATATCTTTTCCTATTCTGAAGGTTGACTGTTTGCTTTGGTTGTTTCCTTATTTGTACAGGAGCTCTTCAATTTAATTAAGTCCCATTTGTTTATTGTTGCTGTTGTTGCGATTGCCACGGAAGTCCTCTTCATAAAATCTTTACCCGGGCCGATATCGTCAAGTGTTTTCCCCACACTTTCTTCCAGGATTTTTGTTGTTTCATGCCTTAAATTTAAATATTTTCTCCATCTTGAATCAATTTTTATAAGTGCTGAGAGGTGTGTGTCCAGTTTCAGTCTTTCACATGTGGTTATCCTGTTCTCCCAGCAAAATTTATTGAATAGGGATTCTTTTCCGCAGTGTACGTACTTGTTTAGTTTATCAAAGATCAAGTGGCTGTAAGAGGTTAGTTTCATTTCATGGTTTTCTATTCAGTTCCAAATGCCAATGTCTCTATTTTTGTGCCAATGCCATGCTGTTTTGATCACTATGGCCTTGTACTATAGCCTAAAGTCTGGTAGGGTGATACCCTTGGCTTTTTTTTATTACTAAGAATTACCCTGGCTAATACGAAGGATGTAAAGTCTCCATTTTTTTTAATGGCTGAATAGTATTCCATGGTATACATATACCACAGCTTGTTAATCCATTCCTGGGTTGCTGGGCATTTAGGCTGTTTCCACAGTTTGGTGATTGTAAATTGAGCTGCAATAAACAGTCTAGTACAAGTGTCCTTGTGATAAAGGATTTTTTTCCTTCTAGGTAGATGCCCAGTAATGGGATTGCAGGATCAAATGGGAGGTCTAGCTTGAGTGCTTTGAGGTTTCTCCATACTTCCTTCCAGAAAGGTTGTACTAGTTTGCAGTCCCACCAGCAGTGTAAAAGTGCTCCCTTCTCTCCACATCCACACCAGCATCTGCAGTTTTGAGATTTTGTGATGTGGGCCATTCTCACTGGGGTTAGATGGTATCTCAGGGTGGTTTTTATTTGCATTTCTCTAATAGATTAGGATGATGAACATTTTTTCATATGTTTGTAAGCCATTCGTCTGTCTTCTTTTAGAGAAGGTTCTATTCACCTTCGTATTAACCTGGATGGAAGTGGAAGACATTATTCTTAGTAAAGCATCACAAGAATGGAGAAGCATGAATCCTATGTACTCAATTTTGATATGAGGACAATTAATGACAATTAAGGTCACGGTGAGGGTGAGGGAAGGGGAGAGCAGAGAGAGAAAGAAGGAAGGAGGGTGGCATGGGGAAAGGAAGAGCAGAGAGAGGGAAGGAGGGAGGGGGGTGGGACCTTGATGTGTGCCACACCTTTTGGGGGCAAGACACGATTGCAAGAGGGACTTTACCTAACAAATGCAATCAGTGTAACCTGGCTTATGGAACCCTCAATGAATCCCCAACAATAAATAAATAAATAAAACATTTCAAAACATAAAAAGAAAAAAAAAAAAAAAGAATTGCCTTGGCTATTCAGGGTTTCTTCTGGTTCCGTAGAAATGAGGAATAATTTTTTCCAATTCTTGAAAGTATGATGATGGTGTTTTATGGGGGTTGCATTGAATCTATAGATTGCTTTGGGTAGTATAGACATTTTGAGAATGTTGATTTTTCCCAGTCAGAAGCGTGCTATATTCTTCCATTTATTAATATCTTCTGCTATTTATTTTGTTAGGGTTTTGTAATTTTTTTTTTTTTGTAAAGAGGTATTTCTCCTCTTTTGTTATGTATATTCCTAGGTATTTCTTTCTTTTTTTCTTTCTTTTTTCAAATCTACTCTGAAGGGAATTATGTCCTTGATTAACTTCTCTTCTTGGCTGTTAATTGGCATATACAAAGGTTACTGATTTGTGGACATTGATTTGATATCCTGAGACATTGCTGTATTTTTTGATCACTTTGCAGAGTCTTGTGGTTGAGTCTTTGGGGTTCTCTAAATATAAGATCATATTGCTGGCTAAGAGTGAGAGTTTGACCTCCTCTGCCCCTATTTGGATATGCCCATTATTTCCTTCTCTTGCCTGATTGTATTGGCTAGAACTTCCAGCACTATGTTGAATAATAGTGGTGACAGAGGACAACCTTGTCTGGTTCCAGATCTAAGTGGAAAATTTTAGGTTATACTCCATTCAGTATAATATTAGCTGTGGGCTTGTTGTAGATGGCTTTGATCAGATTCAGAAATGTATCACCTATGCCTAAATTCTTAAATGTTATAATTAGAAAAGGATGCTGAATTTTATGAAATGCTTTTTCTGCTTCTATTGGGTGATAATATGGTCTTTGTTTTTGCTTCTGTTGATATGATAAATTATGTTTATGGATTTGTGTATGTTAAACCAGTCTTGCATCCCTGGGTTGAAATTTACTTGATCTTGGTGAATGAGTTTTTGAATGTGTAGCTGTAATCTATTGGCTAGGATTTTATTGAGAATTTTTGCATCTATATTCATTAGTGAAATTGTTGTGAAATTCTCCTTTTTCATTGGGTCTTTTCCTAGTTTTGGTATCAGGGTGATGTTTGCTTCATAGAACATGTTTCCTTCTCAATTTAATTTCTGTAGTATGGGTATAAGCTCTTCTTTGAAGGTTTGATAGCATTCTGGTGTGAAGCCATCCAGACCAGGGCATATATTTGTTGGGAGATTTTTTTTATTGTTTCTTCAATCTCAGATCTTGAAATTGGTCTGTTTAGAGAGCTGTTACTTTTTGATTAAGTCTAGGAAGAGGGGGTGAGTCCACGTATGGATCCAGTTCCTCAACATTGTCAAATTTCTGGGCATAGAGTTTCTTGTAGTACTCAGAGATGATCTCTTATATCTCTGTGGCATGTGTTGTTATTTCCCCTTTACCATTTCTGATTGGAGGTTATTAGAGATTTTTCTTTTCTGTTTCTAGTTAATTTGGCCAAAGGTTTATTGATTTTATTTATTTATTTAAAGGTGGTTTAAAGAACCAACTTTATGTTTCATTAATTTTATGAATGATTCTTTTCTTTTCAGCTTCATTAATTTCTTATTTAATGTTGGTTATTTCTTTTCTTCTGCCATGTTTGAGATTAGATTGTTCTTCTTTTTCCTATTCCATAAGATGGGTCATGAGTTTGTTGCTATGCTCTCTTTTTTTTTTTTTCAAATGTACATCCCTAATGCAATCAATTTCCCTCTTAAGACTGCTTTTTGCTGTATCTCATGGGTTTTGGTAACTTGTGCATTCCTTATGTTTGAGGAATTTCATGATTTCCTCTTTTATCTCTTCCTGAACCCAACTATCATTCAGCTTAAGGTTGTTTAATATCCAAGTCTTTGTGTGGTGATGAACATTTTTGTTAGAGTTGAATTTCACCTTTATTGCCTGGTGGTGTGAGAAGATACAAGGTATAATTTCTATTCTTTTAATTTTGCTGAGGTTTGATTTGTATCCTAGAATGTGTTTGATTTTGGAGTATGTACCATAGGCTGATGAGAAAAATGTATGTTCTTAACTTTAGGATGGTGTGTTCTGTATATGTCTATTAATTCCATTTGTATGTTTGTTTAGTTTCTCTTTAGAGGCTCCATCTATTTCTGTCAGAGGGGAGTTAATGGTCCCAACTATTATGGTGTTATAGGATATCATGTTGCTCAGGCCCATTAAAGTCTGTTTCATAAATCTAGGAGCATTTAACTTGGGTGGATAAAGATTTAAAATTAAAATGTCATCTTGTTTCATTGTTCTTTTGACCAGAATTATGTATCCATCTTTGTCTTTCTTAAGTGTAGTTGCTTTAAATCCGCTTGTATCTGAAAATAAGATTGCAAGCCTTCCTTTCTTCTGATTTCCATTTGTTTGAAATACTGTTTTCCATCCCTTAACCTGAGTCTTGATTTGTCCTTCAAGGCTAGGTGTGTCTCCTGGAGACAGCATATGAATGGCTTTTGCTTTTTTTATCCAATCAGCCAGCCTGTGCCTCTTCAGTGGTGAATTCAGTCCATTGACATTTATTGAGAGAATTGTTAAGTGTGGTGGAGTTCTGTTCATCTCATTTTGTGGCAGTCTGTAGTGTAGTTTTATCATTTGCACCATTGTGGAAGTTAAGTTTTGAAAGTATTATTTCCTGTAGCACTGGTCTTGTTGTGGTGAATTTCCTCAGTGCTTGTATGTCCACAAAAGATGATTTTTCCATCAATTTTGAAGTATAGTTTAGCAGGATACAGAATTCTGGGCTGAAAATTGTTTTATTTAAGAATGATGCTAAAGGTGGATGGCCATGCTCTTTTGGCTTGGAAGGTTTCAGTTGAAAATTCTGCTGTCAGCCTCATGGCTCTGCCTCTGTGGGTCAGTTGGTACTTAATCCTGCCTGCTTGAAGAATTTTTTCTTTCATCTTGACTTTGGACAGCTTCATTACAATGTGTCTTGGAGAGGCTCTGTTTGTGTGGAGATGACCTGGAGTTCAATATCCATCTGAAAGGAGTGTGTCCGGGTCTTCAATAAAACTTGGGAAGTTATCATTTATGATAGTCTCCAGTAGGGCTTCTCATTCCCTTGGGACAATCTTCTTCCCCTTAAGGAATCTCTATTATCTGTATGTTTGATTGCTTCATGCATCTCGTGGTTCTCTAAGCACCTATTGTACTGTCTCTCTCTTCTTATCTGTGTCTTTAACTACCTGAAAACTTTATCTTCTAGCTCTGAGCTGTTTTCTTCTCCATGGTCTAACCTATTTTTGATACTTTCTACTGCATCTTTACATTCCCTAATTGTCTCCATCATTTCCTTAAACTCTGTCATGTCTTTTCTATATTCTATATATCTCTCACTTGACTTTTGGTTCTGTCTTTCCATTGTCTCATCCATTCCTTTTATTGTCTTTATCATCTGTATTTTAAATTCTCTTTAAAGCCCATTAATTCTTTATAGGTGGAGTCCTCTTCAGTAGCTCCCTCAGGGTCCCTTGGGGGAGTTTCTCTGTTTTGGTTTTTTCATGTTGCCTGAATTTTTCTGTTGGTTCCTCCTCATGTGTTCTTTCTTCATGTCCACTACCTTGTCCTCCATTTTTTCCTCAGTGCCTCCTTTGCTTCAAATTAGCTTGTCTCAGAGCTTAGGTCTTGAAGTGGCCTCAGCCTGAGCAAAGCCAAAGTCTTCCTCATGGCCAAAAACCTGAAGTCCTTAAAGTTGATGACAATATGTTGCACTATGTCACAGGAACACCAGGTGGCACCGTTTTTGTTGTTGTTGTTTGTTTTTTTAGGAGACAGAGAGCACAGCCAGCAACCTCTATGGTCCTTATTCCAAACTAATTTCCCTTCCACAATTGCCTGATTGTTTCCACAGCATTTAGACCCTGTTGGGTTGGAATATTAAAGCTCTCATGAACCCTTCAGGGGCACATCTCACAGTGCCTCCTGACTCTAATTCCCATGGATTGCAGCAGTTCCTCAGCCTGTCCTAAGAGTGTAGTTCTGATCCTGGAAGACAGAATTAAGACAGCCATGCTTTAGCACCCTCCTAAGACCTTCTCATGACCTTCCTACAATGGCAGCACCCTGGCCACCAAAACCTTCTCAGTATACCTGCCTTGCCAGCCACCAGACCTATGGCAAGTCTATTTGAATCTGCATTCAAACCCGGTTGCTGTATATGTTCTAGTCCGCCTACTCTTCCAAGCTTGCTATTCAACGCACAACTTCCCCCAACAACTGAATACTCCAGAAAGGCTTCCTCCCATCCTGGACCTCCATAGGGGGCCAGCCAATTCCAAACAGTCACAATCAGTTGCCTAATTTATCAGACTTCCACCACTGGGGATCATATGCTGTATCCATCTAACCACCTCCTTGCTGTGGTCCTTGAGCTATGATTCTGGATAAGATCCCCACACCAGGTATGGCTGAGTTCTCTCTTTTTCCCCAGTCATTCTAGGAGAGCTCAGCTAAATGATCCTTCTGGTCTGCCATCTTGCTCTGCCCCACTATGGTGCTGCTTAATAAATAAAAACAAAAGAAGGCAAGAATGGAAAAGTGGGAGCCTGAAGGTAGGCTTCTCATTTAAAAGTTACTGGGTATCTACCCAGAAGTAAAAATATCATTTTGCCATAAGGACATTTGCACTAGAATTGCACTAGTGCAATTGCCAGAGTGTAGAACCAATCCAAGTGCCCATGATCCCATGAATGGATTAATATATATGTGTGTGTGTGTGTGTATATATCTATATCTATATCTATATCTATATCTATATATATGTGCTACAGAGTACTATTCAGCCACAAAAAAGATGAGAGACTTTACATCTTTTGTATTAACCTGGATGGAGTTGGAACACATTCTTTTTAGTACAGTATCACAAGTATCCGAAGTTCTCAATACTAATATGAAAATAGAAGATGAACAACTACATGCCCATATAAGAGGAAAACACAATTAAATTCAAGCGTGGGGAGGGTGAGGAAAGAAAGGGGGAAGGAAAGAGGGAGGTATACTCTAACCTAATGGGCACAGTGAAAGGGTATATAGCACACCCCAGTGTGAAGAGCTCAACTACAATTTGGACTTTACACAACAGATGCAAACAATGTAATCTAATTGTTTAATTAGATTTATTTGAAATTAAAAAAGAATTATTTACTTAAGACATTAAAAACTAAAAGTCACATTATTTTGCTTAGTTTATGGACTTGAACAGTTTTAAGAACTGGAACTCATTGTTCAAAAAGGTAGTTGGCTCCTCAGGAGGAAAGACTTCGGAAAAACATGGTAAGTATCCACTGTAATGATTATACCACTACTTTACCAACAAGATATACTACTACTTTACCTACAAGATCTGTGGCTATTTACTTCAATATAGGGAAAAGGGGAATACCAAGACATTACAAGGACGTTTGGATATGGGTTCTTAGTTGATGCTGAAACTCATAGAACAAAATCGTCTCTGCTGCTAGAGTTCAACGTGGAAAGACTAAGTAATAAGCAGATTCCACTAGTTTACAGTATATCTACTTGGTCTAAATTGGCTCTTTAATACCAAAGGGGTTATTTATTATAATTGAGACAAGGTTGTGGTGCTTAAATGCCAGAAACTACCAAAATTACCTAACAGCCAGCAAGGTTAAAGGGGCAGCCAAGAGTATAGGTAGTTGCAGTATCTCTATTAATGACAGTGCAGTCACCACCTTCATTAATGCTTGTTAATGAGACTATCAGTGATCCTTTCCCTAGACCTCTAATACCATATAATTAGACCCAAACTCTCATATAGGGTTTTGATCCTATTGGTAGGAGCTAGCACAGTGAGGAAGGTCAAGTGAAAGTCTAAAATACCCCAAGACCTGATATGTAGTAAAAATAAACAATAAACAGTATCACATTTCAGAAGGAATGGTAAAGCAGAGCACCCTTCCTAAAGAGCTAAAGCATACAAGTGTGGTAGTCCCTGTCATATTTCCATTTAATTTGCTACTCTGGGGAACTTTAGTGAATCCTGGAAAATAGCTACAGACCACTGCATACTCAGCCAGCTGGCAGCCCCGTCAGAGCCACTGTGCTGGATGTGGTAGCATCGCTAGAACAGATTAACAAGGCTTCAGGTATATGGTCTGCAACCATGGTGTTAACAAGTGTTTGCTTTTTTATCTTTATCAAGAATGAGAATCAGAAACACTTGCATTCACACAGAACAGACAAAATTCCTTTAGTTTGCCTCAGAGACACACTATCTGTCTGATCCCCTGTCATAATACCATCGAAAGAGATGTGAACTGCCAAGTAGTACTTACCACACCAGTTACAGCTCCACAATCGAGTGTGATATCAGGGATATAGTTAGTGCCACCAACTTCCCACTTCCAAGTCTCCACTCAGGAAAAGAGGCCCATGGAAACCCTGGAGAAATTATTCCCTGAATTTGTATAGAGAGATGGGTTTTATCATGTAAATATGTGCTGAGATAGCAACATAGCTGTTGCATTAGGGCCTCTAAAAAGAGAACACCTGCCACAGGTGTGCAGTCAGCAGACAGCTTTCAAAGTCTGTGTTTTCCAGGCCTGCTTAATCTCCTTAAGCAGATGGTGTTCATTCACTCAGGGATTAGTTAGACCCTGGCCATTTGTCCCAGTATGGTACATCCTTCCAGGCCAATTTTTACTCTGGGGCTCCCTCTTGAGTTGACCACATGTCTTTGAGATGTAGCTCAGTTTGAGGGACATTTCCCTTAAATCTCAAGTATTAAGAATAGGAACAAGTACCAGGTTGTGTCATGGTCCAAAGACTTTGCCTAACCCCTCCTCTCCCCACCCCCCACCCCCACTTTTTATTTCATATGCATTGACTCAGATAAAGTTCTTGCACTTTTTCTTGACATATGTTTTCTCCAGAAATGTGAACTGACATTTATCAACAAAGATAATGCTACTGCATGCAGTAAAATCAACCCTTGTTACTAACTGAAAGCATCCAGCATTTTCTGTTGAGGCTAATTATGAAATATCATTTTCTCTTTGTCATATTCCTCTCTACTGATCTAACATTCTTAATCCCCCAACTTGATTACTCCTACCTATTGAAGGAGAACCTCCTGGTTCTTTTTCTATACCTTGAGAAGTGTCCCCCCTGTAACTCATCTTTTGGATAAGCGCCATTCCGAGTTCTGATTTTTTTTTTATGAGTTTTATATTTAAAAATGAAAAGAAATAATACCAAGATAGATGTACAATGACGCTTCCGGACTGTCTTAGAAAACCCAGTCCCTTATGGGAAGCCAGATTAGCTCAAGTGACTGTACTTGTGGTCCTATCAAGAGCATCTTAAATTGTTCATCAATATAACAATAAATATACTGTATATACAAACTCACGTGCGTGTGTGTGTGAATACACATGATATGCTTTTGGAATACTGTAGTTCATGACTTTGAAATGCCATCAAAACACATACAGACACAAGGTTTTTCAATCCAGGAAAGTTGCTGTCATTAAGATGGTGGTCCACAGTAAAATAGATATCAAGAGCACCATCCTAAACAGGTTGCTTTGACTAAAATTCTCATGCGGAGACCTCTTACAGAAGAGAAATTAAAAAATTCCATAGTAGAAGAATAAAATTTAGACCCCTACTTCGGGGGGGGGGGGAGAAAATCATCAGGTTTTTTAATTTATGAAGAGAAGATCTATCAAATAGATGAAGGATGCTTTATGTCATCAGATTATTGCAAGTAGACTGTGATAAAATCTTCCATGATACAATGTATTACAATTGGAAAAAATGTGACCTGATATTTAACACTGATGTAGAAACTTTCTGGAATAAAAGAGGATATGCTCTTTTATACTTCACTTCATAATTCTGTGGAAAAAACCCTCTAAAGGTAATGGAAACAGAAACTATGAATGACAGGATTGATTGACCATCTCCAAATAAATTTTATAAAATTGTCTTTCACCAATAGGTGAATATGTAGTAGGAATAGCATGTTTATTTTCTGGATGGGTTGAAGCCATAGCAATCACAGTGGAGAGAAAGGGGGAGAGGAAGAGAGAATGAGAGATAGAGAAAGAGAGAGAGAAAGGGAGAAATGAGAGAAGGGGAAGGAGAGAGAGGGAGGAAAGCTATTTTACTGGGGGTAATTATTCATGTTTTATGAAAGTCTTTGTCCTTTACTCAGAATTTCATTGTCCTCATTAACCCCAAATCCTCTGGAAAAGTGAAAAGAGTCTTAACAGAATTAGAAAATTACAACCATTATAGATTTTAATGGTTGTAATTCTGCAACCATAAGAGACATTCTCCAGAAAACCTGCAGGTCAACTGCTGACTCAAGATCCTGCTGAGGTCTGTTGACCTGCATATCAGCTGCTGACCTGAAGCCAACAACTAACTGTATGAAGTTCACTTCTGCCCCAAGTCTGTACAAGATGTCCTGAACCATTAATTTCCCCACACTCTATTGCCCAAGGACTGGGCAAACAAGGGATAACTGGTTAGCCTGGGGACCCACTCACAGAGAATTGTTCCCACATGCAGATATGATAGAACCCTTGAATGAATTTCTGTGTATCTCATGGAGAGAGATTATCTTAAGACAGCAACTCAACTCTGAGAAATGGCTAGCTCAAGTCTTTCTGAAGACCCCTAAGTCAATCCACGAGTATGATTTTACTGAACATTAGACCAAGAGATAAGATATAAATGTTTTTTAAATTTAATTTTTATACTGTTAAATAGTCAAGATAGAAATGGACAAGGGGATCTGGTCTGTCTCAAAATTAAAGACAACAAAAAAGCAGATTTGAGGGCTTATTTGTCTGTGACATTAATCACCCCATTGATAACTAGAGTTGATTCAGCTGATCTTTCTGGCTAGAAAGGTGCCCCCTTCCTCTCTTATTGTGTCTCTCCTGAAGCTACACTCTCAGTTGAAGATGATCTTCTCCAATAGAGGATTGTTCCCTGATCAAGGGTATGCAAGTAGTTGTACTCCCCTACTACAAACCTCCAAACAAACTCTCAAGACAGCAAAATCCACCATAAAGTTGGTATACACACACTCTTGACAGCCATGCTCCATTCTTGAGGTTCCTATCTGTTTTGGCCCTCAGGATTCCATGAGGCCAAACCCATTTACATCTTATACATCATTCTAACTCAAACCCTATATATCTCTGCCCTGATGTGTGTCAGCCAGCAGAATGAAAAGATACCAGGCAACATCCTCAAAAAGGCACATGGATTCAGATTTCTGAATATCAATAAGAAGCCTCTTCCGAATGTTACCACGTAATTTAAAAAGTTTGACCTCCACAAAGGTGAGAATGATTGGTGCTGCTTCTTAAGCTAAAAAACAAGGCATTAAGAAAGCCAACTATTATGACAGTGTACAGCACACCCTTGGGTGAAGGGCTCAACTGCAACTTGAACTTTACCTTAGAAACACAAACAGTGCAACCTAATCATTTGTACCTCATGTTAATACTTTTTAAAAAGTTTTTAAAATTAAAGAGTCAAATACCCCTTTGTAGATATTAGCTAAAGATTTGAGGGCATTTTTATTCTGCAGATCCTTATATCAAGAATTATAGACAGCAAATGTAGGAATTACTTTGAAATTTATTTTTATAACCTTTGATATGTTTTAAGCACCTGAATATTTCCTATAATCACAATTAATTTTCCTAATTTTTTTCTTATAGCCTAGATACATTTTACCTTTCTTATACAAAGTGATTAAAAATAAGTGGGGATTCTGATATAACTTAGTCTCTTATAAGAGGTTTGGATATTTAATAGGCAGTGTGCAAACTTGCAACTCAGAGTAACAGTGGCAGAGAGATGCAGATTTATTGCCCCTAATGTTCACTAGTGGTTGTTAAAACATCTTCATAAACCAGGCATAGATTTGAAAGTCAAATTGGAAAACATAATGAAAACTCTTTCTTTATAACCAATTTCATCTTAGCTCTGGGTTGTCACTCCTGCTCAGCAGCAGTAAAAGTAGTCCAAAGCAATAATTATTTCTGTCTGAGTTCAAAATCATTTAATTGCATTCCTGTTTAAAAATCCTTTTTCAGGCTTCTTCCCCATCTTTTCTCTGGGTTGCTAATAAATGATGGAGAAATGGCACATTCACATCTTTTCTGGGTATCTCAGGATAGCTGCTGGTGCCTAGGGATTTGGTCTGTAGCATAGATATTGGCCAATAAGGATTCCTCATACAGCACAAGTTTCTCCTACAGATGCCCACCATTTTCCCTGTGGCTTCATGGTATCTGTGGTCCTTTGAAGATTTGGCCAAATTCCACTATACAAGAATTGGCATACTATGGCTTAAGGCCAAATATGGCCTACAGTCTGATTTTGTATGTCCCAGAAACCAAGAAGGTTTTTATATTTTCAAAGGGCTGCAAAAAAGTGAAAGGAGAAGAAGAGGCAGAGACTATATGTAGCCTGCAAACCTTAAAGCATTTTACATACTGGTCCTTTACAGGAAATGTTTGCCAGCTTCTGGTCTACATATCAATCCCCACTTTGATACTGTCACTTCTCTCCACTAACCCGTTTTGTTGGGTTGGTATTCTCATACCCAGTGATCAAGTGTTAATCACCTAGTTCAGAGGGAGCTTGCATCTTCTTCATGCCAAGCTCTTTGCTATGGTTAATTGGGAATTGTTTTGGCCCTCTCTAGCCTATTCAGACTTCTTTATCATCTCCTGGGCCCTGGCACTATTATGTTGGTCTACGTCCTATCATTTAAACTCTCAACATGAAGCTGACTCCAGCCCTCTCAAGCCTTAGGAGAGTCCATTGCCCACCCCAATCCCCAGGGTAGAAGAGCATCATTCATTTCTCCTATTCCCCAAACTACTCAAATACATTCATGTCTAGAATTACTCAAGGATTCATGAAAGGACAAATCCATGAAGCTGGACCCTAAATTGCCTCAATGTAATTCCCTGGAAGTTTCTGACTACACAAACATATTTTGACAAAAATATTACCAACTTTCCCATTTGTTCTTTATACCAGCATGGAAGGATCTACTAGAAGGCAAATTAACTGGGGAAACTCCTCAGGATTCTATATTTGTAGCGAGGGGGAAAATAAATTCACAGTATTAGTTTACTAATGGTTCTGATATTTATTCAGTGTTTCAATATGTTTTATTTGAGCAACTGACTTAGAAATATTAGGCCTTCAGAGAAACTAACCAATTAGTTGTCTTCTTCTAACCCAGTGGCACAGGGGGAAATAGTTGAATAAACAGCATCAGGACCTCACAGTTACCTGCTACATTAATCACCTATCCTTAAGAGAAGAATGCCTGGATCATGCTACAAATAAGTACTTAGAACTGGGGTATTACTATAACTAAAATCTCTCTCTCTCTTTCTTTTTTTTCTTTCTATTTTTTTTTTTTTTTGTATTGGCCCAGTAGTTATATGGCCAAAAAAAATAAATTGTGGAGGCTGGAAGAATAACAGTCTATTAGGGTTGTCCAGCTTGCTTGCAGGCCATGGGTGGTGAGCTGATTTTGCAAGGACTTTTTTGCTCATCTGTAGTGTCACAAAAAGTATGCACAGACCTTTTTTTTCCCCCTCTAATCAGCTTTCATTAGTGTGTTAATGTATTTGTGTATTTAATGTGTGGCCCAAGACAATTCTTCTTCCTCCAATGTGCATCAGAGAAAAAAAAAAGTTTGGACACCTCTGCATGTTATAGAGCAGTGAAACATTTGGTAAAATTGTCACTTGTAATATCTTGGAAGATAGATAATGTATATGTTTGCTACACTTGCATCTGTGAAGGAAAAGGTTGGAATAGAGAATGTTAGTTACCATTTGTTCTATTTTGTAACAAACAAGAAATCAACAACATAGGAAAGAGATGGCTGGTTTGCAAGCAAGAAGGAAAGGGAACAGAGAAGGTCCAGAAAGTCTGGAGACTAGCAGATTGGGAGAGACACTACTTCTCATCCTCAGCTATTAAAAGATGAAAATGAAAAAGATTTTGAGCAACAAATCCCTATTAAGAGTTTAATTTTACATCAAGAACCAAATCAAAGGCATAATCAGATCCAGGTAAAGTTATAACACTCACTATATCCTTTCAAGGAGACACTATGGCTCAGTAAATGGAGACAAAGTTGATGGTTCTGTCATCTAAACCTTGTCAGCTTAAGTTAGGAACTTCATTAAAAGTAGCTCAAATTTGAAAATAATTACACATGTGTCTACTGGCACATGTTGTTGCTTAGAATCAAAGCAATGAGAACCCAATTACATTTGTAGCTATAGTTCAAAGAACCACAAAACTAGGCAGAAATTTGATGACTATTTGAAACTTAAAATGATACCTGAGGGGCGGCGCCTGTGGCTCAGTGAGTAGGGCGCCGGCCCCATATGCCGAGGGTGGCGGGTTCAAACCCAGCCCTGGCCAAACTGCAACAAAAAAATAGCCGGGCGTTGTGGCGAGCGCCTGTAGTCCCAGCTGCTCGGGAGGCTGAGGCAAGAGAATTGTGTAAGCCCAAGAGTTAGAGGTTGCTGTGAGCCGTGTGACGCCACGGCTCTCTACCGGAGGGCGGTACAGTGAGACTCTGTCTCTACAAAAAAAAAAAAAAAAAAAAAAATGATACCTGAGGCCTAAGGCATGGACTGAGAAAGCTTCTCAAACCCTAAAGAGGACCTTGTCTCATTGCTCAGGTACAGCCTAGGATACAGCCTAGAAAGAAAAGAAGGAAAAAAACAAACAAAGAACACTGGGAAATAAGGGTGAAGCAGTCCCTCCCCAACAGTAGGATTAAATCCTAATTAGAAACATCCCCCAACCTCAGTTTAAAAGTCCCTCACGACATTGATACCGGAGTTTCAGGTTCTTGGTCTCCTGGAATCGACAGACCACAGGATTGTGATAAGTCAGGATTTATTCACAGAAACAAAAATTACAACAACTACAAAAACCAAACCTTCTGGCAGAGAGAACACAGGAGAGAACACTGCTCCTTCTTTGAGGTTTGTCTTTGGGGTCTCTGCTCAGGGGTTTATATAATGGCAGGGGGGTTGTTTTGCCAGAACTCAATGTTGACTTTCAGGGTGTGGGTCTCTATCAGTTATCGCCAGCTTTCCAGTGAACTCTCAGGCCTTGGAAACTTACATGAAACCATCAGTCAGAAGTGCACTTGGAGGAGACAGCAAGGTGCCATCCACAAAATTGACCAGCCAGAAGTGTATCGGGGAGGACACAGCAAGGTGTCAGTGTCTCCCCCACAGCAGGTGTCTGATCCTTCCATCAAGCTGGTTCCTCCATCCCCTGCAGCATCATCAACATGTTCCCTGGGCAATATTGCTACATCCCATTGACCTCAAGTGTCCCATTCTTTCCCCTCTAAACAAGATTATTTATTGTAGTTCTGTTTTCCTTATTTCACTGATGTATGTTGGTGTGTGAGAAACAAATAACCTGTCACCTTAGTTTATAGGTTTCCAGATAATGAAGAATCACACCTGGACCTGATGTAAAAAATTGTATTTATCATTCAGAAATCCTGGGATTTGAATTGTATGTGCTGGGTGGCGCCTGTGGCTCAAGGAGTAGGGCGCCAGTCCCATATGCCAGAGGTGGCGGGTTCAAACCCAGCCCCCGCCAAAAACCGAAAAAAAAAAAAAATGAATTGTATGTGCTGACTGGAAGTGGCTTTTAAGTTGTATTTCTCAAGAAGGGTTGAATATGTTTTGCCTGTAGGGAGAAAAATAGTGACCTATTTGGTGGGTAGAAGAGCAGACAGTAGTGCTTTTCATTGACTGTATGTCTCTGCTTTCTTAGAAAATGGCTGGATAATACTTCCTGGCTCTTTTGGAAATGCATAAGGCCTCATAACCACTCCTGGCCAATGAGTTATGGGCAATATGTGTCACAGCCTGATCATTTAATTGCTGGTGCTAGACCCTCCAGAATTTTCTCTTTTCCCTTTGTACTTGCAACCAGCAATGCTTAACATGATGGCTGATACATCAGTCCCTCATGACGGTAACAAGCAGAACCTTTCTGTTGATCCACAGTTAACACATTCATTTCTCACCCAGGCTTGCAGCATTTTAAGCCACACAGATCTCGGAGATGTTTGGTACTGCAACATAATGTGAGTCAAGACTGCATCAGTACATATGTGTCTACTGGCACATGTTGTTGCTTAGAATCAATCCAATGAGAACCCAATTACATTTGTAGCTGTAGTTCAAAGAACCACAAAACTAGGCAGAAATTTGATGACTATTTGAAACTTAAAATGATACCTGAAGTCCTAAGGCACAAACTGAGAAAGCTTCTCAACCCCTAAAAAGGGCCTGGTCTCGATGCTCAGGCACAGCCTAGAATACAGCCTAGAAAGAAAAGAAGGAAAAACAAACAAACAAACAAAGAACACTGTGAAATAAGGGTGAAGCAGTCCCTCCCCAGCAGTAGGATTAAACCCTAATTAGAAACATCCCTCAACCTCAGTATAAAAAGTCCCTCACGTCATGTTCTCAGGCCTCACTTCTGACCAAGGGAGGCAACAAGGGGAAACCTGAGGAGTAATGTTTTTGAGGGTCACTGAAGCAAGATACTCAAACAGTCTGATAAGGCTATGTGGATCCAACTGCCTCAAGTGAGAAAAGACACCCATACTGACTTTACCCTGATTATAATCTCATTTGAATACTCAAAATCACAACCAGGGCTGGAGATTTAACATGCTAATGAGTCATGCCATGAAAGAAGCATCCTGTCATAGAACTACACATGTGCAAGAAAATCTCCATCTCTACATGCTCACATGTTACCCCTTTCCCACCCAAGCCTCTTTAAAACTCTCCCTGAACTCCCCTCAGGGAGCCAATCTGAGGACTTTTTCCTTTGTGCTATCTCCCTTATCTTTGAACACGAGTCCCAGTGAAGCCTTGCCTGTGACTCCCATCTAGCCTCCTGTTAATTTCTAATGCAGACTGATAAAAGAATAACTGGGGAGGGCAAAGGGCAAGGTGATGGGAACAGTTTTCTTCTTATTACACTCTCACCAAAAAATGTAAAATTATGGGCTTCTAATTTCAGAGATTGGATATTAAAGGTACTTGAATTTGTTCCTCTAAAGGTACTTATGGGATATGAAACTGATGAGATATTAATATTTAAAAGTATAATAAAGAGATAGGAACTACACAGGAAAAAAATTGTGCAAAGTATATATCCACAGGCTATTTATGGAAAAGAAAACCCAAAAGGCTAGCAGAATATGATAAGATGTTCAAACTCATTAGTAATCAGAGAAATGTAAATCAAGAAAAGATCTCACTTTCTATCTCTTAGCCGAGAAATAGAAAGCTAGATAATTGTTGAGTGTTGGCAAGGATGTGGACAGCATAGGAATCCTCAAGAATGACTGATGGACAAGTCCAGTAGCGCAGTCTTTCCAAAGGGAAATTGGTCACTACAAATAAAAATGAAGAATTCTTAAAACTAGTTCTGGGTGTAAAAGATGTGAAATAAAATGAAACAAAATGAGAGAAACCATTTTTGTCAGTTCACAGATGTATGCAGAAAAGTACACTTTTTTACAAGAATGTATATACCCCTGGTATATACAAAAGGATAGATGTTAAATCAATTAGAATGTTTGCCAATGACAGAGGGCAATGGCAGGCAAGAATGAAGATAAATGGAAATAATAAAAGCCTTAATGATAATGAGCCACAAACTGATTAACACTACCATCTGCCCTGGAGATCGCCCCCAAATAAGTAACTTTGTTACTTTCCTCATCCCAACTGAAAGAAAGGAAACAAAAACTTTTTCAGTATGGCCAAAGATTTTAAGCTCTAGAAAGAAATCCTGAGAAATCTAGGATCCCTTGAGCATAAATAAGCTCAATGACCACAGTATGACCAACTTTATAACTTTGTAAATATTAGCATGCTAATAAATGTTTAACAATTGGTTCAAGGTGGGAGGAAAAGAGGCTTAATTTGTAGGGTTTGTTTATTTCTGTGATGTAAATCATGGCTGATTTTAAACTATCAAGATTTTAACTAACACTCGCCAAACTTCCTGGAGGTTTAAAAATTGACCTTCACAGAGTTGGCAGGAGCATGCCCCAGCACTCTGCATTTGGGACTTCAAAATTAAAATGCAATACCCACTGATTTAAAGTATATCTTGCCACTGGTGGCACATAAAACAAACGCTTAAAGGTTTTTCCTCCATAATCTCCTGAAATGTAATTTATTTCACTTTCATTGGGTCTTTAATCTGAGCTAAAGGGAACTTCTTTCATTGTTCACATTGAAAAGTTTGATTTTTGTACAAATTTAAATCCCATTATTTAATGAATCAAAGACTCTGGGAGCTACATTTTGTTCCTATTTCTAGGGAACAAAGTATAACAGTTGTATTGTTCTTACAACTTGGACAAAAGACTGTACATCAGGTTTGGAGGTATAGAGTGCCTGGACCTATCACTTCACCCTCAAATATTGATGTCTCTCACTCAGTGGGCCTACTTGCCCACTCAACAGCATGAGAAATTTCCAATATGTTCCATTCCCAACATTCAATTTTCCTTTTCCTCCTTTTGGCAAGTTCTGCTTTGCAATAGAGGTAGGAAACTTTACATAATTTTTTGGTACTGGTTTCCTTTACTATTAAGTAAGGATTAATGAAGGATAGTACAGAGTAGATTTAGAATCATCAAAAAAGTCATTGGCCCATGGTACATGCTTACATATCAGTTTCTTTTTCTTCCTGGTTTTCTCATTCTGACTTAGCTTTCTGGATGAAAATAAGAACAAATCATAGTAAATTAGTTTCTGACTTAGAGTTCCTGCTATTTTCTTTGCTTATAGTGTAAGGACCAAGTTAACTCCATTTTGTTAAAACTAACTTCATTTTGTCCCTCAGCCTTCATTTTGCAGCTGCATACCAAAGGCGTTAGGCAGCCTGCTTCCTCCCCCACCCCATCCTTGCCCCATGATCCACGCCCTTGCACAATGTCTGCTCTGAGCAACAGCAACGCTCTCCCAGACAGTCAAGGACAAATACTGCTCAGTCCCCTAAACCCCCTATGAGCTTGCCCCAGCGGCTCACCTCACACCCCCTCCCTTTTTTTCCTTTCTGTACCCTTAAAAACCTCCCTCTTTTTCGAGATCCGGGCTTCTCTGCTCTCATACAGTGCCAGGACCAGGAAGCCCAGGCTTGAGTTTGTAAATAAACAACCTCTTGCTTTTGCATCGGACTTGGTCTCCGGGTGATTTATGTGGGGGATCCCGCAACTTGGGCACAACAATAGCTAGTTTACTTCTGTCAACAGAAAATAAGCCATATTCTTGAAAATAATTTAAAGAGCTTTATTCTGAGCCAAAATTGAGGGCCATGGCCTAGGGCCAAAACCATGTAAGAAGGCTTGAGCAAGTGGACTCATTGTGGTGGGGTCACAGTTTGGCTTCATACATTTCAGGGAGACAGGAATTACAGGTAATGGTATAAATCACTAAGTGGAAGGCACACAATCCTTTGGCCCTAAAAGGTAAGACACCTCAAATGAGTAGGGGTGGGCAGGAGTCATTGAAAAGGAGTGCTGGAGTTAAGATAAAGGTCTGTTAATCAGAGACAAACTGCAGGACTAAGCCCAGACTCAAATGGTTTTATATAAATAAATAATATAAAATAAATAAATAAATATGACCTGTAGGTATGTCTTCCAAAGCCTTAGTCCTGTTAATGAGCTAGGAAGGATAGCTCCAAGAAGGCAAGAAGGGAAGGGACTTGATGAGGCATGTCTAAACTTTCTCATGGCTAGTAATTTAGTATTAGGGTTTCCTGTTGGCCAAAATGTAGTCTAGTCAGTTAGAAGCTGGGGAGAGGCTAAAGATTTTATTTTCATTCACAAATCTCAATAATTTTTTTTTAATATTTTCTTTAAAAAATATGACAGTTAAGAAGCGAAGCAAGATGGCAGACAAGAAGGATCATTTACTTGAGGTCTCTTAGAATGACTGGGGAAAAAGAGAGAACCCAGCCACACTCGGTGTGGGGACCTTACCCATAGCATAGCAAGGAGGTGGTGACAGGGATATAGTATATGATCCTGAGTAGTGAAAGTCTGATGAATTAGGCAAATGGTTGCAACTGGATGGGATTGTCTAGCTCCTGGGGGGCTCCAGGATGAGAGGAAGCCTTTTTGGAGTTTTCAGTTGTTGCAGGAAGCTGTGCATTGAGTAGAAAGCTTGGAAGGGTGGGCGGATTCAAACATATACAGCAACCAGATTTGAATGCTGATTGAATTGCATTTGCCATAGGTTTGGTGGCTGGTAAGGCAGCCATATTGGGAAGGTCTAAGCAGCTAGGTGGTTGCCATTGTGTAAAGGTCATGAGATGGTCTTAGCAGGGGCCTAAAGAGCAGCCATCTTAATTCTGCCTGGATCAGACCTTCACTCTTGGGACAGGCTGAGGGACTCCTGCACCCCATGGGAATTGGAATCAGGGGCCACTGTGAGACATACTCCTGAAGGATTCTTATGAGCTTTAAGATCCCAACCTGGCAGGGTCTGAATGCTGAGAAAACAGTTAGGCAAACACTGAAGACAACTAAGTTTGGAATAAGGACCATAGAGGTTGGTGGTTGTGCTCTCTGTCTCCTAAAAATAAAAACCCCATAGTGCTACCTGGTATCCTGGAGACATATTGCCATCATATGGTCATCAAGAGCAAAGACTTCTGTTTGAAACAAAGGATGCAATAAGAAGGAAAAAGGAGGACAGGGAGGTGAGTGTGAAGAAAGAACGTATGAGGAGGAACAAATAGAAAAATTCAAGCAACATGAAGAACCAAAACAGAGGAACCCCCCCAAGGGACCCTGAGGCAGCTATTGTAGAAGACTCTACCTATGAAGAATTAATGGAATTTAAAGAGAATTTAAAATATGGATGATAAAAACAATAAAAGGAATGGGCAAGAAAGTAGAAAGATAGAACCAAAAGTCGGGCGTGAGAATATAGAAAGTACATGGTGGAGCTTAAGGAAATGAAGGAGACAATCAGGGACTGTAAAGATGCAGTAGAAAGTATCAAAAAATAGGTTAGACCATGAAGAAGAAAGCACCTCAGAGCTAGAAGATAAAGTTTTCAAGGTAACCCAGCTAGATAAAGAGGCAGAAAAGAAGAGAGAGAAAGAACAGGTGCTTAGAGAACTACAAGACTCCATGAAGCATTCAAAAATACAGATAATAGGGATTCCTGAAGGGGAAGAAAATTGTCCCAAAATGGAGACTGGAGACTATCAAAATGAAAACTTCCCAAGTTTTACTAAAGACCCTGACACACTCCTTTCAGATGGATATTGAATTCTGGGTCATCTCAACTTAAACAGAGGCTCTCCAAGACACATTGTAATGAACCTGTTCAAAGTCAAGATGAAAGAAAAAATTCTGCAAGCAGCCAGAGTAAGTACCAACTGACCTACAGAGGCAAAGCCATTAGGCCAGCAGTTCTCAACCTATGGGTCACAAACTACAGGAACTGTATTAAAGGGCTGTGGCATTAGGAAGGTTGAGAACCACTGCAGACTGACAGCAGACTTTTCAACTGAAACCTTCCAAGTCAAAAGAGCATGGCCATCCACTTTCAACATTCTTAAATAAAACAATTTTCAGCCAGAATTCTGTATCCTGCTAAACTATGCTTCAAAATGATGGAGAAATCAAATCTTTTGTAGATAGATATACAAGCACTGAGGAAATCTGCCATAACAAGACCAGCTCTATTGGATATACTTAGACATATTTTCAACACTGACTACCACAATGGATCACCAGCAAAGTAAACACCCAGAAGTTAAAGGTCAAAATTTACCTTTGACAATGGCACAAACAATAAAACTACACCACAGACTCCCACAAAATGAAATGAATAGAACTTCACCACACCTAACAATTCTCTCGATAAATGTCAATAGACTGAATTCACCACTGAAGAGGCACAGGCTGGCTGATTGGATTTAAAACGGCAAAAGCCATCCATATGCTGTCCTCAGGAGACACACCTAGCCTTGAAGAACAAATCAAGACTCAGGTTAAGGGACGGAAAACAGTATTTCAAGCAAATGGAAATCAGAAGAAAGGAGGGCTTATAATCTTATTTTCAGATACAAGCAGATTTAAAGCAACTAAACTTAAGAAAGACAAAGATGGATGGATTATACTGGTTAAAGGAACAATAAAACAAGAAGACATTTCAATTTTAAACCTTTACCCACCCAAGTTAAATGTTCCCAGATTTATGAAACAGACTTTGATGGGCCTGAGCAACAAGATATCCCTTAATGCCATAATAATCAAGGCCTTTAACTCCCCACTGACAGAACTGGGTGGCACCTGTGGCTCAAAGGAGTGGGGCGCCCCATATGCCGGAGGTGGTGGTTTCAAACCCAGGCCCAGCCAAAAACTGCAAATAGATAGATAAATAAAGTTTCTATTTAAAAAAAATGGACTGATCCTCTAAACAGAAGCTAAACAAACAAAGGACTTAAATATGACCATATAACAAATGGGATTAGTAGATGTATACAAAACACACCATCTCAAAGCTTAGGAATATACATTTTTCTCATCAGCCCATGGTACATACTTCGAAATCGAACACATCCTAGGATACAAATCAAACCTCAGCAAAATTAAAATAATGGAAATTATTCAGTATGTCTTCTCACACCACAAGGCAAAAAATATAGAACTCAACCCCAACAAAAATATTCATTCCTATACAAAGACTTGGAAATAAAGCAACCTTATGCTGAATGGTAGTTGGGTTCAGGAAGAGATAAAGTGTAAATTGTTACATTCCTCAAACATAGCAACAATGAAGATAAAAGTTACCCAAACTCGTGGGATACAGCAAAAGCAGTCTTAAGAGGGAAATTTATCACATTATATGCCTACATTTGAAAAACAGAAAGAGAGTACATCAACAAACTCATGAGCTACCTTATGGAATTGGGAAAAGAAGAACAATCTAATTCCAAACTCAGTAGAAGAAAAGAAATAACCAACATTAAATAAGAGATTAATGAAATTGAAAACAAAAGAATCATTCAGAAAATTAACAAAACAAAAAATTGTTTTTTCAAGAAAACAAGTGAAATCTATAAACCTTTGGCCAGATTAACTAGAAACAGAAAAGTAAAATCTCTAATAACCTCAATCAGAAATGGTAAAGGGGAAATAACAACACATGCCACAAAGATATAAGAGATCATCTCTGAGTAGTACAAGAAACTTTATGCTCAGAAATTTGACCATATGGAGGAAATGGATCAATACCTGGGATTATGCTCTCTCCCTAGACTTAATCAAGAAGTAATAGAAATCTTGAACAGACCAATTTAACAACTGGAGATCAAAGAAACAACAAAAAAATCTCCCAAATAAATGCCCTGGTCTAAATGGCTTCACACCAGAATGCTATCAAACCTTCAAAGAAGAGCTTATACCCATACTACAGAAATTATTCCAAAAAATTGAGAAGGAGGGAATCTCCACTAGCATGTTCTATGAAGCAAACATCACCCTGATACCCAAACCAGGAAAAGACCCAACAAAAAAGGAGAATTTCAGACCAATTTCACTAATGAATATGGATGCAAAAATTCTCAATAAAATCCTAGCTAATAGATTACAGCTACACATTAAAAAAGTCATTCATCACAATCAAGTGGATTTCATCCCAGGGATACAAGACTGGTTTAACATAAACATAATTTACCATATCAACAGAAGCAAAAACAAAGACCATATTATCCTCTCAACAGATACAGAAAAAGCTTTCAATAAAATTCAGCATTCTTTTCTAATTAGAGCAATTAAGAATTTAGGCATAGGTGTCACATTTCTAAATATGATCAAAGCCATCTATGATAAGCCCACAGCTAATATTATACTAAATGGAGTAAAACTGAAAGCTTTTCCGCTTAGAGCTGGAACCACACATGGTTGTGTCCTCTGTAACTACTACTATGCAACAGAGTGTTGAAAGTTCTAGCCAATATGATCAGGCAAGAAAAGGAAATAAAGGGCATCCAAATGGGGGCAGATGAGGTCAAACTCTCACTCTTTAACAACAATATAATCTTATACTTAGAGAACCAAAGACTCAACCACAAGACTCTGTGAAGTGATCAAAAAATACAGCAATGTCTCAGGATATCAAATCAATGTCCACAAATCAGTAGCTTTTGTATACAACAATAACAGCAAACATCAAATGCTAATCAAGGACACAATTCCTTTCACAGTAGATTCAAAATAAAAATGAAATACTTTAGAATATACATAACAAAAGAGGTGAAGGACCTCTACAAAGAAAATTACAAAACCCTAAGAAAAGAAATAGCAAAAGATATTAAGAAATGGAAGAACATACCATGTTCATAACTAGGAAGATTCAACATTATTAAAATTTCTATACTATCCAAAGCAATCTACAGATTCAATGCAATCCCCGTTAAAACAACATCATCATACTTTCAAGAATTGGAAAAAATTATTCCTCATTTTGTATGGAACCAGAAGAAACCCTAATAGCCAAGGCAAGTCTTACTAATAAAAACAAAGCCAAGGGTATCACCCTACCAGACTTTAGGCTATAGTACAAGGCCATAGTGATCAAAACAGCATGGTATTGGCACAAAAAATAGAGACATTGACATTTGGAATTGAATAGAAAACCGTGAGATGAGACTAACCTCTTACAGCCACTTGATCTTTGATAAACTAAACAAGTATGTACACTAGGTAAAAGTATCCCTATTCAATAAATTTTGCTGGGAGAACTGGATAACCACATGTGAAAGACTGAAACTGGACCTGCACTTCACAGCACTTAACAAAAATTGATTCAAGATGGAGAAAATATTTAAATTTAAGGGATGAAACTACAAAAATCCTGGAAGAAAGTGTGGGGAAAACACTTGAAGATATCAGCCTGGGGAAAGATTTTATGAAGAAACCTTTCATGGCAATTGCAGCAACAACAACAATAAACAAATGGGACTTAATTAAATTGAAGAGCTTCTGTACAACTAAGGAAACAACCAAAACAAACAGAAAACCTTCAGAATAGGAAAAGATATTTGCATATTATGAATCGGACAATAGCTTTATCTCTAAGATCTACAGAGAACTCAGATCAATCAACAAAAAAAGACCCAACAATCCCATAGATCACTGGGCAATAGAGATGAATAGAACCTTCTCTAAAGAAGACAGACAAATGGCTAAGAAACATATGAAAATATGCTCATCATCCCTAATCATCAGAAAAATGCAAATCAAATCTACCTTGAGATATCACCTAACACCAGTAAGCATGGCCCACGTCACAAAGTCTCAAAGTTACAGATGCTGGCATAGATGTGGAGAGAAGGAAATACTTTTATCCTGCTGGTGGGAATGCAGACTAATACAACCTTTTTGGAAGGAAGTACGGGAAAATCCTCAAAGAACTCAAATTAGACTTCCCATTTGATCCTGCAATTCCATGACTAGGCATCTACCCAGAATAAAAAAATCCTTTTATCGTAAGGACATTTGGCTAGACTGTTTATTGCAGCTCAATTTACAATTGCCAAAATGTGGAAACAGCCTAAATGTCCACCAACGTGGGAATGGATTAATCCGTATACTGTGGTATATGTGTACCATGGAAAACTAGCCACTAAAAAAGATGGAGACTTTACATCTTTTGTTTTTTTTTTTTTTTTTGTAGGGACAGAGTCTCACTGTACCGCCCTCGGGTAGAGTGCTGTGGCGTCACATGGCTCACAGCAACCTCTAACTCTTGGGCTTAAGCGATTCTCTTGCCTCAGCCTCCCAAGCAACTGGGACTACAGGCGCCCGCCACAACGCCCAGCTATTTTTTTGTTGCAGTTTGGCCGGGGCTGGGTTTGAACTGGTGCCCTACTCACTGAGCCACAGGCGCCACCCACATCTTTTGTATTAATCTGGATGGAGGCAGAACACATTCTTCTTAGCAAAGCATCACAAGAATGGGGAAACAAGAATCCAATGTACTTTATTCTAATATGAAGGCAGTAGATGGAGGGGAGATAGGATAATGAGCAAGTGGGGAGAGGAAGGGGGCTGGGGGTCACAGTGTATGGTGCACCTCTTGGGGGCAGGACATATTTATAAGAGGAACTTTATCTAACAAATGTAATCAGTGTAACCTAATTCTTTCTAATAATGATTCTATTATTCCCAAATAATAAAAAAATCAATTTGAAAAAGCAGCACGCTCATTAACTTCTAGTCTATTCCAGAGACATGCCAGCTCTCAGTAGGCTAAGTCCTTTTGCTGACCTTTAGGTAATTTTGGCCTTCTGTTTTTCACTACATGGTTCCTCTTACCTTCCATTAACCCCATGGCTATGAAGAGCCAAACTCTGAGACCACCTTTCCTACTCTCAGCCCTGGCCTGAAGAGGAAAGCAATCACTGACCTTTTTAGTATTAAAAACTTTCAGTACATTTGTCTCTGGTACATTCCTAATTTCCGTGTTCAATGGTGCATTTTCTAGACCCTCCTATGGAACACAATCCTGTGGTGGATATTCTGCCTCATATAATGTGTCTATTCCAGCAATCCCACTCCCTGCATCTTTTAATTCTTTTCTCCACTGATTCAACAACTCAGGCACTTTTATTTTGCACAGCACGGACCAGCACTTCCCAGATTTCTAAGCACCATCCTTTCAGCATGTTCACTTTGGTGCAAGGGTCCTTGATGTATTTCATTAAATGCTGCCAAGTCAATAAACTCCCATTTATCCAGTCTAGCATCCTTGATCAAAATCCCTTCGAAATCTAGTACAAGGATACTTTGTCTCTGCTGGTACAAACTAGCAAATTCTTGGAGTGCCTTTGGGATTTTAATCTCCTGTAAAAGCCTGGCATACACTTGGCTGGTCTATGCTGTGATTTAACCTTAGTTATTAGCCTACCCTCCAGTAGACAAAATTGGAGCATTTTCTGATGCAGGTCCCTGATGTCTTTTGAAGAGCCTTTTAAAGTGTCTTCCTGCATGAAGTCAAAGTTAGCCCTTAACAGGGAGGGCTGGGCCACCATCAGAGACTCCAGTTCAGGGCATCCACAGAGCCACAATTTTCAAGGACACCCATACAGACATCCTTCTACCACGTCTCCCCAAACAGGCCCTTACACTTGGCACAACAGAACTTATGTTGGCTGAGGTTCCAATAGAACCTTCCCAACATTAACTAAGAAATATGGAGTTTGTTCCTCAGTGTGCTTATTCACCTCCTCTGAAGAACCTAAGGGCCACTTTACAAACTACTGAACAGGTCCTCTGGTTCTCACACTCAGTTTCAACTTTCTCACTACCCTGTATTGCCTTATTTCCCTTCTCTAGTTAGTTCAGCAGTGCAATTTAGCAATAACCAGACAGTTCTACTTTCCTTATGTGCATCATTATTTTTGTTATCTTTTAAATGTCTGAGTTGTCCCACTGGCAAGGGTATCCCTCTATCAGGATATTTTTCTTGTCCTAACCAGTGAAATTTTTAGCAGTTGGGCATCCACCTTGTACCAGGGAGCAGCCTTGCCCCACATACCACTTAGAATGGGTCCTTCTTACCATCTCACTACATGTCTTCTTGGATCATCCAGGTACCAGTCTTAGGTAATGCCTTCCAGGAAGCAGTTACAAGTGAGGTTTTGGCTACAGGCTTGGGCTGGATATTACCTTTTACATCTCAGTCCCTTTATCTGGAATCATTTCCCATTTGTTTGAATAATATTCATTAGAATTTACATAGTGAAATTCTTCCAGTTATAAAAACAGTTTTTAAGGCTATTTTTCTGAGAACATCTCTGGGTATAGATTGCTCACTTATCCTTTCTGTCTGCATTGAATACATCATTAACTGTCTTCTGCCTTCCATACTTCTCTGTGGGGTTCAGTCGCCATCCTAATTTATTTCAGAGACTGTCGTTCATTTCTTTCTGACTACGTGTACAATCTATCTTCTCTGAAACATTTATGATGTGTTAATGGGTGATTTTATTTTTATTGCCCTGGACTCCTTAGGAGTCTTTGCTTTTTAAAGTATTTGTAAATAATTATCAGCCACTATTTGTTCCTTAGGCTCTCAAGTCCTTTTGGAACTCCAGTTAGACTATGTTAGACTTTTAATTCTATACTCATATCTCCTGCTTCTTTTTTATATTTATGTATCAATCCTCCTGGGTGTTTTTGGGAGTTTCTTCAAGCTAAATTTTCATTTTAGATACAACAGAAATAAAATTAGTTTAACTCATATTCTGAATTTTGCATTTTATGTAATGTGTTGTTCTTTTCTATATATTTTATTTGATTGTGTTTTAAATCTCTGGGGTTTTTTTCATTAAACCCCTTATTCCCAGGTTTTTGTTTTTTTAATTAAATCATATCTGTGTACATTAATGCAGTCATGGGGTACAACGTGCTGGTTTTATATACAATTTGAAATATTTTCATCAAACTGGTTAACATAGCCTTCATGGCATTTTCTTAGTTATTGTGTTAAGACATTTATATTCTACATTTAGTAAATTTCACATGTACCCTTGTAAGATGCACCGTAGTTGTCCAGCATGTTTTTAATAGTCTGATTTCTTTAAAAATATGTGCTTTTTGTTCTGATTGATAATTCTGATATCTGAAATCTTTGTGTGTGTCTGCTTCTCTGCTTCCTTCTTGTAGTATGTTTTCATTACTACTTTGTGATTTGTATTTTGATATGAGTGTGGAGACACCAAATTTTTATAGAGATTTATCTGTGAGAATTCCATAGGACCTGCTATGATCTTCAGAGAGGATTGATATTTTCTTTTCTCAGTAGCCGAGGGGTACAACTAATCTAGGACAACCTCAAATTAAATTCTGTGCTTGAGATTTCTTTGCATCATACAGCTTACCTGAATTTAGACGGCAACTCTGAGGACTACTTTATGAAATCCTTAGACCACACATGATACTTAAATTTAGACAGAAAATCTGAAAAATAGTTATGATTATGTGTTCACAGAAAAAAAAATATATTTCTTCCTTCACCTACTACAAAGTTTGTGAAGGTATGTTTCCCTGATTTCATCTTTTTTGGCAATTTTTTTTCTTATATTTTGAAAGAGTCAGAATTGTATGTATGATCTTCCATTAGGTTCTCTAACTAGGGCCATCAAAGAAGTTCTTCTTCATATTAGCTAAAACAAAATAAAAATAAAAACAAAACAAAACCAAAAAACATAAAAAATCTTTGAAGTTCAGCAGAAACAGGTCAAGAGACTGATTTGGTAGTACCTACTTATGCCCTAGCATTCCTGCTTTTAAATGAGTTGAGGAATTTTCCATTTTGTAGCAATACATTGATACTTTCTAAAAGATGTTTTTAATATTTCTATTCATTCTCTTAGATTCAGTTGGGAGGGGTTGTTAAGGATTTTTAATCTACTCTACTCCTGGAAACATAACTTTTAACTCTTCATCCATTATGTTTTTCATGGAGTCTCAATTTTTTTTTAAATTTTATGTCCAAGCACAAGGATAATGAAGTATATTTTCCATGCAAAATATTATACACATTAAATAACATACAGTGGTAACAATGCAGTGTAGGTTTCCTGGGAAACAGAAATATACAAGCAGGAAGTGTATTTATTGGGCAGTGCTGTCTAGATGAGGACCAATGAGAGTGAAAGAATGAAGCAGGATAGACAGAGCAAGAAATTGAACTCTATTGAAGTCCCGAGAAATATCTCAGTTGATCCCTTGAGGAACCTCTGAAGTTGGGAAAGATGTATGAATTGAGGCAATAGCCGGTCTTTGAATATCTGCCACCCCACAAACATGAATCTTGAATGAGACGACTCTCTTTAGCCAGGGGTGATTTCCAGAGAAGAACTCAGTAGAGAGGAGCCAACTACCAATAGTCCTAGTAGCTGAAGGAAGGAGTGCTTCAGTCTCAAAAGGCTAGGGGGATTGTGAGAATCTGGGAAGCACATTATAGCATCGACTACAGATGTTCACAAAGAACAATACATAATTTATACTTTACAGCAAAGTCCTGCCTCAGTCCCATATGCAATTGAATTTAAAATTATGAAAAGGTAAAATTCTAGCAAGAAAACAATATCCTAAACAACATATTAAGTTGAATTAAAAATTATTGTTCGAATAATGTACTTTGGTAAAAATTAAATCCAACTTATATGAGAATTAGTCACTATTTTCTTTTCTTTTTTTTTCCCTTTCCCCCACCCCATCCCTCCTTCTCTCTGTGTCTGCTCTTCCCTTCCCCCACCCCCCACATGTAATTAATTGTCCTCATATCAAAGTTGAATACATAGGATTCATGCTTCTCTATTCCTGTGATGCTTCACTATGAATAATGTATTCCATCTCCATCCAAGTTAATACAAATGCTGCAAACTCTCCATTTTTTTTAATGGCTGAATAGTATTCCATGGTATACATACACCACAACTTGCCAATCCATTCCTGGGTTGAGGGGCATTTAGGCTGTTTCTACATTTTGGTGATTGTAAATTGAGCTGCGATAAACCATCTAGTACAAGCATCTTTATAATAAAAGTTTTTTTTGCCTTCTGGATAGATGCCCAGTAATGGGATTGCAGAATCAAACGGGAGATCTAGGTCGAGTTCTTTGAGGTTTCTCCATACTTCCTTCCAAAAAGGTTGCATTAGTTTGCAGTCCCACCAGCAGTGTAAAAGTGTTCCCTTCTCTCCACATCCACGCAAGCATCTGCAGTTTTGAGATTTTGTGATGGGGGCCATTCTTGCTGAGGTTAACGACATCTCAGGTGGTCTTATTGCATTTCTCTAATAATTAGGGATGATGAACATTTTTTCATATATTTGTTAGCCATTCATCTGTCTTCCTTACAGAAGTTTCTGTTCATCTCTCTTCCCCATTTATGTATGGGATCGTTGGCTTTTTTCATGTGGATTAATTTAAGTTCTCTATAGATCCTAGTTATTAAGCTTTTGTCTGATTCAAAATACGCAATTTCCCATTGTGTAGGTTGTCTATTTGCTTTGGTTATTGTCTCCTTAGCCGTACAGAAGCTTTTCAGTTTAATTAAATCCCATTTGTTTATTTTTGTTGTTGCTGCAATTGCCATGGAAGTCTTCTTCATAAAGTCTTTCCCCAGTCTGATATCTTCCAGTGTTTTTCCTATGCTTTCTTTGAGGAATTTTTGTTGTTTCAGGGCTTAAATTTAAGTCCTTTATTCATCAATTTTTTCCAAATGTTTTTTTACTAGAAAATAAGAATGTATTCTGTCAACCAGGAACTTTAAATAATACCACTTTTCAACAAAAATCTAATTTACTAGAAAATATTCCTGTGAGAAGGAAGAAAAAAGTTAACATAGTCCGAGAGAGAAGCATCAGTTTGTCACCAAAGGTGTTTTTTTTTTTCTTTACCTTTGCTGTCAGTATATCTTGATTTTTTTTTTTTTTTTTTTTTGTTTGTAGAGACAGAGTCTCACTTTATGGCCCTCAGTAGAGTGTCGTGGCCTCACACAGCTCACAGCAACCTCCAACTCCTGGGCTTAAGAGATTCTCTTGCCTCAGCCTCCCGAGTAGCTGGGACTACAAGCGCCTGCCACAACATCCGGCTATTTTTTTGGTTGCAGTTTGGCCGGGGCCGGGTTTGAACCCGCCACCCTCGGCATATGGGGCCGGCGCCCTACCGACTGAGCCACAGGCCCCGCCCTAGTATATCTTGATTTATAGATCATCTTCTGGTTTCCCCGTACATTGTCGTATTTCCAGAGCCTCTGTGTCTCCTTCTATGCACCCCTCATCTATGTTTTCCCATCCCTTTGTGTGTCAAACTTCAGGCTCCATTTTGAATGCAGCATTCGATCTAATCATGGGAAAGTGGAAACTTTTATTTCTAAGGTCCCATTTGCATTGTTCTTTCTGTAAAAGTTGTTGAAGGACTACAAAATTTCCATTTCCCCTTGTAAGACCTTAGCCCCAACTATCCTTTCTACTTCTCTTGCTAAACACAGTTGCCCCACCAATGACTGCTAAACGGAGGCCCCAATCTTACGTGTTTTGGTCCCTCCAGAGCACTCAGCTTGAGCACTCATCATTTAAACACTTATTTAAAAGCTGCAACAACTTTAAATGAATGTTTGAGTAAGCTCCTTTTGATTGTGAGGTTTTTTTTTCTTTTAATGTCTCTTTTTTTTATTGTTAAATCATAGCTGTGTACATTAGTGCAATCAAGGGGTACGATGTGCTCGTTTCATATACAATCTGAAATATTTTCATCAAACTGTTCAACATAGCCTTCATGGCATTTTCTTAGTTATTGTATGTAGACATTTGTATTCTGCATTTAGTAAGTTTCACCTATACCCATTCTAAGATGTACCATAGGTGTGGCCCCACCCCTTACCCTCCCTCCACCTTAACCTCCCCCCTCCCTTCCCCTTCATTGGCCCTTTCCTCATAGTCTTGTGCTAAGGCTGGGTTATAGCCTTCATGTGAAAGCTATAATTTAGCTTCATAGTAGGGCTGAGTACATTGGATATTTTTTCTAAAATTCCTGAGATACTTTGCTAAGAAGAATATGTTCCAGCTCCATCCATGTAAACATGAAAGAGGTAAAGTCTCAATCTTTCTTTAAGGCTGCATAATATTCCATGGTATACAAGTACCACAATTTATTAATCCATTCGTGGGTCGATGGGCACTTGGGCTTCTTCCATGACTTAGCAATTATGAATTGGGCTGCAACAAACATTCTAGTACAGATGTCTTTGTTATATTGTGATTTTTGGTCTTCTGGGTATAAACCTAGTAAAGGAATTATAGGATCGAATGGCAGGTCTATTTTTAGGTCTCTAAGTATTCTCCGAACATCCTTCCAGAAGGAACATATTAGTGTGCATTCCCACCAGCAGTGTAGAAGTGTGCCCTTTTCTCCACATCCACTCCAACATCTCTGGTTTTGGGATTTTGTTACGTGGGCTACTCTTACTGGGGTCAGGTGATATCTCAAAGTAGTTTTGATTTGCATTTCTCTGATGAGTAAGGATGATGAGCTTTTTTTCTTGTTTGTAGATCATGCGTCATCTTCTTTAGAGAAGTTTCTCTTCAAGTCCCTTGCCCACCCTGAGACGGGATCATGTGTTCTTTGCTTGCTAATACGTTTGAGTTCTCTGTGGATTCTGGCTATTAGACCTTTATCGGAGGTATAACCTGCAAATATTTTCTCCCATTCTGAGGGCTGTCTACTTGCTTTACTTACTATGTTCTTGACTGTGCAGAAGCTTTTTAGTTTGATCAGATCCCAGTAGTCTATTTTTGATGCTGCTTCAATTACCTGGGAAGTCCTCCTCATAAAATATTCACCCAGGCCGATTCCTTCAAGAGTTTTCCCTGCACTTTCTTCAAATATTTTTATAGTTTCATGTCTTAAGTTTAAATCTTTTATTCAGTGAGAGTCTATCTTAGTTAATGGTGAAAGGTGTGCGTCCAGTTTCAATGTTCTACAGGTTGCCAGCCAGTTCACCCAGCACCATTTGTTAAATAGGGAATCTTTTCCCCATTGAATGTTTTTAATTGACTTGTCAAAGATCAAATAATGGTAAGTAGCTGAATTCATCTCTTGGTTCTATATTCTGTTCCAGACATCTACTTCTCTGTTTTTGTGCCAATACCATGCTGTTTTGATCACTATCTATTTATAGTACAGTCTCAGGTCTGGTAGCGTGATTCCTCTTGCTGTGTTTTTATTGCTGAGTAATGTTTTGGCTATTCGAGGTTTTTTTCTGATTCCATATGAAACGAAGTATTATTTTTTCAAGATCTTTAAAAAATGACAATGGAGCTTTAATAGGAATTGCTTTGGGTAGTATGGACATTTTAACAATGTTGATTCTTCCCAGCCATGAGCATGGTATGCTTTTCCATTTGTTAACATCTTTGGCTATTTCTTTTCTTAAAGTTTCATAGTTTTCTCTGTAGGGATCTTTCATGTCCTTTGTTAGGTATACTCCCAAATATTTCATCTTCTTTGGCACTACTGTGAAAGGAATAGAGTCCTTGACTGTTTTTTCGGCTTGGTTATTGTTGGTATATATAAAGGCTACAGATTTATGGGTGTTGATTTTGTAGCCTGAGACATTGCTGTATTCCTTGATCACTTCTAAAAGTTTTGTAGGAGAGTTTCTAGTGTTTCCCAGATATACAATCATATCATCTGTGAAGAGTGAAAGTTTGATCTCTTCTGACCCTATGCGGATACCCTTGATCGCCTTTTCTTCCCTAATCGCAATAGCTAAAACTTCGATTACAATGTTAAAGAGCAATGGAGAGAATGGGCAACCTTGCCTGGTTCCTGGTCTAAGTGGAAATGATTTCAATTTAACTCCATTCAGTAGATATTGGCTGTGGGTTTCCTATAGATGGCCTCTATTAGTTTAAGAAATGTCCCTTCTATACCAATTTTCTTAAGTGTTCTGATCTTGAACGGATGCTGGATATTATCAAAAGCTTTTTCTGCATCAATTGAAAGAATCATATGGTCCTTATATTTTAGTTTGTTTATGTGCTGAATTACATTTATAGATTTACGTATATTGAACCAGCCTTGAGACCCTGGGATAAATCCCACTTGGTTGTGGTGTATAATTTTTTTGATGTGTTGTTGGATTCTGTTTGTTAGGATTTTATTGAGTATTTTTGCATCAGTATTCATTAGTGATATTGGTCTATAATTTTCTTTTCTTGTTGGGTCTTTCCCTGGTTTGGTGATCAAGGTGATGTTTGCTTTGTAGAATGTGCTGGGTAATATTCCTTCTTTTTCTATATTTTGGAAGAGGTTTAGTAATATAGGTACTAGTTCTTCCTTAATGGTTTGGTAGAATTCTGACGTAAAGCCATCTGGTCCTGGGCTTTTCTTTTTAGGGAGATTTTGTATACTTGATGCTATTTCAGAACTTGATATAGGCCTGTTCAACATTTCCACTTCATTCTGGGAAGTCTTGGTAGGTGGCGTACTTCCAGGTATTGGTTGATTTCTTTCAGATTTTCAAATTTCTGAGAGTAGAGTTTCTTATAGTATTCGTTAAGGATTTTTTGAATTTCTGAGGGGTCTTTTGTCAAATCATCATTACCATTTCTGATTGATGAAATTAGAGATTTTACTCCTTTTTTCCTGCTTAGGTTGGCCAAAGGTTTGTCTATTTTACTGATCTTTTCAAAAAACCAACTGTTGGATTTATTGATCTGTTGTATAATTCTTTTGTTTTCAATTTCATATAATTCTGCTCTGATTTTTTTATTTCTTTTCTTCTGCTGGGTTTGGGGTTGGAGTGTTCCTCCTTCTCCAGTTGCTTGAGATGTCCCATTAAGTTATTAACTTCCTCTCTTTCCGTTTTCTTGAGGAATGCTTGCAGTGCTATAAATTTCCCTCTTAGGACTGCCTTTGCAGTATCCCAGAGGTTCTGGTAATTCGTGTCTTGATTGTTGTCTTGTTCCAAAAATTTGGTTATTTCCTTTTGAATCTCATCTATAACCCATCTATCCTTCAGCAAAAGGTTGTTTAGCTTCCATGTTTTTGTATGGGTATGGAGGTTCTTGTTGTTACTGAGTTCAACTTGTATTCCATGATGGTCTGAGAAGATGCAAGGAATCATTTCTATTTTTTAAAATTTGCTGAGGTTAGATTTGTGGCCTAGGATGTGGTTGATTTTGGAGTATGTTCCATGGGCTGATGAGAAGAATGTGTATTCAGTTTTGTTGGGACGAAATGTTCTGTAGATGTCTGTTAAGTCCAGATGTTGAATGGTTACATTTAAATCTAAAATTTCTTTGCTTACTTTCTTTTTGGAAGATCTATCCAGCACTGCTAAAGGGGTATTACAATCTCCAACTACTATGGAACTGGAGGAAATCAAGTTGCTTATGTCTGTTAGAGTTTCTCTTATAAATTGAGGTGTGTTCTGGTTGGGTGCATAAATATTAATAATTGAAATCTCATCATATTGAGTATTACCTTTAACAAATATGAAGTGTCCATCCTTATCCTTCCTTATTTCAGTTGCTTTAAAGCCTATTGCATCAGCTAATAGGATTGCAATGCCTGCTTTTTTCTGCTTTCCATTTGCCTGGAGTATAGATGACCATCCCTTCACCTTGAGTCTATATTTGTCTTTTAATGTAAGATGCAATTGTTGTATGCAGTAGATATCTGGCTTGAGTTTTTGTATCCAGTCAGCCAACCTGTGCCTCTTTAGAGGACAATTTAAACCATTCACATTGATTGAGAATATTGATAAGCATTTCGAGAGTCTGGTGGACATTTTTAATCCTTTTGCGACTGTGGAAGTTGAAATTTGATCAAAATTTTCTGGATGGGTTTACTTCTGTGGTGGAGGATTACACTTGTCTTTATGGAGGATAGGTCTGAGAATATCCTGGAGAGCTGGTTTAGTTGTGGCAAATTTCTTCAACATGTGAATGTCATTGAAGTATTTAATTTCTCTGTCATAAATGAAACTCAGTTTAGTTGGGTACGGGATCCTGGGTTGAAAGTTATTTTGTTTTAGGAGATTAAAAGTTGATGACCATCCTCTTCTAGCTTGAAAGGTTTCAGCAGAGAGATCTGCAGTTATTCTAATATTCTTGCCCTTGTAGGTGATGGTTTTCTTTCATCTGGCTGCTTTCAGAATTTTCTCCTTCATATTAACTTTAGTGAAATTGATTATGATGTGTCTGGAGGATGTCTTATTTGGGTTGAGTCGTGCTGGAGTTGTGAATCTGTCTGCTATCTGAATTTCAGAATCTCTTGGCATGTCTGGAAAGTTCTCCTTCCTAATCTCATGGAGAAGAGACTCTGTGCCTTTTGAAGCCACTTCATCGCTTTCATGGATCCCTATAAGACGAATATTGATTTTCTTTGAATTATCCCAGAGCTCTGTGAGAGAGTGATCTGGTTTTGCCCTCCATTTCTCTTCCTCTGTGAGAGTTTGGGAGCGTTCAAAAGCTTTGTCTTCAATGTCAGAAATCCTTTCTTCTGCTTGCTCCATTCTGTTACTGAGGGATTCTCCTGTGTTTCTCAGATCTTTGAGGGCTGCAACTTCTTGACTCAATGTGTCCAAATCTTTGGTCATTTGGTCTTTGAATCATTGAATTCTGAGATATCTTTTGGGTTACTGCTTGGAATTCTAATTTGATTTTATTTGCTATCCAGATTCTGAATTCGATTTCTGACATCTCAGCTATTTGTTTGTGCATGGGATCGTGTGCTGCTTCTGCCCCATTGATCCTTGGAGGGGTTTATTTACTCTGATTATTCATATTGCCAGAGTTTTTCTGTTGATTTCGCCTCATGATTGTTTTTCACTGTTGCCTCCAGCTGTCCTCAGAGTTGGCGAGGTTTCTCTTCAAGATTAGACCCCAGCAGGATCACTCTATTGTTGCTGGATCTTTGTAGGGAGTGACCCTGTGTATTTCCTCTGGGGCTGCCCCAACCAGGGAGTGGGAGCAGCTCCAGAGTGTGACACACCTGGATCCAGCAACAGGGTGGGGGGTGGTGCGCACAGTTCTGTGAGTGCCTGGAGCCCAGTGACTTAGGCAGAGTGTGCCCAAGGTTCCAGTAGTCTCTGGCCAGGAGAAGGGTCTGCGCAGAGGCAGGGAGGGCTTCGGAGGGCATGTGGCTACCAGCTGGCCAAATGTGCAGGCCTATGTGGAGGCAGAGAGGGTACAGGAGGGAGGATGCAGGGTTGCATGGCTCCCGCAGTTCCTGGTCAGGGCATGTGGAGGCCCAGCGGGCACGGGTCGTGGGTTGGGGGTGGCAGCGCAGCTCTTATGGAGGTTCGGGCAGCGCCAAGCCCAGGAGTTTGATGTTGCTATTAGCTGTGATGCCACGGCACTCTACCCAGGGCAACAGCCCCAGGCTCCGGTGTGCCAAAACCGGTCTCACTCTGGCCCTGAGGGTTAAGGCTGTAAGGCTGCCCAGTCCCTGCCTTTAGAATGCTCAGTCAGTAGGTTGCTAGCTCCTGCCCTATCCTTGCTCTGTGACCCTGAGGGTGGAGCTTAATGGGGGCAGTTCTCTCACAATGGCTCCCTCGGCCCACAGCCAAACACTATTAGCTCCGTCCAGCTCAGTGGACAATGCCCAAAGTTCTCTGCACTCCTGCTCAAGCTCTCCCCAAGGCAGTTCAACTGAGTGCCAAGTCCAAAAACACCGAAACAGTTCACAGGTAAGGCCTTTCCGGTTTGCAGTCTTGCTGCTGCTTGTACTTACGGCTGCCGGTGGGATTAGGTCGATTGAACACACACAACCACTTGCCAGTTTTTACTGTTTTTGTCCTCTTCTTGGGGTCCAGAAGTTCTTTGCTGACTCCCTGTATCGTTAAAGGGATGATTATAGGCAGATCCCACCAGCCAGAGATGCCTGGAGTCTTATCTCCCCAGACTCACCGTGCCCAGTTGCAGGGAACCTGTTACTCAGTTGCCATCTTGCTCCACCTCCTGATTGTGTGCTTTTTAAAAAAAAATCCTGACCAGCGCGGTGGCTCAGGCCTGTAACCTCTGGGAGGCTGAGCACATGAGTTCGAGACCAGCCTGAGCTCATGAGTTTGAGACCAGCCTTAGTAGAGCCAGAGAGAGACCTTGTCTCAATAATAATAATAATAATAATAATAACAATAATAAAAAGAACACCGGGCATTGTAGATGCCTGTATTTACTGGTACTCAGAAGGCTGAGGGAAGAGAATCACTTGAGCCTAAGAGTTTGAGGTTGCTGTGAGCTGTGACACCATGACACTGTATCAAGGGTGACAAAGTGAGGCTCTGTCTCAAAAATAAAATAAAATAAAATAAAATAAAATTCCTTTTGAATTGCTGTCATTTAGTAAATGCTTCTTGGTTACCAGACAATGAGCTAGGACAAGTGCTAGGGTGAATAAATATGACTCCTGTCCTCAAGGAGACCTTTTAAATATATTACATAGAAAAGTAAACAGTTCCCAGAATGTGACCTGAGACATTCTTCACATCCTTTGGTAGCTGAAGAAATATAATATGAAGTCCAGACAAACTTTGCCTCTACAGATAAGTAGGAGAAAAGAATATGAAGGTGTCTCGGACTCACATGGAGATGGCAAGCCTGTATGAGCATGAGTGTTCCTTCTACAGCATGCAGAAATAAAATATATCCCCACAGAGGAAGAGAGTCAATTAATTAGACTGGTCTTAAGGAATTTTATCTTTCCACTCCGTTCCAAAGTAGGTAAGGAGATGTGGACAAATTTTCTTTTAGAAAATTGAAGAAAAATGGGATGTGAAAATTAGAACCATTTACTATATTTATAGAAAACTAAATGTTTCAACAGACTAGAATCATTACTGTGTTTATGGAAAACTACTGTTGTGGCAATCAGATCCCTATATGTGGGGTTTCTCAAAATGCTTGAGAGAATCTTCACCTTAAGATTTCAATTTGATAGAATCCAGAAGCTGAACCAATAAACCTCAGGGTGATGGCTATACACCTTACAATGGTCTCCAACCCCAAAACTCTGAAGTATTTAATAATTAATAACTACTCAATAACTTAAAGACCATATCGCTGTGAACTCCACTGTTATAGAGAACTAAGATTAAGCAGAAATTAGTGTTCTTTCCCCAATAAATCACATGCTTTTGAAATATTATAGTTTAGATTTGCTTATGCATAGCTAAGATTCAATAGCATAGGAGAAATAAAACACTATATGTCTATGTTCTGCCAGCAGTGTGCCTACATTGCTGTCTTTAATAGTAAGGTAAACCCTGGCTGTGACTGTGAGAATACATTCTGAGCTTCCTCTTATGGTGGATGTAACCTCCACACAAGATAGTCCTTGACTCTGCTGGCATCACTATAATGCTTCTCCCCTCTACTGTGGAACAATGGGGAACAGAGGAAAAAGAGCAAGACCTGTGATAACGATAGAATATTATTGCAGTTACATTATAGAGAGCATTTGCATGTACAGCCATTTTATTTCTATGAGAGAGGTGTCAGGTGTCATTCCCATTTTGTTTCTAAGGGAAATGGCCCTATTGCTAGGAATTGAGCTAAAGACTCACTGTAAAGTCCATAATAGTATAGGAGAAAGTGGTATTTTAATGTCTACTTTGGTAAGGAAATCACATTTGCCTATACAGAGCAAAATTGGCAATTCAGGAGGGAAAGTGGAATTGTGCTAGGACACTTAGTATAGAGATGTTCTGAGGATCTGGCAGACATTGAGTATCCCTGGAACTAGAAGATTCAGAAATCTTTTGTAATACACACTTGAAAGATCAGAAAAATGGTAGTAATTCAGTTCCATTTCAAAGAGAAGCAATCTAATAGTTCAGTGTCTACCATGAATCACCCATGTAAATACCTTACATAGACTCTTGTTTAATCTTCACCACCACCTTGTGAAGGTCATGTTGTTCTTGTCTCACAGACAAGGAAACTGTGGTATAAGGAGATCAGGTAACTAACTAAAATCAACAAAATGACAATGAAGGACTTTTAAGATCAAGTGCAAGTACCTGTCTCTTTTCTTTCCATTTAGTACAACAAAAGTACCTGGACCTTAAGTATGAAACAAATATAAGGCTCTGAAACAAGGCCAGTAGGCTAGGGACAGGGACCCTAGAACCCTAGAGTGATAGCGTGGAACATCTCTTGCTTTTAGCCTCAAATATGGAACTGAGTTGGAACTAAAGAGGCTGCCAACCTCAGAATGCCAGTGGGAAAGTCAAAAAGACCCTAACAGAAGTTTTCCCTATACTAAAAAGACCAGGAAACGGGAAACCTAGCAAGACAGAAAACGTTTGCACAACAATGTCTCTACTCCACCAAATGTCCCAGGAAAACTAGTAGAGAACTTAGACTCCCATCTCCAGGAGGCTGAGTAGGGAACCTGGCTATGTGTAACATCCGGACTTCCTCCACTCTGTAGTAGGGAAATAGCATCCCCACTTCACCTGCCTGCTGTAACTGTGTCCAAACAAAAACAAAAACAAAAACAAAAACAAAAACAAAACCAAAAAAGCTGGCTGAAATGCAACGTAATAATAAGATCCAGAGTTTTATCAACTTTCATCCTGCAAAAAGTATCTGTTAAGAGGATGAAAAGATAAGCTACAGAAAAGATATTTGCAAACAATCTATCTGACAAAGGACTAGTGTCTGGTATATAAAGTGCTCTCAAAACTCAATATTAAAAAGAGAATCTAATTCGAAAATGGGCAAAAGACATGGACAGATATTTCACCCATCAGGATATGTAGATGGCAGCTGAGCACGTGAGAAGAGGTTTGACATTACTAGACATCAGGGAAATGTGAATTAAAGCCACAGTGAGATATCACTACACAGCTATCAAAATGGCTAAAATGAATAGTGACAACACCAGATGCAGGTGAGAATTTAAGGAACTTGGATCACTCAAATTGCTAATAGATTGCTTGCATTGCTGGTGGGAATATAAATAGTATAGACATTCTGAGAAACAGTTTGGCCATTTCTTAAAAAACTAAACATCCAAGAAATTATACTCCTGGGCATTTCTCCCATAGAAAGAAAAACTTATGCTCACTCAGAATCCTGTATATGGATATTTATGGCAGCTTTATTTATAATAGCCAAAAATTGAAGACAGTCCAGATGTCCTTTAATGGGTGAATAGTTGAACAAAACAAAACAAAACAAATAAAAAAGAAGAGGGAATGAACTGTTGTACATGCAACAACTTAGATAAATCTCCAGAAAATCATGTTGAGTTAAAAAAGCCAATCCCAAAAGGTAATATGCTTTATGATACATTTTATAAGACATAAAAATGATAAAATCATAGACATGGAAGATGGATGAGTGATTGCCAGGGTTTAAGTGGGGTGAGGAAAAGGCAGTCAATAGGAAGGACCCTGTGGTGATGGGAATGTTTTGTATCTTAACTGCATCAGTATCAACATCCTAGTTGTTACGAGCTAAATTGGGTCCCTTCAACATTTATATGTGGCAATCTTAACTCCCAGTACTCAGAAAGTAGTCATGTTTGGAGATAGGGTCTTTAAAGAGGTAATGAAGGTAAAATAAGGTCAGTTAGAGGGGACCTGTAATCCAATATGACTAATTTCCTTATAGGAAGAGGTGATCTGGACGCAGCTGGGTACTAAAGGAAGACTCTGGGAAGACACACAGAAAAGACAGCCATCTGTGAACCAAAGGAGAGGCTTCGGGAGAAACCATCCCTGCTGACTCCTCAGTCTTTCACATACAGCCTCCAGAGCAGCGAGGAAATAAATCTCTGTTGTTTAAGTTGTCTGCACATTGTACTTGTTGGGGCAGCCCTCGCACACTTATATACTGGTTGTAATATTGTGCTATAGTTTTTCAAGCTATACCTTCCAGGGAAAGTGAGTGTACATGGGATAGCTTTGTATTATTTCTTACAAATGCATGCACATCTGCAATGATTTCAAAATTAAAAAAAATTTGTTCAGTTATTCTGAGGTTCAAATACAGGTGTGTCTGTTGCTAACACTGATGATCAAGACTGACCATACTGTTGACTTGGTCCTGTGTCAGAGGACCTTCACTTCTGAGGCTAAAGCAATAGTCCAAGCGATGAATTCAGACTTAGGAGTTTGATGTGGGTGCTGAACTAGAGAGAATATTACTAGTGATAGATCAAAATGTCGTGTTCTATAGGATTCTCTGATTTTCTTGATTGTCATTCATTGCTTCTTGACTGCTTTCTTCCGCACAGAAATGACCCTGTCTCATAGACCCAGAGTTTACAATAGGGAATGACCTCAAATACTATTGCTTTCATTTTTAAGTGAAAAGGCCTCAGCATTTTTGGTCTTCTGGGTATATGCCCAGTAAAGGAATTACAGGATTGAATGGCAGGTCTATTTTTAGATCTCTAAGTGTTCTCCATATATCTTTCCAAAAGGAATGTATTAATTTGCAATTCCACCAGCAGTGCAAAAGTGTTCCCTTTTCTCCACATCCATGCCAACCGAAGACCAAAAGTCAAATTGTAATAAAGATATTTGTACCAGAATGTTTATTGAAGCCCTATTCATAATTGCTAAGTCCTGGAATAAGCCCAAATGCCCATCGATCCACGAATGGATTAATAAATTGTGGTATATGTACACCATGGAATATTATGCAGCCTTAAAGAAAGATGGAGACCTTACCACTTTCATGTTTACATGGATGGAGCTGAAACATATTCTTCTTAGTAAAGTGTCTCAAGAATGGAAGAAAAAGTACCCAATGTACTCACCCTTATTATGAAACTAATGTAGGACCTTCACATGAAAGCTATAACCCAGTTACAACCTAAGAATAGGGAGAAGGGGGAAAGGGAGGGGAGGGAGGGGGGAGGTAGGTGGAGGGAGGGGGATTAATGGGATTACACCTGTGGTGCATCTTACAAGGGTATATGTAAATCTTAGTAAATGTGGAATGTAAAGGTCTTAGCAAAATAACTAAGAAAATGCCAGGAAGGCTATGTTAACTAGTGTGATGAAAATGTGTCAAACGGTCTATGAACCAAGTGTATGGTGCCCCATGATCATACTAATGTACACAGCTATGATTTAATAAAAAAATAATGAAAATAAAAAATAAAAAGAATAAAAAAATAAAAATGAAAACATGTTTAAAACCTAAAAAAAAAAAAAAAAAAAAAAAAAAGGCCTTAGCAGTCTCAAAGGTAATAAATACCACACGGTGTTCTGTGACTTTCCAAAAGTCATACTACTTAATGTTGAGTGCAACCATTTTGTGCTTATTAGAAACATACTGCTTTTACAAAAATATCATTCGTACCACATAGTCCTTAAACAAAAGTCACCTCTGTGGTGTCTTCAATAGAAAAAGTAGTAATCTGATAAAGAAATAGTGTTTTTCCCATGCTTAAAAAGCAAAACAAAATAAAACCTCTGTTAGACTCAAGATACTTCTATTTCTTATGTGGTAAGGGATTTGCATAAGGTATTTTCAGAAGTAATTTTGACTTTGTGAATGTTTTGCTTTATATGCTGACTTTGGAAATTAACCTCCTCATAAAATCCAATCCCACTTTGCTATTTTGACATTTCTTTTGTCTGAAAGTATTCATTAACATTTCACATAATTGCCCTGTTTCCAGAGCAAGTATGTAATTTCCTGTGAAATGGAGACTTCATAATGCATATCCAATAAAGTCCACCTTGTCTGTCACTGGTTGATGCCTTAGTCTTATCCTGAGCTTAAAAGAGAGATTTTTCTGCTTTTCACCCTATTGGATCTCGTTGAATCCTGTTGGCCATCTGCACCATAAAAATGTGACCAATAGCTTTGGGCATTTGTGATCTCAACTATTCTTTAGTCATTCTTAAGTGCTCCTGACTCTTTTTTGAGTATATACTGCTAGTGATCATTACCTGGTCAGCGCATAGAATTCTAAGCGAATTGATTAGAACACTTTCCTAATTTTGTCTTTACCACCATGGCTATGTAAATAGCAATCAAATTTTGATAATATTTTAGAGACGAGGGAAATCCAAGGTAATATACCCGTGAGAACTCACATCCTAGTGAAATATGAAGTCAAGGGATGAGCTGTCAGAAACAAAGGTATTTCACTTTCTGATTAAAGGATAAGTTGCACCAGAGCTTCAAAAGGAATTTTTACAAATACTGTGTACATATATTTTTCCTAATTAAAAGCGATTATGGAAAAATCTTTCACTTTATAATTTTTTCAACTGAAACATGCTTCCACAAACTACAATTATCAAGTTATCAATTATGGATAATTACGGTGTTCAGTTTATAGAATAGTAATTTAAATAGGTATCTTAATTTGTGTTTTGAAGGAAATGGACTCCTTGGCTAGTCTACATAGATTGGATGTATGGATGTTCTTTATGAAAATCATTAGATAAATTAAATCAAATACTTTATGCTATTAAATGCTTCAGTTAACATCTCTAAGATCCAGAAGCTGTGTCTTAGTTTCTTTTCTTCATATATATAACTTAGCACACTGCATCTCAATCTTTAATGACAAGCACTCATGGAAATGTTTATATCCTGGCTTTCTGGTTCCGGGGATCTGTCAGCTATTATAAAATAACCCTTGTTGGCTTTTAGAAGAAGAGTGGACCACCAGTCTGATAATCAGTTTGCACAAACTGAATGGGATTTCCCCCTTTGGACTATTATTTATATTTTGCTTTGCCTTTTCCAAATCAATAGTTTGGTATTCAGCAGTTAGTTTTTTCTTGATTTTGTGCTGGTATGCTAGCGGCAATATGGCACTTTGTCTAAGAGGTTGCATTTATTTTTTTCTCCATATCCTTATTGTACCAGAAACAAAAATGAATGACCATGTTCCATCTTTATAAAAATCTTGGAGGGCAAACCTTCATTAATATATAATCACAACTGGCAAATATTGATATTATTGCTATTTTAAACCTCGAACTTATAAAGCCATCCTTTTGTTTTCTCCCCTAGGCGAGGCTGTTTAAATAAGCCATCAATATATCTAAAATATGAAGCCAGAAGAATAAAAATCTTACTTGGGATTAGAAAATATAGTAGGAAAAGGAAACAGCTAGGAAGCTTTACAGACATGGAAGCTTTCAGACTGACCCTAGAAATATAAGTAGGTAAAGATAGCTATTTCCAGCTCTCTCAAGTCATCTGTACAATGACAACTTGTACGTGTCTCTTTATATTTACATATATATATATATGCATCCTTCTTAAACAATCACCACCTTAAAGGTAACGACAGTGTCTTATTACTAAGCCCCTATTGTGTGCCAGACATACAGAGCATAAAGAGATGATACTTGGTATTCAGATATTAAAATTTATAGCCTTTGTAGCCATTGTTTATCTATGATTAGAAACGAGAAAAGATGAGTATTGAATTTTAGATCTGATGATTAATGGGATAATAAGAATTAACCAGAAAATTAAAAGAATATGTTTGCAGCCCGTTTTAACTGAGTTTCCCCTAAGAAACCATGCCTCAGATAATTCTTTTGTGCACATATTTTACTTTGGGAAGCGCACTCAGGGAACAGAAGAGGGGGCCCTGAGACGAGCGAAACAGAAAAGAGGGTGAGCTAGTCCTAGGGTGTGTTGTTCAGCTGACTGTCCCCATGGGGAATTAGTGCTTAGTCCTCCAGAAGACACTTAAGGAAACTTTATAGGGGCCCCAAGATTTTCTTTCCTCTGCCACACTATGGAAAAATAAGTCTTGGGCCACACATTAAATACACAAACACCAATGCCAACTGATTAGCAAAAAAAGTGGTCCATGCAGATTTTTCATGATATCTGACACCACAGATAAGCAAAGTTCTCACGAAATCAGCATGCAGCCCACAGGCTGCAGATTGGACACCCATGTTGTAGAAGACCCTTCAGGGTTGTTGACAGAGACACAGAAGAGAGAAGCAGCTCAGTCCCCACAGGCAAAAATTTATACCAGTTATACCAGAGGGTGTTAATGTTCCATGTTTGAAGAGTCTCACTAGGAGGCAGGGAATCCCTAGGACAACAATAAGACACAGTAGGGCTGAGATGAGGTGCTGTCAAGGGCACCTGTGTAGAGCTGGTTGACTTAACAATGGCCTGGGCAAAACGGTGATGGGGGAGTACGAGAGGGGCCTGGTAGATGTTTGTGATGCCAGCTTTTACACTAATTCACTGGGTACATCATTTGTTCACTTTTAGCATCTGTTTTCTCATCCTGATGGAGGCAGGAGGATCAAACCCTGTTTCCCAGAGTGATCATTAAGAGAGTTGTAAAAGCACTTTGCAGCAATTTAAAGGATAACTCACTGCAAAACTAGAATTATTGAGTCTATTTTAGACCTGAGACATACAGAGATAACCAAGAAAACAGAGAACCAAGAGCAGGTCACAGGATGCACATGGAAGGCCATAGGAAGCCCCAGCACTGCTGTTGCTATGACAACTAAAAATAATAAAAATTAAAATAAATTGACACAGGCATCAAAGAAAATAGCATTTATTTGGGAAATAAATCATTTCAATTCAAATAATACCAAGTCAGGGTGGCCCCAGAATAGTGTTGTGCAGGGCAAAAGTAGGAGAGGGTTTTTTATAAGGTATTGCCACAAACAGTTGTTTTTGGAGGCATTCATTGGCTAGGCAGAAATCCTAAATCGCAAACCCACTCTGTTAATTAGGGTACTCCCAGGTGAGAGATGGTGAAGGCCAGGGGGTACTAACTTCAGTTGCTATTCAAGTTTATTGGGACATGCTGCAGCTTGACCTTTAGAAGGTGAGTGCAATCCTGTCACAATCTCCTAATTCCACTTTAAAGCCTTAGCCTTAATTACTTCATTTTCTTTCCACAATAAGGACAGACCAGGAAAGGAGGAAATGTACAAATGATGACAATAGCCACTTTTAGCATCCTGGAAAATAAATAAGTGAATTTAACACCTCAAGTGTTCTACCAGCTAAAGTACTAGGAGACTGCTTCTTGCTAGAAACAAATATCGATTGGAGTGATTCAGCAAAAGCCTAATTGATGTAGATGATTATACCTCCTTTGCCTCTGAGACCAACGTAAGGTCTTCTCCATTTCAGTCCTGTCTGTCCACCTCGCAGCTTTAGAATTCAAACCCACTTTCTTCTGCAGTGTTTTGATCTTAGGAGAGACTCAAGTTGGGTTATTATTATTATAATGTCAGCCCTATTTGATCTCTAAGGATTTAGCTAGTAGCTACTTTCCCATCCCCAACTTACATGATAATTCTACTTTCATTTCATCAGAACTTTTGCAAATGTATTAAGTGTTAAATGCCAACATTACTTTAAATTCTCCTCTTGAAGACATTATGGAGGAAGTTTGCAGAGGAGGAATTCGACCTAGTATTGAAGTAGTAATAGATAAGTCTCTGCAAGCAGTGATCCTATAGACCAGGGGTCCTCAAACTGCGGCCCGCGGGCCACATGAAGTGGTGTGAATTGTATTTGTTCCCATTTTGTTTTTTACTTCAAAATAATATATGAGCAGTGTGCATAGGAATTTGTTCATAGTTTTTTTTTTTAAACTATAGTCCGGCCCTCCAATGGTCTGAGGGACAGTGAATTGGCCCCCTGTTTAAAAAGTTTGAGGACGCCTGCTATAGACTCCCCTAACATGAAGTCCTACTGGTTCCTACCACTTCCATTCCAGCTCAGGTATCCCCTTCCTGGACGGGGAGTGACAAGTACATTGCAAGGAAAAGGTACATAACACAAAACTGTGGATCTCATCTTCAATGGTGGCATAAATTTCATGATAACGTTTGCTGTGATGTAAACCTCACAGCAACCCTTATGTCTCAGCCATTGAGATTTCTAAAAACCTTAGTTCTATTTTTACCTCCAACTGTCTCTGCATAACTTAAATCTTTGTATGTACATGATATTTCATCTTTAAACTTCAAATATATAGTTCTATTTTGAGATTTCATGACAGTCTGTTCGCCCCATGTGTATGCTTTAGGATCTTAGATAGTTCCCAAAACTAACCTTAGAGTGGCCGTGATGTACCAGAGATTATATGGCACTAAAGATTCAGAGGGATTTCCTGCATCTTTTAATGAAGTCCCAGTTGGATCTTATTTTCATAGTAGATCTTATTAAATAATGATAAATGTTGGCATGGGTGACTTTAGAGGTTCTGGAAGGGGGACTGGGGCTTCTGACTTGGCCTCTAGTAGGCAGTAGAATGCTCACTCCAGGGGACTCCTGAGTCGAAGGAGGGGGTCAAGGAAGAGATGGGGAAGAAGGGAGGAGGAAATCCCCAGAGGCACTTTGCCCTTTCCCCTGAGTGTGCAGGTGTGGCAGCAGGTTAAAGGACGTGTGGTGTGTAATGTACAAAGGCTCAAACACTAGTCAGGGCCCTCTGTTCATACGCTTAAGGGATTTCTGTGCTATGCTAAAGCTTGGATGGCATCCTTCAATCCAGAAGACTCCTGTTCATTGTCCAAATACAGTACTTTTTGGCTTCCTTTGTAACTTTCATTCCCATACATTCCACAAGCAAACATTCACTATCTACTATATAGTAGTATATGGTAGGCACAATGCTAATTGTCGGGGATACAAAGCTGACTAAAGCTTGGCTCCTAGCATCTACTGTGTGTGCTGGCAAGCATGTGATATAGTGGGCAGGGGAGAGAGATTAAGCTATGTGATAGCATAGAGGTGGGGCACTGCTAAGCTCTTCCTGTGGAGTTCAGGGAAGTCTTTACAAAGAAGGCTTTTCTCTAAAGCTGGGCTTGTTAAACTTGGTGTTAAACTTGCAGGAGAATTGCAATGAGAATTGTAGTTGTGGGTGAACTACGACTTTCTGTAGGGCACGGTTCTTCCTTGAAAAACAATCAGCTCTCACAACAACCAGCTGCATACTCTGCAGGAAACTAAACAGGTTTGCTAGGGACATGAAGGTCAGATAGCCCCATCCTAGGAAGCTACCTGTGTTATACTGATGGCCAAGGTTGACCCATTTAGCATGCAAACCACAGTGCACTACTCCTGTCAGTCAGGGGTTAGCTGCTCCATTATGTTATCTGTCACCTCCTGATTTCTGACCTTAGAAATCTGCTCTGACTCAAATCTGGGTGGGGCTTAATTTGAAGGAGAAAGTCCTAGATGATATCTAGGTTTCCTTACTATGCTATAAATGGTCAAACATACTTTAAACTTTACCCTCAGAGAAACTCATATTCATCATTCCTCCTTCTCATATGAAAATTCGTTGTTTATTCAATAGCCTACTCAGCATTTGACTAGAAGGGATGGATTTATAAATAAGGTAAGGATTTCTAAGTTTTTTATACCTAGTACTTAAAAGTGGGTATGAATAAATCAAATACGTTTTTACTTGACATTTTATTTTTCTGTTAAAAGTAAATTGGGACTGGTCTTTTAAATTGATTTCGTGCATATAATAGGTAAAGTACATATGTGCAAAGAAAATGCTTAGTAAAAGGTTGTCTTGAAGGATCAGGCTGATATATTTCAAATAAAAGAACTTAGCAAAAAAAGAGGGAAAGTCCTAATACTCTGATAAGGTAGTGAAAAAGAGATGAGAAATGTTTGTTCTGAAGTGTTCTGGGACTTTTTATCTCTGAGGATATATTCTTATAATTGTTTATCTACTTAGACTTCAGAGTTTTGTTAGTGGTTCCAAGGAAGCACTGTTCTCCACCCCCACCCTTCTGTGGTAGAAAAGAACACAAAAGGAGTGTAGCAGTGGTTTTCTAGCAGAAGAATCAAGTGATCTTTTAATTCTAAGAAATATCTGCTGTCTCAAGGAAGAGTAAGTAAGTTTATCTCATTTTTAGTGCCTAAAAATTGTATAAAAAGTTAAGATTTAATTCTCATTAGGCTACTACTGTTTGGGACTTTTGGCAGTAGAAACAAATGAAGTGTTAAAGTGTAATTTAGGTTTTTCGTTACTGGTATCTAACAAACAAAACTTGAGTCTCCCCATTTCCTAGAAACTTGTAGGAAACCCTTTCTGTCCAGAACAGTAAACTGGTGCCATATCCCACATTTATCAACATATTTTAATTAAGAAGATATGCTCCTGGTCAAGAGCATAGTCTGCAGAACCAAATAATCCTTTGCATACCTGCTCCACCATTAATTAGCCATACTTTCCTAATCTGTAAAATGGGGTAGACAGGTGTCCTAGATTTCCTGGGAGGATTAAATGAAATGCCTCAAAGATTTTAGCAAAGTGCTTGGTAGAAAGTGTCCAACAAATATTATAAAATATATAAAAGACAAATATTTTTCTATATTTTGTTATGAGTGGCATAAAAGTGAGTTGATTTTTTTCCACTTTATTTTTTTTTTTTATTAAATCATAGCTGTGTACATTAATGCGATCATGGGGCACCAGACACTGGTTTTATAGACCGTTTGACACATTTTCATCACAATGGTTAACATAGCCTTCCTGGCATTTTCTTAGTTATTGTGTGAAGACATATGCATTCTACATTTACTAAGTTTCACATATATCCTTGTAAGATGCACCGCTGGTGTAATCCCACCAATCACCCTCCCTCTGCCCATCTCCCCCCTCCCTCCCCTCCCTTTCCCCCTTCCCCCTATTCTTAGGTTATAACTGGGTTATAGCTTTCATGTGAGAGCCATAAATTAGTTTCATAGTAGGGCTGAGTACATTGGATACTTTTTCTTCCATTCTTGAGTTACTTTACTAAGAAGAATATGCTCCAGCTCCATCCATGTAAACATGAAAGAGGTAAAGTCTCCATCTTTCTTTAAGGCTGCATAATATTCCATGGTGTACATAAATGGATTTATTAATCCATTCGTGGATTGATGGGCACTTGGGCTTTTTCCACGACTTAGCAATTATGAACTGGGCTGCAATAAACATTCTGGTACAAATATCTTTGTTATGATGTGATTTTTGGTCTTCTGGGTATATGCCTAGTAGAGGAATTATAGGATGTGAGTTGATTCTTAAAGTAAGTAAATTTGTGGGGTCGACGCCTGTGGCTCAGTGAGTAGGGTGCCAGCCCCATATGCAGAGGGTGGTGGGTTCAAACCCAGCCCCCGCCAAACTGCAACAACAAAAAATAAAATAGCCGGGTGTTGTGGCACGCGCCTGTAGTCCCATCTGCTCGGGAGGCTGAGGCAAGAGAATTGCGTAAGCCCAAGAGTTAGAGGTTGCTGTGAGCCATGTGACGCCATGGCACTCTACCGAGGGCGGTACAGTGAGACTCTGTCTCTACAAAAAAAAAAAAAAAAGTAAGTAAATTTGTGAATGAAGGTCATGGCCACACTCAGCACCCAGCCCGCCAGCATGCACTGTCAATTGGCCTGAGCTCAAGAAGAACCAATTCCTGATTTAGTTTCCTCCAACTGATTAGGAGAAATCACAGCTGTCTGAGTATTTCATCATTATCTTGGGATCCTGGGCAGCTTCTCCTTGTTCTGGCCAGTAACCAGGTATATGTCATATTATAGTAAGAGTTAAGGTGATTTTCTCCCCTGAGGCTGTCAAATTCACAGAAGTTTGCCTGGAAGTGGAAACTGTGAATTTGAGAAGGGACCCTAAGAAAGGAGCTTCAAGGGGAGTGAAAGGAAAATCTGCCCTGCTGAACCATGAAGTCCAGGGGGCCCTTAAGAATGTGGGTCTGAGGTAACCTAGGTAACCAATGATCAATAGAAAGAGACTGTCCATGACCAGTAGAAAAGGGCAATAGTACCTGGAGGTGCAGAGAGGCCAATGAAAGACTTGCAGCCAATTTCAAAGGGAGAGGGTATTTATACCCCTGCAGGCTTCTGTTTCTCCCACTCTCTCCTTCCGGGGAGAGATTCGCTTACAATTCTCTTTGGGAAGTGGGCCAATCTTTCTCTTTGTTACACTGAACTTGTGTAGGTTTATTTTTCTATTCATGCTGCTCCAATTTGATTTTCTGTTTTCATTTTTTATTTTCAATTACTGCCCTGCCTGGGTTGATCTTTCTAGCTCTGCCCAGTAATTGAACCAGGTCAACTGGGTTTGGGGAACTGGGAGCCCCTGCCCCCAACAGAACTTTTATGTAATAGCACCCTCTTCTTTGAGGTTTGAATGAATCTGACTTTCGACTGCAAACATGTAAAACTTTTCCTTGTCTAGTAGGAGTGAATATTCCTTCTCTAAGAGTCTACTTGGCAGCAGCCCGGGGACAATCAAAAGAGCCCAGTTACTTCCTGACTTAAAGTCCTGAGAAGACCAAACTTTCCTCCCTGGGGAAAACCCCATCCTCCTTACTCCTCTGCAGGTGAGATTGGCTGTTAGGTTTTCATTCTCCAGGGCACTGACCTGCCTTTGATAGAAAAGAAAGCAAGGGTCCAAGTCCATTCCAAGTAACAAGCCTTAAACATAGGGCTTTCTAAAAATCCTGCTTTTCTGGTTTTCTTTAACTCTCCTGTCTCTAATACATTATTATCTTTCTAACGTGTACATACCTTTCATTGGCTGTGTTGATATGTTCAAAATCCCTCTAGTCCATAAAGTTTCTAAGATATATATTTTAGGACCACTGTAACCCTCACCATTTTGCTCTTTTGAGGACAGACTTTAGCCTGGGAGGCCTGCTTTTCTCTGGCTGTTGGTTTCCAGCAGGTCTCTGTGATGATGCCCTCTCTACTGGGGACTAGGACATGGCTAGCAGGTGCAGCTTCTTATAAAAGTTTCCATTTCAAAATTTTTCTCTGTAAAAACTATTAAATGTCCCTTCAACGGCTTACTTTCTAATTATGAGTGAGGAGGGGTGGTTCTTCTCAGTCTTGGTCTTGGAATCTGACAGTCTCGAAATGGCTAGTAAGGAGTGGTTTACAATTAGAGTTCAGACTAAGATAGGAAGATACAAACTGGAAGAGGCAAACGGGCACTCCCAGCTTTCATTAATACTTCTTAGGTGAGATGTCTTCTCCAACACCACTCAGATTCAGTCCTAGACACTATCTTTAAGAAATGAGGTCCAGTGGCTCACGCCTGTAATCCTAGCCCTCTGGGAGGCCAACGCAGGTGGATTGCCTGAGCTCAGGAGTTTGAGACTAGCCTGAGCCAGAGAACCAGACCTCATCTCTTTAAAAAGAAAGAAATCGGGCATTGTTAGTCCCAGCTACTTGGGAGGCTGAGGCAAGAGAATTGCTCAAGCCCAAGAGTTTGAGGTTGCTGTGACGCCACTATACTCAACTGAGGGCGACAAATTGAGACTCTGTCTCAAAAGAAAAAGAGGTCCTTTCTAGTTTTGCCTAGACTAGAGGTATCACAGAGAACACTTTGGGAAGAGAAAAATTTCTTCCTTTCTGTCTCATCTTCTGCCTTCACCGTAATCACTACAGTGTCCTGGCAACTATACAAAATCGACATTTACTAGTACTGACTTTGATAATATTTCTACCTCTGGGACAGGCGGTCTAAACATGACTTCTACCAATCACATTAATTGCTAAACATTCCTCTTAGAGATTTTACAAATTAACAAATCATATTACTAATTGGATTAAATGCAGGCTAAACTAGCAGCTTTGTATTTTTCAAGTTCAACTTGACAGTAAGGAAAATAAACCTGTTTAGTCTTTTTCTTTTTAATTAAAAGCTCAAGAAGTTAAGCTGTTTTTGCAAGAGACCCAGGAAATGATTATTATATGTAATAGCCTAAGGGAAAAACGGAAATTGATGCAGTCAGAGCTGGGAAATCTTGTTAGTGTGGTGAAAGGAGAGGAATTATTAGGATAAGAGGTTTCCTAGTGGGTAGGAGGATGTTCTGAGTTTGAGAGTTGGGGGTGGAACCGGAAATTTGGGGTGATAAGGGCAAGAAACCACCACAGAAGTGCTGAGTGGAGTAGAAATGACTAGTTTTAGAGTTCTTAATTTCTGTTTTCCCCTTGGAGTTTTAGATTTGTTGATTATGATTTAGCAGGTAACAGGAGAAAGGGGCATAGAAAAGCCTACACAGATGACCCAGGCCACAGATGTTTCTTTAAAAACACTTCAGACCTATAAAAGTACAGAGAATACTCTAACCATCCTTATCTGCCCCATCCAGCTTGAATACTTACACTGCTACTTGCTAGTACCCTCCTATGAAGAGGTTAGATTCCTATAGTCAGAAATAGAAGCCCTAAAGATACAACTGTGCTCTTTTCAAACCATTGCTTCTGTATGTAGAGATTGCTAACTTTATTTCCAAATTCCAGTGTGGAGAGAAGGGAAATTCAACCATCTTCCCAAAGAAAAAGATGGGGAAATAGTGCTTTGGGGAAAGAATCAGGTTCCAATGGAGGCTAGAATATAGCAGGATTCTCAGCATTTACGATGAAGGACAGCATTGTGGAGTGATGCTTTCAGAGGACCCAGTGAAAAGGTTTGAGAGAAGCGGGGGGGGGGGGGGGGTTGGATGGGTTGGAGAGAAGCAACACAGAGCCTGGGAAAGAGTGTGAGGAGATGGATAAGAAGGCGTCCTCTTCACTGGTTCACGGCACCAGCCACCACAGGAGGCAGGGTGGTGGGAAGAAGCAGCCCAGGGATTTCCAGGATAACCTGCCGTGAGGTTACCATGCTTGCTTTAGTGTCACAGGAAGGATTCCGCTGCAAGCAGCTGATGAGGAAAAAAATTCATGTGCAAGTGACCTATTATAACAGTGCTCACAGTAGAAACCAATTGGGGAGTGGAGCCAGCCAAAGTGTTAGGTGGGGCTGGAATGTAGCCCAGGTGAGTCAATGACCTGTGAAAAGTTGTTTGCTGGGACTTCTGGGAAACAAGCTTTTCCTCTTAGCAGCAGGTGTTGTGAAACTCTGTCCTTTTCATATGGGCTTGGTGGTGTGCAGAATGTTAGGCCTGAAGCATCTGTAGCCAGTTTATTACCACAAGGGCAGCCAGACTGTACCTGGAACAATCCTACAGGAGAAACAACAGAGACCTGGTACCTGATGTGAGTCCTGCAACAAGCTGGCCTTAGGCTCACGTATGTTATGCTCCTCAGAAAATATCCTTTGCTGTCTCAGCTAGTTCCAGGATTGTGCTGGTGGTATTATTTCTTGCAACAGAATTCCAAATTTTCAGGCATTTTATTTTGATAATCCTGTTTATCTAAATGTGCTTTAATCTTGGGATGGAGGGTAATCGAAGACTAATGATGTCGAATATTCTAACGCAACTGAAATGTTTCATGCTATTACAATTAAATGAAAGAGAATTTCCTTTCACAACAGACACGAAGAAAGGGATTACACATCCATAAATATCTCTTTTAATTTATGTCTTCTGATCTTAGAGTTAGTCTTTTTCTAAAATTTGTGTGTGACAAGAACTAAACTCTCCAAACCAGTTTTCCGCATGGAATTTAGCCTTTTCTATATGCAAAACAATGTGATGTCCTAAGTGTGCTCTGTAGATTACATTTCTAATTCTTACACATTCTTGTGCTTGCAGTGTTGTGTGCTCTGACATAGTCGGCAGGCTGTCTTTGAAAAGCTTTTTACCTCTTTTTATTGTCCTTTTGTCTTGCCTGTGAATTTGAGATGTGACTGCAGAAATAGATGACTGAATACCAAGTATGCTGAGGTTCTATTTTCACACTTTTATTCATTTTCTTTTCTGAGAATCCCAAACACATCTGTTGTTTTCAAGGCACTTGCTTGCTTCTGGAGTTGTCTTCTTGCAGTCTTTTTATTAAAGTACCTCCTATTCAGCTCAGAATTCTTTCCCCATATTATTCTCCCACCACAACCTGAAGTAATGCTGCATTTTCCTCCCCCACCCCCAGTGATTTCAAGTGTCCTTGTCTCTTCTATCCCTACTTTCTTCCTTAGGCTAATTCAAGAGACTGCCTTGTTTCCTTTCCTTTTGGAAATTTTGAGGGTGGCCCATGGTAGTCTTTATCCATCTGGCAAATCCGTATGATTTTTTCTCAAGGATTCTATGTCTCTTTCAACTCAAGCAGCCTCATGGTCATCCTGCCTCCTCCTCTCTTTTGGAGCGAGCAGTGCACTTTAATTCCCACTTCTCCTTTCTTCCTACCATGTTGCTTCTGTTGTCTGTCCCTCGTGCTTCTGAGTTGGTTTAATCTGAGTAGTTCTCACTTACTGAGAATCTCCTATAAGCTCAGTAGCCTGTGTTTGCATATTATAAAAAGGTAAAGCTAATTTAGTCCATGAAACTGAGCTATTGTGTTAGCATCTTCATTTTATTTATTTTTTTAACTTTTTAAAATCTTAACTTGCCTTTATTTCTTTAAATTTTTATTTTTTTTTATTGTTAAATCCTAGCTGTGTACATTAGTGCAATCAAGGGGTACAATGGGCTGGTTTCATATACAATCTGAAATATTCTCATCAAACTGTTCAACGTAGCCTTCATGGCATTTCCTTAGTTATTGTATGTAGACATTTGTATTCTGCCTTTAGTAAGTTTCGCCTGTACCCATTCTAAGATGCACCGTAGGTGTGGCCCTACCCATTACCCTCCCTCCACCTTAACCTACCCCCTCCCTTCCCTTTCATTGGCCCTTTCCTCATAGTCTTGTGCTAAGGCTGGGTTATAGCCTTCATGTGAAAGCTATAATTTAGCTTCATAGTAGGGCTGAGTACATTGTATGCTTTTTCTTCCATTCCTGAAATACTTTGCTAAGAAGAATATGTTCCAGCTCCATCCATGTAAACATGAAAGAGTAAAGTCTCCATCTTTCTTTAAGGCTACATAATATTCCATGGTATACATGTACAATTTTCTAGTCCATTCGTGGGTCGATGGGCACTTGGGCTTCTTACATACTTACTAAGTTACTTCTTACATACTTCTAAGTTACTTCCATAACTTAGAAATTATGAATTGGGCTGCAAAAAACATTCTGGTACAGGTGTCATAGTTATATTGTGATTTTTGGTCTTCTGGGTATAAACCTAGTAAAGGAATTATAGGATCGAATGGCAGGTTTATTTTTAGGTCCCTAAGTATTCTCCAAACATCCTTCAAGAAGGAACGTATTAGTGTGCATTCACACCAGCAGTGTATAAGTGTGCCCTTTTCTCCACATCCACACCAATTATCTCTGGTTCTGGGATTTTTGTTCTGTGGGTTACTCTTAATGGGGTTAGGTGATATCTCAAAGTAGTTTTGATTTGCATTTCTCTGAGTAAGGATGAAGAGCTTTTTTCATGTGTTTGTAGATTGTGCGTCTGTCTTCTTTAGAGAAGTTTCTCTTCAAGTCCCTTGCCCACCCTGAGATGGGATCACATGTTCTTTTCTTGCTAGTACATTTGAGTTCTCTGTGGATTCTGGTTATTAGACCTTTATCGGAGGTATAACCTGGAAATATTTTCTCTCATTCTGAGGGCTATCTGCTTGCTTTACTTACTATGTTCTTGGCTGTGCAGAAGCTTTTTAGTTTGATCAGGTCCCAATAGTGTATTTTTGATACTGCTTCAATTGCCTGGGGACTCCTCCTCATAAAATATTCACCCAGGCCGGTTCCTTCAAGAGTTTTCCCTGCACTTTCTTCAAGTATTTTTATAGTTTTATGTCTTAAGTTTAAATCTTTTATCCAGTGAGAGTCTATCTTAGTTAATGGTGAAAGGTGTGGGTCCAGTTTCAATCTTCTGCAGTTTGCCAGCCAGTTTACCCAGGATCATTTGTTAAATAGGGAATCTTTTCCCCACTGAATGATTTTAATTGGCTTGTCAAAGATCAAATAATGGTAAGTAGCTGGATTCATCTCTTGGTCCTCTATTCTGTTCCAGACATCTACTTCTCTGTTTTTGTGCCAATACCATGCTGTTTTGATCACTATTGATTTACAGTACAGTCTCAGGTCTGGTAATGTGATTCCTCCTACTTTGTTTTTATTGCTCAGTAATGTTTTGGCTATTCGAGTTTTTTTCTGATTCCATATAAAACAAAGTATTATTTTTTCAAGATCTTTAAAATATGACAATGGGGTTTAATAGGAATTGCATTAAAATTATATATTGCTTTGGGTATTATAGACATTTTAACAATGTTGATTCTTCCCAGCCATGAGCATGGTATGTTTTTCCATTTGTTAACATCTTCAGCTATTTCTTTTTCTTAAAGTTTCATAGTTTTCTCTGTAGAGATCTTTCATGTCCTTTGTTAAGTATACTCCCAAATATTTTATCTTCTTTGGCACTACTGTGAAAGGAATAGAGTCCTTGACTGTTTTTTGGCTTCGTTATTGTTGGTATAAATAAAGGCTACAGATTTATGGGTGTTGATTTTGTAGCCTGAGACATTGCTGTATTCCTTGATCACTTCTGAAAGTCTTGTAGTAGAATCTCTAGTGTTTTCCAGATATATGATCATATCATCTGCGAAGAGTGAAAGTTTGATCTCTTCTGACCCTATGTGGATACCCTTGATCGCCTTTTCTTCCCTAATTGCAATGGCTAAAACTTCCATTACAATGTTAAAGAGCAATGGAGAGAATGGGCAACCTTGCCTGGTTCCTGATCTAAGTGGAAATGATTTCAATTTAACTCCATTCAGTACAATATTGGCTGTGAGTTTGCTGTAGATGGCCTCTATTAGTTTAAGAAATGTCCCTTCTATACCAATTTTCTTAAGTGTTCTGATCATGAACGGATGCTGGATATTATCAAAAGCTTTTTCTGCATCAATTGAAAGAATCATTTGATTCTTATATTTTAGTTTATTTATGTGCTGAATTACATTTATAGATTTGCGTATATTGAACCAGCCTTGAGACCCTGGGATATATCCCACTTGGTCGTGGTGTATAATTTTTTTGATGTGTTGTTGGATTCTATTTGTTAGAATCTTATTGAGTATTTTAGCATCAATATTCATTAGTAATATTGGTCTATAATTTTCTTTTCTTGTTGGGTCTTTCCCAGGTTAGGGGATCAAGGTGATGTTTGCTTTGTAGAATGTGTTGGGTAGTATTCCTTCTTTTTCTATATTTTGGAAGAGGTTTAGTAATATAGGTACTAGTTCTTTTTTAAAGGTTTGCTAGAATTCTGACGTAAAGCCATCTGGTCCTGGGCTTTTCTTTTTAGGGAGATTTTGTATACTTGATGCTATTTCAGAACTTGATATAGGCCTGTTCAACATTTCCACTTCATTCTGGGAAGTCTTGGTAGGTGGCGTACTTCCAGGTATTGGCCGATTTCTTTCAGATTTTCATATTTCTGAGAGTAGAGTTTCTTGTAGTATTTTTTAAGGATTTTTTGAATTTCTGAGGGGTCCGTTGTTATTTAATCATTACCATTTCGGATTGATGAAATTAGAGATTTCACTCTTTTTTTCCTGGTTAGGTTGGCCAAAGGTTTGTCTATTTTATTGATCTTTTCAAAAAACCAACTTTTGGATTTGTTGATCTGTTGTATAATTCTTTTGTTTTCAATTTCATATAATTCTGCTCTGATTTTTGTTATTTCTTTCTTCGGCTGGGTTTGGGGTTGGAGTGTTCTTCCTTCTCCAGTTGCTTGAGATGTCCCATTAAGTTATTAACTTCCTCTCTTTCCGTTTTCTTGAGGAAGGCTTGCAGTGCTATAAATTTCCCTCTTAGGACTGCCTTTGCAGTATCCCAGAGGTTCTGGTAATTCGTATCTTGATTGTTGTTTTGTTCCAAAAATTTCTACATCATAAATGAAACTCAGTTTAGCTGGGTACAGGATCCTGGGTTGAAAGTTATTTTGTTTTAGGAGATTAAAAGTCGATGACCATCCTGTTCTAGCTTGAAAGGTTTCAGCAGAGATATCTGCAGTTATTCTAATAGTCTTGCCCTTGTAGGTGATGGTTTTCTTTCGTCTGGCTGCTTTCAGAATTTTCTCCATATTAACTTTAGTGAAATTGATTATGATGTGTCTGGAGGATGTCTTATTTGGGTTAAGTTGTGCTGGAGTTCTGAAACTATCTGCTATCTGAATTTCAGAATCTCTTGGCATGTCTGGAATGTTCTCCTTCATAATCTCATGGAGAAGAGACTCTGTGTCTTGTGAAGCCACTCCATCGCTTTCGTGGATCCCTGAAGACGAATATTAGTTTTCTTTGAATTATCCCAGAGCTCTGTGAGAGAGTGATCTGGTTTTGCCCTCCATTTCTCTTCCTCTTTGACAGTTTGGGAGGGTTTGAAAGCTTTGTCTTCAATATCAGAAATCCTTTCTTCTGCTTGTTCCATTCTGTTACTGAGGGATTCTACTGTGTTTCTCAGATCTCTGAGGGCTGCAACTTCTTGTCTCAATGTGTCCAAATCTTTGGTCATTTGGTCTTTGAATTCGTTGAATTCTTGAGATATCTTTTGGGTTACTGCTTGGAATTCTAATTCAATCTTATTTGCTATCCAGATTCTGAATTTGATTTCTGACATCTCAGCTATTTGTTTGTGCATGGGATCTTATGCTGTGTCTGCCCCATTGATCTTTGGGGGAGTTGATCTAGTCTGATTATTCATATTGCCGGAGTTTTTCTGTTGATTTCACCTCATGATTGTTTTTTATAGTTGCCTCTGGCCATTCTCAGAGTTGGGGAGGTGTCTCTCCAAGATTAGACCCCAGCAGGATCACTCTATTGTTGCTGGATCTTTGTAGGGAGTGACCCTGTGTAGTTCCTCTGGGGCTGCCCCAATCAGGGAGTTCTGGTTGTGGAAGCAGCTCCAGAGTGTGACACACCCAATCCAACAACAGGGTGGCGGGTGGTGTGCACAGTTCTGGGAGTGCCTGGCGCCCAGTGACTTTGGCACAGAGAGCCCAAGGTTTCAGCAGTCTCTGGCCAGGAGAAGGGCTTTGTTCAGAGGCAGGGAGGGCTTCAGAGGGCACGTGGCTACCAGAGTCCCTAGCCAGATGAGTGGGCCTGTGTGCAGGCACAGAGAGTACAGGAGGGATGACACAGGGTTGCGTGGCTCCTGCAGTTCCTGGTCAGGGCATGCTGAGGCCTGGCAGGTGCGGGTCGCGGGTCATGGGTCATGGTGCAGCTGTTAGGGAGGTCTGAGTGGCACCAAGCCTAGGAGTTTGAGGTTACTATGAGCTGTGACGCCACAGTACTCTACCCAGGGCAACAGCCCGAGGCTCCAGTGTGCCAGAACAGTCTCACTCGGCCCCTGAGGGTTAATCCTGTAAAGCAGCCCAGTCCCCACCTTTAGGCTGCTCAGTCACTAAATTACTAGCTCCTGCCCAATACTTGCTCTGCTACCCTGAGGGCGGAGCTTGCTGGGGCAGTTCTCTCACAATGCCTCCCTGCGGCCCATAGCCGAACACTATTAGCTCCGTCCGGCTCAGCGGCTCAGTCTGAGGCCCTAGACAGTGCCCAAAGTTCTCTGCACTCCTGCTCAAGCTCTCCCCAAGGCAGTTCAACTGAGTGCCAAGTCCAAAAACACCAAAACAGTTCACAGGTAAGGCCTTTCTGGTTTGCAGTCTCACTGCTGCTTGTACTTACGGCTGCCAGCGGGATTAGGTGGATTGAACACACGCAACCACTTGCCAGTTTTCCACTTTTTTTATCCTCCTCGTGGGGTCCAGAATTCCCTTGATGACTCCCTGGATCTTCAAAGGGATGATTATAGGCAGATCCCACCAGCCAGAGATGCCTGGAGTCTTATCTCCCCAGACTCACCGTGCCCAGTTGCAGGGAAGCTGTTACTCGGCCACCATCTTGCTCCACCCCAGCATCTTCATTTTAGAAGAAACTTGATGTAGTATAGGTTTAGAAAATAAGGCAAGAAGTCTCTGAGATTTGGTACATTCACTGTCTAATTCATATAAAAATGTGCACTTCATAAATCTGATTTATCTAGTTGAAAAGAACATTAACATGAAGATTTAACAGTCTGACCTTTGGTGTATAAATGGGTTTGGAAGAGCGACTACACAGTTTCATTTTCTGTTTTGCCATCAGAAGATTGATGATTGGTCTGAAATAGTAATACCAGGATGAACAGAAACCTGTTAATAGTTTACCATCCAGAGTCCAACTCACTTCCTATTCTACTCAAAGTGTTAAGACTGATATTATTTAATCAACTATTTATATTTATTTATTTATTTATTTTGTGGTTTTTGGCCGGGGCTGGGTTTGAACCCACCACCTCCGGCATATGGGACCTGCGCCCTACTCCTTGAGCCACAGGCGCCGCCCTATTTTATCAACTATTTAACATCTCTTTCAGCTTTTTCCACATCCTAATTGTACTCTAATTTCTTCTGGTTACAAGTGAGGATTCCTTGTTTTTTTGATTTTTTTTTTCCTGACATTCCAAGATATTCAGGTCTGTTTGAGGCAAGTAATGCTTTTTTTTGAATTCACTTTTCAGCACTCTCCCCAATTCAAGTTCCACCTACTTTCTTCAGTATCCCTTGCCATAAGGGATTTTTCTAAGACTAAAAATGAATGCTCTTTTAGGGAAATGCCTTTTCCTAGTTTGTTTTTGGAGGCCTAATTCAGAGAACAGATTATGCAACAGAGTCTTAATGTCAAATACAGACACATTCTGAGGTTCTAGGGAGAGGGGAGAGGAGGTAGAAGGGATGAGAACAGGAATTCCTTGAGGGCATTTCACAGAGAGATTAATACTTCCCTCTAGTGCTCTCCTGGGCTGGCACTTTTCATGAAAACAGGACATACTTACTGGAAATTAAAAATCTTAGAACCAGCATGTCTTTGATGGAGAAGGCAAAGGCCCTTTTTCTTCCCTGCTCCAACACTACCTCTCTGTTGCTTGTTTAGGCAAAAAGTAAAATATCTTCCTTCCCCTTTTGAGATTCCGTTGCCAAATTAGGTGATGTCTTGCTCTTGAGTATTTTGTGTCAACTTTTCCTGAAATGTGGATTTTTTTAATTCATAGATGCAATTTTGCCTTTAATTCAGGGAAATTCTATTTATATATCAACTCCTTAATTTTGATGGGTTCTTGACTTCAGGGCCCAATACAAAATTATTCTTATATTACATCATTTATACTCTATATCTGAACCTCATATGATTGCATTCCATGTGTGTTCTGTCGCTCAGCCACATCTCAGGGCATTCACCTCTGCTTTTATCTGAATTCACTGGGATACCTCAAATCTTCCTCTGCCATGGTAGTTGTGTCTTGGTTGGTATAGCTCCATATTAGCTCTCTCTGTCTAGAAACGTTAGGCCATGTTTTGTTTCCTTAGATATGCACTCCTTTTTTCTTAATTTGTTTAGCTTGTTTGAGCATTGTTTTGTTGTGTATGTGTTCTGAGTATTACTTCCTAGAGGGTGTAGACCTAATATAAATGAAGGTATTCTTTCTGGTCTTTGAACTGTTTTACTTCAGGCTGGGCTTTGCTTTATTTTTTGGTCTTCGGCATGCTATCCTTGCACCTCACCCTTTTGGTGTTATTGTATATATTGTATATTTAGTTTGTCATTTATTTTGCTCAGTCAAATTTCTATGACATAATGGTAGCAGTGGTTCTCAACCTTCCTAATGCTGCAACCCTAACGCCATGTTGTGGGGGTCACCACAACATGAGGAACTGTATTTGTTTTTTTAAGCTTTGAAATTTTTTTTTATTTTTTTATTATTAAATCATAGCTGTGTACATTAATGTGATCATGGGGCACCATACACTGATTTTATACACTGATTTTATGGACCGTTTGACACATTTTCATCACACTGGTTAACATAGCCTTCCTGGCATTTTCTTAGTTATTATGTTAAGACATTTATATTCTACATTTACTAAGTTTCACATGTACCCTTGTAAGATGCACCCCAGGTGTAATCCCACCAATCACCCTCCCTCCGCCCATCCTACCCCCTTCTTCCCCTCCTGCCCCCCTTCCCCTATTCTTAGGTTATAACTGGGTTATAGCTTTCATGTGAAAGCCACAAATTAGTTTTATAGTAGAGCTGAGTACATTGGATACTTTTTCTTCCATTCTTGAGATACTTTACTAAGAAGAATATGTTCCAGCTCCATCCATGTAAACATGAAAGAGGTAAAGCATGAGGAACTGTATCAAAGGGTTGCTGCATTAGGAAGGTTAAGAACCACTGTGTTAGGGGCTCTTTTCTTTTTTTTTTTTCTATCCCTGTGTCTGAGACCCATAACCCATTATCCCAACCACCACGGCCACTACCTCACATAAGGGAATCACTGAAGAATAGGTATTTAGTGTTCTATCCTTATTTTCTTAGCCTAAGTCATTAGCCAGGTGTTAAGCCATGTGCACCTTTTGTTAAATAACTGGACTGAACTCTTGTTTTGGATGCAGTAAATACCACATTCAAGTGTTTATACCACTTAGTTGGGCAGGGGCAGGAAGGATCTAATTTTCTAAGGGAGAAGATATTAGGGCTTTGGATGATTTCTCCCAGTTCAAGGTACAGTTGTGTTATCTGTTCCCACTGCAGTCAACTGTTATCATTTCTTCCCCATTGTTCCTGTGTCAGGAAAGAAAATTTCTTTCCTCCCAATTTATGTATTATATAAGTCTCCTAGGGTCTCAGAGAAATTACCATAAATATGTTGGCTTAAAATATTAGAAAACTTTTACCTCAGTTCTGAAGGACAGGAGTCCAAAATCAAGGTGTCAGCAGGGGCCCTCTCCTTTCTGCGCCTCTGGGGAAGCCTTCCCTGTCTCTTCCAGCTTCTGGTGATTCCTGGTGTTCTTCACCTTGTGGCAGCATCACTGCAGTCTCTGGTTCCACTTTCTCCATATGTCTGTGTGTCCTTTCCTTTCTCTCACTGGACTTGGCACAGCCTAATCTAGTATAATCTCTTTAGAGATTTTAGACCCTCTTTAGACCCTATTTTCAAATAAGGCCACATTCTGAGGTTCTAGGTAGACGTGATTTTGGGGGGTAACCAGTCAACACACTAAGAATATACTATAGCTTTCAAGGTCGTGTTAACACACCATATATCTATTGGCCTCTCCACTATAGGGTTGTCTAAGATTCCTAATCTCTCTAGGTCTGTAACTTCCTCCTCTATTCCACGGTAATATGGTATTTGTCCCTGTTGCTAGCCTTGAAGGTACAGCATCATCCTCATTAGTTTCCCTTAACCTTGTCTACAGCCTTGTACACTATTCTTAATTACTCCAATATGTTGTCATGTTTGCTGTCCAGCTGATATTCTTGGCTGAACCTACATCCTTGCTATGTAATTGATTGTAAGGGGACTATATCTAATGTTCCCCTCCATTAAAACTTTTTGTTGTAGGGTTTTCAAATATATTTTCTATTAAAGTCTTTTATTCACTTAATGAAGGTTTTTAACAATTTTGTATAGTATCAATTTTTTCTGCATATATTCAGATGATCAGTTTACAGCCCTAATATGTATTATATTTTTAGCCTAGACATTCTAGAAAACAGAACCCAAAGCAAAAATTAAAATGTGGATGCTTTGAGAGAGAAGGAGAATGGGAGAGAAGCAAGGCAAGACAGGAAGCTTTGTGAAGGGATGGAGTACCAGGCTGGCTGCTGCTTCATGAGTAGTCTGAAAGAGACCCACTAATTCTCTTAGTGGTTGGATTCACTCATCATGAGGGATTTTCTGAATGGGCTATAGAAAGACCTGTGTCTCAGTCATCCATAGGAAGAGGGGAGGGATTCATGTGCCCAGATCTACTGGCACATTTTGGTTAAAATTTGCCCCATGGGAATTTCCATGATGGAATTTGGATACATAAGCTGTTCCATGTATCCAAATTCCATCATGGTCCCTTTTGATGGCAGCTTAGGATGCCAAGTCCCATCCCCTAAAATACATCTCTTTACTGGGTTCAAGACACTCCAGGTACATGGCTGGTGGGTTCAGCTTTGAAGTGGTGGTTGAGGAACGCATGGTCAGGTCAAATGGGTCATCAGGTCCTCAGTGACAGGTTGGGGACGCATCTGAACCAGGGGACCCTCAAGAGGAACACAAGATTTGAGTCCATCTTGTGAAAAATCACATTTGTAAATCTTTCTGATATTAAACCTTTGGTTTCCTGGAAAAAAACCCCAAGTTGGTTACTGTAGTAGCCATGCCCTTATATCTCCTGCTGTAGGGCATATGGTGTTATCCCCGAGTCCATCCCCAACTTTTTGTCATGGCCCCAACTGGTTTTAGCAGATGCTCACAGGTTGCAGGAGTCTGCTTGTTACTGGTTATTTAGCCCATCTGTGATCAGCCCAGTGGTGATGCTAAGGAGAGATTCCTTTAATGGGTGACTGTGGTGCGTGGGCTCCCCAATGATGTTGCCAACATTCTTCTAGAACTGCTACAGTCTCATGTTCCTTTCATTCTATATCCACCTTCCATTCTCCTTTAACATCACAGTTGGAAAGTTGTCCTACCAGCTAGTTTCATCCCCTTTACCTTTCACAGGAATTTCCCTCACTAAAATCTTTTGCACATTTTATGCCATCTTGGCATCTGCTTTTTGGAGGACACTGATTAGCACAGTGATACAGTATCTGTTTTAACATTGTCAGGTTTGATTTACAACATGTTGTCTGGATTCTTATACCTATGGATTACCTTTTGTCTTCATACTGGTTTTTCCTGGGTTTAAGTAATACTGTGCTTACATTTGATAGAACTTTTCTAGAAAAACCATCTGTGCCTGCTTGAGCATGTTCTCTCCCTGTGTGTGTACACGTGTGTGTGAAGGTTTTTTAACTATTATCCAGTTTTATAAGACTCTTTAAGCTTTCTATATTGTGTGTCAGTTAAGGAAAAATTGCTAGAAAACTGTTTTCAAATCCATTGGCAGAATGTTGCTGATAATCTTTTCAAATCTCTGCTCTATCTATAGTTATGCCATCTTTTTCATAATTCATTTTACTCATGTAATTTTGCTAGATGTTTGTGTATTAATTTTTCAGTCTTGCCAATTTTTGACTTTAACCTTTTCTAGTGTATCTATGTATTTTCTATTTTGTTTCCACTATATTTTCCTGCTACCTTGTTATTTCTAACTTCTTAAGTTTTGCACTTAATATGTTCAACCTTTATTTTCATTATAAATATTGGTTCCTAAATGTCCCTGACATTTAGACTTTTACTATGTAGCTTTTACTACATTCCACTTATAGTATATGTTGTATTTTTACATTTGGCTCTGAGTAACAAACCTTTTTAAATTTTAGAATGTTAAGAGTTAAGGACAAGTTGCAAGAATATTATAGAGCTCCTGTTTACTTTTGCCCAGAATTCCCTGTTGTAACATCTTATATACATGGTTTATGTGTTAAAACATAAGAAATTAGCAATGGTACAATACTATTAATTAAACTACAGATTTTATTGAATTTCACTTTTCTCCCCCTAGTAATCCCTATTTTCTGTTCCAGGATCCAATCCAGAATACCACTGTGCATTTAGTAGTTAAGTCTTCTTAAGCTGCAGTCTCCTCTAAGCTACAAGTTTCCTGTCTGTCTTTGTTTTTTGGGACCTTGACAGCTTTGAGATATAATTGTCAGGGATTGGTTAGTGGTACCTTTTTTAGTTTGTTTGGTGAGGTCATGTCTTCCTTTATGTTGATGGTTATAGATGTTAGTTGATGTCTGGGCATTGAAGAGTTGGGTATTTTAATTATCATAATCTGGGCTATGAACTCATCCTTCTTGAAGGTTTTCCAGATACTCAGATGAAATTGAGTGTTGTGGTCTAAGTCTCTGATCACTGCAGCTATGTTAGGACTGGGGGTTCCCCAAGCCCAGTAATACTGTGACTTTTACTGACTCCTGGTGGTACTGCCTCTTAAAATACAAGAGAATTCCCCAGATTACCAGGCAAAGTCTCTCTTCCCCTCTGTGCTAGGATGCTGGAGTTGAGAGTAGTGACATGGGCACTTTTTCATCACCACCAGTGTCAGGTCATACGTGAAGCCAGCCTAGTCTCACCCAAAGCCAGTGTTGACAGGCTACCTCTGATGTCTGTTCAAAGCCCAAGGGCTCTTTAGGTGCCTGGTGGTGAATACCGCCAGGACTGGGTCCTTCTCTCAAAGGCAGGATGTTTCGTCTGACTCAGGGTGGGTCTAGAAATGTCGCCTAGGGTCTAAGGCCTGGATTCACAGGCCACAGGAGTCTTCTTGATACTTCATTTTACTGTGGCTGAGCTTGTACCCACATTTCAAAACAAATCATCTGAGTTCTTCCCCTTTTCCTCAAGTGGAAGAATATGCTCCTTGATTGGCATTGCCTGTAGCTGGAGGAGTGGTAGCATGGGCATTGGCTTGGCCACAGGTGATGTTTCACTGGGTCATGGGCCCCCAAGCCCACTACCCAACCCAGCACAGCCAATTGGCCAATGTCTATAGTCTTTCTGGCCCTACCAACTTACAAATTTAGTTCAGGATCAAGGCTTCTTTTTTTTTGTTCTTGTGGTTTTTTTTTGCTGGTGATGGGGTTGGAGGATTTCCCTCTGGCTGAGTTGGTCAAAATGCTCCCCATGTGGGTACTGGCAAAATTCTGCCCTGCCCTGTGCTGTGAGCCCTTGTGCTAAGCAAGGCAGCCCTAAGTTTCAATACAAAGCCCCACAATCACTTTAGTCTCCCTCCTCCAAGAACACAGATTCTCTCTCCACTCAGTGTGCTGGGATGGCACTACCAGCAGGCTTGGGGGTGGTATAGGCAATGCAAGACTGTCTTTTCTGCCTTCTTTAGTGCTGCTTTCCTTGACATAATGGTAAAAATAGTATGATTGCTTACCTGACTTTTTGTTCTTCTGCAGGCGCTTGCTTGCATGGATAGTTGTTGAATTAGGCGTTCTTGTGAAAGGATGATCACTGGAGGTTCCTATTAAGTCATTAAATATGAAATGTCAAATTTTGAATGAAAAATTTAGCTTATATCTCAATCATTACAATTAAAGTATATACCTAACCTGTTGACAGTTTTGCCATCTAATGGTAGTTTGTCTATGTCACCAGCAAAGAAGCATAAGTGTCCATGGAATCACAAAAGGCCTTTTCCACAGCTTGTTTTTTCTTATGGTTCAAAGCCTAGAAGAAGTGGTGGTCAGTTGGGGGAAGGTCTGAATACAGAGGATGAAAGTTTCCAAGGCCAGCTTTGGTAGTTTAGTGTTTGTGTGACATGTGACTGAGTATTGTCTTGAAAGCCAGGTTTCTCCTGTTTTTGTTGACCAGTCTTGGCTGCTTAATCACAAGCATCCTCCTCATATCATGCAATTGTTTCAATAGACATCTTCTGTAATCAGTTGACCAGGTTTCATGAAGCCATCGTGGATGATACCAGCACTGGACCACCATGCAGACAACCATGTGTGTTTTTGATGAATATTGGGTTTGGGACTGTTTTATCAACTCATCTTATCCAACCATTGTGCTGAATGCTTGCAATTTTCAAAAAGAATTCATTTTTCACCACACATATGGTGTAGAAATGATTCACCTTTATGTTGTGACAGCAAGGAAAGGCAAGCTTTGAGACCATTTCTTTTCTGGTGGTCATTTAACTCATAAGGAAGCCATCTATCCAGCTGCTTTACTTTGCCAATTTGTTTCAAATCCGTGGTCCCCTACCCCTGAGGCATGGACAAGGACTCGTATAGGCTCTGCGGCCTATTAGGATTGGGCTGCAGAGCTCCACTGTCCCCCACCCCCATCCCCCTATCTCCACTTATGGAAAAATTGCTTTCCGTGAAACGTAGGGAACAGAAGATTCAGCAAAGCAGCTTCATCTGTATCACTCCCATCACCGCATTACTGCCTAAGCTCCGCCCCCTGGCTCCCCCACCCAACCTGTCTTTCATGAAACTGACCCCTGGTGACAAATGTTGGGGACTGCTGTTTCAAATGGTCCAATATTGTTGGATTTACTTTCACTACAGCTTTCAGATCACTATTATCCACTTTGGTGTCAGATCACCTTGCTGGTTCGTTTTCAAGATTAAAATCACCATAATGGAACTTCTCAAACCATCAATGTACTATGCATTCATAAGCCACTTCCTTCCCAAACACTTCATTGATACTTTGAGCTGTCTGCACTGCAGTGGTTCCACAATGGAACTCATATTCAAAACTAACAAATTTTTTACTTACCTGTGATATCATAAAAATTACTCTAAAAAAATTTGAAAGCTAATTTTCAATCCAAAACATGTATTTGAAAGAATAAAGGTGTACCATCACAAAGTGTCAAAGTAAAATGTCATATGCTAACTGTCAAATTTGTACTTTCACACTTAATATTTGGCCATCTTGCTCTTCCACCTTCTCACAGAAACTTTTTTTAAATGCAGCATTTAACGGGCATATTAAGTCATCTTTAGCACAAAGTTTTGGCAAATGTGTGCTATCATGCCTACAAAAGTACTATTTTTTGCATAAGTTTTTGCCATTCACCAAAATGCTATAGGTTTGATAGTGTTATAACTTATAGATCTTTCAAGCTGTTTTAAAGCAATATGGAGTGAGAAAATTTCTGGAAATACATTTTTATCATTTTACCAAATGAAAACAGGAGTATGTCTTTAGGAAGTATATGTACTTGGGAAATCACCCACTCATGGCCAACCTGTGGGTTTTTCCCAGCTGTGTAATTTCTAAGTGGGAGGCAACACCTGGGAGGCTTGTCTTTCTGTGCTTTTTAATAAGGCTGTAATCACTTTGCTAAGCCCCTTGGGATGGCCTTTGTCTAAACTGTCTCTTGGGTAGTCTCAAGTACTGACACAAATCAACAAATAATTAAAGACACATGTAAATGTGCAAACTAAATTTGGGCCAATGGTTAATGCTTAATTATTACTGTGCATAGTGAAACATTTAAAAAGATGGCTAATGTTTTGAAACTATCAAGTAATATCAAACAGTAAGTTTTAGTTACCTAGACATAGAAAGGAGGAAATGGAAATTACAGCAAAAGGAGCATCTTGGCAAGGCAGCCTGTGCCAAAACAACAAATAGAATGGAACTCAGTTCTTGATGCTACCTTTGCAATCCTCCAACTCTTATCCCTTTTGCCTAGATCTAATTTGGGGTTGGAAACAGGCATGAGGACAAGTGTTGCTTTCAAGTTTGGTCTTTTCCACAGTTTGAGAACTAGAATCTGAGCTGAACAACACATGCTATATGTATAAATTTGATTGCATTAACTGGGACCTGGCATAGACTCAATTACTTCTATTTTTATCTAACGAGATGTCTCCAAACTAGTTTATTATATATAATGGCAGAGAAAATGGATGAAACTTACTGTTGTGGCAAGTGCCCAACTCTTGGCATGAACACCCGAGCATGCAGACCTGCTGCAGTGGCCAGTGTCTGCCTGTGGGCTCTTGTTCTCTTCTGCCTACTACTCTGCTTTGCAAGGAGCCACGTGCCGCAGGCTCCTTCCCCCTCTGGCTTCTCTGTTTGGCGAAGGGAAGGCACAGGCAGAAAAAGCATGGGAGAAAGGAAGGAACCGAGGTTCTTCCCTTCCAGCCTCACATCAGGAGTGCCCTGGAGAGGCTTTTTTCTCTGCTTCCTCTTAGTGGCTCTCACTCACCTCAGGCAGCCCCAACCATTAACACCACCTTCTTTTGTTGTTGCCCTAGCTTAGGGCATAGCAGCTTGTCACTGCTAATCACCAGACTGTCCCATTCGCTCCTGATGGTTCCCAGCCATCACCTGTGTGACTAACAGTTCTGTACTTGATTTTTTTCTTTATCAAAAACCTATGGTGTTGGTGTTTCTTGGCAGCTGGATCCTGAAGACTGTCAGCTGTGTTGTAAGACAGGCATCAACATGAGCAGTTGCCCCTGGTGCTGTCCCGCCAGATCCTTTTCTGGGCAGGTGCACCCAAATCCCATCTGCTGTGCATGGTGGCTGCTAATGAGTCATGGGAGTTCTCTTCTCCAGATGTGTGCCCTTGCCCTTGTCCTTGCTTTTCCATGGCGGGTGGTCTATGGCCGGTGACTGACTCAAGGACACAAGAAGCTAGCCCCTTTACTGTAAGGATGAGCAAGTCTGGTATCATTCAGGCTCCAGTGCTCCCTGATATGAGCTAGGGACAAGCCTTTGGCCAAACCCATCTTTGCTTGGCTTCTTTTCCTTCTGTCCTTCTTCCTCATTTCCTTACAACTTTCTCTGCAAAGCTCACCCTCAGTAACCCCACTGTGTGCTAATCTCCACCTTTTACTCTGCTCCAGGGTAACTTTAAAGACACAGAGGAAAGAAAGTCTGTTAGTCTGGTGAGATGGTTAAGTTGAGGTTGTGAACAGAGCTTCAATTATAGTTCTCAACAGCATAGTGATGGTTAGAATGGATACAACAATAGCTGAACTTCCTTGAGGAATGGAGAGTTGGCCTTAGTTTAAAACCTGTAGAGGAAACATAGAGCCTTAATGAAAATTAAAGAGGTCTGGAGAAGATAGATATCAAGGCAAAAAGATGAAACTATTTTTGACCATTGAGAGTGGAACCACAGGAGTTTTCAAGAGTACAAATATTTGCAGGGTAATTAAAAATGCAAGTCTGATCTAAGGCTGGAAATATAAACTACAAGATAAAACCATTTTTCTCAGATTGGAATCATACATAATTCTTTCTTGGAGGGAAAGTCTGGTATAGGTAGCCCTATGGTGCTATGAGTAGGATTTCAATTCAAAGGGAGTAAAACCAGGAAGAAAAGAAAGGTCAACAGAGATGCATTGATGACTAGGTCATGGCTGCTGGTAACTGTGCTCAATCCTGTGGGATTTTCTGAGAAATGTTAGGAAATGTGTTTCAGAATCATTCATGGGGCGGAGAGGGAACAGCATTTATGCATGGTGTCCAGCCCCTGTGGACATCGCTTCCTCCATTTCTGGGTTGTGCATGCATGCACTGGGGAGGATGCTGAGAGAATTCTTGTGGCTTTCTCAGTCTCTGCTTCAGAACTCTCTGGGCGCTGGTGTGGTCTCGAGACAAGATGCCACTGGCTGCCTCTGCAACCAGCTGGTTGAAATCTTTGCAGAACTGATTGCTACAGCATGGCCAGAGTGTGAGGTGGGCTAAGTAGCTTGAAGTCCTGTACAACAGGTGTCCAGACAGGATCCTACCTGTATGTATAGAGTGAGGGATGGACACGGATAGTACAAAGACCTGATTTGGAGTCAGGTCTGGCTCTTTGCCACATTGAAATTATCCTCTGTGACCTTCAGCAAGTCAGTCCTAACTTACTAGTGTGGAAATGGAAGTTGAGGGCTTTTAGGGACCTCTTATCACACCTCTTCTGGGGGTTATGGTGACTTCATGAAAGCTCCTCCCTTTTCTCTGCCGACCCCAATAAATCCTCCTTAATTTGCAAGGCACAATTGAATTGTTTCCTTGAGGGAATATGATCACAGAGCAGGTGCTACTTTCTTTTGTATGTGTCCTTTGATCCTAGCACGAAAACGGTCATACTGCCAGATGTAATTACCACTGTGATGCAGAAACAATGCTTCCCAATTTTCAGATAGGGTTAAGAATATTTCTGGGGGCGAGGGAGGTTGGTAGGGGAGGGGAGGGTCTGCACTAGCCCCAGATGCCTTAGGGCTGGGCCTGGTTACATCCAGGGCTCCCTTCTCTCTTCTGCAAACTTCCCCTGTCAGAAGAAAAGCTAGGAAGACAGGAGAAGGTGAAGAGAGGGTGGTAGAATGTGAACAGATGTTTGTGTACCTATTCCAGAGCAAGCCACTTCAGCGGGATGATGTGAGGATTAAAGAGACCCTTGGTGTCCTCTACCAACCCAAAGCTGTATTTCACAGGCGAGGAAACAATTTAAAGACTATCTTATTATCAGTGAAATAACTAATAGATTTTTGGAGCTGGAAATCAAAATCAGACCTGACTCCATAGCCTCTGCTCTCACCTGCCTGCTGCTAACTAAAGTACTTGTACTGACAGCAGGGCTCAGGTTTTCCCACTGTAAAAGGAGGCTGCCACTCTGTGCTGGGATTTTTCTCCCCTCCTCGTCTGAATACAAAGGTTGCTGTGCCTCCCAATAAGGATGCCTGGCTCTATGTCAAAATTTCTTTTCAGATCTTCAGAAGAACAAACACCCTTATTTTCCCAGATGGGTTGAAAATGGTGCTTTTGTAGTTCGGGTAAGCCTTTTATCAGAGTGTCTTGCCCAGTGGAATTAGATTAAATTCAAGGTGGCTCATCAAATGTGTGCTGGGGGTGTGCTCTCTTACCTCTCTGCCCTTAAAAGAGCCTTGAGTTCAGAACTGAGCCCTGGGTGTTCCACGAAGATGCCTTGCATACTGATTGTGCTCTGTGGCTTTGGAGACAAGAATATTCTGACAAGTCTCTATTCTGACAAGTCTCCAGTTGGAGACTCCTCAGATGTGACAGAGAGGGCTCCCTGTTACATAGAATGGGGCTGGCAGTCTCCAATAGCCCAAGCTTGTGCCCAAGGTCTCTGTCAGTATGCTTTCTACGAGCCGTTGACCTATCTTTACAGGTGATGTATGCCTTAGATGAGTAATTAAGCCAATTAGTGATTATTAGCCTCTGTATATTTTGTGTTAATCCTCTTTATTAGAAAATAATGCACAATTTTAAGCTTAATTGATATTTGGCCCAGTTTTAAGTATTATTTACTAAACTAGAGAGAGCTGCTCTAATCCATTTAGAATGTTAATAGCAGACCTACATAAGCTTTATGGGAGAAATAGCGTCTTGATGCTACTTTAAAGTCCTTGGAAAGTACCTCAGGGGGCAGCTGGCTTCTCTTGGTATTTTAAAAGGGCATATAATAAGCATAAAAAGTATATGTGGTAGTTTTCTTATGGTTGTTTGTTTTTTAAACTAGAATGCTATGCCTTGCGTTTCATTTTCTCTTGGTTTTCAAATATCGTACCTAGCTCTTAAAACTATCTTCGTTCACAAGCCTGATCCATTTGTGTGGTTTATGTGTGGCTGATGTTTATTTGGATAATCTGAGGTATCAGAAGAGGAATATATTTAATCATCTAACCTTTACAATAAGGAACATTTGAAATGTCAGCATTTTATTTCAGGAACAGGTGAGCTATTGCATTATAAAAAGCTTTTATTTATTTACACCCTGCATCTTTCTGAAATTCAAAACCTCTTAGAACAGTCTATAATACAGGGTAAAAAGAAAAAAAGACAGATGAAAGGGGAAACAAAGTAAATACTCCAACTGGAAAAGTCAACACAGTTGCCATGATGTATTGTAAACCTTGTGTCTGAGATTCTAGGGAACTGGGCAAGGTGGGAAACAAATCATATAATCTTTAATATTCAGAAGGGAGGAAGTTCTTCTGGCTTAAAATTCAGATCTCTCACAGAGAACATTCTATAAAGGATGTTGGTTTAATCTACTTGAGTATTATGTAGCCGATTCTGGGTCAGGTGACAGGGAAAATTATGTACGCAAAAAAACTTTTCTCATGAAGGTCACAGTCAAGCAGGTGTGATAAATATTAAATCTATAGATACAAATGTATAACCAATTATACTTGTGTATCATGTATGAAAATATTAACAGTTCCTAAATTTGCTTAAATGTCTCTGGCTTAGAGTCCTTCCCTGATTCCCCAATCTGAATCCTGAAAGACTAATAGGCATCCACCAGGTGCAGAGACTACAAGAAGTGGTGGTGGGGTAGGTTAGGGCTGGGGTCCCCAACGTTTTCGGCACCAGGGACAGTTTTCATGGGAGATGATTTTTCCATGGATTGGTGTGGGAGGATGGTCTCAAGATGATTCAAGTGTATTACATATATTGTGTACAGCACTTTATTTCTATTATGATTAAATTGTAATATATAATAATTATGCAACTCACTATATTGCAGAATCACGGGAGCCCTGAGCTTGTTTTCCTGCAGTTAGATGGCCCCATCTGGGGGTGATGAGAGTCAGTGACAGATGAAGCCTTTGCTTGCCCACCACTCACCACCTGGTGTGCAGCCCAGTTCCCAGTAGACCACTGACCAAACAGCACTGATCTGCAGCCCTGGAGATGGCAATTTAAAGGCTAGAGAAGCTAAAGACTGTTGGTATGAAGGAAGGAGAGTAGCACAAGGACACTAAGAAGGCAGGCAGTGATGGTTAGGTCAGTTGTATCCTAACACATTGATTTAGCTTTACTTTATCAAAGTATAAATGTAGGTTTAAGTAGATGGCTTTTATTTCTTATTTCTTGAAAATATTGGCCTTTTATTTTGAAATTGCTATGCTTAGTAATTTTCATATTTAAAGTCCTATTTTTAAGTAAAATTTGGCAACCTGTGTCAATATCCCAAAGCCAATTTTTTTTTTTTTTAACTAGTCCATGAAATCCAAAAAGCTGGGTAACATTAGTCCACTAAAATCCTTAACAGATATGGCTGGAGAGACATAAGGACAGTGAAGGTTTAAAATCAAAGCATGATTTTGTGGCAGGATTTCCTTATGGGACTAAGTTAATGTCTCCTAATCACATAAACTATGCTGCCCTGGACAATGAATCAGATTGGACAATGTACTAGGGTGCCCAGCTCATGGACTAGAGAAATTGGGATCCAACCCCAGTTCTTACCACCAAATTGTGAACCCTGATATAAGGCAGGGCCTTCCTGGAAGGAAGGGGAACACTTTCCCTTTTATGGGAGGACATTGTGGCCAGTGGTCTAGCTTAACGCAAGGATAGAACTTAAGAAGTCTGTAGGAATGGATGTGTGTCATACAGTTAAGATCTCTGTGAAATTCTTTTAACCAGGTATTTATATTAAGGAGAGACCTTCATTCCCCTGGAGCAGGGCTTCTAAAGGGCCAGCTGTTGCTGATTGATGGATCTATTGGTTTGAACAATTAAGCAGGCAAGTGAAGGGGTGAGTGAGTAGCAGTGAGGGAAGAAAGGAATATCTTTATATTCCAGTCATTGAACATATTATTATTTTGCATAAATAGTACAGAAGTGTACTAATAGAATCCTGATGAGTGAAGTCCATAAGAGGACGACTTAGGCTAGCATACAGGGAGATTGATTCTTAAATGTTAATTATTCCTGATTTTGAATTCAGTTCTTATTGGAGCAAGATTTTTCTTCAGTTCTCATTATAAAGCAAAGAAGAAGTGGTGTTGGTTAAAAAGCTTTTCACGAAGGCTGTCATCAATGGCCATGGAGGAAAAATATTCCTAACAGTTCTCCTTTGACAAACATGGTCTTCTAAATATGCCTACCAAGATGAATTAGCTGCAAAATGCATCCACTGGTTACAGGGGAATTGATCTGTTCTATAGAGTTCTTTTATAATTGACCAATTATGTTGGAAACCGTGCTGAAAACAATGACTTTACTTAGCTAATGTTCAGTGTAATTCCTGGAAATATGCAATTACCCAAATATCTACTACTTTATATTATACCAGTTTCTGTTCATTGAAGAAAACTTAGAAAATACAGAGAAAATAAATCTATAATCCCATCATGTACAGAAACAATATTAACATTTTATTTGTGCTGTTAAATTTTTTCTACCCACATATATTTTGCATCTGTGTATGTTAAGATAAAGGTTGTGTTAACCCCATCTCCTGCAGTCTACCATAGATCAGCTTATTCCCATTCCAAGTCATGTGGAAAGTTTAGTGCACGCCCCAAGATGGCTGGAATTTCTCAGTGACTCAGATGTCTTTGTCTCCTTGTCAACACTGGTTATCACATCTCACTTCATTCATCTTGTAACTATTTTCTTATCTCTACTCAGCAAACAGCGCCTTCACCTTATTCTTCCCAAATACATAATATCACAAGACAGCTTTAAGTCCATTGGCCACTAACTACTTTATTCTTTCTTTCTTCTTCTTGCCTTCCCACATCCCAAATTCTTGTTTCTTATTCACAATGCCTTAGGAAAGTGCCTTGCTGATATAGTTTAGGACCTGAGGGTCTAGGAGGGAAGGAGATGAAGTCCCTAAAAAGAACTGTAGTGGTAACCAGTCAAGTATTTTTAACTTCAACCATATCATGTATTTGACTTAAAAAAAAAAATGGAGTCATACTACGTTGACATTGAAACCCTCACACCTACTTAACTACAGCCAGTCCCTGGTTTATGGACAAGATAAGTTCTATGGGTTTGTTCTTAAATTGAATCTGTATTTAAGTTGGAACAGGTACATTTGCCTATTACCTGTCATAGCCCCCATTTGTAAGTGCAAGTTGTATGAAAGTCGGATGTTTGTAACTTAGAGACTGCTTGTATGTTGTTGAGGTTTAGGCTTAGCCATTTTACAACTGTCAGATTCTTTTTTGTAGTTATGTCTTATTCCAATTATTTATCAATGAGGGAACCATCATCTTTTCACTATGGGTTTTGTCTCCTAATTCTGCCACACACACTATGGCAACCATGAAAGTACTGAGGCCTTCTGCTATGGGGAGCATAATTGACAGTGCCCGCTATTCAGTTGGAGGTATTAATGTAAGATTCAATTCCTTAGTTGGGTGCCTTTGGCATAGGACCCCTCTACTTATCTGGCTGAAACTTTCTTAGAACCTGACGGTGCTCTGAGACTCTTCCCACCTGATGTCCCAAGTATCAGACCTTCATTATGGTGAGGTTTAATTTCTTCATTAGTATACTAAAGTCTGACTCAATTTAAAAGTTGCTGAGAGCTTCATCCACCTTACCTCCTCCTCCTCCAATTCTCCTTTCTCCCCATATTTGGGTCAGTTGGTAAGAAAACCAGTGCACTCCTTCTCTTGACACAGCAGCAGGTTCAAACCAGATGGGGAGCAAACTCTTCCCTCATGCCAACCCTAACTATGATTAAAAACCAGGGCTACTTTCCTTCATTCTTTCTCTTTCAAGGCACTCAAACCAATTCCAGACAAGGTTAGGTATTGTCCTGCTCTGCTCAGAAAGTTCCATGTTGTAATAGAATTTGTTCCCTTCACTCGATGCGTTCATGGCATGTTCAATCAGGACTTCTCACCTATTAACTGGGGGGGCATCCTTCCCACCTGGATTGAATGGCTACAGGTAACAGCTCTCCCACAAGGTTTTCTTATCTCAGTCTTCCATCACCAATTCCTAAAGACCATTCCTATGCCCTTTGAGTACTCTGGTATAACAGACTAACGTTTTCCCAGTACTAGCTAGAGATTCATTTTCCTGTGTCTTAGTTACTACTTGCCCATATTTCTCTAGCTTCCATGTTTTTTATTTTTATTTTATTTTTTGCCTCTGCTGTTTTTCTGCTTTATATCTTTTTCTAATCTCTTCCTTACATTTTTACTGAGTTATGTGGGTAAGAAATAAAGGCATGTGTTCAAGCTGCTGTCTTAATCCAGAAATCCTGAGCAGGCTTATTTCTTCACTCTTGTCAACAATGGATGCCATCTTTTCATTTATTGCTAAATTCTTACTAAATGCATACTGTGTTTAGTCCTATTAATAATTGCCCTGACAACCCAGATTATCCATATTATTAGATATGTATAATCTACTTGTTCATATAACTACAGGCCTAAAGTAAAATTTCATAATTTGTGGCATTTTCTTAAATTCAGCCATTTGGTTTACCCTACATTTGTGGCCTTTTTAAGTAGCACTGCATTGCAATGCAGATGGCATCATCACAATGTCTTAGAAGGGGGTTGAAATGAAAATCATCTATACCCATCTCTACTCCATTTATGTGAAGAGAAATGGAAAGATAATCAATTCATGAGCATGCATTTAAAATAAAAGCCACTTTTCCCTCCTTAGTTGTTCAAAAGATGGATCAAATTTTCATAAGTTTAGCAATAATTTACAATTCTTGGTTAAAAATGCCAGACTTAAATTAAGATTTTTAATTAAGATTGTTTGAAAACAAGAGGGTTGCCATTTGATAGAATCAGTTAACTTACAGGTTGGCAAAACATTTTTATATTAAATACAGTTCAGTTTTTTTCACAGCAAAAGCATATAGATAAAAATTAGACCCCACTTCCCATAAATACCAGTGTCCTAGTCTCCCCTCTTACAGGCAATGGCCCCACTTAAATATATTGTTTTCAAAATTATTTATGCAAATACAAACATGTATGTGACGATTTGGGCTTTTTAAGCCTAAATAAGAGCATACCCTTTTGCCATTTTGTACCTTATTTTATTTAACTATATATTTATGAATATTTTACCATCACATTTAGTTCTCCTTACATTATTTATTTTTTATAGAAATAGAGTAAGTACAGAGAAATACACAAAATATCGCTAAGTGAATCAGCACAAGAGCCCAGCAGTCACCACCTGGTTAGCCAAACAATAAAGCTTTCCTAGTCTTTTACAAGACTCACACATGTCTCCTCCAAGTCATCACCTTCTCTCTCCTCAACAGAAACCACTTCCTAAGTACTATGGCAATCCTTTCCTGGCTTTTCTTTAGTGTTACTACTTACCTGTGCATTTCTAAATGCTACAGTTTAGTTTTGCCTGTTTTTGGAGTTTCAGGTAAGTCAAATCCTACAGTTTGGGTCTTGTGGATGGCTTGTGTCTGACTCAGTGCTTTCTGCTTCTCTCATCTATTCTGTTTCTCCCCCTAATCCACACATGTCCTCCTTTCTAGGAAAATGTCAAAAAGAAAGATACGAGAGATGTCATGGAGTAGGAACGCCAAGATTTGGTCAGTGACTGGGATTGAGTGCTGTATTGCCATAAATAATGGATGTCCTTTTGTCTGACTGAAAGAGGAGTCATTTTCTTTTGTGAAGACAGATTAGTCACAGCATTGAGGCCTTTATCCTAGGAAACATTTTTACTTTTTTCTTAAATTTCTTAGTGGGATTTGATTTAAAAGTACTGCATTAAATGCTTACTTGCTCAAAAAAAAAAGAGAGAGAGAGAAAGTTCCTTCTTTCTGGGCCTTTCTCCAAATTTAAAATTCTATTTTTTTCCTCTACTACCTTGGAAGTTATACATGCTTCTATAGTTCTTTTACTGTGAACCAAAAAATTAGGATATACCTCACTGGTTCTTTTAACCTTATGTTAATTGGTTTTAACAAGCAGTGAAAGGACCTTAGGCTCCTTCTAGACAGCTCAACTCTTCTTAGCCCCTTCTAAACTCTTAAGTCATTGTTGTATCCTTTAATTCTGTCTTTAATTCATATTTAAAATAAAAATGTCAATGTGTTTATATTTTAAGTATCTGTATTTCAAACCTTATTGTCAGTAGTCTACGGTTACTCAGCATCATGATGAGACTATTTAGCAATCAACATGACTGCAAAATAATCTTCATTAAAATCCTTTGTTGGAATGCTTTACACTTTCCAGAGAACAGAAACTAAAATAACCTGCTATGCAATTAGTCACACATACAGTCCTTGAGTTTTTTACACGTACATATACGTGAGTATTGTCTAAAACATGTCTTAGCAGCAGCTGGGCCCTATCATCATGGTGCTTGGCTGAGTTCACCTCTCTGTTATAACCTGTACCTCCCCTGTCAGACCTCTGGCTCTCCTCTCTTGCTAAGCTTTGTTTCCTGACAGAATTAAAACCTCCTGCCACTGTCATAGCTACTGCTACTGTTGGAACTGCCATAGCTACCTTGGTTTCATGGTTTAGAAAAGTATTGGCATCTACCATAGTAGGGGACAGAACTTGTGCCTATGGAGTTTCTTCATTTTGTGGATCCAAAAGTTGAAGATTGATTAATGAAATTGCCAAAATCATCATAGTTTCCACCACCTTTGAAATTGCTTCCATCATCACCAAATCCATTATAGCCAAACCCAATGCCACCATGACCACCACCAAAACCACCATGAGCAGTGAAGTTTCCTGAGACCAAAGATGTCATTTCCACCAAAACTACCACCAGATTTTCCAGAACCACTTCAATCTCATTGGCTGAATAAAGTACTAGCAATATCTTGCTTCAACAAGGCTCTCCTGACTTCGTAGTTGTCACTTTTCACAGGATTGTATCCCTGAATGACAGTCTTATCCATGGAGCCATGTTTTCAAAGGTTACAAAAGCAAAGCCCCTCTTCTTGCCACTGCCTCAGTGAGTTATAATTTCAATCACCTAATTTTTCCATAGAGTTCAAAATAATTTCTTGGGTTATGTTCTTCAGTATCTTTTAGGTTACCAACAAAGGTATTTTTCACAGTGCAATGGGCTGTTGATCTTTGAGAATCTTCTCTCAAGAAAGCTTGTCATTCCACAGCTCTCCTACCCACTTTTGTGGCCTAGCATTCATGGCTGTATCTACTTCCTTCACTGAAGCACGTGTGACAAACCCTAATCCCCTGGAGCCACTTGGTGTTTGGATATGTCATTACCACATAGTCCATGAACATGCCCCATGCTTAAAGTGACTTCAAACTCTTAGTTGTTTCAAAGCTCAACCATCAGATGGAGAACTTCAGCAGGGGTTCAGGGATTCAGGTTCTTTAGGAGATTGTGACTTAGACATGACTGCAGTGGGAAGACAGACTTTATGATGCTCCCTCAGTGGCATCCCTGGGCAGAAAGCTAGTCTACTTATTTAAAATTGCCCCATGCTCTTCATCTCTTCCTGAATTTGGACTTCCACCTGATACCATTTTCCTTATGCCTGAGAAATATGCCTTTGGTAATTCTTTTAATACAGATTTGCTGGTTATAAATTCTGTTTCATGTGGCTAAAAATTATTTCATTTTATTCTTGAAATACATGTTTGCTATAATTTGGGGTTATAAGTTATATTTGGGGAGTTATAATTTTTGATTGGAAGTTATTTTCTTTTAGTACGTTGAAGATATTTTTTCTTATTGTTTGGTGCCTACCACCCCTGTTTAAAAGCCAGCTATTTGCCTAATTGTTGGTCTTTTGAAGACAGCCTGCCTTTTTTGTTCCTTCTGACTCCTTTAAAACTTTCTTTCTCTTGGTTTTTTAACATTTTGCTATGAGGTACCTGGTTGGTTATCCTGTTTGAGGTTTATGGGCCTTCTTGAATCTATGCTGCTTTTCAGATTGAGAAATTCTCAGCCATTATTTCTTCAAACATCTCTTATACCCTGTCATTGCCTTTTCCTAGAATTCCACTTTAACTTATGTTATACCTTCTCACTATATCCTATTTATCATCTTTATTTATAATGTTTTCATCCTTCTGTTTATCTTTGCTTCATTCTGAATAGTTCTTTTGTACCAATTCTCTTCAACTGTCTAGTCAGCTGTCAAAATAATCTGTTCAATTATTGCTAATTTCAATTATTTCTAAGATCAAGATCTTACAGTTTCTATATGGTATTTATAATGGTTTTCAGTTTTCTTCTAAAATTCTTTATCTTGTCTTTTTGAACAAAACAAGTATGGATATTTTAAAGTTGATATCTAAAAACTCCAATATCTGAAGTGCTTGTGAGTTTCATTTTCAGTTATTTCTTTTTTTTTTTTTTTAATTTTTTTATTAAATCATAAGTGTATACAATGATATGATTATGGGGCATCATACACTCACTTCATAAACCATTTGACACATTTTTATCCCAGTGGTTAACATAGCCTTTCCGGCGTTATCTCAGTTACTGTGCCAAAACATTTATATTCTACATTTACCAAGTTTCGCAAATACCCCTGTAATATGCACCACAGGTGTGATCCCACCGATTCCCCTCCCTCTACCCACCCCCCCTTTCCCACTTCCCCCTATTGTTAAGTTGTAGCTGGGTTATAGCTTTCATGTGAGAGTCCCAAATTAGTTTCATAGTAGGGCTGTGTACATTGGGTATTTTTTCTTCCATTCTTGGGATACTTTACTAAGAAGAATATGTTCCAGCTCCATCCATGTAAACATGAAAGAGGTAAAGTCTCCATCTTTCTTTAAGGCTGCATAGTATTCCATGGTATACATATACCACAATTTATTAATCCATTCGTGGATCGATGGGCACTTCGGCTTTTTCCATGACTTAGCAATTATGAATTGGGCTGCAATAAACATTCTGGTACAAATATCTTTGTTATGTTGTGATTTTTGGTCTTCTGGGTATATGCCCAGCAGAGGAATTACAGGATTGAATGGCAGATCTATTTTTAGATCTCTGAGTGTTCTCCATATATCCCTCCAAAAGGAATGTATTAATTTGCATTCCCACCAGCAGTGCAGAAGTGTTCCCTTTTCTCCGCATCCACGCCAACATCTCTGGTCTTGAGATTTTGTGATATAGGCTAGTCTCATTGGAGTTAGATGATATCTCAAAGTAGTTTTGATTTGCATTTCTCTGATGATTAAAGATGATGAGCATTTTTTCATATGTCTGAAGGCCGTGCGCCTGTCTTCTTCAGAGAAGTTTCTCTTCAAATCCCTTGCCCAGCCTGCGATGGGATCCCTTGTTTTTTTCTTGCTGATGCGTTTGAGTTCTCTGTGGATTCTGGTTATTAAACCTTTGTCAGAGTTATACCCTGCAAATATCTTCTCCCATTCTGAAGGCTGTCTGCTTGCTCTGCTTACTGTGTTCTTAGCTGTGCAGAAGCTTTTTAGTTTGATCAAGTCCCAGTAGTGTATTTTTGAAGCTGCTTCAATTGCCCGGGGGGTTCTCCTCATGAAATACTCACCCAGCCCAATTTCTTCAAGGGTTTTCCCTGCATTCTCCTCTAGTATTTTTATAGTTTCATGTCTTAAGTTTAAATCTTTAATCCAATGAGAGTCTATCTTAGTTAATGGTGAAAGGTGTGGGTCCAATTTCAGTCTTCTGCAGGTTGCCAGCCAGTTCACCCAGCACCATTTGTTAAATAGGGAATCTTTTCCCCACTGAATGTTTTTAATTGGCTTGTCAAAAATCAAATAGCGGTAAGTAGCTGGATTCATCTCTTGGTTCTCTATTCTATTCCAGATATCTACTTCTCTGTTTTTGTGCCAATACCATGCTGTTTTGATCACTATCGATTTGTAGTAAAGACTGAGGTCTGGTAGTGTGATTCCTCCTGTTTTGTTTTTATTTCTGAGTAATGTCTTGGCTATTCGAGGTTTTTTCTGATTCCATATAAAACGAAGTAATGTTTTTTCAAGATCTTTAAAATATGACAGTGGAGCTTTAATAGGGAGTGCGTTGAAAGTATATATTGCTTTGGGTAGTATGGACATTTTGATAATGTTGATTCTTCCTAGCCATGAGCATGGTATGTTTTTCCATTTGTTAACATTTTCAGCTATTTCTTTTCTTAGAGTTTCATAGTTCTCTTTATAGAGATCTTTCACGTCTTTTGTTAGGTAAATTCCCAAATATTTCATCTTCTTTGGCACTACTGTGAATGGGATAGAGTCCTTAACTGCTTTTTCAATTTGACTGTTGTTGGTGTATATAAAGGCTACCGATTTATGAATGTTGATTTTGTAACCTGAGACGCTGCTGTATTCCTTGATCACTTCTAGGAGTTTTGTAGTAGAGTCCCTAGTGTTTTCCAGATACACAATCATATCATCTGCGAAGAGCGAGAGTTTGATCTCTTCTGACCCTATATGGATACCCTTGATCGCCTTTTCTTCCCTAATTGCGGTGGCTAAAACTTCCATTACAATGTTGAAAAGCAATGGAGACAATGGGCAGCCTTGTCTGGTTCCTGATCTGAGTGGAAATGATTCCAATTTAACTCCATTCAATATGATATTGGCTGTGGGTTTGCTGTAGATAGCCTCTATCAGTTTAAGAAAAGTCCCTTCTAGACCAATTTTCTTGAGTGTTCTGATCATGAAGGGATGCTGGATATTATCAAAAGCTTTTTCTGCATCAATTGAGAGAATCATATGGTCTTTGTTTTTTAATTTGTTTATGTGCTGAATTACATTTATAGATTTACGTATATTGAACCAGCCTTGAGACCCTGGGATAAAACCAACTTGGTCATGATGTATAATTTGTTTGATGTGTTGCTGGATTCTGTTTGTTAGGATCTTGTTGAATATTTTTGCATCTATATTCATTAGTGATATTGGTCTATAATTCTCTTTTCTTGTTGGGTCTTTTCCTGGTTTGGGGATCAGGGTGATATTTGCTTCATAGAACGTGTTGGGTAGTCTTCCTTCTTTTTCTACCTTTTGGAACAGGTTGAGTAATATAGGTACTAATTCCTCTTTAAAGGTTTGGTAGAATTCTGACGTGAAACCATCTGGTCCCGGGCTTTTCTTTTTAGGGAGGTTTTGTATAGTTGATGCTATTTCTGAACTTGATATGGGTCTGTTCAACATTTCCACTTGATTCTGGTTAAGTCTTGGAAGGTGGCGTGCTTCCAAGTATCGGTCTATTTCCTTCAGATTTTCATATTTCTGAGAATAAAGTTTCTTGTAATATTCATTAAGGATTTTTTGGATTTCTGATGAGTCTGTGGTTATTTTGTCTTTGTTGTTTCTGATTGATGATATTAGAGATTTTACTCTTTTTTTCCTGATTAGGTTGGCCAGAGGTTTATCTATTTTATTGACCTTTTCAAAAAACCAGCTTTTTGATTTATTGATCTGTTGTATTATTCTTTTGTTTTCAATTTCATTTAATTCTGCTCTAATTTTGGTTATTTCTTTTCTTCTACTGGGTTTGGGGTTGGAATGTTCTTCCTTTTCCAGTTGCGTGAGATGTCCCATTAAGTTGTTAACTTCCTCTCTTTCCGTTCTCTTGAGGAAGGCTTGCAGTGCTATAAATTTCCCTCTTAGAACTGCCTTTGCAGTGTCCCAGAGGTTCTGATAGCTTGTGTCTTCATTGTCATTTTGTTCCAAAAAATTGGTGATTTCTTTCTTAATCTCATCTCTGACCCAGCTATCATTCAGCATAAGGTTATTTAACTTCCATGTTTTTGTATGGGTATGCAGATTCCTGTTGTTACTCAATTCAAGTTTTATTCCATGATGGTCCGAGAAGATGCATGGAATAATTTCTATTCCTTTAAATTGACTGAGGTTAGACTTGTGACCTAAAATGTGATCAATTTTGGAGTAAGTTCCGTGGGCTGATGAGAAGTATGTGTATTCAGTTTTGTTGGGATGAAATGTTCTGTAGATGTCTGCTAAATCTAAATACTGGATGGTTAGGTTTAAATCTAAGATTTCTTTGCTCAGCTTCTTTCTGGAGGATCGATCCAACACTGCCAAGGGAGTGTTGAAATCTCCAACGATTATGGAGCTGGAGGAAATCAAGTTACTCATGTCTGTTAGAGTTTCTCTTATAAATTGAGGTGCATTCTGGTTGGGTGCATAGATATTAATAATTGAGATCTCGTCATATTGAGTATTACCCTTAACAAATATGAAGTGACCATTCTTGTCCTTCCTTACTTTTGATGGTTTAAAGCCTACTGTATCTGCAAATAAAATTGCAACACCTGCTTTTTTCTGATTACCATTTGCCTGAAATATGGATGACCATCCTTTCACCCTGAGTCTGTATTTGTCTTTTAAGTTGAGATGTGACTCTTGTATGCAACAAATATCTGGCTTAAGTTTTTGTATCCAGTCAGCTAACCTATGCCTCTTTAGAGGACAGTTTAAGCCATTCACATTGATGGAGAGTAAGGATAAGCCTGGTGGAATTTTGGGTATCGAGTTTTTCAAAGGTCCAGTGGACATTTTTAATCCTTTCGCCAGTGTGGAAGTTGGAGTTTGATCCGAAGTTTCTGAGTGAGTTTACTTTTGTGGTATAGGATTGGGTTGGTCATTGTGGAGGATAGGTCTGAGAACATCCTGAAGAGCTGGTTTACTTATGGCAAATTTTTTCAACATATGAATGTCATTGAAGTATTTAATTTCTCCATCATAGATGAAACTCAGTTTAGCTGGATACAAGATCCTGGGTTGAAAGTTTTTTTGCTTTAGGAGATTAAAAGTTGATGACCAGCCTCTTCTTGCTTGAAAAGTTTCAGCAGAGAGATCTGCAGTTATTCTAATATTCTTACCTTTGTACGTTATAGTTTTCTTTCGCCGGGCTGCTTTGAGAATCTTCTCTTTCATGTTAACTTTAGTGAAGCTAATTATGATATGTCTGGGAGATGGCTTTTTGGGGTTGAATCGTGCTGGGGTTCTGAAGCTGTCTGCTATCTGAATTTCAGATTCTCTAGGCATGTCTGGAAAATTTTCTTTCATAATTTCATGTAGAAGGGCCTCTGTGCGCTTGGCTGCCACGTCATCAGCCTCCGAAATTCCTATAACCCTTATGTTATTTTTTTTTCGAATTATCTGAGAGCTCTCTGAGTGAGTGATCCGTTTTTACTCTCCATTTCTCTTCCTCTTTGAGAGATTGGGAGCGTTCGAAGACTTTATCTTCAATGTCAGAAATCCTTTCTTCTGCTTGCTCCATTCTGTTACTGAGGGATTCTACTGTATTTTTCATATCTTTGAGGGCTGTAAGTTCTTGTTTCAGTGTGTCTAAGTCTTTGGTGGTTTTGTCTTTAAATTCGTTAAATTCTTGAGACAGTTTTTGAATTTCTCCTCGAATTCCTAATTCCATTTTATTAATCTTGTCTGCAAACCAAATTCTGAATTCGACTTCTGACATCTCAGCCAGTTGTTTATGAATGGGATCTTCAATCACATCTGCCGTATCTTTTCTTGGGGGGGTTGATCTATTCTGGTTATTCATGTTACCAGAGTTTTTCCGCTGATTCCGCCCCATGGTTTACTCCCTTTGGTTTTTCCCCTGGGGTTTTATCGAGGGCCCGTACAGTGCTGTGGCCTGAGAAACTGGGGCCCTGTCTGGTGTGGTGGAGCAAAGTGGTTCTGTCTTGTTTTCAGCTGGTTTCTGTTCGATCCTATTGCAACTTCTACTCTGGCTTGAAGTCTCAGCTGTGTGGAAAAATCAGCAATTAAGTCACCCCGCCTGCCCACCTCTGGCCCCAGTTGGAAAAGGAGAATCAAACCTTCCTACAATCGCACACCCAGGGCACCACCTGAAAAGTCCTCAGTCTATTAGCCCAGTTCAAAAGGTCCGTATCAACTGTCTCAATCGGCACTTGTCTCAGGTGGAAGGGTTCAAGAGGTCTCTGGGAACTGGATCACAGGGGCCTGGTGACTCCTCTGAGACAGCTCACCCCAGTGCAGCGTGGAGTCAGGAGGAGCCACCCCGCAAACAGAGCAGTCTGGGAAGGTTGACGTCTCCTTCCCCACTTTGCCCCTCCGTCGGACCCAGTCACTGGTATCTCTGCAGATGGCTAACCCAGTTGCCTGCAGTGAACAGACACTCCAGGGGTTTGCACCTGCCTGAATCGCGAGGAAGTCTGCCAGGCCCCCGCAGACTGCCGCTATCTAGCAGGAGGAGATGGGGCCTGACATCTTTGAGTGTTTGATGCAGGTGATGGGAAGGAGGTGTTCACTCAGGCTTAGCCCCGTCCCTGATGGATGCTGCTAACAGAACAGAACAGAACAGACAACTTTGTGAGGTTCTGTCTCTGTTCCTGTCGTCGCCTACAGGAGACGGGCTGTTTTGAGTTTAAACGTCTTTGCTGCTGGAGAATTGCGTCTGAACACCTCTCTGGGTCGGCCCCGCCCTGGAGGCTTCCGGGTTTGTGAGCCGTGTCACCGGTAGCCTCCTCTGGTTGCCCAGGGAGACAGGGGGTGTGGCCTCAGAATATCCAGAAGTGAGCGTTCTGCCGTTAAAGAAAAAACGGCTGTTGATCTACCTCCAGGGAACTGCTGCTCTGGTGTGGGCACTCAGGCGACCCTTTTCTCCTCTGTCCCGCGCCCCAGAGTCAGCACTGAGCGGCCGCAGTTTGTGCTGGGTCCACACCCCTTAAGAGATCCCCCAAGAATCAGAACTCTTGGGGGATGGGCCCCCAGACCCGGATTGGGAGTGGGGCGGGGGGAAGCTAGAGTTTCATTCAGTTTCACGCAATACTACGGTCCGGGGAGGGCTCCTGCACTGCACCGCAGGGAAGTGCCGCCAAGGCTTGATTTTCCCTCAGCAGAGTGCCCTCTCCTCGCTCAGTATCCCAGAGTCAGCGCTGACCTGACGCAGCTCAGGCACTGTGCACTCCCCTCGAGAAATCACCCAAGGAGCTGAACTCCGGAGGGATAGGCCCTCAGACCCCGAGTGAGAGTAGGGGCTCTCAGCTCTCAGGGGGGAGGCCAGAGTCTTATTCAGTCTTGTGCCCGGGGAGGGCTCCTGTACTGCACTGCAGGGAAGTGCCGCCAAGGCTTGATTTCCCCTCAGCGGAGTGCCCTCTCCTCGCTCACGTGTCCCAGAGTCAGCGCTGACCTGACGCAGCTCAGGCACTGTGCACTCCCCTCGAGAAATCACCCAAGGAGCCGAACTCCTGGGGGATAGGCCCTCAGACCCCGAGTGAGAGTAGGGGTTCTCAGCTCTCAGCGGGGAGGCCAGAGTCTTATTCAGTCTTGGGCCCCGTATGCCCGGGGAGGGTTGCTGCACTGCACCGCAGGGAAGTGCCGCGAGGCGTGACTCCCCCTCAGCCTGGTGCCCTCTCCTCACTCGGCGCGCCTCAGAGTCAATGCTGACCAGTCGCAACTCGGGGACTGTCCACTCCCCTTGAGAAATCACCCAAGGATCCGAAGTCCTGGGGGACAGGCCTCCAGACCTCAGTGGGCGGGAGGGGAGCGCCGGGGATTCAGGGTTGCCGGCAAAGGATTCCCAAAGTTTTATTCAGCCCTATGTCCGGCAGGAGAACGCCACGGCACCCCAGTAGGGGAGGTAGGTCCAGTTTTTAGAAGGTCTCTCCCGTGGAGTGTAGTGGGAGGGGCTTTAATTTCTGCCCGCTTGTTCAATTGTGGGGCTACAGAGCCGGTCTCATGGGGGAGGGGGACTCCTGTCTGCTTGGTGGTGGATTTTGTACCTTTTGTTTGCGTCCTTGTGATCACAACTTGCCTCAGCGGTGTTGATGTGCGTTCTTCAGCCTTCTCTCTTGGTGAGCTTCAGTTATTTCTGTCTGATGGTTTTCTTGACTGAGTGCCTGGTTATTTTTTTACTGTGTCAGACATTTTATTTGTAAAACTGTTCTAGAAATAATTTTCAGCCCAATACATCTTAATACAAAGAAGATCTATGTTTTATCTGGCTAGTTGTCTAAGTCACTAATACCCTCGGATCACTTTAATTTCATCCACACAGCACAAGATGTGATGGTGAGTCTCTTTTGAATGACACTAAGCTTAAGGAGCACCTCTTAGGTAAGTGAAAAGATGCATCATCAAGTTTCAATATGATCTCTGTAGCTATTAATTTAATAATTATTGTACGCCGGGCGATATTTTAATTGTTTTACAAGTATTAAGGTAAATTCTTGTAATAAAGATTTTGAGGTAGATATTACTATTATCTCTATGTTGCAGATGTGAAACTGAAGCAGAGAAGTATCATATAACTTGGCCAGTGATACAGAGCTTTAAATGGAAGACCTAGGCTTTGAGTCCATATAGTTTGGTCTAGGAGTCTCCAACCTTAAATGACATTGTAGAGCAAGAACATTCTTTAGGGGGAAAAAATGTGGATCAGTTTTTTATACCAATTCCTCTGAGCACTCTCAACTTGGTTCCTGGCTGCTCTGAATGTTTTGAATTTGGGAGGTTTTTTTCTTTTTGTGTCACCGGGATAATTGAAAGAAATTGATTTGGTAAGATACGATGCTGTTGAGGTCAATTCTCAAACTTTGCTTACTCTGAGAAATGGCAAATCTTGGAATTGAGGAGGGCAGTTAGGGAGTGGCATTTTTTACTTTGTCTAATGATTATAAATTTAGAAATGCATTATCCATGTGTTACTGTGTTAGAAAATCACAATAATAACTGTTGTGTAGAAGAGGGGCCTCATGGAAAAAGATCTATCTGTGTTAACTCAATCCTGCAGTTCAGAACTAGGAGGAGAATTGTAGGTTGAGAATGGGGTCTGTAAAGACTTTTGCACTGAGAGCAGTGAGTATGGAGAGATTACATCTTTAGAACTCAGAATTTTTGCTTGATTTTTGCGTGGGATTTGTTTATTGTGTTTTCTCTCTACAATGATTGCTCAGGCTGCTTCAGCATGAACAGTTGGCTTAGTACCCAGAGAGTGTTTGATTAGCTAAGTTAGGAAGCAAAAAGCCATACACTATAGAGGAAATTTACCCTGAAATAAATGTAGATCATTTAGTCAAATTGCTATATTCTCAGCATGTTAAGACTTTCCTCAGAGAAAATGCCATGGGAGCTTTCTTAGAAATACAAGCAAACAGAAGTTCTTTTCCAGGGAACCTGAAAAGCATGACCTCATAATATGTGATTTAGAATCAACCAACATGACCTTGGATGGAAGGTTGCCATAAAAAAAAAAATTACCAAAGTGAGTCACAAAACTGATCCTACAAAGGCTTTTTGAGTTGTAGAGCTCTTGGTTGCAAGTGACAGAAATTAGAAAACCAGCTCAATCACAGATGTCATAGTGGAGGGGAGGGGTGGAAAAATTACTAGTTTTGTTTTTACTATGTTGCCTATTATATAAATTCACATTTATGGGAGATGGAGAGAGGGCTAAAATGTTTTCAGCAGGTCAAAACACACTTTGAAAGTTCTGAACTAAAAGGGTGAAAAAAATTGTATTGGATCAGTGGGAACAAAAGGCAAGGTACTAATTCACATCTGTCTGGATTCAGAAACTAAAAGAATAGTGCTGCTGGTCTTGCACCATCACCTACTTCTGGTCTCTGCCCACACTTGGCAGGCTCACCACCCACTATTGTACATATGCTTCTCCCATGCTGCTAGGGAAGAAGGACACAGGTATCTTCCACTCTTCTGAGATTAGTGAGGCCTGGGTCAAGTGTTTATTAGTAGTATTCTGTATAACAAAACTTGGCATAAAACCACAAACATTTATCACCTCAGAATCAGAGGGACAGGAGTCTGGGAACAGCTCAGCTGTGTATGGTTTTGGCTTAGGTGGGCAGGATTGGTCCAACCATTACTTTTTTCTGCCATACAGTAGAAGTTATCTTCAACCACACATTAAATACACAAACACTAACAAAAGCTGATGAGCAAAAAACAAAAGTGCATAATTTTTGTGATGTCTGACATCACAGATAAGCAAAACAGGCCTTTAAAAAATCCACATAGAGCCTGTGGGCCATAGTTTGGACACCCTCCTCGGGTCTGTTATGGAGTTGCAGTTACAGAACTGGGCAGAGCCACAGTTCTCTGAAGAGAGAACTGCTGGAGAAACTGCAGAAAAACTGCTCAGTGTAACTGTTGGTAGGATTCAGTTCCCTGCCAGGTGGGTCTCCCCACAGGGCTGTTCATATAGCATAGCAGCTGGCTTCTCTAAGCGTGGATGATCAGAGAGTGAAAGAAACGAAAATGAAAGCTACAGTTTTCACAAACCAGCACAAAAGTAAATGAACCAGAGTGGGTTTGGTGGGAAATGGCAAAATAAAATACAAGAGACAAAGACACGAGAGATATAAATAGAACTGAGAAACAAAGATGGGATCGGGAGGTCTAGGATATTTTTTTCTATCCTAGTGTCCAAATAGCTTTATTTTTAAGGAAGCAGTCAAAGTTGTTTTGCAAGGGAGACACATTTTTAGCTTAATTATGAGAAGAGAAATAGGCACAAATTCCCACGTAAACATAATTTATTACCTCTAAAATGTGTGACCTCTAAATATGTGCAAACTACTTATCTACAAGATTAGCTGGAAAATGTACATGACTGCTTTGAAGTACAGTTGTAAAGTTAAAAGCTAAAGTTTTTATTATTTTTTTATTAAATCATAGCTGTGTACATTAATGCAATCATGGGGTACAACGTGCTGGTTTTATATACAAATTGAAATATTTTTATCAAAGTGGTTAACATAGCCTTCATGGCATTTTCTTAGTTATTGTGTTAAGACATTTAGGAAAACATGTTTTTCTTTTGTTGGGTTAAAAGTGGAAGCTTAGAGAAAATGTTATCTGTTGAGGGAGGGTCAATAGAGGGGAGTTTGTTGCCTGGATGCTCTCCCAAGCCCCAGGGGCCCTGCCATCTCACAGCTCGCACCCTACGTACAGTATCTTTTACAACCTAATCTCAGAAGTGATCTATCATAATTTCTGTCACTCAGACCAAACCTGGTAAACAGGGTGTAAGAGTATTTTAGAAGGTTTTGTGTACCAGGAAGTTGGAGTGATCGTTGCAGGCACCACAGGCACCATGGGGGGCAGAACTCTATGATGGACCCCAAGATTCTCACCTCTCAATATATACACTAATTCCCTCCCCTTCCAAGCCCCCTGTGGGCTGGGCCTATGAATATGATTGGATAGTCACTGCCTTGATGTTATAGAATATGACAACAGTGAAGGGATTTTGCAGGTCCCATATCTATTTGAATTAACCAAAAAGATTGTTTTTGATCTGCCTGACTGGATCTGGTGAGTGCTCTAACAGAGGGTCAGAGACTGATAGCAGTGGTCAACTGATGGCCTTCAGAAAGCAAACTGCCATGTTGTAGAATGATGGGCATCTCTAGGGGCTGAGGGCCTCAGTGCTACAGCTGCAAGGAATTGGACTTTGTCAACAACTAATGAGCTTGGAAAGGAACCCCAGGCCTTGGGTGAGATTGGAAGCTTGGCTGACTCCTTGACTCAACCTGCTAAAATCCTGAGCAGAAGACCCCGCTGAGCTGTGCTCAGACTCTTGACCTACAGAGATTGCTGTTTCAAGCTGTTACATATATGGTATATTGCTATTCAACATAGAAAGCTTACACAGGGACATGCTTGGATGAATAAAGTGGGTGTCTTCTCTGTTGATCTCTCCTCAAATTGTGAATTGGGGAGAAGATTGTTAAGGAAAGAAGAGTGCTATTCGAGGGACAACAAGGGTGCAAAGGCTGCCAGGCAAACCATACGATAGCCACCACAGTTCATTACAGTATTTCAAGCCTGGGAACGCTGGCCATTTCAAGATTGAGTCATCAAGGAGATAAGACTGTCTGCTAACAACTGAAACACTGTTCTCAAGATGTGGTCTGTGTACAAGGTGTATGGAGCTCTGGGGGGTGTTTCAGATGCAGGCTCCTAGGGCTCACTCTGGACATGCTGACTCCATCTCTGTGGGTATAGCTTAAGCATAGGCATCCTCTATTTATAATTTCATAGGTTTTTATTTCAAAGATTTCTAAAATCAGAAAAGTTAAGGGGAACAGGACAGTGATGATTTGGCTTTCACCAGGCTGCATCGATTGTTACTACTTTGCCCTGTTCTCTTTATTTCTTATAGATATTTATATGCATTTTTTTTTTTTTTTTTTTTTGCTGAACCAATTGAAGGTAAGTTATAGGAATCATGAGACACTGCCCTAAACACTGTAGCTGGTACATGTCTCTTAAAGATGAAATTACCCCACACAATTGCATGTCTCTGCCACACTGTAGACATGAAACGTTGGTGTATTATTTAAAATGCAGTGAAATTTTTCCGTTAGGCCTCAAAATGCCCTTTAGAGTACTGCTTCTCAAATGATTCCTAGACCAGCAGCATAGGCAGCACTGTATTTTAATGAGAACTCAGTGAATTACATACATGTCAGTTTGAGAGGCCCTGGAGCAACTGCCTGATGGAAGATCTAATCAAGGATCACATTCCATTTGGTTATCAATGTTTTCTTTACTCTTTAGCATGCTATTTTCTACTTTCATCCTCTGTCCTCTTCATCCTTCCCTCCATCTATCCTGGCAGAAACAGTGTGAGATTTAGAAATCCTCCCATGCTTTTGAAATTAACCACAGAAAGCTCTGTGTGGGCTTAATGAGTGATAGGAAGAAGTAGAGGCATTTTGTGGCAGGTGACATCACTGAGTTCATTGAGGTCTTATGCTTATGTGTTAAAAGTATAACTCTTTCTTGTACCATAATACATTAAAAAATGCTAAATTTTTATAATATAAAAAACAAATACCCAAATATAAACAAACAAAAATTTGAAAGAAAAAATATATACAAAAAAAAAAAGACGTGGCATTTCTGTGGATCTTGAAATCGTAGGCCAGTTAGCCAGTTTCCTTGACTAGCTAGTTCAGGAAACAAAGAACATGCATTCTGAAAGCTCAGTTGGTGCCAACCAAGGAGTTTCATTCATAAGCAATCAGGTACTTTAATTAAAAAAATAATTTCCTGATTTATAGAAAAATAGAGGCTACTTCAGAAATACAGGCAAAATTATCTCTGGTGGTGGGACTAAACTTTAGCTTTTCAAGTGTGTTTTCTGTATACCCTTTATAAAAAGGAATCTGTGTAAAATTCTGACTTGCATTATAAATTTCATGTGAGAATTTTCCATAAGATGTCAATCCAGCATGAATAATGACCGCATATATAATGTACCTTTATATGCCATGAGTTTCTCTCCCCTATCACTGGGCACTCAGCAATAAGAAGCCTTGTTCATACACATATTACATCTGACTGTTTTCTTATACATGTAATAGTATAAAACTGTAGGGTTGCTGGGGCGAAGCTTACAGTAGACTCAAACTGGGATGTGCACAGCTCCTATCATTTCCCTTGGAGGCTCTAGCCTTACTGTCATGCCCAGTTGTCCACCCTGACTGTTCCAATCCAGGAATAAAATATCTGGATTCGAGCTGGGCAGTAAATAAATAAAAATTAAAAAAATGGAAGCCTGACATGCAAGCAGTGGCAGGAAACCACAGGGCCATCTCAGGTAGGAACGCGGTACAATGGTGCCAGGCTTCCACAGCTGGGGTGTGATGCTGCACTGTTTGTACCTATGCCTGTCTTTCCAGAAGCTGGGTTGTGCAGCTCTTTTTCAAATTCTGTGAGCAACCTTTAGACTCCTTCCCTCCAAATCTGTGGTTTCTTTGTTAATCTGAGTTTCTTTCTGTTGCACACAAAAAAGAAACCCCTAAATAAAAGATATCCTAGATACCTAGAGAAAGGTAGTTACCTGGAATTAGCCCTTACACCTTATGGGGGTGGAAGGCAGCAAGGCTTCCTTCTCTGTGTGGGTACAGAAATGTAAAAGCTTTTGGTAAGTGGCAGCCAAACAGCTAATCAATCTCCTACCCCAGGCAAGGGGATATCTCTTTGGGGTGAAGCTCTGGATTTCTGGATAGCTGTTTCTGAAATAGAAGCTGGTGAGGCACCCTGGCCCCACAAGTTACGTAGCTGGTTCTGGTTCAAAGTCATGTGGTCATTAAGTGGTGGTTACATGATTCAAATCTAGGCAATCTGAAGCCAGAGCCTTAATTCTTACTTCGTTGCCAAAAACAACAAAGTTTTTTTTTTAAACAAAAAAGCTATTGTTAACTGTCCTACCCATGGAATTGCCATATTTGGCAAGTAAAAATATAAGATTCCCTGTTAAATTTCTTTTAGACAAACAATGAATGATTTGTTTGAATGTAACTATGTCCCAAATATTGCATAGGATATATTTATACTTAAAAATTATAAGAATAGTTTATCTGAATTCAAATTTAGCTAGACATCCTGTATTTTATCTGGCAACCCTACATGGCCCAAGCCCGTATCTGTTCTTTCATTGTTCTCATAGTAGCAAAAAGGAAAAAAGAAAAAATTAATTTAAATTCAGCACATATTGCCTCAGAGGGTATAGGGGGAAAATATTTTCAGAAGGTATTTCAGAAATTTGGATTTTATTAAAGTCATTGCAGTAGTACTCACCAGGTTGTCTGTATTCAATGACCTAGCCTAGGCAGACAGCTTTAATTCCAAGTTTGATGGCCTGGTGAGTTCAGACCGTTGCTGAATGCTGTCCTATGCTAGGTGACATTGAAATCCTTTCCCTTTATTATTCTGGGGATTTTCTGGCTCACAAATGCTGTAAGAACTAGAAATATTGGTTTGGGGGTATGAGTGGGGGGTGTGCATGTCTGACCTACCCACCTCTCATTCTGTTCTGCTTTGAGGCCCAGAAGGATCTTTTCTCCATGAGAATAGATTGCTGAGGGAGGCTGCAGCATCCTTTAAAATGCACATTATTCTTTATAGGCCAGGACTACAGATGGGTGTGTGTGTGTGTGCACGCGCAATGAAAATGGGATCCCTAAACTAGCAGAGTTAGGAGGAGTCACGCTGAAAGCAGGTAACTGCAGACTCCCAGTGGGTGTGGTCAGAGATCCAAAGGCAATGGGCTCAGGAACTTGTCAGATAGGCAGAAATCTCTGGTTCAGATTAAACATGATATGTTTGGGAATTAAATTGGTGAGCTAGCCTTTGAGTTCTGTGTTCATTACTTTTACCTTTTGCTATAAAACAAAACATTTTGTTCTCCAAGAGCCATCAATGACGTATGATGGCTAAACCAAGAAACTAGATGAATATCCATATGTACATCTTTCAGTCTTTTGAAAAGAGCCTAGGATATGATATTGCTTTTGATCAACTATTTTGACAGTAAACAAATAGCTGCCACTTGGCTCGCCCACTGTCATAGCCTTTGTGAAGGAGGTTGGGAAACTAATTTCAGGGTTCTGAAGTTGACAAGGATAGACATTTTTATTATATACTCAGAGAAAAATGTGTTCTAATAATTATATCCCACAAGGACTAAGGTCAGTCAACTTAGCTGACCCATAGTCTAGCCAGGAAAATGGCATGCACTTGTGTTTACAAGAGAATTTAATGCAGGGAAGCTGATTATAGAGGAGCTGGGAAGATAAAAGATGAGCCCAGGAAACAAGTAGGAAATCACTTTCATGCTGGAAGGAAAGGATGGGATCTTGGGGAGAGGTCACCTTCTGGAAGCTGGGATAGCAGATCTTTCTATCAGGAACTCGCGTCATGGAAAAGATGAAGCTGCTGCCAGCAAAGCTGCCCAGCATATCATTACTTTATCAGGTGGTGGTTCTCACTGCAACTGTTCTTCCATATGGTGCCTCCTCACTGGAGCAAATTAATGCAGTGACTAAGGCAGATCCGAATACTGAATGACTTGTATCGCAAATCTTAATAGAATTGAAAGTAAAAAGCTCCAAGATTTTGGAGAAAGCCTTTGTTTCTTTTAAAGAGTTGACTATCCTTTTCAGATAACGTATCTAAGTAACTCATAGTACACAGTACATGAATATGGTTGAGTTTTAGCTTCCATGATCAGGGATCCAGGATCCACAACAATGTAGGAACAAAGTTAGATGTGCCTGGCAGGGTTCCATTAAGCTCCCAAAGAACATGTAAGTGGCCTGAGCAGATCGCTTACGTGCCCACAAGCCTACCACACTGCCGTTCCACCCTCAAGTTGAGTTTATGGTCTCATGGGGAGTCCCTGGAACAAGCTGTTGAATAAAAAGGATGACTTTCACGGATAACAATAGGGAGGGGTTAACTTCCAGTTAGGTAAGGTGTTGACTGGTGTATCTCATTGTAACTTTAGGCCTCATCTTCATCCAGGTAAAGTCAGATTCTGTACCCATTCTAGGACCAGTGGTTCTCAACCTTCCTAATCGATGCGTTGTTACAAATTGAACAAAGTGGTCGCAACCCACAGGTTGAGAACCGCTGGTCTAGGACAGAAAGGAGGGCTGGCTAGCGAACTGAGGAAAAGGATGTGAACATGGAACACTCAGAACAGATGCAGAACATGAAATAGTCCAAGAGTCCATTGAGCAAGCGTTTAAAGGAGCTGAACTAAGCTGACCACTTTAATACCTAGTCTTGTGATTACAAGCCTTTTCTGCCAAGGGGCCTTTCGGTTGAGTATTCACATAGAAAATGGCTAAAAGACAGCCATGGGAGTAGGGATGGAGGCTGTGTGTAGACCCCACTATGCAGCCTTTTCCCTCATTAGAGCTGAGAACTCAACTTGTCAGTCTTAGGGATCAGCTGCATAACTGATACAGCATCACACTTACCAAATGCGAGGCAGCTCTTGTTGAATTTTATACAATTGCTCTTATTATGGAAAGAAACAGCAGTCCCTTTTCCTACTTCCTCCTGGTCAGGCCTCTGCTAGAGCTAAGTGCAAACTTTTTAAATGCTTTTTATGTTATCTTGTTCTCCTACCTGCAGTGGCTATGAAGGGAGTTTCTTAACCAGAAACAAAGAATGAAAGCAATAGACTAATTCACACATAATTCACTGTTTCATGTTCCCTATTAATGAAGCAGTTAGCCTTGCGACATGGTGGAATAGTCTCTAAAGACTTAGCGTTGTAATCTCACAACGCATTCTCTTCTACCTGGTGAGGTAGCTACTTTGCAGAATACTGGTTAGGCTCTGAGCCAGTGTTTCAAATGAGGCACTGTTTCCCCATAATTAGAAGATATGGATCTAGGAACCACAGAGCCAGGAGGGACTGATGTGACTAACAATTATAACTAATCCACTCTCAGAGTGTTCACTCCCTCCGTTGATGTTCTTGGAATTGTCTGGGCTCCTGTTCTTTTTGATGCTTGGTCTACAGTTTTGGTTTTCCCTGGGGTCCTTCTAATTTCTTTCTCATTGAAGTCCTAAACCTGTTTGCTGCTTGTCACTAAACTCGCCTTATGATAAAAAATATCCTGCAATTTTAGCGTCACTCACTTTTAATACCCAAGGGTGGAAAGCTTTCATTATGGAGTATAGTGTGGTTCTCCTGAATTGGAGGATAAAACTAGTTGAGTTCTTCATACCCAGGGCACAAATGGCAGAAAGCAGAATACTGTGTTGGCTGGAGGACTGACCATGCCTAGGAAGGGGAAATGAAATTGTTGCTGTTACAATGGATCTAAGAGCAATAGGAACTTAGTGGGTCCCTTTTTCTTATATGCTCATTAGGGAAGGTAAACAGAATTAGCTCAAGAACCAACTGGGGAAATATCTGAGGAGATAACAAAGGTAAAGAGATCACAGAACAAATTATAGAAGAGAGAAGACCTAATAATACCACTTCTGACTTAGGGATAAATGGCAGAAAGGATGACATATTTCCTCACTAAGTTATTACATAGAACAAAATGTCTTCCTTCCTTTCCCTGTTGTATATAGGGTGTGTGTTACTGATGGTAAAGTATGCCTTTTGGACCATAGGATGAAGCAGAATTTGAGGGGGAATGGAGATCATTGAGAGAAATACTACTCAAAGTGGGGTCTACAGAGTAGTGCAACAGCTGTTTATTATTAGGTTATACTGAGGAAAAGTTTAGAGATTGAATTAAGTTTGAATTATTCTGTCAATTTGGCATTGAAATTTCTATGCCTATTGTATGTAATAATAAAAATTGAGGCTTGAGTTACATGTTCTTCCAAATTTCATTTTTCTAGTAATTCATTGTTATTGTATTTTCCCAATGAATGTGTCCATGGCATATTAAAAATAAAGGCTTACTGCACTCCTTTAGTGGAGTAGTTTGAGAAGCACTGATCCTGATGGACATTGGCCTGTGAGATCTATTCTTACTCTTGGACGCAGCAGCTGCTTACTTCCCCCACCGATGGAGAACATCACAGCTTGCCATTGTTCCTAGCGTGTGTGGGTGGAGGCATCTTTGGCTGTATAGGAGGGTGTATGTTGGAGGAAGCCAAAGGCAAGTGTATGTTATGTATACCAATGAATTGGCTATGTATCTTCTATCTTATTGCCCTCTTTTCTTCCCCCAATCACAGGATATCCTTGCTACTCCTGGATTTTCTGAGGGTAGAAATATGTAACTAAAGCTTGCTATCTCTAGAAAATTTGGAAAGTAGAACAGAGATGGAACCAAGTGAAAACTGGTGATTGGAACTGAGTCACTATGTGCCAGAACCCAGGAGTCTTCAGGTCCCTGTTATTGACTTCCTTGGCCTTATCTGGGCAACTTCTCTTTTTGATGCCTGGTTGATCTTCAATCCTGCAGTTTCCCAGTGTCCTTCTAATTTCCTTCTTACTCAAGTGTCAACCTATTCACTGCTTATCACTAAACTTGCCTTAAATGATATAAAAGGTCTTGCAATTTTAAGGGCACTTGATAAACATCACCGAATTGCTTTCCAGAAGTTGAATATCAGCTTATGGTATCACTAGTGATGTAAGCAACAGCTTCTAAGTTATCTTTCCCAGAAGTAAACATGGAACATATATAAATGTAAGTGTGTGCGTACATATACAGTACATAGACACTTGTCTATTTATATCTTGTTGTTCTGCCAGATTGCAAATGGGGTCTTTATTAAGATACTTTTCATGTCTTTGAATATTACTGAAGGTGATCTTTTGGGGAATGAGGCATCAAATCACTTTTCTGTGGGAGTTTTGGAAACCAATATCTAGTGAGCTTAAGTAGAAGGGATTTTGTTAGCATATGTAAAATGGAAAGATACTAGAGTGATCTACAGAATTGAGTATGAGAACCAAGTCATTGGGACATTCTTGTATGAAGGCACTCCTGTTCACTCTCAAGTACTATCAAGCACTATACCCTCAGCATTCCTGTCCCTTCTTCCTCATTGATTTCTTTCCTTTGAGGTTCTCTTCATGTGGCAAGAATTATTGCTACTCGTTGTTCCAATACCTTCTTAGTCCACAGTCCTGTAGCAAGAGAGCCTGTCTAATTTTCAGTAGTGCTCTGGTCTTTATTGGATCACTTGCCCACCCGCTCTTTGGACAGGTCAGCATGATTATACACAACTGAGTTACTAGCCTATTCTTGGTTGGAGTGGTAGGGCAGAACATGGTGATCAACAGTGGTTAACAGTACGCCACCCTCACCCACAGTGAAATAAAGCAGGGAAGGAGAGTTATCCTGAAGACAGGGTTGCTGGGCAAGCAGGTTTGTCCCCTGCACCCCCAGTAGGAGCTCTTGATTTTTGAGCAGATGAATTACATGTTGAAATCAATGTTTTCAGAACACTAAGATGGCAATGGTAGATGGGCAGGGTGACCATATAATTTTTCATTCAAACGAGGGCACTTTTGAGAGAGAGAGAAAGAGTAATAACTAATGGAATGCTTGCTAACTCACAGGAAAGCTGGATGCAGTGAGACCATTTTGGAATTGTTGCACTAGCCTCTTCCCTGGTGTGATACAGGTCTAATGGTAGTTATAGCTATAAAACCATATATAGTTTTACAATCACTATAAACCGTTTGCTGAGAAAAAATAACTTCTCATAATCAGAGCTGAGATAATAAAAATTCAAGATTCACAAAAAGATTCAATTTTTATTGGAAGGAACCATCTGCTCCAAGACCATTGGTTTTCAGAGAAATAGCCTTGGAGTAGTAAATCACTGACCTGTGAGGTTTCACAGATGAGTGTAATGTTATAGAAGGCTTCAAAGTCATTGTCAGTTGTAACCTTGAACAAGTTGCTTAACCCCTGAAACCTCAGTATCTTCATCTGTGAAATGGAAATTATACTTCATATGATTATATTTGGAATTATGGTATATTACTCTGCTATATTAAGATACAGCATATAATTACATATATTAGTATTTTCTTATTAGCACTGAAAAGATTTGTTACACTTATTACTCCAAAAGGGGTAATATAAAGCAGAAGAAAATAAAAGCTATAGATTTTTTTTTTAAGCAGGTAAGAAGAACCTCTTAGTGAACATTGTTCTCTCTGCATCTTTTCATTCATCTTTAAATAATCTTTTTAAGGGCAGTGCCTGTGGAGTAGGGCGTTGGCCCCATATACTGGAGGTGGTGGGTTCAAGCCTGGCCCTGGCCAAAAACTGCAAAAAAACCCACAAAAACAAAACTTTTTAATAATCTTTTGTTCTGATCTGCCATAAAAAAAAGAAAGAAAAGGGAAGTGCCTGTGGCTCAAAGGAGTAGGGTACCAGCCTCACATGCCAGAGGTGGTGGGTTCAAGCCCAGCACTGGCCAAAAACTGCAAAAAAAAAAAAAAAAAAAAGAAAGAAAGAAAAGAAAAAGAAAAAAATCTTTTTGGCCAGGGAGGAATGGCTGACTATCTCCTGTGTAGTTAAGAATGTCTTTGTTTTTGTGAGGTGTATCATTAGGGCCTTCCAAAAATAATTTCAGGATTGGTAAGAAGAAAAGGACTTCAGTCAGCATGGCATGAGAAGGAGTGGCAAGAGAGAGTCCCAGATGAGGTTCAGAAGATAGAAGTGTTTGGGAACCAGGGTTATAACTAGAGGGAACAGCAGGGTCAAGAAATGTCATTCTGTGTGTGTGCAGGCCTGGGACAGCCCCTCAGTGAGGGGAGTGTTGGGAGAAGGGCTGAGGTCTAGATAGGAAGGGATAGACCTGAGACAGGGAGGAATCGCCAGAAGGTGGGTTTGATAGGAGAACAGATGACAGGATTCATGTTTTTCATAGAAGGTGGTAGTTGATCTTTGGACAGAAAGGAATTGGAAACATGCAAGGAGACTCATTCCACAGAGAATCGTAGTGGGCCTGGGTCTTACTGCCTAAACAGATTGGGGCATGGGCAAAGACACCTCACTTAAAGAAGTCCTCTTGTTCTGTCTATATCACTTAGCGTTTGTTGAGCTCTCTCTCCACTAGATTTGCCAGTGTGTTTACTAAACGCAGAAAACTCCATAGGATAATTTCTAACTATAGACACAGAACAGAGCAAAGGTTGATTGAGCTACCTGGTGCATCTGGCCAGCTTGAGAGGTATGAATGGACCAACAAACCCACATGTCCAAATGAGTTAAGCATAAGGTCTCTGCACTTGAAAGTCTACACAACAAATTAAAGTTTTTATATTGTCTTTCTTTAGTCTTCATAAATTTAACACTGAATTTATGGCATTGAAGTACACAGAAGTATGTCGCGAGATGTCTATAAATTTTCTCTTTCTATAAATTTTCAAATCCCAACTGTATAATATGAACTCACTTTACTACATTATAGCCTTATTCTTAGAGGATCCTTGAAAACAAGGATTTATTCTTTAATTTTTTTCTTCAAAGGAAATAAGGTAACAGGGGTCCTGGAAAATAAAGTAGCTAGCCAAACTCTTTTCTTGTTCTATGAAAGAATTTCCATATTTGTAAGACAATGTTTTAGTTGAGAGTGTTTTCCTTTTACTGTTGACACTAAAAAGAAATAGGAATTTTAAAGCTAATGTGGTTTTGCTGTTAGAAAACCCCTATTAAAAAAAAATAGGCACATTAAACTTCCTACAAACTCCCAATGGCTCATAACTAATGTTTTAGCTTCAAGATTAAAAGTGTTCCCGCTGCCATTACCAAGCAAATGTATGTCTCTTACATTTTACCTTATTCTTTTAAAATATGACACAAGGCTTTTCAACATTTCATTGTGGTGAAAGATTTTTTTTTCATTAATTTATTATGTAAACAAATGTGGAGCTCGATTCCTGAGTCAGTAGCTCCATATTAGTCATTTTCATGTTGTGTCACTTGGGAATGTCCAGAGACCTCACTCACAGTAATTTCAATGTATTAATTACAGCAAGTCTAGAGGTTGGGGAGCCAGGACAGGCCGAAGCAGGGACACATGAATGTCATTACAAGCCCAACTTCTTTCCAACTTTCTGCCCTATCATCCATCTTGATTTTTTTTTTTTTTTTTAAATTCTCATACTTGCTGCCTCACCATTTGCAGGATAGGTATTGTGGTTCCAGGCATCAGATTAATGCTCAGAAATTAGAGGGAAGGGATTTGCCATCATGTTCTGCTCTTGCATTCTATCTGTGCTTCTTACAAGAAAACAAGTTTTCACAGGAATCCTTCCAGTAGACTTCTGTTTGTGCCCCAGCATCCAGGACAGTGTCTAAATGGGTGGTCAGTGCTTTACTTTGATTCTTGGTTCCAGTAGTTCATTTTGGAGACAAAGCAGCGCCACACCTTTTCTTCCCCTTGGACTTAGCATTTGAGGTAGGAGAAGGGGGACACAGAGACATTGTGATTGGGATCTAGCAGTGGAAAGTCAGTAGACATGGTTGGCAAGTCAGTGAAACTTCTGCTTCTAAGAAAACTCCAACTGGCTTCCGCTCCTCACTCCTGCCTCACAGCGGCCACCTCAACTCCTCCTTCCCCAGGTTAGAGGCTCTCATTCCCATCCTGGGCCAGACACAGTCCTGTATGTGCCTTTTCTGGACACTTACCTAGTTCTCCCTTTTTAGTAGAGGTGGTTACGTCCTGCAACATGGCTGGGCAGAGGAGAGCCGCATTAGCAAGGACTTGGGGAGATGGTACGGCTGTCTGTCATGGTGCGTGTTCCCACTCAATCTATTTCATACTAAATTTTCTTTAAAATGGTGTTTCCTGTTAAATTTACTAGTTGATGCCTATAGACCGGCACCTTTTATTCAACAACTATAATCCCACTGGCACAAGCTTCTAAAACACAAATCTGACTTCATCATGAGCTTTCTGGAGACTTACGGGAATGGTCACACTCTATCCCTGTGCACCTCCCCGGCGTCTTCTCTTCCAGGCGGCCGGCTTGGCCCTCTCACTCCACAGGTTTTATGTTCTTGCTGCTGCATCTTTTTTTGTCTGTCCAGAATATCTTACCTTACTCTGCTTCTCTCTCCCCTTCTTGTCAGGCCAGTTTCTCTTTGTCCTTCAAAACTGACCTTTCAAGAGGCTTTCTTCTTCTTCTTTGCTTTCCCTCTCTCTGCTTTTCCTCCCCCCCCCATGACCTTAATTGTCATTAATTGTCCTCATATCAAAATTGAGTACATAGGATTCATGCTTCTCCATTCTTGTGATGCTTTACTAAGAATAATGTCTTCCACTTCCATCCAGGTTAATACGAAGGATGTAAAGTCTCCATTTCTTTTTTTTTTTTTTTTTTATTGTTGGGGATTCATTGAGGGTACAATAAGCCAGTTCTTTTAATAGCTGAATAGTATTCCATGGTATAAGGAGGGAGGGGGGTGGGGCCTTGGTGTGTGCCACACCTTCTGGCAGCAAGACATGATTGCAAGAGGGACTTTACCTAACAAATGCAATCAGTGTAAACTGGCTTATTGTACCCTCAATGAATCCCCAACAATAAAAAAAATAATAATAATAAAAAAAGAGGCTTTCTTCAACACCCTGCCCCCACCAGACTCAAATGTTCCTTCTCTGTCCTTCCACTGTACCTGCTGGGAGTCCTTCTTGCTGTCTGCGTCTCTGTATTATGATTTATTTGTTTATATAACTCACCTATCTTTTGGTACCAGATGGAGCTCTCTGAGATTAGGAGCTCTCTGACTCATCCCTGTACAGTTTGTGACCCATAGGTCAGACTCAAATTGTGTATTTTTAATCACAGGAAAGCTGTCCTAGCTGACAGTAGGTGTCACACAAAGAAATACCTCGTCCTGTTTCCTAGGAGGTCAGGATAAATTCGAGTTATTTTGTTTTCTCTTGTTTCTCAGAACTTGAACGTTTTCTGGCTGTAACTTACGAATGGACTGTGAGTGGAAGACAGGGATGAAGCAGTGGAGCTTTACAAACAAAAGTTATTTGGCAGAATTGACTCTGAACTGTACAGAAAACTCACTGGTACAAAGCAAACATGATAACCACTGTACTTCGGAAATGACTCACTGAGCTGTAAACACAGAACTAGGCCGGGAGTCTTTCTTCTCTTATGTACCAGCAAGTTGGGTTAGCAGCTTTAACTTCTAAGGACTGGAAGCCACTAATTCAGATATACATAGGCACAACTTCTTACCAGAAATCAGTCTATTTCAAAGCACTACTTACTAAAAGCTCTAAATGGTCTATACCAGTGTTTTTAAACCTTTTTTAGCTCATAGCACATTTGAGCCTACATTTAAACTTCTACAGCACACAAATTATGTTGATCAAAAAGGAGTAAAAAAAAATGCATTTACTGTGCTTTGAACTTATTTTGAAAATAATTTAATTAATCTTAACATTTTTTCCAGGTGTACCTAAGATCTTCTCAAACCAGTGGAAAATCACTGGTCTGTACAGCCAGGAATCTTGTAAAGACAAAGTTTTGCCTGTTCTTCAGAGCAAAGCCTTGATTCTGATGTTCAGTTAGGGTCACCCACCCTGACATCTGCATATGTAGATGCAATTTTTTACTTCTGGATTTCACAAAATGATACAGGGATTGAGTGAGAATGATTAATGTCATACTGGGGAATGAGGGATATGGAATATACTGTTTGCCAGGCAATAAATGTCTTTAAAATAGAGCAACTGTGACCAGTATAGGATGGAATTCTGATATCAGAATTAGATGATAAAGCTAAATCAACATGAAGCCTCCTACTTCAGCGTCACCTGGATTCTTTGACCCCAGGGTACTGCTGATCCTGCTCTGTGTTATAAAAATTTTGCCTCACATTATCTGCGTGACAATTCACTATAGCATTTTAGTGCTTTCATTACTTCAGTAAAAGTCCTTACACCTGACACAATCAAGGCGCAGTTGTTGATCTCTTTAAAAAAAACAAAAAAGTATCCAAATTACCCATTTTTAATATTATTATTATTTTTTGAGACAGAGTTTCAAGTTGGTACCCTCGGTAGAGTGCTATGATGTCATCATAGCTCACAGCAACCTCCAAATCTTGGGCTTAAGCAATCCTTTTTCCTCAGTTTTTCTAATTTTTAATGGAGATGGGGGTCTTGCTCTTGCTCAGGCTGGTCTTGAACTTGTAAACTCAAGCAATCCATCTGCCTCAGCTTCCCAGAAGGCTAGGATTATAGGTGTGAGCCACTGGGCCTGACTTTTTTGAATTTTTTTAACTTAAAACTTAAACATCTATTTTCTAATTTGGGGGGAAGGAGGGAGTTAAGGCCTTGTCTTATAGGGGGCCACTGTTTGAGCTTGCTCTGCTGATAAAGAAAAATCAATCAATAATGCACTATTCAGTATTTCTACTTTTTGTTTCTTAAAAATGGCCAGAGAACTCTGCATTCAAGTTGTTATAAAAGGATTGAACTCCTTCTAGACCTGTACCATTTGCTTTCAGTCTTTTACCATTTTCTGTCCTACACCTAATCCAATAGATTTTTTGTGCAGCTTGCTTTTATTTCGCCTTTCTAAAGCATTCATCTTATTCAACTTAGTCATTGAAGAAACATCAAATTTGTTTCTGTCCTCCCATTTAATTAACATAACATTTTGTTACAGTATTTAATGATAATAACACACTGAACTGGCAGGAGTACAAGTATATAGAAAGAGCAAACCCGCTTCCCAGAGGCACTCGATGTGCCATGGGCACCTATCAAGACGTTTCACAGAGGGGGAGGTGGCTATTTCCACGAAGTCCTTGGCCTTGTGCGTACATGTTCCGTGATGACTTCACTTAATGGAGTCTTGTTCAATGACTACCTTTATGTGTTTCACTAAACACCTGCTGTCTGCCTTGTTAATCCTGGCAATTTCTTTTGTCTGTTTTTCTTTTGGCTTTACAGCATTCTTGCTTTAAAGAAAAACACTCTGCCAACTGTGGTGTTTTTTTTATTTTTATTTTTTTGGTTTTCTTTGCAGGTGATAGAGGGCTACTACGGAGGATATTTATCTACCCTTTTGGCAAGAGGAAATGTTCTGGGATTGAAAGTGGTCCTTGGAGGCATGAGTAGTACCTGGGACCCTCCTGTGTGATGTGGTTTCCTGTACAAGTGCTTCATCCTGGGCTCTGTCTCTAGGCGACCAGCCCCTCCTGAGCTGGGGATCTGTGGTCAAGTAACAAGGCAGCGTTCTCAATGCCTGTAAGAAACCTGTAGGGAAGGTGGGAAGTAGGATGAGGCGGATGAGGAAGCTAAATAAGAATGTGGCTTCAGATAGAGGCTGGGCCGGAACCCGAGGGAGTGCTGGGCCGCAGGACATTTCTTAGCTTGAAGGTACCACGGGGCAGGAAGGAGCAGAGAAGGGTAACTCCCAGCACTGCAGCTTCTGTCACCCAAGTGCAACCCTCCGTTGAAGGTTGCAGTTATGTGAGCAGGTAGCAACAGCTAAGCAGTGCATGCATGGAAACTAAATGGATAGAAGCGATCAAAGAGGGATATGGGAGGATAATTAACTGTCTTCCAATTAGCAAAATATTAGACTGGCATTTTAAAAAACAGCTACTTTTATTGGACCAAATTTATGAACCTTCTTATTTTCTTGTCTTTACTTGTCTCCCAGACCCTCGGTTAGTTGGACAAGAAGAGCGCAGGCCTCAGTGCCCTTGCCACCACATTTCCAAATGTCATGAGCTGACCCATCTCCTCTGGGGAGGCCAATATCTTCAGCACTTTATCTGTTGCAGTGAGATACATTATTGCAGTGAGATAGTACAGTGAGAACTGAAGCAGCTGCAATATCCAGGCCAGGGAGACGGAGAATGTGCTTTCTCCTGCCTTGTATTTGCCAGGCTCAAGGTATCATATGGTTGATGTGTCATACAGTGAGGTGTGGTATCTGGCTTTTGCAGGGGCTATCCCCAGGGGCCAGATGAACAGCCAAAGAGGACATGGGAATCAACTCCCCATGGGAGGGTCTTCAACCAGTAGATAGATTAGTTCCTGTTGCTCTCTTCCTCTGAATTGTTTTGAGGGGCTAAAATTCTGTATAACATGTTTGGAGATGATCCCTTGTGACTAAGTAAGTGGCTGTATTTTGTATTCTGAAGATGTGAACAGCGAGGCAGCCACCACCTAGTACCTGATTTCCATTCTTCCTTGTTTCACTCCCCATTTTCCTTCACTCTTACTGCAATTGTACCCCTGCCCTTTCCCAAAAATGTGCTGGTACATACTCTAGGTTGGTTGGGAAAAAAAAAATAAGCCTAAGGCAAAGATATCCAAGAGATTCAAAGTTGTAACCCAATATATGAATCCCCCAAATAGTAGAATTTCACTGTAACACATCAGGGGAGAAAGTTTGAATAAAGAGAGGGTAATCTTAAAATTGTTCTTTTGTTCTTTTTCTGTGTAAACAAAGTCAATCCTATTAAAATGTAAGTGGATGCTAAGGAGAAATCCCTAGGATGCTACAAAGAGTTGTCCTTTTTTTAAGACTTCTTCTATAAATTGTCTCTGTGCCGTTGCACTGTGGGGAGGCACTGAATTAAAAAAACAATGCAAAGGAGAATGGAGAGTCCTAGAAGCTTCTTTTCCAGGAATTTAGAGTGTTTGTGAACTGGCATGATGATGTACGTGACGTGAAACATTCTTTGTCAAAAAAGAGAATTGATACGGGCGGCGCCTGTGGCTCAAAGGAGTAGGGCGCCGGCCCCATATACTGGTGGTGGTGGGTTCAAACCTGGCCCTGGCCAAAAACTTCAAAAAAAAAAAAAAAGAAAAAAGAGAATTGATACTATTCAGCCATAATAAAAAGATGGAGACTTTACATCACTTGTATTTACCAGAATGGAGTTGAAGAACATTCTCCTCAGTAAAGTAGCTCAAGAATGGAAAAGCAAACATTCCATGTACTCAATATTAATTTGAAACTGGTAGATAAAAAACTACAGGCCTACATGAGAGAAAAACACTTTTAAATTTAGAAGAGGGAAGAGGGGAAAAGGAAGGGGGTTCAGTGAGCTCCCAGCTAATGGTACAATGTAGGAGTATGTGGCACACCTCTTGGGTAAAGGGCTCAACTACAACTTGGACTTTATGTAACAAATGTAAAATATGTAACCTAATTGTATGTACCCCCTTATTAATCCTAAATTTCTTTTAAAAAAGAGAATTGGCAAACTGAGGCCAGGACTCATCTTTTTTTTTTTTTTAATTGGAAGATAACATCATGTTTTTATTGATTACAACATGATGTTTTGAAGTACATATACATTGTGGGATTGCCTTGAGTGTTACTAATGTACAGGCTAGAGAATCTGACCCAAACTAATATTTGTCATTCAGATGTAATGACATGTAATGATGTAATCGTGACTAATCCATTGTCACGATTAGTCCTAATGGCTGTAGTCCATTTGGTCTATAGCTATTGAGGTGGGTTTAGAAGTAGCTGTTCTTACACTTGTAGAAATGGCCTCAATTTTCTCTTCTGTTTTGATTAGTCTTAGCATCTAAATTTCTTTTTGCCTTTTTCCATCACAGGGGCTGCCTCTCTTTGTTACTTTCCCTTACATCTGAAATCCACCCAAATATACCAGAACAAAATTTCTAATACTCAAAACCTTTTCTAAGAGTGCTGATTACAAATTGGGTAACTTTAGTTTAATCCAAGGTAGAAGCTTTCTGCTGCTTTTAAGGCAGAAAATAAATGTCTAAAAATAAAACTTAGGCATAAAAATAAGACTAAATACTCATTAACTGCCTCATTTAGCTGAAAACTGAAATTATTTCAACCACGCTAAATCAAGCCTTTGTGTAGAAGATTTTTTTCTTTATTCATAGTACGTTATCTTAGATGATAAATGAGTTACTGTAATTTGTCATTCAAAAAGCATGAATTAAATAGTTCTCAAGTACCCAATTTTCACCTCATGCTGACCCTTGAATTGAAGCACTTAGGTTCCCTAGTCATTCGAAATGCTTTTGGTGGACTGCCATGGCAGAGGTTGGACCAGGAATCAGAGAATGCAAGGCTTGGGATGCTAGGGCTAAGAATTTGGATTTTACTGACTGTTATAGGAAGCCACTGGAGGGATTTAATTAGAGGAATGTTAAAGAATAATTCATATCTTAAAAATATGACTCAACTGCTGTGTTGACAGTGGATTGTAAGGTGACAAAAGTGGAAAAATGCTAATCAGCCAGATGTCTCTTTTTAGCTATCCCGGAAAGAGATAATAGTGGCTTTGGAGCAGGATGATAATAGTTAGAAGTGGAAGAATAGCATTTAATTCATTAACAACAAGAAGACTGGTTAATGGATTAGATATGGAACATGAGAGAATGGAAGAATCAAGACTGATTTCTGGGCAGCACCTGTCACTCAAAGGAGTAGGGTGCCAGTCCCATATACCAGAGGTGGTGGGTTCAAACCCAGCCCCAACCAACAACTGGAAAAAAAAAAAAAAAAAAAAAAGACTGATCTCTAAGCTTTTGGCCGGAACAACCGAAATAATTTGGTATGAATTATTGAGATGAATACTGGAGGAGGAATAGGATAATCTTCTTGACTTTTGTTTGGATCAATGGAAAAGGGAACCAGGGAATGAAATGAAAGGCTCATGTTAATTTTGGGCATCTAAGTGAATAGGTCAAATGAGTGGTTGGTTCTGGAAGTTTGAAAACAGTTTGCACACAGATTGCATTGAGAACCATGAAGGGAACTCACCTAGGGAGAGAATCTAGAGAAAGTAGAAGACCCAGTCCATACTTCACATAAATAGGGCATGCAGAGGAGACTAGTAAAGGACTAAGAAGGAACAGCAATAAGGAAGGAAAAACACAGAGGATGTGGTGTTCCAGAACGCATGAAAAGAATCTACAAGAAGAAACTAAGTCAATTTATTGAATACTGCTGTGAGGGCAAAGAAGATAGGGACAAATGATATCACTGTTTTTGGCAATATGGATAATCTTTGTGACACTGACAAGGGCACCTTATGACATGACATGTAGACAAGAGCCCAGATTGGATTGAGAGGGGATTGGGAAGGGAGAAATGGGGACAGCTTTTGAAACAACTATTTTAAGAAGTTAGTGGAGCTGAAAAATAGGTAGATAGCTAATGAAGAGTCATTGGGGTTTCTCATGTTCTTAAGATTGATAGTGAAGCATTTATGCTTATGGAATTGATCTAGCAGAGAGATCTTGATAATGCAGTAGAAAGGGGTTCATTATAAGGACAAATTTCTTGAATGCAAAAATGTGGAATACAGGGCTTGGTGAAGGTGTTGGCCTTCATAAGGGCAGGTAGAAAAAGTGGACCCAGCTGTTAACAGTGGGCTGAACTGGTAATAGGAGGATGAGGGAGTATCCAAAATTAATCACAATGAATTCATGAAGTAAGAGTATCAGATGAAAAGATGGGAAAAAGGGGAAAGTTGGAAGTTTCAAAGAGAAACTGGCAAATATTGGAGTCATTACGGGGTGTGAGAAGGTGAACATGTAGTAGATAGTGGACATGGAATATTCTGAAGTTAAAATAATCAAGGTGGATTTGAGTTGATTTTTGCCTGGAAAGAGGCTGTGATTAAATTTAAAGTTTTAATAGCACATAAAGGAAAAAAGTGTCATTCCATGTTCATGTATTTTCATAGTAGACAAAGTTTAATAGTTACTTTTAATCCTACTATTCAGAGATAATCATTGTGGTATGTGTATATATATGTATATATCTTCGTATGTTATACATCTAAATACATCTACATTTAGGAAGAAATATAAAGGTTTTAATTTTGGTAAGTAATACTATTTTACAACAGTTTCAACTTTACTAAATAATTTAGCCATTGCCCCGAAAAAAATCGAAGCTATCAGAGTGATATCTTTGTCATGTTTTAAATCTTTTATTTATTGTATTTTAACATCTTTGTTGCTGTCCTAACTTTTATGTAGATAAAAAAGAAAATGTATAGTCATGCTAAAAAGGAAGGTTGTATATTCAATTATTTTCTTCCAGTCTTTAAAATGTAAAAATGAAACTATCAATTATTAATCTATCAGTTTTTATTTTGGTAAGATGTGGTGAAGGAATCTAATTTCACTTTTTAGAATAGTTTTATTCATTCTTAAAGCTCATATCCTACAACAAATAAGAACACATTTTTGTAATAGAGCTCTCACATGATATCTTTAAATTTTTCTTTTAGAGGTTTCAAAACCAATTACTTACTATTCTTTAAGAAAGCTATTTCTTAAAGAGTGAAAATTATCTGCAATCCTATCATCAGGGAAAATCAGTGATATTTTACTTGAAACTATTTCATGTGTACACATTTTGCTATCTGTATTTTCTCATTGAGTTTTTAAAACATTCTTTGTCAAGCACGAATTTATGGGCTTGCCGTATTATTGGGCATTTAAGAATATATTTTTAGGTTTTGTTTTTTATGCATGATTTTAAATAATACCATAGTTACCACAGTTAGCACTTAATAGTGAATTGAAATTGGTTTAGTAATTTTTTTACTATAAAAGCAATGCTTGTCCATTGTAGAAAGCTTTAAAAATAACGTAAGCAATTATCCGGAGGACTGTTGAATGTGTGCCAAATCTTCATTCATGCAACAGCCATGTTTTAGTTCTTATTATGTAGCAGGTGCACTTCCCATGTGAAACCAGCTCTTCAGAGTTAAAGTCCTAGTGAATGTTTAGTCATGTGTCATCTCAGTAGCATATATGCAGAAATGTGTGTTGCTTTTTAAAAAAGGACCATGCTATTTAGAAGTCGTATTGTAGTCTGATTTTCCTCCTGTAACCTTTAAGAACGTCCTTCTTTGCCATTGCACCACCTTTTACAATATCATGTTTAATGGCTACAAAATAATTATCTGTGTAGATGTGGCATGGTTTAATTTCCTGGAGTCAGACACTAGAATTGTTTTCTAATTTCCTTTTGCATTTAAAGTCCATAACATGTATATTTTGCTTCTTTGATAGCATAACTAATATGACCTCCACAAGACATGAAGGCACAGGGCGTGCTGTCTGTCTTCCTCATCCTCATTCCACCTCTGAGTGGATTTCAAGGTAACTTTCTCTATAACTATTAGTTTTTTGTATCAAGTAGCAACACAAGTACATGACGCAAGGTGGCTATTTCCTCCGTAGCATCATGAATTTTCCTAAGTGATCAGTTATGAGAAACAGGGATCAATCTGGACGTCTACCAGATTAAAAATCATATTTTCTTGTTTGTTCTGATTAAAGCTATTTCTAATCTGTTATCTACTACCAGAAATAAAATCACTAGATGGGCAAGTCTGATTGATTTTAAGTGTCAGCTTGGCACTTTAACACCTAACAGAAGGCGTTATCAGCTTTGCTAGGTACTGTGACATTCTTAATTATCCAATGAAATATAAGAGAGGTTTAGTAGAGCAATTAGGTTGACAGTCATTTCTTTATTTTCCTGCCCTTCCGTGTCTTTCTCTTGGCATACTACCACACCCCGCTAGCTCTCTGTAGGAAAACTAAATATAAGAAAGAGAAGGAGGAACATGACAGGTGGAAAGAGCCCCAGAGGGGGAGGCAGAGGGAACAGACTGTGGCAGAGCCACATGAGCACTCAGTTCTCCCATCTTGGAAAGCCTTGGCCAAAATCTAAAGGAGTTTACTCCTTGGTCCATAAATTAGGTTCCTTGCAGTCCTAATATCTTAGCATCCATAGAGCACAAGATCTACGTAAAATATTCAGTAAATTGGTCAAGAAAACTCAATACTGCCTTTAATGATACATAGTATGAAGTGGTTAGATATATTTTCTTTGCAGAAACACTTAAATTCATTTGCTTTTTGAAGTCAACTTCTGAAGTTGACAGAAAAAAAAATCAAGAAGATTGGATATCCACATTTATATCCAGAATAATATTCCTCAACTATGTTTTGAATTGCGCATAGGATATCCTAAAGAGAGTTGTCCTAAAGTTAAAGTGAATGAGTCACTGTTTCCCCTTTTGAACTTCTGCCCTTGACTCCCCTGCTTGATTTCCAAATATTTCAGCAGATTTCTGAATGGTCTTCAGACCCAAAATATTTTCTAATTCTATTTCAGAATGGTCTTCTATATACCCAAAATATTTTCTAATCCTACCAAACCAAATATGTTTCAATTTTCTGGGGCCTGATGGCTGTAGTTAGCTAAATAAACTAATTTATTATTGTTATAGTAGGCGTTAAAAATGAAAGTTCTGAGAATGAAAAATTAATGAGAGTCTTTTATATACATAATTTCTAGCACTGTGGCAGGCCAGGAAGAGAGACCAGACAATTGATCAAGCAGTTAAGAAACCAGCCCTCTGCTTTGGGCTGTTGCCATTTCTCACAGTTAGATCGAATAAAACAGCCACTCAATTAAAATTAAAGAAACGCAAATCCTGAGCTTCATGGCTTGTTTCTAATAATCAGAATATCAGTAGTTCTTGATGATGTAGGTTATTAACGGTCAGGCTGCTGACCTAGGAAAGTTCCTCTTGGTAGTGTTGATATGACACTTAACGAGCACCCAGCGCTAGTTCTCTTTATAACTTCTCTGCCCTTCATTGTAGATGCATTCTTTCTGGCTTTCTTGGATTATATGAGTAGTGCAAATGAGCAAGTTGTCATTGGAAGACTTGATGAAGACATAATTCTCCCTTGCTCATTTAAGAGTGGGTCTAAAGTCATAATTCACTGGCAGAAACAAAAGACCATCAATGTTCACAGTTACTACAGAGGCAGTGACCATTTGGAAAACCAAGATTCTAAATACACAAACAGGACATCCCTCTTCCATAGTGAGATTCACAATGGAAATGCCTCCCTATCTCTCAGAAGATTAAGCCTTCTGGATGAAGGAAATTACAACTGCTATGTATCAACTGCAATTGGAAGTATCACAAATAAAGTGGTGCTAAAGGTGGGAGGTAAGTGTGTGCGTGAGTCTTCACAAAGCACAGCAATGACACCATTCCATGTTTTCCTCAAATATCTTTTTCCTAACTTCCTGCACTATGAGCTTCCTTCAAAGTCAGTGCATGTAAATCTACTCCATTGCTTTTGTGCCTTAGATCTCCTAACATAGACATGTTGTAATTGAATAATCATTCTCCTGTTGGTGGACGTTCAGGCATCTCCAGCATTTTACATCATGCACAGTAAACATCTTGTTAGTTACACTCAATAGTGGGAAATGATTTGAAAAGAAAGTACCAAATGTAAGATTTTAATGTATTACTGACACTATCAGTATAAAAGTATCCATTTTCTCTTTAGTCATACCTGCACCAAGTAAAAAATTTCTGCCATGACTTAAATATTTATCTTTTTGTTGATTAGAATTATCTGTAGATTCTAGTTATCAAGCCTTTGTCAGATTTGTAACATGCAAATATCTTTTCCCATTCTGTAGGTTGTCTATTTGCTTTAATTTTTATATGCTTAGCTATGCAGAAGCTTTTCAATTTAAGTCCTATTTGATTGTTTTCCTTGTTGTGATTGCCACTGAAGTCGTCTTCATAAGTTTAACAAAAACAATAGCAAACAATTTCATCAATCACTGGGCAAGAGACATGAATAGAACCGTCTCTGAAGAAGACAGATGAATGGCTAACAAACCTATGAAAAAATACTCATCATCCCTAATCATTAGGGAAATGCAAGTCAAAACCACCCTGAGATATCACCAAACCCCAGTGAGAATAACCCACATCACAAAGTCTCAAAGTTGCAAATGCTAGAACAGATGTGGAAAGAGGAAAATACTTTTGCACTGTTGAGACTACAAACTAATACAGCCACTTTGGAAAAAAGTATGGGAGAATCCTCAAAGAACTCAAATTAGGCCTCCCATTTTATCCTACAATCCCATTATTAGGCATATACCCAGAAGAAGAAAAATCATTTTATCATAAAGACATTTTGCACTAGATTGTTTCTACATTTTGACAAGTGTAACTTGAGTGGTGATAAACAACCTAAATGCCCACCAACTCAGGAATTGATTAACAAGCTGTGTTACATGAGTACCATGGAATAGTATTCAGCCATAAAAAGATGGAGACTTTACGTCTTTTGTATTAACCTAGATGGAGTTGAAAGCATCACAAGAATGGAGAAGCAAATACTCACCACTAATTTTAAGCCAGTAGACGATCTAACACATGCCCATATAAAAGAAAAACTCAATTCAAATTGGGGTAAGGGGAAAGAGAGAAGGGGAAAGGGGAAGAGAGGGGATCGGTGTGCTCCCACTTAATGGACACAATGTAAGGGTATATGGTGCACCTTTTGGGTGTGGGACACAAATATAAGAGGGACTCTACCTAACAAATGCAAATATTATAACTTAGTTGTTTGTACCTTCACATTAACTTGAAATTTAAAAAATTTGATATTTTATTTTCTGTACTTCTAATTATTTTTCTGTTTTTTCTATATTATAAATGAGGATAATTTTTATATTATATATTTCCCTCTATTGCATATCTATATAACTACAGATATATTACCATATAAAGTTAATATTAATATATTAGCTATATTAATATATTAACTTTCTAATTCTCAGTTACATTGAACCACACAGGTGTTCAATTAAGATCAAAGAAACTCAAACACACCTTCATGGATTCTAATTATCAGGTTACCAAGGGTTCCTGATGTTGTGGTCTATTAATGATCAGGCTGCTGATCGTATATATATGCATGTAAGTTGATATAGTGTATACATAGTACAATAATGTATAATTATACTACGCATATATAGGCAGTATTTTCTAATGTTTTTTTTTTTTCTAGCACTTGTTCCTTTTCCTCTGTCCCATTCAGCCGCTTCAGAAATCTAAGAATTATGTGTAAACAAAGTCAAATAGGCACTCTGAGTCAGTGTCTGGGGTGTTTAGAGTGCTGCATGAACTTATAGACCGTGACACTCTCATTTTGGTTGCTCGATGAGGCCATTAGATTTTTTTCAGTGGTTGCTCGATGAGGCCATTAGATTTTTTTCAGCTGTGCTTCTCAAGAATTAAGACAGCTAGTCAACATGTTCCCATGAAGCTCTTTTTTATTTCTTCCAGATAACTACACTACATCTTAAGGTTCTACAGGTCTCTTTTTTCCTTTCAGTAATTGCTGAGTTTTGCTCATAAAACTTAGCTTTTCATTTCATGGGTATTAAAAAGTATTCTGCACAGATAGCCCATAAAGAAGCTTAATGATGACAGGTCTTCATGTCCCCTTCTTCCTCCCATATAGCTTTCCTCACACCTGTGATGAAGTATGAAAAGAGGAAAACAAACAGTTTCTTAATATGCAGTGTGTTCAGTGTTTATCCTCGTCCAGTTATCACATGGAAAGTGGACGGCTCTACACCTGTCTCTGAAAAGAACACGGGAGAAATCGGGCCTTTGGGTTCTTTTTATATTAACAGCACACAGAATATTACAGGATCAAATTCATCTTATGAATGTACTATTGAAAATTCATTGCTGAAGCAAACCTGGATGGGGCGATGGACAAGGGAAGGTAGGTGCCATAGGACTTTGTGTGGACGAGTGCTATGTCAGGTTGGAGATAATGGGGATTGATTGACAAGGATAGACAAGAAAAAAAAATCCATCTGAAGTCCTAGGGTTAATCCTTACGAGCTGTATTATATTATGCAATGTTTTTTACTTCTGAGCATTAGTTCTTCATTAATAAAATGGAAATAATTCTTAACCTTGCTGAGTATTTGAGTTGAACGAAAGCATTTGTGAAATGGAAAGAAGAAAATCTATGACTATGACTGTATTTCTCAATGGCTCATTCTCCAAACAGGATTTTCTATCTGCATTGTACTTTAAAAGATCAGAGAAGGAAAGAAAGAATACTTACTTGTCTCTCAGCAGGCCACAATCTCTAATTCTTCCCAATCTTTTAGCTACACACACAAAAGTCAACTAATTAGTAGTATTCTTTCTGACTAATCTCTATGTCCCAGCATGATCAGCTTTTAACACTTCCTCTTATTTATTTGAACAAACTCAAACTCTGATCAGCTTCTTTATCTATAAACTAGTATTTAAGGAAATATTAGGGGGCAGAAAAATTAGATACCTCCCTATTCAACTCCTAGGAAAAGGTTTTTTTTTTCATATTAGTAACAAAACAAAGATTTTCTTTCACTCTACCATGTATGGGGGCGAAAATACTGGCAATTTTTTTCTAGCCTTTATTCCCCCCCGGGTTTCATATTCTCAAAATAGCAAAAACTAAAATACTGAATGATTCATCACCATTACACAAGTCCAGTGTTAAAGATATGAGCACCCAAGTTTCATTTTCCATCAGGCAGCAATAGAAGCATGGGGAAAGGGTTGAAAAGGTTAACATTAGATTATAAATATTTTCTTCGGAAAATAATTTCTCATGTTTACTTAGGATTGAGTGTCCTGAAGCACCAACAGTTCCTTAGGGTCAGTACTGTTTTGTCTTTTTGGGAATCTTTTATGTGCCAAGCTTTATGGCTTTCAGACTGTGAACTCAAGAACATGAATTATTACTCATTTCTGGATTCACAGCATTTAGCACAAACACAAAGAAATAAAAAATTGGAAACATAGCATAGAAAGGGAGTGAGTAATTCTTTTCCCAACTGTAGCTGGGTATGAATGGGGTTATTACAAAATATATGTTTAGGAAGTTGCATAAGGGAAGAATTTTAGAAGAGCAGTAGGATATTCCAGGAGAATGGAGGCATTCCAGGCACAAAACAGAGAGGTATAAATTTGCCTGGATTTGTGGAAGCATAAAGTGGTTCAGGGTGAAACGAGAGGATTAAGAGATGAACAGTCCTGGAGATAGGATGGTGCCAAGGAGGGATTCGAAGTGTCAGAGAGACCTTGGATTTGCACTTCAGAAGGATTGCTTTGACATCACTCACCCCACAGGCACGTGAGTCTGAAGCCAGGTAGAACCATCCATGGTTGTCCATGGAGCCTCCAGAAAGGTAAGGAGGAGATAAAGCTGGATGTGGAGAGGCAAGCTGAGAATACCCAGCAGAAAATCCATCTTCTAAAAGAGCTCAGTCTGGAGGGATTACCTGCATGCACTTGGAAATATTCAAGTGTCTCTTGAATTCAAGTGTCTCTTGGAAAAGAGACACTGTTTAGATAAAGATACTAAGAAGTGGTTGAGATCATTAAAAAGTTAACAGATCTCTAAGGAGTAGGTAGAGTAACACGACAGGAGTCCTGAGCAGCACCAGTGTTTGAACACAGAAGAAGACCATTAAGTTAAAAGGCTCATAACTGGTAGCAGTGATCCTGAATGCTCACTGTCAAGTGGTAAAGTTAAACCCAGGGACATCACTTCCCTAGCTGGTCCTGGCTTCCTTGAAGGCCTGAGCTAATGTTAGTGGGAGACTTGAAAATGGTAGTGTAAAACTTTTCTTTCAAGAAATTCTACAGCATAAATTGAGCAATATCTAATTGCTTTTCAAAAAGGTATCTTCCAAAAGATGTCAATATTATTAGCACCTTTGTTCCCTAACCTCTAAATGTAACTTAAATTCATTTGAAATTTTTATCTTCAGTGATGTTTGCTTTTCTATTGTTACTAGGCAGCCTTCATAATAAGCAAGGAGAACGTGTTTCACTTTCGTGTCAACTTGGGAGCAATTTTTCTCTGCTAAACCAAGACTTCAGAGTTACTTGGTCCAGAGTGCAACATGGAACGTCCTTTGTCCTGGCTTCATATCCGAGCTCCTCACAAAAAATGATTATCAGTGAACCCCGATTGTCACTGAACAAAGAGCTGATAAGCCAGAGGGACTTCTCTGTGAATTTGACCGATCTTAGTCTTTCAGACAGTGGAGAATATTTATGTAATATTTCTTCAAGCAAATATACTTTACTTACCATCCACACACTGCACATTGGTAAGTTGCAAGTGGGGGTGATGGGCTTTAGCTATAGCATTAGAGGTAGGTAACTAACATAGGGAGAGGTTGGCTTTTAAAGAATACATTAGTATTTCTCAATGTTATCTACAGGGATATTTCAAGTCAGGATGTAGACAACCTCCATTCAACCATACAAAAGTCCTCTATTGGAAAAAAATAGTCCCCAAGATTTCCTCTTCAGGATTTCAGAACTGCAGAATTAAAGAGGAAACCTATATATTTTGATGACGTCCTAGAGTAAGTGTCTTTGATTTCTGCTCACTGCTATGCCTAATGTGTGCCTTAGGGCCTAGGTTTTAGAAAGTTGAGGCTATAGACACATTAGGAAGTTAAAATTGGGGCTCTGCTGAATAATAGGTAGGTACGGTAATGTCTATGAACTTGGGGGAAATAGTCACCAGGCAATAATTGAATCACCAAGTGTATGCCTAATCCATTATTACCTGTGTTGATAGTTAACAGCCAAAATTCATTACCTAAAATATTTCTAGTTAACCAACCATAGTCATGAAATGTACACTGGCTTCCTACATGAGTTGGATGCTCCCTTAAACTACCAATATCTCCTCATGGGCCACCAGGACAACTCTTTGTACCATTTTATAAGGTATTAAAGTCAGTGGAATGTATGTTTTAAAAATACTAATATTTCTTTTTTTTTTTTTTGCAGTTTTTGGCCAGGGCTGGGTTTAAACCTGACACCTCCAGCATATGGGGCCAGCACCCTACTCCTTTGAGCCAAAGGCACTGCCCCCCACCCCCTACCCCCGAATTAATATTTCTATCATTGTAATTGTGAAAATTATTTATAACAAATTTGAAAGTTTTGGTGATTCTCATAGTGAGATGGAGATAAGAGCACAGAGTCATCCTTAGGTTATGTGGTCTTCTATCGGCTAGAAAATTCCAGACACTGAGCCGTAATGCTCCCTTTGTAGAGCTGCCACTTTGAGAATATAGAATGAAAAACTTGGGATGCATTTGAAGCTCTTATTTTTCTCCAGAATGTAAGAGTGTCAGTTTTATGTAAAATACAGTTAAGCCTACAGTCTATTTTTAAAAATGTTGCCTCATGTTGCATTCATTTTGGAATGTAAAAAAATAATCAGGAAGAAATGTCCCAAGGACCACATATGGCCCATCTTCCTACCCAGATATCTAATTTTTAGTTCATGCAAAGCAAAACATTAGGACCATTTCATTTCTGCCAAAGGAAAGAGGCTTATCAGAGCATCTCAATCTCAGGGCGGCGCCTGTGGCTCAGTCGTTAAGGCGCCGGCCCCATATACTGAGGGTGGTGGGTTCAAACCCGGTGCCAGCTGAACTGCAATCAAAAAATAGCTGGGCGTTGTGGCGGGCGCCTGTAGTCCCAGCTACTCGGGAGGCTGAGGCAAGAGAATCGCTTAAGCCCAGGAGTTGGAGGTTGCTGTGAGCTGTGTGATACCACGGCACTCTACGGAGGGCCATAAAGTGAGACTCTGTCTCTACAAAAAAGAGCATCTCATTCTCAAAAGGCCGGGTGGCCAAAAACCCATAGCAAGAAACACCCTAGCAAGATGGAGAACAAGGCCAACAGTCCCAGTACCCTAAACACCACCCTCTCAGGGAACTTGGTTTTCTACTCTTAATTACAATTTTCCATTTGTAGCCTTGCCCAGGAGATACTATTAGAAAAGGAGGCCCAAATGGGGAGATTTCAGATTCTGAGAATGCAGATCTGCTCAGTTAAGGTTGCATTGAACTGAATGGAATGAAATCATTCTTGCTAAATTTTGTTGCTAAATCAATACATGACCTTGGGCAAATCTCAGATGAGGGAATCTTAGGGTCATGGACAAAGTGCAAAGCAGCTATACATGGCAGAATTTTCTTCAGGAGGAAAGAATTGCCTGTCAAATACTTTAGAAAGTCAGTTTAGCATTTCTATGTAATCTCTCCTTCACATAGGTAGAGTAGCGCCACCATTATCCTCAGAGCCCATGTTCCCAGACACACATTCCAGAGGCCGCCTGAAACCACAGACAGTGCCAGAGAGAATCTGTTCTTCCATGTTGCATGCCCCAGCGCCGCCTCTGCCCTTCTGTGAATGTAGGTTCCACTGAGGATTGTCTCCCACGAGAGCACTCTCTCATCTCTGTTGAAGATTGGTGTTGGATGACATCCTTTCTTCTTAACTTCAATTCTGTCAGGAAGGCGGCAACAGCTTTGTTGTCAGCAGATGCAGCCTCTCTGTGAATTTCCTGTTTTCAGTCCCAGCCTCCTACCGAATCTGTGTAACCCTCTCTCACTTGCAGTGAATGGTTTGGTGTCACTAACTTCATCCCTGGCTGAAATCTTCATCTGCTTTCTGGTGCAATACAGTGCCACCAGTTGGACTCCACTGCACTCTACCCAGGGAGAGATTGTTTCAAAACAAAAACAAAACAACAAAAAACCACACAAAACCCCCTTACTTTGATAGTATGTTCATAAAATTGATGTTTGTTTAAATAGAGCTATTTGCTATTTAATTGCAGCCCATGCTTTATTCAGATGTCCTTAGCATATACCCAGTGTGTCTTTTCTGATCCAGGAACCCATATTGCATTTAGTTGCCAAGTCTCCTTACATTTCCCCTGGCTGTGACAATGTCTCTTTTCTGCATTGCTTTTGAGGACATTGAAATTTTGATGAATACTGGCCTGATATTTTATACAATGCCCTTGAATTAGGACTTGCCTGATATTTTTTCGTGATTGGGTATATATGTGTGTTAGAGAGGGCCATAGAGGGAAAGTACCATTTTCATCACGTGATATCACCCTATCAATCCTGAGCACCCAGATGAGGAAGTGCTGTGTAAGTTCAACTCTAGGTTAAAATGTGCCCTGAGATAAAAAAAAAAAAAAAAAAAAGGTTGAAAAACACTGGCTGGGGTGGGGAGGAGAAGAGAGAGAAAAAAACACTGTGTATGAAATTTAAAAGTCCATAGGAGTAAGTGAAGTATAAAAAACAAAAATTGTCCTCATTCTGTAACCCTACTTTCCAAAAGTGCTAAGTTTGATGTGTTTTTAGTAGATTTACATCCTTTTATTTACAGAATGAAATATTACTATTGTAAAGTGTTACAAAGTCTTCTAATGGACATTGCTTTACTCAAGAACGTACGAATATCTTTGTCAAAACTTTTGACATTTTTTCTTTTTCTTTTTTTTGCTTATTTAAATAAATATGCCCACAATTTTGGTTTGATTCCATCGCATCTTATTTCAGAATTCAACCAAATTGGGGGCGTATATATTTAAATAAGCAATAAGAATTGAAAAAAAAAGTCAAAAGTTTTAACCCAATCAAAAGCTATTTGTTTTAGAATGTACTATTTTTGGTGGTACCCGTGGCTCAAGGAGTAAGGCGCTGGCCCCATTACCAGATGTGGTGGGTTCTGGCCCTGGACAAAAACTGCAAAAAAAAAAAAAAACTTAGAACATACTATTTTTTCTTCTGAGTTGGCCTTTGCGCTCTGATGCTTGCTCCTCTACTTTTTAGTAGATCACAAGATTAACAGAGTTCTGACTTTAGTAACTCAGGGTTTTCAAATTCCTGCCTTCTGAGGCCCCTACTTCCATCAATTTCAATTTCAACGATTCTAATTCTATACAAGCTGCTGGAGAAAATTTAGGTTCTTCCAGTTATTTGTGAGGAGCTCCAAGTGCTGTTGGTAGACCCCCCTTTATCTTTTGCTTCCTATGGTTGTTTTTTTTACTCATGGTCATAGCCTGAACATTTTAAATGGAAAATTGCAGACATAATAATAAGTTTTAAATCGTATGCTGTTCTGAGTGATGAAATCTCATGGTGTCCCATGCAGGATGTGGATCATCCTTTTGTCCAGCGTCCCCACACTATCCACACATTTGTCACTTCCTAGACATCTAAGTTATTAGATTGATCATCTTGGGATTGCAGAGCTTGTGTTCAGGAAACCCTTATTTTACTTACAGTGCGAGAGTAGTGATGTTAGCAATTCAGATATCAAGAGAAGCCATGAAGTGCTTCCTTAAAGTGAAAAGGTGAAAGTTTTCAACTGAAGGGGAGGAAAAATGCCAAACCAAAAACATACGCTGAGGCTGCTAATATCTTCAGTAAGAACAAATCTATCACAAAATTGTTAAGGAAAAAGAAATTCATGCTTCATCTAGGTTAGGTGCTGGGTTAGATATTGTCAAAGGTGTCAATAGTCCACTGGAGTGTATATGTCCCCATAGATAGTGAACGTGTCCCCATAGATATGTGGGGACTAATGTATCTATCATCCCTGTGGTCACCTGTCACCTCTAATTCAAGACCAGGTTTCAAACTACTCAGTACTTTTTATAACCTCTGAAATTTTAATTACTGTTTCCTTAAGATACTGTCTTCTCTAAGCCAGAAGTGGACTGTACCCTCACTTCATCCTTCAAGATGAATACAGGACATAGCCTACTTTACAGTCATAAATATTCCTTTATAGAAATATGTCAACTTTCTTATTACCATATAAGACAACAGACACTTAAAATGCATCAGACTTACAGCCTCTCCAGTTCTCAGACTCTTTTATCTCCTCCTACCTGCACCAAGCTCCGATGGGATTATGGCATCTGCAGGCCTCCCACAGTAGAGATGGTGACCCTGAGAGATGCTTTCTAAGCTCAGGACCAACATTCCCATTCAGAATGGGCTCTTGGTTTTTCTTTAAGGGACCTTTTCATCATGTATATGAATTTTGCCTCCTACCTGTAATGCAAAAATAACTGATTTTAAAAATAGTAAACGTACTCCACACCCACCCACACTTTTCTTATTTGGTAATTTTTCTTCCAGTTCACAGACTTTGTTTCTTTGTTTTATTTAGAACTGAGCCAAGGAACAGCTTCCCGGAACAGACATTTTGGGATTTTGGCGGCTCTTCCAATTTTTGTGGTTCTTCTGATTTTGGCAGTAAGATATTACCCAGTCTGTAACAGTTCCAGCACAGGTAATATCTCAAGAATAATGTGAGCTCTACTCCTGGGTGTTACATATCTTGTATATTATAAATAACACGAAAATATATGTTGCTACTGAACATGTAAATGGATCTGAATTTTCTGGGGAGTCATTCAGAAAATGTATCAAATGCTTTATTTCTACCAACCTAACCATTCCATTTCTAGGAATTGATCTTGAGTTAAATAACAGACACACCAAACTATATACATATATACATGCGCACACACACTCACGCACACACACATTGATTGTAGCATACAGCCATTTCCATTATTCTACTATTTTTAATAAGAGGACTAGTAAAATCAAAATTATACGGGTTTTTTAACAAAAAAATTTTAATCTGGCATTAAAATGATAAAAAGCATGATTTATTCACCCTCCAAAGGAAAAGAAAAAAAAAAACAGCTAAAAGAACAAAATAATGTCTTTTGTAGCAACTTGGGTGGAATTGGAGGTCATTATCCTAAGTGCCATAAACCAGGAATAGAAAATCAAATACCACCTGTTCTTACTTATATGTAGGAGCTAAGCTATGGCTGCACATGGTCATACAGAGTGGGACAATGGAGTTTGAGGACTCAGAAGGGGATGAGGGATAGAAAATTGCCTATTGGTTACAATGTACTGGGTGATGGGCATGTAAATGGATCTGAATTTTCCAGATTTCACCACTATACAATTCATTCATATAACAAAACTCTATTGTGCTCCCTAAATATATGGAAATTAAAAAAACATATTGAAAAGAAGCTAAGGCTTTTAAAAAGTTGCCTTTGGTGTGATGGTGCTATGGATTCTCCCCTTTCCTCACACCTCGGAGGAAACCTAGATACTTATCTCTTTGCTTACTATTTCCATCCCTGGGCTCTGTTCTCTCTTACTGAGCTTGGTCTACAGCTGGTGCTGATCAAACTGCATTGTTTTTATGGGTCATTTTTACAAACTAAATTTTATGCAATAAACCCATACTACTTACAGTAATTTAAAATGTCTTAAGACGTAATTGAACTTCTTAAAACATTTTTAGATCTTTTATTAACAGAATTTCAGTTGGAAGGGACACTCTGGGGAAAAATTAGATCTAGTTTATCTCTCTGTTTTACAAATGAGTTCATAGGAATCCAGGCAGTGAGCTCCAGTGCTAAGTGGGCATGTGAGATAGATTTATGTGCACCACCTGAAACTGCTTAGCTAACCTTGGGGCAGAGGCCGGCCTAGGCCCCCAGAAGCTTTCCATTATTTTATCATCCTCCAGAGAAGCTCTGGCTTTTCTGGAAAGTTGAGATTGATTCTATGTCCCTTTCATATTTACTTCTGGTTGGTATTAGCCTATTGACCATGCTGAAGTTAGGGGATTTGGGTTATAGCAAAAACCATTACTGAAGATAGTTTTAAGGGTGACGTCAAGAGTTTCACCACTTCTAACCCTGTCATCATTTGTAGTAATAGGCAGGCTAGTTCCTGTCCCCTAGCTGGCCAGAAGAGATCACAGGCAGACTAATTTGTCCCCCAATGGTACTATATGATGATATTTGTGATTAGATTAGGTTCAAATTATGGGAGAGAGGGTGCCACATACGCTGCTCAAGAATGACAGTTTCTGCATTGAAAATCTGCATAAGTCAATTTCCAACAGAAAATGCATGGCACACCGGACTCTCTAAAGGGGAACTCAGAACACAGGGCAGTCCCCCAGGGCCAGGAGCACCTGACTCCAACCCTAAACCTGAAAGGATATGACAAGGGAGCACTTCCCAAAACTTGGAAGGAGAGAATCGAGTAAAACCAGTTGCTTTGTAAGGAGAATAATCTTCAATTGAAAGACACCACCAGGTCAAGGCAATTTTATAGGCAAGGAGCAGAGGATGAATGCCTGATTTTCAGGAACCTCTAGACTACCTATCAGAGTAGTCAAAAGGCATAGATACCCTGCCGATGGAGTCCAGCCAGGTCAGCCTCTCACAACAGAAGAATGGCTTCTGGTTCTGGGAGAGTAGTCAGAAGATATGGGCAAAAACTCTGTCACAGTGTTGGGCACTTCATATATGAGTGTGTATGTGTGAATATGTGTGTATATATATTCTATTGTCCTACATTTAGATGGGTTAAAGATATATTTGAAGCTCTTACACTAAAAGCCACCAAACCTTGCCTACCTCCAGCTCTCTGGCTGTGATTTCATATGACTGTGGTTCATGTTCTATTTTTAAATTCCCTTTTCTATTATTCTATTTTAAAATGTTCTTAGCCTAGGATATGTATAAAAGGGCCAGATTTTAGGTAAGCCCAGAAGGAGGACTTCTTTGAGAAATGACATGTACCCCATTCTTCTCTGATCATCGATTGCTCTCAGCCCCTCTTTGGCCATGACTTTTCCATTATTAGCAGTTGGTAGGATCCAGGCCAATAATCCCAAAGAGCCAGGACTTGCTGGGATGGTTAAACTGCCTTTGTTCCTCCTTTTGGGGGACTGTATCATCCGTACAAACTTACTGCTTTTCTGATGATGTGTTTCTATACTGAATATATATTTATGGCCATTTGTTCAATGAAAGACATGAAAGGAGAAGTGACCAAGGTGATTATAATACCATTATATTGAGGATAAGAATAAGAAAATTTCAGTGTTTACAAAGAAATTTTTAAAATTTCTTTTTCTTATAGAAAGGAGCCATGTCTCTACTGATAAGAGAGCTAGCAATGCTGATAATGCGGAAGAAAATATGGTAAGACATAATTTTCTTTACCAAGCCATTTATAGTATAAAGACACTACTATAAAAAGGTAATTGATGTTCTGACTTATTCACATATCATCACAGAAGACCTTTATAGATTAAAAAAACAGCAGGAGGGATTGCTAGATAACATAGCAAGAAAAAATACAGTTAGATTTTTCCTCATGTCTATAATTAAAGAGGCTCTACTTACCTAAATAAGTGGTTGCTCTTCTCATCTCCTGTTGCTATTTGTAGAAAAGATCTGAAGTGACATTGAGCAAATCAAGGTGACAACATGCTTATTCTTATAGGAGCATGGAACATGAGATTGTGTAGAAGTGGACAGAAACACAAATACAGATGTAGTGAAGGACCAGCTGTAGTTTCTGCACACATACAGACAGTGGACCTTCCATACTTTTCCAGCCACTTTTAGACAATTCTCTTACAGATTAGTTTGACTGTGTACTTCCTTTTTGCTACCTTCCTTTTATTTGTGTATTTCATTAAGCCTATAAATAAGGGCTAGAAGTAGGGTAAACTTTTTTCCACTGTTAACATCTCCAGGGAGATTAAAATTAACCAATAAGACTCAGCTACTTATTTTATCACTATCTCATGGATCTTTAATTATAAATTACTCAATTCACCACCACACCCCCTCCCTGAAAAAGACCACTAGTATCAAATAGACATTTAAAGGTCATTTTTCTTGGTTCTAGGCTCTTTCCAAATCTCCATCTACTACAGGAAATGAACACTGTGACAACACATGACCAGCATCCTTAATATCCAGTGACTCATCTTCCCTTTCTTCAGTGCAATCCCAGGCAAAAATTTGTCACACCAGGCAATTTTACTACTGTAAGGACTTGTGACCATATTTTTATGGTATCACATTTACTCTTCAAGACAACACTCACTGTTCTCCTAACTACGATAAGGGTACAAACACCTGGATGTTAAGGCTCCAGTTTAACTTAAAAGAGTACTACCTCATTTGTCTACATTCCTGCTGCAGTCATTCCAGGAGGGTACACTGAAGTTTCCATCAAGAACTCAGAAGAAAGGTCTGTCACTAGGAGCCAATTCAAAATGTCATCGATTTGCTTTGGTTGTTGTCTCCTTAGCTGTACAGAAGCTTTTCAGTTTAATTAAGTCCCATTTATTTATTTTCTTTTGTTGTTGCAATTGCCATGGACGTCGTCTTCATAAAGTCTTTCCCCAGGCCAATATCTTCAAGTGTTTTCCCCACACTTTCTTCGAGGATTTTTATTGCCTCATGCCTTAGATTTAAATCTTTTATCCATCTTGAATCAATTTTTATAAGTGGTGGAAGGTGCGGGTCCAGTTTCAGTCTTTTACATGTGGTTATCTAGTTCTCCCAGCACCATTTAATGAATAGGGATTCTTTTCCCCAGTGTGTGCTCTTGTTTAGTTTATCAAAGATATGGTGGTTGTAAGATTTTGGTTTCATCTCATGGTTTTCTATTCAGTTCCAAATGTCTATGTCTTGTGCCAATATTATGCTGTGGACTTAATCACTGATCACTGTGAACTTGTAATATAGCCTAAAGTCTGGGAGGGTGATGCCCCAGCTTTATTTTCATTACTAAGAATTGCCTTGGATATATGTTTTGTTTTTTTTTTTTCTGGTTCCATACAAAACAAAGAATTATTTTTTCCAAATCTTGAAAGTATGGTGTTGGTATTTTAATAGGGTTTTCACTGAATCTATAGATTGCTTTGGGAAGTATAGACATTTTAACAATGTTGCTTCTTCCCAGCCATAAGCATGGGGTGTTCTTCCATTTAATATCTTCTGCTATTTCTTTTCTTAGCATTTCATAATTTTCTTTGTAGAGGTTCTTCACCTCTTTTGTTATGTATATTCCTAGGTATTTCTTTTTTTTTTTTTTTTTGGAAGCTACTGTGAAGGGAATTGTGTCCTTGACTAGCTTCTCAACTTGACTGCTGTTGGCATATACAAAGGCTACTGATTTGTGGACAACCTTCAGAATAGGAAAAGATATTTGCATAGGATCAAAGATATTTGCATAGGCTCAAAGGCTTGATAACTAGAATCTACAGAGAGCTCAAATTAATCAACCGAAATAGAGTTAACAATCCCGTCTATCACTGGGCAAGAGACATGAATAGAACCATCTCTAAGGAAGACAGACAAATGGCCAACAAACATGAAAAAATGCTCATTGTCCTAATCATCAGAGAAATGCAAATCAAAACCACCCTGAGATATCACCTAACCCCAGCAAGATTAGCCCACATCACAAAGTCCCCGAGCTGCAGATGCTGGAGTGGATATGGAAAGAAGGGAACACTTTTACACTGCTGGTGGTACTACAAACTACTGCAAACTAATATAGCCTCTTTGGAAAGAAGTATGGAGAATCCTCAAAGAATTCAAATTAGACCTCCCATTTGAACCTGCAATCATAGTACTAGGCATCTACCCAGAAGAAAAATCATTTTATCATAAGGTCATTTGCACTAGATTGTTTGTCACAACTCAATTTACATTGCCAAAACATGAAAACAACCTAAATGCTCATCAACTCAGGAATAGAGTAATAAATTGTGGCGCATGCACACCATGGAATACTATTCAGACATAAAAAAGATGGTGACTTGGGCGGCACCTGTGGCTCAAAGGGGTAGGGCGCCAGCCCCATACGCCGGAGGTGGCAGGTTCCCCAGCCCTGGCCAAAAACTGCAAAAAAAAAGATGGTGACTTCATATCTTTTGTAATATCCTGGGTGGAGATGAAGCACAGTCTTCTTATTAAAGTATTACAAGAATGGAAAAGCAAATATTCACTGTACTCAATACTAAGATGAAGTCAGTAAAGATCTAATGCATGCCCAAATAGAACTCATTTCAAGTTGGGGGCAGGGGTAATGGGGGAGGGGTTGGGGTGTTCTCACTGAAGGGGTATGGGGTGGGGGTGTTTGGCACACATTTTATGTGGGGGACATAACCACAAGAGAGACTCTGACCTAACAAAATCAAATATTTGACCTGGTAGTATGTACCCTCATATTAACCTGAAATTTAATTTAAAAAAAAAATGTCATCAACTGATATTGGGTTAGAGAACAGGTACCTGTAGAAGTCACCTTAGTGAAAAAAGGTAAAAAAACAGGGCCTAGAAACCAAGACAATTTAAGAAGATATTTTACTCTAGTTTTATATAAATGGTTATATCAGAGTAATCAACTAGATTTAATGTGATGAATCTTAGGGACCCCAACAAGTAAGAATGTCAGTATTTGCAAGAACACTTAGGGAAAGAGGCCAAAATCAACCCAAGAAATGACATTTCTCAAGTTGGGTTATGCCTGCCAACACCAGGCTTTCATAGTTTAGTGATTCTAGTCATGAAGATAATTTGATAAACTCTTCTAGTTCAGTCGGCATATTGTTAATCAGCCTTGGGATAAATTTAGATTTCCAAATTTTTATGCAAGGATGATACATTCTCCTTAATTTTAATCATCAGCTGATGGAAAAGAAATAATCTATTGTTAATGCTTATGACGTTGCCATTATAACCAGGCTTTTTGTGACTTAGTTGATCAAGATTTTGAACCTATAGTTTATTAGTGGAAACAAACTCTGAATTGGGGTGTTGGTGCCACCTGGTCTAATGTTCTCCATCAGGTGACCTCAGAGTCACAATTCCGTACCTTGTACATGATTTGTTAGTGCTAAATTTTTGCTACAATATTATGACAGGTACTCTATTGAGATCTGCTTCCTCATAATCTTGGACACAATTTAAATAAAAGGAAATAAGTAAGATATCCAATTTTATTAAATATTGTATTATGTGTTCCCAATATGAAATTTGCTGATAGAGTATGTAGCTGGGTATGGAGAAATAATAGCATTCCAATTTCAGGACTGGCAGTGTGACAACAGCAAATTTCTAAGAACTGGCTTGGGATATAGATATGTTTTCAATATGTAAATATTGGCTTTTCAAAGGGTAATTTCAAACTTATTTATATAAAGGCTTTTTTAAAATTGGTAGTCCAGAAAAAATATCTTAAGTATTTTAGATTACCAGTTAAGTATTTGAACTTAATACCAGTTAAGTATTTTCTCATTGATTTGAAATGGTAAGAAGCCTCCTTCTTAGATACAGCATAACAGATACCCCAGATAGTTCGCTCTGTGGCTGTGACACCCACTCCACCCCCTATCACAAAACTTGAATTTGACTCACCTTTCTCAGAATGGGGCTGATTTGGGGCAGGATCAGCCTTAATCTGTCTATGCCAAACCTGGCACCTGTAGCCCTCTTGCCTCTGGACTGGCTCAGCACAGGCCTATGAAGAAATTTGATCAGTAGAATGGGAATAAAAGTATTCCAGAGGGCTGATTCCGGGAAGATATTTCTTGATATTTTTTTCTTTAAGAGGGACAAATTGAAAGACTAAGGTCAATACCACTGAGAATGTCAGACAAGAAAGAACCTGGGTCCTTTGATACTGTTGAGCCTCTGAATTAATAACCCATGAGTTGGGGTTGGGTCATAGAGGTAGACCAGCAAGAATGACAGAGAATAAGGATTTATTATGGAGATTCAACTTTACAGAAGTGCTGGTGCAGAAGTCTATGCCAGGCTGCTACCTCTACATCTGGTGCTGAGCCTGAAGTCACTGTGGGTGGGTTTGACAGTGGTCAGGAAGGCAGTCCACTAGAACAAATGGAACTCATGTGTGTCTCTCCCGGCCTCCGCAGCAATGCTGCAGGTGACCTGCAGGAGGAACTTGTGCCCGTTGCCCTGAAGCTAAATGAGCACCTGGCCCAGACTCCGCAAATCTGGAAGGGGAGAGTAGGAGGAAGTGGAAGAACTATGGGTCCATGCAACTGTCACTGATCTCATCTTTTTGTCCTGGGTAAAATTTTCAAGTTATTGCAAGGTTTCACCTACAAGTTCAAAGTGCTAAGAGAAAATTTCAGCAGGTTTTACCATTGCTGGCTAAAGACACAGATTCATGGATACAGGGATGCCTCAAAGTTCACTATAGTAATAGCCATTTAGCAAAATGCCCTAGTCCCCGCGGAGCATGATTGGTCTAAGGACATCATTGAGTCCTACTCATTAAGAGGCAATATGGACAACAAATCAAGTATTCATTTCTTATCAGAATTTAAAAGGCTTGCATCTATTTAATCTTTCATGTGAAATATTAGTAGGTAGTTTGCTTGCATTTGAGGATCAAAAAATCCCCATTAACCTTGAAAGCAATAATACTCCCTTGAATTTTTACATTTTTGTAAGCACTTTGTTTAAATTGCTATTTGCACCACATAAACATGTTGTTTCAAATGCAACCTGAGTTTTTGGCTGTGAACTGGCATCTTCCTTGCACAATCTTCAGCTATTGTCCTTCAAAAGCAGGGACTGCTTATTCTTCTTGAACCAGAAAAACAAAACGTCAGTTTGTTCTTTGAAATTCCTGCAACTTTGACCAGTGGAACACATGCCCAGAACCAAGCTGAGGCCTTTCCAGAGGTAAGCCTGCCTTAGCCAACTCTTCATTAACTTCAAAGGGAGGCAGGGAATTGAGGCAATTATCTGCATTACAGAAAGCAGACACCAGTAATTCACCCCAAAGGCATGCTTGGTCATTCTCAATTTTCTGCCTGCCTTTCCTTGCCAGTGAAGGCAGCGCCCTCTTCAGCTGACCCCAGGAGGGAAAGGATTCTGCAGCCACATCACCAGTTTGCTCACAGTCTGCACACACAATTCTCTCAGAAAATCTTTTTCTTGTGTTAATGACAGTCAAAGGATTTTCAAGCTTTTCTTCTGTGAATGGGAAAGAATTAGTCGTCATACTGCTAAGGAAGGTTTTCCTTTTCCTCTCTGGTTTCTCAAAAGCAATTTCTGCTCCACTGGCTATTTTCTTTGTTGGAAATAACTGTGACAAAGTCAAAGGCATGGCATCTGTTTTGGAGGCCCTTCGACCTCCTGCAGCTGAGGGCAACTGCAGCACATGGGCGGCACCTCCCTACACAAATCATTAGATGGGGCTGTAGGCAGCTCTGTGCAGAAGACCCTAAATCCAGTGGTGTCACACTGCTCAAATTGAGGCCAGAGGTCAAATCATTTAACTGGACCTCTTCATCAGGGACATATCCTTGAGACAGCTATCAAGGCATCAGTAAGGAACTTCTGGAGTCTGCTGATGATTCATGCTTCTCATATTTAGATCTAAAAATATTTAATGCAACCAACAGTTGATCTGTCCTTCAAAAGAGATCCTTTTGACCTCCCTTATTTACATGTATTACAGGCAACTCTATCAACTTATAGAGTTACTAGTAATTTATAACAAGAAAGCGGGATAGGCATGAGACAAATTTTTAAAAATGAAATGATGATGCTTTTCTGTGCTAGGAACTACGCTCAGTGCTACTATCACATTATCTAATCTCCTTTCCTCTAAAGCCAGACTTGCTTTAAAAACTGTGTTCCTGGGAAAATCTCAACAAGGAAGCTGAGGCTACCCTGCTCCTCCAGATAGTTAGCTCAGTGTTCTTTGTCACTGAAGGGCAGTGGCCCCTCCCATTGGATTAGAACACCCATTTCATGGGCCATAGATGTAGAAAGATCTTTTATCTGTGTTTGAGGGAAAAATCAGAAATAAAAAGCAGTATCACCGTGTTTTTTTCACTGCCTCAATTTTAACCATCTTTCCTTTTGATCCCTTTACTAATACAGTACAAAGTCATGACTGCCATGGAAAAAGTTCATTTCGAATTAAAAGCAGATCTGTGAGTTTTAAAATCACCTTTACTCTGTGAACTCTTGACTATTCTACACAAATGAGTCAAGGCCCTCAAGCCCAGAGCCTACAAATTAACATGGAATTAAGCATTTGAGAAAAATAAACAATGTGCCTCCTACTTAAACATTGAGCATTTCATTCTACCTCGGAAAATATAACTTAGAAAATATAGGAAGATTTTATCAGAAATACGGTTGGTTTTTTAAAAGCTTTTAAAGAGAAAAATTTCTTATTATACTGGTCTATGCAATGATATGCTCCTAAACACAGGTGATTTAAGAGAACAGAGTTACATATGCCATGTCTTTCCCCCAAACACTTTTGGATGGTCTAACCTGTTGCTGATACTTTCCATTGCATCTTTAAATTCCCTAATTGACTGTTTCAGTTCCTTCAGCTCTGCTATATCCTTTTTATATTCTTCATATCGTTCATCTCTTATTTGATTCTGTTTTTGGATTTCCTTTTGGTTATTTTCCACTTTATTAGCAGTTTCCTTCATTATTTCCATCATTTCTTTCATTGTTTTCATCATGTGTATTCTAAATTCCCTTTATGTCATTCCTAACATTTCTTTACAGGTGGAATCCTCTGCAGTAGCTACCTCATGGTCCCTCGGCGGGGTTGTTCTGGACTGGTTCTTCATGTTGCCTGGAGTTTTCTGCTGATTCTTCCTCATGAGTGATTTCTTTTATCTGTTTCCTTGCCCTAATTTTCCTTTCACTTCCTCTTGCTCTTTAAGTTCTCGTGCCTGTGGAAGTTGCGGGCGGGTTTAGACCTAGTGAACACATGCGACCACTTGCCGATTTTCCACTGTTTTAGTCCTTCTCTTGGGGTCCAGAAGTCTCTCGCTGACTCTCCGTATCCTCGCAGGGGTGAGGATAGGCAGATCCCACCAGCCAGAGATGCCTGGAGTCCTATTTCCCCGGACTCACGGTGCCCAGATGCAAGGAAGCTGTTACTCGGCCGCCATCTTGCTCTCCTCCTCCCAAACACTTTTGGTTTAATCTTGAGTTTATTGACTTCAGATTCTGCCCCCTCTGCCCTTTTGTTTCATTCAACTCATGTTGCTGCTGCTTATACTTGGAAAGATATTGATTGGCTTGTGGTCCCTATAAAAATAATAAAAAAAGTTCTCTGTGCCTATGTAGTCAATTTTTCCCGCTCCGAGATGAGAAAGTTGAAAAATGTGAAAGGAATCTAAACTTGTATGTATTGAATGGAATATATTTTGATATGATATATAAGGATTCAGATTTTCCGGCAGGCGCAAGATCCATTTTTATAACTTTTGTTCTCTGGAAATTCAGAACCTGGTTGGCACTTCCCATCAGCTGGATGCTGGATTGCATTCAGAGACTTGGTAGATGGTAAAATAACCACAGCTGTTGGCTTTGTAGCCTGTTTAACATCCTATTCTACCTCTTGGTAGAGGGGGCTTGTTTCTAAAATTATATGGGTCAACAAGTAATTATTTAGACATAGCAGTGTTTTAGCCAAAATCACTTGATCAATTTTAAACCCCTCAAAAGATATTACCAAGTATAAACCAATATATATGGCACTTAATTAAATTCCACGTAGCTATGGATATAAACTCAGGGTTGGCAAGTACATTTCAAGAGATAGTGGTTTTGTCCACTATATGCCAGGATCATCAAGAAAAAGTCCTGCAAACTATATGTATGTTCACCTAAGGTTTGGCGGTGAGGGAGACCCTGGGGTGACTACCCTTCTAAAATTTGCCACCCCTACAGGACACCTTGCTTTTGGCTAGTTTCTTATGGTGGACATGTTTGGATGTAACCACAAGGTCAAAGGAGAGAGCTCTGGCTTCCTAGAGGGAAAAGTAGCACAATTTTTACCATGGGTGATAATTCTAAGTTGAGAGAAAAACACAGAATAAGCAGACATTAAGCAAACTGTTCCTTTCTAACAAGCTGCTTGCCTTGCTCGGGGCCATATATCTCCCTTAATCAAAAATAATGCTGGGAAATCCACCAGGCTGCAACTGCCCCAGGCACTTACTGCCACCTCCATCTGCTGCTTGTAGCTTTGCACTTTCAGCTGAAGCTTTTCCACCAGAGTCTACATCCTGCTCAGATTCTTCTTGTCTTCCTCTGCCCAAAATCCATAGGAATGTCTGTGAAGATGAAGAAGGATCCAGCAGCCTCCAGTGCGGGTTAGCTGCATGTGAGGAAGTGAAGGTCAGAAAACTTTATTAAGCATCATTTCAAGAATTATGATTTGAAAAATATGTTTAGGTCTACTTGTCCCAAGAAATTAATAAACAGAACTCTAAGGGCGAAGAGAATCATTTCTCCTGATCCACCACAGCACTCCACTGGCCTTTGCTGGATGGAAGGTCAAGCCCTCAGGTTCAGTTTGGTCTGCAGCCTCTCCATGCCAATCAAGCTATGCTTCCCCGAGGTTTTTCAATAGGGATGACGTAGATTATTGGCCACATACAAAACAGAAAACCAATCACATCCTAATCAAAACAACTTTTCTCTTGAATTGTCTAATTGACCTTTGGTTTTGGATAATGGAACTATAGGAAAGGCAAGTTTTCTGGAATTCTGGTGTGGGCATCACCAGAGATGGCTGTGGGGACTTCAGTGTGCCTGTTCTCATAGTTTCCATTATAATCCAGACTTGGGCTGGAGAAGTGAAATCTAAGGGAGATATTGGTTCCTGGCTGTGCTCTGTGGAGCCCTTGGCGTTCTGAGGAGGAAGGAGTGGAGAGGTGAGCAGACAGGTGAGGCTCTGCCTTCTCCATATCCCTTTAACTCAGCGGTTCTCAGCCTGTAGGTCGCAACCCATAGGAATTGTATTAAGGGACCGCGGTGTTAGGAAGGCTGAGAACCACTGCTTTAACTGGAGCATGTGCACATTGGAGCTATGGAACTTCCCAAAGGAAGAATATATCTCCACCTCCTGAGGCCTGAGGACCACATTTAATTAAGAAAATCCTACCCTTGTTGCTTAAACTTTGTTTCTGGCTTCATTTTACCTATTCCATCAAGTATCACCTTCTTTGGCAGCATCCATGGCCCCCCTCTTTACCTTCACTGACCCTCACAAACCCTTCCACTCCAACCAGGCTTGCAGCTTCTTGTCTGCCCACAGCTCCTGGTGTACTCCATCCTCCTTAGATCTAGACAAGCTATTGCTATCACCCGGTATGTCCCCACCCCACTTTAAAATACAATCAGGGCGGTGCCTGTGGCTCAAAGGAGTAGGGCGCCGGCCCCATATGCCGGAGATGGCGGGTTCAAACCAAGCCCTGGCCAAAAACTGCAATAAAATAAAATAAAATAAAAATAAAATACAATCAGACAGTAGATAATTACTAAGTTTAAAGAATTAATACATGGGGGGTGGCGCCTGTGGCTCAAAGGAGTAGGTCGCTGGCTCCTATGGCTGCCAGAGGTGGAGGGTTCAAGCCCAGCCCCGGCCAAAAACTGCAAAAAAACCAACAACAACAACAACAAAAAGAATGAATACATGGGGACACCACCCAGCTAGGAAACTGATACAAGTCTATGTTTTAAGTAGAATCCCTTTTCTGTTCTCATCTGCCTATTCCTCTACCTCGCAGGTTTATGACGTTTGGAGATACACAGCATTATGTGTTTATAGTAAATTATAAAATAAACACAGGTTTCATTGCTAATAGGCAATTTGAAGGGCAAGTTGGCACAATAAAGAAGGCCACACAGAAGAACACTGAACAAAGCTGGGAGGAGTGGTGACATTAATGACGATCCTCCCACTTGGGGAGGCACAGCTGTTGATGATAGGCCTCTGCCTCAGCTGTGAGGCATTAAGTAACTGTGGGGGCCATGATTGTGGACCACCGATTTCCCTTCAAGAAAAGAACTTGCCATTTCTCTATGAGAAGGGCAGTTCCCTGATAACCTCCAATGATAGTGACTTTCAGATCCATGCAGAGGTCCTCAAACTACCGCCCGCGAGCCACATGTGGCAGTGCGATTGTCTTTGTTCCCATTTTGTTTTTTTACTTCAAAATAAGATATGTGCAGTATGCATAGGAATTTGTTCATAGTTTGTTTTTTTTTTTAAACTATAGTCTGGCCCTCCAACGGTCTGAGGGACAGTGAACTGTCCCCCTGTTTAAAAAGTTTGAGGACCCCTGTTAGAGCATTGGCGGTGAGGCTACATACTTCCCAGGCAGCCCTCAGGCAATAACTTGGCACAGTGTGGAGTTACTAGTGTCTGGCCAGGGCTACCCAACACGGGACTCCTTTCTGGGCAATCTCAGAGCTGCACTGCAGTCTGAGGCTCTTCCCATCTAATCCTGCTCCCTCCACCTTGCCTTTCCTGTCTCTGCCTGATCCTACCTGCTATCACCGTCACTGTTCACAGGTGTTGCCTCCAGGAAATCCCCTCTACTAACTCCACCCTGGCATCTGGTTTCTGGAGGACTCACTCAACACAGAAATTTCACCAAATTTTGTTTCCTTCTTTCTAAAAATAAATATGCTCCATTCTTGACTAGATTTGAAAGAACTAAATAATATCTATACCCATATTCCTAAATACAGGAGACAGTTGAAGGTAAAACAGCAGGTGGGATGATAGGACAACACAAGGTGGGAGACTAGAAACCCACAGTGATTGTCCCTCCCAAACAAGCTACCCAAGACACTTTATAATCAAGCTCCCAAGAGATTCTTTTAAAAGGTCCTAAGGGAACCAATAAAAAGAACAAAAAAACACATAAAGGAGCTCTGACACATCTGGCAGCAGATTTCTGAGTGGAAACCATACAGGCCAGGAGAGAGTGATACATTCAAAGTGCTGAAGGAACAAAATTTAACCCTAGATGTTATATCCTGCAAAAATCTCCTTCAAACTTGGAGGAGAAATAAAGACTTTCCCAGACAAACAAAAGCTGAGGTATTTCATCAATACCTACATATAAAATAAAGTGCATAGAAATAACCAAAGAAGTGAAAGATTTTTATAATGAAAGTTATGAAACGTGGATAAAAGAAGCTGAAGAAGACACAAAAAGTGGGATATTTCATGCTCATGATTTGGAAGAATCAATATTGTTAAAATGCTCGTACTACCTGAAGCAATCTACAGACTCAATGCCGTTCTCAGCAAAATACCAGTGACATTATTCACGGAAATAGAAAAAATATTCCTAACATTTTTATGAGACTACAAAAGACCCAGAATAGCCAAAGTCATCCTGAGCACAAAAAACAAAACTAGAGGAATCATATTACCTGACTTCAAATTATCCTACAGTTTAGTAACCAAAACAGCATGGCACTGGCATACGGACAGACACATAGCCCAGTGCAACAGAATAGAGAATCCAGAAATAAATCTACACATTTGTTGTGATTTATCTTTGACAATGTTGGCAAGAACATACAGTAGGGACAGGACAGTCTCTTCAATAAATGGCAATGGTAAAACTGGATATCCATATGCAGAAAAATCAAACTAGTTCCCCGTCTCTCACCATATACAAAAGTCAAATCAAAATGGATTAAAGACTTAAATACCTGAGACTATGAAACTACTAAAAGACAACATTGGAGAAATGCTTCAAGACATTGATCTGGGCACGGACTAACATCCCGAAAGCACAAGCAACCAAAGCAAAATTGGACAAATGGTATTGCATCAAGCTAAAAAGCTTCTCCACGGCAAAGGAAACAATGAAGTGAAGAGACAGTGTACAGAATAAGAGGAAATATTTTCAAACTACTTATCTGAGAAGGGATTAATAACTAGAATATATAAGGAGCTCCAACAACTTGATGGGAAAATATGAAATAATCTGATTTAAAAAGGGGCAAAGGATCTGAACAGACATTTCTCAATCTCAACAGATTTTCTCAAAGAAAACATACAAATGGCCAATAGATATATGAGAAATTGCTCACCCTCAGTCAGAGAAATGCAAATCAAAATCATAATGAGACTTCATCTCACCTCAGTTAAAATGGCTTTTATAAAAAAAAAACAAACAGACAATAACAAATGTTGGTGAGGATGTTGAGAGAGGGAAACCCTCATGTATTGTTGGTGGGAATGTAAATTAGTGCCACCACTATGGATATCGGTATAGAGGTTCCTCAAAAAACTGAAAATAGAACTACAGTATAACCTGACAATCTCGCTGCTGAGTACACTACGTACATCCAAAGGATGGGAATTTATTGTATTGAAAAGACAGCTGCACTCCCATGTTTATTGCAGCACTATTCACAACAGCCAAGACATGGAGTCAACCTCAGTGTCTGTCAATGGATTAATGAATAAAGAAATTGTAGTACACACATCTGATGGAATAGTATGTAGCTACAAAAAAGAATGAAATCCTTCCATTTGCGACAACCTGGATGAACCTCAAGAACATTATTTGAAGTTAAATAAACCAAACACAGAAAGACAAACCTCACATGTTCTCACTCACGTGTGGAGCTAAATATTAAAAACAATTGATCTCATGGAGACAAAGTAGAATAACTGTTATCAGAGGCCAGGAAGGGGAGCTAGGAGGGGGGATAAAGTGAAGATGGTTAATATAATTAAATAGTTATATATATTTTACACTATATAGTTATAGTACAAAAATATAGTTAAATAGAATGAATAATATTTGATAGCCCAACAAAGTGACTATAACCAAAAGGTTAGGGTATACTTTAAAATTACTAAAAGAGTAGAATTGGAATGTTCTTAACACACAGAAATGTTAAATGCCTGAGGTGACGGATACCCCATTTACCCTGATTTGATTAATTCACATTGTATGCCTATATCAAAACATCACATGTACCCTATACAAATATACAACTATTATGTACCCATAATAATTAAATTTTTTTCTTTTAAACGGTGGAGCGGGCAGGTGAAAAGTAGGGAACAGAGGAACTCTCTTGACCTTCTGTAACAATTACAAGTTCCTAATCTTAAGTCTCGCCTTATAGAACATTGTTCTAGGCACTGGGAGAAAGAAAATAGGGTGAGTTTCCAAATGTTGGAAGAACATAAAGAGGATCAACGCTTAGTGGGAACCAGCCATAGAACTGTTATGAGGTGAGATCACACTTAATTCTTTTCCCAGAGGATTTTTCCTAGGAAAAGCAAACCATATTTACGTCTTTTTCAAAATGATGTTTTCATTTAGCACCTAACACCAAATATCCTGCCTCATAGTTCCGATGGTTATTTTGGTGACTGAACTGACTCAGCACCAACCTTGAACATTTCAAAACCAAGAATTTATATCAAGAAATGTTGGGTAGCCTCTAATATCTCTAAGTTGCACGATATGGCCTAATACTTTGTATAAAGTAGGTCTTCAATAGGTAGTATCTGATGTGATGGCAGAAAATCATTTCCTAACTGAGCAGCACTACTGTTGCCTACTCTCAGCCCTGTGCAGCTACTTGGAAGAAAATAAACAATGCACCTCTATACTAGTACACGAGAAACACGAAGGTCATTGCAATGAAGAAACAAAGGTAACAAAGACACAGTAGAAAAAGAATCTATTCCTTGGGACAATGAAAACCAAAAAAGTATAACTTTGGTGTTTCATTCCATAGTGAAGCTGTTCACAGAAAACAATAAGAATAATCAATGGAAAATAAGAAAAACTCACGCATCTTAGCAAGCAGCATTTCAGTCCCTGGACACAGGTGGCTTCCCCGCCCTTCTCAGAAGAATAGAAGAGCCCTCTTTCATGTCCCAGGTTTTTTACTTACTTAGCCCCATGTACCATGGGGTCCCTCCTGGGTGGCTTCCATACACCTAGCATGAAGTGTCAGACTAACTCATCTTAGGAAAAGAACCACTTCCTCAGTAATAACAGAGCTGTGTAACTAGCTCATTGCATCTTAATTAGCCCAAGATGATGCTTCTGAAGTGTTCCGCTTCTTATCAGCAGTCTCCTTCCTGCTGCAAGGAAGAATTTGACATCTCTAACAACTCAGCCTCAAGAACCAGGATTGGGACTGGCAGATCTTGCATTAGTACTGTTAAAGGAGCTGTAAAAACTGGTGCCTACAATGAGTTTGCCTTTTCATTGGAATATGCGATGTGTGCAGCATGGAGGGACTTTTGGCACCTGTGTTCAATAACTGAAATATGTGCTGTGTGTGGTGGGGGGACACTATTCCCCGGAGGGGAGCACAAGACCCTTGTCCTTGTGCCCAGGGAATCTAGTCTACTGAATTAGAAAGAAAAAGGGAGAAAGAGGAGGAAGTGATGTTACTTTAGAAATGCATTAGTTACCTATATGAAGTCTACCCACCTCTTTTTAATTATCTGGTTGGAAACACCAATGTTAGTCAACAGGTTAGATTCAGCAAGTCACAGAGAGCCGCGCCACCCCCCAACTCCCCCAGTATATACACCTGGCACCAGCAACAGAATGCTCAGTGGCCCTGAGGGTTTGTGTAACCAGAAAACAGGGATGGCAACGTTTAGTCAGTGTCCCAAGTACCTGTCTACTCTAACTACGCCCGCCTCTGCCCGTCACTGCATCTCCATGTTGTTCTTGCTCAGCTTCTCACAGGAAGGCATCTTTACGAAAGTGCCGCAAATACTATGTGTGAAAAAATCCAGATGGTATAAATAGCTTTTCACTTCTAATTGCAACTTGCCACTCACATTTTGTTTCCTGAGAGCTCTGAAAAAAGACAGACCCAACCACTAATAGCACAGGAGCCCTGGGAGGGTGAGTCAGAGTCTACTGCTTGGGGAGAACAAGGATGGAGAGGGAACCGCAGGAGCCCCGGAAGGCCAGTTCAGAGTTGATGGAGCAGGTTTCTGCCGCAGGGAGCCCAGCCAGACACATGACCCTACCTGGTAGGTCAGCTCTCTGATACATCCGTCTAGTCTGCAGGCTGCCCAGTGGGCTGCCCTGTGGGCTGCCCCGTGGGCCTCTGCATGCCTCTGTATTATGACGAATTTCATCCTCCAGCTCAACCTTCCAGTTCATGAGCCTGCAACCAAACCATGACCTCAGACCACACGCTGGTCGGAAGGCTGCCATTATGTTTGCCAGTTGGCACGATCATTTGAAATAGAGCGAAATAGCCAAGAGAGGATGTGCTCACTCTCTATTTGGTAGTGATTAAACAGGGCACCTCTTTGGAAAAACTTCCTAGCTAAAAGTACATTGGTTAAACTATGTATGGTCATAAAAAAGACTGTTTAGACTCTGAAAGACCTGAAAGGCTAACTCATGCAGAGGTGATAGATAAGCTGCTCTTCCTAGATTACAAAATCACACCCATGCGTGTGTATGGATGAGCACTGGGAAGGAGAGAGAGTAAGTTATACAGAGCACACTTTGAAAATGCAGCCCATATACTCCTATAATACTACCTAAATCTTAAGCTTCTTTCTTCATGCTCAGATCTAACTCTCTAAAGGAATCAGATCCTGTATCTGTCATACGTGTGTCACATGCAGCCCTATGGCCCTGCTTTATGGGAAAGCTGTGGTACAGATGTGTTGCCTGCAGCCTTGCAGAGTTACACAACAAGGCTGACGTAACTTTCTTTCAACAAAGATGCCTGCTACTCACTGTGGCCCAGTGCTAGGGATACCATGGTGAACAAAACAGACAAAAATCTCTTCCCCATGTAAGCACAAGTCCCAGGGGAAGCAGACAAAACAAAGTGAACTACAGAGTATGTTTGATGGTGCCAATGCTGTGGAGAGAAGTAAGGCAGGGGAGGGTACAGGTGACTGGGGGAGAGTGCCTGCCATTCCTTCTACCAGGGGGCTCTCACCCAGATATCCCTGCCTTCTTGACTCAGTGCCAACTGCTCTGGGAGGCTCACTGACCTCCTTTTAAAATTGCACCAGTTTGATACAAATTTTACAATTTTGCAATTTTACAAATATAATTTTTACCCCAAATTGTACATAAAATCAGCAGATTGTACCCTATAGATGCATTAATGTACATAGTTATGATTTAATAAAAAAAAAAAAAGAAATACAATTGCAAAGCCTGGTGCCCTGAGGCATGAGGGGCAGGTTTCTTCACCCACCTCCTGCTGCCCTCTCTTCCCCGGCCACTGCAGCCATTCTCCCCTCCTGTTCTTCCTCAGGCACAACAGAGAGGGAGGGACACAGGTGTGTGATTTCCTTTAGATGAAGCCCATTCAAACAAAATCCTCTGGACACCTATCACATAGGGACTTGACACCCGATTCTGTCTGTTGGATTCACATGAATGAACAGAGCTCCCCCACCCCAAACCCCGTACTTTTTAAAGGACTCATGAAGGTTTTCTGGCTTTTTTTTTTTTTTTAACAAAAGCAACTAAAGGACCTTGGGTGGGGGGGAATATTGCTTTACTAAAGCAAATCCTAGACATCATCTAATTTTACCTGTAATAGTATTCATATAATTCCAACAGGTAACAATGGTATCATGACATTAACTGTAATTCCTGAGTATCATTTGATATTCAGATGCTCATTGCTAGTGAGTTACCACTGGTTCTAGGAATAACTGTAGACAAATAGCAATTGGAAAAAAAAAATCCTGTCATCTTATATTTGAGTTGGAAAAAGCAGTATTATTCATGTAGATTTTTCAGGGAAAAATGTACACGTTTTTTGATTTTATGTCTACATGTTTTTTCCCCTTATACTAGAAATCTTGTTTCTTAGATATATTGTTGGATAAATAATTCTATTAGTCTTATTGCTAACAGCAATGAAATATTATTTTAAACCTATAAAGGCAGTTTGCTTCTTTTGCTGTTTTGTTTTTGTCTTAATGATACGTTCCGTGAGGGCTGCAAAGACAAAACGTTATGTTTAAAGCCACTGAGAATAATTTGTCTTCATGTATGTTTCATGCTCCCAACTTGAAATATTATTAGCTTCATTTGCTTCCATTGATGTTAAAGTGTTAGAGACTGCTGAGTTTTCTTTGACTTACTCCTAAATTATGAAGCATGTAAATGATTTATATGACTTCACAGTCAAAACAGCTAAGCGAGGCGCATTCAGAAGATCTAACTCTCATCTGTGTTCTACTCCTCTGGAGCGCTGTTTTTGTTGTTGTTTTTTATTTATCCTGTCACCATTTCATTTTGAAAATTTAAGCAAATATGTACATATCTTCATATTTCCCTCTTTCTTGGACAAATGAGTACAGACTCCCCACACTGACTTCACTTCTGTCGTCAATATACTTCTAGCGGTGGTCTCCAGGAAATAATCTCTTTTTTTTTCTTTTTTTTTTTGGTTGCAGTTTAACCAGGGCTGGGTTCGAACCTGCCACCCTCGGTATATGGGGCCAGTGCCCTACTCACTGCGTCACAGGCACCGTCCCAGAAATATTCTGAAGTTCTTCCTTATTCCTTTTGAATCAGCATAACTGTATGGGTGTACCAGAAATGTACATTGGTATTCCGTTGTATGAATGGACCATAAACGTGCAAACGTGAGCTCTTATTTTTCAGGGACCCTTTGAACCATCAAATTTCAGTTGAATATTCTCTCCATTCTTGTGGATTTCATCAAATGCCCTAGCACATAGTCTTGAAATGTATTCAATAATTTAAAAAACCTTGTTTTCAGGATAGGTTGCTACATGTTCTTAAGCTCCCTGAAGACAGGTGCTACATCATGTCTGTCAGTCCTTACTATATCTTCCCACATTCCCTCTTGATCATTGATTTAGTTGTTTTCACTCTCTTTTCTCTGTCAAAAAATGAGCATTCTCTCAGAAGAAATAACAGGAGTAAAGGCACAGAAGCAAGACTGCAAGGGTATGTTTGGAAACAGCAGGTAAACCCTGGTGTGGAAAGCCAAGAGCTGGTGCCATGAATGGATGGAGATTCATTTCCACTTAGCAGGAAGAGGGAAGGTGGATTTCACACAGTCCAGAGAAAGACCCCTTTGGCAATCCAAAGCCAATCAAGAGAGAATGCATATATTGAGACATGATGCTCTTAAAGATCTCAAAGTATTAAAAAATGATGAAGGAGTTGGGAGACATCTGGTGTGACATTGCAAGACAATGAGATCTTGAACTCATTGAGAGGGAGGTTGTTGAGCCCTCATGATTACCCAGGGAAACTCCTATCCTGGTTCCTAATTCCGGGTTTGCTTTCTACTCCTCATCAAGGTGGTCTGCTCAGCCTCATCCAGCCTTTTTACAAAGTCTTCAATTGTCTGCTCCATGTTCTTTTTCATCCTCTCCCAGTGGGCATTGGTGTCTTGCTGCATCTTAAGTTCTTCCGACAAGTTTGCTACCTAGAAAAACAGGAAAGGGATTGATATTCACAATCTTCAGTTCCTGGTCTGACTGGATGCCAAGCCTTGACTATATATTTATAGTGTACAAATTTCTTTGCACTATAATCTATCTCCCTAGCCTCTACCATTCTTAAGATTATTGACACAAGGCAATAGAGATGGTACCAGCTATGGGAAAGATTAGAGTGAGGAGTGGTGGAGACAGACCCAGGGTGAAGCACCAGGTGACTATTATTACACAACACCTGTGCTGAAAACAATATAACCAATTATTGAAGCAATGGCTTTTAATTGAACAAAGCTCCAGGACATGATTTATTATGGAATAAAGTAACTGGTATCACATAACACACCAGGAAAGGTAGGGAGGAGTGCCTATGAAAATCATTTTCACATCTCACTCCTATAATTCTGTAATTTCACTATGCAAACAAGTTTAGGCTCTAGGAATTTGGCAGTAACAGATGCTCTCACTGCCAATACTCTGGCACAAGGAAGGTTAATTGTGAAGTCTGCTCTTGGCTTTCGCTATGTGTACAGGGGCTTGGTTTCTCAATGCAGTCATTAAGAACTGTTTCGTGAATCTCTAGGTGCATTTAATGTCAGAACATGGCCTTACCAGCCAAAGCTTCCAAAGCTTTTTTGTCTATCAAGTAACCAGCCATCTGCAGAATTTAAGTGTGAGACTTCTATACAGATGGCGAGGGCAAAGAATGAATTATATTCTTCTACATGGGATTGAGAATCTCAGCTAAACTATTAGAGAATTGGAAAGTGGAGGGAAGAGGTGGTGAGCTCACTTTTCAACACTGTCAAGACAATCTTAATCAAGGCAGGATTAAGCAGACAGCATCTTCATAATGCCTGACTGCACAAATCTACCAAGCAAGAGTAGCAGCTCTTTTTATTCCTTTCTTCCTGTGTGGATTTTCATAAATGTTACACATACTGTTTTTAACCTTGGCCAAATATCTTCAAGATTTCATACACCTTATTTCCATCAGACAGCAGAAGCATCTGTCTCAATATAAAATGGCCAAGTGATGGGCACACTTCTCCATTCTTAAAGGGAGCTGCTGGCGTGGGTGGGATTTGGTACAAAGGTATTGTTAAGTTACCCAAGTGCTAAATCACTTGAACAAACAGACACAAGCTTCTCACCTCTCTTGAATTAAAAATGACTGATGTAAAATCTAATCGAATGTCCTGTTTCTATACCCTTTTTAGCAGGGTGATCAGCTTCCCTTCACATAGCAGAGTCAGGGCAGCTGCAGTGGTTGTACATTTGATGGGCTGCGCAAAGGATCTTCATGGGCAAAGGGTGAGTGGACACTGAATCAAGATGACATTCTGCTCAGCCAGCCCCAGGACTTGCAAAGCTGGGCCCTCCACACACAAACCTCCCTCTCCACTAATACCTTTTTCTCTGTGGTACCTTCTGCTTACTATGCCCTTTGAGGGAAGTATTGTACCTGCTCACAGGGGACACCCAGAGGGTGGCTTTTTTCCAGTTCCCACAAAGGCACATCAAGGCTGACAGCCAGGACTGAGCTTAGTGTCATTAAGGAAAACCACCGCCATCAAGAACTTTAAATTTGCCAATAAGAAGGTACGAAACCAGCCCTGAAACCCTTCTTCACCAGTCTTATGTTGCTACTCAAGCAGTCGTATGGGTTGTAAAAATAAGTGAATTAAGCTTTCTTTCCTGATCATGGCCGTAAAACCATCACAGAGTCTAAGAAAATAGCTATTTGTAAAGAAACACAGAAAGAATTGTTTCTAGACCCTAGATATATTGATTCCCAAATGGAAAGTGGCTTAACTTAAACAAAAGAAGACTCCTGCTTTCATTAGGCTCTGCTTCTAAGCAATGCAACTGCTCCTTTTCATTGCCAGAGTAGGTTAGAAGGGAGGAAATAATTGGCCTAATTTTTCAAAATGAGAACAAGGAGGCAGAGGTGTCAGCTGACCTCCTCTTAGCTGGCTGGGCAATCAGTGGAAAACTTTTTGGCTGTAGATTTGCCCCCCACCCTTGGCTACTGCTCCAGTGAACTCTGGAAGACAGGACTGAATAGGCAGTCAAGGGACCTCCCTCAGCGGCTGACTTCTAGGCCCTCTCTTCTGCACTGTGACATCCCCAAACTGCTGCGTCATCTGCATTCTGCATCCAGGCAACACCAGCCTCCAGCTGCTTCTTCTAGCTGAGAAGACTTGTGGTCTGAGGAAAAGCCATTTTCAACTGTTAGGCAAGTAAGAACGGGCAAGGCAAGTGCAAGCTGGTCTCTTTGGGACATGCAATCACAGTCAGCTCTGGCCAGAAGCCAATTTAGTTATAGTTAGCCATACTCACTTAAAATACTTCCAAACTCAAGAGGTTTTTGCCAATAAAAACATACTTGAATGGAAGGGACTTTACCCACTAGACATTCGGTACAAAAGAGATGGCAGCCTGAATAACAACAAGGAAAAGGGATCCCAGCTCACGTACAAGTCCCAAACATGGGTTTGGTTTTCAACTTGTTGAGGAAGATGTGTTTCTGCCTTTTGCTCTTTGATGTAGTAGGAACAAGTATTCCAGAGCGTGAGTCAGGGTCAACTGCACACAACTAGGGAGCAGGAGCTTAGGAACTAAAAATCACAGTTTCCAGTATACAGCTCTAGGGAGAACAAAAAATAATTCTCTTTGTCTACCTCCCTCCCTATCTTTCTCTGCAGTGAGGAGGTGGGGAAAGTAGTTCAGAATAAGCCTCTTCCCTCAGTCCTCAGGAGCCCTATTACAATGGAGGGTTCTTTGTGTTCTGGGCTGGGGCTGCCCTAATTCTTTCCTTCCTGAGTGTGACACTAGAAGCCAAAGCTCCTTTTGCTGCTATTTGGTCTGTGTTTGAAGCACAGCTTCTCAGAGGGTGAAACCTTAGCATACAGAGCATATATAAAAGGCACAGGCTTTCTATTTTTCATTTCTTCTTTCACTTTATCCTTTTCACATTCACTTCCTCTAGCTAGTGGTTCTCCCAGTAGCAGGATGAAACACTGGAAATAGATATTCCAGCCTCACATTCTTCCATGGCACACAGCATCTTCATCAAGACCACCATCCTCTGTCCCTGGGGGTAACCAGACCCTGTGTCATCCAGCTTTTTGTTGCATGGCAGGTGGGGGTAAAAATAGTGTGTTTTCCTGGAATGTCTTTTGGATGTTCACTGTACATAACTTCATAGAAACTCCTTCATTGTAAAGAATTGGTACAGGTACAAATGCTGATTTGTTTGTACATAGAATCATTTAAAATTTGCTAGGGAGACAATGGTTAAAACTTTTGCAGGGTAAAAGACTCTCAAATTGGTTCTATTTTAGGGAGTAAGGAGGTTAGAGGGGGTATTTTGCAGGAGGGTAATCTAGATTGTCATAGCTCAAGTCTGAAAAAGGGCACATGTAATCAACCAAGGATAAGTTTGCCCTCACCTAGGAGGTAGCTAAGAAGGCCCCATAAAAGGCTCATTATGTTTTGAGTGCTAGTGCTTTAGTAATTGCAAGGTGCTCCTGCATGGTTTAGGCTGCAGAGCAGTCCCTGTGAGCAGCATAACTCCACCTAGACCAGTGCTGATCAAACAGAAGTCCTGGGCCAGCAGCAGGGCCTGAGAGCTTGTTCACTTCCCACTGTAGAGCTTCTGATTCAGCTGCATGTTATGCTAATGATTGTAACATCTATACCTAAAGTTTCAGAAACTCTGCCCTGGAGGGCAGGTCTCTACTGCCTAATTTTCTTTTTAATTGCCCAAATCTTTCCTCTCCATGCCTGCTTTTTTTCTGGTTGATGTCCTTATCTCTCTCTAGGATAGTGGTCCTCATATTGGGATTAACTGGTACACATTCAGTAACAATATGTGGGACAAATGATTTGTGACCAATAGCTATTGAGTGCTGCAGATTATTCAATATTCCATTTTATAAGAATTCAACTCATTGCTTTCTTGGGAAAGAAAATGTTGAAGGGAGTTAGCCTGCTGGGAATTATGCATAACCTACAGGTTATTTTTCGATGCCACATGGTACCCGAATGGTACCTGAATATAAAAGTCAAACTGTAAGCACAAATGCATTGCAATGCATTTTGGCAGGTACATTTCTGGTTTATGGTTCCTTTTATCCAGTATCTTTCAGTGGAGACACAACTGACATTATGAGAAGGGCAATTCTTCTGGATTACCCTGCACCTTGAAGGAGTTTTGGTACTTCTAGGTCTGCCCACTAAGGCCAGTGGCACTTCTTAGTCATCGTAGCAACCAAGATGACCCCACAGATGTTTCTAATAACCCAGAGCATGGCAGTTCTGCTGCTAGTTGCTTTAATTCATCCTTCATAACAATCACGAGAATAAACTTCCTAAAAGATAAATCTGTTCACTTCTCTCTCAGATATTCGAAATTCTTGAGCAGATCTCCATTAGCTACGAGATGAAGCACAAACTCCATCAGTCTTAGACTCAAGATCCCTGGTGACCTGGACCTACCCATATCTTAACATAATTTCTGCTCATCTATCCCACTCACCCTACTCTTCAATATGTGAATTTCCCTTAAATCCAAAATTTCCTCTTCCTCCATGCTTCTGCCCTTGATTTTGCTCTCTGCCTGGCCAACTTCCTACATGTCCTTCATGACTAAAATGAAGTACATTGTGATCCCCCTAAGACTAGGATGGTCGGGGAAGGCTTTCCCCAAGGGTGAACATGTTCTGTCACCACACTCCTACAATACACTGCAATTGTTTACTTAGGTCTTCACTTGTTTAGGACAATGGAGGTATTTTGTACCTATACCATTCCTGCCCTGTTTACAGGGGAAGCCCTACAAATGATTATTGCATGCCCCGTTTACTATAGACATTTTTTCCCAGTTACTATGGCTTCTCTAAATTCTGTGAGAATGATGAGGGATCTAAAAATTCTCACTTCATGTCACTTATGTAACCTTGGATGAGAAACCAGAGTCCTGACGGCTTGTCGCATTCATTAGCAGCCACTCAGAATTGTTAGTTATCTCTCAGCTCCAAGGCAGGAATTTGTTTTTTTTTTTAATCCCAGGATGCTAAGAGAACATGTGGCTTAGTGAGAGCACGAAAACCAGACAAGTGGTCCTGGAATACAAGGGAGTGTTCACCGTCTTGCTCAGCATCCTGGCTGTCAGGGTCCTGACAGCACATTCTTCTGGCAGAAGGCTCAGTTTTATGGGTAGGACTTGTCTCCCAGAATAAGATATGTTGAAGTCTTAACTCCCAATTCCTTAGCATATGACCTTATTTGGACATAAAGTCTTATTCTGTTTAAAAAGCAACTAGAAAAACTCATTTCAATTCAAGTTGAGGAAAGGGATAATGGAAGAAGGGGAGAGAACAGGAGGGTTTGGGGTGCTCCCACTGAATGGGCACAACGTAGGGTGTATGGCACGTCACCTTTTAGGTGCAGGACATAGCTACAAGAGGAACTCCACCTAACCAATTCAAATATTGTGATTTGGTTGTTTGTACCTTCACATTAACCTGAAATAAAAAATTAAATTAAAATTTTTAAAAAGCCATTAGAAAAAGAAAAGGTAATATCAAGTTAAAATCAGGTCATTAGGGTGGGCCCTAATCCAGTATGATGGGTATCCTTATAAAAAGTAGGAATTTGGACAGAGACAGACCCTCACAGGACACACAGGGAGGATGCCACGTAAAGGCAGAGGATAGGAGTGACACATCCACAGGCTGAGAAATGCCAGGGAGTGCCAGCAAACCACCTATGAAGAGCCAAGGAAGGCTTCCCTTCCAGGTTCTGGACACAGCTTGGCCATGTTGGCACCTTGGTTTCAGGCTTATAGCCTCCAGAACTGTGAGGAAATAAGCTGTTGTTCAAGCCACCCAGGCTGTGGTACTTTGTTATGGCAACCTGAGGGAACAGACACACTTGGGAATAAATGAAGAGTATGACTGTCATTCTGCCACACAGCCTGTCCCCAGGCTTCATTGGCCACACTCAAGACTCACATAGGCAACTGTGCACGTTCTAGGACCACCTTAGTGCGGGAACTATGCCTTCAACCCAGCTAATGGGAAGAGTTCATGGGACCTACCTGGGTATGGAAAAGATGATTCTTTCTGTGGCTTCCAGAAGCTCCTCTTCTGCCAGCCTGCACCCACACTCCATCTGCTCTTTCAAGGGCCTCAGATCCTCTAGCACAGACTGAAGAAGAGAGTTATGCCGCTCGGCTTTGGCTACTTGCTCTTTCAGATCACCATTTAGGTGTGTGCTGTCATCCAGTTGCATTTGAAGGTCCTAGAAGAGAAAATGTGGGGTGGGAGCACAGATCCAAGAGATGTGCACCCATGAAGATATGCTCTGATCAAAGTTCCACCTATTTGAATGTGAGCATGATCCCACTCCGTAATGGGATTAGATTTATTGCCCTTGCCTTTATGGCTCAACACCATCTGTTGCGTAGTTTGCTTCCATAAGCAGAAACATTTTCACCCTTCCCTACTCCATATTACAGTTTGAAAATACCTTGATTTAAATCTGAAGCTGGTCCATGGATTTAGTTGCCTCTGACACCTTCCGGTTGGTGTAGCTGACTTGGAGTTCCATCTCATTGAGGTCCCCCTCCATCTTCTTCTGCAGCTGGGTAGCCCCAATTCTGCTCCTGGTTTCAGAATCCAGACTAGACTGCAGGGAGTAAGCATACTGTGTTGTCTCCTAATTTTAGAATAGCATTCAAAGGGAAAAAATTACATGCCCAAATTAAGAAAATGTACCTGCTATATTCAAAACAGTTTAGAAAACAGAAAAAATTGAAATCCAGGAAAATTTTTAAATCATTAACAAAATGACTCTAAAAGGATTTTATCTTAAAAACATAAAACATGAAAAGTTAGCAAGTATATGTCCATCATAACATACTAAGTTTTCTAGACCAAGTTCCCCAAAGAATGAAGGTTAACCCCAGAATCTTTTTGATGTTTCTGTGGAGCAACCTTAGTCTTATCTGCAACCTTATAAAAGACAGTTTAGGGAAAACCCCTGGGCTTCCTAGCGGCTAAGGCTGCTCTTCCAGACAGCCAATCTACTTATAATGGTGAAATCTCTCTGAACAAAGTTGGAAAGAGGCACCCTGGTTGGAACAATTCCTGAGATCCAGTAACACTACTGGCCTGGAGACATACCTCTACTAGAAAGAATAGAATGGTTGTCTTTCTCTAGGAGCTTAAGAGTATACTCAAGATTGGCTGAGAAAACCAATTGTGTAATATTGAATTATTTCAAATACTCCTCCATAAGAAGAAAACCCCTGAGCTGAAAAGGTATTTGCAAAGTGCCAGAGCTAGGACAATAGCTGTGTATTTAGGAAAGCAATGAAAAAATTGGGAGACGATTTTTGTTTCCCAACTTTTTGCAGTTGGTCAGGGATCATGTGACTGAATTCTGGTCAATGGTCTGTGGGCCACAATGAAGTGTACTATTCAAAGCCTGGCACATACAAATTTTCACTTGTGTGATCTGACACTCTCTTCCCCATCTCTAGAAAACTTGGTTGCCACATAATGGAAGGTCATGAAATCTCAACATGGAAGGGGCCTGGCTTTCCAATGACTTCATAAAATAATGAACCTTTCTTTATCCTGCCTCTCATTGGACTCAGAGACAGGCAAAAATGAACTTACTGTTTTAAGCCCCTAAGATTTGGGGATTGTTAGGACAGTTTAACTTCATAACTCGCACACGGCCATCACGCTCACTCTATGAAGCAGAGCCCTAGTGCCGAGTAGATGAGAGAGCAGAAGAGGGAAGAGCCTTTCTATTCTTCCTCATAGAGCCTTTCTGCATAAACATCAAGAGTACATTCATCTTGGGCCAGAGTTAGATTCCACACTGAACTTGAACTGCAGAGCCTGCATCTTGAGCTCTGACATCCACAGCTCACATGGAGGAGTGGGGTCAGAGCTTGCAAGTAGGTGACAGGTAGAGGTGCCATTTTTCATGACCACCCTTCTCCCCCTTGGTGGGGAAGGTCTCAGAAGCAGTTATTGAAATGTATGGGAAATAACTCTTTCTGGCTCCAGAGCCCAGGGTTTGTGCTCGGCTAACCTCATGTCCCTGCCCTCACAAGCTGAGGTCGGTATCTCATGCCTATAGGCCCTGGGCTTTTGTTCTGCTCCTAGATCAGAATCCTATAGAGATGCCAGTATGTAAAGTTAAAAGGGATTTCTAGGGACTGAATTACACTCCCCCCCACAAAAACAAAATTCATATGTTGAAATTTTCACCCCCAGGACTTCAAAATGGGACTGTATTGGGACTTAAAGCCTTTGAAGAGGTAATAAGAATTAAATGAGGCTGCCAGGGTGGGGCTCTAATCCTACAGGACTAGTGTCCTTGTCAAAGAGGAAGAAGAGGTACAGCGGTGCATGTGCACAGAGGAAAGAACACACAAGAACACAGTGGCCATCTGCAAAGGGAGGAGAGAGGACTCAGGAGAACCAGACCTGTCAACACCTTTACTTGGACCTCCTACTCTCCAAAACGGCGAGAAAATACATTCTTGTTGTTTCAGCTGCCATCTGTGTATTTCGTTGTGACAGCCCTAGCAAACTAATACAGGTGTGCTCACACCCCACGTCACTAAAAGCTGTAGACACTCGTGTCTTGCATTGAGAAAACTCTCATTTTTCCCACAGCTGACTCCTACACAGGCACACTAAAGCATCCCGAGCCTGGTGTCAAAATCCTCTGTACAGAAATATTTCCTGCTGAAGCAGACAAACCGAATGTTCCCAACTGCACCTTTCCCACAGTTGCTTATGAAATCTTCAGAAGGGCCTGCAGATAAGTAAGAAGTGTGATGGCTTAAGCGGCCTGGGTGTAATATGGGCCTGGAGAGTGGCTGCTGCACAACCAAGACATTTCAAGCAGAGTCAGGAAATCTTTAAAATGAAAACTCCCTCAAGTACACTTTTCAAGAAAAATGAACCACTCAGGACCTTAGGCAATATGGTAAGATGTTCCTTCTTTTTCCTGAAATGTGAAATATAAGTTTAAAAAAAATAACCCAAATGCAAAAAAAAAAAAATCAGAATAAAAACTTAAAACTTTGAAAAGCTAATGACTTTAAATTGATAGTACAATAGGTTATTTTTTTCTCTTACAAAATTGCTCATCTATGTCAGAAAAAGGAGATTTTCCTTAATATTTTCCTTAATCCAAGTACATGATTCATCTTTAAAATGACTCACAAGTTATTTTGCTACCATATCTAAGTTTGAGACACTCATCCTAAAATAGTTTACTTAGAAATGGGAAACGATTTGAACACTTTCTTTTATTGTCTAGACAATAAAAAGGAAGTCAGATAGTGCACGTGAATTAAGACCACAAGGGAAAGCCTGACTTGACTGAGTTCAGAGGGGTGGACGTCATGGAAGGAAAAGACAGTGAAATGTTACTAGATGACTGAGGCTCTAGGCAGGTAGGCAAACTGTGGGCTGTGAGCAAAATCCCACCATGCCCATTTGCTTTACTGTCTATGGCTGCTTTCAGGCTATAAATGCAGAGCTAAGCAAGAAATATTTCCTTTGGGCGGCGCCTGTGGCTCAGTGAGTAGGGCGCCGGCCCCATATGCCGAGGGTGGCGGGTTCGGACCCAGCCCCGGCCAAACTGCAACAGAAAAATAGCCGGGCGTTGTGGTGGGCGCCTGTAGTCCCAGCTGCTCTGGAGGCTGAGGCAAGAGAATCGTGTAAGCCCAAGAGTTAGCGGTTGCTATGAGCCGTGTGACGCCACGGCACTCTACCCGAGGGCGGTACAGTGAGACTCTTGTCTCTACAAAAAAAAAAAAAAGAAATATTTCCTTTCTGACCCTTTACAGAAAAGATGTGTCTAACACTTCTATACGTGGTCAAGCCAAAACAAAACGAATACAAGAGAGCAAGGAATTTCAGTGCCTCATTCCTATAAGCACCTGCCCGGATGCATCTAGGGAGAACAGAATACTGGCTGGGCACCTGTGGCTCTGGACCAATGATATGACTCTCATGCATCTCAGCATTTCCTCCAATACCTGGGAGAGAAACCTACTTGGTGGTTTCTGAAGCCTTGGACTGCACCTGACCAACCCAGTGGGGGTCCTGATAGTAGGGTTTGACACCGCAATTATCCCTACCAGTTGGCCTTCAAGCTGGTGTCCCTTCCTATGTCTAGGATGGGAAGATAAAAGCCTCTCCTTCCATGAGGGACAGCACTGTCACCTTCCTACCTCTAGCTATGTCAATATTTATAGAAATCAAAAATAACTTATCATCCATAAATGAATATTAGAATATGAGGCACAGTGTCTGGTGAAGATTAAGCACTCAACTATTTGTTGAACAAGTGAAATATATCACACACATATCACCTGCTCATACTTCCAGCAACAATAGGCCAGCAGGCTGGATCACTCAGGATTAGTCCTCACCAGGATGGGAGCATGAACTTAAAACAGAGAAGGAGTTATCAAGTTTGCTGCACTATCAAGATTTTGCCTGGGTGGGGTCTCTCTTCTTCTGCTTTCCTAATCCCTTTGACTGGCGGAGTCCTGCCATCCTGGGTTCCTTCAGTTTCTGTGTAGCCACGTAAGGCTTATGTGAGCACAAGGCCTCAAACCTGATCTTACCCTCAGGCAGGATTCTCCTTGCATTCTATAAGTTACCTGGCTTCTGCTTGGTTGCCTGGACTCTTACTCTCTGCTCGTATTTTCCCCTAGCCTTCCATTCCGTGTCCTTAAGATCTCCTTGATTAGACCTGAAGTCAAATTAAGCCATCAGATTCAACCTAGGCACTTTGATACAATCTGCATTCGGAGCAGAAAGGTCTGGGATAGCGTTTGTGATATTTTGCAGGATACGCTCATCTTTCCTCCCTGGATGTACCTATTATGGTTATTCTGCATCATTAAGACTTATGCCTGGCTCGCCCCCTCTGCCTCCAGCCCGCCCCTTCTTTTCTCAGCCCCTTCACAGCTCCTGCCTACTCTTCAGTTCTTTCCTCTCCCAGCCCTGGCTGTTCTGATCTCCAACTTCCTTTGCACTAAAATTATTATAATTGGTGAACTTCTCTACAACATTCAGATGTACCTGACGAGACCCAGACTCTCTGAGGAGTCATTTTTTTTTTACTCAGCTGGGTTTATTTATAGACACAGATTTGACATTACTTGAAATCAGTTTTTTTTTTTTTGACTGCACAAGGAGACGTTCAATTTTGTTCATTGTGGAAGGAAGTAGGGCAAATATCAAGGCACGATGTTTTTGCCCTTCATCAAAAAAATTCTTTTAGACACTGACTCAGAGCCTCTTAAGTAGGGCAGAATTCCTCACCACGGTCAGTCCTACAGAGGAAAAGGCCAGTGGGTGAGAGCAGAGATTCCTCAAAGCACACACAGAGCCAAATTTGGCTTGACATCCTCATTAAAAAATTGACCCTCTTGCAAGTTTTATCTGAAAACAGCTCTAGGAAAAAGAGGTCAGTTCAATTGCACGTGTTAACAGGTTTGTTTAATTGCTCAAGAAATACATTGAAAATAAGTTGTCAATTGAACCTCAGACACAAATGATTTTCCTTGCTGACATACAACATTGGCTTAAAGGAACAGATCCGATAGCTAATATCATTATTGTTCATTCCATGTGTTTATAATCGCGCCTTTGATCTACAGCGTGTGAAGTGCTTTGCCAACATCGGCTAACTGATCTTCCTCACCACCTTCCGTGACATGTAGGGGCTGCTTTTATCCTTTTGCTTCACTGGAAAGCTAAGAAGTAGAATGTCGAAAGTCATCAGCTTGTTACGAAAAAACTAAAAAAAAAAAAAATCCCGCAACCCGTGAGCCTTGTCTAATTCAGTTTCCTGATTAAGACTCAGCTGCTTCAACGGGGAGTCTGTGAGCAGCTTAGCTCCTGGCTTCTGCCCCTCTTCAAACAAATGGCTATAGGTACAGGCAGGGGGTATGTGAACACTTCACTCTGATCTGACATTAATTTTAATGTGCTGCTTCAAATTGTTTAGGTTTTCTTTTCCTCTGTGGTTCAGCATTATCAATCAGTTTCTTGAATGTCCAAGGAAGAGATTTGTCCTAGGGAGGCCTAGACAGGGTACACAGTCCTCATGTATATAAGGGTTTTTTTGTGTTATCTTGAGTATTATGTGAGAATCAAAGTTGCTTGAATATAAGAAAATCATAGAAACTGGCAGGAATGATATATAGATATTCCTTTGCATTGATAGTGAGTTTACCAAAAATTATCTAGTACAGAGTTTCTTTGGTAATGTTCCAACAGAAATCATAAAAGCAGCCCAAACACAATACGTTTGGATTGACCAAGAATTCTCAAATATGTAACTGTTGCTCATCAAAATCTACCTATACCTGAAATTTTCTATTTCTTCTTCTTTCTCTGAAAGTTTTCTTTTCTTTTTTTTTTTTTGGCTGGGGCTGGGTTTGAACCTGCCACCTCTGGCATATGGCACTGGTGCCCTACTCCTTTGAGCCACAGGTGCCGCCCTACTCTGAAAGTTTTCTACCAAGTTTTGCATTAGTTTCCAAGAGTTCATGCTGGAAATGAAGAAGCTTGCTCTCCTTACATTCCAGGACTCCCTGAAATATACACATAAAAGGCAGTAAATGAACTCCACTTTTGGATAAAAGGTTTTGTTTCTTCATTTTTTCCCTAAAAATGTATGTCACTAATCCAGTTCTCTTTAGACTGGTTGGCAGAGATCTGGGTTCAAGTCAGGTCCCCAGAGACTGAAACAGGATGAGACAGACAATGGTTTTCATTTGTCATTTTACTTACAGCTTTGACATTCTCCGGTCTTTCAGCAGGAGCTCAGAGGCTAGAATTCTAAAGTAAGTTTTAAAATAGAAAATTCCAATCCTATCTGTGACTATATTTAAACTCTTAAATGTATTACTCTTGACTTTTTCTAACATACTCCTTCTTTGGGATGAATCAATAAAAGCATCAAAGCTAGAACAAGGAAGGTAATAACTCCTGCCTGGAATCTTTTACTGATGTGCAGACATGGAAGGGGGATGGAGGAAAAGCTGAATGCATTCTGAGAGTAAGCAACAGGCTAGTGCCCAAATATTGCCATGTGAAGAATAAAAAAAATTAGCATATACTTGACACATAACCCTCAGTGTAAGCCATCATTGCTGTTATTAGTGCTATTACAAATGGATTATTTGACAGGTAGGAAGATCTGCCTCTCTGAATATTTAAATATAGCCAAGGCAATTATTGCCAGGAGTGCTATAAAGGCAATTCAATTTTAAAAGCGTAGGTTTAACTAAATCCTTAACTCTGTCCCAAAGATAAAATGAAGAAGAAGAAATCTAAAAAACAATTGGAGAATTTTGATAATACAAGAGCACAAGGAGCGATGCTTTCCGTGACCATCAAAAGTAAAAAGTAAAACTGAATATTTTAAAATAAAAATAAGATATTGGGAATTTTAATAAGGCCTCCCTTACTGTTTTCTTGATGCTACCTTCAATATAAAAGAAAATAAAACAAAAACAAATTCTTGGATGGCAATTTCCTCAGAGAGAATAGTATAATTCCTTCAGGGAGAAACTGTCACCTCTAACCTTCCAAAATGTACTGAGAAAGTGAATCTGTAGAAAAGGTATACTAGGATAATTTGAGTCTTATGGCTTAAAAAAAATGTGATAAAGTTTCTAATAAAGGCTCACCCAGGAAAATAAGTAACCCACTGTTACAAATACATGTCCAAGTCGATGAGGTATTTATGGAGGTGACTGAAGATGAAATTTTAGAAAATGCAAACAGAATATATTGCCATCTAGTGGTAACAAATGGTATGAGCACTATGGCCTCCATGTCATTCTCACCTTGGACGCAATTACTGGTCAATTTAATACTATACAAAAATGCCTATATGCTACACAATACTAAAATTGTCTCTGCCAATTGTATCTCTCATTGCCTGTCATAATGTTTGAAATTTCTATCATAAAAGTTACTTCTTTTGATTAAGATGGTGGCTTTAAATAGTCCCTAGCCAGGAGGATCAGAAAACCAAAGGGAACAAGTAAATGACACATAGTTGACTAACTATGCAAGGACCAGCCTTGGTAGGGGACACCACACTGACAATGGAAGGGATTCTCCATAAATGTAGATGGCCTTGAGAAACACACAGACAAGGGAAAGAGCTGGGTCAAGGCTGCCTACCTGACAATTCCCCATATGGGGTAACACGGGCACATCTGCCTGACAGGTTGCTTTCAGAATCAAAATGGTGAGGTAAATTGAACAGACAATGCATGGCACAGAGCAGCCCCTTGGGGGTCTGATTTTCCATTACCATACCTTCCAAAAGGCCCCTAGCTAAAATTGACCGCCATGCCTTTCAAAAATCATTTTTCTTCTGCCAGGTAGGTGAGTAGGAGCTATCTTAATGTGTCTGGTGCCTAGTGAGCACCTGACACCCAAGTAGATCAGAAAGATGAAAGAGGTTCTGTAGGGCCTGTTAACCACTTAACAACCACAACATGATAATTTCCTTTTTAGTTTATGGTCTTTGGCAAAAGGTCTTGGTGGTCCTTTTAATCGCTAACGCACACCAAGACATAAAACCAAAGACTTTTCCTGAACTTTTAGTCATAAGACTGAAAACAGTCCTGTCAAATAATTTGTACAAAGATGAGCTTTCTGAGACAAAAGTGTGAGAACATCACTTTGAATCTCATTTTTAAAACTAAAAGTCCTAAAGTTTTTAGAAAAAAAGGGGGTTATTTTGACGCACTGTTTAAAGAATGGGCAGCTATGAGGCTATTTATTCATTCAACATTCTACCAATATTTACTGAGCTTCTACTATATGCCTGGCAATGTTCTAGGCCAGCGCATCTCAAATATTAACGTGCATATGACCCACCAAGGGATCTTGTTAAAATGCAGATCCTGATTCAATGGAGATGGGGAGAAGCTGAGAGTCTGAATTTCTAACAAGCTCCCAAGTGATGTCCATGCCACACTCCATGGGCCACATTTTGAGCGGTGAGGGTCTAGGCACTGGGGATAAACTGGTGAACAAAAGAGGTGTGGTTCCTGTTTTAATATAATCAGGAGATTTGCATTCACTATTGTTTATTCTGCTCTCCAAGGCTCAATTTCCTCTTTTACAAAATAGTGACAATAGTTTGCTAGGGTGATTACATAAAGAATGCATATCAAGCATTTGGCACAATGCCTAGCATGTAGTAAACACTTAAATAAGCATCACTATGTTGTTGCTGTTATTAATAGAATGCAGATCTTCTGTCGTGTCATAATGATGGAAACTTTTCTTTTCTCTCTGGTGAGACCACTGTGTCTTCCAGGGTCACCGGGACTTCAGTCTTTTCTCATTTAATCTATTTCTTGACCTTTTCAACTTCAGTTAAGCTCTTGACTCCTTCTCTAACCTGGTTTGTTGGATTAGAAATCCCTTCTGGAGAGAGACAGAAGGAAATCAAAGTTAGTGAATGGGCTCAGTCTCAGACCCTGGAGATCAGGCACAGCACACTGTTTCTAAAGTTTCACTGGGACACACTGTTGGCAACTCAATAACAGGGTCCTCACTAGTTCCTATGAGACCTAAAAATTAGAAAAAGGCATCCCTTAATACCATCAGGAAAATTTCTGCAACAACTGGTGAGGATGGTGTTTTCCAGTAGATTGTGCACTGAATAACCTGTACAACCTTACACAGCAGGCCCACTTCTCAGAGCCATAGCAGATTCCACCTGGAGGAACACAGAGCTGGAATCCCTATGCTTCAGTGTGAGTGCTTGGCTATCAACACCAGTGGCTGCCATTGTGTCAGCCACTGTTCAATTGAGCCAAGAACTTAAAGCATAATCTGGGTCAGTGTCTGCCAGCAGCCCAGCCTGCCCCCAGATCAACCAGAGAATCAGAAAGATAGCAGAGAAGACTGGCTTCGGCCCAAGCTCTTGAGCATGTTGGCTAGCAGAAACAGTAAGGCATCCAGAAGTCACAAAACCTTTGCCACCTGATATCGTCAGTTCTGTCTCTTCATGAAGGAAGCCTCTAGTATCTAAGAGGTGTGCAATTACCCAGTCGAGAGACAGAGAAGGAGGCTTAAGAGGTTACCCGCCCTTCCAGTTCTAAGATCCTGGGCTATGATGTGATATGACATGAATTTTTAAATGTTACCAAAAGAAACAGGTTAGATGGAAATTCTCATTAAACAATAATTTTTTTTTTTCTGGTAAGTGCTATCCAGGAGAGGGATTCCCAGGAGAAAACTCAGGGAAGTGATTCACAACTCTGCGCCATAGAATCACCTAACTCCACACTGCACCCTGGACCAGGCCAGCAGCACTGGCTTCATCCGGGAAATTCGAATGTAAATGTGAGTTCTCAGGCCCACTGAATCAGAAACTCTGGGGTGGTCCCCAGCCATCTGCACTTCCACAGCTTTCCAGATGGTTTGGATGCAGCTAAAATTTTCTAACGACTCTTCTAGCACCCCTCACCTGCTCCGCCAGTAACCTGATCTTGGACTATGTAGGTCAACAGAGAAAGCCATTTTATTTGTGTAAGACTTGCTTCCAGAGCTTCTTAGGATTTTCCTGCATGTCACTATTGGTGCTGGTATAAGTTGGCAGCCTCTTTGAAGGGGCTGTCTGGCAGTATATCAAAACTTAAAAATTCATTAATTTAATCCAGCAATTTCTAGAGACCTAGTCTACTGAAATATTTTTAAATGTGTGTGCAAATACATGCACTGGGTTGTACAATATAGGATTATTTATATTAATGAGTGATCGTATCTAAAATTAATAATGTCTAGTTAAATGATAGTCATCCTTATTATGAAACTCTATGTAGATATTAAAAAATCACACAGTGGTTCTCTATCCACAGGCATGCAAAGAACCACAGGTACATGGGAAGGTTGCAAAGTTCAGTAGGTAAATGCATATGTGTTGAAGCCACACTGGCTGGGCTCACATCCCAGCTCTGCTACTTATCAAATATGAATTTGGGCAATTTACTTGACATTCTGACCAATATAATCTCCACTTTACAGACAAGGAAACTAAGACTGAGAATCATTCAACAATGAACAGTTACAATGTATAGAATGGTACCTGTAATATGGGCTATAAAAATATTTATTAAATTAGAATATTCATTAATGAAAAAATAAAAAGTGTAGAACAATGTGCAAGTTGGATAAAAAATATGCACACAGATATACATGGAAAATCTTAGTAAGACTATGGATTTCAAGAAATTCTTTTTTTTTTTTTTGCCAGGGCTGGGTTTGAACTCGCCACCTCCGGCATATGGGACCAGCACCCTACTCCTTGAGCCACAGGTGCTGCCCAATTTCAAGAAATTCTTAATAGTGGTTTCCTTTACAGAGCAGAACTGAAGGTAAAGGTAGGAAACTAGACTTCCTTTTAGAATTAATTTAATGCAAGTAACATCTGTAGTTTAAAATAATCAAACAGAAGTAGTGAAAAATGACAAGTGAAAACATGACAGGAACATGAAAATGGGGAGGCTTTGTGATCACAGAAAACAGGCTCGCCTTGTAACCTGGGATCTCCCAGCCCTGCTCTGCATACCTTGGAGCTGCGTCTTCTCCCTCCCAAGCATCTCCTGGCCTCTGGTGCTCTCCTCGTGTGCATGCTTAAGCCTGAGGAGCTCACTGTGGAGAGCTTGGACCTCCTTCTCAGAAGAGTCCAATAACACCTGAGACTCCTTGAACTTCTGCCTCCAGGTGGTAAGAGCCTTGTCAAACACCAGCTGCTCCAACTTGGCTGCTGCACAGCAAGCCTTCCCAGCTCAGATAGGGTGTCCTGCAGCTCAGGCTCCATGTCTCCAGCAGCCTCCTACAACTTAACAGCCAGCTGCTTCCTGAGAAGGGGAATACCCAAAGGGCGAGTGAAGAAACAAGGGTGTGGAAATTCATTGAGTCTGTCCTAAATTAAACACAGTGTTTGGATTTGAGGCCAGACAATTAAGTTCATGAACTCATCCTAGAGAAAGTGCTTCAAACATCATTGCTGAGTACACTATGGTCACCTTCAATGTATGCCCTGGGGAAGCTGTGCATCCATGCCACCACCTATCCCACTTGTCAAAAGCAATTTTGAAACTCTTGTCCCGAAATGCCCATCAGAGCTGTCATCATATGAGGTCAGACAATTAAGTTTGCAAACTCATCCTAGAAAAAGTACTTTGATGGGGCACTAGGCACTGGCACGGGTGCGCAGCTTCCAGAGGGGAGCACTTCAAAGGTCACCATGGTGATACTCACCAAGGAGGGGTGTGGCACTTTTCCTAGGATGAGCTTGCAAACTTGATTGTCCAACCTAGTATAAAGCAGTGTGGTCTCGGGGCTTAGCCTAGGATGAAGCAAAAGCAGCTCCTGTCCAAAAGTGAACTTCCAGCAGCTAAAGAACCTGGCTGTCTGCTGATCACCATCCTCTGGGCTGCTGTGTGCACATGGTCTTTAATTTCTGTATACCCTTAGTCAGCCTGGACTTGGAACTCAAGATCTCTTTGAATTCCTATACATATTTGCTTATCCTAAACTTTTAATAAGCAATTCTGACTTTACTGACAATTTCATAAGAAGTGGGAAAAAGAAGATTGTACTGAACAACAGTAAGCAACTTAAAAACCTGTAAGCCTGATTAGTTGCTAAAGAGCTTCTTGGCTCTGTTGCTTCTAAAGAATACTCTCCTGCTCTCTCCTGCTCTTTCTTTCTCCCTCTATGTGGCTCCCAAACATGCCACAGTTGTCTTTTCTTTCTGAGTTTTTTCTCAGCTCCTCTCCCCAGACTTATATACTCAAATCCGCCTCATCATTGTGCTCACTTAAGAGGTTCTATTGCTCCTACTGGGCACTCTGGCTCCCATCTGTTGTTCCTCTGGCATCTCTGAGATGGAGTGGTTTATTACAATGCTTCCTCTGCCACCCCCAAGTACACTGCTCTTAGGAATTTTAATGGGAAAAATGTGTTTTCTCCCCTACATCTCCTGCAGGGATGCTGGCAGTCCCATTGTTACTCACTTATTATACTTCTTAGATAAAAGGTACTGTATGTACCAAAGCTTTTTTTGATCTATTGCTATTAAACAGAAAAAGGTCCTCAGGAATTAACATGGAACACACAACTAGCTCAACAGAGCAGTGAAATAAAGCCCTCTTTTGGTGGAATCCTGCAAAAACCAGTCTGTGCTCTGCATCCAGGAAGGATCTGGATTATAACAACTCCTTGCTCTCTGGCTGTTTAAAAATAGTCACTTCACGTCATTGCTTCGTTTTCCTGTTAAGAGAAAATTCTGATATTTTACCCAACTTGAGACAATAGGAGTCCTGTAAAATAATTACATGTATTTTGACGACTTTAGGAATGCGTGATTTAGAGAGCCGTAAATAGGTAACCAGTCATCCTGGTTTGCCTCGGACTGCCTGGGATAAGAGGTTTTCACCAGGACGTGAAAGCTTCAATGCCAAAACAAGAAAAGTCCAGGGTAAACTGATTGAATTGGTCACCCTCATTATACTGGTAATTTTATTCCATATTTAATACCAATGGGCTTATTTTCCTCCTTAATTTGCCAATCATAGCACCTACTTAGTTGCCTAGAATATGTAAGGAGAAATTAAGAAACTAAATCCTTATCCTTGGGGAACTTAGAACTCAGAAGCAGTAAATTGGGTCTCGGGTGAGCTTGATTCTGCTGAACTAACTCATCATATGAACTCCAGCCTGAAAATCAAAGCAGCTAAATCTTCAACTTCAATTAAAAAATAAAATAAGACAAACAGGACCCTACATTTTTTGCAGCTATCTATCTCCCCGGAGTGATTTAGAAGAAAAGCAAAACTTTATGTATTTGGTGTCGGACTAATTTTAAAGCATCCAGGGTTCTTCAGATATTCCCACATTTGCCCATTATTTCTCTTTAGCTGTCATAGACCTACTTCCAACAAATCTATGTGGTCATAATTTAATCTATAATCTTCCCCTCTTTTATAAACCCCCATTAAACCATTAAATGGAATGACAGGTAGACACTTTAACCCCAATTCTTCAATCATTATAAGGAAAAAAAAAAATCTTACTTCAGAAGCAAATGCCATATTTGGATAGAAGGGAGTATTTCAGTTCAAAGCCAAAATTTTCTGTGGTCCAGAGTTTTGCTAAAAACACCTATGGCAGGTATTTTTAGTATCTGTCATTCCAAAGCCCTTTTAAGTTACTGCAGATACAGAGATGGATCACTTGGTGCCCCTTCTGGGACAGAACACAGCAGCTGTTCAGCCACTGCTCAGCAATGCCTCTCAAAGATTTAGGCAAAGAACTGAAAAACATTATTTCTAGTTGAAGCTAAAGAGAAATGTATTGATCTGCCCTGGATTTTTGCCAAGCTTCCAAGATCGGGACACATTCTTCTGAGTAAACCTTTAATGATTATCAGCTGAGATTAGTTTGACACTTTCCTTCAAAGACAGATAGTTCCTCAACCTCTCAGCAAAAATGCTTTGGTACTACGCCTTGGCAGTGAGTCTAGATTCAGTTGGGCCCCAGATTTCTGTAGTTCCTGAGAAGAATGTTTAAAACCTTTATGTGGCATTGACTGTGAAATTGATATTCTAACCTCAGGGGTGGCCAAGGGGCGACTTCTTTGTAAAGTGACCTTTGTCCTATAAGACCTGGTGACTCATCCTAACATGTGTCCCCCTACCCATGTCCACCTTCACAGACCACTTTGTAGGCTACAAGTTGTAGACCAGAGACACAATGACTTTTATGTATGGAGACATGTACATACATGAACTCAATTATTTCGGTGTTCCAAATGAAATACAGGATTTTAAGTGGTAGCCCATTTTCAAACCATAGCTCAAAGTCACAGCTTTCATGAAGACTTCCCTTATACCCCAGAAAAAGCCTCCTTTCTCTCCCCAGGACCTCTTTATAGTGTCTATTACTTTGTATTAGACTTTAAAAAATGTATTAGTATTTTTTTTTTTTAGCCCTTCTCAAGTTATGTAGTCCTTGCCAGCAGTGACTGTTTTGGCTTTGGTTTGGGGCTTGATCATGCACTCAGCAAGGATTTGTTAAGTGGATTCCATGAGGCCTTAGAGACACACTCATTATTCTCACACTCCCCCGGTGACTACCTCCAGGTTAAGGGCAGCCGTGCCCTGCTCCCTTGGCATCCTCCACGTCTTCAGTTCTATGGACGACATGGTTTCACACTTCATTCTCCACTGCACCATTTCAGCATTGCCTTTGGATAGAGCCCCGGGCGGCTCAGCCTTGACCTCTTGTTCTTCTTCATACTGCTCTCATGGAAGTTTATAGTCACACTCAGCTGACTGCAAAGCATGGACCAGAGCACTCTGTGACTACAGGGACACATGTTTGAAAAAAAATAAATAAATAAAAGGCATCACCACCATTAACAACAAAAGGCTTGGAAGTGATATAATTTTTTTTACTTAGATAAGGTTAATAACAACCTGCCACAAATTCAAGCTGAACCTGAACCTAGGAATATAATACCAGGAGAGGATTTGGGACAAGAAATAAAAGGATAAAGAGTATCTAATTGCTGACATTAAAACAGGGAAGGGAATTCTATTTCAGGGAATGTCAGCCTGCCTATGCAGGCTTCAACCACACATAGGCCTGGAGTTCTAGAAATAGCTCAGAAGGCAAAGATAGCCAGGAGGACATTCACTATCATTTAGGCAGTAAGATTTATAGTTAGCAATTTAGCAATACATGAGACACAGATCTTGTCTGAATCAGAAAGCCTTTTCAGTCCATTGATGAGGACAATAAAATCTTATATCACACTGAAATCTCTGAAAACCTCAGCTATTATCACTTTAAAACAGTCCTGCCCAATAGTTTTTTTTTTTTTTTTCCCATCTTCAGGTTAATGCAGTGGTACTTGGGCTAGTTTTATTTTGTAAGGTTAAAGTCTCGATTGTAGTTTTGCCCCTCACCCAGGAAATGTGCAGTACACCCATGCAAAGTACCCAGAAAGGAATTTTGGCAATTATGAACATGTCCCACCTCTACACTATGTACACTGTCCTATATGGTAACTGTAAGCTACACGTGACTATTGAACACTCAAAATTTGCCCAGTACAATGTGTAATCTAAGCTGAATTGTAAATTTTATTTAATTTTAACTAATATAAATTTAAATGTATATTTAAATAGCCACTATAATATAGCAATGGCTCCTGTATTTATTGGACAGCAGAGCTGAGTTTAAAGAACATTGCTGTCATTTAAATGGTGGTCTGCCTGATATAGCAGCTTCATTCCCAGGAAATATTAGTGAAGTGGGAAGACCCAGGGTCCAGCCAATCCTCATAAATTCCTTCATGTGAATTAGTAAAAAGCATCTTCTTTGGCAGACACGGCTCTGAGGGCACAAGGCTTAGATCCTAGCAGCCTCAGCCAGACACACTTCAGTGGTAAGTGAGAAACCACCATACCAGGTGACTCTCAGAAAGACAAAAGCTTTGGAATCAAATTGAGATATTTCGTCTTATTTAATTTATTTTTAAAAAGAAGAACTTGTAAAACCTTTATGTGGCATTTATACAGCATATGTTCATTGATCATCTGTTCTAGGCACTAGTGTCATGCAAGTAAAGAACAGACACAAAGCTTCTCCCTCCTGAGTCAAAAAGGAATTCAGGGATACAGAAAATAAGGCTATAAAGGAATAGATAAATACAATTTATAATAGCCAAAAACATAAAATAAGATTGGCATGATATAGAATGTTTGGTTCCTTATCATCACCCCCTAAAGATTTGGGGGGAGGCCTTTTAAGCAACGGGAATAGCAGCTATAAAAGTCCTATGGCAGGAAAGATGGCTTGTGTCAGAGGCAGAAAAGATGCCAGGACAACCAGAGAGGGGAAAAGGAGGGAAGCAGATGTATGAGGTAGGGTCACAGAAGGAGGCTGGAGCCAGATCAGGGGGACTTGTGGGCCAATTGGAAGTCACTGGGAAGGCAGCCAGAGAGAGCTTCTAATATATAAATCAAGTCCTTTCTCTACCTGCTTAAATGCCTTCACAGTTTATCCCTGGCTGCATGACCTTGGACGAGTTATTTGTCTTCTCAGAGCCTTTGTTTCTACATACATAAAGACCTAATCCCACCTGCTTCATACAACTGATAGGAAGATTGGAATAACATAAGAGAAGCATCTAGTATGACATCTGATGTGTACACGATAGTGGTAATTTAAAAAATTGTATATAATATAGAAAACACGAAGAGTTAAGGGAATAAAATGGTACACTATTTTAAAACAAAGCCTCAGCCATTCCATCTTCAGAGTACATGCTTTTTTAGTAATACCATGTACAAGAGAACTACTTTGGGGTCTTAGTAACAAGAAGCCTTGAATATGAACTAAGAATTAGCTTTATTTTTTTATTTTTTTTTTTGAAGTTTGTGTTTTTTTATTAATCTCACCTCCAGAACATCTTTTATTGGCCTTTAAATAATTTGAAGGCCAGTTTGATGAACCCTCTAATTATATCAGGGTTCAGAGAATCCATCTGTCATATTAGTCTCTATGCTTTCATCTTAAAGAACCACTTTTATTGGGGTCACCTTCTAGCAACATTACATATCCTCGTGGGAAGAAATGACTAATTTCTATAATCTATTGACAACTAAAAAGTAATATTGAGCTAACACAGCCCCATTTATTTTATTCTCATCTTTTATTTAATTCCACTTCTTGGTGAGCAGTTCAGGATCAAAATCCATAAAGAGCCTCGTTGACCTTCTGTTCAAGCACTAATGCAAAATGGAAATACATACTTTGCAAGCTGTAAAGCTGACAAACTATAGAAATGATCTGAATCACTAAGGAAGATCCTTCAGTCATTGGGATTCTTCCTAGCATGGTTTTTACCCCTCAGAACTTAAAGAGCATTTTCCGTCTTCTTTGATGGAAGATATGGGCTAACCCATCAAGCACTATTCTTTTAAAAACACCCAGTCAAGTTCCTGGTAAGAAATAATAGATGTATTACTTTGGTCTCCTTTTCTAGCTGCCCTCTTAGTTCTTCAATCTGCCAAGTGAAGTTGTTCTTTTCCCTTGAACTTGGCTTATCAGAGCCTCCTTTTCTTCCAGTCTCTTTAGGAGCTCACCTGCAGAAAGATCTCACAAAATAAGTTAATCATGGCCTCCCTCATGTACTGCCTCCCCCACTTGACTTAATGACTGTAAGGGCAGCCAGAATGACTCCTACTCACATATTTTTGATATTTACAAAGGATCTGAGAGTCCTGTTATCAGCAAAACCTTGTCCATGATCCCATCTAGGACTTGTAAGAGAGCCCTAAAAAAAGAACTGAGTTTTACTAGAAAGTGTGAATTGGTAGCAGCTAATATTAGCTACTACTTATTGAGAACCTTCTATGCTGTAGATGCTTTATAGATGAGATATGAAAATTAAATTCACAAAGTCATCCTAGAAACAGTGCTGCATACCCCATTGCTGAATATCACTACACTCACCTTTGAAGTACTACCCTTGGCCATCTGATGACTCTAAGGATATTCAGCAATGATGTATGTAGCTTTTTTTCTAGGGTGAGTTTGCAAACTTAATCGTCTGACTTCATATATTGTCTAGTTTAATTTTCATAACTGCCTGATAACCATTTTGCAGAGGAGAAAACAGGGCAATTTGCTTAAATGTGACTGAAACAGAAACATACATAGCTAGTAATTGGTGAAGGTAGATTCAAGTGATGTTCTTACCCTAAAGAACACATTCTTTCTTCTATACCATGCTCCTGTGTTTATTACATATGGCTTTGCCAATTTCTGTCTGCATACATTTTAGATAATTATAACTCTTTGGCCTCATGTGTGAAGTGAAAATAACAATGCAATATAAGTTTGTTAATGAAAATCAAATGAATGTGAATATATGTTATGCAGTGAATTGTTAAATACATATTAGAAATAGTCACTAAATTGTAGGAAATAGGACCATGAGAGAAGTTCTATTATATGCTAGTTTATCCTCCCTGCTGCTTGTGTTAATTACGGTTGGCCTTTTGTATCTGTGGGTCCTGCATTCATGAATTCAACCAACTTAGGCCTGAAAATATTCAGAAAAATAGATGGCTGCATCTGTACTAAACATGTACAGGCCTTCCTTTCCTGTCATTACTCGTGAACAATATAGTGTAACAACTATTTACATAGCATTTATATTCTGTTAGGTTTTATAAGTAATCTAGGGATGATTTAAAGTATGCAGAAGATATACCTAGGTTACACATATATGCCAATACTACACCATCTTGTATAAGGAACTTGAGTATCTGTAGATTTTAGAATCCGCAGACAGTTCTGAGACCAAGCCCAGGAAAAGTTAGTTTTTTCTACAGTATAATTAGTACAATACTAAAAGTCCTAAATATATATGATTTCCACCCCTCATGCTACAAACAAGTTCTAAAGCTCTTAGCATTTTAAGAAATCATCTGTTTGAGTTAAAGTAGTACTTCCCAAACTTTTTGGTCTCAGAACACTTTACGTGCTTAATAATTATTGAGGACCCCAAAGAGGTTTTATTCATGTCAGTTTTATATTAACAAATAGCATAGCAGAAATCAAAATAGAGCAATTGAAGCTATATGTTATTTCACTTTAAAATATAAACAATGATATACTAATATGTTAATATAAGTAACAGATTTTTAGGGGGGGAAAAAACCTCTATATTTTCCAAAACCAAAAAAATATTAGTGATAAAAATGACATTGTTCTACTTTTTTTTTTTTTTTTTAAATCTCAGGCTTAATAAAAAAAGAGCTAGAATCTCACATTGGCTTCTGAGTTTAATCTATTTATAACATAGACCGAGTCCCTAAGTTACAAATATCAACTTACATATAACTTGCATTTAGAACAAAAGCTAATATACAAAGTCCCCGAGTTACAAACATCTGAATGACACACAACTCTTACTTATGAATGGAAGCTATTATAGGTAATAGGTAAATGTACCTGTTCCAGCTTACATACAAATTCAACTTAAGAACAAAACCACAGAACCTATTTCATTTGTAACCTAGACACTGCCTGTATTGCTCTACTGATATATATGAAGAAAATCTAGCCTCTCACAGACAGGTAGGTGGGGAGGGGAAGTACATTTTCACAGTCTTTCAGATAATTGTGACCATGATTTGGTACTACATCAAAACTCAACAAACTTAAGTTTCTTAAGGGTTAGTTGCAATTTGTGAGCAAATCATTTCATTACATTAACCCTGTTACATTAAAATTCATTAGTTTATCTTAAACTTTGAATGGCTCATTTACCACACATAATTTTGTAATATCACACTGGGGTGACTTGAAAAGTACATATTCATTGAATTATCCAGATCTTCAAAATGTTGACACATTTCATTATACAACGTACAAAAGAAAAAAATTAGTTATTTTTTCTTCACTTGATCACTCAATACTTCCAACACCAGATGTGTGAGGAATTTCCCCATATGCCAAGCAATTCTCCAGAGGACACTAACTTAGTGTCTTACCATTTAACTCAGTTCTGACACTACCTGGAGATAGTGTTTTCTGTATGTGAGCATATATCACATATATGGGTTTTATGTGTTGTGGGCCTATATCACAACACCACCTATAATATTTACAAAATCATATTTGTCTACCTTAACACTAATCTCATCATAAAGGTGTTAAACTTGGGAGCTATCAAACTCGTGATGGCATATACGTGTTTTCTAAAATCTGATTTTTGCCTAAAAGCTCCTATTTCATTGTTGGCAACAAATACTTTCAGTTGTATTCTTTGAAGTGACAAGTTTACTCTGTTCATTTTAGAGAAAATAACTGACAAATATACAAGTTTGAATGAGCCTAGTTTGTCAGTCATTCTTTCAAGTAAAAGTGGTACTCTCTAGAAAAACTGCTGGTTTAGCCGAGAACTTAGTCACACTTCTTAACTACAGTATAAAATAGGAGTTCTTTATTCATACTTCTCGTTTTGTCACACAGAATATTAAAAAGATATAAAATGGGGGTTCAGATGTAACCAAATTAACTTTTACTGCTTCCTTAAGGATACCCTTAAGTGAAACTAACTTTTCCTTTTAGTCTGTGAGTACATATTAGTGAATACAATGATTACCAGTCGTGTTTAGTGCTGCTTCCTGAACTTGTGATAAAGCTTCAGCCATTTTAAACATCATTGCTTTGCAGATCAATTCAAATGGCAAAAGAATTTGAAAAGCAAATAGTATCTTAGTATTACAATGAAATAGCTCTAACCTGATGGAACTACTATAGGCTGTCAGGGTCACTGGGGATCTATCAACCAAGCTTGAAGAATGTCTGGGTGGAAAATATCACATTTAAAAGGATTCTGAAAAATGCAAAATCCATCATGGGCTTGAGACTAACATATCGTATATGTTACAGAATGAGTACCCACTTAATGGGGCTTACTTGACCACATTTACTACTGATCTCCCCTGGAAGCAGCTGACAAGACAGGGCAGGAGAAAGAAACTTTGGCAGTAGCCACAATAAAAAAACAGCAAAAAAATTTTGAGCATGGACTCAGGGAGGGGAGGAGAGGCTTAGATAGGCATAAACTTAAAATTTAATTTACACAAAAGCCAAAAGGTAAAGTGAAAGAAAGAAATAAAAAGGTCCTGCAGCCTAAGCAGAATTATTACCTCAGATCCACCTTATTTCACTCACCTACCCACCAATTTCCTCATCAAAAAAGTGAGTAGAAAATTAATGCTAGTGACTAAGGGGAGTCAGCCAGTGCCTATCAACACAAATGTCATGTAACTCTTCCTTCAGAGCCAGACAGACACTATCCTCTGGCTTTTCTTCTGGACATGGGAGCCCACATACCAGCTATATTCTATACGGCAGAGATGATCAAACTGGGGACTTTGTAGCAAGTAAATGTCACACTCTTGATGGCAATGTAAGAACGGTCCCACTAGATGTCCTTGCTAAAACCAAAAACACTGTCCCCTTGTAGGTGTCCAGGCCTATAGTTTTGTCAACTTATTTCAATTTAGCATTGACCCTAGATTTAGGATCTAGATATAGAGGTTTCTACTGGCAGAAGATGTTATATAGCCCAAATGATCTTCACTTACTTTTTTTAAATGTGTGCCTCTGAGCATCAAGAATGCATCGTTTATTTTTATTGACCTGGGAATTCTATCTCTGGATATTACTAGTTCTAGTTATAGGCAAACATCCAGCCACATGCTACTCACAGAGAAACAAGTCAAGTTACAGGTCCATCTACTTAGTGAATTAAAAGCAGCCACTATAAATGGATGAGCATACAATATACAAAAAAGCTTATGATAAATTTTTTAAAAACTGAAGAGATTGCTATAATAGTATAGAAAAATATATATCAATAGTGGTTAATAGTCAAGAATAAACCAAAGAGCACTTTTCTAACTTTAATTTATCAAATGTTTGTGGAGCAATAATAAGTGCCAGGTAGTATTCCAGATGATTGATACTCATATATCAATGAACAAAGACCCCTGTACTCATGGACCTTATATTCTGACAGATGAAAAAAATAAACATACATTATGTCTAGAATGTAGTTTGCTTGAAAGTAATAAATACTAAGAAAAAAGAAGCACTTTCAGGAAATGGGTTGACAGTGCCCTAATGTCACCTTCTCAATAGGGCCTATCCTGACTTGCGCCAGAAATGCACTTCATCAGCCCTTATCTGCAAATCTGTGCAGAATCAATAAGAAATCCCAGAAGAGGAAGCAGTTAGGGCAAGGCTCTAGGGAGGAAATTGTGCCAGTGTGTTCAAAGCACAGCAAAAAGACAATGAGGCAAAGGCACAGTAAGAGAAGGGGCAGGTGGAAGATGAGATCAGAGGGGCCATGAGCCAATCACATAGGCCCATGTAGCCCATTGTACAGACTGTGGCTTCTACTGAGTGTAAAAAGAGATGAAGCTTCATCAATGACATTTTTCTTTTTTTTTTTTTATTAAATCATAGCTGTGTACATTGACATATTCATGGGGCATCATTCACTAGCTTCACATACACCCTTGTAAGATGCACCGCTGGTGTAATCCCAACAATCCCCTTCCCTCTACCCACCTTCCCCCTCCCTCCCCTCCCTTTCCCCCTTACCCCTATTCTTAAGTTGTAACTGGGTTGTAGCTTTCATGTGAAAACCCTAAATTAGTTTCACAGTAGGGCTGAGTTCATTGGGTATTTTTTCTTCCATTCTTGAGATATTTTACTAAGAAGAATATGTTCCAGCTCCACCCATGTAAACACGAAAGAGGTAGTCTCCATATTTCTTTAAGGCTGCATAATATTCCATGGTGTACATATACCACAATTTATTAATCCATTCATGGATCGATGGGCACTTGGGCTTCTTCCATGACTTAGCAATTATGAATTGGGCTGCAATAAACATTCTGGTACAAATATCTTTGTTATGATGTGATTTTTGGTCTTCTAGGTATATGCCCAGTAGAGGGATTACAGGATTGAATGGCAGATCTATTTTTAGATCTTTAGGTGTTCTCCATATCTCTTTCCAAAAGGAATGTATTAATTTGCATTCCCACCAGCAGTGCAAAAGTGTTCCCTTTTCTCCACATCCGTGCCAACATCTCTGGTCTTGGGATTTTGTGATATAGGCTAGTCTCACTGGAGTTAGATGGTATCTCCAAGTAGTTTTGATTTGCATTTCTCTGATGATTAAAGATGATGAGCATTTTTTTCATATGTCTGAAGGCCGTGCGCCTGTCTTCTTCAGAGAAGTTTCTCTTCAAATCCCTTGCCCAGCCTGTGATGGGATCCCTTGTTCTATTCTTGCTAATGCGTTTGAGTTCTCTGTGGATTCTTGTTATTAAACCTTTGTCAGAGACAGAACCTGCAAATATCTTCTCCCATTCTGAGGGCTGTTTGCTTCCTTTACTTACTGTGTTCTTGGCTGTGCAGAAGCTTTTTAATTTGGTCAAGTCCCAGTAGTGTATTTTTGAAACTGCTTCAATTGCCCGGGGGGTCCTCCTCATAAAATACTCACCCAGACCGATTTCTTCAAGGGTTTTCCCTGCACTCTCCTCTAGGATCTTTATAGTTTCATGTCTTAAGTTTAAATCTTTTATCCAGTGAGAGTCTATCTTAGTTAATGGTGAAAGGTGTGGGTCCAGTTTCAGTCTTCTACAGGTTGCCAGCCAGTTTGACCAGCACCATTTGTTAAATAGGGAATCTTTTCCCCACTGAATGTTTTTAATTGGCTTGTCAAAGATTAAATAACGGTAAGTAGCTGGGTTCATCTCTTGGTTTTCTATTCTGTTCCAGACATCTACTTCTCTGTTTTTGTGCCAATACCATGCTGTTTTGATCACTATCGATTTGCAGTATAGTCTGAGGTCTGGTAGCGTGATTCCTCCTGCTTTGTTTTTATTTCTGAGTAATGTCTTGGCTATTCGAGGTTTTTTCTGATTCCATATATAAAATGAAGTATTGTTTTTTCAAGATCTTTAAAGTATGACAGTGGAGCTTTAATAGGGATTGCACTGAAATTATATATTGCTTGGGGTAGTATGGACATTTTAACAATGTTGATTCTTCCCAGCCATGAGCATGGTATGTTTTTCCATTTGTTAATATTTTCAGCTATTTCTTTTCTTAGAGTTTCATAGTTCTCTTTATAGAGATCTTTCATGTCCTTTGTTAGATAAATTCCCAAATATTTCATCTTCTTTGGCACTATTGTGAATGGGATAGAGTCCTTAACTGTTTTTTCAACTTGACTATTGTTGGTAGATATAAAGGCTACCGATTTATGAATGTTGATTTTGTAACCTGAGACGCTGCTGTATTCCTGATCACTTCTAAGAGTTTTGTAATAGAGTCCCTAGTATTTTCCAGATATACAATCATATCATCTGCGAAGAGCGAAAGTTTGATCTCTTTTGACCCTATATGGATACCCTTGATCGCCTTTTCTTCCCTAATTGCGGTGGCTCAAACTTCCATTACAATGTTAAAAAGCAATGGAGACAATGGGCAGCCTTGTCTGGTTCCTGAGATGAGTGGAAATGATTCCAATTTAACTCCATTCAATATGATATTGGCTGTGGGTTTGCTGTATATGGTCTCTATCAGTTTAAGAAATGTCCCTTCTATACTGATTTTCTTAAGTGTTCTGATCATGAAGGGATGCTGGATATTAGCAAAAGCTTTTTCTGCATCGATTGAGAGAATCATATGGTCTTTGTTTTTTAATTTGTTTATGTGCTAGATTACATTTATAGATTTACGTATATTGAACCAGCCTTGAGACCCTGGGATAAAACTGACTTGGTCATGATGTGTAATTTGTTTGATGTGTTGCTGGATTCTGTTTGTTAGGATCTTGTTGAATATTTTTGCATCTATATTCATTAGTGATATTGGTCTATAATTTTCTTTTCTTGTTGGGTCTTTTCCTGGTTTGGGGATCAGGGTGATGTTTGCTTCAAAGAATGTGTTAGGTAGTCTTCCTTCTTTTTCTACCTTTTGGAACAGGTTGAGTAATATAGGCACTAATTCATCTTTAAAAGTTTGGTAGAATTCTGATGTGAAACCATCTGCTCCCGGGCTTTTCTTTTTAGGGAGGTTTTGTATGGTTGATGCTATTTCCGAACTTGATATGGGCCTGTTCAACATTTCCACTTGATTCTGGCTAAGTCTTGGAAGGTGACGTGCTTCCAAGTACAGGTCAATTTCCTTCAGATTTTCATATTTCTGAGAATACAGTTTCTTGTAATATTCATTAAGGATTTTTTGGTTTTCTGAGGAGTCTATTGTTATTTTGTCTTTGTTGTTTCTGATTGATGAGATTAGGGATTTTACTCTTTTTTTCCTGATTAGGTTGGCTAAAGGTTTATCTATTTTATTGACCTTTTCGAAAAACCAGCTTTTGGATTTATTGATCTGTTATATTATTCTTTTGTTTTCAATTTCATTTAATTCTGCTCTAATTTTGGTTATTTCTTTTCTTCTACTGGGTTTGGGGTTGGAATGTTCTTCCTTTTCCAGTTGCTTGAGATGTCCCATTAAGTTGTTAACTTCCTCTCTTTCCGTTCTCTTGAGGAAGGCTTGCAGTGCTATAAATTTCCCTCTTAGAACTGCCTTTGCAGTGTCCCAGAGGTACTGATAGTTCGTGTCTTCATTGTTGTTTTGTTCCAAAAAGTGGGCGATTTCTTTCTTAATCTCATCTGTGACCTGCTATCATTCAGCATAAGGTTATTTAACTTCCATGTTTTTGTATGAGTATGCAGATTCCTGTTGTTACTCAGCTCAAGTTTTATTCCATGGTGGTCCGAGAAGATACATGGAATAATTTCTATTCCTTTAAATTTACTTAGGTTTGACTTGTGACCTAAGATGTGATCGATTTTGCAGTAAGTTCCATGGGCTGATGAGAAGTATGTGTATTCAGTTTTGTTGGGATGAAATGTTCTGTAGATGTCTGCTAAATCCAAATGTTGGATGGTTAGGTTTAAATCTAAGATTTCTTTGCTCAGCTTCTTATTGGAGTATCGATCAAACACTGCCAAAGAAGTGTTGAAATCTCCGACAATTATGGAGCTGGAGGAAATCAAGTTGCTCATGTCTGTTAGAGTTTCTCTTATAAATTGAGGTGCATTCTGGTTGGGTGCATAGATATTAATAATTGAGATCTCATCATATTGAGTATTACCCTTAACAAATATGAAGTGACCATTCTTGTCCTTCCTTACTTTTGTTGGTTTAAAGCCTATTGTATCTGCAAATAAAATTGCAACACCTGCTTTTTTCTGATTACCATTTGCCTGAAATATGGATGACCATCCTTTCACCCTAGGTCTGTATTTGTCTTTTAAGTTAAGATGTGACTCTTGTATGCAACAGATATCTGGCCTGAGTTTTTGTATCCAGTCAGCTAACCTATGCCTCTTTAGAGGACAGTTTAAGCCGTTCACATTAATGGAGAATATTGATAAGTCTGGTGAAGTTTTGGGTATCGAGTTTTTCAAAAGTCCAGTGGCCATTTTTAATCCTTTCACCAGTGTGGAAATTTGAGTTTGATCCGAAGATTCTGAGTGAGTTTACTTTTGTGGTATAGGGTTGGGTTGGTCATTATGGAGGATAGGTCTGAGAATATCCTGAAGAGCTGGTTTGGTTATGGCAAATTTCTTCAACATATGAATGTTCTTAAGGTATTTAATTTCTCCATCATAAATGAAACTCAGTTTAGGTGGATACAAAATCCGGGGTTGAAAGTTATTTTGCTTTAGGAGATTAAAAGTCAGTGACCATCCTCTTCTGGCTTGAAGAGTTTCAGCAGAGAGATCTGCTGTCATTCTTATATTCTTCTCTTTGAAGGTAATGGTTTTCTTTCTCCTGGCAGCTTTGAGGATTTTTCTCCTTCATATTAACTTTAGTGAAGTTAATTATGATATGCCTGGGGGATGTCTTATTGGGGTTGAGTCGTGCTGGGGTTCTGAAGCTGTCCGCTATCTGAATTTCAGAATCTCTAGGCATGTCTGGAAAATTCTCTTTCATAATTTCATGCAGAAGGGCCTCTGTGCCCAGTGAGGCCACTTCATCTGTTTCTGGAACTCCTATGATTTGGATATTTGCCTTCTTCGAATTATCCCAGAGCTCTCTGAGAAAGTGATCCATTTTTGCTCTCCATTTCTCTTCCTCTTTGAGAGTTTGGGAGCGTTCAAAGGCTTTATCTTCGATGTCAGAAATCCTTTCTTCTGCTTGCTCCATTCTGTTACTGAGGGATTCTACTGTATTTTTCATTATCTTTGAGGGCTGCAAATTCTTGCTTCAGTGTGTCTAAGTCTTTGGTGGTTTTGTCTTTAAATTAGTTAAATTCTTGAGACAACTTTTGAATTTTTCCTTGAATTCCTAATTCCACTTTGTTAATCTTGTCTGAAATCCAAATTCTGAATTCGATTTCTGACATCTCAGCCAGTTGTTTATGAATGGGATCTTTAATTGCATCTGCCATATCTTTCCTTGGGGGGGTTGATCTATTCTGGTTATTCATGTTACCAGAGTTTTTCCGCTGATTCTGCCCCATGGTTGTTTTACTCCCTCTGATTTTTTCCCCTGGGGCTTTGTCGAAGGCCTGTACAGTGCTGTGGCCTGAGAAACTGGGGCCCTGTCTGGTGTGGTGGGGCTAAGTGGTTCTGTCTTGTTTTCAGCTGGTTTCTGTTCCACCCTAGTGAAACAGATACTCTGGATTGAAGTCTCAGCTGTGGAGAAATATCAGCAATTAAGTCACCCCACCCCCCACCAGCAAACAATTGGAAAAGAAAAATCAAACCTTCCTACCACCGTGCACCCAGGGCACCACCTGATTTGTCCTCAGGTGATTGGTTCAGTTCAAAAAGTCCAAATCAATTGTCTCAGTCTGCACCTGTCTCGGGTGAGAGAGTTTAAGAGGTCTCTGGGAACTGGATCACAGGGGGTCTGGTGACTACTCTGGTGTGGCTTGCTCCAGTGCTGCGTGGAGTTAGGAGGAGCCACCCAGCCAATAGATCAGTCTGGGAAGGTTGCTGCCTCCTTCCCCACCTTGTACTGCTGTCACACCCAGTCACTGATAGCCCTGCAGTTGGCTGACCCAATTGCCTGTAGTGAATTGGTACTCCAGGAGTTTGCACCTGCCTGAATCACAAGGAAGTCTGTCAGGCCACTGCACTCTGCCTCTCTCCAGCAGGAGGAGGTGAGGCCTGACAACCTCGGGTGCTTGATGAAGGTTGGGGGGTTTTCACTCAGGTCCAGTCTCGCCCCTGATTAATGTTACTGACAGAACAGAACAGAACAACTCTGTGGTTCCCCTGCAGAAGAGAAGCTGAATTGAGTTCCAAATCAGCTTGTCTTTGCTCTTGTATTGTCTATAGGCTGACGATCCCCTGAGGTCCAGGTGCGTCTTAGGTTTAGTAAAGCAGACTTCTGGGTCAGCCCCGCCCTGGGAGTTTCCCCGGTTTGCAAGTTGCAGTAGCCTCAGGCAAATCCTATACTCAGAGTCTCTGGTTGCTCAGGGAGACAGGGGGTATGGCTTCAGAATATTCGGTAGTAAGCCGTATTGCTAGCAAAAGAGGGCTGCTGTTTTATGGCTCAGGCAACTGCTGCTCCAGTGTAGCTCCCTTCCGGCCAACTGTCCTCTCTCCGCTCCCATAGCCCAGCGTCTGCACCGACCGGCTACAGCCCAGCACTGTCTACACCCCTCGAGCAATTGCCCAAAAGTCTGGACCCCTGGAAGACAGGCCTCCAGACCTTGGAGCGAGAGCAGAAGGGAGTGCGGAGCGCTGGGAGCCTGGGGTTGAGGACAGTGAACACACACAGCTTTACACAGCTTTATGCCTGGCCATATTGTCACCAAAAGACGGCTGTCGCACTGTGCCTCAGGGAACTGCCACTCCCGTGCGGTCCCCTCTCTGCCGACGGGACTGGCCTCCAGAGCTCAGTGTGAGTAAAGGGGAGTGCTGGAGCTCAGAATTCCAGGTAGAAACTATATACAGTTTATACAGTTTTATGCCTGGCAGGAGGATGCCATGGTACCCTAGTAGGGGAGGTAGGTCCAGTTTTTAGAGGGTCTCTCCCATGGAGTATAGTGGGAGGACCTTTGAACTCTGCCCAATTGTTTGTGGGGCACTCTGAGCCATTCTCATGGGGGAGGGGACTCCCGTCCGCTTGGTGATGGATTTTGTACCTTTTGTTTGAATCCTTGTGGTCGCAGCTCACCTCAGTGGGGTTGACATGCGTTCTTCAACCTTCTCTCTTAGTGCAGCTCAAATCCACCAGGTTACTTGCTGAATTTTTGTCCTTTAACTCTCGTACTGGACGGGAGCCTCTGTGGAAAGCTGGCTTCAGTCAGCCATCTTGTCTCCTCCCCCCATCAATGACATTTTTAAAATGCTCATTCTGTGAAGTAGAAGTTGCACACAAGTCATGACTGGTAGACTGTGTGCTGAACCCAATTATCTCTCGATCTTGAGAGTTGTTTCTGTGGACTGCATATTGTTTTTCTACTTCTTGGAAGACAGCTAGGCAGGGCCTCCTAAAGGTGAACAGAGGTAATGCTTCCCAGACAAGAGGCATGTGTGTGGACAAGAGTATCTCAGAGGCTGTATTCCACCATTTAAATGCCCGATAGTCTCAGTGGGTAGTTCGTTAATTCATTTATGCCTCCATGAGACTGCTGGGAATGAGGATGACTCATGAGTGACAGCACATTATTTACTACTCTCACTCTGAAGCTTTGACTTTTGTTCTGTCAAGTCTTTGGCCAACTGAGTTGCCTCATCTAGTTTGCACTTGATTCATTCAAGCACTTTTCAAACAGAACACGGAGTTTTTCAGCATTAGCTTATAAGTGGAGAAAGAAGGGTTGGTCATGGCTCAAAGCAGCTGTGCTGAATTAGTTGTGCAAGGAAGGAGGGGATAGATGGCTCATGGGACCCATGTGCTCTCTTCTGCAGTAAAGACCACAGCCAGCTTTGGGAAATCACTTCTTTTAATATAAGCGAGTCCAATCAACTCTAGGGCAACTCCTGGATAACTAAGATGCTTAACCTTTGCAAACAGTAGGTATCAATGGAAAAACCCAACTCCCTGGGCTTAAGTCCCTTCCAAAATTCTTTGCTCTTCTCTTTTGGAGAAGGAAATATGTAAAATGCTAATGAGGTACATGGTCATTTTCTGATATTATATATATATGCAATAAACTTTCTTTTTCCTTCCACTGATATATAAGTTTCTTTTTGATCACAATGCCTAGAATCATACTTAGCACATAATAGGAGCTCAATGAACAAGGATAGAAATCCAGAGAGAAGGCAGAACAAGAGGGAAGAAGAAGGAAGTCTATAAGGGATACCCCCATAGGATAGGAGAAAGTAGACAGATCAGAGTTGCAATAACCTAACAGCAGAAATGTGAGCTGTCAGAGCAACTGCACCCTCCTCATTTCTGTGTCTGCAGGTTCAAGATAATCCTGTCAGGCTAATACTTCAATTATAAACTCAGATTCTCAAAACTGGCTTTTCATGGCTGTAGAAAAAGATATGGCATTGGCCTTTTCACTTCTACCTGATTTAGGTAACCCATCTAGTCACCAGATTCTTGCCATGCCTTGTAAACTCTTAATTTATACAGCAGCCCATGAGGCCTTTGTCTCTGCAGAAAAAATGTGTACTATAGAAATGAAAGTATAAGGAGACAAAGAAAGGAATACACCAAGAGCATTTCAAAAAAATGGTGATACCTGGTAAAATGGTGAAAACTGGTGAGAAGCCTAGTAGTTGCAACTTCAACCTAATTGTTAGGATAGAGCAATGTCCAAAACTCAGGAATATTTAGAAGATGATGCTAGATTTAGTCCTCTGGAAAACATCTGAATCAGTAAAAACTTTAGCCATCTCTGGTAGAGCCTATGTCTTGCTGAAGATTGTTTTCCTCAAGCTTACTAGTGACTATTCTAAATTTTCTATGAATCCTGCTCAATTATGTCTTCTTGTATCTCCCGTCGAGTGCTTGACACACAGCAGGAATTTCATAGTCCCTAAAATACTTAAATTACTGCAAACTTTGGTGAAAGGCTGGCCAACATACCCACAGAAGTTTACTAAGATTATATTCAAGCTTTCCTCCTAAATCCTGACCTCCAGACTTGTTTTAACTTGGTTAAGCTGCTACCCACTGATCAGCAAACAAGAACCAAGTCAGGCCCATGCCCATTTGAAGGCTGACAAGTAAAACCATGTAGTTCCAGCCCGCAGATGTCCTGCAGCCCACCCAGGCATGGTGGTGGTGGTGGTGGTGGTGTGAAAATAGACCTGGCAGAGATTCCCTGACCAGCTTCTCACACAATGCCAACAGGCTCTCCAGGTTAGAACATTAATGTTAAATGCCAGGTGTGCTCAATGATCCACTTTCCACTAGCAACTAGAAGGTACAGTTCTAGGTTGCCTGCACAGTTTCAAATTATATTTTGAATGAATTTGTTTGTTCTCACTTCTGAAAGTGACTTTTATAATCAAAGTCAGGACACTCATTTTTTTCTTCACAATATCCCTCAAACTTTCAGATTTGCTTTGTTTTATGAATGAGAAAACCAAGCATGAGAGAAATACCTACATTTAGACAGCTACTAAGTGTTGGAATTGAGATTTGAACTGAAACTGCCTGTGCAGATGCACACACAAAAAGTCAAATATTAGATTCCTACATATTCTTTGTATGAAGTAGTGATAGCAAAGGAAATGTTAAGGATTAATTGACAGTGTCCAAGTTGGCCTGAATTATCCCAAATCCTGGGTTCTAGAGGAAAATGGATAAAAATATGATGACTATGAAAACTATCTATATTTTATGACAAGTCCGATAATAAATGGCCCATTAACTGAGCCAGGAGGAATAAATCCAAGTGTGAGAAATCGTGTGTCTGTTTATGGCCCTGAATATGCTATGGTGTGCACCTGTTTGCTGAGGGTGAAAAAGTACAGCTCTCTATAAGACAAAATAGTCAATGGTGTGTGGAAATGGCAAGAAAAGGAGCCAGGGAGTCCCCCAATTTTCAAGAGAGGTCCATGTGGTGCAGGCCAGCTGGGCTGTGCATGTCTGTAGAGTGGGTTCTCCACCTGGGCAAATAGAAAAGGCATTTTCCCTTAGGCATAAGCTTAACATGGTGAGGATCCAGGCACTAAGCAGATAACCACTGGTATAATGTTTTCAATTTCTAAAATACTTCACACGCAGAATCTATAAAAGACAATGAGATTGTTTAGCTAAAGGTAGCTTGTGCAAGGGTACAACACACAAAAGGGTTGTAACTTCACAAGAATTTCAAATCTAAGCATAAGGATAAACAGAAAAAATTGAAGCCAGGGAGGAAGGGGTTAATGGAATAATGCACATTTATCTTATAGCTGATTCTTAAAATGATACATAAAAATGCTGCCTCCCAGAAACACGGGAACCAATGGGAATCCAAAATAATCAAGATAATTGTGAGATCTCTTATAACTTGTAAATTGCCCTGGCCCTCTCTATCTGCTTTTGAAAATGATTTCATTTACACTGTACCAATGAGCACTGGCATTCTTAGCATTATAATGCAGAAAAAAAAAGACAAAACAAGAAAAAGTTCAGCATGACATAAATGACTATAAGAACAAAAAAGAAACAATTTACCCCACAAAAATATATTTAAGGCGGCCCCAGAATGTGGTCCCTCAGAAATACATACGATTAGGAGTCAGGGCCCATCTTTTCCATAGCATTGTGTGACTTGGACAAGTCACTGAATCCATGAGTTCCAAGAGGCATATGTAAAAATATGCTAGTCATTGAGTGCACAGATTGTACAAAGCACTGTAGTAAGCATAAATGAAACCTATTTGTTGCCTTAGAGATGTTTTCAATTTAAGCAAAGTTAAAAGACTAGAAAATGCACCAGAACAAGAGACACTCAAGAAGTTCTACAGGAATTCAGAAACAGGTGAAACTTTAATACAGGAGATTGAACTTGAGCATTACAGAGAGAAGAACTAGTTTGGAAAGGCACAGTTGAAGAAAAATGGATATTTGGTGGAAGGCAAGAATTATAACTTAGTTGAAACAGAAGGTCCATGAAACAAAGTAACGGGATCTAATACTGGTAAGGCAAGTTGAATGTGATTATAGCCATAGGGTACCTTAACAGAAGTTTGGAGTTCATTTGTTAAACAGAACATAATGCTTTAGAAATATTGATCCAGGTACTATCTAGGATGGATTGGGGAAAGAAAAGACTAAAAGCAAAACATGATAATTTAAGAAGCTAATATAATAGCCCAGTTAAAAGTAATGAGTGAGGCTGTGTGCTATGGTTCACACCTATAATCCTAGCACTCTGGAAGGCCAAGGTGGGAGGATTCCTTGAACCCAGGAGTTCAAGACAAGCCTGAAAAAGAGCAAGACCCTATCTGTTCTAAAAGTAGAAAAACTAGCTAGGCTTTGTGGTGGACACTCTTAATCCCAAATACTCGTGAGGCTGAGACAGGAAAATTGCCTGAGCCCAGGAGTCTGAGCTAGCTGTGAGCTAGGCTAACACCATGACATTCTAGTCTGGGTAACAGAGTGACACTCTGTCTCGGGGGGGGAGGGGGGAAGGGAAGAAGCAAAGAGAAATCTAACTAATAATGGGAATGGAAAGCTATAAAACAGTGAAGATTGACCTGCTACAATAACTGATGCCAAAGAACGAGAAAGAAATAATTGAGGATCAGAGCCTGGCTCATAGGAAGAACCAGGTGACAAGTGACAAAAACATTCAGAGGAAATGCCAGCTTCAGGAGATAATGACTTGGTTATAAACATGCTGAATTGCGGAAAGGAAGATAGTACCCATCTTTGAGAGAACAATTTAAGAGAATATTGTTAAAGCAAGCAGGAAATAAAGACAGATCACTAGAACTGAAGGAGTAAGGAGGTAGGGAGGTATATACCTATTTCTGGGAAATAGTCTCCAAAGACAGTCACCCAGTGAGCCACTGGGGCCTTGTGCCTTGTAACTGACAGTAGTCATGCAGAATCACTCCAGAGCACTGTGATTCTAAATCACAAGAAATTTTGCAAGTTCTGCGTTGGGCCCTTGGAGCACTTGCTCTGACTACCCTGAATTGCCATGTAAGAAATTTGACCCCTCTGTGGCTGCTGTGCTGTGAGGAAGCCCATGATAGCCACTTGGAAAGAGATTTCCAATCAGCCTCCAGCTGTTTTAACTATCCCAGCCTGGAAATCAGACATGTGAATGGAGAAACCCTCCCAATAATCCAGCTTCGACCATCATCTGACTGCAACCATATGAGTTGACCCTGTCAACAGCCACAACCAACAGAAATAATAATTTTTATTTTGAGTGATGAAGTTCTTGAGTGATTTGTTATATAGCAAGAGATAAATTAAAAAGTATTCTTTTGTAAGAGACACAAATATAAAGCAGTTATGAATAGACCTTGCTTTCCTCTCAAGACACCATCTCTAGTGTCTGAGCAAATGTCTTTGTTTGGATTTGGTTTTGTTTTCTAGAACCTGTGAATAATGGTTATTGTATTTTATTCTTAGGGATAAGAAGAAAGGTATAATTGAAAATAAAAACACAACGTATAAGGTAAAAAGAGAAGTGACACTGAATGGCCTTGATCTTATCAGGTCTTATTTATTGAAAGGAAGTGTTTAGAAAAGCAAGGTTAGCATCTGAGGAGGTATTTTGTATAAAATAAAACAGGAGTGAATTAGATGAATAAAGAAATGAGCAGCAAAGTCTAGGGCAGCGGTTCTCAACCTGTGGGTTGCAACCCACAAGAACTGTACTAAAGGGCTGAGAGCCACTGGTCTAGAGGAAGTTGGGAAGTATGAAATTCATATCAAATTAGCATAGACTTATGGTGAACTTAATAGTTTTAGGATTTTTTGTACTAAAAAATTCTACATTTTGTACTAAAATGTACAGAAGAATTCCCAAGAAGGAACAGAGAAAGGTCAGAGTAGGACTTTCTCGGGCCTCACTGGGCTGCAGAAGAATATAAAGGAAGCTTACAGGCTGTGGAGCTAGAGGGTCTTCAGTGCCCAGTGAAAGACAGAACCACAGGAAATGGAGAATGTTCAAGAGACAGAGGAGAAGTTATAGTATTAAAAGAGAGACCTTTAGGAAGTGATCAAGTCATGAGGGAGGAGCCCCCACAAATGGCATCAGGGACTTTGTAACAACAAGATACAAAGCACCTTCATCCCTTCTTTCCCCTTGTCCTTCTTCCATGTGAGAATGTAGTAGGAGGCATCATTTCTGAAACAGATTCCTCAGCCGACAATGAATCTGCCAGTATCCTGATCTTGAACTTCTCAACCTCTAGAACTGCAAGAAAGAAATTTCTATTATTTATAAATTATCTAGTCTGGGGCATTTTGTTACAATAGTAACACAATCAGACTAAGACAGAAATTGGTATCAAGAGGTGAGGATGCTGCTGAAAGAAATACTTTGAAAATGTGAAAGTAGCTTTGGAAATAGGCAACAGGCAAAGGCTGGCAGAGTTCACAGTACACACTAGGAAACTGCCTTGAATGAGCATGAAGGCTATTCTGGTGAGTGCTTGGAGGTTACTGAAGTGGTTGTGGTCAGAATGATGGTAGCACTTTACAAGGGTACATGTTAAATCTACTAAGTGTAGACTATTAATGTCAACGCAATAAGAAAAACGTGGTGAAGGCTGTTAACCAGTTTGATGAAAGTATTTCAAAATGTATATAAAACCAGCACATGGTGCCCCATAATTGCAGTAATGTACAGCTATGATTTAATAAAAATAAATAAATAGTGGTAGAAGTAGGGATAGTAATGTTTATTCTATTGACAGAAATGAGGAATATCTTCCTGGAAACTGGAGGAAAGACTATCCTTTTTACAATGTGGAAAATAATTTGATTGAATTGTATTGGAATCTTAGCATTTTGTGGAAGGTGGAACTCGAGATTGATAAACTAGGATGTTCAGTGGAAGGAATCTCTCAGCAAAGTGTTTTGGGCTGCATGGTTTCTCTGTATTGCTTAAAGTAAAATGTCAAGAGAGAGAAATGAATTAAAGATGGAATTTATAACCAAAAGAGAAGCAGAAGTTAAAGATTTGGAAAATTCTCAGCATGGCCAGATTATAAAGAATTGAAAAAAAAAAAGTGTTTGGAAAAATACCAAGGGTGTAGCCATCCAAATATTTGAGATTTGCATGAATAGAAAGAAGCCACATGTGATTCATCAGGACAATGGAAAAATGACCCCAAAGGAATTTCTGAGAGCTTGGTAGCTGCCCCACCCATCATAGGCCCAGACGGCCAGGGCATTGAAGGGACCTAGAGTGCCCCTGGGACCTCTGTGCTTGCTGCCCAGGAGCACCTCAAGTCTCTGCTCCACACGTGCCAGCACAGCACTCCTCTGCCATCCCAGCTGTGGCTGGAGCAGACCCAGGTCCAGCTCTGGCTGCTGCTCCAAAGGACACAGCAGGAAAACTTGCTGGCATCCATGTGGGGCTAACCGTGCAGGAGCTGTGGAGGCAGAACTCCTCCACCTAGACTTCAAAGGATTTCTTAGAGAATTTAGGGACCCAGACAGATAATTGCCACAGGGTGGGGCTGCCACACAGAACCCTCAATGGGGCAGCACTTTGTGGAGCCCTGAGGGTACAGCCCCCAGCAGGTAGCAGCCTGGGAAAGCCATAGGCACCCAACTCTAATCCCTGAGAGCTACCATGTGGGTACACCCAGCAAAGCCATGGGGACAGGGCTGCCCAGGGTGTTAGAGGCCCAGCTTCTACCTCAGCATGTCTAGAAGGTAGGACACAGTCAAAGAAGATTGTTCTCAACTCTCACTATTTCATGTCCCTTGGTTTGTTCAATTTTGGACTCAACCCTTCATTACCTCTTTTTCTTTCCTTTTTCTTCCTTTTTGAATGGGAATGCCTATCCTATACCTGTCCACCATTGTGTTGCAGAAGCACAAAACTTGTTTAATTTCCTAGTTTCACAGCTGAAGGGGGAATTTTCCTTGGGATGAATTATCCCTTCAGTCTCACCCATTTCTGAACTCCTGACATTTTTACTGATACCAGACCCTAACCACCCTGAACAACAAAGCTGCCAGCAAGCTGCTGGCCTGGGACCACATGAGGATGAACAGATTGCTAAGCTGGATGTCTTACAAACTGTAAACCTTTGTGCGACAGCAGTTCATGATGAACCTTTATGGACTAACCAACGTCAAGACAATGCTGGTCATGTAAGGCTGTTTCCCAACAGGGTTTTTAAACATGTGAAAATTTCACCATTGCCCTGTGATGGGTCTCCCTGCTGTTCAAGAGAAGACCTCTACTCTGTTGAGTAGGATCTGTTGTCTTTCTTCCTCCACAAACCTTCCCATAGCTAGTGGGCTTGCTCTTGAATTTATTCCTGTGTGAAGCCAAGAACCCACTTTATAAGTTCAGGGGGGCCTTCCTTTCTTCATTACTTCTTTTCTTGCTGCTCAGGAGCAGCAAGAATGGAATGGAATGCAATGCAATTAGTGTAACCTGGCTTATTGCACCCTCAATGAATCCCCAACAATTAAAAAAAAAAAAAGAGGTACAAGTTCCCCTTTCCCCTTCTGCCATGTCAAGACACAGCAAGAGACATCTTTGAACCAGAGCTCCCTCACCAGACATCAGATCTGCTAGTACCTTGATATTAGACTTTCCAGCTCCAGAACTGTGAAAAATAAATTTCTGTTATTTATAAATTACCCAGACTGTGGTATTTTGTTATAGAGGCAGGAAAGAACTAAGACGCGGGGTTTATAGAAAGAGAAGGAGAGAGGAACAGGGTAACTGTTTCTACTAGTGTGGTTTTTAAAAGAAATTTATGCTAAACACTTTAGTAATCACTCCATATCTCTGAAGATATTCTATATTTCTGGGGCCATAGTCCATGGAGATCAAGCTTTATTGTTGGGTCATGTCTTTTCCAGTGGACTTTACAAATTTTTCTTAGAAAGAATGGAGGTTATAGCAACTTAACCTAAAGCAAGGCTTCTCTCAACTAGCAGAAGGTATGGTTGCTGATACCCATGCTATAATAGTAACCACTATGACATAAGTGTACAGAATATAGATTATGGGCATAGCAAAAAGAACATGTGATGAAACTTTTTTCTAGTGCTGGCTGGTTAAAGAGCTGCTACAGGGCATGAACGAGAAGTTCCTCTCTCAGCAAAGCTGTTTGTGTCCACCATTCATTCTAGTAGGCTCCAAAAGTATCTGAGCCATGTATCTTCAAGTGAGATATAGCAAATGGCCAGGAAGACTTATAAGGAACACGGACTGTAATTCTGATAAAACCAGGAGCCACTGTCAGATCACATTCAAGTAATGGCTTTTTTTTATTATTATTAAATCATAGCTGTGTACATTAATGTGATCATGGGGCACCATACACTGGTTTGATAGACCTTTTGACACATTTTCATTCAACTAATGGCTTTTGTGTGACCTTAACAATGACCACTGGGTTTAGGTCTTATCTATACAGTCTGAAGAACTGCCTTCATTAACAAATACCTTGAGTCACCAAATAAAAAAAACTGGTTTCTTTTTCTTTTCCCTGCCCTCTACCATCTACTTCCATGTTCAGAAGCCCAAAAGGAGGGCATGGGAATGTCTACTTTAGCTGTGGTCATCTGCTCAACGCAGGGCAGGAGACTATCCACTTCCAGCCACAACTCCCTCTTTTTCTGGTTTCTGCTTGACTTGGTGTAGACTTTCTCCCTGACCCTCCAGCTCAGTCAGGCTGTCCACCTGTCTCTTCTTCAAAGAGGTAGAAGTTGTCTCAAAGTGCTGTGTGGCCTCTTCCATGTCTCAATGAAGCTTCTGGAATTTTGTTTCCTGTTTCTTTCTTATTTCCTAGCTGAGCCAAACTGGCCTCTGGCCTCTCATTCAAGTCCGTGAGGTCTTCAGTAAGATCAGCTCTTTCCTTTTCCACCTTGGCTTGAATGATCCTTTAAGTTTCCCTTCAGTTTCTCTTTCAAATCCTGTACCTAGGTCTATAGTAATGAAAGTTTTGCCTTTTATTAAGTATTTGCAGCACATTCTATATTCAAGAGCTGAACTTTGCTCTTCTTTTTTCTTTCTCACAACTAAGAAAGCCAATGACACTCCCAGTTTATAACTAAAGAAGACCGAATACACAGAAGTTAAATGATTTGCCCCAAACAAGTACCAAGACCAGAATTAGAATTTGCAATTCTTCCAGATCTTTCAGCCCTTGATGGGCAAGTTCATTAAATTATACACATGGGAGGGAAAATCTTAGCACAGAGCACTTCTGAGAGAAATAGGAAAGTATCTATCATAGGACAAGAAAAAAGCTAAAGAGCATTTATCACAAAAATGAATCATGATAAATTTTATACATAAAACTTTCCTCATCCGGAATGTGTTTATCTGATCTCGACTGTCTGAAACTTTGGCAAAAAATCTGATCAATAAAATGAACATCTCAAAGTTTAAGCAATTTACTGATAAGAGCACCAATTTAATTTTATACATAATTACAACAAACTTGGATACTTGGTTTTCTAATTGGCAGGAGATTTCAAGTATAGGAGATTTCAAATAAATCACAGTTGGTGAAGATGTAGACTACTGAAGTGAATAATCATCTTATGCCATCAGAAGAAAAATTACTAGAAAAAGAAGTGATAAGATCTTTCAGAGATCTTTTAGTGTGAGATCAAATACCTCTACAAATCTTAACAGCATCATTCTATTACAATACAGTGAAGCCATTGATGTTTGTTAATATTAGCTTAAGTAATTAGCCATGAGTTAGGACAGGGAAGAAAAAAGGATAAAATCTATTTTGGAATATACTTTCCTCCCCATTAAATTAGAGTACCCTGGTTTAGAGAAAGCTAATTTCTAGATCATACCGCCTAGTCTGCCAGATCTATAGATGGAATGTGACAGAGACAGTACCGAAAGAAAAAAAAAGGAAAGAAAGAAAGAAAAAAGAAGAACAATTTCAAGTGATCCCCTTCCAACTAGTTATCATGGGATCCAATACATTCATCCCAAATAATATTGTCATTGAACGAAACATTTCTAAAGCATTTATTCAGAAATTATCTTTAGAAAACTTTTTAAAGTCATCAAGGTAAGAAAATTTGTCTTTTGGATAAGGTGAAAATTGTGTTTTTGTTTGTTTTGTTTTGGATAAAGTCAAGTGTCATTTGAAGACAAGTCTGGTGACTATGATAATCACTTGAAGAGTAATACCATGTCTGAAAATCAAGCTTGTTCACAAAGCAATGAGCTTGGTTTTCTTATTGGCTTAAAATACCTCAGAATATAAGTATCAGAAAAGATTCCAAAGTGATTTTGAATAATAGTTATATTACTGGGATATTTATTTAGCTCCAAAGTGAGAACCTCCGTCTGGATGCAGGTGTGCACATGTGCATGTATAAATCTAATCACTTCATGTATTTTTAATTACTTTATGATGTCATATAGTTAAGAATAGTCACATGGTCTGAAAACTTATAGCTAGCTATAGTGTTTTGGGGCTAAAAGTAGCTATAGAATTTACCTATTTGCAGCATAATTATCTTCTAAACACAAAGAGTAATTATTATAAAAATCAAAGTGTTTACACTGATTCATACCATGTGTCAGACACTGTGCTTTACCCCTTAAAGGTACTGCTGTATTTAGTTCAAATGTTGCCAGGATGAATGAGTGAAAAATCCAGGATTTTAGAACAATGTCTGGTTCACAGCAAACATTCAACAAATTATCTATTCACTTTTATTATCTTCATAAGGAAATTTAAGCCTAAAAAGTAATTTCCAGGGAGTACTATTCAGCCATTAAAAGGAATAAGATAATGACTTTTGTGGCAACTTGGATGGAACTGGAGACATTTATCCTAAGTGAAGTGTCCCAGGGATGAAAAACAAATACCACATGTTCTTGCTTATCTGTGGGAGCTAAAAGAAGGATATAGTCATAAAGTAGTGTAATGGATTTTGGAAACTAACAAGGGAGGGTTAGGGGCTAAAAATCTACCTATTGGGTATAATGTACACTGTTCTGGTGATGGGTACATTGAAAGCCCTGCCTTCAGCATAATACAATTTATCCATGTAACAAAAAATACTTGTTCCCCCTAAATCTACTGAAATAAAAGAAAACATAATTTCCCCCAGGGTTATACATCTGTGGAATCCCACAGTTTACTCTCTTAACCACTCTACTTTCCTGTCAATAGCTGGCTAAGGATAGGAATACAAATTCTAAAAGAGAATTTGTCATGGAAGCACCAATTATTACCCATGGATCTAAATACAGGTATACACAGGTACGTGATAACTGATTATCTGAAGCTCTTTAACCACCTTTTGTAGTTAAGCCACCAGGCCGTTCTCATTCTCCACCTTTGAATTCATCTGACTCATTTCTAATACTTTCCTGGTTAGAAAGAGATGCGAAGTGAAATTGTTCAGAATAACATTTTGTTTAAATATTTTTAAATTATAAACATAATATGTAAATTCACTCTTGTAAAAATTCAACCACTATATTTACATCAAAAGTTTTGGTTACTACACTCAAACCCTCAGGTGTGTCCATGTAAGATGTAAAAATACTTCTCATTTCTTTACTGTGAATAGTATAATATTGCATACAATTCTATGTGTAGGTCAATAATTTATTCTTAATTCAATACCATATTAGAGAATTTTATGCTGGCCCACAGACAGTAGTACTTCATTTAAAAGTTTACTATGACATTACTCCAAGATTTAGACATCCTGTAGTTTGTGATTTCCCCTATAATAAGCTCTTAGGATTTTCTTAATACGTGTATTTGCTTTTGCAAACATTGCTTATATATATTCCCCCTTGTGTAGATGACAGTATGTCTCAAGAGTGAATATTTGTCAGAAAATTTCTGAGTAAAGTATAGATATGTGCCTAAAAACACCTAAAAGCCCTGACCTTCACTCTCTGATAGCTATGTGAGATCATTACTTTTCTACATTTACCATACTTCTAAGTTTTCCTTAGAAAATATAATAGTATCTCTTTCCTTTATTTTGAATGTTCACATCTACAAGTATTAATAGCAGCATCTTATCAGCTATTAGTGTTTAAAAATGGCCAGTAAACCAAATGAACTGAGTATCTGGACCCTTTGACCATTTTTCTACAGATTGTTCATCTAATTATTGAATTACAGATTTTCTTTTAATATTCTTTACATCTTTATATCTGTTGCAAATATCTCTCATGTTATACCTTGTCTCAATTTTATTTGTACTGGCTTTTACCACATACACGCTTAAGAATTTGACGTAGGAAAATTTACCAATGTTCTTTATATGTCTTTGGCTTCTTGTGACTTGTTCAAGATGACTTAATTTTTCAGGTTCCTCAAACTTACCACCTACTTTTTCTTCTAATGCTTTTAATATTGTGATAAGAATACTTAAAGTGAGATCTACTCTCTTAAAAATTTTTAAAGTGCAAAATACAATATTAACTATAGGTATAATGTTGTAAAGCAGATCTCTAGAACTTAAACATCTTGTGTAACTGAAACTTAATACTTTCACTGGAATCCCCCCTCCTCCAAGACCCTGGCAACCACCATGTGTGTGTTTCTATGAGTCTGATCATTTCCGATGCTTTATATCAGTGAAGTCATGTGGTATTTATCCTTTGGTGACTGGCTTATTTCAATTAGTAAAATGTTCTCCAAGTTCATCCATGTCATAGGATTTCCTTACTTTTTAAGGCTGAGTAATATTTTATTGTATGTATATACCACATTTTCTTTATCCACTCTTACTTCAATGGATATTTAGGTTGTTTCCACATATTGGCTGTTGCGAATAATGTTGAGTCTTCTAATGGTTTTACAGCTTTGTTTCACGATGAATTCTCTAATGCTATTGAATTGTATGAACAAATGAATAGCATTCATGTATGAATAGCATGAGGTAGGAATTTAACTGTTAAATCAGAAGATAAATAGCTAAAAATCTCAGCACCATTTATTAATATTCTATCCTATTATCACTGTTTTGAAATGCCCCCTTTACCATGTATTAAGTTTTAGATACATGTAGGTGTACAAAGAGAATAGTTTTCACAATTAGGTCACAATTTTCTTCAAAAACAGATTTCTAAAATGCTGAAACTCTTTAAACCTGTGGCCTTATAAGGACATAAAGTGTCATTTCACTTTGTTCAATCAAAACACAATTCAAAACTGAATGCAAAGGGAACCCAATCATCATTCTGCCTTATACTATTGCATTACGTTCATAAGATCACGTCTTTTATCTTCTCTAAACACCTATTAAGTTCAGTTAGCAGAATTACCAATAGAGCCTGACCAAGAGCATGTATAATATTACACAAACATGAAAACCAAAAGTTCATAGCTGGTTGCTTAACTCTCTTCACTTTTGTACTGTGGATCCTAACCATTGAAATGCTACTACCGTTAGCCTGACCTTATCTTACTCTTGGAATTCACTGTTTTCCCTTCTCATTTGGTATAATCTAAATAAGTTGAAAATACCTAATGGTTTAAAAAAAAAAAAAGTCTAAACAAAAGCACACTAATGGGACAAGGTGAGAAAATCCATCTCCCTGACTGGTAGGCACTAAACTGAGAAAGCCATCTTTTCCCTGAGTTCCTTAGGGTATAAGGAATACCCTATTCCTTAGGGTATAAGGAATCCATGTGAATTAAAAATTTCCCAAATGTTGATCATTGTCAAGATCAAAGTTTTATCATTTTCAAGCTTTAGATTTTAAGATTTAACATTTATATAGTAAGTTATTTGATCAAAAAAACTATATCAATATTGGTGAAGTTATATCTGGTAAACAAATATTATTTAAGTTATCAAAGGGTATATCAGACCAGATCAAAATCATTTTTTTTTCACATTTTATGATGTTGATATCATGAGTCAAAGAAGAGAGCCATTTTCATTTTTTTGATTTGTATCCTCAAATTCCCAATAATTCACATCTAATATGCCCTGAAGTGTGGCCCCTTGACTGAATTTAAATTTCACAGAACAATTTCCTTATTAAATGGATTTGTCTGTGAAACTTGGATTCTGTCAAAAGGCTACACTCACGGATCCAAAAGTCCACATGTAGCCCCAAGGCCACACTTTTTCTCTACCCTAATTTCTAGATTATGCATTTCCTCTCTTTTTACAACTATATAATAAAGTCCAGCAAATAAAAAAGGCTTGTTATTCTTGCCTTAGGTCTTGACATATCTGGCCCTGGAGTCCTAAGGGTAAACAAGAGCTGTCACTTCCCAGGTGAGGTCTCCCAGCATCTGACACCAACAGAAACATAGCTTTCTTCCTGAGCTCCCCGGTTAGCTGCCTCCACGTTCTCCACGTTCTCCACACTGGCTGCTCTCCAGTTCAACTTCAAATCACCCTCCAGTCTGCCTGTTTCCCTTTAACAGTTCATTCTCAGTTTTCTCTCCTGCTTATGGGCACTCTCAAGCCAAAACACACACACACACACACACACACACACACACACACACACACACACACAGATACTATTTAGCCAAATAAATATGTGGAGTTTATACTTCACAAGATGTGGAGTTTATACTTCCACTTACCTCCCAGGAAAATGGAAAACACAAGCACAGATTCTGTCAATGATACCCAGTTACACAGATATTTAACAATAAATATTGTATGTATCCCTAACAAAAGAACCTAGAAGCCACAGTGACAAAAAGAAAACTTTATAAATTATGGAATATGGGTTCTGTCCTAGGGAAGAAACCAATAATAAATGGCCAGTGAGCCCTTGTTTCATCTCTTTCAAGTAATGGGAAGCTCACTTCTTCATGTGGCAGCTCATTTCATGGGTGAATAAGTCCATTTACTTGGGAGTGCTTCTTCATAAGCAGCTAAAATATTCTCTGTAAATTCTACCCAGAAGTACAAGCTCTACTCCCAAACAAATCTGTCTCCATGTGATCACCCATGAATATTTGGCAGACCTCCTAGGCATTGTTGGCTCTTCCAAACACATTCTTACATGTCATCACTCCCAAGCCCCCTTCACCACCCAGTACCGTCTTTTAGTCCATAATATTATGCCATATTCTCATTCCCTACCAAGCTGGTCAGAACATTCTAGCTTTTTCTGGATTATTATGCCAACAATGATTTAGAAGAATGACCTAGGAGGAAGCTAGATAATAGTGACAACATGGCTTTTTGTGTATTGATATGTTTACTTCACAGCAATGCAAGATTTTCTGTAACTGATAAGATAAGAAATTCAAATTGGGAAGAATGGAGAATTTCCGAAAGGTAAATATGTAAAAACATGAAAGTGATGAACCCCAGTTGCTATAGACTGAATGCTTATGTCCCCTTAAAATTCATATATTGAAATCTTAACCTTCAATGTGATGGTGTTGGGAGGTGGGGCCTTGAGGAAGCGATTAGGTCATGAGGGTGGAACTTTGTAAGAGACCCAGAAAACTACCTGCTCCTTTTCCCATGTGAGGACACAGTGAGAAGCTGACCAGGAAATGGGCCCTCCCCAGACACCCAGTCTACAATGCTTTGACCTTGAACTTCCAGCCTTCAGAGCTGTGAGAAATAAATTTCTATTTGCCACCAGTTCGTGGTACTTTGTTATACCAGCTGGAAAGGACTAAGACACCAGAAGAGAACAAGTCTGTGGAAGAGTGTGTATGTGATACACACGCACATACACACACACACACACAAATACCCATAAATCTTTATACTGGGACTTTGTAAGAAATGCAATTAGTGAAAATAGGAAGAATGTAAGACAACTAATAGGTGTTAGAGGCAAATGATAGAAAAATGAGAGAAAAAAAAGAATCAGGTCAAAATATCAACTACCTCTGTCAGCAACTTTCTAAAGACTAAGCTTTGGGGACTAATGAGAACATGAATGAATGTGCTGTGTCAGCTGGGGAAGGAGAAAGAATGATGTAATGACCTGGAATCACCTTGAGACTGGTCTGAATCATCTTTATTTCACTGGGTGTTTAGAGGCAAAACAGGGGCATCATCTTTAGAATCTTATAAGTATTTTCCAACAGTGTAAGTAGAACACACAGTTTGTGACTTACATGTCTTTCAACTATAAATAAATAGCTCACCACTGGAGACACACATGGTCTTTAATCCCTCAACACCAGTGTCAAAGAGAGGACCAGCATATCTGGGGAAAAATACCAGGTTTGTGGGAGCTATGAGGAAAAGCCAGCCACCCAGAGTGATAACCCTTTACCATTCGTTTCAATGTTCTTCTCCCACTGCCCAGGGCTAGATGAAAGCTGTTCTTCTCCCACTGCCCAGGGCTAGATTAAAAACTGACAGATTATAAATGCTGGGGCCTCTCTTACACTCAGTGGTTTAGTGTAAAGTTAAAAAAAAAACAACTCTATTTCTGAATAATGAGGGAAACAAACCATGCTCCTAAGTTTTCCTGAAACTACCAAGACAAATTAACTATATAAAAATTGGAGGTATGTATATATGTTGATGACAGCTAACCAGCTGGATAAATCACAACTTACCTTGTTCTCTTGTGTTCCAGTTTTGAATTTGCTTTGTTCAGGCTGCTGAGCTTCTCCTCCTCTAGGTTCAGGTCACCAGGGTCTGCTGATGGGCCTCCCCCTCCACCTTGTTTGCTCTGTCAAGTTTGCTAATATCCTCATTTAGTAACTGCACTTCCTCAGGTTTTTGACCTGTGGGAAGAAGACAAGAACAGCTTCATTAAAGCTACCACTGGAAAGTTGAGCATAACAACTTAAAGGTCATCATCTCTCTTCTGTACTCTGAACACTCATGAGATATCCAATGTCAAAAAGAACCACATTTAGCCAAATTCCTGGTACACTTTTTAAAACTCTGAATTTACTTGTGCTTCTACAGAACATAATCTATTAATGGCATGGCTAGGAAAGAGGGAATTATGATTAATCAAACCTTATTAATAGCACATTGGATGACCAATTTATTCTCTTTTCTTACACAACAACATCAACACTAAAGGGAATTAATTCAGCTTTCTGTTGAGAATTTAGGGAGCAAGTACTGATTGTGTTGTGCCTCAGTGTCCCAAGAAAGTGGCAATGAAAAGATGGGTTCCAGCAGGTAGAATATGCAAAAATGGAGGTGGCTATCTCAGGCCCATGTGCTTTTTGAAAAAGATAATCAACAGAAATGACAGCTGCTATTTAATCATCTGCCAAAATTATAGCTTCATATTGGAGGTTAGGTGTATATCTCAAGTTTGAGACAGACTCCTTATCTTCATGGCACACATAGATGTGCAAGTTGAAACCCTCAACTAAAACAAGCAAAACACTAAAGTCCTTAACTGGAATTAAAGTGACATCTTCAAGGTCAACTTCCAAATCAATAGCCGAGCTGGGGATTCAGTCACATCCCTAATCATCTTTTAGCAAACCATATCATGCTCACTTTCCTTCCAAAAAAGAATACTTAGAAGCCCAGTGAAACCATTTTGATTCTTCTATTAGAGTTCAGATGCAATAAGATCAGAATAAATAGAAATGTTTCATTTGGGAGATTAAGTCAGGTTCTGTAAGTTCAAATTGGAAACTTGAATTGGGACATTGCAGTTCATCAGACCCTTTATTTTATGCCAGCTCTGACTCCCAGTGGTGTAAAGTGGAAGGCCACTGTGTTAAGCCTGATTCGAGTAGCATTCCAACAGCTGGGTCTTCCTCACGTTACAGAAAAAGCACCTTGTGCTCCGTAGCATGCATGCTTCTCCTTCTGACTCTGCCAATATTGTTTCCAGGTCATCGATTTCTTTCTTCACTCAGAACATTCATCTTCAAGTTTCCGCCCCCTGGCAGTCAGCTCAGAATTTATCTCCTCTTCTTCCTCCACCCCCTCCGACAGCTCCTTTACTCTGGCCTCCAGCTGGATCTTGGATTTAATCAGCAACTCGCACTGCTCTTCAACATTTGCCAGGGTCTCTTGCTTCTGCCATGATGAGGAGAAAATTGTTGCCAACAGCTGGAAGTAATTTATCAGCTAGGCGAAAATGCTGCTTAACGCATAGCAAAGAGATAATTGCCTGCCCTCTGCCCAGCACTTTCACCCACCTTTCCTAAGCAGCTGAAATAATATTCCCAGGTCCCTGATCCTATTGCTGAGAAGTGGAGGAGCTGCTTGTGTTTAGAGGGGCTTTCCATCTTACAGGCCCTTTCAGTAGATTAGATTACCTCTTCTAAAGCAGTTAATAGAATCCTGGTGGCCTAGAGGAGTGAACATGCCTCCAGAAATCAGTAGCATGCTGCTTAAATCCCAGCTTCTGGAAGCAACCAAGTGGGCACATAGTTTGAAGTTGATATCTGCTCAGAATATGGTCTTTTAAGAAAGCAATGTTCCCTCAGGTAATGGAAAATTGCATTATAACGTTGTTATAAATGCACTGATGTATTTGTTTAATATATACATATATCAGATAATAAATTGAGCTGAGTTGTTTTTTATTCATAGGCTAAATTTAGAAATCATAAGGTTACTTGCAAGTCACTAACTAGATTTTACTATTATTTTCAACTAAAATTTTTTCCTTAATGATTCTGCCGGCAGTAAATTTCGCAAGTTAGCACACATGCAGCATTTCCTTTATCCTTTCACAACCACTTCCTCCAGCTCTTAACGAGTGACCCATTGTTCTCGTGTTAGGGGTCAAGTGAAAAATGAAAGAGCTTTTTGCTATAAGGCACCTTTTATAACTTTAAACCACTCAAATGTGTCTTCCTAGAGGCTATAAATCCTCTTCTTTGTGAGCAAGTTTTAATTGCTGTAGATCTCATTGCAATATAACTCTAAATATATCTTTGTGGTCCATCTACAGACCTCATCTATTCTCCACAATATGCCAGTTTGGTCAATTTATTAGCTATCTATTTGCCTCACTTAAGTCATGTCAGCTAACTATATTCTGAGCAGAGAAAAGGTAAAAATCCTTTGATACTACTGACCTCCGGGTAACTCCTGGCTGGAGAGTAGATGCTTGCCCAACAAACAGGGTTCAAAGAGGCACAGATGGAGGAAAGTAGAGATTAACAAATCTCCAACCTCCCTGAAGACCCCAAATGGGGGTCAAATTAAAAAGAAAGATCAAGACATTTAGGAATGGTCCAGGGAAATCAGAGAAGGTCCAGCCCAGGTTGATAAGCAGAACAATTGTTTGCTGCATTCCATTCAGCATGTTCAGAAGACCTGTCACCATCACTGAAAGAAGAGAACAGTCCAATCAGCCATCAATGATCCCTTCATTAAACATGACAGCAGGATTTGGGGACCAGCTGATCAAGGGTATGCAGTTTGACAGTAGGAAGACCCTTGCTCCCCTAGCAGTTTTTCTTTCACATACTCACAGTGTTAACTGGAATGGGTTTACTCAGTTCTGCTGCAATTTTGACTAAATGAAGGATGTCAAAAGAATCCTTGTTTCTTTGATCTCTCTTGTATGTAGCTGTGTCCCTTAAAAGAAAATTATAACAAAATATTCCATAGCTCTGTGAACTTCTTACTCATAAAATTCAAACTCATCTCAGCCTTACTGTGTTTGCTCTGGAATTTGCTTCCCTGTGTTTCCCATGTTCCCCACAATGATCTTTAACATGTGTCCCAAGCTTTTACCTACCACACCCTACACCAGTTTGGTCCACCTCTATCTCCTGTACCACCCCAGGAAGCACTGGCTACCCTCCAGCAACAGAAAGAATCAGGAAATTCAATAAGGAGTACACTGCATTAATCCTGAGATCTTAGCCAAGCTTTTCTCAGGACCTACTAAAATCCTGTCTACTGATTTGCCATCAGGTCATGGGCTACATAAACATTTTAAATTAGGACCCAGAGCTTCCTGGCCTCCATGAAAGACTATGGTGCTACTATATAGGAAAAACTCATTGATAATTTGTCCCTTGTTGAAAGACATCTTGACAATGGAATCAGTTCACTGTGAAATAGAGTGTCTCTTTAAGTGTTTCTATTGTCTATGTTTTACAAAATCCTGTTGTTTGAAAAGCCAGAACTTCTATTTTTTTTCAAGTCAACACTGCCTAAGAAACAAGGGACTATAATTAAAAACATGATTTAAGGAACAAATAATGGAGCCACACACAGCCTGCAGCTGAAGAAGCAGGTCATTCTTTTCCTAAATGAGGGAGACTTGCTTTGATTTTTGATCCTCCCTCTGAGATGCTGAATTCTTCAAGACTTTCCGCAGTTGTGCACACTCTTCCTCCAGTCTGGTTCTCTCCTCTCCCACTCCCACAGATTTAACTAGAGGCTTGATCTACCCACTAGCAGAGATAAATGTTAAAGGGAAGTACTTCTGATTTGGTCTGGGTAAAGAAAAAAAAATCTTATTTCAGATATATATTTTCATCATGGTACAGAACCACTGAAGTAAATTCAAGGTTTAAATTACGTTACCCAATTGGTGCAGAATTATGCCTCCCAAAAATGGGCATAATGATTCTTTTACACCAGTAATAAATAATATATGGACTCTTGGGGTAGGAAAATACAAAAGTACATTGACAGAGAGGTAGATAGGGAACAGAATAGAGAACCAAGAGATGAACCCAGCTACTTACTGTTATTTGATGTTTGATAAGCCAATTAAAAACATTCAGTGGGGAAAAGATTCCCTATTTAACAAATGGTGCTGGGTGAACTGGCTGGCAACCTGCAGAAGACTGAAACTGGACCCACACCTTTCACCATTAACTAAGATAGACTCTCACTGGATTAAAGATTTAAACTTAAGACATGAAACTATAAAAATACTAGAAGAGAGTGCAGGGAAAACTCTTGAAGAAATCAGTCTGGGCAAGTATTTTATGAGGAGGAACCCGCACCCCGGGCAATTGAAGCAGCTTCAAAAATACACTACCAGGACCTGATCAAACTAAAAGCTTCTGCACAGCCAAGAACACAGTAAGTAAAGCAAGCAGACAGCCCTCAAAATGCGAGAAGATATTTGCAGGTTATGTCTCCGACAAAGGTTTAATAACCAGAATCCACAGAGAACTCAAACGTATAAGCTAGAAAAGAACAAGTGATCCCATCTTAGGCTGGACAAGGGACTTGAAGAGAAACTTCTCTGAAGAAGACAGGCGCACGGCCTACAGACATATTTAAAAAATGCTCATCATCCTTAATCATCAGAGAAATGCAAATCAAAACTACTTTGACATATCATCTAACTCCAGTAAGATTAGCCCATATCCCAAATCCCAAGACCAGAGATGTTGGCGTAAATGTGGAGAAAAGGGAACACTTCTACACTGCTGGTGGGAATGCAAATTAATACATTCCTTCTGGAAAGATGTTTGGAGAACACTTAGAGATCTAAAAATAGATCTGCCATTCAATCCTATAATTCCTCTACTAGGTATATACCCAGAAGACCAAAAATCACATCATAACAAAGATATTTGCACCAGAATGTTTATTGCAGCCCTATTCATAATTGCTAAGTCATGGAAAAAGCCCAAGTGCCCATTGATCCACGAATGGATTAATAAATTGTGGTATATGTACACCATGTCATATTATGCAGCCTTAAAAAAGATGGAGACTTTACCTCTTTCATGTTTACGGAGCTGGAACATATTCTTCTTAGTAAAGTATCTCAAGAATGGAAGAAAAAGTATCCAATGTACTCAGCCCTTCTATGAAACTACTTTAAGGCTTTCATATGAAAGCTATAACCCAGTTATAACCTAAGAATATGGGAAAGGGGGAGAGGGAAGGGAGGGAGGAGGAGGATGGGCAAAGGGAGGGTGATTTGTAGGATTACACCTGCGGTGCATCTTACAAGGGTACATGTGAAACTTAGTAAATGTAGAATATAAATGTCTTAACACAATAACTAAGAAAATGCCAGGAAGGCTATGTTAACCAATGTGATGAAAATGTGTCAAACCGTCTATAAAACCAGTGTATGGTGCCCTATGATCACATTAATGAACAGAGCTATGATTTAATAATAAAAAAAAAGAAAGAAAAATTACCTAGAGCCAAGCACCATACAATTTCTTAGATAAATTTCCTTGAAGACAGGCCAACAGTCCAATTACAAAATATATATACATATAAAGAAAATCACTGGAAAAAGTTAGCACATGTAATAAAAAATTAGATTAAACCCCCAAGAGTTTCTGATAACTAAACCTTCTGATGGATAATATAAAATAATTATGTTGGAAGAGCTGTGCTGCGACGCATGACCCACGATCAGCACCCACCTGGACTGACATATGAGTGGCAATGCGACCCATGACCCATGACCCAAGCCTGCTGGGCCTCCGCATGCCCCGACCAGGAATTCTGGGAGCTGGGCAACCCTACGTCCTCCTTCCTGTACCCTCCCTGCCTCCACACTGGCCTGCTCATCTGGCCAGGGACTCTGGTAGCCGCGTGCCCTCTGGTGCCCTCCCTACCTCTGCGCAGAGCCCTGCTCCAGGTCAGAGACTGTTGGAGCCTTGGGCACTCTATGCCAAAGTCACTGGGCACCAGGCACCCCCAGAACCATGTGCACCGCACCCTGCCCTGTTGCTGGATCCTGGTGTATCACATTCCAGAGTTGCTCCCACAACCAGAACTCCCTGGCTGGGGCAGCCCCAGAGGATCTACACAGGGTAACTCCCTACAAAGATCCAGCAACAACAGAGTGATCCCGCTGGGGTCTAATCTTGGAGAGACACCTCCCCAACTTTGAGGACGGCCAGAGGCAATGATGGAAAACAAACATGAGGCGAAATCAATGGAAAAATTCTTGCAATATGAATAATCAGAGTAGATCAACTCCCCCAAGGAACAATGGGGCAGACACAGCACAAGATCCCATGCACAAACAAATAGCTGAGATGTCAGAAATCAAATTCAGAATCTGGATAGCAAATAAGATCGAATTAGAATTCCAAGCAGTAACCCAAAAGATGTCTGAAGAATTCAACGAATTCAAAGACCATATGACCAAAGATTTTGACACACTGAGACAAGAAGGTGCAGCCCTCAAAGATCTGAGAAACACAGTAGAATCCCTCAGTAACAGAATAAAGCAAGCAGAAGAAAGGATTTCTCATACTGAAGACAAAATTTTTGAATGCTCCCAAACTCTCAAAGAGGAAGAGAAATGAAGGGCAAAAACAGATCACTCCCTCAGAGAGCTCTGGGATAATTCAAAGAAAACTAATATTTGTCTTATAGGGATCCCCAAAAGCAATGAAGTGGCTTCACAAGGCACAGAGTCTCTTCGCCATGAGACTATGAAAGAGAACTCTCCAGACATGCCAAGAGATTCTGAAATTCAGATAGCAGTTTCAGACCTCCAGCATGACTCAACCCGAATAAGACATCCCCCAGACATCATAATCAATTTCACTAAAGTTAATATGAAGGAGAAAATTCTGAAACCTGCCAGACGAAAGAAAACCATTACCCAGAAGGGGAAGAATATTAGAATAACTGCAGATCTTTCTGCTGAAACCTTTCAAGCTAGAAGAGGATGGGCATTGACTTTTAATCTCCTAAAACAAAATAACTTTCAACCCAGGATCCTGTACCCAGCTAAACTGAGTTTCATTTATGATGGAGAAATTAAATACTTTAATGACATTCACATGTTGAAGAAATTTGCCATAACTAAACCAGCTCTCCAGGATATTCTCAGACCTATCCTCCATAAAAACCAGAGTAATCCTCCACCACAAAAGTAAACCCACCCTGAAAATTTTGATCAAATTCCAACTTCCACAGTTGCAAAAGGATTAAAAATGTCCACTGGACTCTCAAAAGGCTTATTGATATTCACAATTATTGTGAATGGTTTAAATTGTCCTTTAAAGAGGCACAGGTTGGCTAGCTGGATACAAAAACTCAAGCCAGATAGCTGCTGCATACAAGAATCACATCATACATTAAAAGTCAAATATAGATTCAAGGTGAAGGGATGGTCATCCATATTCCAAGCAAATGGAAAGCAGAAAAAAGCAGGTGTTGCAATGCTATTTGCAGATGCAATAGGCTTTAAACCAACCAAAATAAGGAAGGATAAGGATGGACACTTCATATTTGTTAAAGGTAAGACTCAATATGATGAGATTTCAATTATTAATATTTATACACCCAACCAGAACACACCTCAATTTATAAGAGAAACTCTAACAGACATGAGCAACTTGATTTCCTCCAGTTCTGTAGTAGTTGGAGACTTTAACACCCCTTTAGCACTGCTGGATAGATCCTCCAAAAAGAAGCTAAGCAAAGAAATTTTCGATTTAAACTTAACCATTCAACATCTGGACTTAACAGACATCTACAGAACATTTCATCCCAACAAAACTGAATACACATTCTTCTCATCAGCCCATGGAACATACTCCAAAATCAACCACATCCTAGGCCACAAATATAACCTCAGCAAATTTTAAAAAATAGAAATGATTCCTTGCATCTTCTCAGACCATCATGGAATACAAGTTGAACTCAATACCAACAGGAACCTGCACACCCATACAAAAACATGGAAGCTAAACAACCTTTTCCTGAAGGATAGATGGATTATAGACCAAATTAAGAAGGAAATCACCAAATTTTTGTAAAAAAACAACAATGAAGACATGAATTAGCAAAACCTCTGGGATGCTGCAAAGGCAGTCCTAAAAGGGAAATTTATACCATTGCAAGCCTTCCTCAAGAAAACGGAAAGAGAGGAAGTTAATAACTTAATGGGACATCTCAAGCAACTGGAGAAGGAAGAACACTCCAACCCTAAACCCAGAAGAAGAAAAGAAAGAACAAAAATCAGAGCAGAATTAAATGAAATTGAAAATAAAAGAATTATACAACAGATCGATAAATCCAAAAGTTGGTTTTTTGAAAAGATTAATAAAATAGATAAACCTTTGGCCAAACTAACCAGGAAAAAAAGAGTAAAATCTCTAATTTCATCAATCAGGAATGGTAATGATGAAATAACAACAGACCCCTCAGAAATTAAAAAAATTCATAATGAATATTACAAGAAACTTTATTCTCAGATATATAAAATCTCAATGAAATTGACGAATATTTGGAAGTACGCCACCTACCAAGACTTAGCCAGAACGAAGTGGAACTGTTGAACAGGCCTATATCAAGTTCTGAAATAGCATCAACTATACAAAATCTCCCTAAAAAGGAAAGCCCAAGACCAGATGGCTTTACATCAAAATTCTACCAAACCTTTAAAGAAGAACTTGTACCTATATTACTAAACCTCTTCCAAAATATAGAAAAAGAAGGAATATTACCCAACACATTCCACCAAGCAAACATCACCTTGATCCCTAAACCAGGGAAAGACCCAACAAGAAAAGAAAATTATAGACCAATATCACTAATGAATATAGATGCTAAAATACTCAATAAGATCCTAACAAACAGAATCCAACAACACATCAAAAAAAACTATACACCATGACCAAGTGGGATTTATCCCAGGCTCTCAAGGCTGGTTCAATCTATAAATGTAATTCAGGACATAAACAAACAAAAATAAAGACCATATGATTCTCTCAATTGATGCAGGAAAAGCTTTTGATAATATCCAGCATCCTTCATGATCAGAACACTTAAGAAAATTGGTATTGAAGGGACATTTTTTAAACTAATAGAGGCCATCTACAGCAAATCCACAGCCAATATCATATTGAACAAAGTTACATTGAAATCATTTCCACATAGATCAGGAACCAGGCAAGGCTGCCCATTGTCTTCATTGCTCTTTAACATTGTAATGGAATTTTTAGCCATTGCAATCAGGGAAGAAAAGGCTATCAAGAGTATCCACATAGGGTCAGAAGAGATCAAACTTTCACTCTTCGCAGATGACATGATTGTTTATCTGGAAAACACTAGAGATTCCACTACATAAATTTTAGAAGTGATCAAGGAATACAGCAATGTCTCAGGCTACAAAATCAACACCCATAAATCTGTAGCCTTTATATATACAAACAATAGCCAAGCTGAAAAAACAGTCAAGGACTCTATTCCTTTCACAGTAGTGCCAAAGAAGATAAAATATTTGGGAGTTTATCTAACAAAGGATGTGAAAGATCTCTAGAAAAAGAACTATGAAACTTTAAGAAAAGAAATAGCTAAAGATGTTAGCTAATGGAAAAAACATACCATACCCATGGCTGGGAAGAACATACATTGTTAAAATGTCTATACTACCCAAAGCAATATACTATTTTAATGCAATTCCTATTAAAGCTCCATTGTCATATTTTAAAGATCTTGAAAAAATAATACTTCATTTTATATGGAATCAGAAAAAACCTCAAAACATTACTCAGAAATAAAAACAAAGCAGGAGGAATCACACTACGAGACCTGAGACTGTACTATAAATCGGTAGTGATCAAAACAGCATGGTACTGGCACAAAAACAGAGAAGTAGATGTCTGGAACAGAACAGAGAACCAAGAGATGAATCCAGCTACTTACCGTTATTTGATCTTTGACAAGCCAATTAAAAACATTCAGTGGGGAAAAGATTCCCTATTTAACAAATGGTGCTGGGTGAACTGGTGATCTGTAAAAGACTGAAACTGGACCCACATCTTTCACCATTAGCTAAGATTGACTTTCACTGGTTAAATATTTAAACTTAAAATATGAAACTATAAAAATACTTGAAGAAAGTACAGGGAAAACTCTTGAAGGAATTGTCCTGGGTGAATATTTTATGAGGAGGACTCCCCAGGCAATTGAAGAAGTATCAAAAATACACTCTGGGACCTGATCAAACTAAAAAGCTTCTGCACAACCAAGAACATAGTAAATAAAGCAAGCAGACAGCCCTCAGAATGGGAGAAAATATTTGCAGGTTATACCTCCGATAAAGGTTTAATAACCAAAATCCACAGAGAACTCAAATGTATTAGCAAGAAAAGAACAAGTGATCCCATCTCAGTGTGGGCAAAGGACTTAAAGAGAAACTTCTCTAAAGAAGACAGATGCACGGTCTACAAATACATGAAGAAAAGCTCATCATCCTTAATCATTGGAGAAATGCAAATCAAAACTACTTTCAGATATCACCTAACCCCAGTAAGAGTAGCCCACATAACAAAATCCTAAAACCAGAGATGTTGGTGTGGATGTGGAGAAAATGTCACACTTCTACACTGCTGGTGGGAATGCACACTAATACGTACCTTTTGGAAGGATGTTTGGAGAATACTTAGAGATCTAAAAATAGACCTGCCATTTGATCCTATAATTCCCTTACTAGGTATATACCCAGAAGGCCAAAAATCACAATATAACAATGACATCTGTACCAGAATGTTTATTGCAGCCCAATTCATAATTGCTAAGTCATGGAAGAAGTCCAAGTGTTCATCAACCCACAAATGCAAATTGTGGTACATGTATACCATGGAATATTATTCAGCCTTAAAGAAAAATGGAGACTTTACCTCTTTCATGTTTACTTGGATGGAGCTGGAACATATTCTTCTTAGCAAAGTATCTCAAGAATGGAAGAAAATGTATCCAATGTACTCAGCCCTACTATGAACCTAATTTATAGCTTTCATATGAAGGCTATAACCCAACTATACCACTAGAATATGGGGAAAGGCCAAGGGAGGGTGGAGGTTAGGGTAGAGGGAGAGTAATGGGTGGGGCCACACCTATAGTGGTTCTTAGAATGGGTACAGGCAAAACCTACTAAATGCAGAATACAAATGTCTACATACAATAACTAAGAAAATGCCATGAAGGCTATATTGAACTGTTTGATGAGAATATTTCAGATTGTATATGAAACCAGCACATTGTACCCCTTGATTGCAGTAATGTACACAGCTATGATTTTTTTTTTTTTATTGTTGGGGATTCATTGAGGTTACCATAAGCCAGGTTACACTGATTGCATTTGTTAGGTAAAGTCCCTCTTGCAATCATGTCTTGTTCCCAGAAGGTGTGGCATGCACCAAGGCCCCACCCCCTCCCTCCTTCCCTCTATGATTTAATAATAAAAAAAGAAAAAACAAATAAAATAAAATAATTATGTTAAAAATTGTTAAAGGCAAGAATGAATTTTAAAAACAATAAAATTAAGAAGAATTGGGGATTCTTCTTAGACAACACTGATATAAAAACTTAGTGAATTAAGGAAAGCATAAAGCCCACAGTCCCAAGCCCTAGGCTGGCCCAATGGCCCCAGGATCCAAAATGGCTCCCATAGCCCTAGGTTCTAGGTTCTGTCCTAAGGCCAGTTCAGATGTGTAACCTAAGACTGCAGGTCTGCCCTCATGGACTCAGGCTCTATGTTCTATGTTCACCCTAGTAATCCCAGGCATGAGGCCAGACCCTACAAATCAACGCTCCAAACCTGTCCTCACAGGCCTAATCAATAAGCCTGCCACAGTAGACCCAAAACCAGGATCACCCCAGGGACCCAGGACCCAGACATGCCCTCATAGGCCTAGGCTCAGTTCTGTCAACATGAATGTCAGCCCACCATGCAGGTAAAGCTCCAGACCTGCCTCAGTGGATATAAAGCCTCTAGGATTGTCCCATGATCCAGGCACTGAGCCTGATTGTACACTGAAACTGGCACCAGGATATCAGGCTTTAACATTCCAGCAATGATCCTATCCATGGATCCTGCCAGCTTGCATTCCCAGATTCTCTAACCAAACTGACTGGTGAAGAGCTTTTCCTGCTAACATGAGCCTATAAAGACTGGAAGAGGTACTAGTACTTCAAATGTGCAAATACCAGTGCAATCCCTCAAGGATCATGAATGATCAGAAAAAAAACATGACATCACCAAAGGAACAAAATAAAGTGAAAGTAACCCTAAAGAAATGGAGATCTAAGAATATGGGGAGAGGGAGGGGAGGATGGGCGGAGGGAGGGTGATTGGTGGGATCACACCTATGGTGTAGGTTACAAGGGTACATGTGAAACTTACTAAATGTAGAATATAAATATTTGTCATAACACAATAACTAAGAAAATGCCAGCAAGGCTATGTTAACCAGTGTGATGAAAGTATGTCAAATGGTCTATAAAAATCAGTGTATGGTACCTCACGATTGCATTAATGTACACAGCTATGATTTAATAATAAATTTTTAAAAATGAGATCTATGTACTGATAAAATCAAACACCAGAGGGAGTGAGAGATTACAAGTTCCTGAAACAACCAAAAATAAAAAATGGACACCTTGGGTAGTTAGGGACAAAGGCCAGGATCTTTGGCCAGGATATCTGGTAAAAGTCTTTCTCAGTCAAAGCCAGTCCATAAAGACATCCAGGAAGGAGACAGTTTCTTCAAATGTACAGATATCAATGCAAAGCTAAAGGAATACAATGAGGAACACACAACACAAGACAATGAATAAATCTCTAGTAACCCACTCTAAAATGGAGATCTATGAATTGTTGGACATATAATCATCTTAAAGTTTAATGAACTATAAGAGAAAAACTAAATGAAACTAGAAATACAATATATGAGCAAAATGAGAAATTTAGCAAAGAAATAGGAACAACAAAAAGAATGAAATAGAAATTCTAGAGCTGGGGAGACAAGATGGCGGACTGAAGCCAGCTTTCAACAAAGGCTCCCGTCCAGAAGGAGAGTTAAGGGACAGGAATTTAGTAAGTATCCTGGTGGGCTTGAGCCTCACCAAGAGAGAAGGCTGAAGAATGCACATCAACACCGCTGAGGCAAGTTGTGATCACAAGGACGCAAACAAAAGCTGAGACTTCAAGCCAGAGTAGAAGTTGCAATAGGATCGAACAGAAACCAGCTGAAAACAAGACAGAACCACTTTGCTCCACCACACCAGACAGGGCCCCAGATTCTCAGGCCACAACACTGTACGGGCCCTCGATAAAACCCCAGGGAAAAAACCAAAGGGAGTAAACCATGGGGCGGAATCAGCGGAAAAACTCTGGTAACATGAATAACCAGAATAGATCAACCCCCCCAAGAAAAGATACGGCAGATGTGATTGAAGATCCCATTCATAAACAACTGGCTGAGATGTCAGAAGTCGAATTCAGAATTTGGTTTGCAGACAAGATTAATAAAATGGAATTAGGAATTCGAGGAGAAATTCAAAAATTGTCTCAAGAATTTAACGAATTTAAAGACAAAACCACCAAAGACTTAGACACACTGAAACAAGAACTTACAGCCCTCAAAGATATGAAAAATACAGTAGAATCCCTCAGTAACAGAATGGAGCAAGCAGAAGAAAGGATTTCTGACATTGAAGATAAAGTCTTTGAACGCTCCCAATCTCTCAAAGAGGAAGAGAAATGGAGAGCAAAAACGGATCATTCACTCAGAGAGCTCTCAGATAATTCGAAAAAAAACAACATAAGGGTTATAGGAATTTTGGAGAACGATGAAGTGGCTGCCAAGGACACAGAGGCCCTTCTACATGAAATTATGAAAGAAAATTTTCCAGACATGCCTAGAGAATCTGAAATTCAGATAGCAGACAGCTTCAGAACCCCAGCACGATTTAACCCCAATAAGCCATCTCCCAGACATATCATAATTAGCTTCACTAAAGTTAACATGAAAGAGAAGATTCTCAAAGCAGCCCGGCGAAAGAAAACTATAACGTACAAAGGTAAGAATATTAGAATAACTGCAGATCTCTCTGCTGAAACTTTTCAAGCAAGAAGAGGCTGGTCATCAACTTCTAATCTCCTAAAGCAAAAAAACTTTCAACCCAGGATCTTGTATCCAGCTAAACTGAGTTTCATCTATGATGGAGAAATTAAATACTTCAATGACATTCATATGTTGAAAAAATTTGCCATAAGTAAACCAGCTCTTCAGGATGTTCTCAGACCTATCCTCCACAATGACCAACCCAATCCTATACCACAAAAGTAAACTCACTCAGAAACTTCGGATCAAACTCCAACTTCCACACTGGCGAAAGGATTAAAAATGTCCACTGGACCTTTGAAAAACTCGATACCCAAAATTCCACCAGATTATCAATACTCTCCATCAATGTGAATGGCTTAAACTGTCCTCTAAAGAGGCATAGGTTAGCTGACTGGATACAAAAACTCAAGCCAGATATTTGTTGCATACAAGAGTCACATCTCAACTTAAAAGACAAATACAGACTCAGGGTGAAAGGATGGTCATCCATATTTCAGGCAAATGGTAATCAGAAAAAAAGCAGGTGTTGCAATTTTATTTGCAGATACAGTAGGCTTTAAACCATCAAAAGTAAGGAAGGACAAGAATGGTCACTTCATATTTGTTAAGGGTAATACTCAATATGACGAGATCTCAATTATTAATATCTATGCACCCAACCAGAATGCACCTCAATTTATAAGAGAAACTCTAACAGACATGAGTAACTTGATTTCCTCCAGCTCCATAATCGTTGGAGATTTCAACACTCCCTTGGCAGTGTTGGATCGATCCTCCAGAAAGAAGCTGAGCAAAGAAACCTTAGATTTAAACCTAACCATCCAATATTTAGATTTAGCAGACATCTACAGAACATTTCATCCCAACAAAACTGAATACACATACTTCTCATCAGCCCACGGAACTTACTCCAAAATTGATCACATTTTAGGTCACAAGTCTAACCTCAGTAAATTTAAAGGAATAGAAATTATTCCATGCATCTTCTCGGACCATCATGGAATAAAACTTGAATTGAGTAACAACAGGAATCTGCATACCCATACAAAAACATGGAAGTTAAATAACCTTATGCTGAATGATAGCTGGGTCAGAGATGAGATTAAGAAAGAAATCACCAATTTTTTGGAACAAAATGACAATGAAGACACAAACTATCAGAACCTATCGGACACTGCAAAGGCAGTTCTAAGAGGGAAATTTATAGCACTGCAAGCCTTCCTCAAGAGAACGGAAAGAGAGGAAGTTAACAACTTAATGGGACATCTCACGCAACTGGAAAAGGAAGAACATTCCAACCCCAAACCCAGTAGAAGAAAAGAAATAACCAAAATTAGAGCAGAATTAAATGAAATTGAAAACAAAAGAATAATACAACAGATCAATAAATCAAAAAGCTGGTTTTTTGAAAAGGTCAATAAAATAGATAAACCTCTGGCCAACCTAATCAGGAAAAAAAGAGTAAAATCTCTAATATCATCAATCAGAAACAACAAAGACGAAATAACAACAGACTCATCAGAAATCCAAAAAATCCTTAATGAATATTACAAGAAACTTTATTCTCAGAAATATGAAAATCTGAAGGAAATAGACCGATACTTGGAAGCACGCCACCTTCCAAGACTTAACCAGAACCAAGTGGAAATGTTGAACAGACCCATATCAAGTTCAGAAATAGCATCAACTATACAAAACCTCCCTAAAAAGAAAAGCCCGGGACCAGATGGTTTCACATCAGAATTCTACCAAACCTTTAAACAGGAATTAGTACCTATATTACTCAACCTGTTCCAAAATGTAGAAAAAGAAGGAAGACTACCCAACACGTTCTATGAAGCAAACATCACCCTGATCCCCAAACCAGGAAAAGACTCAACAAGAAAAGAAAATTATAGACCAATATCACTAATGAATATAGATGCAAAAATATTCAACAAGATCCTAACAAACAGAATCCAGCAACACATCAAACAAATTATACATCATGACCAAGTCGGTTTTATCCCAGGGTCTCAAGGCTGGTTCAATATACGTAAATCTATAAATGTAATTCAGCACATAAACAAATTAAAAAACAAAGACCATATGATTCTCTCAATTGATGCAGAAAAAGCTTTTGATAATATCCAGCATCCCTTCATGATCAGAACACTCAAGAAAATTGGTCTAGAAGGGACTTTTCTTAAACTGATAGAGGCTATCTACAGCAAACCCACAGCCAATATCATATTGAATGGAGTTAAATTGGAATCATTTCCACTCAGATCAGGAACCAGACAAGGCTGCCCATTGTCTCCATTGCTTTTCAACATTGTAATGGAAGTTTTAGCCACCGCAATTAGGGAAGAAAAGGCGATCAAGGGTATCCGTATAGGGTCAGAAGAGATCAAACTCTCGCTCTTCGCAGATGATATGATTGTGTATCTGGAAAACACTAGGGACTCTACTACAAAACTCCTAGAAGTGATCAAGGAATACAGCAGCGTCTCAGGTTACAAAATCAACATTCATAAATCGGTAGCCTTTATATACACCAACAACAGTCAAATTGAAAAAGCAGTTAAGGACTCTATCCCATTCACAGTAGTGCCAAAGAAGATGAAATATTTGGGAATTTACCTAACAAAAGACGTGAAAGATCTCTATAAAGAGAACTATGAAACTCTAAGAAAAGAAATAGCTGAAAATCTTAACAAATGGAAAAACATACCATGCTCATGGCTAGGAAGAATCAACATTATCAAAATGTCCATACTACCCAAAGCAATATATAATTTCAACGCACTCCCTATTAAAGCTCCACTGTCATATTTTAAAGATCTTGAAAAAACATTACTTCGTTTTATATGGAATCAGAAAAAACCTCGAATAGCCAAGACATTACTCAGAAATAAAAACAAAACAGGAGGAATCACACTACCAGACCTCAGACTTTACTACAAATCGATAGTGATCAAAACAGCATGGTATTGGCACAAAAACAGAGAAGTAGATATCTGGAACAGAATAGAGAACCAAGAGATGAATCCAGCTACTTACCGCTATTTGATTTTTGACAAGCCAATTAAAAACATTCAGTGGGGAAAAGATTCCCTATTTAACAAATGGTGCTGGCTGAACTGGCTGGCAACCTGCAGAAGACTGAAATTGGACCCACACCTTTCACCATTAACTAAGATAGACTCTCATTGGATTAAAGATTTAAACTTAAGACATGAAACTATAAAAATACTAGAGGAGAATGCAGGGAAAACCCTTGAAGAAATTGGTCTGGGTGAGTATTTCATGAGGAGAACCCCCCGGGCAATTGAAGCAGCTTCAAAAATACACTACTGGGACTTGATCAAACTAAAAAGCTTCTGCACAGCTAAGAACACAGTAAGCAGAGCAAGCAGACAGCCCTCAGAATGGGAGAAGATATTTGCAGGGTATAACTCTGAAAAAGGTTTAATAACCAGAATCCACAGAGAACTCAAACGCATCAGCAAGAAAAAAACAAGGGATCCCATCGCAGGCTGGGCAAGGGATTTGAAGAGAAACTTCTCTGAAGAAGACAGGCGCACGGCCTTCAGACATATGAAAAAATGCTCATCATCTTTAATCATCAGAGAAATGCAAATCAAAACTACTTTGAGATATCATCTAATTCCAATGAGACTAGCCTATATCACAAAATCTCAAGACCAGAGATGTTGGCGTGGATGTGGAGAAAAGGGAACACTTCTGCACTGCTGGTGGGAATGCAAATTAATACATTCCTTTTGGAAAGATATATGGAGAACACTCAGAGATCTAAAAATAGATCTGCCATTCAATCCTGTAATCCCTCTGCTGGGCATATACCCAGAAGACCAAAAATCACAACATAACAAAGATATTTGTACCAGAATGTTTATTGCAGCCCAATTCATAATAGCTAAGTCATGGAAAAAGCCCAAGTGCCCATCAATCCATGAATGGATTAATAAATTGTGGTATATGTATACCATGGAATACTATGCAGCCTTAAAGAAAGATGGAGACTTTACCTCTTTCATGTTTACATGGATGGAGCTGGAACATATTCTTCTTAGTAAAGTATCCCAAGAATGGAAGAAAAAATACCCAATGTACACAGCCCTACTATGAAACTAATTTGGGACTCTCACATGAAAGCTATAACCCAGCTACAACTTAACAATAGGGGGAAGTGGGAAAGGGGGGGGTGGGTAGAGGGAGGGTAATCAGTGGGATCACACCTGTGGTGCATATTGCAGGGGTATTTGCGAAACTTGGTAAATGTAGAATATAAATGTTTTGGCATAGTAACTGAGATAACGCCGGAAAGGCTATGTTAACCACTGTGATAAAAATGTGTCAAATGGTTTATGAAGTGAGTGTATGATGCCCCATAATCATATCATTGTATACAGTTATGATTTAATAAAAAAAGTTTGTGAGAAGATGGGGAAAAAGGACTCTCGTACACTGCCAGTTGAATGTAGGTTACATAGAAAAGCATTTTGGCAGTATCATGCAATATTGGACTTGTATGTAGCCTAAAACCTGCTAATTCATCTAGGGAAGTGCCTCTCAAAGTGTGTACCTTGGACCAGCTGCTGTACACAAACTGTTGCCAGACAATGGAGCATTTTGAGTAATGCTGTACTCAAGAAACTCTTGCATATATGCATGGGGAGACATTTACAAAAATGTCACTGCATAACTCTTTGTAATAGCAAAAGAAGAGAGAGAGAGAAACAGAAATAAATTTACTTGAGCTGTAAAATGGAAAAACTGCAGTATATTCACACAATATAATGCTATATAGCAGTTAAATCAACCTAGGGCCAGGTGCAGTGGCTCACATTAGCACTTTGGGAGGCCAAGGCAGAAGCATCACTTGAAGCAAGAGTTTGAAATCATCCTGAGCAACACAGTAAGACCCCATCTCTACAGAAAATAAAAATAATTAGCTAGATGTGGTGCTGAGCACCTGTAATCGCAGATACTGAAGAGGCTGAGATAGGAGGATCTCTTGAGTTTGGAAGTTTGAGGTTGCAGTGAGCTATGGTGATACCACTGCATTCTAGCCCAGGCAACAGAGAAAGACCCTGTGATTTAAAATAATGTGCAATTTAAAATTGCACATGAACTTTGTGGACATCCTGTATATGTCTTTGTATGTATATATGTGTATCTATAATCCCAGCCCAGGATTCATCAACAAGGATATAATTTAAAGAATAATATTGAATATAAAAGACAAGTTTACAGACAATACACACAGAATATTATTTTTACTTGAAGACTAAAAACATGCAAAATCATGTTATATTTTAAGGATATCTAAATATCTAGTAAAAGGTATAAAAACATACCTTTACATGATTTATGTATGAAACATGGACTATGAAGCAAATTTAGATCTAGGAAGGGAGAGGTAGAACTTCAATTAAGGAAGAAATACACAGAGGCTTCAACTATATATGCTAATTCTGTTTAAGTTGTCAGCAATTACAGACAAAAAATGTTAAGAACCAATATAACTTGATTATGGCTCCATGAGTATACATTGTAATATTTTCTTTGTGTTTTGAAATATTTCGCAGTCATTTTTGAAATCGTGGTTTATGCGAAATGAATCTTAAAGGCCTCATTCTAGAGATAAAGGTGAACAATGGAGAAATTAAAAGTTTATACAACCGATCCTAGGAGCCATGTCCCCCTCCCCTGCTGGCCACTACACATGAAGGTCACAGAAGAACCTTAGTAGTTGTTTCTCTAATATCTTCAACATCACCATGTGATGATATTTTTTCTTCTTTAGCCAAAAAAGAAATTGTCAATTAAACAAGTTATACCAAGATCTGTGAACCTTTGCCCAGGAGATAAACTATGCTAAGGAAAAAGTAAATTTAAATACTGCAGAGCTCCTTGCTCACAGGCCCTTTTGGAAAGTTTTTCTAGCTTGCTTTCCATGATTCTATTAAAAAAAAGACAAAACCTACACCAAAGTGTCCAAATGTGGTGATTAACATCCCTGGTGAACCTGCCTGAAATAAAGTAAGAAAGTTATGATTACATGTCACCATGAACCACAGTTTCTGACCCATGGGCGGTAATAAAGTAGTCACAAAACCTCCTTTCTTTGAAGCAACTTCCCCACAGAGTTGTCTGTGGGATATATGCAAACCTTTCGAGGTCTGTTTTTATTATAAATTGTGAATCATCCTACCTTCAGAAAACCAGACTTCTCAGAATATAAAGATCCTTCCCAAAGGATCTGGAAGCAGTGCGAGAAATATCTGCATTATGCGTATCCTTGGTTGGATAGGGTAATAAAAGCCCTTTGCGCTCTTTTTGGTGTGCCATGATTTTAAAGTTGTTTTTTTTTTTTTTTTTTTTTTTGTAGAGACAGTCTCACTTTATAGCCCTTGGTAGAGTGCCATGGCATCACACAGCTCACGGCAACCTCCAACTCCTGGGCCTAAGCGATTCTCTTGCCTCAGCCTCCTGAGCAACTGGGACTACAGGCGCCCGCTACAATGCCTGGCTATTTTTTGGTTGCAGTTCAGCTGGGGCCGGGTTTGAACCTGCCACCTTCAGTATATGGGGCCAGCGCCTTACCGACTGAGCCACAGGCGCCGCCTGATTTTAAAGTTTTTAAGACCAAACCTAAGCAGAGGAGTCAGCTCTTTACCTTGACTTAAAGGCAATGAGATTAGGTTGCCTTGGTTGAGGCACATCACTACTTGAGCAGTAGGGGTGTGAGGCAGCCATGCAGTATTTTTCTTCCAGTGTCTTCTGGGATTTGATTCTTATCGGTTTGCCCTATTCTCTGGCTTAGAACAATGTAAAGGCTTTATATAGTCTTTCATCTCTCATTGCTTCTAGTTGGCTCAGAAACCCAGATTTAAAAAGCACCTAAAATAATTAAGTCAAATGTTAGTTCCACTTATAATGGGAATATAGCCAATGATTTCTGAACTGATCATGTGAGCAAATGATGTGCTCCTTGGGACAACTTTATCGGTTCTATTTCATGTTAAATTTTATTTAATGTGTAAAATCTACCTCCTAGAAAGCTTAATTTTATAAATATAAATCTAAAATTTATAAAAAATGTTATTTAATCCTGTGGTTATGTTGGTTACTTAAGAATTTATATTATTTTCTCCCTTATCTATTAATAATATCTACATTGGTCAGGAAACCTGGTTTAAGTTTTAAAATGGGCCCAAGTGCTCCAAAGTGCTAAGCAGGAGTCTACACAATCATTCATAAAGGGCCCTAAATATTTTTAGGCTTTGTGGAACACATACAATCTCTATAGGATATTCCTCTTTGTTTTTTAAACATTTTGAACATGTAAAACCCTGTTAGCTAGTGGGCCATATAAAAAAACAGGCTACAGATGTGGCTCTTAGGCCATAATTTGCTGACCCCTGCTCTAGAGGAAGGCACTTTGCCCTAGGCTCAAAGAATACATATAACTTTTCTTTCAAGAATAATAGGTACAACCAAAGTGAGGTAAGGTGCCTTAGGCACTCTGAGTGCCTCCGTAAAGTCACTTTATGCAACCTGTGAATGAGTCTCAACCTTACTTCACAACCCTGAGAATGAATGGCTCCTTAAATCTGTGGCTTAGGAGCCTCACTTGCTTGGGGCAGGCCTGGTCCAGATGAATAGTATACTACATAAATAACTAAACACAAGGTAAGCAAGGCATTAATGAAAATCAGTAGAAACAACAAACAGTAGAAACTGACTCCCGGGGACTGAAAATATGGGAGTCAAGTAACATTTTGTAACCATGTCCCACAGAGTTTTATTTCTGTGAGTTATTTACCCCAGATCTTCCAACTCTTCCTCAAATAATTTGATCCTTACATGGGTGTCATTAGAAACTTAATTTTCAGATAAAACCGAATCTTTTAGTTAGAAATTCCCAAAATAATGTGCGACATACCGAGATCACCTAAGATGAAGTAGAATTTAGAGAATCACATTTAAAGAAGTTGGTTTTTGATTAACTTTTTTTTTTTTTGTAGAGACAGAGTCTCACTGTACCGCCCTCAGGTAGAGTGCCGTGGCGTCACACGGCTCACAGCAACCTCTAACTCTTGGGCTTACGCGATTCTCTTGCCTCAGCCTCCCAAGTAGCTGGGACTACAGGCGCCCGCCACAACACCCGGCTATTTTTTTTTGTTGTTGCTGCAGTTTGGCTGGGGCTGGGTTTGAACCCGCCACCCTCGGCATATGGGGCCGGCACCCTACTCACTGAGCCACAGGCGCCGCCCTGATTAACTTTTTGATAGTGAGGTTGACTTTGAATTTATCACTCAGATAGTCTTCCAGAAATTTTTCCCTAAACCAGTACTGTGGCTGAATCATTTTATACTCAGAAAAGTCATTAACTCTAGGAAGTTGATTCACCTTTTTCTAGCTCAGATGTATACACATTTTCTAGCATCTGAGATTGCTTCAGTACTTTATATCTTAGAACAAATTTGTTTATATGACTAATTATAAAAATGCAAATGTAGTCAAGACAGAGATTTGAAAAGCATTGAATATTTTTTTTCTCAACAGCACTGAAGTTTCACTAAGCTCTATTTATGTTATTGGTGGTCATGAGAGCTGAAGAATGCCTCATAATTAAATGTTCATGGGTATTTTAAGATACACACTCTTTCTTCCCACTCTTCTTCAAATGCATCCTTTGCAGTTTTCTGGTTACCTTAGTGATTCCAAATTGGTACTAGGTATGGTGTATCTCCAAGGAGCCAAGTAGTTCTTCAGCTACTTTTTTGCTGATCACAGACTTGTTCTTTGAAAAGGTTCTGGGGTTCAGAAAGCAGTACCTAATTTAAAATAGGTAAAGAATAAATCTTGGAGTCATGATATCATATGATTTTAAAATAGTCAAATCTAAGCAAGTAAAGAGAATGGCAATATAGATGTCTATCTCTCTTGCCAATATGTTCAATTTTCACAAAACTCTTAGTAGCAATAGTGGGGATGCAGTTCACCATCCCCTGGATTGGTCTAATAGTTGTACTTCTTATAGTGCAATTTATACCCTATACTTCTTTTTTTTTTTTGGCCAGGGCTGGGTTTGAACCCGTCACCTTCAGCATACGGGACCGGCGCTCTACCCCTTTGAGCCACAGGTGCCACCCATACCCTGTACTTCTTATAGCCTCATTTGATTAATCAGTTAGGAAGACAGGAATTGGAGAGGGAAAGGAAGGGATGAAGGCAGGTATGAGTATCTCTATTGTATAAAGAAAGAAACTGAAAAGCAGAGACATTAAATGTCTTTTCTAAGAATACTTTAACCTTTTGGTGATTTGGTGAAAAGCAAGAAATACGCTTCTTAATTCTAAGAGATGTGTCCTTTCTACTCCACCATACACTGCTCAGGATGGGTGACCTATAATTTATACTTCTAGAATTCAGGAAAGATAAAGCAGAGATGCCTCTCCTGCCTTCTGCCACACACCCTGCTGGCTTCCTTTCTTTCACGGGTTTGCTCGTAAAGCAACAGCCTGCTTGGATGGCAGCTATGATTAAGTATATACAACATTTCAGAGATTCAATTCAGCCTCCATATGTTTCTTCTGTATATATTTCTTCTATATGTGGGTCTATTACCTGTTAATAGAGATTTAAGGCTATTACAGTTACATGGATGTTAGATTTAAGGAGAAATAATAATAGAACCCTGTCATCATATATCTCACCACCACCAAAACACATGGATTCATAGTCTGGAGGCCATCCACCAACCAAACAATGCATGCCTAAACACTTGGAAAGGGAGGAAAACGGAATGGATGGCCTTGGGCTTCTTGGATCCTAGAGTATATGTTTACCTTTGTTTAAAATCAGCATACAGTAGTTTATTTGGAAAACCTTCACAGCATATTCTAATTCCTTCCAAGATACCATTACAGCACAGCTGTTGTAGAACCAAGTTAAGTGTCCATTCTACCTAAAGGGGTGGGGGGATCACATTGGGTTTGTGCCAAAAACAAACACTACTATCCCAGATTTTGTCCCAATTGCTGGATCTTGAGTTAAGAAGAGTTTATATTTGCTGTTCTCTGCATGATAGATCCCTGGAGTCCACTCACTCCCAACCTGATAGTACTCATAACACCCATCCTTTTATGCAGGAGTCTCCAAATAGGATTTACCTGAAATTTCTTTTACATGGAATAAACCATTTTATCACAATTAGATAAGATTTTATAAGCAAATATTCCTGGAAGGTTGTGGGGGAATAGCACTTTTTTTTTTTTTTGGTAAGATGTAAATGGCTGATATGGGATTCATTCACTATCCTAAACCAGCTAGAAAGGCTGATAAGAACATAAAAGCAAACTGGGAACTGCAATCTACAAGTAGGAGGGGGATGGGTACCAAGAAGGGGGGATAGAATGAGGGGCGGATGGCGACAACTGCAGAATTCTGTTTATAATTTTGTTCAGGAAGGACTTCTTCAAACCCCAGCCTGTATTCTCCCCTTATCATCTTGACAGTACCAAAGTTTTATTGTATAGTATAAGCTCCTTCTATCACCTCCTTGTTCATCAAAAGAAGCCCAACTATAGGTGTCAGCTGCAATGGCTGATAGAAACCATTGTATCTGGCCCTCATTAAGACTTCTAGAAGAAGGCAAGGAGCTCACCTCCTAGCACAAAGACCTACTATGGTTTTACAAGAGAAATGGCTGGGGGGAGGAGGCGGGGAAGAAGATAATCTTGTCTATGTCCAGGGTCACAGAATAAACTCAAGGTATACACCCATATTCTTGTACTCCAATTCCTTTCATGGGCAGAAGCAGATGATCTGTAAGAAGGGACAGGAGGAGAGTCCTTTGATTTAAGGCATCATACACACTTGTTCCCCTTAAGTAAATATGAAGAACTATTTTGATTAGATCATGAAGCTTTTCTCATAACTTTGTCTTATGACTTTACAAAAAAAGAAAAAGAAAAAAAAAACCAACGCTGCTGAAATCAGAGCTGACTCGATGGGAGGCAACTCTAATAGGTAACAGAATTGCTCCAAAATAGAGGCAGCTAATTAGATTCCTTGCTAGATGGAAGCAGTGTCCCTAGACACCTTCAGAAATCCAGCTGATAAGAAACAATAAGGCAAAAACAGACAGCCTTGAATCACCATGAAGTGTCTGCATTGCAAAAACTCAAACTGCAGCATCATTGTTTAGAATCACACTTTCCCAAAATAGGCCACACACTATCAAGATTGGGGTCTTAATCACAGGAGGCTAATAAAAATGCAAGATACTTAGAAATCAGAACCAGCAACATCTGGATACGTAGTACAATGGTGGTTAGTGCTCTGAAGACATAATGGCTTGTCATATATAACTGTGAGCCAGGCAGCCTCTGACTGAATCTCCAGAGAGGTCTATAGTTCCAAAGAAATGGCTGGATATCTTCAAACCCATCATGTAATGAAATGTAATTAATTCAGTAGTTAATTTCAATAAAAACTTTGGGGAATTTGAAACACACACATATATATGCACACACAAAAATATTCACCATCATCCATGTATTCCATAATGCCCTTACCACCCTTCACTCATCAGAAAGTATCCACTGGCCAGAATTAGAATTATATAACTAAATAAATGGATACTATTTGGGAGAGAGAAGATGATGTTAGTATTAAGAAAGAAGGCAGACAGAGTTCTCAAAAATTAGAAATGGATTTATCTCAATTTAGATAATTCAGAAAAAATAACTTCCTCTATGCTGAGATATCTACCTGAATCTCTCAATTGGTTATTCAACTCTTTTTTATTAAACTTTGCTCTTGTAAACAATAGTACAGGAGCTCATCCTGGGTTAGCATGAAATTCAAAGAGAAATTTAAATAGTAATATCAAGCATTCTAATTTTGACCAATTGAACACGCTTTGTGAAATGCTTCCATATATCCACTTGAATTTCAATTCAGAGTCAATCTTGAACGGGTTCTGATGACCTCGTTTTTAACTTACTTTGATTTTTCTATATGAATATCCACACTAGTATAAAAGAAATTGGTAATTTTTTCTTAAAAAAATATTCTATACAGCAGAAATCAAATGTAATTCCTAGTGTGGATTATAAAGAAATCTAATTCTTACCTGGCATTTTGTTTACATTGGGATTTATGCATCTCACCAAATGAGATGCTGCTGATGTCAGATTAGTCATCAATTTGTTTAGGTCTCCCTGAAATGGAGACCGTAGCAAACACAAAATCACTTGCCCATGTCACAATCACAAAACACTGATCCACCTAGTAAACACAAAATCACCTCGCAAAGCTCCAATCTACCTCACAAATATCTCCAAATCTATCGATTCATATTACAGCCAAGAATATCAACAGTAAAATAATGGATTCAACATTCTTCCCTGCCTACCAAATACATTATTTCTTTCGTATGGCAAGTCAATATTTATCTGACAGACATAGTTCCATTGTGAATCATCTCTACCTGTTTTGAATTTGAGAGCAATAACTTATGGCTGGGCCATAAAATGGCTTGAAAAAAGAAATTGTTTCTCAAGTTTTCTGTTTGTGGCAAATCTTTATCTTCAGTCCACTTCTCTATAGGCAGAATCTGATATGGGAATTCTGGTTTGAGAGATTTATTTAGAGAATCAGGGAAGCACTAAAGAGCAGGGGAAGAAAAAAGCAATGATGTGGACGCAGCTCTCGTCTGATCCTTGGAGGAGCTGTGAGCACAACTGTACCATTTGCACCAAGGGAGAAGCCAAGTCTGGGGGGACAGGGCAAGGAGGCAGCTTAGCTTCCCATTTGACCAAGAGCAATTCTGGCAACTGGGAGCTATTATGAGCCAATATGCACATCAGCTGAAGATGGATACAGGATGCTAAAGGTCACTGCTTGTGACCTACCTGGGCCACAAAGAGGGTCCTCTAAGTTCTTGATAATACCAAAATCAATTTCAACTTTTCCAACTTGGCTAACTTCAGATTTTTTATCCTTATTTGAAGATGTGAAATTTCAAATAAGCAATAACATATGCAGGTTGTAAGAATAAAAACTAGAGAAAATTAAAAATTACTTTATACAGAGATGCAACCATTTGAAATGAAGCTCCTTTCTTGTGTTTCTTCTCCCCAAACAGTATAGCTAGGAAAAAGGAAGGAAAAAAAAATTTAAAAAGCTCTCTTTTTGTCACATTATTATACCCCACTGATGGAAGCACAGATTCATCAAAGTTCTAGGCAACATCTACCAAAAGCTTCAAAAATATTCATGTTATTTAACACAAAGTGTCTGTTTCTAGTTCTTTTCCTTAAGAATATAATCTGGCAACTGTGCTAAGATACTGAATATTTAGTCATTGCTAAAAAATTAGGCAAAAATGAAATTAATAAATGTCCATCATAGGAGATTCAATTATGAAGAAACATAAAGGAAAAAGTAGATTATGTGATAAGCATGTAACGAAACACTGTCACCCTTTAAATGATGACTTTGATCCATGTAATTAATGTGGATAAGATTTCTCGGGTGTATTTTAAGAGAAAAAAGTAGCTTACAAAGTCTATATGTAACGATCCTGAGTGTACATACACGTTTCTAAGTGCAGTTGTGCTATGGGAACTATACTTGCAAAACCTGGGAGATGTGTATACCAAAACGTTAGCAGTTGTTCTCTCTCTACATGAGATGTTACATAATTTTTATGTACTTCTTTTTAATTGTCTATATTGCCTGTGTTTTTGGAAAAACTCATGTATAATTTTTATGATTCATAGAAAATAATAAATCTATTTCCAGTTTCTTGAAGCAAAGGAATCTATCCTGAGCCGAACTGTTTTACAAACATTTGCAAAGTCTAAATCACTAAGCTGCACAGCACCAGCCCCAACAGGATCCATAAGTGACCTGGAGAAAATGGGTTAGTGATCAATATAGAAAACTAATGAAATATTCTCTGGCTCTGAGTATCAAGTGTGAGGTGGCAGATGTCACAAAGTTTAATCACTATTGTCCTTTTGACACACCCTCGTTCTCCAAGTCAATCATTTGTCCCCTTTGTGCTTCAATTTCTCCATCCATGAAAAGGGAAATAATTCCTTTCATCAATTATTTTAAAAGAGTTATAACTATGGTTTCAAGTATTTGGATTCCTCAGGAAAAAGTAGCTTATGATAAGCAATTTAAGGTTCAGGTGATTAAGAAACTTGCAAACAAGTATTTGCAAGGAGTGCTTAAAGAATTACCAAAGAAGAAAATATCATTCTGGACAATTCTTCTCTTCTGGTTCCAAAGAACACAGCACATACCCTGAAGAGTTCGAAGATGATTCCTTCTCTAATTCTCTGCCCAAACTATTCTCTGATCTCTTATGATCAGAGAATTACTCAACTGGGAGCCATAAGCTCACGTGGTCACTATCTAACAGACTTCTCAGAGGTACTTTAGAAGCTATTAGAATCAGGCAAATGCACTGCCTGAAGATTAGCAGGGTCCAAACACGATAGCTTCCAATTCTCAACTTGCTCTTCAGGCAGGCCCAGGGGATGTCAGGCACACTCCTGAGTTAAGTTATTACCTTTGGACAAAGCCAGGAAGTGCCAAATTCTTTCTCCATTCCCTGACCATGTCAATCATCAGTCCAAAATTAGTCCGATGGCATGAGGCTGGTGTAAGATAACAGGAGGGTGAGAACACACAGCCCATTTAAAGAACAGCAAGTGTATTATGCCCTTATTGTTGCCATGGGGGAATTTGAACCCAGGCTGGCCAGATTTTTTATTTTCTTAGAATTTTCAGTTTTCAAAAGAAAAAGGAAATCCACATGTACATATAAAATCTTGGAATTATTTAACCTACGTGGACCAAAAAAAAAATATGTATATATATATATATATATATATATATGTTTGAAGCCTATGTTCTACTCAGGGGCTGCCAATCAGTGACTTTTACTGTACATGACTTCCTCCTGGAGTTGGCATTAGTTCAGTTGTGAGGTTGAGAAGAGCAACCTAGCTCAGACTCTTCAAACTCATTGTACAATGCTGTGGAAGTTTTCATTGTATCCTAAATGGATGTAGCCTATCCATCTTTCTGTTCTCTTTGTTTTGGGGGAGACCCTGAGAGTGGAATACACACTAGATTAGGAAACAGAAGTCCTGTTAGCAGATTTAGTAGATTTGTAAAACTGTGGATGCCACCTAACTCCTCTTCACTTGTTTCTGTAAGATAGAGATTCCCCTGTATATATACCTGAAAGCTTCATTACTCATTGTTGAGTAAGATAATGAATCTAAATGTGCTTTGTAAATTACAAACTACTAAAGGAGATTAGTTGTCAGTTGGTAAATAAGTATTTATGGAATGCCTTCTAAACTGGCATTTGCTACATGAACAAGTCAGACATACTCTCTGCCTTCATGAAACTTCCAATAACTTGAAGTGCACAGAGCACTGTGAAAGAGAATTACAAAGATATTTGGGGGAAAAACACACACACACACACACACACATACATATGGAGAAATATATCAGTGTGTTTATATATATACATGCACACATATAGATTTGGGGAAAATACATAAGTATATATATCAGGGGAATACATATGTAAGTGTATATATATGCATAAATACATGTGTATATATATTTGGGGGCTTGTTGCTGCCCCCAAATCATTCATTAAAACATGATTCTTTTGTTCTCTCTTTGCAGCTAGATTGAGTAGAAGATAAAACAGGCCAGAAACAGATTCCTTGAAATTTATCATTCTTTTTTTTTTTTGAAATTTATCATTCTTAAGGCACTGGTACTATTTCCCCGTGGAACCAGCCTGAGAACAAAAAGCTAAAAGTGGGGGAAGGCTCGGGCCACAGGGAGTAGAACATTATCACAGTAAGAAAGCAAGGATTTTTGTAAAAGCTGAGGCAGCCATGGGTTCCATTCTGAGGCTGAAAAATCAAGGAAGATTGTGTGACTCACCACTGTCAGTACAAATTTAATTTTCAAAAAGCTTTGCCAGGCGTCTCTTGGAAGACTTCTGAAACACAGCCACCACTGTTTCATTAACGATGTCTTTGTTCTTTTCAAGCCAACCAGTGATGTTAGAAGGTGTCTTAGGAAAGACATGCATTCCAGGTAACAAAGGGGAAAATGCATAAATTAACACAGCAAATTGTACATTACTTTAAAAAAAAAATCCACAAATTATGTGAGCCCTTTAACTTTAAATTAGTTTCGCATAACAGTACTGGATAATACTTTAAAAGTCCACTGTGCAGCCCAAAAGCGGTTCTCAAGCTTTACCTTTACACTGTCAGGAGAGACAGGAAGAGGAGAGTGGGGTGGGAGGGAGAAATAGGAGAGAAACCTAGAGAGGAAGGATGGATTGAATGGTGTTTCCAGTAGAAACAATTTACATCAGTAGTCCTTCATCGGCAAGAAGAGATGAGATAATCCAACTGTCCCTGAAACACAGCGAGCACTCAAAAGATGGTGACGATGGATAACAATAATTTAATGCATATTTTTAAATTACTAAAAGAGTGGAATTGGAATGTTCCTAAAACAAAGAAACCATAAGTGCTTGAGGTGAAGGATACCCCCATTACCCTGATTTGGGTAAACATTACACATTGCATGCTTGTATCAAAACATCACATGTGCCCTGTTAATATATACAACTATTATATAACCATAATAATTAAAAATGAAAATCAATTAGGAATGATAATGGCATTTTGCTATAAATAATCACAATTTGCCACGATATTAAAAAAAAAACAAAGAGAATTTTAAGCATATCTGTGAGTAAAGTTAGAGGTCATTTTAGGTAAGGAAGTATTTTATCCTTTATCAATTCTCTTTTTTTTTCCACCTAGAATTACTGGCCAGAGGCAGAAAAGCAGAAAAAAGGGGGCATGCACACCACTGGGGAAATGAGGAGAGGTAGTAAGGGTCATTAGAAACCTTTGTTGGCCATAGTTTGGAGATCATTACTTCACATTGACTATTTCTTTATGGGAGAATACAAAAAGTCTTCAATAAAAAGATCAATTGAAATCACTCATTCATACAATGTTAAGTTAAAAGGAAGGACAAATAAGAAAAAAGCCCCTGACTTTGATGGTGTCCATGCCTTTCTGAAGCTGACTTGCTTTGAGTTGGGGTGACAGAGTTCATTTTGAGATTTGACCCCTGTGCACACGGAATGCTATTGTGGTTTGGGGCATTTCATTTCCTGAGTGCTAAAAGGCTACATTGCATTTTTTTTCCTGATACTGAGATGTATTTTGTTCTTCTCTTTATTTAATCTAAATTTTACTTAAATATTATCTAAACACTTTGGCTGAGTGCATTGGAAAATTAGGACTAAGGTAACTTAGCACTCCTGCATAATGGACAAGTTCCAAATGAGCATCACATATCTTCTTACCAGGCTTGGGCTTCTGGAGATAAACTGACTTTCCAAAATAGTTGTCAAAGCGTTTGGCTTTGAAAGTCATGTCTATAGCCTTCAGAAACATATGTTCCTCTTCAAGATCGAAAGGATGCCCATTGGCTATTGGAGAGGCATGGGCAGCAGATTTAAAAAAACCATTGTATCACTGAAAGTGGCAATTAGTGACATATACACATTAAGGAAATAGCACTTTCAGTACAGGGTCAGTATTAAGTTCTTTCTGGGAATTTAATCAGTTGACAAAGGGAAGGATATTCACTACATATAACTAGCCAACCATCAACTCAAAAAATACTTATAAAATACCTACTATTTAATACTGATACATTAAGAACTGCTATCAGTGTTAAATACAGCTGGTAGGTGAAGCAGCCCAGAGCCATGTACAGAAAGTGCCTGTCCTCTGTCCTCAAGGCACCTATATTCTAGTGAAGTAGACAGACAACAGGAAAGCAAATAAATATAAAAAATGAATAACTTAGTTTCAGATTAGCTCTCTGAAGAAATCATGTGAGGAGACAGAAATGATCAAGGAGGGAAGCTGTTTCAGGCAGGGTATTCAGGTAAGACCTCTCTGATCTTAATGAGAACAAGCTAAAAAGAGCAGTGTACAAGTATTCCAGGCAGAAGAAGGAAGCATGCAAAAGCGCTAAGTGAGGGGCACATCGGGCAAGCTTGAGGCCCTCCCAGAGGCCAGTGTGGTCGGGGAAGAGCTAGCTGGATGGAGCTCATGGTGATGTCAGAGATGGCAGGGCCATATGGGCTGTGGTAAGACATGTAGAATTTAAGTGTAACGAGAAGCCTTTGAAAATTTTTAACAAGAAGTGATGTGATTTCATGTATGCTAGAAAGGGATCATTCGTTTAGAACAGGGAGGGCAAACTGCAGCCAGTGGGCCTGATCCTGCCTGCAATCTGTATTGGAAGGCCAGTGAATCAAGAATGTTTTTTATTTAGTATTTTTTTATTAAATCATAACTGTGTAAAATTGTGGGGTACAATGTGCTGATTTGATATGCAATGTGGAATGCTTAAATCAGACTGATTAACATACCATCATCTCACTTATTTGTTGTGGTAAGACATTTATACTCTACATAGTTTTAAAATGTACCATTGCATTATACACAATAGGTGAGGTCCCACCAAATACCTTCCCTCCTCCCACCCTTGCACTTCCCCTGCCTCCTCCCCCCTCTTTCTGTGCTATAATTGTGTTTTATCATTCATATGGATGTGTAGGCGATAATATATTGTTTTCATAATAGTATTAAATACAATTTTTTTTCCATTCTTGAGATACTTTGCTAAGAAAAATATGTTCCAGGGCAGCACCTGTGGCTTAGTGGGTAGGATGCCAGCCCCATATACTGAGGATGGCAGGTTTGAACCCTTCCCCAGCCAAACTGCAACTAAAAAATACCTGGGCATTGTGGCAGGCGCTTGTAATCCCAGCTATTCAGGAGGCTGAGGCAAGAGAGTCGACTAAGCCCAGGAGTTGGAGGTTGCTGTGAGCTGTGATGCCACAGCACTCTACTGAGGGTGACAAAGTGAGACTTTGTCTCTAATAAAAAAAAAAAAAAGATGTTCCAGCTTCATCAAGGTAAACATAAAAGTGTAAAGTGTTCCTCTTTTTATGGCTGCATAGTATTTCCTGGTATACATATACCACAATTTGTTAATCCATTCATGGTTTGATGGGCATTTGGGCTGCTTCCATGACTTCACAATTATGAATTGGGCTGCAATAAACATTCTGGTGCAAATGTAATTTAGTATTTTTTAAGATTATAAAAACAAACAAATACAGTGTGGCCATAAAAATGCAAGTTTGCACACGAACTTTATGGCCACCCTGTATATGACAGAAAACCTTATAAACCCATCAAGCAAACTTTTTCTCTAAAGGACCCTATAGGCTCTATCACAACTTTGCTATCACTTCAGCCATTGTATCACTGAAAGTAGCAATTAGTGACATATACACATTAGTTATTAATAGCGATGTTACAATAAAACTTTATTTACAAAAACAGAGCAGGCTATATTCGGTCCATAGAGCCATAGTTTGCTAACCCCTGGTCTAGGCTAATGATAGTGTAGCAGCTTGTGAGAAGTCATTAGAAATGGGATGTGTTGAAAGTAGATCTGGGTGTCAACTTGCTGATGAACATGATGTGGTAAGAAAGAAAACAAGGTTCTTAGTCTGAGCAACTAGGTAATAGATGGTGTGATAAAACCAACATAAACATGCATATGATAGAAAAACACACACATAGGGGAAAACAGGCAGGAGAAGCCAGAATTCTCATGTTTACATGTATATTTTTGTATTCATAGGTTCACTTATCTACTTCACAAATAGTTTTGAAGTGCTTTTTATAATTTTTATGATCAAATCTCTGTACCAAACACTTTGACTTGTACCAGCAGGAATCAGGCATGGGTTCTGATTCCAGAGTATCTAGCCAAGAATGTACATAATAGACAGCAAAGCAGAGGTACAGATAAAATGCTGTGAGAATTCCAACATAGAACAAGCAAGATCGAAAATGACCACTTGCTCCACCAACATAGATTTGACGATTCTTTAACAACAATTTGTACCTAACAACCACAAAGGCTGAGATTTAGAAAAGACATTAGAGGTCTAATCCAACCCACTAAATTCCCCTTATGATTTCCTTTTAAAAGGCTTGTTAGCTTATGCTTGAATATTTCCATAGAGAGAGAGTGGGCTGGAGCGCAATAGCCCACTTACAGCTCACTATAAGCTCACATTCCTGGGCTCAAGCAATCCTCCTGCCTCAGCCTCTTGAAGTTCTGAGATTACAGGTGTGAGCCATTGCACTGACCCACCAATAACTCTTACACTGAAGTATTCTGAGTACCTTCCTTCATCCCAAGCATCTAGGTAGGGGAATAATATAGAGTGAGGATATGAAATATTCTAAGTGAAACCAACATCTGTCTGGCTCCTAACACTGACTTTGTGAGTTCCCAGCAGAGAGAAATGAGGAGCAGGAACAGGAGGAGAGTGGAAAGGGGTGGGAGGATCAGATACAGTAAATAGTCAATTCACCGGTGTAAGCTCTTGGGGGCATGGACTCCCTACTGTACCACGTATTTCCTACCATGCCTACAGCCAATCCTTGGTGAAAACAGGAGTGAAGCATTTAGAAATTTAAGCAAATCCTTGGAGGCATGTTAATGAGAGGGCGGTGGCAAAGCCTCCGGAGGAGCCACAGTTCCCACCTCAAGCAGAGCCATCTCTGACTCATGAAGACTGCGGTTTTTCCTGGATCTCCAATGACACCACCTTCCACTTAGGGATGAATGGAAGGTTTATGTGAAGCAAGTCAATTTCATAGCTCAAAAGGCAACCACTAAACCGCCGTGGAGGAAAACACAATTTTGGGGGAGTCATCTCCATTTCTTCAGTGCTTAGGAGCTGTAAAGCTTCCAATAAACATGAGGCCCTCAACCAAATGGATTAGGACAAAAGTAATTGAGTTCTTTCTTCATAGCATCAGTTGTCCTACGCTTCATGGTAAATGGTTGGAGTCAGTTGCCCCGACTGAGAACCTTACGACTTTGACCTCTGCCTCTTCAAACATCTTCAGTTCTGCTTTCCCCTCTTTCCTGCCACTTTCTTACTCCTTCCATTCCTGCTGCCCCAGTTCAGGACCTCTTTATTTCTCACCTAAACATCTCTCCTCCCATCTCCCAAAGCATACAATTAAACATGAGCAGCTTTGACTACTCAGAAGCCTGTGTGGTTCCCCATCACCTTAAAATATGGTGCAAATTAATCAAAATACCTTCGTGGTTTCACTGTTTTTTCCCTTCTAGACACCTCCTTCTGTGTATTCTACCTCCAGCCAGACCAACATGTTGGGACGTGTCTCTTGCTTTCCTGTTCCTCTGCTTTTGCTCTCACCTGTCCTCCCACCTTCTCTCTTCATCTACTGAAATTATATCCATTACTAAGAAATTGTTATGCCCCTCCCCCTTCCTGACACCAGGCTTTTCAGATTCTTCCAAGCAGAGACAACTTCTGCTCTTTTCTGTTCTTCTGATCTCTTTGGGCCCCGTGTGCCTTTTAGAGAATTTATACTGCACACGATAATTTTTAAATGCATTTTTAAGTTTATTAGGCTTACAAATCCTTTACTTGACTGCATATTTTCTAAAGGCAAGAGCTATTTATAACAAATGATTACATTTTCTACAGCATTTAATGCAAAGTCTTACACACAGTAATGTAGTATTAAGCCTTAAAATTAATGCCCAACATTATGTGTGTGGTGACATCTGGGAAAAATCAGGAGGGGCTCAAATGATCTAATTACAAGTTTCCCTCTCATTGTGCTTCCATGGATTAGGCTCCTTTGCCAAATAGCCCTCCTATGACAGGGACCAGGCTTATCCCTGAGTAATGGGTTTCAGTTCCCTGCCAACCCATGAAATGATTCAAACAAACCTACCACATCCTCCGGTTATTACTACTACAAAGCCTTCCTCCCACAGCTCCCACTTGTTCGCTCTATTCACAGTGCAACATCCTTGTGGCCCTGCATCCCGTGGTATGTCTTCACGCCTAGGCTGTGAGCCTATGTGATTAATAAGATGCTGGTCTCATCGTCCCATGTTGGGTATCAAACGTTCAGTCCATCACATAACCCTGTGAAGAGGGAGAGAGGACATGACCAAAATAAGTGGCTGCTAAACAGTTCTACTTGTTTAACAACAAAGCAACAACAACAGAACAATAAAAGGTTTGATTTCAAGACAAGACATGTTTGCAATTATACTAGAAGTTCCTTATGTACCAGGACAATGCCTCCTGGGGTTTGTATTTTCTATAACCCTTAGTATAGTAGGTTTCAAAGTGACTAAAGAGTAAGCTCTCAGCAAATTTCTGCTAGGTAATTCATTGACAGGTGATCTCTAAGACATACAGTTTGAGGGCTGGGAACTGGGCTGCTTTGCTGTGGTTAATAGACAAAAAGCAAGAGTTGCCAAGAAAAAAAAAGCATGAAGTTCTGTGTTTAAACAAAATATGCATATGCATATAAGATATAAGTAGATATTAATATGATTCATTTTACATTAAACATATAAGAATTAGCAAATCCAAAGAAATTTCCCTGGGAGGCAAAAACATTTACATACTGCCAAAATTCTGCCAGGATTTAAAAGATTTTAGGACTTTCTTTGGCATATACTATACACTTGACTACTGAAAAATAGAAAATTTATATATCGTCATATAGAAACAATCAAAAGCTGCTCATGCCAAGTCAGGCAAATAAGGTAAATAATGTGATCAAGCTAGGTTTGGACTCAAAAACTAGTAAGATGATAAGTTTGGAAGCCAATATTCTCTTGCACCTGGTCTAACAGTTTATCCTAGTATCAATCCTGTAAGAAACTTTCCAAAAGACCTAATTAGAAGAATAAGTAGCCTTCTGATGTGACTACACTGAAAGAAGAAGTTTTTAAATGTATAATTTAGGGCACGTTTGTTAAGAGGTCATAGGGGTGATCTCTTCACCATCAGTACAGGATGGCCACCAAGTACGTGTGCAGTTTAAGTGTGGTTGCAATTTAAAATAGTAACTGTTAATAAAAGAGCAACTATTTTAAATTGCACATGAACTTTACACCCACCCTGTATATAATCATATGTTAATAGTTTGTGTAAATTTTTTTTTTTTTTTTTTTGTAGAGACAGAGTCTCACTGTACCGCCCTTGCCGTGGCGTCACACGGCTCACAGCAACCTCTTAACTCTTGGGCTTACGCGATTCTCTTGCCTCAGCCTCCCGAGCAGCTGGGACTACAGGCGCCCGCCACAACGCCCGGCTATTTTTTGGTTGCAGTTTGGCCGGGGCTGGGTTTGAACCTGCCACCCTCGGCATATGGGGCTGGCGCCCTACTCACTGAGCCACAGGCGCCGCCCAATAGTTTGTGTAAATTATTGATGCTCAAGTTCTGAACAAACTAGAATATTCCGAGTAATGAAATAAGTGTGAGCTAATCCTATAATAGATTTGTTCACAGCATATATAATGGAAAGAAGTCACTGTGAGCTCAAAGACCAAATTAACAAGTTAGTGTTAAAATACATTTTTTATTTCAGTTTCATATAAACTTTTTTATAAACTTAAAATTATAAAAATGTTAATGCGATTCCTTTTTCCTCATACACACACAGAGGCAGATTGTAAGACATTTTGTATAGATTGATACATTTCAATTTTTTTGAAAACTTCCCATGGCTCGTTATATTTCAAGGAGTGAGTTCGATCATTAATATTTGGTGCAAATTTTCTTCAGATATCCTGAATCAATATAATGAGTCTTTTCAAAATATAGAACCATTTCAAGGATGATTTTCATATTCTTTATTTACCTGACCCTAGTTCCTTTGAAATCCCTCATAGAAAACCAGAGACTTATTTTTTCTTTTTATCATCTGGTCAGCCATTTTTTTTCTCATTTTATCATATCAGTAGAAAATACAACAGGAAATTACATCTGTGTTCCTAATGTGTTATTTCGAATAACCGAGACTGGCATAAATGAGACAACAGGCTTCGGGTCAACTAAAAATCAGTAGCATTCACCGACATCAGGATCTGAATAATGTCTGGGTCCCACCTTCCTGGCTGAAAACAGTATCTTGGTATCATCAAAGTGAGCAGAAATTACAGGCGACGATTGCCAGAAGCTAAGTCTGGCCTTCTGAGGACCTCCAGTTCTTATTCCATTTCTAGTCCGAAAACTACAGCTTTTATAATGTCAGAAAACATTTACCATATCATAGTGGGTTCATCGTGATTATTTTTAATCAGCTCAAAGTTGATTCATGTTTTTTTTTAATCAGTCTGTCCTCCCCATAGGAATTTTACTGGTTATAAAACAAATAAAACCAACATCATATCCACTCCTGTTAGGAATAATAGCTATTTTCAAGGAAGATTTAGTTTCATCTAAAGCCTAATAAATACAATTGATAGGACACTGATAAAATCTGAGGCCTACAAACGACAGTGAAGGTCAGTCACCCTAGCTCCTTCCTAACAAGGCTGTTGAGAGTCAAATGCAACCATACAACTAGAGAGCTTTGAGAAGGTTAAAGGCTTCAGCCTGCCCATACCCGTCCTCAAGATTCACTGCAATCCATGATTACAGCAAGACACAAGGGGCACGTAACTGCTAACACGCTGCCATGCCTGCTCTCGTGGACAAAGCCTCAGAAAAGGCCATAGAGAATTCTCCCAGCAAACTCCGTTAATCTTTCCCAGAACACGTGGAAAGATTTCAGAGTACGGAGACATCACTAAATTCAGAAACCGTACACTGCAGCTAATTTACTAATAAGCCATGAAGTATTGTCATAAATTACTTAAACTAACTGGTACTTGTCCAATTAAATGAACAAACTATACCCTGCAAGGTAGTGGCCTTAAGGATTGATGGCAGTTGTTTGTTTGCATGCTAATTTGCCAAATTTCGTTAAGCTGTTCTGGGTACACTCATTCACCTCATGTTAATCAGCCAGCCCCTACAGTGCTCATATTTTCAGCTCTGTGTTTTTCCAGGCAAGAGTGTCACCATTTTTAATCTTGACAAGTTTCCTCACGCAGTAACAGCGGTGCATAAGCGGCAAATGTGCAGCAGAAGTCTGCGTTAGAGATGATGGAGCAGGGCAGCTGTCGGGGGTGTTGAGTTAGGATGCCACGGGTGCTGCACACAAAGACTATTAAGGCAAAATGTGCATGGCTTTCCTCTCCCATTTTCCAGCCCCTGCCAGAACCTGATTCCTGACATGGATCAACATGGCAAGTAGGAACAAGACTCCTTAAATGAAAATGAACGAGGAGAAAAACATTTATCACCTTCTCAATGAGATCGATGCCGGCTTGCAAATCCAGACCCAAGTCGATGGACACCCAGTCAATGCCTTCTTTCCTTTATTCCTCTTGCTCCAAAACAAACATGTGCCAATTGAAGAGTTATTGTAATTTTTCATTAATAAAATCAATGCAGAGTTGCTCAAGGATACGCTGCTTCAAAGATATAAATAAACAGAAGAGATAAAAATAAAATTGAGTCTCATTTGCAAGAATGTAAAGAGAAAACCATAATACTATTATATGATGGTGAATAGAAGCAGCAAGTAACGATTGCTCAATTAAATTCTTGCTTCTTTCAGCTACATCTACAAACCAATGATTATTGCAATAAAGTAACACTTAATGGTACTACAACTCAAAATCCTGTAAGTGTCCTTTCCCTCTATTCACCTTTATGTAAAAATGAATTATGAAACTAAGAAATTCTTATTACTATAAATTAGAATGCTTATTATTAATTATAGTTCTTTTCCAACCAACATAGCCCTTAAGGTTTGCACAGACTCTCACCCTGCTGTGACCGTATCTTCCCATGTGCAGGTCACCACACTGCCTAATCTCTTGTAAACATGCATTGACTTCACTCTTACCAGATAGACTCACATAAAGATTTCAAAACCAGTGGTGTCAAGAATGCCGATAAAAAACTGCTTTGACAGCCCGGCATCCAGGGCCCTGTGGATACATGCCAACAGCCACTTAAATATCCTCTTATCGATAGACTTGGACAAGGCACCAACTGCATTGTTTACTGGAAATCACACTGAACACACTCCTTCATCTGACAGCAGTGTTCATTTTAATCCCAGACATTCTCTATCAGCAACCGCCTTCTAGTCAAGTCAGGATGTAGGTATTGACCTTCTGTGGCTCCAGCCTTCTGCTGAATTCAATGAGAGCAAGAGAAGAAAGAAGCAAGGAAAGGAAGGGAAAAGGAGGAAAAGAGAACGACTGGAGAAAGGAGCGAGCTAGCCTGGTAATGCAGGAGAAATCACACGCCTGCTCCTGAAGGACTAAGTACCTCGGGCTGTGGGGTGGCCATGTGTTCTAAAGCTCTGCTGTTTCTAAGTGCGGGTGGAAGACCAGCAGCAGCAGCACCTGGGAGCTCGTGAAAGAGGCAGACTCTCAGGCCCAGCCCCAGATCTGCTGAATCAGAATCCTCCTCAAACACCATCCCCAGCTAATTCTTATTGATAAAGACTCTGTCCTTAACCAAACTGTAGTCAGACTCCTTTGATCCCTCTCCCAGACCTTACCTGTCCTGTTTACAGTCTTCCTAGCCACATTGCGGTAAAATTCTGTAAGTCACTTGAGCGAGGATGCCCCAGCCTTGATGTCCCCCACCCTTGATTAAGTGTCCTGTCCCTTCCATTGATGTGTAAGTTTTTGGCCTATCTTTAGCAAGAATCCCCTCAACCTGGATATCTTCTCTTAATCTTTCATCCCCTGATCCCCTCCCTCTGCTCTTCAGCTCTAAATCCCCACAGATCCTTGTGTTCAGGATCCGATACCCAATACCTTCCCCCGTTGCCATCCCCCTCTGGCAGTACTTCTGAATAAAGTCTTCCTTACCATTTCAACCAGTGTCAGAATAATTTTTTGGCACTATGCTCAGTAAAGTATGAAGAGCACTGGTATGGGGGACCAGGACTCTGTAACCTGGCCCTTGTTCTCCTCTGCTGTTGCTGCTAATACATTGTATAACCTTTGGCAAGTGGCCTAATTTCTCTTGGATGCAGCATCTTCATCTGAATAATGCCCTTGAAGGAACTTTCTAGCCCCAGCTTCCAGCTCTTTATTAGTTCCCACAGTTGCTCTCAACAACCTGGCCATCTGGTGCATCACTCTGACTCAGAGTCTCCTGTTCTAAACTGAAGCTGCCTTTCCCTTCGCTGAAGGGTGTGGCAAAGACTCTAAAGTAACCTACTGGGGTGAGCTCCAACCTTTGTGCCTGGAGGATGCTCTACAAATGCAGATCCTGCTTCCATAAGGCAAAAACGCTCCTGTAGTAGCAGGTTTCTGACATACTCCCAGTAGGAGTGAATTTCAGCTGGACATTCTCCAAGCCTGGAAATAGAATGTGCTCCAACCACTTAACATTTAAAATAGGCCTATCACATCCATCCTTCTCATCCCGGGAGAGAGCACGCAGCAGGAGCCAGTTGGTGTCTGGTGGTGATTTAGTTATGAGTCACCCACTCTCTGATCGGTTATCTTGAGTCATTTCCACGGTAATCCATAAGCTGGATGGCACCACAGCTTTTTGTTATCAGCGTCAAGAGCACACATGTACAAATAAAGCATCAAGACTGATTTCCATCCTCCATAACACCGAGGATATCACTCTCTGTCTGCAGCAGTCACTTTGAAACTTTAGAAAGAACATGACTAACTTGCTCACCCGCTTTTAACTCCCTAAATACTTGATGAGTGGGGAAGGGAGAGAAACTACTTGGTCAGGTGCGGGGAGTGATGAAAGAACGCAGGAAGAAATCCTGGAGAAGGAGGGGGGAGAGACGTGAGTGGTACGGTGTCGCCGAACGAATTAACGAACCTGTAGACCCAGGAGTGGCCCACTAATTAGTCATTTTCATTATTTTCTGTCCAATCAAGAGGAGATAAGGCAGCTAAACCTATACTTCCACTTTTCAGGGCTCTTTGCTCCTTTAAAAATAACCTCAAAGAGTAGTTGATTACTGGGAAGCAATAACATGACGGAAAACAACAGCAGAAGAAAAATGAATGGAAGAGAGTCAAATAGTCAAATGTTTAACCACATTGATCCCTGCCTTGCTCATCTGTAAAAACCAGTAATAAGACATGCACATCTCAAGGTTGTTGTGAGAGGTTCAATGAGACAGAGGATTAAATTTATGTAGCACAACCGTTGGCACTTAAGTAGTTCCTACCTTCATTACTTCTTCATTCTCACCCAGTACTCACTAGTTGTGTCACGTGGAGCAGTTTATCTTTCTAAGGGTCACTGTCTTTAGCCATAAATTGAAATATTAATAAGATCAGCTGTGCAGGCTCATCAGCAGATTGAGTGAGATAATCCTTACAAAGTGTATGGCACAGCACATAAGTACTTGGTAGATATCATTATTGTTTTGCCATAATTAACTAATATTTTTTAAATTAAAATTACTTATTTCTAATAGACATAGTTCGAACTGTATTTTATGGAATCATAAACTGTTAGACCTCAGGAACCTTAGTTTTTTTGTTTGTTTTTTATTAAATCATAGCTGTGTACATTAACGCGATCAGGGGGCACCTTACACTGGTTTTATATATCATTTGACATATTTTCATCACACTGGTTAACATAGCCTTCCTGGCATTTTCTTAGTTATTATGTTAAGGCATTTATATTCTACACTTACTAAGTTACACATGTATTCTTGTAAGATGCACCACAGGTGTAATCCCACCAATCACCCTCCCTCCGCTCACCCTCCCCACCCCCTCCCCTCCCTCTCCCTCTTCCCCATATTCTTAGGTTATAACTGGGTTATAGCTTTCATATGAAAGCCATAAATTAGTTTTATAATAGGGCTGAGTACACTGGATAATTTTTCCTCCATTCTTGAGATACTTTACTAAGAAGAATATGTTCCAGCTCCATCCATGTAAACATGAAAGAGGTAAAGTCTCCATCTTTCTTTAAGGCTGCATAATATTCCATGGTGTACATATACCACAATTTATTAATCCATTCGTGGATCGATGGGCACTTGGGCTTTTTCCATGACTTAGCAATTATGAATTGGGCTGCAGTAAACATTCTGGTACAAATATCTTTGTTATAATGTGATTTTTGGTCTTCTGGGTATATATCTAGTAGAGGAATTATAGGATTGAATGGCAGGTCTATTTTTAGATCTCTAAGTGTTCTCCAAACATCTTTCCAAAAGAAATTTATTAATTTGCATTCCCACCAGCAGTGCTGGGTGAACTGGCTGGCAACCTGTAGAAGACTGAAACTGGACCCACACCTTTCACCATTAACTAAGATAGACTCTCACTGGATTAAAGATTTAAACTTAAGACATGAAACTATAAAAATACTAGAAGAGAGTGCAGGGAAAACTCTTGAAGAAATCAGTCTGGGCGAGTATTTTATGAGGAGGACCCCCCGGGCAATTGAAGCAGTACCAAAAATACACTACTGGGACCTGATCAAACTAAAAAGCTTCTGCACAGCCAAGAACACAGTAAGTAAAGCAAGCAGACAGCCCTCAGAATGGGAGAAGACATTTTCAGGTTATGTCTACGACAAAGGTTTAATAACCAGAATTCACAAAGAACTCAAACGTACAAGCAAGAAAAGAACAAGTGATCCCATCGCAGGCTGGGCAAGGGACTTGAAGAGAAACTTCTCTGAAGAAGACAGATGCACGGCCTGCAGATATATGAAAAAATGCTCATCATCCTTAATCATCAGAGAAATGCAAATCAAAACTACTTTGAGATATCGTCTAACTCCAGTAAGATTAGTGCATATCACAAAATCCCAAGACCAGAGATGTTGGTGTGGATGTGGAGAAAAGGAACCTTAGTTCTTAATAATCATAAATGATGGTTCTCAACTTGGGACACTACCTCTCCCCCAAAGGAAGAGTGTATTTGGAAATATGGGTAGCATTTTGCTTGTTTCATAGTGACTAAGAATGCTACTGACACTAGTACCTGGGAGCCAGGAGGGCCAAACATCTACAGAATGTAGAACAGTGGTTCTCAACCTTCCTAATGCCATGATCCTTTAATACAGTTCCTCATGTTGTGGTGACCCCCAAACATAAAATTATTTTCATACACCTGTATTTGTGCGGGGTGTATGTGATGGTTTTAGGGGACCCCTGTGAAAGGGTTGTTCAACCCCCAAAGGGGTTGCAACCTACAGGTTGAGAACCGCTGATATAGAACATTCCCATCCATGAAGAATTGTCCCATCTTACAAGCCAATTATCCTTCTATGTAGAAAGACAAAGTTGTTAAACCACTTCATTGGGGGCTCAGAGAGATGGATATAATTGACCAAGGTACCAAAGTTAGTCAGCATTAGAGCTAAAACTAAATTCTGTATAGAGTGTTAACATACAAGGATTCTTCCTATCTTTTGCAATTGTCATCAACAGAGAATATACATCTCTATTCTCAGCAGTGGCAATTGTCTCAATAAAGTCAGTAAAATTCCTAAGAAAAGAAAATCCTTACAGTGTGCTTTCTTACTCTGTCTCCAGGAGAGAACAAGAGGGAAAATGAGAGATGAATTTTTTTATGTTGAATAATAATATATTATCTTGCTTCAGTGGGTCTGGTATAGCAAAGGCTGGAGTGGCAACTCAGTCCCCTAAAACATAATGTGAAAAAAGCAAAGGTTTGATTTTAGTCCTCCTATAGGCTCATTAATTTTAATTTTTTTTTGCTTTTAATATAATCTTTAATTGGCACATAATAATTATACATATTTATGGGGTACAGTGTGATATTTTGATAAATGTATGCAATATGTAATGATCAAATCAGGATCATTAGCATATTCATTACCTCAAACATTTATCATTTCTTTGTGTTGGGAACATTCAAAATCCACTATGCTAGCTACTTGGGTTCAATAGTTTTATATTGAGTAAGATGCTGTTCTAGAATCATAATCTATAATCTAAGAAGCAAGAAATTGCCAAACAACTCTAATCCACTGCCAAGAAATAGCTCAATTATTTGTCCTGCCGATCGTGATTCAAGTGCAGCTCAGTTTAGTCTATTTTAACATTTGTAGAACACCCACTGCTTGCAGGGCACTGTGCAAGACATTGGGCATATACTAAAATAAATTAGACACAGGCCACAGCCTCAAAGAGGTTAGGCTCCCAGGAAAGACAAAAATGGAAGCAAATTATTTTAATATAGTATAGTTAGTATTGTGGTAGAGGTAGAATTACTGATTTATAGAGTAAGCTAAGATTCATTTTAATGTGTTGTTTAAATACTTTAAGTAACATAGATACCCTAGATACCTTTGTATACCAAGGGGAATGGAGTTAATTGAAGTCAAAGTGATTGTCTTCTACCACAGATTTGTACATTTGTCTCTTTTTAAGATTTAGGAAGTATAAAACACGAATTCTGTATTCCTGCCCTATTTATCTCTGAGTATTGCTGTAGGAGCGGATGGAGATAATACCTGCGAGTGCTTTAGACATACCATGTATGACAGAAACAGAACTGTCTCTTCACCACCACATGTCAGATCCGCTCGAAGGAAGCAGGCAGGACGCAGATTGAAAGTACAAGCTTGCGCTATAGTTGGGTCATATGAAAGCTATAACTTGGTTTCAAAGTAGGGCTGAGTACATTGGATACTTTTTCTTCCATTCTTGAGATACTTTGCTAAGAAGAATATGTTCCAGCTCCATCCATGTAAACATGAAAGAGGTAAAATCTCCATCTTTTTTAAGGCTGCATAATATTCCATGGGTTGATGGGCACTTGGGCTTCTTCCATGACTTAGCAATTATGAATTGGGCTGCAATAAACATTCTGGTACAAATATCTTTGTTATAATGTGATTTTTCGCCTTCTGGATATATACCTAGTAGAGGAATTATAGGATCGAATGGCAGGTCTATTTTTAGATCCCTAAGTGTTCTCCAAACATCTTTCCAAAAGAAATGTATTAGTTTGCATTCCTGCCAGCAGCGTAGAAGTGTTCCCTTTTCTCTACATCCATGCCAACATCTCTAGTTTTGGGATTTAGTGATGTGGGCTAATCTTACTGGAGTTGTGGAGGGAAGGTAATTGGTGGGACCACACCTACAGTGCATCTTACAAGGGTACATGTGAAATTTACTAAATGTAGAATATAAATGTCTTAACACAATAACTAAGAAAATACCATGAAGGCTATGTTAACCAGTTAGATTAAAATATTTCAAATTGTATATAAAACCAGCACATTGTACCCCCACAATTGCATTAATGTACACATCCATGATGTAATAAAAAAAGAAAAAAGAGAAAGAAAGTACAAGCTTGCAAGAGGTACAGGAGAGCCCCAAGCAACCTCCGTAATGGCTATTCATTGAGAGGATAACAGTCATGGGGAGTGCCCAGCCACTTAAGGATTGCCAAGTGCTCCTTTTCACGGGCTCTTTCCCTGCAATCCCCACAATGAAGAACCATAAAATGTTCAAGGTTTAACACCTGCTTATTACCGAGTGGCCGATCTTGTCTCATTCTGGAACACTGAGTCGCTTGGCGGCTTGCCCTCAAGCTCCAAGACTTCTCTAGGCTTGCCAGGAGACTGTCCTGCTCTCAGCCTTTCCGTGGATGTGTTAAGAACTGGTGACTGTCCTTGCAAGCATGGTGTCCATTCCCCTACAACACACCTTTCCTCTTTCCTGAAAGACACATTTCTCAGCCCCTCCCTTAGCTAAGGGGATATTTTGACTAATTCTCACCACTGGAGTTACTAGTGAAAGGGATATCCCTTCTAGACCCAAGCAATTAAAGATGGGTATATTCTCTCCACAATTTATCTTTTTCCCTTGTGCAGCAAATTTGTCCTGGATAGTATACCCACAAAATGGAAGAAGGCTGTACACTTGTACATTCTCTATTGGACTTGATGTAAGAAATACTTTGTTGTAGGTGTTACTGGAGTACAGCCTACCTCATACTAACACATGACTGATGTAAATTATTATTTTGAAATGTCCTAACATACTAAAATGGTCTTGCCCCCAGCAGCCCTGGTAATATTTACTGCACTACAGCAAAACCCCAAAATCGACAGTCCTTAGACCATTTGTAATTCGATCACGACAGCATTTCCAGGATGCTAAACAAAACCCACATGACCTTCCAGCTCTCATTTCTGTTCTCAGTAGCCTGCTCCCTTCAAATACTAACATCAGTACATGTTCTGAAACCTTTTCCCAGCTAAGATGTTGCCATGTGTCTGTTATACTAAAGAAGTCAATATGCCAAGTAGGTGAGCGATGCCAATTTACCAACTTTATTCATGTCAGGAAGCAACAGCTTTAAAAGCTTCTCAGCTGGACAACGATGATGTTGATCATAACAAGGGAAGGATTTAAGGATTTGCCTGCATCTACGAAGAGGCTGGTTACCTAAGGGAAAACTGTCAAAATGTATATTTCAGGCTGGACAGACTCTTAACACAAAAGCATTTACCGTGCTGTGCATTATAAGTAAAACCATTTGCAATACTCATCGCAGTAGCTTTTTTTTTCTTTTTTATAGAAGCTCTTATTATAGATATTCTTAATAGTTGAAAAACATACAATATGTACCCAATTATTATAAGACCATAAAATAATAATGCTCTTGAAATATCATCTTACCTATTTTATATTTTGACCTCTGGTAACATGTTCATTACCAACTTTGAGTCTAGGATGGATCAAGCCCTTCACCAAATCAAAGGAGTTTATGCTCATAATGAAAGCAGCTTTGTCGGCACCTGGTTGTGAGAAAGGAAGGATAAGAATTAAGCAAGGAGGGAGAGAAGGAAGGGGGAAAAAATACTGCTAAAATTCATTTCCTTGTAGTGGACACAAGGAGGGTATGTTTCAATCAATGTAGCAAAGTAGATTGTAGGTTTGAAATAAACACACAAATCCTAGATGTTTAAAAAAAACTATTTCTTAGACATGCAAATCGAAATCACATTGAAATGGCACTTCACACCCACTAGTATGGCTATAATCAAAAGACAGACAATAACAAGTGTTGGTGAGAAATTGGGACCCTCATGCATTGTTGGTGGGGATGCAAAATGGTGCGGCCACTATGGAAAATGGTTTGGCAGTCACTCAGAAGCTCAATGGAGAGTGACTATAGGAACCAGAAATTCCACTCCTAGGTTATCCCCAAGAGAAATGAAAACACAAAATTGTACACAAATGTTCCTAGAAGCATTATTCATAATAGTCAAAAAATGAGGAAAAGAATAAAATATTCACAAATGGTGAATGGACAAACAAAATATGGTACATTCATACAATTGATATTACTCAGGCTTTAAAAAAAATTGATTTATGCTGCAACACAGCCAAAACATGAAAACATTATGCTAAGTGTAAGAATTCAGGCACAAAAAGCCACATATTGTAGGATGCCATTTATATAAACTGTCCAGAATAGGCAAAAAGTGTATTTGTTGTTTCCAGGGACTGGGTAGAAGAGGGAATGGCAAGCAGCTATTAAGGGGCTACAGGGTTCCTTTGGGGGTAATAAAATGTTCTGGAATTAGATAGTGGTGATGGTTGTGCAATCCCACAAGAATATACTAAAACCCACTGAACTATACACTTTAAAAGTTAAGTTTTATATGTGAATTATATATCAATTTTTTAGGTATCATTATCTTGATACTAGCCCTCTTTTAAAATGAACTCTTTGTCTGGAGTTCAATGGAAAAGCCTATTTTTATTATTTGCCTTATTTCCCTCTCTATGATTGCAGAGTCTCTCAATGAAACAGATATTTGGACTGTGTACTCTCATAATTCGTGACAACCAGCAGCAAGCAGACGCCAGGACTCCTGACCCTTCCTGTCTTTGGCAAGTTTCTGTTTACTCCATAGTGCCCTCTGCTGCCCAACAAGAACACTTACACCCTACAAAATTGCTTTTATAAACCAAAACTTCCATTTTCTAGGGAGAGGAGAGAAAAGAAGGAAAAGTGAATAGGCATGTATCATATCAGGTGTTGAAAAATGGAAACATCACAAAATAATTCCACAGGCAAAAACATTATAAGCATATTTCAAATTGTAGATTATTTCAGTTACCAAACAAAATGAATATTTCACTCATCTGAAACCTCTCTTCTACATCTTCCATTTCAAATGAATACTGAGACCTGATGGTATATCTGACATAGTAATTCTGTAGAATAATGTCTTATAATATTATGGAAAGTAATTAAGTCTTTCTTTACTTCACTAAAAGTACAAAATTTCCTGAGCAATAGCCACAAACAAGGAATGAAGTAAAAACAAAACCTATTAAAGAGTGATATGTATTCACAATATCAATTTTTTGTAGCCTCAATTTTCAGAGACTTAAAAATCTTGACATGTTTGATTTGCTTATTAGCTAACATCAGTGTAAATTAAATGCATATTTCAACAAGCTGCATATATACTTAATGTTAGTTTATTTGTAGTGATATTGCCCTGGGCACTTGGTTGATATGAAACCTTTCAAAACCCAAATATTATTTGGGAAAATAAATGAAAATTCAAAGGTAGAACAGATGTGCCTATTTTATGCTGAGATACGTGCATATTCCTGCTACGTGCAATGTCTGGAGATAAAAGCCTGATATTTCAAGTTGAGAGTTCAGAGGGTCAGAATCACAGACTTTTTGAACTGGAAGAGACTTAAGAGAACATGTGATCAAATGTGAAAATATTTAAAAGAAAGGGAGAAATGTCAATTTGAGTGGAAACAAATAGTGACCAACAATGTGAAAAACATACAATTCACAATCTCTGCCCAGGTTTAAAAAAATTAAAAAATAAAAAATAAGAAAGATAAGAGTTTGGTTTTCTAAGCTTTGGAAGCATTCAGATGGATAATACAGGTTAAAACAGTCTCAAAGAATAGTTTCCCCTACCAAGAGCCTTCATAGATTCTTTCTCCAGTATTAAGGACAATCCTTTGAGCCTATTTTTATCCATGAACAAAAGAAACCCCAAATCTCTCTACAGTATCCCAACTTAAGCTTTAACAGAAATAGCATCCAATGTTACAGAATTTGTCACCACTCCAGAGATAGCTGTGTACCTACAGACAGAACTGGTATGTTTTAGATTTATCCCAGAGGTTGACATTATACATCACTTATTTCTGGTTATTTGTTTGTTTGTTTTTTTAGGCAGAAAACAATAGTAGTCATCATGATTCAAAAAATAATTTCTTTTTTTTTTTTTTTTTTTTTTTAATTTTTTTATTAAATCATAAGTGTATACAATGATATGATTATGGGGCATCATACACTCACTTCATAAACCATTTGACACATTTTTATCCCAGTGGTTAACATAGCCTTTCCGGCGTTATCTCAGTTACTGTGCCAAAACATTTATATTCTACATTTACCAAGTTTCGCAAATACCCCTGTAATATGCACCACAGGTGTGATCCCACCGATTCCCCTCCCTCTACCCACCCCCCCCTTTCCCACTTCCCCCTATTGTTAAGTTGTAGTTGGGTTATAGCTTTCATGTGAGAGTCCCAAATTAGTTTCATAGTAGGGCTGTGTACATTGGATATTTTTTCTTCCATTCTTGGGATACTTTACTAAGAAGAATATGTTCCAGCTCCATCCATGTAAACATGAAAGAGGTAAAGTCTCCATCTTTCTTTAAGGCTGCATAGTATTCCATGGTATACATATACCACAATTTATTAATCCATTCGTGGATCGATGGGCACTTCGGCTTTTTCCATGACTTAGCAATTATGAATTGGGCTGCAATAAACATTCTGGTACAAATATCTTTGTTATGTTGTGATTTTTGGTCTTCTGGGTATATGCCCAGCAGAGGAATTACAGGATTGAATGGCAGATCTATTTTTAGATCTCTGAGTGTTCTCCATATATCCCTCCAAAAGGAATGTATTAATTTGCATTCCCACCAGCAGTGCAGAAGTGTTCCCTTTTCTCCGCATCCACGCCAACATCTCTGGTCTTGAGATTTTGTGATATAGGCTAGTCTCATTGGAGTTAGATGATATCTCAAAGTAGTTTTGATTTGCATTTCTCTGATGATTAAAGATGATGAGCATTTTTTCATATGTCTGAAGGCCGTGCGCCTGTCTTCTTCAGAGAAGTTTCTCTTCAAATCCCTTGCCCAGCCTGCGATGGGATCCCTTGTTTTTTTCTTGCTGATGCGTTTGAGTTCTCTGTGGATTCTGGTTATTAAACCTTTGTCAGAGTTATACCCTGCAAATATCTTCTCCCATTCTGAGGGCTGTCTGCTTGCTCTGCTTACTGTGTTCTTAGCTGTGCAGAAGCTTTTTAGTTTGATCAAGTCCCAGTAGTGTATTTTTGAAGCTGCTTCAATTGCCCGGGGGGTTCTCCTCATGAAATACTCACCCAGACCAATTTCTTCAAGGGTTTTCCCTGCATTCTCCTCTAGTATTTTTATAGTTTCATGTCTTAAGTTTAAATCTTTAATCCAATGAGAGTCTATCTTAGTTAATGGTGAAAGGTGTGGGTCTAATTTCAGTCTTCTGCAGGTTGCCAGCCAGTTCACCCAGCACCATTTGTTAAATAGGGAATCTTTTCCCCACTGAATGTTTTTAATTGGCTTGTCAAAAATCAAATAGCGGTAAGTAGCTGGATTCATCTCTTGGTTCTCTATTCTATTCCAGATATCTACTTCTCTGTTTTTGTGCCAATACCATGCTGTTTTGATCACTATCGATTTGTAGTAAAGTCTGAGGTCTGGTAGTGTGATTCCTCCTGTTTTGTTTTTATTTCTGAGTAATGTCTTGGCTATTCGAGGTTTTTTCTGATTCCATATAAAACGAAGTAATGTTTTTTCAAGATCTTTAAAATATGACAGTGGAGCTTTAATAGGGAGTGCGTTGAAAGTATATATTGCTTTGGGTAGTATGGACATTTTGATAATGTTGATTCTTCCTAGCCATGAGCATGGTATGTTTTTCCATTTGTTAACATTTTCAGCTATTTCTTTTCTTAGAGTTTCATAGTTCTCTTTATAGAGATCTTTCACGTCTTTTGTTAGGTAAATTCCCAAATATTTCATCTTTTTTGGCACTACTGTGAATGGGATAGAGTCCTTAACTGCTTTTTCAATTTGACTGTTGTTGGTGTATATAAAGGCTACCGATTTATGAATGTTGATTTTGTAACCTGAGACGCTGCTGTATTCCTTGATCACTTCTAGGAGTTTTGTAGTAGAGTCCCTAGTGTTTTCCAGATACACAATCATATCATCTGCGAAGAGCGAGAGTTTGATCTCTTCTGACCCTATATGGATACCCTTGATCGCCTTTTCTTCCCTAATTGCGGTGGCTAAAACTTCCATTACAATGTTGAAAAGCAATGGAGACAATGGGCAGCCTTGTCTGGTTCCTGATCTGAGTGGAAATGATTCCAATTTAACTCCATTCAATATGATATTGGCTGTGGGTTTGCTGTAGATAGCCTCTATCAGTTTAAGAAAAGTCCCTTCTAGACCAATTTTCTTGAGTGTTCTGATCATGAAGGGATGCTGGATATTATCAAAAGCTTTTTCTGCATCAATTGAGAGAATCATATGGTCTTTGTTTTTTAATTTGTTTATGTGCTGAATTACATTTATAGATTTACGTATATTGAACCAGCCTTGAGACCCTGGGATAAAACCGACTTGGTCATGATGTATAATTTGTTTGATGTGTTGCTGGATTCTGTTTGTTAGGATCTTGTTGAATATTTTTGCATCTATATTCATTAGTGATATTGGTCTATAATTTTCTTTTCTTGTTGGGTCTTTTCCTGGTTTGGGGATCAGGGTGATATTTGCTTCATAGAACGTGTTGGGTAGTCTTCCTTCTTTTTCTACATTTTGGAACAGGTTGAGTAATATAGGTACTAGTTCCTCTTTAAAGGTTTGGTAGAATTCTGACGTGAAACCATCTGGTCCCGGGCTTTTCTTTTTAGGGAGGTTTTGTATAGTTGATGCTATTTCTGAACTTGATATGGGTCTGTTCAACATTTCCACTTGATTCTGGTTAAGTCTTGGAAGGTGGCGTGCTTCCAAGTATCGGTCTATTTCCTTCAGATTTTCATATTTCTGAGAATAAAGTTTCTTGTAATATTCATTAAGGATTTTTTGGATTTCTGATGAGTCTGTGGTTATTTTGTCTTTGTTGTTTCTGATTGATGATATTAGAGATTTTACTCTTTTTTTCCTGATTAGGTTGGCCAGAGGTTTATCTATTTTATTGACCTTTTCAAAAAACCAGCTTTTTGATTTATTGATCTGTTGTATTATTCTTTTGTTTTCAATTTCATTTAATTCTGCTCTAATTTTGGTTATTTCTTTTCTTCTACTGGGTTTGGGGTTGGAATGTTCTTCCTTTTCCAGTTGCGTGAGATGTCCCATTAAGTTGTTAACTTCCTCTCTTTCCGTTCTCTTGAGGAAGGCTTGCAGTGCTATAAATTTCCCTCTTAGAACTGCCTTTGCAGTGTCCCAGAGGTTCTGATAGCTTGTGTCTTCATTGTCATTTTGTTCCAAAAAATTGGTGATTTCTTTCTTAATCTCATCTCTGACCCAGCTATCATTCAGCATAAGGTTATTTAACTTCCATGTTTTTGTATGGGTATGCAGATTCCTGTTGTTACTCAATTCAAGTTTTATTCCATGATGGTCCGAGAAGATGCATGGAATAATTTCTATTCCTTTAAATTTACTGAGGTTAGACTTGTGACCTAAAATGTGATCAATTTTGGAGTAAGTTCCGTGGGCTGATGAGAAGTATGTGTATTCAGTTTTGTTGGGATGAAATGTTCTGTAGATGTCTGCTAAATCTAAATACTGGATGGTTAGGTTTAAATCTAAGATTTCTTTGCTCAGCTTCTTTCTGGAGGATCGATCCAACACTGCCAAGGGAGTGTTGAAATCTCCAACGATTATGGAGCTGGAGGAAATCAAGTTACTCATGTCTGTTAGAGTTTCTCTTATAAATTGAGGTGCATTCTGGTTGGGTGCATAGATATTAATAATTGAGATCTCGTCATATTGAGTATTACCCTTAACAAATATGAAGTGACCATTCTTGTCCTTCCTTACTTTTGATGGTTTAAAGCCTACTGTATCTGCAAATAAAATTGCAACACCTGCTTTTTTCTGATTACCATTTGCCTGAAATATGGATGACCATCCTTTCACCCTGAGTCTGTATTTGTCTTTTAAGTTGAGATGTGACTCTTGTATGCAACAAATATCTGGCTTAAGTTTTTGTATCCAGTCAGCTAACCTATGCCTCTTTAGAGGACAGTTTAAGCCATTCACATTGATGGAGAGTAAGGATAAGTCTGGTGGAATTTTGGGTATCGAGTTTTTCAAAGGTCCAGTGGACATTTTTAATCCTTTCGCCAGTGTGGAAGTTGGAGTTTGATCCGAAGTTTCTGAGTGAGTTTACTTTTGTGGTATAGGATTGGGTTGGTCATTGTGGAGGATAGGTCTGAGAACATCCTGACGAGCTGGTTTACTTATGGCAAATTTTTTCAACATATGAATGTCATTGAAGTATTTAATTTCTCCATCATAGATGAAACTCAGTTTAGCTGGATACAAGATCCTGGGTTGAAAGTTTTTTTGCTTTAGGAGATTAAAAGTTGATGACCAGCCTCTTCTTGCTTGAAAAGTTTCAGCAGAGAGATCTGCAGTTATTCTAATATTCTTACCTTTGGACGTTATAGTTTTCTTTCGCCGGGCTGCTTTGAGAATCTTCTCTTTCATGTTAACTTTAGTGAAGCTAATTATGATATGTCTGGGAGATGGCTTATTGGGGTTGAATCGTGCTGGGGTTCTGAAGCTGTCTGCTATCTGAATTTCAGATTCTCTAGGCATGTCTGAAAAATTTTCTTTCATAATTTCATGTAGAAGGGCCTCTGTGCCCTTGGCTGCCACGTCATCAGCCTCCGAAATTCCTATAACCCTTATGTTATTTTTTTTCGAATTATCTGAGAGCTCTCTGAGTGAGTGATCCGTTTTTGCTCTCCATTTCTCTTCCTCTTTGAGAGATTGGGAGCGTTCGAAGACTTTATCTTCAATGTCAGAAATCCTTTCTTCTGCTTGCTCCATTCTGTTACTGAGGGATTCTACTGTATTTTTCATATCTTTGAGGGCTGTAAGTTCTTGTTTCAGTGTGTCTAAGTCTTTGTGGTTTTGTCTTTAAATTCGTTAAATTCTTGAGACAGTTTTTGAATTTCTCCTCGAATTCCTAATTCCATTTTATTAATCTTGTCTGCAAACCAAATTCTGAATTCAACTTCTGACATCTCAGCCAGTTGTTTATGAATGGGATCTTCAATCACATCTGCCGTATCTTTTCTTGGGGGGGTTGATCTATTCTGGTTATTCATGTTACCAGAGTTTTTCCGCTGATTCCGCCCCATGGTTTACTCCCTTTGGTTTTTCCCCTGGGGTTTTATCGAGGGCCCGTACAGTGTTGTGGCCTGAGAAACTGGGGCCCTGTCTGGTGTGGTGGAGCAAAGTGGTTCTGTCTTGATTTCAGCTGGTTTCTGTTCGATCCTATTGTAACTTCTACTCTGGCTTGAAGTCTCAGCTGTGTGAAAAAATCAGCAATTAAGTCACCCCGCCTGCCCACCTCTGGCCCCAGTTGGAAAAGGAGAATGAAACCTTCCTACAATCGCACACCCAGGGCACCACCTGAAAAGTCCTCAGTCTATTAGCCCAGTTCAAAAGGTCCGAATCAACTGTCTCAATCGGCACTTGTCTCAGGTGGAAGGGTTCAAGAGGTCTCTGGGAACTGGATCACAGGGGCCTGGTGACTCCTCTGAGACAGCTCACCCCAGTGCAGCGTGGAGTCAGGAGGAGCCACCCCGCAAACAGAGCAGTCTGGGAAGGTTGACGTCTCCTTCCCCACTTTGCCCCTCCGTCGGACCCAGTCACTGGTATCTCTGCAGATGGCTAACCCAGTTGCCTGCAGTGAACAGACACTCCAGGGGTTTGCACCTGCCTGAATCGCGAGGAAGTCTGCCAGGCCCCCGCAGACTGCCGCTATCTAGCAGGAGGAGATGGGGCCTGACATCTTTGAGTGTTTGATGCAGGTGATGGGAAGGAGGTGTTCACTCAGGCTTAGCCCCGTCCCTGATGGATGCTGCTAACAGAACAGAACAGAACAGAACAGACAACTTTGTGAGGTTCTGTCTCTGTTCCTGTCGTCGCCTACAGGAGACGGGCTGTTTTGAGTTCAAACGTCTTTGCTGCTGGAGAATTGCGTCTGAACACCTCTCTGGGTCGGCCCCGCCCTGGAGGCTTCTGGGTTTGTGAGCCGTGACACCGGTGGCCTCCTCTGGTTGCCCAGGGAGACAGGGGGTGTGGCCTCAGAATATCCAGAAGTGAGCGTTCTGCCGTTAAAGAAAAAACGGCTGTTGATCTACCTCCAGGGAACTGCTGCTCTGGTGTGGGCACTCAGGCGACCCTTTTCTCCTCTGTCCCGCGCCCCAGAGTCAGCACTGAGCGGCCGCAGTTTGTGCTGGGTCCACACCCCTTAAGAGATCCCCCAAGAATCAGAACTCTTGGGGGATGGGCCCCCAGACCCGGATTGGGAGTGGGGCGGGGGGAAGCTAGAGTTTCATTCAGTTTCACGCAATACTACGGTCCGGGGAGGGCTCCTGCACTGCACCGCAGGGAAGTGCCGCCAAGGCTTGATTTCCCCTCAGCAGAGTGCCCTCTCCTCGCTCACGTGTCCCAGAGTCAGCGCTGACCTGACGCAGCTCAGGCACTGTGCACTCCCCTAGAGAAATCACCCAAGGAGCCGAACTCCGGAGGGATAGGCCCTCAGACCCCGAGTGAGAGTAGGGGCTCTCAGCTCTCAGCGGGGAGGCCAGAGTCTTATTCAGTCTTGTGCCCGGGGAGGGCTCCTGCACTGCACTGCAGGGAAGTGCCGCCAAGGCTTGATTTCCCCTCAGCAGAGTGCCCTCTCCTCGCTCACATATCCCAGAGTCAGCGCTGACCTGACGCAGCTCAGGCACTGTGCACTCCCCTCGAGAAATCACCCAAGGAGCCGAACTCCTGGGGGATAGGCCCTCAGACCCCGAGTGAGAGTAGGGGTTCTCAGCTCTCAGCGGGGAGGCCAGAGTCTGATTCAGTCTTGGGCCCCGTATGCCCGGGGAGGGTTGGTGCACTGCACCGCAGGGAAGTGCCGCAAGGCGTGACTCCCCCTCAGCCCGGTGCCCTCTCCTCACTCGGCGCGCCTCAGAGTCAATGCTGACCAGTCGCAACTCGGGGACTGTCCACTCCCCTTGAGAAATCACCCAAGGATCCGAAGTCCTGGGGGACAGGCCTCCAGACCTCAGTGGGCGGGAGGGGAGCGCCGGGGATTCAGGGTTGCCGGCAAAGGATTCCCAAAGTTTTATTCAGCCCTATGTCCGGCAGGAGAACGCCACGGCACCCCAGTAGGGGAGGTAGGTCCAGTTTTTAGAAGGTCTCTCCCGTGGAGTGTAGTGGGAGGGTCTTTAATTTCTGCCCGCTTGTTCAATTGTGGGGCTCCAGAGCCGGTCTCATGGGGGAGGGGGACTCCCGTCCGCTTGGTGGTGGATTTTGTACCTTTTGTTTGCGTCCTTGTGATCACAACTTGCCTCAGCGGTGTTGATGTGCGTTCTTCAGCCTTCTCTCTTGGTGAGGCTCAAGTCCACCAGGATACTTACTAAATTCCTGTCCCTTAACTCTCCTTCTGGACGGGAGCCTTTGTTGAAAGCTGGCTTCAGTCCGCCATCTTGTCTCCCTCAGTTTCCAAAAAATAATTTCATTTGCACTAAACATTTAGCATTTTACAACCAAGATGAAAATGGTATAAATCTATCAATAAAATAAATGCCCATCTGAAATTCAGGAACTATCATCGTAAACACTATAAACCCATTTTAATTATGTTCCCAGTCAAGTTTTATGAAATTCCCACCAATAAGCATCGGTTTCCTCAGGACCTTGTAAATAAACCCATGGATTTTAATTAGGCTGCACGGTCTTACCCAGGAGAAGTAATGTTTAGCTAGAGCAGTGGTTTTCAAGTGTTGGTGTGTGTGGCCTCCATCCCACCCCTAGAAATATGTTTTCTTTGGTCTGGGTGAGATTCACAAATTTAAAACTTCCCCAAGAGATTCGAGTTGGCAGCCAAGTTTGAAAACTACAATCTATAGAAAGGTAGCCAGGTTTAATAAGTACATTTTGAAGTCAAGAAGATGGAAAGAATAAAATATGGCTTCACCTGAAAACAAATAAGGAGGTAGGAATTCAAGGCAGTCTCTTCCGACTTCACAACTCTATCCCAATTCAGTCCCATCTGGAAATAATCAGTTATAACAGAAAGGAAAAAGAAATCTCTGCAGCAGAGACTTAGAAATGTGGGGTTGGAACTCAAGAAAAAGAGAAGGTCTGGGCAGTCCCCTTACCCTTTATAGCCTTTTTCTCCCCCTGTCCAGCCCCTTCTATTTCTCCCAAAATGACTAACTAGAAAAAAAATACCAAAGCCTAACATACTGAGAACACTTAGAAATCAAGAAAAATCCAGCACCTCAATATTTAAAATGGGCTAAAGACAGAAGCATCCTCAAAAACTCAAAAAAGAAATAATATGAATAGACAATAACATTCAAAAAATTAACTTAATATGTAAATATAAAAGAAAACCTAGCTCACTGGCAACAGAAAAATAAATGCCAATACTGGTGAGAAAAGTGAGACCATATTCATGTGACCTGATGGGAATGCCAGTGGTAAAACATAGGGCAATCCGAGAACTAAATTTATTTCTGGAAGTTTGTCTTAAGACAAATTTTATATATATATATATATATATGTATGTATATATAATTGGGTACATATATATGTATTGCTTAAATACATGTATATAAGCAATACATATATATGTACCCAATTATATATACATGTATTTCTATTTCTTACTGGAAATACGTGTATTTCTTATATACATGTATTTCTATTTCTTACTGGAAATAAATACCCAGTAAGAAAAAAAAAATACCCAGAAAGATATTTAAATTAATTATGGTACATCCATACACTGGAATCCTTTACAGCCATCTAAAAGGATATTACAGAAAAGGTGAAAGATGTTCATATATAATTTAGCAAAAATATCTGATATAAGACAACATTAAATGTATAATAATTTTTTAATTTTAAAAAAGTTACACGTGCATATTCAACTAGAAAAATATGTGAAAGATATATCCTGTAGCATTAACAATGGTTATCCTGGAATAGGTAGGATTCATTTAACAAATACATCCATGCTATGCACCGGGCACATTTGAAAACCTCGAAATACAGCAGTGAACACACCACACTATGTCCTTGTTCTAATGGAATTTACATCTGGTGGAGAATAGAAGGGATTAGGTAGAAAAATCAATTTAAAAAATATCTGTATGAGTGACATGAAGAAAGACATTCAAGGTGAGAAGATGGTGATGGGACAGTGGTGAGGTGGTTAGAGAAGGCTTTTCTGATAAAGTAACGTTTACGAAGTCACCTTAATAAAGTAGAGAGTAAGCAGTGAGGACATAGAGGGAAAGAGAAGTTAGTAAGAAAGTTGAGAGCCTCACATGCTCCAGAAATAATCAAGAGGCCAAGGGCACTGAGCATGGGGCAGTGAGAGAAGAGGACCTGGTAGGAAATGGGAATAGAGGGGAATTCAGGGAGGTTCCATAGAAAGCCAGGAGGCAATGGCAAGAACTTGGGGCTGTATTTGGAGGATACTGGGGATCATTGTTTAGTTTAGAGCAGAGGAGAGAATGGGCTGCCTTACACTGAGAAGGGATTGGCATTGGTGCCTGGGGCAGAACACTCTGTCATAGAAAAGGGAGCAGGCAAGGACACCAGTAGGGAGGCTACTACAATGGTCTGGCAAGAAATGGTGGCTTGGGCTAAGAGACGGTAGAGGACAGAGGACATGGTCATGGTGATAAATTTTGCACTTTTGTCTATTTCTAACAGGGAGAGACAATGAAAAAGCGAGGAGTTCAGTATAATTCTAAGAATTGAATCACTGCGACTAGGGGACTCCAGCCAGCATTTATTAAGAAGAATGAGAAATGAGAGTTGATAGCAAAGGCATAAATGTTGAGTTGGTACATGTTGAGTTTGATATGGTCACCAAGGATGTAAGTAGAGAAAAACAAGAAAAATATTCAAGTGTTGAACCCTGCAGTCCTATAGCAGATGGAAGTAAGGACGCTGAGGGCTCTCTAGCAAAGAACCTAAGAAAAAGCCAACAGGGAGATTGGATGAGATTATCTGTTCATTTGTGTTTTCTGATTTGTTGATAAGCATGTCTTCCTCTTGTAATAAAAACAATTTTTCAAAAAATTTTGTTTCAAAGTGTGGGGAATAAAAGCAAGAAAACAATGACAAAAACAACAAAATAGGACGCTGTAAAAGTATATATTCATGTTAATACAGTGTGGAAGGTGTTTGCGTGAGCTTCCCATCACATTCCCTCACTTCTTCACGCCTATGCTCAAGCGTCCCCTTCTATGAGGGGCTTCCTAACCACCCTATCTACAAACAACCCCTGTCTCCTACTACTCTTCATTCTTTTACTTTTCTTTTTCTTTTGACTCGATACATCTTTGTTTATGTATTTATTATCTACTCCCACATTGTGAAAGACAGGGATGATATCTTGTTCATAGATGTATTCCAGTACCAAGAATAGCCCCTGGCACAGACTGGTCTCAAAAATCATTTGTTGAACCACAAGAAAAAAAAAAAAAACAATTAAAAAATGAGCAAAGGACTTGAATAGACATTTCTCAAAGGAAGATATACAAATGGCCAATAAGCACATGAAAAGATATTCAACATCACTAATCATTAGGGAAATGCAAATTAAAACCACAGTGAGATACCACTTTATACCCACTGAAGTGGCTATTATATAAAACAACAACAACAACAAAAATAACAAGTGTTGGCATGGATGTAAAGGGATTGGAGCCCTTGTGGATTGCTGGTAGGAATGTAAAATGTTGCAGCCACCGTGGAGAAGAGTAGCATGATTTCTTAAAAATATGACAGAATTACCATTTAATGTAGCAATTCCACTTCTGGGTATATACACAAAAGAATTTAAAGCAGGGACTCCAACAGACATTTCTATACCAACATTGATAGCAGCATTATTCACAATAGAAAATAGAGGGAAGCAATCCAAGTGTCCATTGACTGATGAGTGGATAAACGTGGTATACACGTACAATGGAATATTATTCAGCCTTAGAAAGGAATGAAATTATGATACGTGGTACAACATGGATGAACTGTGAAGACAGTATGCTAAGTCAAAGAAGACAAATCCAAAAGGGCAAACACTTATGATTACACTTACATGAGGCACCCCTAGTAGTCAAATTCATGGTGTTAGAAAGTAGCCAAGTGGTTGCCAGGGATTAGATGCAGGAGGTAAAGTGCAGTTTTTGTTTAATGGGTACAAAGTTTTAGGTTGGGATGATGATAAAGTTCTAGAGATGGATAGCAGTGATGCACAACAACCTTGATGTACTCAATGCCATTGAACTATGGACTTACAAATGGCTGAAACGGTAATTTTTTTTTTTTTTTTATTGTTGGGAATTCATTGAGGGTACAATAAGCCAGGTTACACTGATTGCAATTGTTAGGTAAAGTCCCTCTTGCAATCATGTCTTGCCCCCATAAAGTGAAACGGTAAATTTTATGTTATGTATATTTTACCACAATTAAAAATATAACATTTTTTTAAATTACTTGTGGAAAGATTTGAGTAAATAGATATTCTCTTTTTGTTTCAGTTGCAAACAATTTTAATTTTGACCACAGTCATTGCAATAACCATCCTTCCTTCTTTTCATAATTATGACTTTCCATTTTAATGATAATTCTAGACTGTCGTTTATAATAAGATGCTTCAAGCCTATTTGGCAAACAAGGAAGACTAAGAAACAAGGGGATAGGAAAGCTTGTGGTCTCACCCCTGTGGAGTTAGTTCCTTCACTGGAATTCCAGGGGCTTTCCTTCATACCTCCTGTGTGTCTCTTAATACATTTTAAGGTCATTTGCTCCTTTCTCTAGTTTTCACAATAGTCTATGTGCCAAAGGAAGACTATGTCTTAAGTCAATCCTGTTCCACCCAAGTTTAGCAAGTTCACTGGATCATCAATAATTAAGTGAGGTATGCTTCTTACTCTGTGATAGGAGGATTCTATAACAGGTCAATGGTTGAGAGAATAATTCTGAGTTCAACTGCAAGACAAAGGGGAGTCTTGGGGGGTCAGGTATTTGAAGAGAAGTATGTGCCATGTCTTCTGAGTAATTCTTACTTTCTGTGCCATCTGCTTCCAGTTGCTCTTCTCCAGGTTTCTGTTTAAATTTCTTGTTTCCAAAGTGCATGATGGCTCCAACGAGTTTATAGCATCCATACTTCTCATCAGGAAGAAAGTCCAAGATGTCCATGGCTTGCTGTAAAAAGAGAAACAGATGGCCACGTCTTCATTTGTCTAATGGCTGCAGTAAGCACCTCATCCCCATTGCTTATCAAACCTCAAGCTGTGGCTACAGGGAATGAGACAGACAGCTCTGTTCAAAGCAATGCAAATTGGCCCTGCTGGCACTTGGTCACCCACAGTCTGCTCATTCCTTTAAAAGAGAATTAGGAAGGCAAAAGACTCAGCTTGTTTGGTTCCCAGTAGTTTTAGACTTTGTTTCCATGCCCTGCCTCTATCTTCTCCCTTCCAGCAACAGATCACTAATTAGCTATATTAGGTCAATTATTTTGCCTTTCATGGTTATGACAGAAAGCACTGTATCTGATGGGTTGCTTATTTCTTTGATCCCTTATGTTCTTCTGACTCTATTCCAGAGCAAATACATTTCAAAGACTGGCAAAAATAAGTGTTAAGAAAAGCCATGTCAGCGGCACCTATGGCTCAAAGGAGCAGGGCACCAGCCTCATATGCTGGAGGTGGTGGGTTCAAACCCAGCCCCGGCCAAAAACTGCAAAAAAAAGAAAAGAAAAGAAAAGCCATGTCACCACAGAACTGTATTCTAAAGAGCCACTGCACACAGTAAGAAGTGCATTCTCATAAACTCCAGTAGGGTGAAACTGGAACAGTTTTTTTAGTGGTTCATTTAGAACACGTACCCAGAGACTATAAAAAATTTCATGAGCAACAAAGACACCCCGCCCTGCACAGGCAACAACTGGAAGAGGAGAATGAAACCCTCCCACTACAACACAACCAGGGTATAACTTTGGAGAGTCCCCAGGTGATTGGCCATATACTTCTTAGCAAAGTATCTCAATAATGGAAGAAAAAGTAACCAATGTACTCAACTCTACTATGAAACCAATACATAAGCACCCACACTTCCATATGAAAGTTATAACCCAACTATAGCCCAAGATGAAGGGGAAAGAGGAGGGGGAGCGGAAAGGGGTCTGCGTGGAGGGAGGGTAATTGGTCAGACCACACCTATGGTGCATTTTACAAGGGTACATGTCAAATCTACTAAGTATAGAGTATAAATGTCTTAACACAATAATTAAGTGCAGTGAAGGCTATGTTAACCAGTTTGATAAAAGTATTTCAAATTGTACATAAAACCACCATATTGTACCCCATAAATGCATTAATGTATACAGCTATGATTTAATTTTTAAAAAGTGAAAAATATATTCACGATCCTTCCTAGTATTTTTACTTCTAGAAATGTAGCATAAGGTGAATCTGATATACAGAAGATGTGTTTACCTACAAAGATATTCACCACAGTTGGGGAGAGGGGCACAAAAACTAGAGTCTCATGCTAAGAGAATAGCTCAAGTGCCTAAAAGAACTTAGTATCCAATTAAATCTTTATGAAGAGTTTGTAAAGACATTTGAAATGCTTATAGGATTAAATTGAAAACCAAACTCTATGCACTAAATAAGTATGTACAGTATGATTATGCTTTCATTAAAGAGCAAAAAACTCTAAAAGGACCATATACAAGCAACCCCAAATAGATAAAAAAAGAACAGAGACTATAAAGATATAGAACAAATAGGGTCCAAAGTGTATTGCTTTGGTGTTGTATTCACTAAAGGCCTTGACTTCACCGCAATATATCAATGTAACAAAATATGGGTATTAGTTGTACCCCTATGAATATATGCAAATAAGAAATAATGTGGAAAAGATATACACTAAATTTTAAAAAATACTTACCACTTATTGAAATATCTTTCCATGTTTCCAATGTTTCAAAGTTATTATACTTAACAACCGTACACTTTTATAATAAGTAGTGGACTTTGGGCAGAAGTAGCCCTCCACCCCCAGGGAAGCAAGGCCACTTCTCCAGATGCCTTAACACTGTGGTCCCCAACCCTTGGACCATGAACCAGTACAGGTCTGGTCTGTTGGTCCATGGTATGTTAAGAACCAGGATACACAACATTGCTGCCTGAGCTCTGCCTCCTGTCCCTAACATCCTCCCCCAGCCCTATTCCTCCATGGAAAATTTGTCTTCCATAGTCTGTGGCCCATGAGGAACAGGGCCCCTCAGCAGGAGGTGAGTGGTGTCAAATAAAAATGAGTGAAACTTCATCTTTATTTACAGCCACTTCCCATCACACACAGCTCACCTTGCTGCCTGAGCTTTGCCTCCTTGCCCCCACACCCCGTCCTATCACCTCCCACCTCCCTGTCCCCCCCCCACCATCCCCCACTCCCATCTGTACAAAAACTGCCTTTCAGGAAACTGGTCCCTGGTGCCAAAAAAGGTGAGGACTACTGCTTTAAGAAGATTAGAGCAGGAAGATGCTTTCTTCCATTTCTCCCTGCTATTGCCAGACCTCGCTTTGACAACTAACGAGTCTTACTTCTGTGGCCATCAATTCTTTAGCAGCATCCAAGCTCTCCACAGCAACTGTTCCACAGAAGCAAAAGTGAAAGTCAGCAGGATTTGTAAATACCAGAAACATGTCTACAGTGGGAAAACCATCCATTAAACACCTTAGAAAATAATTGACAAATATTCACAGTTTACCCTCACAGTTTATAGCATACTTGTAAACAAGCTAAAATAAAATCCATATTCTAGACCTAAACCTCTGCAATCAATTTCTGCCCTCTATTAACTTGTCAGTCATGTATTAAAGCCTCTCAAGAGAAGATCAGGCTGGCCAAATCCAAAAGCAGATTTAATTGCAACAGCTTGAATTAGTGTGGAAAAAAAAAAAAAAAGATAATATGTGTTGGCAAAACTTTGAAAACATAAATTTGGCCTAGATTTATGGTTGAGGACCACAGGACAAAAATATTTTGTAAACCTATCTGTGGAAGAGACCTGAGCTTCAAAGGCGAGGAAGCAGCCAGGCCTTAAGGTCAACATCCAGGGAACATTAGCAGAGTAACTCTGTCACCTCACGTCCTTGCTATTAGGAGGCTGATCTGTCTTTCGAGGGATCCATAAATCAGCCTGTGTTCAACACTGCACCCTGATATGTCTGAGGCTCTTGACATGATTCCCTTAGTCAGGAAACATAATGTAGGCCGCAGCAGAAGCAGGCTGTCAGAAGCACATCACCAATTAACTCGGCAGAATCACATTAACCTCTCACTGCCCAGCACTTGCTCCCCGTGAGGTTTTCATGAACTGGGCTTATTTTTCTGTTTGTTGCACAATAAAGTGAAAATCTGTTATCCTGAAACCCAAATCTCAGAAGCAAAGAAATCAGGCTGCATGAACGCTTGCTCATAGCTGCTTTGTTTGGAAATCAGCCAAATGGCCACTGGCAGCTGAATGGGTTAACAAACTGTTGTATAACCAGACGGTGGGTTATTATTCAGCAAACAAAGGAATGAACTGTACACACAAGCTACAACATGGAAAAAAAATCTCAAAATAATTATTCTGGGTAAGATAAGCCAGACAAAAAGAATATCTACTGTATGATTGCATCTTATAAAATTTTAGAACATGCCATCTAATCTACAGTGACAGAAAGCATGTTAGTGGTTATCCAATGAATGAAAAGGGCAGAGGGAGGGATTGTTAAAGATTTGGAGGACACTTTGGAATGGATATGTATTATCTTGAGTGCGGTGATGGTTTCACACGTATAAACATGTCAACATCTACCAATTGTGTGCTTCAAACACATGAAGTTCATTTTAGGTCAGTAGTACTTCAATGAACCTGTCTTATAAAAGTTAAAAAATAGAAAGAAATTGGGCTGGCCCCAAATAAATCAAGCAGAAGGAAAACATAATGTATGTATTTTTAATACAAATATCAATAAAACTTAACAATTATTTACTGGTTTTTAAATAATTCTTATTTATTTTTTTAATTGACAAAAATAATATATATTTATCATATACAATATGATCTTTAGATATATGTATACATCGTGGAATGGCTTAATCCAGGTAATTACCTCAGACACTAAAATTTGGGGGTGGGAGAATATTTAAAATGTACTCTCTTAGCAATTTCAAGCATACACTACATTGCTATTCATTATAATTACCATGTTGTACAATAGAGCTTCTGAATTTATTCAACTTTTTTAGATTTCATATATGAGTGAGATCATGCAGTATTTGTCTTTCCATGCCTAATTTATTTCACTCAGCATAATGTCCTCCAAGTTCATCCATGATGCTACAAAAGACAGGTTTTTCTGCTATTTTTAAGGCTGAATAGTATTCCATTGTGTATATATCTCACATTTTCTTTACCCACTTATCCTTGATGGACACTTTGGTTCTTTCCATATCTTGGTAATTGTGAATAATGCTGTAATAAATACGAAAGTGCAGATGTCTCTCTCCAAGATACTAACTTTATTTCGTTTATATACGTTCCCACCAGTGAAACTCCAAAATCCTACGGTAGTTCTACTTTTAATTTTTTGAGGAACTGTCATACTGACTTCCACAATAGCTATACTGATTTACATTCTCCCCAACAGGGTAGAAGGCTTCTTTCTTTCTTCTCCACGTCCTTGCTGGCATTGGCTATCTCCTGACTCTCTGATGATGGCAGCCTTACAGGGCTGCGAATCATTTCCCTGATGATTATTCATGTTAAGCCTTTTCTCATTTCATATCTTTTTTGAGAAATTTCAGGTCAGGTCCTTTACCCATTTTTTAAATTTGGCTTCCTTGCTTTGAGTTGTTTGAATTCCTTATGCATTTTAGATGTTAACTGCTTATCAGATATACAGTTTGCAAATATGCTCTCTCAGTCATTCTGCAGGTTGTCTCTTCACTCTGCATAGTGATAACATAGTTGGGTACGAAGTAAAATGTCAAAGATACCAAGAGGCAGAGATCTCTTAGTCACTGACCAATTCACCTTAAGTTTACACACTAGTAGAACAGCAACAATGGGTACAATAAATAGGAAGGCAAACAGTCAAAAAAGAGGATGATGGAAGATACATGTAGATACCAATAAGAACTAAGGATTTTGAAGGAGCCCTATCCAGGGAGACTGAGAACATATTTCTTCGACCTGAAACAAAAGTCAGGCTCAACAGAGAGCAAAGGAGAGAAGGGGTGTCAGTGGACAAGTAGAGGCTAGATGGAGACTGAGTTTGTGGTGACCTCATGTCACCTCATCTCCCTGGCTCCTTTAGTGGCCAGCCTGTCTGCTGTGATTTTTCATACCCAATTCTTTTATAGTATGGACAAATGCTTAGGTTTCAGGAAATTTGGTATAATCTCATATGGCTAAGATTCACCCTCTTATGTCAATCTTCAGGACACTGTGAAGCTTGTCTTTGGCAAACATGGATGGAAAGAATTCTAGATCGTTTTTTTAAAATGTCTCCAAAAGGGCGACGGGTACTAAAAACAAATGGACTGACAGTACCCAATTTAGGCCACCAGATGTCAGTCTTTGCACAGTAATCGATCTCCACTTGAGTGTTAATCCCCAAACACTCTAGATAAAGCAGTTCAAGATGAGCATGAATTTTCCAGAGCAGCCCAAAGGTTTCCTGTGGTTCTACCAGTAAACAGATCTTCCCAAAAAATCATATGGTCGTTAATGGTACCCACCTTAGGCCTTATGTTTCAGATGCCCCGTGCAGTATAGAAATTCATGTCAAGAAGGTTAGATTTGACAGGGCTAATCAATCAATGGAAGACCACACCATTCCTGTTTGGTTTTAGGAGAAGGAAAGGTGGCGAGGAGAGTAATAGTTTTCAGAGGTTTCCCTTGCTGGTAACTAGTCAAAACGCTGCCAGATTTACACCATACTTCATCTAGCATGGTGGACCAGGGGAAATCGTTCTATCAATTTGGTAGGCTGGATCTGCGTCCTCATCCCATGTTCACTCCTATGGGAACACTGTTGTCCTCAGTGGCTTACCTCACAAGCAATACCTTTGAAATCTACTCAGCTTGCCATTCTCCCCTTCCAATGAGTTCCCATAGCAATTAAAATAAAATTCAAATTCTCTCTGCCATGGCCTGGAAGGTGCCACGTAGTCTGGCCCTATCTACTTCCCCCTACATTACTCTCTCCACTTCATCACCCACAGTGGGCCATTTTGCTATTCCAGGAATAAACTAAACACATTCCTGCCTCAGGGCCTTTGCACTCACTATTCCCTCATCTTGGAATTGTATTTCTGGAAATCTTTGTTTACATGTTTCCTCCTTTATTAAGGCGTTGGCAAAAATACTGCCCTCTCAGAAAGAAATTACCTGACCATTTTATCTAAAACTACCTACCACTCTACCAAACCCCAACTCTCTCCATTGCCTCACCCTACTTTATTTTTCTTTATAGAGCTACCATATCACTTACAGAGAAATGATATTATATATTCTCCGTTTACTTGTTTGCTGCCTGCCTTCCTTTCTAGAAGGTAAACCCATGAGGGCAAGGACACGTTTGTCTTGTGCACCACTGTGTTCCCCATGATGAAAAAGCAGTGCCTGGCACACACGTAGCCATGCTGCAATAGATGTTTATTAAATGAATACATGAAATTTATTCTTTTACCCCATGATACGCACTTTTCTATTTCTGTTTAGGGTACTACCATTGTCCCAGTCAAATCACAAAACAGGGTATTTTTGACTTGTTGCTCTCTTTCATTCCTACATTAAGTCACTGCTAAGACCTGCCCATTCTTCCTTGAATCCATCTTCTTGCACTCTCCCTCTACAGACACCCTTTTACATAACTGTCTTGTCATCTCATGTGGGGACTGCTGCATTTCCTTCCATCTATACCTCTGCCTCCATCCCATCCTGCCCATCATATTATCCTAAACATTGTGCCCAATAAACTGTGACCTCCTAGTCCCTCCACCCCACCCTGCAGCACACAGCACACACATTCTGCCAGCTCCCTGAGTTCAGCGACCCGCAGAATAAACTCTCCATTGTCCTGTATGCAAATCCTTTCTCTGCTTTGGCTTCTCCCTTTTCTGGCATTGTGTACACCATTCTTCCCACTGGAAATACCCTCCACCCTTCATTCTCTCTGATTAGATCCCTTTCTCATTCTTCATATCCCAACCAAAATGCCCCCTTCTTTATAAAGCTCCCATTGACCCCTAAACACTATGGTGAGATTTCCCTGGCCTTGTCTATAGCACCCACATGGCTCTGACTATTTAAACCCTTAAATTACCTAATGCTTTTACACATACACACACACTTAATTCTGCTGGGCATCCTACCCACTTCCAAACATTTTTCTTCCTTTATTATCAAATTTTTAAAAAGTATTGCTATTATAAAATAAATAAAGTATTGCTATTTACTTTCTACACATATAATGTCATAGAACACTGGTTCTATAATTGGTTCAATTCTCTAATTTTTAAAGATGAATAAACTGAGCTTTAAAGAGGGTCAGGGACTTACTAAAACAGTTGACCTTTTTTATCCCCTGAAGTCGGATTTCTGTCTCTTGTTTTGAAATCACTTTCAGCTCCAGGATCTTATACTTACCATGAAGTTCTTTCTCTCCAGACAGAGTCTGATAGAATCTATGGTAGTTCCTCTCTCCAGGATGCTGGAAAATCACCTGGGATTTTTCAAGCAAATCTGCATAAAGATAGTAGTAGATAAAGATTAATATTTAGATGTTCTTTCCAAACTTAGAAGGAAAGAGATCCTGCAAGGACTACTTACACATATCAATATCCGCAGATGACAGTGTACCTCTACCACTAATGTGCATCCTGATGAATTTGCCCTCAATAGACACAGAATACAGTGTCCTATTCAAACTTTCCAAATATTTGCAATGGCTAAATTATACATAAATTTGAAAGTGACTACTTCCTCAAAAGTTAAAAAGACATTCAACGTGGCTTTGAGATGAGCTTAGCACTAGCTAATGTCTAGAGGGAACCAGAATGGATTCTCAGGACCAGCCGTGGTTCTAGCCTCCAGCCCTGTACTGCCAATTGCTACCTGTGCATTCTTGCATTGTGAAATTTCTCTGGGTCTCATCGTTCTTATCTAAAAATGAGAAAAATAAAATCTGCTTATTGTATTATTTTCTTTTTTTTTTTTTTTCTTTTTTTTTTATTGTTGGGGATTCATTGAGGGTACAATAAGCCAGTTACACTGATTGCAATTGTTAGGTAAAGTCCCTCTTGCAATCATGTCTTGCCCCCATAAAGTGTGACACACACTAAGGCCCCAGCCCCCTCCCTCCCTCCCTCTTTCTGCTTCCCCCCCCAATAACCTTAATTGTCATTAATTGTCCTCATATCAAGATTGAGTACATAGGATTCATGCTTCTCCATTCTTGTGATGCTTTACTAAGAATAATGTCTTCCACGTCCATCCAGGTTAATACGAAGGATGTAAAGTCTCCATTTTTTTTAATGGCTGAATAGTATTCCATGGTATACATATACCACAGCTTGTTAATCCATTCCTGGGTTGGTGGGCATTTAGGCTGTTTCCACATTTTGGTGATTATAAATTGAGCTGCAATAAACAGTCTAGTACAAGTGTCCTTATGATAAAAGGATTTTTTTCCTTCTGGGTAGATGCCCAGTAATGGGATTGCAGGGTCGAATGGGAGGTCTAGGTTGTGTGCTTTGAGGTTTCTCCATACTTCCTTCCAGAAAGGTTGTACTAGTTTGCAGTCCCACCAGCAGTGTAAAAGTGTTCCCTTCTCTCCACATCCACGCCAGCATCTGCAGTTTTGAGATTTTGTGATGTGGGCCATTCTCACTGGGGTTAGATGATATCTCAGGGATGTTTTGATTTGCATTTCTCTAATATATAGAGATGATGAACATTTTTTCATGTGTTTGTTAGCCATTCGTCTGTCGTCTTTAGAGAAAGTTCTATTCATGTCTCTTGCCCATTGATATAAGGGATTGTTGGCTTTTTTCATGTGGATTAATTTGAGTTCTCTATAGATCCTTGTTATCAAGCTTTTGTCTGATTGAAAATATGCAAATATCTTTTCCCATTGTGTGGGCTGTCTCTTTGCTTTGGTTATCGTCACCTTAGCTGTACAGAAGCTTTTCAGTTTAATGAAGTCCCATTTGTTTATTTTTGTTGTTGTTGCAATTGCCATGGCAGTCTTCTTCATGAAGTCTTCCCCCAGGCCAATATCTTCCAGTGTTTTTCCTATGCTTTCTTTGAGGATTTTTATTGTTTCATGCCTTAAATTTAAGTCTTTTATCCATCTTGAATCAATTTTTGTGAGTGGGGAAAGGTGTGGGTCCAGTTTCAGTCTTTTACACGCAGACATCCAATTCTCCCAACACCATTTATTGAATAGGGAGTCTTTCCCCCAAGGTAAGTTCTTGTTTGGTTTATCGAAGATTAGGTGGTTGTAAGATGTTAGTTTCATTTCTTGGTGTTCAATTCGATTCCAAGTGTCTATGTCTCTGTTTTTGTGCCAGTACCATGCTGTCTTGACCACTATGGCTTTGTAGTACAGACTAAAATCTGGTATGCTGATGCCCCCAGCTTTATTTTTGTTACTAAGAACTGCCTTAGCTATACGGGGATTTTTCCGGTTCCATACAAAACGCAGAATCATTTTTTCCAAATCTTGAAAGTACGATGTAGGTACTTTGATAGGAATGGCATTGAATAGGTAGATTGCTTTGGGAAGTATAGACATTTTAACAATGTTGATTCTTCCCATCCATGAGCATGGTATGTTCTTCCATTTATTAATATCCTCTGCTATTTCCTTTCTGAGGAGTTCATAGTTTTCTTTATAGAGGTCCTTCACCTCCTTCGTTAGGTATATTCCTAGGTATTTCATTTTCTTTGAAACTATGGTGAAGGGAGTTGTGTCCTTAATTAGCTTCTCATCTTGACTGTTATTGGTGTATACAAAGGCTACTGACTTGTGGACATTGATTTTATATCCTGAAACATTACTGTATTTTTGATGACTTCTAGGAGTCTTGTGGTTGAGTCTTTGGGGTTCTCTAAGTATAAGATCATGTCGTCAGCAAAGAGGGAGAGTTTGACCTCCTCTGCTCCCATTTGGATTCCCTTTATTTCCTTGTCTTGCCTAATTGTATTGGCTAGAACTTCCAGCACTATGTTGAATAGTAAAGGTGACAGAGGACAACCTTGTCTGGTTCCAGTTCTAAGAGGAAAAGCTTTCAGTTTTACTCCATTCAGTAAAATATTGGCTGTGGGTTTGTCATAGATAGCTTCAATCAGTTTTAGAAATGTGCCACCTATGCCTATACTCTTCAGTGTTCTAATTAGAAAAGGATGCTGGATTTTATCAAATGCTTTTTCTGCATCTATTGAGAGGATCATGTGATCATTATTTTTGCCTCTGTTAATATGGTGGATAACGTTTATGGACTTGCGTATGTTAAACCAGCCTTGCATCCCTGGGATGAAGCCTACTTGATCATGATGAATGACTTTTTTGATGATGAGCTGTAATCTATTGGCTAGGATTTTGTTGAGAATTTTTGCATCTATATTCATGAGTGAGATTGGTCTGAAATTTTCCTTTTTGTTTGGGTCTTTTCCTGGTTTTGGTATCAGGGTGATGTTTGCTCCATAGAATGTGTTGGGGAAGATTCCTTCTTCCTCAGTTTTTTGGAATAATTTCTGCAGTACAGGAATAAGCTCTTCCTTGAAGGTTTGATAGAATTCTGGAGTGAAGCCATCTGGACCAGGGCATTTTTTAGTTGGAAGCTTTTTTATTGTTTCTTTGATCTCAGTGCTTGAAATTGGTCTGTTCAGGAGCTCTATTTCTTCCTGGCTAAGTCTAGGGAGAGGGTGTGATTCCAAATATTGATCCATTTCCTTCACATTGTCAAATTTCTGGGCATAGAGTTTCTGGTAGTATTCAGAGATGATCTCTTGTATCTCTGTGGGATCAGTTGTTATTTCCCCTTTATCGTTTCTGATTGAGGTTACTAGAGATTTTACTTTTCTATTTCTAGTTAGTCTGGCCAATGGTTTATCTATTTTATTTATTTTTTCAAAAAACCAACTCCTTGTTTCATTAATTTTCTGAATGATTCTTTTGTTTTCAATTTCATTGATCTCTGATTTGATTTTAGATATTTCTTTTCTTCTACTGAGTTTAGGCTTAGATTGTTCTTCTTTTTCCAATTCCATAAGGTCTCTTGTGAGATTGTTGATGTGCTCTCTGTCTGTTTTTCGAATGTAGGCATCTAAAGCGATGAATTTTCCTCTCAAAACTGCTTTTGCAGTATCCCACAGGTTTTGGTAGCTTGTGTCTTCATTGTTGTTATGCTCAAGGAAGTTAATGATTTCCTGTTTTATTTCTTCCTGCACCCATCTGTTATTCAACAGAAGATTGTTTAATTTCCATGCCTTTGGGTGGGGTCGAGCATTTTTGTTAGAGTTGAGTTCCACCTTTAGTGCCTTATGGTCTGAAAAGATACAAGGTAAAATTTCAATTCTTTTGATTCTGTTGATATTTGTTTTGTGTCCCAGGATATGATCAATTTTGGAGAATGTTCCATGGGGTGATGAGAAGAATGTATACTCTTTATCTTTGGGGTGGAGTGTTCTATATGCGTCTATCAAGCATAATTGTTCTAGGGTCTCATTTAAATCTCTTATATCTTTGTTTAATTTCTGTTTAGAGGATCTGTCCAGCTCTGTAAGAGGTGTGTTAAAGTCCCCTGTTATGATGGTATTATCAGATATCATATTGCTCAGACTGAGTAAGGTCTGTTTCAAGAATCTGGGAGCATTTAAATTTGGTGCATAGATATTTAGAATTGAAATGCCTTCTTGTTGTAGTTTTCCCTTGACCAATATAAAGTGACCATCTTTGTCTTTTTTGACTTTAGTTGCTTTAAATCCACATGTATCTGAAAATAAGATTGCAACTCCTCTTTTCTTCTGAATTCCATTTGCCTGAAAAATTGTCTTCCAACCCTTGACTCGGAGCTTTAATTTGTCTTTTGAAGCCAGGTGTGTTTCTTGCAGACAGCAAATGGATGGCTTGTGTTTTTTCATCCAGTCAGCCAATCTATGTCTCTTCAGTGGGGAATTCAAGCCATTAACATTTATGGAGATAATTGATAAGTGTGGTAGTATTCTATTCGTCTTATTTGATGAGAGTCCATTGCTTAGTTTTATCTTTTGCATCAGTGTGGAGGTTAGGTTCTGTCCTTTGATTTCTGAGTTCTTACTTTGCTGCTGATCCATTGTGGTGGTCAGTGTGCAGAACAGGTTGAAGTATTTCCTGTAGAGCTGGTCTTGTTGTGGCGAATTTCCTCAATGTTTGTATATCCGTAAATGATTTGATTTCTCCGTCAATTTTGAAGCTTAGCTTAGCAGGGTACAGAATTCTGGGCTGAAAATTGTTCTGTTTAAGTAGATTAAAGGTAGATGACCATTGTCTTCTTGCTTGGAAAATTTCATTAGAGAAGTCTGAGGTCACTCTGATGGATTTGCCCCTGTAGGTCAACTGGCGCTTACTCCTGGCAGCTTGCAGAATCTTTTCTTTTGTCTTGACTTTGGACAGGTTCATCACAATGTGTCTTGGAGAAGCTCGGTTAGAGTTGAGGCGACCTGGGGTCCGATATCCCTCTGAAAGCAGTGTGTCAGAATCTTTGGTGATGTTTGGGAAATTTTCTTTTATAATATTCTCTAGTATGGCTTCCATTCCTCTGGGGCATTCTTCTTCCCCTTCTGGAATTCCTATAACTCGTATGTTGGAACGCTTCATAAAGTCCCATAATTCTGACAGTGAACGTTCTGCTTTCTCTCTCTTCTTTTCTGCCTCTTTTACTATCTGAGTTATCTCCAAAACTTTGTCTTCTACCTCTGAAATTCTTTCTTCTGCATGGTCTAACCTGTTGCTGATACTTTCCATTGCATCTTTAAGTTCCCTGATTGACTGTTTCATTTCCTTCAGCTCTGCTATATCCTTTTTATATTCTTCATATCGTTCATCTCTGATTTGATTCTGTTTTTGGATTTCCTTTTGGTTATTTTCCACTTTATTAGCAGTTTCCTTCATTGTTTCCATCATTTCTTTCATTGTTTTCAACATGTGTATTCTAAATTCCCTTTCTGTCATTCCTAACATTTCTGTATAGGTGGAATCCTCTGCAGTAGCTACCTCATGGTCCCTTGGCGGGGTTGTTCTGGACTGGTTCTTCATGTTGCCTGGAGTTTTCTGCTGATTCTTCCTCATGAGTGATTTCTTTTATCTGTTTCCTTGCCCTAATTTTCCTTTCACTTCCTCTTGCTCTTTAAGTTCTTGTGCCTGTGGAAGTTGTGGGCGGGTTTAGACGGATTGAACACACGCGACCACTTGCCGGTTTTCCACTGTTTTAGTCCTCCTCTTGGGGTCCAGAAGTCTCTTGCTGACTCCCTGTATCCTCATAGGAGTGATGATAGGCAGTTCCCACCAGCCAGAGATGCCTGGAGTCCTATCTCCCCAGACTCACGGTGCCCAGATGCAAGGAAGCTGTTACTCGGCTGCCATCTTGCTCCGCCCCCATATTATTTTCTTCGTCCAACAAACATTCATTGAGCATCTGTTATAATCTAGAAAAGCTGCCGGGCAATGGAGACACCATGCACCAACAACAGGCCTTGTCCCCACCCTCATGAAGTTAATTTTCAAACTAGCAGTGAGAATTCAGCTATAAATCACAAGGAAAGCCCAGCAAGTAATAGCAAGAGGGGAATGAGACAGAGTCTGAGCACCACATCACGTGAACCACATAGAACACAGGGAAGAGTAGAATTCACATAATTAATATGTGTGCGTGGGAGACGGTGGGAGGTTTGAAGCAGAGGAGTGATATGATCGGATTTATGTTTCAAAACACACTTTGGCATAAATAACAAGTAGACACCCTTTCTTTCTTTTCAGTGAAAAGCCACAAGGCGGGATCTAGTGGGGCAGAGACGCTGTCTGCAGGTGAAAGTGCCCATGTCAGAATGCCAGGTACTGTTGAGAAGGACACCTGGTGGCAGCTAGAGCCTGTGGCATGAGAATGCTGGAGCAGGTAGGAACACAGCCTGATGGAGATGGGCCCACGCCAGGAAGGCATCAGAACAGAACCGTAGCCAGGCAAGGGAAAGAGAGTGGCTATGTACAGGAAGGTAAAAAATGTACCTTGGGAGTCACATATGTATATATAAACATATATAAATGTATATGTCCTTATCTAAACATATACGAATGTGTATGTCCTTATATAAACATATATGAATGTATAAGTCCTTATGTAAACATATACAAATGTGTGTGTGTATATGTGTATATATATATATATATGTGATATACACACTTCTAAGTATACCTACATATATAGATTAATTGAAAAATAATTAGCCTGGATTTCTTTTGTTTGTTTGTTTCTTTTCTTTTTTTTTTTCCTTTTGAGATAGTCTCACTCTGTTGCCCAAGCTAGAGTGTCATGATGTCAGCCTAGCTCACAACAACCTCAAACTCCAGGGTTCAAGTGATCCTCCTGCCTCAGCTTCCCCAGTAGCAGAAACCACAGATGCCCAACACAATGCCTGGCTAATTTTTTTTATTTTGGGTAGAGATGGAGTCTCACTCTTGCTGAGGCTGGTCTGGAACTCCTGAGCTCAAGCTATCCTCCCTCCTCAGCCTCCCAGAGTACTGGGATTACAGGAGTGAGCCACCGCACCTACCTAGGCTGGATTTCTTAATTTTTGAACACATTTTCCTCTTTCCTTCTCTCCTTTCTTCCTTCCATTTATCCATTTTTGGTTTTTTTTCTTGCTTCCCTTCTAGTTTCCTTCTATCTTTCCAACAGTTGACTTGCTCTTATTATCTTCTAATTATATTCCTTCCTTCTTTATCTTTCTACTTACTATTCTTTCCTCCTTTTATTTTTTTCTATTTCTTTCTTCTTCCATCTTTCAAATGTTCTTTTCCTTTTTCTCTCCCTTCTTCTCTTCCTTCTTTCCCTCCCTCCCTTCCAGCTTTCTGTTTTTCATATTTCAGCAGAAAATCCCTTAGATGCTAGCAAATCCCAAATCTAGCAATTGTTTTGTGGACCAGTATTTGTACCTTTTATGGCCCACCCGATATTGTAAGCAGATCTAAGTGTAGACAGAGCAGCTCTAAGGCTTTGAATGGAAAGTAGCCAAATCAGCATGAAACTATTATTTTATTATGCCCAGAGACTTGAACAGGAAGCCATCTGCAAATTTCTTTATAAATTATATAATGGCTCCCTGCCAATTATTCTTGGCATAAAATGGATTTGTTAAACTAGGTTTCAAAATCCAAATTTTTCCTCTGTCATGGGACTTCTAGTTATCAAAGCTACTTAAAAAATAATTTCTCCCAACAAAAAAAAGTCTCCAGTGAAAAATACACAGGAACAGGGAGGCCACAGGCACTAGTAGAAACAATATTCATAGTAAGTGAATTAGGAAGTGCCTACTAAATTGACTTATTATATGGAGTATAGAAAATTACAAAAGAGAGAATATTTCAAATCTGCACAATGTAATATAATATAAAGCATTATTGTAATTTTTGAGTGAGCTTCCCTACTGGAGGTAGAAAGGAATTTGAAACTAATAAGAGAAATACTTTCTTCCTGAAACTGACCAAATAGAAGCTTCTAAGACACATATTTATGCGTAGCTTTAATTGTCTTAGTGATGAAGCTGATAATTTTTTGAGTAATCTAAAAAACATTATAGATTTTAACCAAAGACCTTCTCTGATATGCTAGATATTTTTTTTCAAACCTATATGCTCAAATGTGAATTTTACCATTGCTTAAAAACTAAAGACTCTGATATTATGCTAACTCACATTACTTAAAAAATGAGAGGAGTTTTCATTTCTCGGGGTTTTGGCATTTCCAAATGCTTCCAAGATAGGATTCACTTGCATGATTTGATCTTCCAAAGTCCCCTGGGAGACATGCAAGAGAAGTAGAGCTGAGCTTTTAGCAGAATTCTGTAATGGGTCAAGCTCTTCTTTCCCAGGTTGAATCTCATTTTTGCTTTGATAAGCAGTAGCAAAAATCTGCTTTCAAATTTTGTTATAAAATATTATTTTGGAATGATAAGAAAAACAGATGTATGAGAAAGCCTGGCTTAATGTACAATGCCCCCGACAAGATGGCTGACTGAAGCCAGCTTTCCACAGATGCTCCCGTCCAGAAGGAGAGTTAAAGGACAGAAACTTAGCAAGTAACCTGGTGGATTAGAGCTGCACCAAGAGAGAAAGTTGAAGAATGCACATCAACTCTGCTGAGGTGAGCTGCGACCCCCAGGATACAAACAAAAGGTACAAAATACATCATCAAGCAGATGGGAGTCCCCTCCCCCATGAGAATGGCTTGGAGTACCCAACAAACAAACCAGCAGAGTTCAAAAGTCCTCCCACTATACTCCATGGGACAGACCCTCTAAAAACTGGACCTACCTCCCCTACTAGGGGGCCATGGCGCTCTCCTGCCAGGCATAAAACTGTGTAAAACTGTATATATTCTCTACATGCAATTCTGAGCTCCCAGCACTCCCCTCCACTCTCACTCTGAGGTCTGGAGGCCTGACTCCCAGGAGTCCAGATTCTTGGGTGATTTCTTGAGGGGTGTGGACAGGGCCTGGACTGCAGCTGGTCAGTGCTGATTCTGCGGCACGGGAGTGAGGAGAGGACAGTCGGCTGAGAGGGAACCACACCAGAACGGCGGTGCCCCGAGGCACAGAACAGCAGTCATTTTTGGCAACAATAGGGCTTACCCCCAGATATTCTGAAGTCACACCTCCTGTCTCTCTGGGCAATCACAGGAGGCTGGCATCTTCTCAGGTGGCAACCACCATGGAACAGATCTGGGACAGAAATGCAGGCCCCATGAGTAAACGGTTTGCCTGAGGCAGTACTGGCCTGGGTGGACCACAGGGACTAGAAAACGCACGCACAGAGCTGGGAGATTCCCAGGGCGGGGCTGACCCAGAGGACTGCTTTACTGAACCTAAAATGCACCTGGGACCATCAGCTTAAACAAAGGAGGACAGGCAGAGGCTGGAACTGACAGGTAACTGTGCTGCGAAAACAATCTACAACTGAGACCGTACAGCAGCACAGACAGGGCCTGAGGCATAGGTTCTGGGAACTCAAAACAGCTTCTCTTCTGCAGGGGAATTTAGCAGGAACAGAAACGAATTCCCACAAAGCTGTTCTGTTCTGTTAGTAACATCAATCAGGGGTGGGGCTGGAACTGAGTGAAGAGCCCCAGCCTCGATCAAGCCCCCTGAGGTTGTCAGGCCTCACCTTCCCCTGCTAGATAGAGGCAGAGAACAACAGCCTGGCTGAGTAGACATAGATTTCCTTGTGATTCAGGCAGATGCAAACCCCTGGAGTATCTGCTCATTGGAGGCAACTGGGTCACAGCCCTGTGGGGCTACCAGTGACTGGGTGTGACAGAGGTGCAAGGTGGGGAAGGAGGCATCAACCTTCCCAGACTAATCTATTTGCTGGGTGGGTGCTCCTGACTTCATGGAGCACCAGAGCAAGTCATATTTGAGTTGTCAGCAGACCCCTCCGACCTAGTTGCCAGAGACCTTTTAAACTCTCCCACCTGAGACAGGTGCAGAATGAGACAATTGATTTGGAGCTTTTGAACTGAGCCAATCACCCGAGGAGTATCCAAGTGGTGCCCTGGGTTGTAGGAAGGTTTGAGGTTCCTTTTCCAATTGTTACCTGTGGGGGGTTGGGGTGACTTAATTGCTGGTATTTCTCCACAGCTGAGACTTCAAGCCAGAGTAACTGTTTCACTAGGGTCAGACAGAGACCAGCTGAAAACAAGACAGAGCCAGTTAGCCCTACCACACCATACAGGTCCCCAGTTTCTCAGGCTGTAGCACTGTACAGGTCCTCGACAAAGCTCCAGGAGAAAAGTCAAACCGTGTAAAATCATCATGAGGCAGAATCAGTGGAAAAACTCTGGTGACATGAATAACCAGAATAGATCAACACTCCCAAGGAAAGATATGGCAGATGTACCTGAAGATCCCATTCATAAACAGCTGGCCGAGATCAGAAATCAAATTCAGAATTTCGATTGCAAACAAGATTAATAGAATGGAGTAAAATTTGGACTTAGAAATTTGAGGAGCAATTCAAAAGTTGGAATTAGAAATTCGAGGAGCAATTCAAAAGTTGTCTCAAGAATTTAATGAATTTAAAGACAAAACCACCAAAGATTTTGATACACTGAAACAAGAATTTGCAGCCTTCAAAAGGTCTGAAAAATACAGTAAAATCCCTCAGTAACAGAGTGGAGCAAGCAGAAGAAAGGATTTCTGACATTGAAGACAAAGCTTTTGAACATTCCCAAACTCTCAAAGAGGAAGAGAAATGGAGAGCAAAAATGGATAATTCTCTCAGAGAGCTCTGGGATAATTCAAAGAAGACTAATATCTGCCTCATTAAAATCCCTGAAAATGATGAAGTGGCTTCGCAAGGCATAGAGGCCCTTCTCCATGAAATTAGGAAAGAGAATTTTCTAGACATGCCAAGTGATTCTTAAATTGAAATAGCAGACACTTTCAGAACCCCAGCATGACTCAATCCAAATAACACATCCCCCAGACATATCATAATTAACTTCACTAAAGTTAATATGAAGAAGACTTTTCATCTCCTAAAACAAAATAACTTTCAACTCCAGATCATATATCCAGCTAAACTGAGTTTCATTTATGATGGAGAAATTAAATACTTTAATGACATTCATATGTTGAAGAAATTTGCCATAATCAAACCAGCTCTTCAGGATATTCTCAGACCTATCCTCCGTAATGACCAGCCCAATCCTCTACCACAAAAGTAAACACACTCAGAAACTTTTGATCAAACTCCAACTTCCACGGTGGCAAAAGAATTAAAAATGTCCACTGGACTTTTGAAAAACTCGATACCCAAAATTTTACCAGACTTATCAATATTCTCCATTAATGTGAATGGCTTAAACTGTCCTCTAAAGAGGCACAGGTTGGCTGACTGGATACAAAAACTCTACTATGAAACTAATTTATGGCTTTCATATGAAAGCTATAACCCAGTTATAACCTAAGAATATGGGGAAGGGAGAGAGGGAGGGGAGGGAGAGGAGAGGATGGGCAGAGGGATGGTGATCGGTGGGATCACACCTATGGTGCAACTTACAAGGGTACATGTGAAACTTAGTAAATATAGAATATAAATGTCTTAACACAATAACTAAGAAAATGCCAGGAATGCTATGTTGACCAGTGTGATGAAAATGTGTCAAACTGTCTATAAAAACCAATGTATGGTGTCCCATGTTCGCATTAATGTACATAGCTATGATTTAATAAAAAATGTAGGAAAAAAATGTACAGTGCCCCCATGAATATATATGGGAACTCATGTATTTGCAATGCTTCTCTTTGCATTGGCACTGGCGTAAGAGGAAGAAGAAAATGGCTATTTATCAAAATAAACAAAAGTTCATTTCAGACAAACTTCATTTCACATACTATCCCTAATGTTAATTTTCCTCTCTTCCTATGTACTATTCATACCCAGAAATTTATTCTAGGATAAAAAAGCAGACTCTTGGCATTATAAAATTTTGTTTTCACTTGCTACTGCTCCTAACTAATCTAAAGATTCACACCAAGAGGTGACTTGTGATGGTTTGATTTGGAATTTGGATTATGTGTGCTCAAGCCACTGGGCCCCAACAGGTCATCTACACAGAGCAAGTGTGAATGGCTACCTGGCACCCAAATGGCAACTAGTTTTGTTATTTTTCACTCAGCCTCAAAGAATGAGTGATATGAGGGGAATTATATAGTGTATGGTATTCAAGAATTTATAGATTTATGAGTATTACATCCTTTCTAAGTAATATAGGTCTACTGTCTTTCAAATAAATTAAAGGTTATATATACATGAGCAAGCATTTCCATAGAAGTGTCATATATTATAATACATATTGTGTTATATATTATCATAAGACTCATAAGGCTAGAGCAAACCAATTTACATATATCAACAAATAAAAAACCTTAAAATGCATGAGAAAATGAAGTCTTCTCTAGTCAGTAATATAATTTTAAAATACCTAAAGAAATAAATCAAATTTGGGAATGTGGTAGTTAGAAAAGAAATTTCCCATAGTCTAATATTGGACCAAATATCTATTTTGATATATTTCTTACATTACAAAACACAGCAGGTAACATCCAAAATTAAAATGAAAAAGCAAAATAATGTCAGGCACAGTAAGAAGAACGTTCTTAACAGCTCTATAACTCATTGATTTTGATTTCTGCTCAGCATGACTTAATTTTGAGTACCAACTTTCATGGTCTAGTTATCCTCAAGCTATTAGAATTAAGCCCACTAACCTGTTAACGGAGCTAAACAAAGTAAGATAAATTTAAAATCACCAAGGATTTAAAAAAATCAAATAGAGAGTGAAGGTAAAGTTATCTTGAACATGTAATGTGATTAAAGTTTAAAATATATCTATCAGGTATTTGGGTCTTGATCCATGAATTAGGAGTGAAGGAAGCAGACTTCCATAGCTACATATTTTTTGTATATATCACTATTCATGGTAGCAAAAGGGATTCAGATACATCAAAGCACTGGTGACCATAGTCTTTAGGTGAGATGATTTGGATGTTGAGGGCATAATTTTCAGAGGGTACAGCCAACAAAGATCAGGCTAGTAAATGCCCCCTGAAGAAAATCTGAAAAAATTATGTTATTCACGTTTTGGCTTATTAATTTGGAGCACTTGATGATACTCTTAAGGGATGATGGAAATATGGGGGGAAAAGACTTGCTAACTGTTCCTCCCTGTTGCCTCCTTACTTCCCAGAAGGGGTCATGGTGGAGACTCCACGATCCAGTGGACAAGAAAACTTTGCCTTTTCTGCCAAAATAAAAGAACACTTACCAGCTTTTTCCTGGGTTTGCTCATGGAGGCTCTGGTGGCAAAATACTGAATATGTTTGGTGTTCACAGTCTTTCCAGCACCAGATTCTCCTCTGTGATTTGAAAGTCAGCAATACAGTTAACTGGTTCTGATTATTAATGCAATTAAAGTTAAGTGATTCTGATTATATAGGCAAAGGCAAGCTGGGATGGTTTTATAGAAAAGTAGAACTCAAGATGAAACTTAAGGACATGTGGACATTTAATTGGTTAGGAGCTAGGGAAGGATGTCTCAGGCAGCAAAAACAGTATGAGCAAAAATCTGGAGTTCAGAAAGATCAAGGACTCTATAAATATCAAAGAGGCTGTTCCTCATAGTCCTTCTAACAAAGAGGATGACATCTCTACTCCTCATTACCAAGTGATCAAGAGACTTTTGTGTATGAATCCTACCACACGGGCAAGTCCAACCCTCTTCTCAGAAGAAAGCCTACCAATCATATTACCAGACCACTGGGCTTTCAGCTTCTCCTTGTGTTTTGACAACCAGCTAATTTTGTAGTGTGGGAAGAATGCAATGGTGAATTTATAGGCTCATCACCCAAAGCACCATAGAAGCAAGGCCTGCCTTTATCAATAGGAAACTCCAGAAAATAGCTTATCCTCTCTGCAAAGGGATGAACTCAAACTTCCCATCTACCTCCAAAGTGCTGAGAACTTATGACCCTTCTTGAGATAGTTGAAGCCAGTGGAGAGCCCAGCACATAAGGCAGCATCCTCATTGCACAGGAAGGCCAAGGACTCTAGCACTGTACAGCCTCCAGGGTCTCAGCCACCATGCAGGCAGCTCACCTGGCCTGCTAGTTCTCTTTGCCTCCTTTGCTTATCCCTCCAAGACTCACCATCTTTTCGTTCCCACTGCTTAATGTACCTGCCCCAGTTTGGCTGCCCTCACAGCATGTTATCTCTTCCACTGTCATACCTATGGACTTTCAGCCTCTCTACTTAGCCAGTCCAGAGGATTATTAAGACTGGCTTGTGCACTGAGGTTTCTAGAGAATCTCTTAAAATGATGGAGACAGGCTAGCTGATACCAGATTTGGAGTAATCAGTGACTAATGCATTATTCCAATTTCCTGAGTATCTTTCTGTTGTTTAGAATGTATCTGCAATCTAAGGGCCAAACAATCAAAGACAGTGAATTTAAATTTTGTTCCCAGTGAAATATAATGTCAGTTTCCATTGAAACTTAACTCCAGGCCAAAAAGAAAAAATAAGGCAAACACTTACGTAAGGAGTATAGACCGAGTCTCTTGATCTACAAAAGAAAGAAAAATGTCAGAATATTCTATTGCTAGAGGCTTGCGTATTAGTATGAACTTACAAAATTTCCCTGGCTGCAGTTTGAAATCAGACACATGGGAAAGGATTTGCTTCATTTCTAGTTAAGAAAAAAATGCCATTTAAATGGAGCAGAGTAAAATAGATTTTCTTTTGCCCCTATGTATGCCAGTCATAAGAACTTATAAATTGGAGGCCTATTTCCTTGCTCTACATAGAAATGATAACCACCTAATGGTTGACATTTTTGCCATCTTGAGCCTTTAAGGATGATTGTGTAATAGTAGCTATAGAATACTCCTTTATGTCAGACACTACAGCAGATGCTTTATGTAATAAAAGCTAACATCCACAGGGGGCCAGCCACTGTCCCGAGCACTTTAAATGTCATTATCTCCCTTTGATGTGCAAGCTAATCGGCCCAATAACCGTAGGAGGTAGGTACTATTTTGCCCACATTTTATTCAGGACAGAATGGAGGCTTCAAGTGATTAGATCACTGTGAAAGCCATCCTCTGTTCACAATGCCTAAGTGCCTCTTAGTGACACAGAGAAAAAGTAGATCAGATATTTTTACTTTTCATTTTGTAGGGCAGCTACTTACTGTGAAGCATATCCCCGAAAGGCATTATCGGCCACAGCAAAGATGTGACGGGAGCCTCTGATCGCCTCTTCCCTTTGTAGGCAGCCACAACTTCTTTCTGATACACTGGAAGCCATTTGTAAGGATTTATGGTGACACCGAAGAGACCTGAATATGTCTAAGAGAAAATCAGAAAAGCTTTCAGAAAATAGATTAGAAATACATCCAGGTCTGTCAGCTTCTGCTATCAGGTAACATTTGCTGGAATGTTTACTTAGAAAGGAACTCAAAAGAGGAGAGCTTTTGGATTCTTTTAAAGAAGAGACTTCTAACAAAAAGAGACAGAACCAGGTTAGAGTAACATCAGGACTTGGGATCACCTCTCCCCGGGGACATCTGCTAACTATTGACGCATCTGACACATAGAGCTTCCGAGGACAGATAGGATGCTAACTGCAGGCCTGCAGAGATTTCAGGAACCAGCAATCAGGCATTTGAGACCAGAAGGGAATCTCTGCCTCAGCAAGATTAGAAATTTGATTTTTAGGGCCTCGAGAAGGAATAGCTCATGTGGGTCACTCAGTCAATGAAGTGGTTGAATTGTGGCTCACAAAAAAAATGTTTATGTCCTCATCTCTAGAGCCTATAAATGTGATCTTCTATGGAAAAAGGGTTTTTACAGGTGTAATGAAGCTAAGGGTGTCAAGATGATATCTGAGTGGGCCTTAACCCCAATAACTGGGGTCCTTAAAAGAGACATAGGGACAGAAGGTGATGTGAAGATGGAGGCAGAGACAGCGGTGATGCAGACACAAGGACTGCCAGTGGACCCCAGACACTGGAAGAGACAGGAAGGAGTGTCCCCTAGAACCTCCAGAGGGAGTGTGACCCTGCCCATTTGATTTAATTTGGGACTTCTGGTCTCCAGCACTGTAATAGAATAATTTCTGTTGTTTTAAGCTGCCTGGTTTGTTGTAATGTTGTTATAGAATCCCTCCCAGGGTGACTGGTACAGTCACGTGGTAAATCAGAGAGCTGAGACAAGCTGGTTGTTTGTCACAGCTTCTATGGCAGTGGGTGCCAGGTGGCCAGCTTTTAGCTTAATGTACTCAGCACTGCTTCGGCCATATAGGGTTGGAGTAAATAAAAAAATCTGAGCAACCAGAAATCACCAATTTAAAGATGATGAAAAAAATACCAAATTATTCACTGAACACTAACTAGGTAACAGGCCCTCAACTATGTGCTTTACCTACAGTCTTTTATTTAATCCTACAAGCCATGATAGAAAGCCAGGCATTATTATCTCACTATAGAGATAAGGTAACTTTAAGAAGTTAATAAACCTAACAACCAGTAAGTGACACTGGTCTATCAGACTCCAAACATGATGCATGATGACTTGTGGGAAGGGCCACAAATGGTAACTAAATAAAATTGGAGAAATGCTAAGATAAGGTTCCTCCCTGGGAGACACTCCTGAAAACCTACCTGCCCCACGGGTATGCTTAAATTCCGTGTAAGATACCACCCGAGAGAGGTTGAGACACGGCCAGCATAGGTGCCACTCACAGACCATCCCATGGTCCTAGCACCGCTGGACACGCAGCACCCATGCGTGGTGGAGGACAGGCAGCATTGCCATTCTTCAATCATTGCAAACCTGGAGGATTCATCTTCTGGACTTTGTCCATCCTCCTTAACACTCAGGCTCTGCAGAGAGGAGAGACACATAAGATATATTTCCCTATTGCTCCTATGCTTATTCATTTTTCCATATGTTAGAAAGAATATTCAGAGTCAAAAAGAAAAAAATAATTCATCAGGGGGTGGGGCAAAAAGAGATTAAATCAACCTTCACGGCAGAAACATGTGTTCTCCCTGCCAAAACCCTCTTCTTCCTTAGAGATGAATTAAAAATATTATTTTTGCTAAATCAAGATTTTCTATATTGCAGTACCCTAATCTTATGGTTCTTCCCTGATTCTATCATACATCATCTTATCCCCCTCTTGACGTCCCAATATAATTTGGAGAATTAAAGGAAGAAATTTGGAGTGGAAGATTAGAAAGGCAGACCTCGTCATTCCAGACTTAGTTCAAGACCTATCTTGTCCCTGAAACCTTTCCCAACTACCCTGGCTCTTTGTATTTTCTCCTCTTTTGTTAAGCTTTACTACCTGTACTATCTTTACTATCTTTACACGAATATTCTGTATATTTTAATAATTGACTATGTTAGATTATTTTCTGAAATTATAAGCATCTTAAAAAGGCCTTGAATTCAATTTGTTAAACCACCTATCACAAGGCTTAGGACCTGGTAGATGCTCAGTAAATATTAATATCTTGATCAATATGGATTCATTTATACTATAAAATAGTTGTTTGTTTAAGAAAAGTTCTTAAAGAATGTTTTCTATAGCCTTTTCCTTGACTAATCAATATTGGTGTCAATCTATTGTCCCCATTTAATCCCAGTTGGTAATGGCTTCTTCTTTCCAAAACTCCCACACTCTCCACATTCTTGATCTAATTCCCATCCACAGTCTTCTTTGACATCGTTCTAACAGTGATCTCTTTTCTTTTGACTCCCTTCAGTTTCTGGATTTCAAGGACTCCTTCTGTTCTGCCTTCAAACACAAGCAGAACATAATCAGGTCTCTTATATCTTCAAAAACTTCCCCTTTGCCCTGGCTCTATTTTTCTCTCTTTTTTCATTACCAACTTTCTTCAATAAGTAGTACTTTACACCCACTGGCTTTACTGCCTTTGTTAATGTTACAAAGACCAAAGGTGATTGGAACTGTAGTCACTTCTAAGATGAGGAAGAGGAAGCCGCCAGCCAGGGAGCTATAGAGCGAGGCTGTGGGAACAGGACCTTCATTACATGGGGAAAGGACAAGGAGGGCAAAGTAAACTACCTTAGACTCCTCTTCCTACCTGCGTTCCGGGCTGCCCTACTCTTCTTATGGTTTCCTTTTAAAATTATAGTTACAACCACATTATATTCACAAATCACCTTAAATACTGTTGAAGAGACGTAGTTTTGGAGAATATGCTCAGAAGAGCAAGCATTACATGTGGAGGCCTAATAACATTGGTGGATACCATTAAGAAAATGAAAAGATAAAGCACAGATTGGGAGGAGAAAATGCAAGTAAGACATCTGATAAGGGACTTACAAAGTAGAAGGTAAAAAGAACTCTTACAACTCAATAATGCAGAGGCAATAGCCCAATTTAAAAAATGGGCAACAAGCTTGAATAGACATTTCCCCAAAGGAGCTATACAAATGGCCACTAAGCATGTGAAAAGATGCTCAATGTCACAGTCATTAGGGAAAGGCAAATAAAAGTCACACTAAAATACCACTTCACACCCACTAGAATGATTATAATAAAAAAGATAATAAAATGTGTTGATGAGGACATAGAGAAATTGTAACCCCACGCTTTGCTGGTGGAAATGTATGGAGATCAGTTTGGCAGATCCTCAAAATACTAAATATAGAGTTACCATATGGTGCAGCAACTCCACTCCTAGATATAAACCAAAGAGAAATGAAGACATGCACCTGCATAAAAGCTCACACATGCGTGTCAGCATTGTTCATAATAGCCAGGACATAGACACAACCTAGATGACCATCAGCTGATAAACACATAGCGGTATATCCATACAGTGGAATATTATTCAGCCATGAAAAGCAATGATGCATTTATTCATACTACAACATGAATGACCTTCAAAAGCATCATGCTTTGTGAAAAAAGCCAGACACAAAAGACTACCTTTGTATGATCCTATTTATCTGAAATGGTCCAAAGAGGCAAAGCAATAGAAAAAGAGAGCAGAACAGGGGTTGCCTGGGGCTGGTGGGGTGCGGAGAAGCAGAATGACTACTAATGGGCACAAGGTTTCTTTTGAAAATGATGGAAAATATTCCAACATGAGATTATAGTGACTGTTGCACAATTCTTTAAATATATTAAGGACCATGGAATTATATACTTTAACAAAGTGAACTCTATGATATGTAAATTTTATCTCAATAACGTTTTTTTAAAAGTTGGCATGAACAATAATAGAAGAGATGTTCAAGTCAGTTTTCTCTCATCATCAAACGTTGCATCAGTGCTAAACAGGCCTGCTCTCTCTCATTTGTTTATTCTGAATTTTCCTTTGCCTGCTATTTTCATTCCTGTTGAAAAGGACCAAGTTCCTTCCTTAGTTTTATTAGCTATGTAGGTCTGGGCACGGTGGCTCATACCTGTAATCCTAGCACTCTGGGAAGCCAGAGTGTGGGTGGATCCCTTGAGCTCAGGAGTTTGAGACCAGCCTAAACAAGAGCAAGACCCTGTCTTTACTAAAAATGGAAAAATTAGCCGGCTGTTGGGTGGGTTGGGGGTGGGGGGGGCTGTAGCCCCAGGTACTGGGGAGGCTGAGGTAAGAGAATCACTTGAGCCTAAGAATGTGAAGTGGCTGGGAGCTATGACGTCACAGTACTCTGTCCAGGATAACAGAGTGAGACAATTGTCTCAAAAAAACAAACTTTATTAACTTATATAAAATCTAATTTGAGATTTGAGATTTTTTTTTAACATTAGGTATTGACTGTCAGGAGATGGTATTAAAAAGTATTCTAAGAGGAGTAGCTTACAAGTAGGCTCCAGAATTTTACAATTCAAATGGCACGACTTTAGATCATAAATTATCCAAACACAAAGATAAGAGCATGTAAAAGACAAACTTTCTAGATAAAAACTGTACCTCTTTGTTATAAATGGTGGCTTATGGATTTCGGAAGGGGCAGAATTAAAAGGAGCTTTGAGAAGTGAATCTCAGCAGGAACACATCTGTAAAACCTGTAGGGAAGGGTATTCATCCAAGTCAGGGCAGAAACGGGGGGCCCCCTCCGCTCACACCATGGGGCTGGTAGATAACGTGAGTTCATTGATTAAAGCAAAAGTCCTAAGAGTGAGCTTTCATCTCAACATCACCCTGTGTGGTCTTGCTGACAGGTAGAAGGGGTGGGCACTGTTACAGCTTCTACACAGCCCCTTGTGAATGCTACAGTTCAGCTCATGCCTCAATACTTGACCTAACCTTTTCATTCAAAGGTCAGAGATGACCTAATTCTGACATCCACACGTTTTTCTAAGCCTTTACACTCTTTCTCTAACATTTGACATTACCAGCCATTCCCCTCTCTTTTGGCTTCTCTGACACTATGTTACTTTTATTCAAATTATACATCTCTCTTGATTGTACGAGCACAGCTTGCTTCATAGTTTCTGAGATCATTATTCACTCCAAGGGGCACCTTTAAAAAAAAATGCCCACTTAAATGTTGATGAAAGAAGTGGTAATGATTGTGAGTGGTGAAGTTAATAATCTTTGCTACTGGCAATCATTTTACTCTTTCTTAATGTTCTTCATTGAATTTTTGATAGTAATGGAAGGAGCTTCTTAAAAATGAATGAGAACTCCAAACTGTGTCAATGGCAACTCCTACTCCAGGTTTTTAATAAAAATATTAGAGAAAGGAGGCATTTGATTGCTTAGTTAAATAGAGAACATAGTTAACCCTACGATGAAATAAAGATTCCTTTACCTTTCCATCTGTGGCCTCAACTCCATCATCTTTTGCTCCATCATCTTTAATCCCCTTTACCTCTGCCTCAACATAAGCATTCTTGCCATCACGAACCCAGCATTTCTTCTTCCCTATAGAAATAAAAAAAATAGATTATAACTATAATACTGGTAGAAATATCTGTTGGGCACTTTCATGCTGATAGATACCATCTCATTTTTGCTTAGTCTGCTTGTTAACATGAGTCATCAACACAGGACATTGCAATGTTAGATAAAACCATGAAGCTCACCCTTTTAGATGCACCCACAGGATAACTCTATAGGAACAAGAAACATCGTGGCAAGCAGAATCTTGGGAAGTCATAAACCATTTTGCTGCCGAACATCAGCCTCCCTCCCCTCCCAGTATGAATACCCATCTCCATTCACCACCCTAGGGTCCCAACCCTTCCCAGCTCTCCCCCAAAGAATGTCACTCAGACAGGTCTGGTGACAACTGAGTAAAAATTTAGGTTAGTGGTCATGTCCTTCAAGGTTTATTAGACCTTATTTGTAACCTTGGGATGAAAGCCTAAGAAAATACATGGTAGAATTGGAGGGGAGTGTTGAAGAGAGAGAACATGGGTTATTTTATCATACAACATAACTGACTCATATTATTTCCTCCCATGTTTTCTCTTTTCAACCTCCTCACCCCCATGTCCCATCCCTAAGCAACGCAGCCCTCCACGAAATGATTAAATGATAAGATGTTTTGGGTGAAATGAACCAGAACTCTTATGAACTGAGGCAGCTTCTCTCAGTCCCACTTAAACACTTCTCAAGTTCTCTCCCACCTAAGGCAGATAGCCAGTGAAGATGAGTAGAAAATATACTGTTAAAGTAAAATGAGTCTTTGCAGAAGCTTACAGAAGTCCCCAAGTCACAGCTCCTGGCCTATTCCTAGGGGAGACACAGATGAAAACCCTGCTGCAACTGCAGCACTAACTGGGAATGCAAACTCCATCGCCACCCCTTCCACTATATGAATCTCAAAGGCTCAAGAGGTCTCCCTGCTGCAAGGCGGGGGCCTCTCTGGGTGTTTTCACCAGAGCTGGGCAGTAGGACTGAGGAAAGTATGAAGAAGATAAACTTGGGCACCATATGCCCCTTCTTCCACCATGCTTATTTCTGCAAAGAATTTGGTTGTTCACTATTTTCTTGCCATCACAATCCACAGTATGTTGCCTTCCCCATTTCCCTGATTACAAACAATTCAGTACTGAGACTGCCTGGCAAGCAGGTTATATATTCCAATTTCACTGTGCATTTGCTTTCTACTTGTCATTTGTGTTTTAAATACTGGCTTCACATTGTATTTATTGTTTCGGTCTCTTTTTTGCAAAAACTGATTTTGCTTTGCGTTATGTCTATGAAAATATGCTTTTGAAAAGTACCCATTTAGCATGCATTTTCTGTGTATGTATAAGGTAAGTGATCTGCATTTAAGACCAAATGATATCGCTTGAAAGAAACTTGGAGATCACCTGGCACAGATCTCTCTTACTTGGTCCTCTCCCTCTCCTGGGAAGAGAGATGAAGAGTTGCCCATAGTCCCATAGTTCATTATTAGCAGTCATTAGAATAATGACTTTGGAAATTCGATCACCCCACACACACACATACCCTTGCTTTCTTCCCTCCAATTCTTCTCTCAAGGATCAGCCTCACCCCCAGATTCCCATGGAGCTCTTTTTTTCACCAACCCTGGAAACACTTAGTGGGAGGTTAAGAATTTTCAGAAGCACTTTCTTATCTGAGGCCCAGTCCCTGACAGGTATGTTTTTAAAGATGAAGTAAATGAACTCAGTCAACTTTTAATTCCTTGTGTTCATGAATAATGCAGAGCTAGAAATGCAGATAGCAATGGATTTGAGTAAGGCAACCTGGATTTTAATACCAGCTTTGCTAGTAATGAGATAACAGGGCAAAATCACCTCATCTCCTTAGGCCTTAGTTTTCTCCTTTTTAAGCAGCCCTTTTCTTATATGATTTCATATCTTTAGTGGATTAAATCTATTTTCCAACATTAAGATAACATATACTTATTGGAGAAAACTCTAAAAGTAGACAGATATGTAAAAATGATTTTTTAATCACCTATAATCAAACAATTCAGAGATAGACATCATTATCTATTTGAAGCATTTCTTTTTAGTCTTTTTTTCTAATGATATTGGTGAAAATTGGAGTTCTACTCAGCTTTACAGTTATTTTTAATAGATTGCTTCAATTTTCATAGATTGCTTATAAAAACAATTATATTTGGCTTTGGAACAGTGAGTCCACTTGGGCTTCCTCCCTGACACCCAGCAATTCTAGTCTTCTTTCCCAGGTATAACAATAATGCATTGTGATTTTTTTCACATTCATAGTCTCACTTGGGCTGCACAGCAATGGAGCAAAGTAAACAGGGCAAGTATTATTATTCCCCTTTGGCAGGTGAGGAAGCCAAGGCTTGGTAAATTGAAGTGACTTACTTGAATTACACTTCCAGAGATGGTCTTGGTCAGAGGATTTGAACCCAAGACTATTTAACAGGTGCTCATTATCACACTGCTTCCATTTGACCTGAATTCAAAAACGCAAATTCCGTTGTCTACCAGCCTGGGAGGAGGAACACCTTTTGCTGGCCTTTTTATTTTGGCTGTCAGTGTAGTTCTGTGAGGAAGAATGGTTTCACAAAAACAATTAATTGAAAATTATGTAGTAATTATTTGCAGTGCTAATTCTACTAAATGCATCATCCAATTATCTCTTGTGCTCTGGCCTTGGCACCACTCTTATCTTGTTCTTGGTTATCTAACTACCTGTGGTAAGCCTCTGCATGACCAGTTCTGACCTCCGGGATGGTTCTGTTACTGTATTTTATTTGATGGATTATAATTAGCTACTCTAAAATCCAATCTCAGTAATGAAATCCAATGGCTAGAAACTGGGAACTGATCCAGGACTAGTCTGTGATAGAGATATAATAGCCTACATAACTGAATTATAATTGGTTGTATTAAAGTCTAATGTTGACAAATCCTGATTATTAGAACAACACTCAATTTTTATGCTGCACTGTTGAATAATTTGGGAATTAAGACATGTAGGTAGCTTGATGCTAGATAACACTGTGAACCTGACTTCTAAATCTCCAATTAGCTGAAGTTCAGAAGATGTCCATGTAGCCTGAACACATAACAGGAGAGGGGGAAAATAGTAACAATTATTTAGAGATTTTAATGTATAACTTAGTCTTTTTTTGAAGGCTAAATCCTTATTAACCTTTGTCCTCGTGTATAACTACCAAAAAACTATCAATCAGGTGAGCCAGTCTCCCAATTATCTTTTATTGAGTGCCTGCTGAGTGACCTGGCTCCCCTAGAATTCCACCAGAGGGCAAAGTTCCAATGTTAGGAAACTCTGAAGAGAGCCAACTCCAATTTCTCCAGCCTTCCCAGAGTCTTTTCCTTTCTTCTCCTTCACAGTGTACAAAGCCCACCTCCAGTCTAAGTCTCAGACCCCTCTCTCAACTACACTATTCACGGATAAGAGGTTTCTGGGAAAGGCTTTATCTGTGGCAACTCTGAAGGCTGTGTGGGGGCAGTGTCATCTGTATTCTAACAGTGGCTCCTTGGAGAGAAAAGCTGTCTGAGGGTTGTGCAAGTAGAGCTGGGCCTGGGTTGCTTTCCTGCCACCCTCTGTCTGTGTTCTTCCCTTCCTACCTGAACACTTGGAGTTGCTCAATTGCTCAGAGTAGTCAGAGGTTCATAGAGGCTGACCACAACACAAGCAAATTAATTCTGAGGGCTCCTCTCAACCAATCGAGTATCTTAGATGCCACTTTGAAGTAGTGAAATAAAGTTTAGCCAGTGGGTGCTGTGAGTCTTACCATCAAAGCCATGGGTTGAGGCAGTAGCAGCTCAGTCTCACTTCTTTGGAGGAAGGCTGCAGCTTCTCGAGGCTCTGAGAAATCCATCCTTCCCAAAATGATCCACTGCCAAAAGAGGGTTAGACCTAAATGTGAGTGGAAAGGATTCCCTCAGCAAATAATAGGTATAGGAAGAAACAAGCAGAAATGAGGCAACATGCTCTAAATGAGAAACTACTCCCTACAGATAGACCAAAGAATGTTGGGTTTTCTTTTACTACCTATTACCCTTCATTCCTCCTGCCATTTCTCAAGTTTATGAAAAACTTGCACTCAAGAACATTTGACTCTGGCAGGGCCGATTTATGCCCTAGAACTGGAAGGCACAATCCTGAGAGGCCATAATGCTTTCAGGGCCCAGAGGAAAAAAAAAAATTAATTTATTGTTAAATTTTTTAATTGTTTTTTAAATTTTTTAAATTTATTTATTTTTTAATTTATTTTTAATTTGTTATTTATTTTTTAATTTATTCTTCAGGGGAAGAGCCCCTGAAATACAGACATGCCTTGGGCCAGTGAAAGTCATAAGACAGTCCTGAGCCACAGAGTTCTGACTTGGCTCTTGGTGGAATGGGCCCAACTAAGAAATGTCAAGCTGAGAGCACTTGGTAGAGTGGAAGAAAGGTTTAGAGGTCTCTTGCTGTATCCAGCTAGGAAGAGCGTCATAGACAGAATATTCTAACAAAGGGGAGAAGTTATTCAGATTAATGTTCAATATCAAAGAGTAAAGTATCTTGACAGGGATATCTGAAATCAGATGTTTACAAACATACAGGCAGATGGGCATTTGGGAAGACTCCCTAAGAGCCAGGGTGGGGAGCCCAGGATGGAGGTGGGAAGCAAACTGTGGGGTGGAGGGAATGGAGCTGGTGTGAATAAAGGAGTTTGTTGGTTCTAGCAAGGCATGCACAAGTCTCGGAGGGACTAAGCTGCTGGGCGTTATCAAGGGTAATACAAAACATTTGACATATTTTGTCTTTAATTTTCACACTTTACATTGAATAGTAAGGGAGAAGAAATGGAAGCTGGACCATCATGATCCAAAATAAGAGGCCACTCTCTCTATTTGGACTAAAAAAAACGAAAACAAAAAAAAAACCCAAAACAGTTTCCCTCTCTACTCAAGTGTGCAAGGCAAGTACTACTAGCTCCCTTTACAGATAAGAAGGCACAGAGGAGGTGCCGGGTTTGCTCAGCCCAGGTGCTACACTGGAGGACAGATCAGTGACATGGTCTACCCATTCCAGAATGAACTGGAATCACTTTCTATCTTGTGCATGGTAAAAATGAACAATTATTGCATTTAATCTGCTCTTTTCTTCTTGGAGTGTAGGGTAATAGGTACGGTGATGCAATTTCTAAAATCAACTTTAAAGAATTGTGGTTTAAAGCAAAAACTAGTAATCTATACTAGGAATTTCATCTCTGCCAGAAGTTACAGGCATGTAACTTGTAAGAAATCCCTGAACCCTGTCGATGCAATGCAAGGACCAGTTGTAACATATGGGGACATTTCCAGAGGTGTGGAGAAGAAGAAAAGGTCCTCAAGAGAAACAAAGGTCCTCAATAAGCAAAGGCCCAGATGGATCTGAGGGTGGCATTTCTCCAGGGAAACAGAAAAAACTGACCTTTATGAAGGTGAACACTCAGATTTAGGATTTGTAACAATTTTAATATTGATAACATCAGGCATTTAGGCAGAGAACTGTAGTAGATGATTTGGAATATCACAGACTCTTTGGGCAGGGACAGGAGGAAATCAGTATTTTAAGAAAATGGCTCTGGCAGAATATTATGGTAGATTAGGATAGGGAGAGCTGGTCGTCAAGGAGACAAGTCGTGAGTCTGTAAATGGCACTGTGTCCTCCTCCTCTTTGTGTGTGACATTCTAGAGGCTCAGTTCAGTAGACAGTAGAGCTCAGGAAGGATGTCAAAGATATCCGTGTGTTTGTGTGTGTGTGTGTGTGTGTGTGTACCACTTCCCTGAAAAGCTACCAAAACACTGGATATCTGTCTGCGAAGTGAGAACAGGAGACAGGTGGGAGAAGGAGAGAACTACCTTTCATTTCATTTCATTCCAGTGTTTCAACGCGAGCCGTGTTCTTACATTTCACAATTAACAGATTTTTTTATAAAGTTCTTATTATAACATCCAAGGATAAAAAGATCACATCAAGACATAGAGCGAACAGCTGTGTGAATCTCCTTCCAAGTCTGGAGCACTTAGCATATTCAAACATATACAAGGACCAGAATGCATAGACGTGGGACCAGATACTTGGGAACTTGCAGGTGCCAGGAGTGGGGAGGGCCTGGCAACTGTGTAGAGGAAGGTAACTAGAGCCAAGAGAATGAGTCACCTGAGCAAAGAAGGATCAAAATCCTCCTTCTTCCTTGACCTCTTCCAGCATACTTTGACTTTACAACGTCCTACGGACCTCTGGGTCCATTTCAGTTCAAGTTGCACATATGGCTTTAAAACTTTCTTGAATAATACACTTGTCACAGTGTAATCATACCAACACCTTAAAATAGAAAATGAAGGAGCCCAAATGCCCAAAAGAAGTAAACAAATTAACCTTGCCAGAAAAATAAACAGAAAGCTGTATTTTATTAATGACAGAGAAACACATATGAATGCAGAACTAAGGATAAATCCTTTAGAGGGAAAAGTTCATCTGTGTATTGACAGAAAATTATATTAGAGACTGGGATTGGGGTGCATTTTTTTTATCAAAGGATTCCGAAGCCCACTGTAAATTTTTATCTGCTACTGCATAAATTTAAAAGACAGAAGAAGGCAGGGAGGAGGGCTGGAATTCAGGCAGGAGGAGAAGAAGGAATAGGGTACCAGGGCTGTCTGCACACAGCTGTGAGCACCTCCCTTCTGGGGCTTGATGCTCCCTTGTAACCTTTAGGAACTTGATTTATCAATGCATACCGAAAAGATCAATCTCTGTAAATCATATAGCTACGTCTGTGGGTACATAATTCACCATCCAAACCTGGACATATTATTTCATACTGGACTCTTTTGAGAATTAAAGAAAGTGCTGCTGCTATTTAAACCAGGGCCAGGCGTGGTGGCTCATGCCTATAATCCTAGCACTTTAGGGCACCAAGGTGGGAGACTCGCTTAAACCCAAGAGTTTGAAATTGCAGTGAGCTAGGATGCCAAGGGAACAGAAAAAAACCCTGTTTCCAAAAAAAAATTTTTTTTTTTAAACCAAAACAAGAAACATATCTGAGACAGTCCCAAGCAAATAGGGATATACACACACCCCACTTATTAGAGAATTGATGACTTAAATGATAATTTATAAGCCAACAATGAAGGTACACCTTTTCCATAACTACAAAGACCAGATTACTCATGTCCATGGTTCACAGGGCATTTAAACACCATTACCATCAGAAAGTTGGATTCAGAGAGAGGCATTAGATCATTTTGTGTGTCATATCATTCCATTTTTAATACAACAAAATAATGCAGCCTTTCTGCTCTGGAGTTCCCCTTGACAGAGGCTGAGTGCCACATAAACCACCGTACTTCTATTTACATTGACAGAGTACAATTTCCAGGTGTATCTTAGTTATCAGCTAACAAGGCAAAGATAACAAATGGGAAGCCCTTATGGGAAAAGGAGAGTTGAGAATTGAGCTTTTCCTCTTGGTCCAGAAAGGATCATGTTGGTCAGACCTAGCTGCCCTTGATAGGAAATGAGTTAACACCTGCTAGGCTGAGATGTGACTCCAGCCTGGGTGACACACCATTTCTATTTGTCCTGAACTGATGTATTTCCCAGGACTTGGGAATTTTAGACAAAAGCCAACAAAGTCCTAGGCAAGCCTGGCCAAGCTGGTCACCCCACTTTTAGGTCTAGTACCTGAAGTTATTTTAAGAAAGCAATATTGGTTTTGGAAACTAGCTATTTTTGCTTTTTTGCACTGGTTGTATTTTCTGTGGTTGTCTCCCTCTTCTTCAGGTATTTTTAAAACAACTTGTCAAGCAAATTTGTCAAACAAATGTGCACTTACTCTCATTCTATATATATGTGTGTGTGTGTGTATTTATTTATTTATTGCCCACCTATAATTGTCCATGGTAGGCCCAGAATAAATACACTCTTCTTCCCTCTTAAAGTAATAGAGTTTCTTCTGTCTACACTTCAGACAAATCTATAGAGAGAAATCGTCACATCTTGGGGAGGGGTGGAGCTTGTCCCCAGCAGAGTTCAGAAAAGAAGCCCACTCTGGAGGCTGAGGAAGGTGGGTTGCCCAAGCTCATGGGTTCAAGATCAGGCTGAGCCAAGAGTGAACCCAGTCTCTAAAAATAGCAGGGCATTGTTGTGGGTGCCTGTAGTCCCAGCTACTCGGGAGTCTGAGGCAAGAGAATCGCTTGAGCCCAGGAGTTTGAGGTTGCTGTGAGCTATGACGTTACTGCACTCTAATGAGGGCAACAAAGTGAGACTCCGTCACAAACATAATAAAAATAAAAATATGAAAAGAAAGAAAAGAAGCCCAGAGAAGGCTTGTGGAATTGAAGGGAAGAGGTGGGTTTTTGCACCCACAACTCCCAACTCACTGCTCAGCCCGGAGGTTTAGTCCACTGGGAGGTCTTCACGTGCAGGGCCTTTTCCTGGCATTGTTATTCCACAGGCTCTTCCTGCCTTCCTCATCCTCTGTCCCCTACCCTAACGAAGGGTCCCAGTCTTGGCCCACGTAGTATCCCAACATAGAACTCTAGGCGTGATCTCCCATTCCTCTGTCTCTCTCAGACCTACATTCAGTTAGTTAATCTCCAAGTTCTCTTCATTCTGTCATCATCAGATTCTTATCCATTTTCCTCTGACACAGCCGAGCATGTCTGGTGGGCCTGCTCTGCTTTGTAAGAAGTGCCTGCTCTTACCCATAGACAGGAGCCAGAAGCAGCCATGTCTGTAAGGTGACATCAGTGACAGCAATGATCTGATCAGTGCTGCTCAGGGCATTTCCATGGACCATTGATTTGGGACTTAGGAGCAATCTCAGTCTGGGCTCCCTGCTGGAATGGAGCATGCAAACTTGAGGTTGAGATTGGAGTTGTGGTGTGGGTATGGTCACATGGTGCCATCATGTGGTGCCACAGGTCTGTGAGTCAGCCAAACATCAACAGAGAGGGAGTCACAAGAATGAGGAAAGCAGCAACAAGGGACTGAGGAACGAGAGCAGGAAAGAGATTGCCGGCTGATGCCTCACATAGCTTTCCTGCTAACAGTACCTCCTGAGATCAATATTTAGTTGCTGCCTTCCATTGCCACGAAATCTCCCAAACACCTTCCAATAACTTCCCATTCCTCCCCAACTTCATTATTTATTTATTTATTTAAAATGGAGTCTCACTCTGTCACCCTGTGTAAAGTGGTTAGAGCATCACAGCTCACAGCAACCTCAAACTCTTGGGCTACAGCAACCTCAAACTCTTGGGCTCAAGTGATACTCTTGCCTCAGCCTCCCAAGTAGCTGGGACTATAGATGCCCTTCACAAAACCTGGATAGTTTTTCTATTTTTAGTAGAAACAGGGTCTTGCTCTTCCTCAGGCTGGTCTCGAACTCCTGAGCTCAAGCAATTCACCCGTCTTAGCCTCCCAGAGTGTTAGGATTACAGACATGAGGCCTACCTCCTCCCCAACTTTAAATGATCTTGCATGAGTTTTTATTATTAGCCATCAAAATATCCTTAACATATTACGTTCCAGTCTTTGTCCTAATACAGGTTCTTATTTTCTCTCCTAAGATAACGTGAAGATTATATATAATAGTCAGCACATTGCCTGGTGCATAGTAAAATCTTAATCAATGTTAATACTCTTATTACTATTCAAGAAGCATTTGTGCAGTCTTTGAACACTGTGCTAAATATGTGGGAGAGTAGCTTTACTTTCTAAATTGCTTAGTGATTCTGAGATTTGCAAAATCATAATAGATGATGGCACCACAGGGAAAGAAAGGGGAAAATTCACCCACTGGCAGCAATAGCTGGGTAGATAGAGGTGAGACCAGGGAACCATCTACCTGGATAGTGATTTCTCCTGGGAGGTCACCCTTACTTCAGTCCCCTCACTACTGGCCATAGTAAATCTATCACACGGCAATCTTTGTCAGTTGGAGCTAGACAATACATTTCTGGGGGAAGGAATGCAGAAATCCATACTCCATTGGGCTTTTAGTGCCTTAACTGTAAGCAGAAATTCAAACTTTATTTTTTTTGTATATTAAATGTATTGTTAAAAGAGTTAAATTATTTTCATGTTCACGACACCAACAGTTTTTAAAGGTGGTTTCATCATAATTGATTAGATTCACTTGAGTTCTTCATCAAGGTAGGTTATTATGGGCATTTACTTTCAAAGCCTTCCACTGCTAAGAAGCCATGATACAAGTAATAAAGAGAAATACTAATATTCCTTTGAGTAAACAAACACAAAACATCTCCTACCATATCCTCTTCCATTATTAAAATTGGAGACAAAGTGCCTGAAAATTAGAATGGATTTACCCAGATGTCAGTAGAGGAACGGGAGAATTACCAAGCACTTAAATGATTCCAAACAAGCTGGAACATATGTCTCAAGGCAGTAAAGGAAACACATTCAAGTTACAACCACAAATCTGAGGAAATGCTGCAAGATGTTTTTAATTAGGGACACTACTGGGTAGACAAATGATGCTGGTGCCTCTTAATATTCATGCTGCTGGGATAATCATGTTCCATGCCTTAAGTCAGTGAGGTTTACTCAGAAGAGAACTCCTAAGTCTTGCTCTTTGTGCACAGATCCACCATCCTTTAACCAGTTGTAATACCTACGTTTCATTTATTTATATGCAGTTCTGCTCCCTATAAAAGCAAGGGCTTTCTGGCAGATTTATCTTCTTAAAATGGGACTGTTAAAATGTTGAATTGAATTACAAATTAAGAGTGCTGTGCACATTATTGATTGTTTGAAGCATTTACTTTAAAGGGTGATTATGTCACAGCCACAGTGCTCCAGGCAATGCGGTTTATGCTGTGTTGGGGAGATTCTGCTCCAGGTCCCTTTGCTCCCCACCCAACTGCAGTTGGCTTTTCCTTCCATCACTTCCTAAGAACTGTTTGTTCTATTCATCTCCTGAAGACGAATTCTAATTGGAGAGAGCTTTTCACTCTCTCATCCTACTTGCCCTCTCTGCAGCATTTGACACTTTTTAGCACTCCCTTCCCCTTTTGTTCTCTTCCCCTGTGGTTCATTTACTAACAATCTTTCCTCAGTGAAAATCATGGAGAGTGGTAATATTTCTCTATCATTTCCTCCTTACAGTGGTCCCCCCTCCCAGCCTCTGCTGGCTCTTCCGTCCCACCTAGCACCACTTCTCCCTACATTATCCTATCTCTTTGGTCTCTAGTCAAAACATTAAATATTAAATTTTAAGCCTCTTTAATTTTGTGAAGGCAAAAAATGGAAACCTAATAAAAAATATGTAAAAATAAAAAATAAAAAAACATGAAGTCTCTGCACTGATCTATTTGCTATTGATCCAGAGAAAAACTCCTTATTAAATTCTGTCATGCCTTCATATTAAAGTATGTCCTCTTAGGATCTACAGATTTAAAGAGTGACAAGACCTCCAGAAGTTTCCGCTGTCGTGGGCACTATGCTACATACAGAAAATTAAATTGGTTACTGCAAGCCAATAAGATAAGTGCGGGGGCACCAAAGTGCAGGCGATGCAGGCCAGGGAGACACAACCCTTTCACCTGTATTTATATTTTTACTTTCTTTCTTTTTTATTTTTAAACAGAAATAGGGGTCTTGCTTTTGTTCAGGCTGGTCATGAGCTCAAGTGATCCTCCAACCTTGGCCTCCCAGAGTGATATAATTACAGGTGTGAGCCACGGCACCCAGACCTTTATTTGTATTTTAAAAAATAACAGTTTAAAACTTAAAGGAAGAAATCTCAAATGTCTCTGAAGTAATACCGGTGGAGTCAGAACCAATACTATTTAATTAAAGCAAATCGTAGTTATCATCTCTGAATGTTCATTATATACCAGGCACTAGCTTAGGTGTCTTATAGATAATAACTCTTCTGACCTCACAGCAGCTCTATGAAGGATGTATTTAATAACCTTATTACATGAAACTCAGCAAACTACCAACTGTCATGTCTGCTTTGGAATCTAGATACGTGAACGTCATTTGTGTTTCCTATTTCTCTGTTCGTCTTCCTATCAGTCAAACCAGCCTCTGCTGACTTTACCTAAATATTGTTCAAAGCCATTCATGTCTCTCTGTTCCCCCTGCCAGCAACCCAATCAAGGCCATCATCATTTTTCTCCCAACTGGGGAGAAATACTTAGTTTCTTGACAAACAGCCAATCCAGAGTGAGGTGCTTAATAGAGGAACACAATTATATTACTCTTATTTAAAGTCTTTCCCCATTTTTACCTAAAAGTCCGTATGTTACCAGACCTTTTAGAGTTCTCCACCCTCTTGCCTACCCTTATCCTGTCTCTCCTCTGTCACCCCCAGGCATGACCTGGCTGGTGCGCCCCTAGAATGCACCAAGATCACTCTCTGACATGTGGGTATTCACATGTGATGAACTGGATCACTGAGCCCTGTCCCTCCTCCTTTTTTGCATATTCATAAAGCAACATTTCTAAAGAAGGTATTCTGTAGGCCAGTTCTTTCTGCTAGATGCTTTCTCAGATTTCTTCACTACTTGGGCCATGATAATCTTTCTGTATGTTATTATTATTTGCTTAATTGTCCATCTTTCTGTGAAGTATAAGCAGTCTTAGGGCAGGGACTAGGTCTGCAGCATCAGAGCAAACCTCAGTTCTTGGCACTGAATAGGGCCTTAATAAGTCCTTAGGGAATGAGCTAACAAAGCAAACTCATCTGTCTGACACCTACACCCTGCTCTAGAGCATAATGCCTCCTGGCTGAGCTCTGGCTTAGAGGGATTATGTTCTTGGTTGAAAAAGCATCTAACCAGGAAAGGCAACAGGAAAGAATGTTGGTGGGTGTGCTCCCATCTGGTGGGCACAATGTAAGGCTATATGGCACACCTCCTGGGTGCGGGACATAACCACAACAGGGACCTTACCTAACAAATGCAAACATTGTAACCTAATTGTTCGTACCCTCTTATTAATGTGAAATTTAAAAAGAAAAATAAAGAACATTTGCCTATCATACACATACACACAAAAGTAAAGCATCTAGGGTGGTGCCTGTGGTTCAGTGAGTAGGGTGCCAGCCCCATATGCCGAGGGTGGCAGGTTCAAACCCAGCCCCAGCCAAACTGCAACAAAAAATAGCCAGGTGTTATGACGGGCGTCTGTAGTCCCAGCTACTCAGGAGGCTGAGGCAAGAGAATCGCCTAAGCCCAGGAGTTTGAGGTTGCTGTGAGCTGTGTGACGCCATGGTACTCTACCCAGGGTGATGAAATGAGATTCTGTCCAAAAAAAAAAAGAAAAAAAAAGTAAAGCATCTAATCAAGATGTAACAAGTCCACACAGGCAACATGTTCTTAGTTTAAAATGCATCACTGCCTCAATGTCTAAGTTTGATGAGAAATAAAACTTATGGGTCATCACCAACCCAGGAATGGATTAACAAGCTGTGGTATATGTATACCATGGAATACTATTCAGCCATTAAAAAAAATGGAGACTTTACATCCTTTGTATTAACCTGGATGGAAGTGGAAGACATTATTCTTAGTAAAGCATCACAAGAATGGAGAAGCATGAATCCTATGTACTCAATCTTGATATCAGGACAATTAATGACAATTAAGGTTATGGGGGGGAAGCAGAAAGAGGGATGGAGGGAGGTGGGTGGGGCCCTAGTGTGTATCACACTTTATGGGGGCAAGACATGATTGCAAGAGGGACTTTACCTAACAATTGCAATCAGTGTAACTGGCTTATTGTACCCTCAATGAATCCCCAACAATAAAAAAAAAAAAAAAATGGAAAAAAAAAAAAACTTATGGGTCATGAAAATGTATGATAATGATAAAAGTCAATTGCTTGACTATATCAAGAAAATTGAAGTGGCAGGGAAAGAGTTAGTTCTTTTAAAAAATAAAAGTATTTAAAAAATTATGAATTGGGGCGGCGCCTGTGGCTCAGTGAGTAGGGCGCCGGCCCCATATGCTGAGGGTGGCGGGTTCAAACCCAGCCCCGGCCAAACTGCAACAAAAAAATAGCCGGGCGTTGTGGCGGGTGCCTGTAGTCCCAGCTACTCGGGAGGCTGAGGCAGGAGAATCGCCTAAGCCCAGGAGTTAGAGGTTGCTGTGAGCCATGTGACGCCACGGCACTCTACCCGAGGGCGGTACAGTGAGACTCTGTCTCTACAAAAAAAAAAATTATGAATTGTATTACCCCTTCCTCCAAATTTTTATATTCATAGAATTTTAGAACCAAAAGTTCTTTAATATCATCTAGTTAACTCCATAACTTATAGGTAAGTATGACAGGGACCAGCAAAATAAATGATTTTCTCAAGTTCACAGGTGGCGCCTGTGGCTCACAGGTGGCGCCTGTGGCTCAAAGGAGTAGGGCGCTGGCCCCATATACTAGAGGTGGTGAGTTCAAACACAGCCCCAGCCAAAAACTACAAGTAAAATAAAATAAAAAATAAATGATTTTCTCAAGTTCTCCAGCCAATGACAGTGGAGCAGAGATTAGACAAAAATATATTGATAATAGATCTATGAAGAGGAACTGAAGAAAACTAAGATTGAGGGTTGTATCTTTATACTTTAGAATTGAAGGCAAATATACGCTCTCGTAAAATATTAGTTAAAACTACAAAGAGTAAATATTAGCTCAAATAGAACATTGTTATGATAATATTCTTCAGGGTCAGTGATCCATGATCTGTATAACAGAGTAACACCTAGTTTACAATTGCTGGTGTTCTTCAGCCCAAAAGATATGCATTAAATATATTCAATGATTCTAAAAGGTGGCGTATAATAGAAATCCAAGACATTACTTGTATTATTCTCATTGGTTTCATATTTTCTGTATGTGCTAACTTTAACTCGGAATAATTATATGAGTTTTAACTTAGTACAATTGTAATCAATATCTTCACATGACATTAATACATATGCAAAGATATATAAAATAAATCCAGAGTATTGCATATTCTAGTTCAATTACATTCAACAAACAAGTTTTTGAACACCCAATAAATGCCAAGAATTGTCAAAATACTTGGGAATAATTGAAACTTGGCTTCTGTTTTCAAGATTGAAGTCTAGCAAGGGACAACAGTTTTTTTTCTTTTTTTAGTATGGTAAGTGCAATAATAGATGTATGCCCTCAAAAAGATTATAATAAAAGTAAAAGAAATTTTTGTTAAAATTCTTACCTGTATTCCATAAAGGCATTGCCTTTTGCTTAAAATATTTCATTTTAATAAACAATCCCCATAGGAAAAAATCTGTAAAAATAGCAAATTGACTTTCATAGCCAATGTTAAATGTGTTGGTGGAAAAAAGAAGAGATAAAAACCTACTTTGGAAAGATCAAAAGATGAACAGACCAGTGCAGAATCAAGATTTTATACACTCTTTGTCAAGGTCAATGGTGTCAACGTCAGTCAATTTTGCCATTATTTCTATATTTGTCTGCTGGTTTTTGAGAAGTTGAACCCATGGATCTGGATTTGGCACCCAAAATGTCTCTGAGACAAGAGTGTGAGATGCCAGAAAATTATTTCATTTCTATAACCAAGATCCACAGACTACTTAAACTCCCCAAATGTTTCCTACCTAATATGATTAGACAATATTAATAAGAGAAGCAGCAACATCCTCTCTGGTGGCATCAGTTATGGAGTCTTGGGCTCTAGTACTATCTCTCCAGTGATTTTGAGAAATTAAGAGTCTTAACATTTTCCTTATTGCCAAGAAAACAGTTAACAATAGATCTACTATTTCTAGGCCATTAAATATCTATTAGGGGAATATTATGTCCCAAAGACTATACTAACCCTCTGCATATGTGAGTTCATATAAGCCTGATAACAACCTTATAAAGTAGGGCTTATTATTCCCATTTTACAGATGAGGGGGAAAAGGCAGGGGTGATAGGCTAGTAATTTTTGAATTTGAGCCTACAATGTTGTGCTTCAAAATCCATTGTTGTGCTGAGCACAGTGGCTGCCTATAATCCCAACATTTTGGGAGGCCAAGGCAGGAGGATCACTTGAGGCCAGGAGTTCCATATCAGCCTGGGAAACACAGAAAGACCCTGTCTCTACAAAAGAATTTTAAAATTAGCTGGGTGTGGTGTCAAGCACCTGTTGTCCTGGCCACTAGGGAGGCTAACATAGGAAGATCTCTTCAGCCCTGGAGTTTGAGGCTGCAGTGAGCCATGATCACACCACTGCGATATAGCCTGGGTGACAGAGCAAACTGTCTGAAAAACAAACAAAAATCTCTTCTTGCCATCATTATGATATATAATTATTAGCACATACTTCTGATAATGTTAATTAATTTCTTTCTTCAAAAAGTATAATTTTAAAAAGTGTCCTGTCTATCCAAGGAAATGCATTATTGTCTCTTCCAACATCCAGAAAATTTTTACTGCATCTCAAGGTGAAGCAAACAGCTAACAGGTTTGCTATAAAAGAGGAAGGCTAGCTAGTCAAGGTCTTTGACTTTGAATCACTTTTGCAGGACTTGAAAGCTTTTAGAAAAACCTGAAAATGTCTCTCTGGAGCAAAGAACTTTCTGAACTCTGTGTAAAATAACTTTTGAGAAATAATGTGAAAAAGTGAAACTCTTTGAGTTATAGGAAACAGTTCAGGCATTAATTCTCACTACTGATGGGCGAGTTCTGCATAACTATTCCCTCAAACCAATTAATTCTCCATTTCCCATTGGAGAAAAAGGGAAGAAGATAGCAGAGAAACACTGATACTGAAGCCTATTGAAGCTGCATTGAGGGCAGAAATAGGCTACAAGCGAGTACTGCAGAATTGTAACTAATCAGTTTTACTAAAACGAGTCCATGTGGCAGTCTAATTGAGAAAATCTTTGTTGTTTCTTACGGGAATGTAATTTACTTAGAATGGCTAAACTGACAGTCAGCAGTAACCTCACAGAAATTCTATGCAATATGATATGAAACAAGAGAAATATCACCCTGGCCAGGTTTTGGTTTGTAGGCAATAGACATTAAAGCTCTCCATTTGGTCTTTGGAAGATTGCAAGCCATTTTCACATGGACCTGAGAAAAAAACTATGTTGCATCCAGACACTTTTTAAAGAGTCAATCCAGATAAAACAGACAAAGTTTAACTTGCATATCAAGGAATCAAAATGTCCAAATGGGGAAGAAACTAAGCAGACCCGTTTTCAGAGAGGCTTAGTTTGAAATAAATGAGAGACAGCTGTTAAAAGCAATAAGCCTGTTTCCAGTTTCGAATAGTCAGGAGAGACATATCCTCGTAGATGTGATGGAGAGGGGTGTTGGGGTTTTGTCCACAAAAAAAAAAAAAAAAAAAAGAAGAAGAACAAGAAGAAGAAAGAGTGGGATCAAGCTGGCTACTGGCATTCAGTATTTGGCAAATCTAAAGGGTAGATAGGCATGGCAGCCCTGGAGATTCAAATTTGGCTGACGATTCCATTATTACATAGTATAACCCTAGAACATGTGGAAGGGTTATTTTTTCCCTGGGTTGAACAGAGAATGGGGATCAAAAGAAAAACCTTAATGTAAAGTAAATAGTCTCTTAAAAAAAAAATTAAATAAGGGGCAGTGCCTGCGGCTCAAGGAGTAGGGCACCGGCCCCATATACTGGGGGTGGTGGGTTGAAGCCCAGCCCCGGCCAAAACTGCAAATAAATAAATAAATAAGTGAGAACTAATTTCTCTCGACAGTTGCTATATTCAAATGACCACATTCTTATAGATGATTAACTTGATGATAAAATTAAAGTAACAATTCTCAACATAGATACCTCTTTGAAGATGTCTTGTATATTGATGTCCACAAGTTATTCCACTTAAAATGTAGTGATCACGTACTCTAATGCACTGAACCAAATGTCAAAATCAGAAACCTTACTATATATAATAATTGCTAAAGAGGAAATGTGTTGGAGCATTGATTATATAGATGATACTGAACCATTTGAGAGCCGATGAATTCATTTGACATTATTTTGAAACACAATGTACAACAGCAGTTATTCTTTCCCATTCCTAACCTACATAGAAAGGTTTTATCATAAAAGACGTTAGGATATATGAGGGAGATGGAGGAAGGAAAAGAGGGTGTCTTCCATGCAGATTTGCTATAGGTCTACAAAGAAGGAAAAAAATAAAACCAGAACTTTCAAATCTTCTCATTTCCAGGGTGCCCATCTTCTTCCCTTTCCAATGTTACTGGTGTGATTTGAGGATGAAAACATTTGTGAAAGGACTTTGTGCGTGAATATAAAGTGATAGCTTCATATCTGGTAGATGTCATCTTATATGCTTCTGGGGAGAATTATTAAAGACATTTGTGATATTCAAATGAAAATGAATTGTAAAACAGTATCTAAGGTATACTTAAAAATTATATGTGCTACTAATAAAAGCCTCAAAGTGGCTAGCTCTGGGTAGTATAAATTATAATGCAACTCTATATTTTCTACCCTTTATACAGTAAAAATGTAATTTTGTATAATAAAAATTAAAATAAGATGCTGGTCAATATGTGGGGGTATAAATTAGGCTCACAATATGTCATATGCCTAATCATATATTCCATAAATATATACAAATGTTACTTGTCAAAAATAAAATTACAAAAAAATTTAAAAACAAAAAAGGATTAGGCATATGTCTTTAAATACATCCATGTGTACAAATATATATATTATAATACATATAATGAATTTTACACACAAATAAGTCAAACAGACTATCAAATTTGGGGGTTTTAGTTTGCCTTTGCCATCTTGCCACAACCCAAATCAGGTCCTGTCTATAAGTACTTTTCCTCTCACATTACCCCTCTTGCTTTAACCTGCCTGATACCTGATCCAGGTTAATGATGTAGTCTTCAATATTTTTCTCCATGCTTATGTGCTCAGAAAGCATGCTAACATATCACATATTGTAACAACAACAATATTGACTTACGGATCAATAATACGTAAGTCTCTAGGTCCTGCTACTTCTCACTCAGTAATACCTCACTGAAAAGCTCCGGAACAACTGCTACTGCTCTAATTCCTTATTTTAATGATTGTATGCTATTCCATATTATGCCACATGTGCTTTAATTTATTCATCAATTCCCCCATTGAAGTTTCTAGGTTTTTTTTTTCTTTTGCAATTATGAAAAATGTTCCAATCAGCACCCTTGTACATGTGGCATTACTCATGATTTTATTTGTTTGGGAAAGTGTCCCAGGAGTGGAAATGTGAAATCAAGAACGCATGCATTTAAAATTTTGATAGATATTGCCAGATCATTTCTGAAAAGGCATCAACAATTAAAAATTTCACGTCATGTATGAAAGTACTCTTTTTCCTGTGTTACTGAGAGTAATAGGCATTTTCATTCTTTTTAACTTTTAACAGTCCAATAAGTATCAAGTAATATCTCATTTGATATTACTTTAATTTCCCTTCCTTATTAAAAGATTTGACAGACTTTTCAAATACTTAGTCATTGGAATGATTCTTGTCTGACTTGCTTGTTCTGTTTATTTTGCCTATTTTTATATGAAGATATTTGCTTTTTTTTCGATTTGCAACAATTTTTTGTACATTTTGTATTTTAACCCTATTTCTGTCATTATTACTATTTTAATTTACCATATCTATCATTTTTCTTCTGAATTTATTTATTGATTTTTTTTTGAGACAGAGTCTCACTCTGCCACCTTGGATAGCGTGCCGTGGCATCATAACTCTCAGTAACCTCCAACTCTTGGGCTCAAGAGATCCTCTCACCTTAGCCTCCCAAGTAGCTGGGACTACAGGTGCCAACAACACCCCGCTATTTCTTCAGTACAGGGTCTCTCGCTCTTGCTCAGGCTGGTCTCAAACTCCTGAACCAAAGCAATCCACCTGCGTCAGCCTCCCCAAGTGGTAGGATTACGGGCTATTTGTGATAACTTTTGTCCTCTATTTTTACACTATTAATATGTCTTCTCTTCTTATAACTTATTTGTTTTGGTCTGGTTTTGGAGGATTATAAATAGTTATATTTAGTCAGTCTTCTTGACAGTCCCAATATTAGCTGCCAAAGGTAACAACAATCACAAAATTATCCTTTGCAAATAGAGAAAGAAGTTAGAAGCAGAAAACCCTCAGATAATAACAACTTAAATAAAATTAAGTTTATTTCTCTCATGAAGCCTGGAAGGAATTAATACATTCTAATCTATGTATATTCCAGGGTAAGGGATCTGGATTCTCTATCTTGAAAATCTACTGTTCATAATTTCCTTTCTTAGGTCAAGTCATGATTCAAAATTCTGTTAAAGACCCAATCATTTTGTCCATTTCCAGTCAGTAAGAAAAAAGAAGGAAAAAAACAAGGACCATGCCCTTTAAGAATTTTTTCTAAAAAAATTTTTGCCATTTCCATTTATATCACATTAATGAAAACTTAATAATGTGGATATACCTAGTTGCAAAGATGCTTAAATTTCCCTGGCCACTAACGTAGAGAGAATATGAAATAGTCCTAATTCCAGGTGGCCTTGTACTCAACTAAAGATTAAGGGTTCTAGTACTATGGAAGATGGGAAAAATGGATACTGGGTACTGCAAGAGAACTTCAAACCAGTAATTAGCTGAGATATTTTGAGGCTAATGATTTTGGGGAAAGCATGTCTTGTATGAGGACTTAATACTACTTTAATTCAACAGATAGATAAATGAATGATGAATGAATGAATTAACTCACTTCTAATATTTTCCCAGTGTTCATTTACTTTCCCTAAGCTCTCTCTTCTAACACAATTGCTCCCCAGCCATCATTTTCTTCTATAGCCAGGTGGGCACAGATGTTTTAGCAGATGATGCCTAGGTAATTGGAAAATTGCTATCAGCTACAAGTGACCCAGCACTACAGCATAAAGAAAAGGGTTTTTTTTTTTTTTTTAAATCTACTGTTCAGGTTTACCAATTGCTTATCCTATACATCTGATGGTCTCAACAACCTAGAAACTTTTTGTGAGCTTAGAAAAATGATCAATGGAAGAATCCGCTGGGAAGAAACAACTTTCCAGCTGGAAGGGTTAATACTGCTGGGTGTTTTTTTAATGAGTGGTTATATTTATAGGAGTAACTTCTGTCTAGATGTTAGTCTACTTTAAAATAAAATTACATAATGAAAAAGAATTTAATAAACTTTATCTTTAGCAGGTAAAGACAGCAGCAAAGCATATGCTGTGACTTATAATGTGAGTTGTTATCTATCTGACTTTCGGACCTAAGAGATAAATTTCAAAATATATCACATCAATGTCTGCTGTATATTAAAAATATACAGACTTTTGGAGCAAATCAGATCTCTAATTTTAAAATAAAATATCTGTATTATTTAAAAAAGGTTCCAAATTAGAATTAAGGGTGCATGCTAGCCGAACAAGCATCTTTTGATTTATTCTTTGATTATGCCTAGTAGAAATAAAAAAAAAAAGAAGAAGAAGAAACGAGAAGAAATATCCGGTTCTGAGTTGCTCATTTACAATTCCAATATCTCTGAAAACTCCTGGGCCTGTCATTCAGCAGAACAACTTCTTCCCTCATGACTGAAACTGAACTCAACTGCACAAAATGGGCCAATAAAGCTAGACTCTTAGGGAGTGATGCTTTGATAAACAAACTCTCCATGAAGCATTTTATTAATCAATTCCTGCCACCAACACATTAAAATTACAACTTATGCAAATCAGAGCTACCTAATTTGGCATCTGTGAGGCATATACTTCTATGGAGAGCTTCTGTTAGTCTTCACTAAACTAGAGAAAATAAAGTTGTCAACTTTGAAATTTACTTTCCCTGTTTCCTGTTTCCCTGTTTTGCTTCCTCTTCCCATCTCTGCTCTTTCACTTGTGAGTTAATGCTCTCTGATCTTTTCACTCGTTTCCAGTCTGTGCAGCTCATAATCTGTTCCTTGAGCAGCTGGCTCTGTGCCAGTCACAGGGCCCATGAACACTGGGGAATGAGGAAGGTCCCTGCCTTCAGGGAGCTCATGTTCTAGAGCAGAACTCAGCCTTATGTCCCTCACTAATCACCTGAAACAGGCCAATAAAAATTATAATATAATGATGTCTATTATATTAATGATTTCTATGAATGATTAATTAATGATTTCTATTTTAAAAGTATAAATTAGAAGACTTCTTCTAAAATAGCCATACATTGACACGTATCTTGCCATCACTCACATGTTTTCTCCAGTGGATGTGTCTGGAGAACCCATGGTTATGAACTGTAGCCCATTTGATGGGTGCCTCAAGTCCAAAGCTGTGGTTTTAATGAACATAAGTCATGTATATGGCTGAGGAAAAAGGTGAGGACTGGCATTTGCGCAAGCTTACTTCAGTCAAAAAGTATTGAAAAAAACAAATCAATGCAGTGGGTCAAAATTTATTTACGTTTATCTGTAGCTAACTGGCCTTGAAGCACTCTCAGCTATGTTCTCATAATTTTAATATTCTTTGTTCTAGTTGTGGAGCTCAAAGAGTTTCCTGTTAACAGTGGTTCTTAAAATGTAGCTTCTATCAGAATTTTAAAAACACATATTGCTGTCTGCCACCCCCAGAGTTTCCGATTCAGTAGATCTGGGATAGGACCTGAGGATTTGCATTTGAACAAGCTCCCAGTTAATACTGATACTGCTTGTCTGGGGAGCTCACTTTGAGGACCACTATGCTAGACTGAAGGAATTTCCTACAATGGTAACCAACTGGGGGTGGAGGGTATTCTGTTAAGCCCCTAGGGGTCACTGAATTGTCATTAGACCTGCCTATCAGCCAGCCCTACAGAGCAGCCTCAATTAGCCTTTCTCTGATGACCCAGACACTGGCTTTTCCTGGCTCTTCTCCACACTCTAGGAGAGTCAAAGCTTGCTTCTCACGAGCACCTTGCCCTAGCACAGCTCTACTGAAAAACATCCTACACTACCCCTCACTGCAAAGGCCTCCCATTTCAGGAGATAATTATGTTATTCTAGATAGCATTCAATTAATTTGTTTAAACCATCACTTATCCCACCCTAAAGTAATGTCTGTGATGCATTTCCATGACTCTATTTTATGTTCACCATGTCTCAGAATTTCCCAGTAACTACACTAGTCAGACCAATTTTGGATTTGAAAAATATGTCACCATAGATTAAATCTTACTGTAGCTTATTAGAAAAGCATGGAGGTGAAGCGGGGGTTCTGAAGTCAGACTGTCTGAATATGAATCCCTCGCTCCTTGTCTACCCAGATGACACTCAGCAAGTTCTTTATTTTCTCTCTTCTGTCTGTGCTTAGTTTTCTTATCCATAGTATAACAATGTTTTAGTCTGTTTTTGAGCTGTTATAGCAAAATGCTATAGATTGAGTCACTTATAAAAGACAGAAATTTATTTCTGTTTTTAGTTCTGGAGACTGGGAAGTCCAAGGTCAAGGAGCCCACACCTGATTAGGGCCTTCTTGCTGTGTCATCCCATGGTGGAGGTGGGGGTTTGGGTAAGGATTTGCCCCTTAATAAGTACTCACTCCTTCATTAACAACATTAATCCATTCATGAGGGTGGAGCCCTAATAGCCTAATTACTTTTTCTTTTTTTTAAGACAAGGTCTCACTTTTTGCTGGCGAGAGTGCAGTGGCATTATCAGAGCTCACTGCAACTTCAACCCCCTGGGCTCAAGCAAACTTCTTGCCTCAGCTTCCTGAGTAGCCTGGACTACAGGCACATACCACCACCCCAGGCCAATTTTTTAATTACTTTTTGAGAAACAGGGTCTTGCTATATGACTCCAGCTGGTCTCAAATTCCATCTTCAAGTGGACCTACTGCCTTGGCCTCTCAAAATACTGGGGTGACCCACCATACCTGACCTAATCACCTCATTATGATACCACCTGTTATTAGTGTTATAATGGCAATTAGATTTCAACATGAGTTTTGGAGGGAGACAAATATTCAAACCATAGCAGTCTACATAATAAAGTTTTCATTTTAAATATTATAAAATAATATCCATAAAGTACTCAGGACAATACTCAGAATAGAGAAAGTAGTCAATAAAAGAAAAAATTAATTATTATTAAAAAATTATAATTATATTGGGGACATATATGAGTAGAATTTGATTCAGTTTCAAGAATTAAGATTGGTTGTGGCCTGGCAAGACTGATAGGCAGGCATAAGATATGATAAATTTCTTTGGATCTTAAACTCCTTGCAATGTCTCCTTGGTAAAATTGTTGAGATCACAGAAACATTGAAATCTGAATGATGGTTGGGTCTTTCTACACTTAGTCATGGCATAGGGTTTTGAACAATTTGTTAAGAAATTTTGTCCTACAAAGCAATGACCCAGTTTAGGTAGATGAGCATGTGTTTCAATTCAATCTAAAAGCACTGAACTCCCACTGAGTGTGGCAGGAAGATCTAAGTCATCCTATGCTACACAGGACTGTATCTCGGGCACTATTATTGCCTCCATTTATAGGTAGGGAATTGAGGCCTACAGAAGAGAAATGGCTGCAGAAGGTCACAGTGCTAATTAATACTCAGCAGAACCAGCACTCAAACTCCTGCCGTCTGACCTCAGAGGACATGCTGACTTCTTGCCTCAGTGTTGGTCTCTGAGACAACTACTCTCAGTAAATAATTACGATTCAGGCAGCTTTGGTGTCAGTGAAAATAGAGGTGACACTTCACCCTCTGTCCCACTAATACAAAGAAGGGATTTAGTACAGTGAAAAATTTCAGCACCGTGATCCTTGATGTCTGAGAAAAGGGTGGGTGAGAAGTTGTGTGTTGTCGATTGGACACACAAAAAGAAATCACATAAAGTGTTCTACCATCTGTTTGGATTTTTAAAAAGTAGGCTGACTACATTTATAATGTCATATTATGATCACTCAAAAGTTACATCATAGCCTATTTTTAGACTGTCATATAGTAATTTGTGTGCTGCTGATTAAGATCAGCAAGAATAAAACTCTAAGCTCCTACTGTCAGGCTCTTCAGCATTCTGTTAGACAAATTACAAACATATGTTGGGAGTGCACTCACTGCCCCAGTCTTTGTGCTAAACCAGGCGTCCTCAAACTGCGGCCCGCGGGCCACATGAAGCGGTGTAAAGTGTATTTGTTTCCGTTTTGTTTTTTACTTCAAAATAAGATATATGCAGTGTGCATAGGAATTTGTTCATAGTTTTTTGTTTTAAACTATAGTCTGGCCCTCCAACGGTCTGAGAGACAGTGAATTGGCCCCAGTTTAAAAAGTTTGAGGACGCCTGTGCTAAACCCTTGGGAAAAAATATATAAAGATACTAGACATAGTTTCCAACCTAAAAGAGCTTATGATCTTTTTGGTAAGATGAGGTAAACATAATTAAAATGATCATATGAAGTAGGAAAGACCAAATAGAGGGTCAGAGAATGGTTGCCAGGAAGGCAATGTTATGTTGACAGCAGGAGAGACTGTAAATAAAGAGGTAGAAACGTGGAAGCCGAATTTAGTTATTCTTCCTGGAACCAGGAAATAATTTCAAAATTTAGACTGAGAGCACAATGTGGAAGGCTTTGGCTGTTTGACTAAGGGGCTTAGATCTTATTCTAGATTTTAAAACATTCTTTTAGAGCCAAAAACAATTTTTAAAACAAACTCCAAAAAGTCTTTTGACTAAGAGATCTAATTCCAACAAGATGGGAAAACTGGAAGTATATTTATCCTTCCACCTAAAACAACTTTAAAAAATGCACAGAATATATGATACAATGGATTCAAGTAGTTGGTCCATAAGAAAAAAGGACAATGACCCATGAATGAGAGGGAACAAACAAGGGGAGTCTCATGACAGCCCCAGCTTACCGTGCAGAGAGTTTCCAGGTCAAGGCAAAGGAGTTTCCAGGCCATGTCCAGCACCTGTCTTGAATTAAGGAGTTGGAGCAGAGGTCTGTGGTGGCCCAGGCAGCTACAGTGGAGTACTGTAAAGGAGAAGCCTGCTCAAAAAGAGCTCTGAGGATCTGCAGGGTATCCCTCTCAAGTCTTCATCAGAGTAGTGACCTGTGCATGTATACACAAGGAAAGGGCCACCCAAAAGGAGTAGAGGAAATATTCTTGGAGCTTATCAGAAATAGTCCCCGGTCCTGCAAGTCAGAGTAGAAAACCTCTTCCTTTATGGGGAATCAGGAATAGTATGCCCAAGGGTTTTGCATCAGTACTGGGAAAAATTAGCCCATTACTAAACACTTCTGTCATCCGAACTAAAAAATCTTAAAAATCCAAATAGAATCAGTTTCCAAGTAACTTAACTACATCCTAGAATAAAGCTCAAATATACCTATTTATATGAATTTAGATATATTTTGTGTTCAACAAGCTAAATTTCACAATGTCAGGCATCCAATTAAAAATTACCAGCAATCCTATCGTATTTTCTAATTCTAACTACATCTTGGAAATGGAGAAAGTGAAATGATAACTGATTTATAAGGGCTTGTAAGAGGGAGGGATGAATAGACAGAGCACAGGGGACTTTTAGGGAAGCAAAACTTTTTTCTGTGTGATAGTATAATGATGGATACATGACATTATATATTTGTCCAACCATAAAATATACAATACCAAATATACACTAATGATGGATACATGACATTATATATTTGCCCAACCCATAAAATATACAATACCAATAGTGAATTCTATGTGAACTATGGACTTTGGGTAATAATGATGTGTCTGTATAGGCTCATCAAGCATTACAAATATACCGCTCTGATGGGGAAGTTGATAATGGGAGAAGCTATGCATGTGTGGAAGCAGGGGGCTTATGAGAAATCTCTGTAACTTCCTCTCAATTTTAGTATAAACTTAAATTTGCTCTAAAAGATGACTTTTAAAAATTACCAGGCTCTCAAAGAAGAAGGAAAATATGGGTTAAAATGGGGAAAAAATCAACTAATCAAAATAGACATAGAAATGACATAGATGATAGAATTAGTAGATAAAAACAATGCAATAGTTATTATAACTGTATGTTGTATATTTAAGGAACTAGAGGAAATATCGAATATGATAAGAGCATGGAAGAGCTGCTCTGCTTCAAGGAGGGTGGGCCCTACAATGAGCAAAACCCTGGAGTTTAGTGAAGCATAATTTGAGAATTATTGCTGTAAGTTATTGGAAACCATTAAACTTTTCAGCAATATTTGACATGAAAATAGTGATATTTTAGGAGTATTGAATGGGTCATGGGATGCAGGATATAATTGGGAAGACCAAGAACAAAGATTTTCAGGCATGAGGTAATTATAATAATGTAACAGGGAAATGAGAAGTTTCTTATCTAAAAGGATAGCAGTGGAAATACAGAGAAAGGGTCATATTATTTTTTAAATTAACATTTTATTAATAAGAGCATCTATTATCAACAGTTCTATTTGAAAAATTGAAACTTGGCACTTAAGAAGGTTAAGTAATTATCCCAGGGATGCAATATTAGAGTAGAAAAGGAAAAACAGGCAACTGAAAAACAACCATCAGATTTTTTTTAAAGACTTTTATTTATTTATTTATTTATTTTGTAGAGACAGAATCTCACTTTATGGCCCTCTGTAGAGTGCCATGGCCTCACACAGCTCACAGCAACCTCCAACTCCTGGGCTTAAGCGATTCTCTTGCCTCAGCCTCCCGAGTAGCTGGGACTACAGGTGCCCACCACAACGCCCGGCTATTTTTTGGTTGCAATTTGGCCGGGGCCGGGTTTGAACCCGCCACCCTCGGTATATGGGGCCGGTGCCTTACCGACTGAGCCACAGGCGCCGCCCAGACTTTTATTTATTTTGTTGTTGTTGCAGTTTGGCCGGGGGTGGGCTTGAACCCACCACCCTCAGTATATGGGGCCAGCACCCCACTCACCGAGCCACAGGTGTTGCCACAACAATAACCATCAGATTTGGTAGGGGAGTTCCATTCTTGCCTTTACAGAGGTCCTCAAACTTTTTAAACAGGGGACCAATTCACTATCCCTCAGACCGTTGGAGGGCCAAACTATAGTTTAAAATAAAACTATGAACAAATTCCTATGCACACTGCACATATCTTATTTTGAAGTAAAAAAACAAAACGGGAACAAACACAATCACACCGCCTCATGTGGCCTGCAGGCAGCAGTTTGAGGACCCCTGCAAGCAATATGTAGGGAAGCACTCAAGAGAAGGAAGCATGTGGAGGTGGGAAAAGTAAGTAAAAGAGAAAGGAGATAGAGATTAAAACAGAACATTTTCCCTATAAGGATACTAAAAGTTGTCATCTGTGATGGTTAATTTTTGTCTTGACAGGGTACCCAGATATTTGGTTATGCATTATTTTTGGTGTCTATGGTAGTGTTCTTGAGTCGGTAGACTGAGTAAAGCAGATTGACCTCCAGGATGTGTGTGGGCCCTTTTTAAACAGGTGAAAATATGAACAAAAAGGGAGTTCCTCCTGTGACATCTGTCTTTCCTGGTCTTTGGAGTCTGACTGAAACACTGGCTCTTCTTGGGTCTCTAATCTGCCAGCTTTTGGAGTAGAGTTTATACCATCAGCTCTCCTGGTTCTCAGGGCTTTGAACGCAGACTGGAGCTATACCTCGTCTCTCCTGTGTTTCCATCTTACCAACTGTGTTACCTCGAGACTTCTCAGTATCCATGATCATATGAACAATTTTCTTACAATCTCTCTCTCTCTGTACGTATTTACAACCTATTGGTTGTTTCTCACTGGAGAACCTTACTAACATGTCATATTAAAAAGACTTCCCTCCTGTCAATTTTAGAATTACAGTAGTCCTTCAAGATAATATTAAAAGGTATATAGTCCTTGCTGTTTAGTAGAAGGAAGATAAAATTAAAGGTCAGAGGTATATGAGATTAAAGTCTGTATAACTCAAGGTCATGCTCAGGTGCATGATGAATTTATCAAGAATAAGTACACTGTCAAGCCAGCATATTGGCTACTGAGGCTGTACTTTTGCTTTACCAATATTCCAACAAATGGTAACTCTAATGTATTTGGGGATGAATGATGATGATGATGATGATGATAGAATTAAATAAAGTTTTCTACAGGTTAGGAACCTTCTTTGTGAGATCAATTTATATTTTGGTGAATTATTCTTCCTAGTCTGAAGTTATAGCATCATTTGTCACCCTACTTTGACTCAATTCAGATACAGTAAAACACTGTAAAGGACAATAAAGCTTTTTTTTTTTTTTCTAATTTTCATGAGTTGTGAACAGAGCAGTAGGCAAAATGGACAACACAAGTTTGATCTGAAGATGAGACTGCCCTAAGAGGGTCCTGACACAAAGCAGGAGAAAGAAGTTCAGGCAGAAGTGCTTGCCAGACTGTCAGGGAGGGCAAGCAAAGTAGTACTGAATTTATGATCAGAAGACCTGACCTCTTCTTATTGTCTATAATTTATTAGCTCTGGGACCCCGGAAAGTTTATTTAATTCTTCTGAGCCTTAGAGTCTCTGCAATTCATTTCATTTCTTAAATCATTTATTAAATTAAATAGAAATATGACCACCATGCTCACCTGGTTATTTCTGATGGTCAAACAAAAGAATGTATGAAAAGACAGGAGGGTCCTTTGTCAAAAGTGGAGTCCTACACAAATGTTATGATGAGCATCCAGGTGGAGATGCACTTGACCAAGCAAAAGGCCTTACAGTAAAGGGTAGAATGTCAAGATAATGAGGAGGTAGTCGAGATTGAATTTCTTGAAAAACCTGGGGACTAGGCAAAAGGCCCTAATCATGGAAGAACTGGGGCTCTGTGCAGGAAACCAGAGCACATGTGCCACAATCTATAGTATTTAGTAGGACTTGGTTTAATTTAGGATTTAATTAAAAGACCAAAGCTCAGGTAGTAGAATCTGGACACACATTAGAGACAGGAAATTCAGCCAAATGAAACCGGCACGCTGCCTTCCCTTGCAGGGTTTATTAAATGTCTCCTGATCAAAACCAGGGTTGATCTCAGAATCTTGAGTGAAGCTGAATCTATAGATGAAGAGATGCATTCCCAGGTTTGGAGGTAAAGTGAGACAGTGGGTGAAGAACCAAATAGACTCTTACTGTAAGTATTTTCAAAAAATACTTTGTCTAAATAAGATAGGCTTATAGATTTGAAGAGCTTTTTGAAAGATTCCTATTTTCTATTCATGGGTCACTACCAGGCATTTCTTATCATTAATCTAAGGAGTCCTGTGAAACATATAATCCTCTCCAGCTGCTGCACAAATGCTTGCACTGCTCACTAACTGAATACTAATGAGATGCCTAGGTTTTTTAAGGAAGCTGAATGATAGTAATCACCAAAGCTCACATCAGAAAACTCCAATTGCATATGATGATAAAACATGTCATCCATATTAAATTATTTGTTGAAAATAGAAAATCAGATCCATCTATTAGATAATATATTATCTTCTAATAAGTTTACCTTTAGAAGGATGCCTAATGAAATTTCTATCAAACCAATGACATCAAAACTAAGTAAAAATAATTGTCTTCCTTAAGCTCAAATAAGTGAAATATTCAATTATTATTAAACCCAGAAAATGGTTATTATTGTTTTCTTATCAAAAATCATGTGGAAAGAAACATTTTTAAATTTTCCTCTTTACAAATTGTTCTTAAAGCTTAAAAAAAATGATACAAGGAATCATCAAACCAAACTGAAAAGCAAACTTCACTGTTTTTTCTTTTACAGAGAAGGCAAGTTGTGATGATGTGCTCCTCACAACTGAGTTACTTCAGCATTTCTCACTTTACGAAAATTTAATATAATACAGCTCCTCACAGGATCCAATGTCAAGTGGGTCTACTATGTCAAAATAGGTGGGGAAGAATACAGCACAGAATTGGTGTTGTAGGACAGCACATTTCAAAGTATGGTCCCTAGATTAGTGCCATTAACATTATGTTAGAAAGGCAAATTCATGAACTCATCCTAGACCTATTGATTCAGGGTTGGTGTCTTAGTCCATATGGTCTTCTACAGCAAAATGCCATAGAGTGAGTGGCTTGTGAACAACAGGAAAGTATTTCTCACAGTTTTGAAGGCTGGGAATCCAAGGTCGAGGCATCAGTGGGTTTGGTGTTGGATAAAGGCTTGATTTCTGCTTCATAGTTTGCATCTTCTCACTGTGTCCTCACATGGTGGAAAAGGCCAGGGTCTCTCTTGAACCTCTTTCATAAGGGCACTAATCCCATTCATGAGGGATCCATCCTGATGACTTAATTAGCTACTAAGGGACCACTTCCAAATACCATCACATCGGGGGTTAGGATTCAGCATCTGAATTGGGGGAGTGCAGGTTGGACATGACTGAAGGACATACTATGTAAGAGCCTAGCAGAAAGGTACTAACTGGGTTTTTTGTTGTTGCATTTTTTTTTTTTTTGTATACTAAGGTAAATTGTGAGAAAAATATTAAACTTGTTATTTGATAGCCTTACAAATAATAAGACTGGCAAAAATACCCATTCAAATCTGACGTAAATTTCCGCCAACCAAGATGTCCCCCAACTCCCAATTTACAATAGTGGGTCATGGTTATTTATATGAATAATAGTATTGCCTGTTGTTGATGTTGTTCAACAAATTGCACTAGAAAACAATTACACATTTAAGACAGAAAGGAGGGAAAAAGAGGTTGGTGACACTTGTCTGTTTTCTTTTATTAGAACAACAGCTTTTTAAGAAACATGACTCCACTCAGATTTCTACAGCTCACTGGCCAGAACCATGGCTTGGGACAATCCCTAACATCAAGAGTTGCTGGAAAAGTACAGAATCTTGCTATCCAATTTATGGTTCTTTAAGGAGGAACTCATACAGATAAGGAGAGGAGAAGGGTGTTGACATTGGTGATGTGTCAGTTGATCTGCATATAGAATTTGTAAATAGGGGATGCAGGCAGGGTTCCACTAAGAGGAAATGGTCTAGATGCTCATAATTAAAGTCAGCATATATAAGCTGCTTCTTTGTGCCTCAAGAACAAAAAGGGTGAAATCCCAAGTCCCATATTCCCAACAGTTTCCCTACATCTACAAGAAGGAAGCACACTAGAACACATGCCTGTGGGATTTCTCAGCATGTCTCATGGCTCCTTTTGGGACTTAATGACTTGGTGAGACTTGGGAGATTCTCATATTTAAGACCACATCATCCTGGAGATATGGCTACTGCTTGGAAAGATAGTGCAGGTCCCCTTTCTCTTGAATCTGCTTGTCCTTAAGTGAAACACATTCTCTGTCCTCAGTTTTTTCCCATGTGGATAAACACATGGGACACCCCTCTACACAGTGGGGGTATATTTACAGCTTTCTCCCTAAGACTTAATGCAGAAATTAAAATTTGAATAGGAGGGAGGCAAACTTGGCAATTTCAAAAATCCATCTTTTCTGTTACTAAGCTAAATCTGTGATGACTCTAGTTTAATATTTTTGTTATTTATTCCTGATTATAACCTAGAAAGATGGGAGAGTGCATGTTAATTCCTTCAGATCTTTAGAAGAGTAAAACCACAGAGAGACCTATCTGTAAAAGCAAAACATGCTCACTCAGTCCCATATGTCATATTCATGGGTGATGTCTATTCTTTTTCAGGCAGAATCACATTACTCCTTTAAAATCCTGTGCTAAGATCTGAATGTCCTTCCGAAGTTCGTATGTTGAAACTATTGCCAACGTGATAGTATTAAGAAGGGACTCTTAGGGGCGGTGCCTATGGCTCAGTGAGTAGGGTGCCGGCCCCATATACTGAGGGTGGTGGGTTCAAACCCAGCCCCAGCCAAACTGCAACAACAACAACAATAGCCGGGTGTTGTGGCAGGCGCCTGTAGTCCCATCTACTCGGGAGGCTGAGGCAGGAGAATCGCCTAAGCCCAGGAGTTGGAGGTTGCTGTGAGCTGTGTGACGCCACGGCACTCTACCAAGGGCCATAAAGTGAGACTCTGTCTCTACAAAAAAAATAAATAAATAAAAAAAATAAAAGAAGGGCCTCTCGGAGGTGATTAATCAAGAGGGTAAAGTCATCAGGAGTTAGGTTAGAAAAACCTGATAAAAGAGGCTGGAGGGAACTAATTAGGCTTTTTTGCCCTTCTGCTTTCCACCATGTAGCAACAAGATGCTATCCTGGAAGCAGAAAGTAACACTTAGCACACACTGAAGCTGCCTGTGCCTTTACCTTGGACTTCCTGGCATCCAGAACTGTGAGAGATACATTTCCGTTGTTTACAAATTACCCAGTCTATTATAGCAACACACATGCACTAAGCTGCCCTGTAACCTGATTACCTTGTGTTAGATTACATCTTGTGTTAGACAGCGGAGGCGGTTCTCAACCTGTGGGTCGCGACCCCTTTGGGGGTCGAACGACCCTTTCACAGGAGTTGCCTAACATCAGATATTTACATTATGATTCATAACAGTAGCAAAAATTACACTTATGAAGTAACAATGAAAATAATTTTATGGTTGGGGGTCACCACAGCATGAGGAACTGTATTAAAGGGTCGCGGCATTAGGAAGGTTGAGAACCACTGGGATAAAGGGAGGAACAAAACAAAGAAAATGATTCATTTCAAAGTTGGGATGAAACATTCGTAACTACTGCAGTCTCTGTTTCTGAAATTGTGTAGTCAATGCTGGTATTTGTAGCTTGCACTATCCATTCCATATTCCACTTCAGCTGGTCAATGTTTAGTTGGTTGGTGGGATGATCAAAATAATCATCCCTAAAAGGCTTGAGTCATTAGCAGTTAATGTGGTTTTCCATCAATTTTTATTTCAGACATAGGAGTACTAAGAGGCACCCCAGAGGCTCTTGCCAGGCATTGTTCTCTCCACGTCTTGTGTGGGACCATTCACCCCAGTTGGTTAAGTAACCCCTTCTTTTCTTGATGGCTTACTGGTATTAGAAACTTAAAGCTGCCAAGTGCCGGTCTCAATTTCCAGTTCAGTGGGACCTCTGTTATACCCTTAGGTGAAAGAATTTCTTGAGTAACCAGAAACTTTAATGCAGCAGAGCCTAAGATTTCAGAAATAGGAAGCTCAACTTCTATTGGATCAATAAAAATAGAGGAGTCCATCATCTTTGAGAACAGAGGATCCCTTGCAGTGAAAGCATTTGGTAAGAATTTAAGTTCTTTCAAACTAAACATAGAAGGAAGAAACTTCTTTAATCTTGTAAGGCATTTCTTAAAAAAAAAAAAGTACCGAACTTATATCAATCGTAGTTAATGATAACATGTTAACATCATACCCATCAAGTCCAAGAAGAACATAAAAAAGCTCCATTCTATGTAACATTTTATGGCAGGTCCTAAATAGTGTAATAAGGTGACAAAGAAAAATGAAAAGTATAAGGATTAAATATATATTTATCATTACTTTGTGTACAATGTGGTGTGTACATGAAAATCCATGAGTGGACAGATTAAATATGAGAATAAATGAATTTAGATTGTTGGTTGGATATAAGCTATCTTAGTCCATTTTGTATTGCTGTAACAATATATTAAAAACAGAATATATATAACAAACAGAATATCATGGACTGGATAATTTAAAGAAATTTATTTCTTGTAGTTCTGAAGTCTGGAAGTCAAAGGCTGAGGATCCCACATCTAGTGGGCTTCTTGCTGGATCCTCCCATGGTCTTGGAAGGCAGGACGAGTAAGGGCAAGAGCACGAAGACGAGAGGAGGCCACCTTGCTTTCCTAGCAAGCCAAAGGTAAGTAGCCCATTCCTGTGGCAATGACACCAAGACATTTCCATAATACATTTATTTGTTTCAGAAATTTAAAGATCATTTAAATTAAGAAACATAATTAATATATTCCATCATATATCAACCAAACATTTCCAGTTCTTTTCCAGCGCACATGGTAGAATTTGTTTCCCTTCTCTTCTTGCAGTTTGATGTGGCCATGTAATTTGTGCAATTTGTCTTGGTCAATAAAATGTGAGCCAAAATGACAGGTTGATTCCCAGTGGATGTAGCTGACCCACCATGCTCCTTTTCTTTCCACTATAGATAGTAACTCTAAAAGCTCCAGATGATGGCTGCTCTATGAGCCCTGCTCCTTGGGTAAGGGATAGATGGAGCCCCACTGACATGCAGCAAGAAGAAATAAATCATGAAGAATACAGTAAAGCAAGCAGACAGCCCTCAGAATGGGAGAAGATATTTGCAGGTTATGTCTCCAACAAAGGTTTAATAACCAGAATTCACAGAGAACTCAAATGTATTAGCAAGAAAACAAGTGATCCCATCTCAGGATGGGGAAGGGACTTGAAGAGAAATCTCTCTGAAGAAGACAGGTGCACGGCCTACAGACACACGAAAAAATGCTCATCATCCTTAATCATCAGAGAAATGCAAATCAAAACTACTTTGAGATATCATCTAACTCCAGTAAGATTAGCCCATATCACAAAATCCCAAGACCAGAGATGTTGGTGTGGATGTGGAGAGAAGGAAACACTTCTGCACTGCTTGTGGGAATGCAAATTAATACATTCCTTTTGGAAAGATGTTTGGAGAACACTTAAGAGATTTAAAAATAGACCTGTCATTCAATCCTATAATTCCCCTACGAGGTATACCCAGAACACCAAAAATCACATTATAATAAAGATATTTGTACCAGAATGTTTATTGCAGCCCAATTCATAATTGATAAGTCATGGAAAAAGCCCAAGTGCCCATCGATCCACGAATGGATTAATAAATTGTGCCATATGTACACTGTGGAATATTAAGCAGCCTTCAAGAAAGATGGAGACTTTACCTCTTTCATGTTTACATGGTTGGAGCTGGAACATATTCTTCTTAGTAAAGTATCTCGAGAATGGAGGAAAAAGTATCCAGTGTACTCAGCCCTACTATGAAACTAATTTATGACTTTCATATGAAAGCTATAACCCAGTTATAACCTAAGAATAGGGGGAAAGGGGACAGGGAGGGAAGGAAGGGGAGAGAATGGGCGGAGGGAGGGTGATTGGTGGGATTACACCTGCGGTGCATCTTACAAGGTTACATGCGAAACTTAGTAAATGTAGAATATAAATGTCTTAACACAATAACTAAGAAAATGCCAGGAAGGCTATGCTAACCAGCATGATGAAATATGTCAAATGGTATATAAAACCAGTGTATGGTGCCCCATGATCGCATTAATGTACACAGCTATGATTTAATAAAAAACAAACAAAAAACCCCCCAAATAACTGAAAAAAAAAAAAAAAAGAAAGAAATCATGTCGTTTTAAGTGACTGAGATTTGGGGGCTATGGATTACTGAAGCATAAACTGAAAATATACTTACTGATATGATACTAATAAAAAGAGAACTCACATTATCTTTCACAGATGTCAAAAAATCTGATAAAATTCCACATCCATTTTGATGCAGTCCTTTTCCAGTTTTGATAAAATCAGATACTTTAACATGCCAAAGTATATTTATATAACCATATATATGGTTTTATATATATATATATACTTCCTCTTGTTTTAGATATATCTGTATCTATATCTAAAACATATAATCCTTGTATCTTTTCTAATTCATAGTCCTTCCCCCTTCCCCAGAGAATCTCATAGTTGTTAAAGTTAAGCTGGTACTATTGCTCATAGAATGGGGACAGATCTAAAAGAGACATAAAAAAATATATTTGATTAATATACAATAATCACAGGGCCTTACAAAAAAACACAGCACCTGGAAACTAAGAATGATCAGAAGTTAAATTTGCACCCAACCAATATAGCAAATAAGACATTATGCTATTGGGATCAACCCACAGTATAAATAATCCAAGTTTCTTATTCAGGAGCTCAAGAATAACAGCAATTCAAGTCATAGCTTCAATTAGTCTAATCTTAAGGCTTTGTGCATGAAATGCCACTCAGACTAAATGGTTCAGGTAACCTTGCTTATTGTTTTCTGAAGGTGTTTTTACAGGTAAACTTCAAACACCTATTACCAAGTTATCTCTCCTTTTGATCCTATATAAATTCCCAATATCCTTGTAACTCTTCCTTGATATTACAACTAAAGATTGGTATTTTAATTACCTTTATAAACAAAATGCATAGGTCTTTACTTTGGGATACCCAGACATTTTTTGACTTTTTAAAAGCTTACATGAAAATGACATGTAGTTAAACAGAAATGTTAACATTGAATAGAAAAATTCTAATTTATATTAAGTTGAAAATCACTGAAGTTATTACAAACATGTGGCTTAGGTATCTTTTAAAAACCTTTTTGCTATTTTGTGTCTATACCTCTGTCAAAAGATCTAGGAATATAACGGGATTCAAGTCCTAGACATTGTTTTGTTATTAAAATTTGGCAAACTTTTCTCAACTATGCCTTTTCCTCATAATCTCTTTCAAGAATTTTTTAAAAGAATGTACATCTTAATGAATTTTGTAGGTATATTCATTAACTAGAAGAGACAGTGACACCCAATATAAGGCTGATTTAAAGTATGAAAAATGCTGCTTTCGAAAGAAAAATTTTATTTAACACCACTTAGAACAAATATTTGACAGAAACAAATGAGGCTGGAGAGCAACCCAGACCTCTCTAGTCAACAAAATTATTACTCTTGGTGTTGATAATAACTTGAGTTGAAGATTTAACTCCTAACACTTATGTCTCTAGCCTCCATTATTCTTGAAAATGTACAGAATCCTTACTGTTAATCCCATTGGCCATAGATTTAATGAAGAGAAATAAGAAACCAAAAACAAAGGATACAGTAAGTGTTCTATTCCATTCACCCTCGAAAAGGGAGATAAACACTTACTGAAAACCCACTGAAAACAATAAACTTTGTTATTTTTTCTAATGTTTTATGCTCACTTTGCAAAAAAATAAGTTAAATAAAAGCCAGAAGTCAAATCTATGTGTGGGTACAAAAACAATGTTTTCAAACATGGTTTTAAAAAGTTAAAGTAACATTGTAAAAATTTTAGAATACAAATAAGAACCAATCATAATTTCATTACTCAAAGGTTACCACTGTTCAGTTCGTATGTATACAAATAAACTTACATCTTACAGATATTCCAAAATCTGAATCATTTTTCACAAAAAATTTAGTTTACTACTTTTTCTACTTACTATACCAGAAATCTCTTTCCAGTATTTATTTCAATCAATCAAAAGGATACATGGTATTCTACTGGATAACCATACTTTATACTGATTAGTCAATCTCTAGTTATAGATATTATCATATACAGGTTATTTCTCATTTTGTGCCATAATAATGTTGTAATGAGCATTACTATGTCTAAATCTTAGTAAACAGCCTTATTTCCCTAAGACAAATTCCTAGTTGTGAAACTGGTTCAAAACAACTCACAATGTTGCTCAGGCTAGAAAGAGTACAGTGGGATCACTACAGCTCACAGCAACCTCCAACTCCTGGGTTCAAGCAATCTTCCTGCCTCAGCCTCCTGAGTAGTTGGGACTACAAGTGTACACTGCTATGCCCAGCTAATTTTCTTTTCTTTTTTGTTTTTAGTCTTGCTAAATTGTTCAGGCTGGTCTCTAACTCCTGGCCTCAAGTGATACAACAAAAATGCTAGGATTACAGATATGAGCCACCACGCTGGGCCTATTTTTTCCCCGTTTTATTTTTAATTAAAACTTATTTTTAAAGACAGGGTTTTCTCTGTAAACCCTGGCTGTAGTGCAGTGGCATGATTGGGGCTTACTGCAGCCTTGGAATCCTAAACTCAAGCAATACTTCTGTTTCAGCCTCCCAAAGTGCTGGGATTTATAAGCATAAGCCATTGTACACATCCCATATCCCCATTTATTTATTTTTTTATTAAATCATAGCTGTGTACATTAGTATGATCATGGGGCACCATACACTTGGTTCATAGACCGTTTGACACATTTTCATCACACTAGTTAACATAGCTTTCCTGGCATTTTTTTAGTTATTTTGCTAAGACCTTTACATTCCACATTTACTAAGATTCACATATACCCTTGTAAGATGCACCGCAGGTGTAATCCCATTAATCCCCCTCCCTCCACTTCCCTCTCCCCTCCCTCCCCTCCCTTTCCCCCTTCTCCCTATTCTTAGGTTGTAACTGGGTTATAGCTTTCATGTGAAGGTCCTACATTAGTTTCATAATAAGGGTGAGTACATCGGGTACTTTTTCTTCCATTCTTGAGACACTTTACTAAGAAGAATATGTTCCAGCTCCATCCGGACTTGAAGAGAAACTTCTCTGAAGAAGACAGGCGCACGGCCTTCAGACATATGAAAAAATGCTCATCATCTTTAATCATCAGAGAAATGCAAATCAAAACTACTTTGAGATATCATCTAACTCCAGTGAGACTAGCCTACATCACAAAATCCCAAGACCAGAGATGTTGGCGTGGAGGGAACACTTTTGCACTGCTGGTGGGAATGCAAATTAATACATTCCTTTTGGAAAGAGATATGGAGAACACTTAGAGATCTAAAAATAGATCTGCCATTCAATCCTGTAATCCCTCTACTGGGCATATACCCAGAAGACCAAAAATCACATCATAACAAAGATATTTGTATCAGAATATTTATTGCAGCCCTATTCATAATTGCTAAGTCATGGAAAAAGCCCAAGTGCCCATTGATCCACGAATGGATTAATAAATTGTGGTATATGTACACCATGGAATATTATGCAGCCTTAAAGAAAGATGGAGACTTTACCTCTTTCTTGTTTACATGGATGGAGCTGGAACTTATTCTTCTTAGTAAAGTGTCCCATTTATTTTTTAATTACACATCAGTTGGTATTTGAATCATGGGACATCTTTTCCAAGAACACAATATCACATTTAAATGTTTTGTAGTTGTTTTTTTTTTTTTTTAACACAGGAGGCCTGGGCTCACTGTTCTTTCAGAATCCTTTCAGTTCTAAAATGCTAACTGTGGGTATTACATAAATTAGTACTTAGAAGTTGATAACAGATTTTATTTGTGCATAAATGAAAACCTTGCTTAATCAAATGTAAACAATGTTGTCTTTTAATAGGGCTAATCACAACTGTTTTATTTTGAGAAAAGCAAAAGGCTACTCTAATATATTATGTCTTTTGGCTCTTTGGAGATAAGGAAGATGAAATATAAAACTTAGAATAACAGTATAGATAATGTGATGGAGAGGCATAATCATGTTCACTACTAAATCCTTGCCAAATGCTCCACTACTTACTGAAAAATTAGGTTTTAATAACATAATGAAATTGAAACCCAATCTTACTCCATTGACTCTGAAAGTGTCACTCTTTATGTAGCAGTGGACCTCAAGTAAAAAGCTCTTTGTTATACTTCCTGGGATTATCCATCATTTTTTGAAATATCAAGAGCATATAAAAACTGGGTCCCTGGGGAATAAAAGTACATTTAGTATGGAGGAAAGATGCTTACTTCTTCCTGCATTTATGAAGAGATATTAGTAGCTCAGTGTGCAAAATAGCTGGCTTCTGAGAATTATGATACTTTTCATTCATGATGATGTGATAATTAAGTTTTCTCTACGGTATTTTTGAAATGACTTTAGATGACACAAGCATAAACAAACAACAGGCCTCACAACCTCTTTCAATGACAGAAAGAAAGTCAATTAGCTACAAAATGCTTAACTGAGTAAGACTATAAGATTTCAAAGCACTTTTGCATGTTCAAAATAGCTTACTTTTTTTTATTTCACATTTCCTCTCAACTTATGGAATACAGAGACATACACTGTCAAGTATTTATCAAGCTTATTATTCACATTATTGAAAAATAATGTGCCTTTTTAAAGCACAAGGCATATTTATTTGTTAATTTTAATTATTAAAAAAATTAATTACAGTAGACTCTCCATAGCTGACCACCTCAAGTGGGCTTAATTTTCAAAGACTGGGCACGCACCACATTTAACTACACTAGGCCCAGTTCCTTCCATTGACCAGTTTGTTATAGTCCCTTGGGTGGCCAACTTAGAGAGGTTCTACTGTTTCTTAAATTTAAGCTCAGTGAAGGCTAGAAATGTATAAATAGTTTCTTAATCCAAAATACTTAATCATTATTATGGGTAATACACATTTAATATGTATTGGTGACCACTGAAAGGGCCCAGGTAAGTGATGACCCAAACAAATAGAATCTTGTGATTTAAATGAGCAACTCTCATAATAGTGGGTTTGGAAAGAAAAATAACCAAAGGGTCCTAGGGGTTAAGAAAAATCCAGTATGTTTAACATAACAATTATTTTCTTAAGCTATAGAAAGCAAATCTTAAAATCTTGGCTTGTAAGAATATGCACAAAAAAGAAAGCACATGCGGTATTAATTGTAAAACTCTCAGTACTACATTTTAGTTTTGTCGATGATATAATAAGCAATTCCCTTTAGTCTGCTGTTCTCAATACATCAAAGCTTTACCAAAATGTTCAATTTTCTACCTTTAAAAAATAAGAGAAAATAATCATTTGGTAATCATCAGAGTAATAACTGCTTTAGGCAAAAATTATCAACAATGATGAGAGAAGAGAAATAGCTTATTTGCAGTATTTGCCCACAGTTACCTATTACTTAGAAAGGAATAAACAGTAATGTTACATTGAAGAACTATTTTGTATTATGGTATATTGATGACAGATAGGGGTATTCCATGTAACTGTTTAAAGGAAAAATTGTAACATGATTGAGGGGGACTAGTTATGGCTGTAGAGGTAAATATACATGTCAACCACAGCATAAAGGATAAGAAGAGGACAAATGAACCGATATAGTTGAAAGGTTTCTATATTTATGCTAAGTGGTACAATATTAATTCTAGGTGGATCATGAAAGTAAAGGACTTATTTTGTCAAAACAGACAAAAAAGACTTAACTATCTATTGTCTATAAGTCATGCATTTTACATATAAACACACAGGTTAAAAGTAAATCAATAGCAAAAGATATACAGGGCCAATAGAAAGCACAAAAAGAATTAAGTGGTTATATTATTATAAAATAAAATAGATTTCCAAAGATTATGAAACAGAGACACATTTCTTAATTAGTAGAAATTAAATGCCAACAGCATATCACTAACTCTTTTTGTTAATAAAGGTTTATTAGAACTGACTATGTTCATATAAATTGAATTTATATATTGTCTATGGCTGCTTTTGTGCTACATTTGCAGAGTTGAGTAGTTGGGACAGACTCTAGGTTTCAAAAAGCCCAAAATATTTATTAGGTCGTCTTTTACAAAAAATGTTTGCTAATTCCTGTAAAGGAATTAAGTCACAAACAGGACACGTTTGTCTAATATTATATATGTCAAAAGCAAAGTTCTAAATATTTTAACAGAGGAAAAGAAAGAATCAAATTATAAGGCTATCAGTTTTAGGGAATATACCTTGATAAGAAATACCTGTAACATGTATGAATAAGCCTCAGTAGAAGACGCTGAAATTCAAACACACTTTCATTTAACTGACAGTCCCAACTCAGGACATAAATCTCTTTACATTCTTAAAATACATAAGTAGTCTTTATAACATAAAAATAAACAGACTCAAAAGGGCACTAACATGGTAAATTCCTCCTAAGACACAGCATAGTTTTATTAAATATTTTCTTTTTTTCCTGACATTGACTGTTTAGTATAAACTCCAATCAGCCATATTAAAAGGACTCTATTTGTTCATGTGGCAAGAGTAAATAGTAAAAGGAATTGTGTTAATGTACATTCTGGAGATAAACTCTTCCTAGTAAAATTTAAAGAAGACTTCAAAAATCCTAATATAATGATGCATTTCCTAAGGTTTTTTTGCTCCATTAGGAGATGACCATGCAGACACATACACAAATCATTTTTAAAACCATGACTATGGTAGTGGGTCAATTTGATTAAAATATATTTGTTTGTAGAAAAGAGAAAATATTTACATATACACTTGCTTCTGTGTTTTTTTTTTTTTCTTCTTTTTGTTTGTTTTTAATTTTATTTGGAGGCTGGGTATTGTTCTCTTGCTCCAGCTAGCAGTGGTTTCATCATAGCTTACTACAACTTCAGACTCCTGGGTTCAAGTAATCCTCCTGCCTCAGACTCCTGAGTAGCTGGCACTACAGGTGCATACCAGTATGCCTGGCTAATTTTTAGAATGTTTTAATTTTTGTAGAGATAAAGTCTAGCTATGTTGCTGAGGCTTCTTTCAAATTCCTGGCCTCAAGTGATCCTTCCACTTAGCCTCCCAAAGTGAGGCTAGACAGGTATGCCCAGCCTCACTTCCGTTTTTTTAAATCAAAGGCACACAAAAGTACCCAATATACCCCAGGAACAATATGAAAGGTGATAAAAGGGAGAGTGACAAAGGACAATGTTAGTAACTACTCACCTTCAAAGCTGAAGTATGATTTTCCCTCTTCAAGGAGAAAACATTAAAAATAGATTAAAATTACTATATTAAAAAAGGCTACTAAATACATATTACATATAAGAGGTCTTTAACAGACATACTGAGTTGTTTTAAATAAACGCTTTCTTCTAAGAACAGGCTAGATCTGCATAACCAGAAAGATTGCTATTACAATTAAATAAAGTTAAGAATTCACTTTTTCAGTTGCACAGGCCACATTTCAAGTGCTCAACAGTCACATGTGACCAATGGCTATGGTATTGGATAATACAGAACATTAATATTATTAAGAAAATCCTATAGGGCAGCACTGAGCCAGGCTTTAAAATGTAAAGATAGTTTGATTATCTCTAGAATTTTTGTTTTTTTCATTCATTTATGGCCTTAATTTTTATTCTTTTATTTTCTATATCTACTTATTTAATTTTTTTCATATGAAATTGAAAATGTACGCAATTTCAAAAGATGAAAAAAAGTAACTGTATAGAACAAGCAGTAATTTAAAACATTTTACTATGTACAACACTAAAAATTTTTTCAGAACTGTACAAAATGTAAATGCATATATATATAAATCTGTGATAGCTTGATATCGCCTAATGTAATTAGCAAAATATGAAAATGTATTTAATTTCTAAACATAAATTCGGATGTGCTATGGTTCAGAAATATAAGTAAATATAAATTCACTTAAATCAAACAGAAATATAGTGAAAAAACAGGTAAAATTAATGGTTGTACTTTGGTACAATTGTGCATTGGTATAAAAACTCTCTTATATTTACAAATTAGAACATTTGATTCAAATGAAAGTACTAAAAAATTCCCTTACATGTGTATTGGAGAAATACCTAAATGAGGATATTTAACCTATACCTTAAAATTAAATGGTCCAATGAACACTAAATCTAAGACAGTATATTAAATGATATTCACATCTGAATTAATAGCAAATAATAAATTCCTAAACATGTACCAAGGGTAGAATCCAAATTATCCTTATGTAAATCAGAAATTCATAAAATTAGAAGTGATATGGGTGGACCAACATACATTTTTGAAAAGAGAAAAAAATAAAGCTACAAGTAATTCTACGTATTATTAGATTTTTGAGACAATGTAATTATTTAACACAACAGCTATTTCATAATTTTTATACATTTCTGATAACTAATCATTGCATTTTTTTCAAATTTATACATCTTACTGAATTTTATTTCTATTTTTAATGACCTATGTGGATGCAGATCTTACTGTATTTTAAATTCCCTGGTAAAAACTATTTTAGATTCATTAATATTTTCTTTTGTGCTTCTTTAGAGAAAAACTTCTTCTTTTTTTATTTTGGAGACAGAGCCTCAAGCTGTCGCCCTGGGTAGAGTGCCATGGCATCACAGCTTACAGCAACCTCCAACTCCTGGGCTCAAGTGATTCTCTTGCCTCAGCCTTCCAAGTAGCTGAGACTATGGGCACCTGCCACAATGCCCGGCCATTTTTTTTTTGTTGTTGTAGCTGTCGTTGTTTGGCAGGCTTGGGCTGGATTTGAACCCGCCAGCTCTGCTGTACGTGGCTGGCACCTTAGCTGCTTGAGCTACAGGCGCCGAGCCAGAGAAAAACTTCTCTAGCAGCATCAGACCTTTTCTCTTTATAATAATTGTATTTTTAATTTATTAATCTTTAAGATTTTTATATCAAGAAAGTTTGAATCTAAGATCTGAATAATCACAGACTAGAAAGTGATTAAAGAGAAGCAAAAGACCTTACAAAAATGATGATGTTGGAGTTTAAGAGGAAAATTCTAATATAAGAACCAAAAAAACCTTTAAGCCAGGATATCCAACCTGTGGCTGCATCCAGATTATTCGAGGTCTGTTTTGCTTATCTGTGCTGTCAGATATCTTGAAAAGTATGCACAGACCTTTTCTTATGCTCAGCGGCTTTTTTAGTGTTTGTGTATTTAATATGTAGCCTGAGACAACTTGTATTCTCCTACGGTGTGGCAGAAAAGAAAAATTTAGACACCCCTGCACGATTAAAAGCCAGAAACAGGAAGCAAAACTTAAAATTTATATTCAAAGACCACGTAAAAACATGTATCAAATTAGGTTCTTTATAAATTAATACTTGGATAATAATTTCCTATTGTTTTGTAGTCACAAATTATCTCCCCTACCCAAGCCCCTCCAAAAGATAAATAACATTACATTACATTATAAATTCCAAAAGGCCATAATGTCTATATACTGAGATTCACAGTTTCTGGATTTATTTTCCCGCCACTTAAACTGTGGATCATTGCTATCATATGAGAATGCTTGTTCAACTCCTCTTGCTGAAGTTTCACCAAGGACTCTTTCTCTTCCAAACGACCTTCTAATTGTGCCTTTTGAACCTCTAGGGAGGAAGCCTAAGGAATTGGGGTGGGGGAAGATTGAGACGAAAAATAACTTTGCATGTTTTCTCTTCACAGACATTTTTTTTTTTTTTTAATACTATTTATTTATTTATTTTGAGACAGAGCCTCAAGCTGTGTCACCCTGGGTAGGGTGCCGTGGTATGACAGCTCACAGCAAACTCCACCTCCTGGGCTGAAGTGATTCTCTTGCCTCAGCCTCCCAAGTAGCTGGGACTACAGGTGCCCAACACAACACCCGCCTATTTTTTTGGTTGTAATTGTCATTGTTGTTTGGCAGGCTCCGGCTAGATTCGAACCTGCCAGCTCTGCTGTATGTGGCTGGCGCCTTAGCTGCTTGAGTTACAGGCGCTGAGCCACTTCACAGACATTTTTGTCTTTTTAAATCAATGCTAGTAACTAAATTTGGTAGAAAATACTGTATAATGTTATTAAAAATCACTTATAAAATAATCACATTGAAGCAGAACTGGAAACAACTGTAAATGGCATTAAATTTTATTATTCTTTTGTTACTCATGCTGTGTAGTAGTTCGGTCTTTTAATCCTAGTCTGTTCTCATCTTCCTAGTAGTAAATGAGCCAGAAAGCTCAATTCATAGCTACTGCTCAAGCTATACAATCATGATAATGTAGAAAGAACACTGGACTTACATTCAGAATGTATGTCTACTGTTCCACCCACCAGATATGTGATCTTAGCAAGTAACCTCAGATTTGGTTTCTTCATTTGTAAGTTGAAAATATTTATTAGTATATATATGTTAATACAATACTTATTAAAGTAAAAGTTAAGGGAAATGTTTGAAAGAGAGTGCTTTGCAAATTGTAAGTTCTAAACAAATAGGAACTATGATTATTGCTACCATTCCCATAAGCAGAGATAAAGCTACACACCGACATACAGTTAACCTGTATGTGACATCAAGAACGAGGAACCCCCTTCTGTATTCACTGTACACTTGAAAGCAGCAAGTGCTGGCACATCGTATGTACTTGAAAAAATGTTTAATGATTTTTGAGAATACGAGTTTTCACATTGTGAGGGAGCCCTCAAAACAAGTGATGGAGATTCTAATATCTTCTAAACAAATTTACTAAAGAAACAGAACTTCAATTTCTCTAAATTCACCCTTTTCACAAAGACTTCTTCATTTTAAGGCAAAAGAAAACCCTTACCTTAATGCTCAACTCTTTTCTTATCTGTTCTGTTCTGCTTAATTCTTTTCTAAGGATATCAACAGTTTCTTCTTTATCTTCACTTTCCTTTTGTAAAACTTTAATTTTTTCTTCTTGTACTTTTAATTTTTGATGCAAATCTTAAAACAAACAAACAATCAGCTAACTATATACTCAGAGGTCTTATACTGATAGTACCCTGAAAAGGTTTAGTAACAATATTATAAGAGCAAAAGAAAGACAACTAGGAAGATAAAGAAATAATCTTGTGGGAAATTCAAGATTTACAGTATTTGCTGAATAAAAAACACCATGAAATCCTTTCCATTTCTATACAAAATAGTAAATCTCCATGGTTTTCCTCATCCTCTGTTCTTAATACACTTGAAAGAGGTGGAGGAAAACCCTCAAAGCTTAAAGGTTAGAAAAGAAAAGGAGAACTACAGTTACAAAAATAATACAGATAGGTATCTATGCTCTAAGACAAGTCAGTCAGAACAAAACTGGTTTTGTGGACTATTTCACAGATACACTACTGAGAAGGTAGTAACTAAAAGTTACCTAGTACTGCCACCTGCTGTTATGTTCCTTCAACATTTTTTATTTTAAAAAGGGCAATCATTTCTTATAACCCAGAGATTTCAACAAAATGTATTCTTTATTTCCTTGACCAATTAAATTAAACTGCTTTTGTAAAATATTATGGCAAGAAAAGGAGAGCTGTGTTTAATGTGATTTAAGGTTTAAAAAAATAGAGAATTAGAAAACAAAAAAGAGAAACCACTCATGCTTTGATTTTCTTCCAACACGAAACATTAAAAATAGACAATGTGTTAAATAATCCACTCACTTGTTAGTTTATATTCTCTGTCTACTAGCTGGTTCTGTATTTCTTTTTTCTGTTCTTCTTTCTCCACTAATTGGGCTATAGTTCTGAAGTTATAGAAAGAAATAGAAGAAAACATCAATAAAGCATATCATTTGTGCCTTTTTTTTACTGAAGAAGTATTTCAAGAGAAAATTTATGCCCGTAAATTCTGCTAGCATATCTAATATATGGAATTATATCTAGATATAATTTTTACTAATAATTGTATCTAATGTAGTTTTATCAATATAGAAAAATAATCATTTTGTTTTTAAAAATCTCAAATATTTAGAATATAGAACTAGAGATTTTTACTTTTCATTTTGTTGTTTGAGTGACTCATTCAACTTTTTCACCGTCTCAATTTGTTTATTCAGAGAATCACATGTGATCTGAAAATCTTTATTCTTCTTTTCAGTAGTTTCATTTCTGAAAAGAAAAAGAAATGAGTTGGTATCTTTATGGGAAAAAGTACACAGAGAAGAAAAACTCAGTGTTTTCTTTACTATTTCTTCTAACCAAATTGTATACAATGCAGGTAAGAGGAATGCTATGAACAATCAGAACCTAAATAAAATTCAATCAACTCTAAAAGGCAGTAAAGACGTTTTGGCTGATTGATGTGGTAAGAATTACTATGAAACAGAAATATGTGGACATTAATCTTTTGTTTATGAATATACAGCATTACTTCACAGATAGTATTGCATTACATATTTTGATATAGATAAAACAGCTATCTTTAAAAAATTTAGGGTTCTAAATTTCTCTACCTCTTTAAAGTTCTGCATCTAATAGTTCTGCTTATTTTATCTTCGAGGTAAATGCAGAATAAAATCCTTAAAATATCCTCTTTGGACCAGCTGCAGTGGCTCTAATCGGTAATCCTAACACTTTGGGACTCTAAGGTGGGAGGATCATTGGAGGCCAAGAGTTTAAGACTATCTTGGACAACACATTAAGACTCTGTTTCTACAAAAAATACAAAAATTAGCTGGACAAAGTGGCTTGTGCCTATAGTCCCAGCTAATTGGGAGGCTGAGGCAGGAGGATTGCTTGAGACCAGGAGTTTGTGATTGCAATCAGCTATAATGATGTCACTGCATAAGGAATTGAGAGTGACTACCATCTCCAAAAAAATAAAATAAAATAAAATAAAATAAACCACAACTTGTGGCACTGGCCAAATTCAGCCAGCAGGGAGTTTATCAGTCCTATACAGTTTTTTAACAATGTGAATTTGAATGCCTTTAGAGAGTTTACCCATTACAAATGATCTTCTCCAGTCAGCTACATTTATCTGTTACCCATCTGGCCATTTACAAAATTACATTTTTCTTCCTAAATTATCTATATTCTAGATTAAACAATCTTAAAATATAAATTAAAACAATAAACACATTTCCCAGTGTTTTTATTTTCATTATTTAGTAGAAAATACATAATTATCACTTTCTTGTAATTCAGAAGTTTTAAAACTGCCCTAAAAGATAAAAGAACTTGACAAAGGAGGACAAACCTATCAAACTTGGTTAGTACGGCAAATAAATCAGTATAGGATTGAGGATACCTAATCCAAAAATCCAAAATCTGAAGCACTGCACAATCTGAAACTTTTTCAGTGCCAACATGATGCTCAAAGGATACAAGATACTTAACTTGCTTAAGCTTTTTAGAAGGAAGTTTGGAAATATCTATAAAAATTTCAAATGCATACATTTTTTAACCCAGCAATTCAACCAGAAGAACTCACTCTACAAATAAAGTCACACATATGAGGTCTGACAATTAAATTCACAAATTCATCCTAATAAAAGTGCTACATACTTCATTGCTGAATGTCACTATGGTCATCTCCAAAGTACTCTCCTTGGGAAGCTGCGCACTGACAGCAGTGCCTAGACTATGCTTCAAAGCAATTTTGGAAATGGCCGTGAAAGCTATTGTTGTATTACTTTTTTTGATGACATTTCCTTAATGTCATCAAAAATTTCTTCCTTTTAACATTTCCTTTATCTTTGGGTAAAGAAAAAAAGTCACTGGGGGGCCAAGGTGAATAGGGAGGGTGTTCTGATATAGTTATTTGTTTACTGACTAAAAAAAAAACCTCCCTCACAGACAGTGCTATGTAAGGTGGTACACTGTTGTGATACAAGAGCCATGAGTTACTGAACAAGATTTTCAGTTAAGACTTTCCTAACTGTTTATCGATATTTACTTGGTCTGCTATGCTTCTCACAGTTGGCTGACAATTTTGATGCACAATTTGATAAATTTTTGCAGTGTTTTTATCAATTCTGCTCGTTACTGGCCACCATGAACAGTGACATTTTCTCTCCTCTCAGAAAAATGTTTAATCAATTTGTATACTCCTACTTTATCCCTATAAACATGAACTAACCTGCCTCTGATTTCACTTCCACTCTTGCCAAGTTTAACAAGAAATTTACAAATGTTTGTTCACTGCTTTGATTCAAGCTACAACATTTTCTTGACAGCACACAAAAACATGCAACAGTAATGAATGCCACTCAGCAAGACACTGCCATACATCAACACAAACACAACTGTGACACACTAATATATCAAGGTTATGAAATTACCGAGTTGTTTGTGTAGTGCTGGCAACATAAGCACGTGGTGGCAAATTTGTGAATTTAACTGTCAGATCTTGTATAAATAAACTATATTCAATGACATTCAGATAGTTAAACACTACGAATCATATGAATAATATGAAATTGCCAATATTTAATTACTTTTGATCTGCAGAAATGACCCATTCATTCTAATACTAAATGTGACAACTAGGTTCATTCAACAATTATTAATGGAGAGCCTAACTATGTACCAACCACCATTACAGGCCTAGGGATTTGTGAGTGATCAAAATGGACAAAGAAGTTTATTTTTGTGGAGCTTATATCCCAAATGAGTAGTAACTAAAATAAGTCAATTAGGACAATTGAAGAAACCTTTATTTTATTTCTAACAGTGACCATGAGTAGGAAAAAATACTACTTACCTTAAGTTAATGGAATATCTGGAACCTTACAAAAGGATTTTAGGGTCACAGAAAAGAAATACTGACTGTGTTGATTCCAGATATTAGGTTATTTATTTATTTTTATTTACCTCTGAAGAAGTTCCATGTAGGATTTTGTCAATATTTCATGTTCTTCAGCCACAGATTCTAACTTCCTATTATGTTGAAAGAGATGCTCAATATCACTCTGGGCTCTTTCTGCTTCAATCTGCTGTGACTTTAGCAGAGCATTAAGCTCTTCATTTTTTCTCTCAACTTCTCTTAACATACCAGCAAGTGTCCTTGCCTTAAAAAAGAAAAAAAGAAAAAGAAAAAATACCATAAACTTTTCCATTGTCATGTATGTAATACACTCAAATTTCTATAATTTAAAAGATTTACTAAATATCAACTAGACTACCATTTATTGGGTTATGTAAAATTAGTCATACATATTTATTATTAACTACTCTAATAAATCAGATACTGTTATAGTTTTATTTGTAATAGATTAAAAACAATATCATTATGAGCAGATTAATGGAAATAAACAAAATTGGAGGAAGATAAAGATAGCAATACATACAGTACTCAGTTAAAAAGTATGATCCTTGAGTGTAGCCATTAACACTAAACCACAAAGTAGGCTCACATCAGCTTTCTTATTTCAGGTAAGAATTAAGAATAATATCTTACACACATGCTTAAATGAATACTTAAAATTAAGCTAGCATAATCAGGGACCACAACCTATACCATAAACCGTCTGTATTTAGTATGTGACATGAAATAATAAAAAAGCAGGAAAATAACAAGAATGAGGAGTGGATTGCTTCTACCCCACTCTGGGATGCCAAGGCAGGTGGATTGCCTGAACTTAAGAGTTTGAGACCAGCTTTGAGCAAAAGTGAGACTCTATCTCTAATAAAAATAGAAAAAAACTAGCTGGGCATTGGGAAGGGCACCTACAGTCCCAGCTACTCATGAGGCTGAGGCAAGAGGATCTCTTGCGCCCAAGAGTTTGAGATTACTGTGAACTATGATGTCAGGGCATTCTACTCAGGGCAAGGGAGTGAGACTGTTTCAATCCTCCCGCCAGCCCCCCCAAAACCCCCAAAACTATATATTTTAAAATGCCAGATGAAAACCTAAGCCCTTCTCTGTTTTTATGACATAGACTATAAAGAGGTAATACCCAATTATTTAGTTATTTTTATGATAAGCTTTTCCAGTCACATTGATAAAATACTACATTCTCTAACAAAATACCAGACATGTCTAACAGACACAGAATATAAGAATGTGCCATGAGAAGAAAGAGAAAAATGATTTTAATATCACCAATTTTCTTTCTTGAAATTTATGATAAATTTAACATACCAGTCAAGACAAATGATATCATATTAAACTAAAAAGAAAAAGAAATATGGTTATATTTCTATTTTTTTGAATACTTGATTCTGAAAAAGACTTAAAAGGTATTTTACTTGTCACTAGTTTTGATGCTTCCTTTAGAAGTCAGATAACTATTACAATTCATTACAAATGATATCAATTTGTATAAATTCCATTTGCATTTACTGGAATTTCCTACCAGTGCAGTTGAGTTTTTGCTCACAAGGTATAGAAACACATGTATATATATACATAGCCCAATGTCAAACTTACTGAGCACAAACCCTGTGCCAAGTAATGTGCCTGAAGAGAGAGAGACACAGTCTGACACTGCGCGTGTGGTGGAGGGTCAAATTTTTCAGTCTGAGAAATACCACAAAGAGGCAAGCACAGGGCAGACAGAAAGAGGAAGAAAACATGTGTGAGAAGGAAGAGACCTGAATAGGTGGAAAATGAAGGCATAAGCTGAAATTTGAAGAATTATGAGGAGTTAGGCAAAGAACAAGAAGAAAAAGCGTTCTAGATAGGGAACAGCAAGTGCAAAGACAGGGAAACATGAAAGTACGGCAAGTTCCAGAAAATGCAAAGTAGTCTGTGTAGACCCCCAAGAATGAGCAAAAATGCAAGACGTCGACTGAGACATGCAGAGTTAGGATCCTTGAATTTTAATGATATTCCAAAAGTAATAACAGCTACCGGGAAGGATATTCGGTTCAGGAAGGACAAGGTCAGAGTTTTGCCTCACAGATCACCGGGGGAGGGAGAGAGCAGAACCAAACAAAAGAAAGATAAGTTAGGCTGTAGTGTGGACGATGGCTGAGAAGAAGGAACTAGATGAAAGATAGGAACAGAAATCAGAGGATCTGCTGTGATATATATGAAAAATGAAAGGGATTTGACCTTTTCTACCAATAGAGACAAGGCAACTGGAGTTGGTGAATAATTATAGGAGGTAAACTGATTTTCAGGTTTCTTACTTGGAAACTAAAAACAGTAGAGGGAATACATAAAAATATATTTTAAAAAAGAGAAGAGTGGTTAGTTTATTATTGGTTATTCTGAGTAGTTTGCAATATTTACTTATATGTAAATGGACTATAGGAAGCACTTAGTGCTCAGGAAAATGATCTGTGCTTGATATATAAAATCGAGAACATGAACATTTTGATAATGGTTAAAATCACAGAACATAGAAATAAGGGCAAGAGCTTAGAACACAATCCTGGGAACCCCCAACATTTAAAGGTAGACCATAAATAATATGAGAAAAGAGTATTAATTAGGTAGAAAAAAATAAGAAGATTATGATGTAACCAAAATTAAAGGGTAGAGAATTTCAGGACAGAGGCAGTAGTTATGTCAAATGCTAAGAACAATATACTTTAGAGTAACAAATATATAACTAACATTTTGTATATATTTTACTTCATTTATTAATTTTGCTGCTAATCAGACATTTCTATATATTACACAGACCTCTGTTTCAGCTTGAGTTCTTTGGCAGCGATACTGAGCAATCAGTCTATCCGCCTGAGCGAGGGCTAGAGCTTTTGCTTCTAGGAGATCTTGTAGCCTGCTTTCTTTGGACTAGAAGAAAACAAACTATTAATTTTCATCATTTTAGGAAAACGTTACAAATAGTTACAATAATCTTGTACTCACAGCTAACGTGGACAGCTTCATCTCATATACATCCATTATGTCAGATATTCTCACATCATTAATCTGATCCTTTACCTAGGTTTTCATAAAGTAAAAAAAATTAGAACACTGTAACACCTGAAAAATTAAAATAAATGCCTACTTTGAATTGAATCATTGAAACTTAATGGTAAGTAATAAAGTAAAAAGAAATGAATGCTCTATCAGGTGGGTGACAAATACTTCACTAAGCTGGCAACTGCAGAACAATATCTGGGTAAATTTTGGTGGGCTTGTGAAAATTTTAAGTATATTTCTTAAGCTGGGGAGTGGTTGGAGGGGGACTAGGAAAAAGAATGATAGCTGTATTAAAATACTGACATTTAATGACTGATTTTTTTCTTTCTTCCTTTCTGAACTTTCTTCCTTTCTGCATTTAACTTCCTTTAAATGCATAATGAAATATGCATTTAAAGTTTAAATAAATGTTATAATCAGGGCTGACATACAGCTGGTTTGTAATAGGTATAATCCCATTTATAATTGCCATTTTTCACTTACCACCATTCCAGACTGAAGTTTCTCTATTAATTCCTCAATGTTCAACCCAAGAATGCTATCTTTCAAAAGTGGGGGAGTTAAACACTTTAGTGATGTTGGAAAACTACGATTTAATGACTGCAAAGGAATTCTTCTGGGTGTATGTTCTGCTTCCTGTTGTCTATAGGCATTGTTTGCTGCTATGCTTTCTCCAAGCCTGAATGGGAGTCAAAAAACAAAAAGAAATAATTACACAAAAAGTAGGGTAAACGGCAGAGTTAGTGTAGAATTAGGAATCTTTTAGAATGGGTCCTTTTTGTTTTTGGAACAGAAGTCTGAAAATAATCATGAAATAATTTTCTCAGAGATCACGATGAAACAGTTTTGGGCAATGTCCTAAGTTTTCCAGAGGACTCACTTTTTTTCTACTTGCAACACTTTATAACAACTCTGCTTCTGGTTTGAAGGCAATATAAAACTAGTTTATGAGTCTGAATTATTTGTAATAAGAACAATGTTATTAGTTTTGGTCAGAGCAACTTCCTTATCATGAGCGACATTACCTGGCCTTTATCTATGCCCTTAGATTTTTTATTCTTTCTTACTCGGTATATTTGCAAAAACCTGACTTCCATTCTGTCCCTTTATAAATCCCATCCTTCTCCTTCCACAGGGCCTTTTTAGAAGCTATTCCTTTACCTGGAACAAGACTCTTCCTACAAGATCTGCATTGGGCTGATTTCTTCCCATCATAGATCTGTGTTCAAAGGTACTTCTCAGAAAGGCCTTCACTAATGACCTATGTAAGACCAATAATAACTACCCTACCCTCCCATACTGATATACAAAATTTTAACTCATCTCCCCATTAGAGTCCAAATCTTATGACAACAGGCACTTTGTCTAATTTATGACAATGTCCAAAATGTCTAGATCTGGTGACTTTTACCACATTAAATGTTTAAATAAAATGGAAAAGCAAATATACAAAACCTATTTACTGATGCATCCATCACATAAATTCACTTTATTAAACTGCCCCAAGATAATGTCAAATAAGGATATTAATAGTTAACATAAATGGATAGTACCCCAAAAGAAAATCACCTACAATACAAATAAAACGGGGAAGGCCTCACATATGGAGGGAGAAGTTGAGACTCCCATGTTTAGTGAGGCTGTGCAGCTTTCCCCTCTGAAGCTCTGGGGTTTTGCTTTCTGTTAGACTGCCCCCACTGAAGCAAATAAGCCACCACATTATGGAGCTGCTTCACAGACCACCTCTGTCTTATAACTTGAAATGCTTTCTATTTGACTTTTTGTCAAAAAATGTTTATTATAAAATTAAGAGAATTTTGGTTATGCAGTCTCTAGGTCTCACATCCATACTTCTTTACTTCTTAATTTATGACCATCCAAATTATTAACTCTGAAAAATGGGATTGCAAAATCATTGAATGGCATGGCATGGCTTAGCAAACTCTTTCTTATAGGCTTGAGGGCCTACATGGTTTATTACAATAATTCAACTCTGAATGAAACAGAGAAATACAGATGATATGAAAATGAGTGGGTGTAGCCTTGTTCCAATAAAACTGCTTATAAAAACAGGCACCTGTCCACTGGCCAGTATACTGACCCCTGGCATATAGGGAATATCTTACCTATTTATCAATTGCTTCATATTATTCAAATCACCTATATAATATAAATTCATTTATTTAAGCCACTTAAAAAATAGATCACTAATAGACATTTGTTAATCATTTAATTTACAGAGACCTTGCAAACCTGAATTTTTATCAAACATAAATGAAAATATTGTCTTACTTTGCCCCGCCATCATTTATTTCACTTTCTGATGAAAGCACAGATTTTTTTTTTTCTTTAGGAACTCTCCTACTCCACTTCCCCAACTAATTTTCCATCCATGTAGTTCATAGCTGACCCCTTGGGAAATGACCCAGGTCTAGTCAATGACAGTGTTGCTTAGACCTTTCACTTAAATAACCAGGAAGAAAAAGTTCTTTCTGTGCAAGAACTCAACTGGCAGGATATAAGCTTAGAGTACCCAGAAGTTATCATTAAAAAGATTTGCCAAGAAGCAAAGAGGGCTAGTACCTGAATAATATTTAATCCCTGGATCTAGCTTTTCCCTGAGTATTTCTAGATTTTTCGTTTATAGGAATTAAACATTTTTTTTAATCATTTGAAAGATGTTTCTACAGTGAAGTCTTCAATTCCTATTTATATTGAGGACTAAAGACACATAGCAAGGTATCTTAACATCACAAAGATACAATGCAAATGATTACAACTTACACTAAAGCAGGAAAGTCTGGCAGTGGAGCAGCTTCCAATAATATTCCCAGTCCAGACTGTACTTGTTCTCTATTATCTGATGTTAAAGCAAAAGCTAAAGGAGTAATCAAACGTGGATCCTACACAAATCAGAAACCAGAAAAGAGGCAGAAAGTGTAAACAATGTCAGATCTTTTAGAGTAAGGTAAGTAAATAGAGATAAGTCATAAAATAATTCTAGGTAAACTTGAAGTGTTTCTATCTCATGTTTGAATGTATTATTAGTCTTTGCTTTTTTATAGTTGTATAGCTGTTTACAGTGTCATGCAATCAACATGAACATACTAGTTTTAAAAAAAGAATCTGGCTAAGGTTTCAATGCTTTCAAGTGTGCCTATGGAAATTATGCTTTCCCTAAATTGATGTATTTAAAATGTCACCCAACTGACTGATATTTAGAATTATTGTTTTATTTTTTAAGCTACCATTTAAAAGCAAAATGTAAAAAGTGGCTAATCATTTCCAAATTACTTAAAGCCATTAAATAAAAAGTAAAATTCAAATTAAATCAAATTAGAAAATTTAAAGATTGAAACAATATACTCACTTCAAGTTCTTCATGTCAGTAAATATTTTATATTAGTATTGTAAGACCCAAATCTTCTAAAGGTTACGTATCCCTTATCTGAAATGCTTGGGACCAAAGTGTTTCACATTTCAGATATATTTTGATTTTGGAATATATTTACTTACTGATTGATTGAGCATACCTAATCTGAAAATCCAAAGTCTAAAATGTTCCAATGAGCATTTCTTTTTAAGAGTTATTACAGGCCGACACAGTTGCTCATTCCTATAATCCTAGCACTGTGGGAAGCCAAAGTGGGTGGATCACGTGAGCTCAAGAGTTTGAGACCACCCTGAGCGAGAGAGACCTTGCCTCTAAAAATAGCCAGGAGTTGTATCAAGTGCCTATAGTCCCAGCTACTTGGGAGGCTGAAGCAAGAAGATCACTTGAGCCCAAGAGTTTGAAGTTGCTGTGAGCTCAATAGCACTCTCCCAGGGGCAAAAAAGTGAAACTCAGTCTCCAAAAAAAAAAAAGTTATCACGATGGTCAAAGTCTCGAATTTTGGAACATTTGTATTTCAGATTTTCAAGTTAGGGTTGTTCAACTTATACTATAAAAAACATCTCCCAAGTACTGACATAAAATCAGTTTGACTCAATTTTTGAAAAATGTATTAGGTTACTAGTAAAGTATTAAAATGTCAAGTGCCAGGTAGGTACAGTATAACCTAATGTCTTTACAAAACTATAAGCACAGGCCTTCATCTCCAGAACCCTCACTGATAACCCTTTATAACTCCTGCCATGGACAGGAATCATCATTTTCAGTGTGTAGTCAAGGAAACCAAAGAGTAGCAAGGTGAAATGACTTATACCTACATTGACTAACAATTAGTAGAATCAACATTTGGAACACAGTCTCTTAAGCATTATGTTCTCAAAGCATGTAAGTTGCCCCTGCGTTAGGTTTCAGCTTTGGCTTCTACCCTTTCTATACATTCACTAGAACCACCTCTGCTAAGTTACTATCGTAACATAATTCACATATTTTTGTTAAATACCTTTTATAAGACAAGTATTATAAATATCAAGGTGGATACTGTTAAACAAAGTTTATGGGAGCCCATTGTTTCAGACTAGTCTCCTGTACTAAACCCCTCTAGACCAGGCCAAAACAGAATGGAGTCACTTAAGCTAACTTGTATGTAATCAACTTTAACATGGGCCAGTTTTCCAAAAACAAACAAACCACATGAGAGATTTTAATCAACCCGACTCACTGTAATAAGGAAGTCCCCCATAAGGAAAGTAGCTTTGAAATGACCAATCTGCCATTGGAACATTCTCCTGTTTCTGCTTTCTTTAGCCTTTGTCTATCAAATCAACTTCTTCTGCCTCACTATGGAAACAATTTATTCTATTTTATAGAATGAGGTTGTTTGGTTTTAAAATCACAAATAACACCAATTAAATCTTTAGATTAAATTTGTTGTGAATTTGTCTTTTGATAACACCTGACCTTATTCACCTACTATCACTGAAATCTATGAGTAAGCCATTTTCTGTATGGTGGCCAAAAAGTTTGTGTGTAATTTACAAACTTTATGGCTACCCTTCTAATCTTACTATCACTCACGATCAAGTCCTTTCCTTCTAGATGTCTTATTACCTAGTAATCCTAGATACCTCATCAACCCTGAGCAAAAGCAAAACCCCCAAACAAAGACCACCCTCCCCCTGGGGCGGCACCTGTGGCTCAGTGAGTAGGGTGCTGGCCCCATATACCGAGGGTGGTGGGTTCAAACCCAGCCCCGGCCGAACTGCAACAAAAAAATAGCCGGGTGTTGTGGCGGGCGCCTGTAGTCCCAGCTGCTCGGGAGGCTGAGGCAAGAGAATCGCATAAGCCCAAGAGCTGGAGGTTGCTGTGAGCTGTGTGACGCCACGGCACTCTACCGAAGGCAGTAAAGTGAGACTGTCTCTACAAAAAAAACCAAAAAACAAAAAACAAACAAAAAAAAAAGACCACCCTCCCCCTAATATCAAGAGAAATAAATGAAAACATTTGCAAGTATGAGACAAGAAAGGTAAAGGCTGAGGAAGCAGCACTCTCGAGAACATTCTATACATTAGCATCAGGAGCACTTATGTCAATTACTGTGAAACTACCTAACTCTGCAATGAGACTATTATATCTACTTAAGACAATTAACAACTTAAAACTTTCTTCTGATGGCCCATTCTAAGAGAAACATCTTCTAAAGATTCAGAATATTAAACACAAACATATATTAGGAACACTTAGGGATGAAAAAACTTCACTGTTGGAAGAGTTTAAACTTACCTGAAGAATTTTGTAGAAGCTTACTTCCATACCGGGAATCAATTGTTTAAGTTTGTTCATCAAATCAAGAGTTTTCAAAATTACATCAGCAGCAAGTTTGCTTTAAAAATAAGTCATACCTAAATTAAATAACTCAAAAATGTCTGTCTGTCCATAATTCTAAGGAAAGTGAAAAAAAACAATACTTTTGTTTTTAAAACCTCAAGTAGATAAAATATTTCTGTTGACAAGTAAAAATATTATAGAGATCAACAAGTTTTGTATATCAAGACCCAAAGAGAACAAAAATTGGCATTAACACCCTAAATTTAGAGTGTTTCTTTTCTTACTTTCAAATACAAACATGCTTCAACTTTCTGCTTCAAATAAGCAGTAGTACCCATTTAATTAAATGACCCATTTAATCTTAGCTTTGGCACTGGTGTATCAACATTAGAGGGTAACCTTAGGCGATAGAGAATATCTAATATGTAGTAAGTGAATTACAGTAGGCCATGTTATCATCTTTGCACCTGGAAGTATATAAAAAAATAAAAAGAGATAATACTCTTTCTTGAGGAGAATGATTACAGACTATTATGACATAAACAATATACAACAAATCACAGATGTTAATACTTTTCCTGAGAAGCACACAATCTATAAATTGAATGACTTCTTAAATAAATTCATTACCAAAATATTTTTGTTAATTCTCTGGCATACTCTGAGATAAGAGTATCCAAGGATCATCCTCCAAAAGGAATGAGAGTCATGGAATTTTTTGATTTTATTGCCTTGTCATTTTGTCATTAGATTTCATATACTCACCATAATTCAGAATCAGCTACCTTTGTTCCAAACCCCAGATCGATCTTCCCATATGTAAACTGTTGTTCTATCAGAGTGGTGCACTTGATAGTAGTCAGAGTCTTTGCAATATGCATTTTCAGGGTATCATCTCCACACAGAGGTAAGTTTTGTTAAGATACACAAACAAAAAATTCTCAAAATATTTTATATTTCACACAAATCATGTCATCACTGCAGTCTGGTGTAAATACAAATTACAAAGTCAGGACAAGTAATCATTGTGTCTCTACTGTAATGGTTCTCAACTTTAGCTGCATGTTAGAATCACCTAAAGAATTATACACAAAAAACCAATACATGAACACACGCCACCCACTGATTTCAGATTTTAATGTTTTATATTACTCCAATTAAATTAGAACCTCTGTAAGGTTTAATTATCAATATTTTTCATGTTCCCTAGGTGATTTTAATATGAAGCCAGGGTTGAAACTACTGCTGTAAAGAAAGATGAAAATTATGAGCATTAGCTTACGGAAGAGATCAAACAGAGGTGGAGTTTGCACTAGGCCAGGACAAGGTTGGGCATATTCTTGTTGCTCTGAGATACATGGAAATCTGACCAGGTAAATTTAAGAGATCTGGTTGAGATATAGCGGCTCCTTGTTCATAGTTAAAAAACATCAATGAGGGCGGCACCTGTGGCTCAGCGAGTAGGGCGCCGGCCCCATATACCGAGGGTGGCGGGTTCAAACCCAGCCCCGGCCAAACTGCAACAACAAAAAATAGCTGGGTGTTGTGGCGGGCGCCTATAATCCCAGCTGCTTGGGAGGCTGAGGCAAGAGAATTATGTAAGCCCAAGAGCTGGAGGTTGCTGTGAGCCGTGTGACGCCATGGCACTCTATCAAGGGCAGTAAAGTGAGACTCTGCCTCTACAGAAAAAAAAAAAAAAATCAATGAACTATTTAAAAATTGGGACTTGCACGTCTTAGCAACCCAGAAGCAGTTGATCTAGGAAAAGTGAACACAGGGAAAAGACGTAAGAAAATCAGTACAAGGAAGTTAAATAGTGAAACTAATTGTTCAAGGTTTTTCTTTTTAAACTGAATTTTTGTTGATATATTTGTCTTTTTTAAATAAATGTGATATGATCATTATTAAAACAATTATAGATGTTTTTATTTTTAAAATACAAGCTAAAAAAACTGGTCTAAAATAACAACTCTATCAATATTTATCTTATTTTTTTATTGCCCTCAGTAGAGTGCCATGGCGTCACAGCTCACAGCAACCTTCAACTCTTGGGCTTAGCTGATTCTCTTGCCTAAGACTCTCGAGTAGCTGGGACTACAGGTGCTCGCCACAACGCCTGGCTATTTTTTTGTTGCAGTTAGCTGGGACCATGTTCGAACCCGCCACCCTTGGTATATGGGACTGGCACCCTACCCACTGAACCACAGGTGCCGCCCAATATTTCTTTATCTTATAATCTACCACTCTACCTAATCATCCAAGGGCTATCATTAGTATCAAAAGCAGAAGAAAGTAACATAGAGTAATGGAATAGTCATCTTAGAATATATCTCCAAATTTCAAATTGTAATAAAAATGTTCAAATCAAATTTTAAAAGCATTTCTTAAAATGTACTTTAGCTTAGAAGTTTATTGCAGAAAAGTGAGGAGAAAAAACCCGGATAAGTTTTTTAGACTCTACTGAGTTTTTTTTCTATAGTTTCAATTTTAGTTCAATAATTCTAAATAGATATGAGTTTAAGAAGTAACAAAATTACAAAAACAAAATTGTAGCAAATGCAATAATAGGAAAAAGAAGGTTATTTATATAGTTTTCACCTTTATGACAGTAAAGGATATTTAACAAAACTTCAACGGCCTTAACCATCCTTTCACATTTTTTTCTTATTAAGCCTTCATCTAGATTTTGTTCTGTGAACTGCAGCTGATCAAGGATTGTAGGAAGCAGAAGGGTCAGAAAATGATCAGCTGATGGACAGTTAGCAGTATCGATGACATCCTAGAGAATTACCCATCGCCAAAGATTAGAGATTGTTAAAACACACTGCAGAGACAGTCACCACTGATCTGTAACATTCCTTACACTTTCTACATTTATTTGATATTTTATCAACAAGTCTCTCCTACTTATTATTTAAAATTTACTCTCTTATCCAATTTTGAGGGTTATCACTTTTTTTTTTTCCTCAAACAGTAAGGTTTTACAAAGAAGACTTTTTTAAATGAACTATGTAATTTAAAATTATTCTAAACTAAAAGTGTTTGCTGAAAACAAATATCCTAAATTTGCAAAATGCAAATATAATATTAATTAAATAATAGATATTAGTCTTAACAGTTTATAACCACAAATAAGTTCCATCAAGAATCTCAAAGGGGCTGGCTCAGTGCCTGTAGCTCAGTGGCTAGGACGCCAGCCATATACACAGGGGTTAGCGAGTTCAAACCGAGCCTGGGCCTGCCAAACAACAATGACAACTACAACAAAACAATAGCTAGGCATTGTGGCGGGCACCTATAGTCCCAGTTACTTAGGAGGTTGAGGCAAGAGGATCACTTGAGCCCAAGAGTTGGAGGTTGCTGTGAGCTGTGACACTACAGAACTCTATGGAGGGCAACATATGAGACTCTCTCAAAAAAGAAAAAAGAATCTCAAAGGGGGCTGGGTGTGGTGGCTCAGGCCTCTAATCATGGCACTGTGGGAGGCTGAGGTGGGTGGATCACTTGAGCTCAAGGAGACTAGCCTGAGGCAGAGTAAGACCTCATCTCTAAAAATAGCTGGGTGTTGTGGCAGGCCCCGTAGTCCCAGCTCCTTGGGAAGCTGAGGCAAGAGAATCACTTAAACCCAAGAGTTTGTGGTTGCTGTGAGCTGTAACGCCACAACACTCTACCGAGGGTGACAAAGTGAGACTGTGTCTCAAAAAAAAGAAAAAAAATATCTCAAAGGGCTTTAAATGCTAAAAATGATCAAGAAACAGTCAAGATCAATTTGTCCATAATCCTTAATGAAAATACTTAATCACTCATTCTATATCTGTTTGGTGCATAGGATCCAGTTAAAACAGTGGTTCTCAACCTTCCTAATGTCGCGACCCTTTAATATAGTTCCTGTGGGTTGCAACTCACAGGTTGAGAACCGCTGAGTTAAAAGGAATGAAATACTTCAGGATGACACTGCAGTAGGCAGAATGAGTATAAAAGCAGGGAAAATAGTAGAGAATAGTAACTTGTCCAGAGTCAAATCTACCAGAATGCAGAGCTTTTTATGTGTATCTTAAGTGCCTAGCACATTGTCTGGCACGCTCCGCTCCATTTTACTAACTGAATCCAGTATTCCCACATTAATCTCTTCAACAGGCTAATAAAGGCATTGGACAGCATCTACTGAGATGGAGAGACAATGTGACTATTTTAAATACTGGCATACAACAACTCATAAACATCTTCTCAATCCTTTTATTTATTACACTGAAACAAATAATATATTCAGTGAAAAAAGGGTAAACATATATACATATGTGACTTTGGCAGAAAAAAATTCAGTAGCTGAGTAATAGGGAGTCTAGAATGACTGTTAATAATTGAGAAGTTTTCCTAAAATGTAAGAATAATCGAAAGTTATTATGAATGTTTCTGAACACAAATTAACTGATAGTCATGACAATGGAAAAGTCAATTCTACCCCATCCTATTACCTCAAACACTTCCTTGAACAACTCCAATGCTAAAACAGGACAGTTTTCTGACCCGTCCAAAGGATGGCTTAACCAGCGAAGTAGAGCCACAGTAGGTTCTAAACATTTAGGACGGCTTCCCAGAATGGTGTTGCCAGATGAAGACTGTTCGAACATCATCCGAGTGAGTACATGGCGCAGCTGAGTCACTGAACAGAAGGCAAGAAGTAATTCTAAAACCTGTGCAATATAAAGCCTTCATTAAATGTCAATTGCGCTGGACTTTAATATACAAAACAAGCACACAATGAAGCTAAAAATGCCACATATTTTTTAAAAAATCCCCAAATAAAACTTAAAAGTGGCTTCCAACTTTTCCTTTCAATTATTATTTTCAAATGTGTGACCAGGTTCCAGAAAGTTTTAATGGTGCTTATCTCAGATAAGAACTGAGAGAAACAAAGAGAGAAAGGACAATTTCAACTAAGGTTTTACTTCTTCCACGGTATTTATATTTTTAAAAACACAAACATGTTCTGTGTTTAAAACGATAAAAAACTAAAAAATACCACTGCACAGCCACCACATAGATGATTAAAGACAATAATAATAGAAAATGCCAAACATACCATAACTTTCATACAGTACTCACAGTACACGTTATGAAAACTGGTATTATCTGCTAATGCTGGGAAAGTGCATAAACTACCCAACTGTGGGAGAGCGAATTCCAGTTGTCTTCACGAACAATGTTAATCAATGATTGTGGAGAAATGTGTAATCACTGCAATTCTCATTATGCTTAACCTTGTTATTTGCTTGCTATGTGACTGTGATAAAGTAAAACATCATGAACAATAAATAATATGTGTGGGAAACGTAACAAAGACATCTCTCAAGATAAGCAAAGGAACAGGATGTCCAGGGCAGTAGCAAAAGTTACTGACCTGTGTATGTGAAATTGTAACAAAGTTAGTTACATGCATAGCTAGAACAGGGCATATGGGTCAGCAGCAACAGCTGCAACCATGTGCACAACAAAATAAATCACTTAGCTAGGCAGAAATAGCCAAGGCAGATACCAGTCAGGCCAATAAATAGCAGGTGCTGAACCACGTGTTCCCCACATCAAGATAAAGTAACCCAGAAAAACAAGTCACTTCTAGACATTCTGCACATCCTGCTACACATTGTGACATTTTCCGTAACTTTTTCCTTATAATTCTTTGTCTGAATCTCAATAAATCCCACTGAAACCTGGAATAAGGGCCCTACTGTCCTATTCCAACAATGTCTGGCCCTTGAGGACCCTTGGTTGTATGGTTTCATTACACCATTCACCTGGGGTTCCCAGAAACCTAGAGGCTCTGTCCTGCTAGGGGTCACCTCACACAGTAATTTCACTTTTAGGGATTTACCCCAAAGAACTAGTAACATATGTTTACAAAAAAGATAAATAAAACACAGCAGCACTGCTCCTATTAGCTAAGATTTACAAACAACCCAAATGCCATCAACAATGGAATGGATAAATAAACTACGGTGTTTACTGATGAGAATGAAGAAAATTCAACTGCATGCAACAGTATGTATGAATCTCACATAATATGAAGCTAAAGAAGACAGACATCAGAGTATGTATTATATGATTATATAAAGTTCCATGTGAGCTTCTTTGCACAAAATGATTGAATAGATATTCGAGGTTTCTTTGGAAAGCCCCAGGGCATGGTGGTCAGTTTGAACTCTGGCCAAGTCACCATGTCCATCAACACACCAAGCTGTAAAACAAGGAGTATATTAAATGAGGTCCTCCTGTGCAATGCCAAGTTCAAATTATCTGGACACCAGAAGATCCACATCTCAAGGAAGTCAGACTTTAACAAATCTAATGTGGATGAGTTTGAAGACATAGTGGCTGAGAAGTAGCTCATCCTGGATGGCTTTGGGATCAAACACATCACCAATTGTGACTCCCTGGACAAGTGGTGGGTCTGTACACATGAGGGCTTCCATTGTGTGGCTCCCCCTTATTCATGTCCACCAATAAATCCTACTTCCCACCTAAAGAACAAAAACCCCCCCAAACAAAGCAAAAAAACCCTACCTACAACTATAAGAAACATGGGTGAATCTTACAACATAATGTTGAACATAAGAATCTAAACACAAAATGTATCATATGATTATATATGCTGTTATAAGTCAGTGTAATGGTTATCCCTGGTACGGGCAGAGGACAGGAAGGGATAGGTGCTGACTAAAAGGGAGCTCAAAGAGAGCACTAGAGGATCAGTAATGTTCTACTTCCTGATGTGGACATTGGTTACATGACTGCATTCAGTTTGTAAAAATTCAGAGTTGTGCATTTAGATTTTTCTGCATATTATAGTAGGTAAAAAGCTTAACCCCCAAAGTCAAGTTTTTACATACCTTTGAAGAAGAATCAGGATCCTTCCCATTAAGAAGACCTAATACTTGACTAAGACATGAAGAAAAGTGCTCATACCTGGGTTTAAAATAAAAATATACACCAAATGATAATTATACAATCAATACATCAAAAGGGATTTATCTACAAGATGAATATAAAATTTAAGTGTATGTTCTTTCATCTATTTATTTGGGCTTCTCTTTGTAAAGTTTATATTTATAACTTGCAGCATATCTTACACTATAATATACATAAATTGGGCCTGTCATTTATTAAAACACAACTCCTCTGACAATAAATATTAAACATTTTCAGTTCCTCAACTGCCTTAGTTTTTTATGAAAATGTTATATTCAGTTTATAAAAATTTAAAAGGCATACAAAAATGCTACTAAATTATTTATAAAAAGCACCTAAAATTTCCAGGCATTAAATTAGGCTCTGCAGATATAGAAGCAAGTGGCAGCAATCTAGGTTAAACACCTCCATGAAGTATCGGGGTGCCATTCACGTTATACCTTATGTGACTGGTACATCCTAGACGTGGGAGGCAGAATGAAAGTGATAATATAAGGTAGGGCAAAATATAATGCTATAATTCAGGAATGTAAGGTATGCTATGGAACAGAGAATGGGTATCAAACCCAGAGTTGGCAGGGCAGGCCTGATCCGGTGAGGTTTCTCAGACTCATCATCTCTATATATTAGAGAAATGCAAATCAAAACATCCCTGAGATATCATCTAACCCCAGAGAGAATGGCCCACATCACAAAATCTCAAAACTGCAGATGCTGGCGTGGATGTGGAGAGAAGGGAACACTTTTACACTGCTGGTGGGACTGCAAACTAGTACAACCTTTCTGGAAGGAAGTATGGAGAAACCTCAAAGCACTCAACCTAGACCTCCCATTCGATCCTGCAATCCCATTACTGGGCATCTACCCAGAAGGAAAAAAATCCTTTTATCATAAGGACACTTGTACTAGACTGTTTATTGCAGCTCAATTTACAATCGCCAAAATGTGGAAACAGCCTAAATGCCCACCAACCCAGGAATGGATTAACAAGCTGTGGTGTATGTATACCATGGAATACTATTCAGCCATTAAAAAAAATGGAGACTTTACATCCTTCGTATTAACCTGGATGGAAGTGGAAGACATTATTCTTAGTAAAGCATCACAAGAATGGAGAAGCATGAATCCTATGTACTCAATCTTGATATGAGGACAATTAATGACAATTAAGGTTATGGGGGGGGGAAGCAGAAAGAGAGAGGGAGGGAGTGGGGTGGGGCCTTAGTGTGTGTCACACTTTATGGGGGCAGGACATGATTGCAAGAGGGACTTTACCTAGCAATTGCAATCAGTGTAACTGGCTTATTGTACCCTCAATGAATCCCCAACAATAAAAAAAAAAAGAAAAAAAAAAAAAAAAAGAAGAAACAGGAGTTAGAAGGATAAATTACTCCAGCCTTCCAGAGGAAATACTCTGGAAGAAATAGTGAATGGATATATCAAAAGGCATTTCCAGTAAGTCGGCAGTTATTATCTGATATAAGTAGGCAAAAACAAGTGAAGAAATAAAGCTGCGAGACTGTCGGGGCCCAGATTTGAGAGAGGTATATTGAGCATTTGGATATTCATCTTCAATGAAATACAAGGTCACAGATTTTAAAAGGGACATATGGTTGAAGAAAAAGTTGAAAGTTAAATATATTTCTAAGTTACAGGGGAAGAGTTAACTGCATGGGAGGCACTAAAGAGACAGGGCAAACTGCTTAAGACAGAACAAATTGAAGCCTGGGCACAGCGGCTCATGCCTGTGATCCCAGTACTTTGGGAGGCTGAGGTGTGAGTATCTCTTGAGGTCAGGCATTTGAGACCAGTCTGGGCAATTTAGTTGAGAGCCCCATCTTTACCAAAAAAAAAAAAAAAAATTAGCCAGATATGGTGATACATACCTATAGACCCAGCTACTCAAGACAGAACTAACTGAAACTTAATACACAGAATAAAGGAGTATGTTTCTAAGTGAAACAGGATGAAACTACCCCGTTTCCCTGAAAATAAGACATCCTCCGAAAATAAGACCTACTTACAGGAAAGACAAGACGTCCCCTGAAAATAAGACCTAGAGCATCTTTGGGAGCACACCTTAAAATAAGACACTGTCTTATTTTCGGGGAAACAGGGTAAGTAAGAATTTGATATAAATACGGGTAAGTTTGACCAGGTGCACAGATCTGAGGGAATGCTAATCAAATGGAATTCCATTTTGTTTTTTTTTCTGTGGAATAAAGATAAGGTCATCTTCTGTGTGGATGATACAAGAGGAAAGTAATAAATATTTGAAACAGTCATTGTAGGAAACGAGACAAAAGCTAACAATATAAGAGGTGTAGGGCCCAGATAAATCTGTATGATTTTCTTCAGCTATCATTAGTAACCCAAGCATTAAGTTAGACTTTGGAACAGATTTAGGATTGGGTTTTAGCTAAATGGTGTACCAGAGGTGATTCTGGGGTTTTAAGCAGAATAGAGGAAAACAGATAATGGAACTGAGTGACTTACAGAAGTGATGAAGCCACCTCTTACTAATGCTAAACTAGATATATATCTTTCTGAAAAGGTATAGTAAAGCAATTTTTTTCTGTTTTCTATGCAGCTTTCAAATAAGAACTATCTGGCCACCAGAACAGATATACACAGATATTAGGAGAATCTTGCAACAGGTGAAGAGAAGGCACACCAAGGGAGGACACTCTAGAAGAAAAAGTTCAACCTTTCTAGAGATGCTTCAGAGAGGAAAAAGTAAAACGCTAATGTGAATGCCTCTTGGTTTTGCAAAATGCCAGTTATCATATGAAGAGTAGTTAATTTTGCCCCAGTGTTTAGCATTTCTTCCTCTAGAGCCCATGTTCCTTAAAGATCAGGGACTATGTCTTCACATACTGCTGCTGCTAAGTACCTGACCATAGTAGGGGCTCAATAAATAATTTATTTAAATTAATTTAACTATTGAAAACAATTTCAAAAATTCCTAATTTAAGACAACAAAGCAGCTTAGGCACTGCAAAAATTTAACTCAGAATGCAAAAAGGATCTTTGGAAAATAGTACCACCTGATCTCAAAATACAAATGATCACATAAAATACACTGAGACAGAAAGTACATATAAACACATGTTCCTATTTTACCTATGACAAAAGAGACACACACCAAAGGAAACATTATTCATTTTGTACAAAAATAAAAAAGGACAGATGTACTAACATGAACATTCTATAATTATTCTTTCAAAGCATCTTAATGCTCAAGTTTTAAAACTGTATTTAAAACACGTTAGCCAAGATGCACATATTTTAAAGAATGATACAACCCTACTGATCTAAGACAAGATTGAAACACACGCACTCTTGTTATACATTTACATTTCAGTTTAGGAAAGCAAAACAAATGAGAGTAAAGCATGTGAAAACATTTCAGTTTGGTATATTGCGACTCATAAGAAGTCAAGTTTAGTTTATTTTAGAAGAAAGTTTCATATGTCATAAATATATCTTGGTTAAAAAGAAAAAAGAAGTCCTAAAATTTACTAAAGTGAGTCATACCTGGTAAGATAATCAGCTATTTTAGGATTCTTAAGGAGGTCCATCAGTAGGTCAACTGAATACTTTCTAGTTAGAGTACCATCACCATTTATGAGAATATTAAATATTAGTTGAAAAGTCTGATGAATGTTTCGAGCATGGAATAGCTTAAAAAAATGAGAAACACAAAAAATTTAAGTTGATGCCATCCTAAAATATTAAAAAAATGCCTTGATGACTTTTAAAATATCAGAGACTATAAACCTTAGAATTAACTTCAAAAATTGTATTTACCTTTTCCCCTACCTCTTCGTTTAATGTCAAACTGGATAATATTGAAAGTGCAAACACAACCACTGTTAAACTACTATGGGCCAAGAAGGTTATAAGAGTTCGATAAAAAGATTTCACATTACTCTGGGGAAGAAAAAAAATAAAAAAACAAATTACAATAAAGAACTATGAATTTTATATTTTGGTTTAAAAAGTCTGTCTTACAGAGAATGGGCAGACTTTCATTAAACATCATTATTAACTTTTAAGAAATGACTGTCATCTTTAAAAGATAATGTTCAACTATAGATCAGAGAGAAATTTAAATTCATAGACTTATAAACAAACAGCATCTAGAGGAAAAAAAACTGGTAAATGTGTACAACTGAGCAAGAGATGAATTTTTCCAAGTTTTGTGGCCTTTTTGTCATAGCAGGTTAATTGTTCACTAAACACCTTAAAGAATCAGTGACTTTGCTGATTTAACATACTTCTAAAAGTTGTTCAGTTAAGTTCATTTGTGTGCCTTCACTTACCACAAGTACTGGCAGTTGACACTGAGCATTTACTGATGGATCTTTTTGGTGGATTTGCCACTGACTTTGTAAAAACAACACTGAGATAAATGGGTCTGCCAGTGATGTACCTTCCTTCTATTAGGATAAAATAATTTAGCAATTATTGTATATTTAATGTGACATAATGGGATGCTATGGTGAGGAAAAACTTTTGGAAATCAATATTTACATTAACCTTTAACATACAGTTTTCAATACAACATACATAAAGGCTGAGTTATTTATATGTTGATCTGACCCTTCATTAGCTTTGATGGGTCAGCTGATCAGCCATAAGACTTCTTATAATTTTTTTTTTAAGAAAAAGATAGATAAAATTTTCTTTAAGCACAGAATCTACCACAAAATTAGAAACATTAAAAAATAAACTTCTTACCAATGTCTTTATATGTGTTTGAACAGACAGATTGTGTCGACAAAAATTTGCCAATAATCCTAGACAAGGCATTGTTAACTCATCTTCAGAAGACTGACTGTAGTTTTATGTTGATGTTTTGTTTAAAGAAAAATAATAAAAGACAAAAAGCATTAAGTTCATTATAAATCAGTCAAAATGATATAGTAGTTTACATACTTCAATTCTTTTTTACATGAAAAAATTTAACATGTGAAGCCAGTCAAGCTCTGATTATTTCATGTTTTGAAACCAAATTATCCTATTCAATTGCACTATGAAAATAAGATGAAATAACCGTCAAAGTGACCATGTGCTATTTTACTGTAAATTCTATCAAGATTAAATATAAACATGCAACTTTCAGTTTCAATAATTTTTTTCTGCCAAAATAAATTAATCTCATGAATTTTTGTTAAGAAAATTAGAGGTGCTTTACAACTATTGATCCTAAAAATCATCTAGGAGGAGCAAACAAGGACTGAGTCTCATTCAGCTTACAAAGTTAGAAAAAATTATCAAAGAAGAATTGATCTACCACATCTTTTTAATTTAAAAACAAACAAATAGACTATTTGGATATGTGTTTGATGCATACTCACATATGGTCCATCAGGAATGTAATTAATTCATCTATATTGGCACCAGAATGGAAAATTTTGACATTATATGTTAATTTCTGCAGAAGTTGAATGCACTGAGAATAAGAAAACAGTTATGAATATAAACATACAGAAAGATTGTCAATTCATCACAAGAATGGACTACTGTGTACAGTCTGAACATGTCATCATTTTAAGAGGCAGAGATTAGGGTAAGAACTTTTCCATTTCTTAAAACAGTTTTTTTTAAAGATAAAAGTAATGAGACTATTAAGACCCCATCTCTCGCCATACATTTCTACCCTTTCTATCTCAAACAAGGCATCCTTATCAATTTTGTTCACTTAATCATCTTAAACTTGAATGCAGATTGAAACACACACATACACCATCAATTATAAGATATCCTGTTTCACATTTTACCATTTTTAAAATTCCACGTTTAATTGGTGATGTTTTTCTTTCTTATAACATCTAACACTTTAGATTCAATGAAATATCATGGGTGTAAAAGCTTTCAATCTATGCTAAAAAGACTACATCTATAGCTTTAATTTTGTAGAATGTTTCCTCAACAGATTGAGACTAGATGCCAACTCAAATTACAATTTTAATATGAATAGCTAACATTTCAAAACACAGACATCTGTGTTTATAAGTCAAAGCAGTTATAATGTAGATTTTTTTTTTTTTTTGTAGAGACAGAGTCTCACTTTACTGCCCTTGGTAGAGTGCCGTGGCGTCACACGGCTCACAGCAACCTCCAGCTCTTGGGCTTACGTGACTCTCTTGCCTCAGCCTCCAGAGTAGCTAGGACTACAGGCGCCTGCCACAAGGCCCGGCTATTTTTTTGTTGCAGTTTGGTCGGGGCTGGGTTTGAACGCCACTCTCGGCAAATGGGGCCGGCGCCCTACTCACTGAGCCACAGGCGCTGCCCTAATGTAGATTTTTTTTTCAATAATGGTAGTAAAAGTGAGTAAGCATCCCCTCTCTAGAAACATTTAAATAGTACATGTGTGTAACTGGCTCTTAATGATAACAACTATGCCTGATTTATGTAGTATTTAACAGGATATCCACTACAAGTTGGTTTATAATAGCTACTATCAATTTTGATCTGAAAATAAGGAAAGCAGAACAGGTGTTAGGTGACACCTGTGGAGGTGTGTATACCTGCAAAAACACCGAATCACTGTGGCAAGTGCTGCTCCGACAAACCACTCCTGCCAGCACACTATTCAGATTGTATGTATTCTGAAGACAGTCTCTGGTTTCATTGTCTATAGCTGCAAGTTAAATAAAATACATCGTTTTTATATATGGTCTTCATGGATGAAATTAAAATAATCTTAAATTTAATTCATATAATTTTGTCATTTAAAAAATAAAATGAGGCTGTTGGTCAGTATCCTCCAATTCAGAAGTTCAAATGAGTTTTCTATGTGGAATACATTAATATTAAAGAAGAAACTTGCTTTATAAAAATTTTGCTATTAAAAAACTACCACTTCATTGTATATTTAAACAATGGAACACTACTCAGCTATAAAAAAGAATGAAATCATATCATTTGAAGAAACATGCATAAAACTGGAGGTTATTATGTTAAGTGAAATAAGCCAGACAAATATAGCACGTATATTCATATGTGGGAGCTAAAAACGTTGATCTCGTGGGGGTAGAGTGTAGAATGTAAGTCACCAAAGCCTGGGAAGGTTGCAGGGGATTGTGTGTGTGGGAGGAAGAGAGGGTATATACATACAAACATACAGTCAGATAGGAGTAAGTTCTAATGTTTAATAATAGAGTGACTAGAGTTAACAACAATGCACTGTACATTTCAAAATATTTAGAAGAGAGGATTTGAAATATTCTCAATACATAGAAATGATAAGTCAATCACAGTGATGGATATCCTAAATACTATGACTTGATCATTATAACTGTTATGCATATAACAAAACACCACACATTTATGATGACAAAAACCTGTATATTATTTACAAATAACAAAATAAAAAATAAAAGAGCATCTCAATTTTTCTGTAAATCTCAAATGCCCCTAAAATTCATTATCTATTAATTAAAAAGTATATATATATATAAAATTTAAAAATACATTAAAAGATTATCACTTTAAAATGTTCTAATACATTTAAGTGTTGGAAATGCCTGGCATTCTCATTCAAACTGTGGTGGATGTTAGATGTGGCAGTCTTTTTGAAAAGGAATTCAGTAATGGCTATAAAATTTTAAAATGATCTTGAAATTTTACTGATAATTTATCTAACAGAAATAATATCTGAATAAAATTACATAAAATTGTTCATTGAATTGTTGATTCTAATAGCAAAAACTTGAAAAAGAACATGAGTGTCCACTATAGGGGGATGGTTGAATAAATTATAGTACCTTATAAATACAGTGCTAGACAGATACAAAAAGAAACACCTGGTGTTCTACAACATCACTTGTGTTAAAAACAATCAGCTAAAGATCTAAAATTATTTGTAACAGCCTACGTATCAAACTATTAATGAGATTTTTATCCTCAAGGGTAGAAATGATAAGGGTTGGTGGTAATGAGTAAAAGACTCATCTATACCTATGTTTTCTAAATTGGGGCAGCCACTAGGTTACATGTGGCTATATAAGCTTAGATTAATTAAAATTAAAGATTCAGTTATTCAGTCCACTATCCACAATTCAGGTGTTTACCAGACCCGTGCAACTAGCAGCCACTAGTTTGGACAACACAGATCCAAAACGCTTCTATTACTGAAGAAAGTCCATTGTACTGGACAATGCTGCTCTATGCTAATACTTCTGCATCCTGGGATTTTTTTTATTCTAAGCATATGGTAATTTTACAATCACACATAGAAATACTCTTCCCCTCCAAATTGGGGGAAAAGATTGACCATTAAAAAACATTTAAAAACTAAAGATAAGTGAAAAAAAAAAATAGAAAACACAACATTAGCATTTTACCCTGAGCTCCTAAGTTCAAAGCAGTCTATCACAGAAGGATGATTCTTAGGTAGCATGACTTTCTGAGTGGTGTACTTAACACTGCCATTATGTAGGGTTTTGTTTCATTCAAAAGTAGGCAAACATTCCCCAAAGTATATTCTTTTTTGCAGAAAACTGAACCTTTGATATGTTTCAGATTCCTTGATCTAATAATTATAAGAAATACTGCACACAATAGTTTGCTCTTTAAAGAGATTCACAATGTACAACACCTGAGAGGTCTAGCAAGAAGAAATCTTTTGAAGGTCATTCTCTAAGAGAATCTATAACTAAATCTGCACTTTAATATTAAATTCATACATTTTCCAAAAACTGCACAAGAGAAATTAAAGTACCACCTAGTTGAGAAAGCAAGCTGATGATACTTAAGATCAGTGAAGCACTTATGTTGGGGTCTTCAAGTAACTCAACGAGGCAACTCAAGCATTCACTTGGTAATATCTGATTTGATGAAAACAGTCGTGTGAGTTTCTGTCCAGAAATTACCTATAAAATAGTAAACAAAATGTGTGGTAGGCAATTTTCATCTTTTCTCCATTTCAAATGAAAAACTTAAGTTCTTCTAAAAATTCATACATGCTATTACCACCGCCTAGATTACTTAAATCCCTCTCTCACTAGCTAAAGTAATTATTTGGATCTCAGCTTAAATTCATTTCCTACAGGTAGCTTTCCCTAAGCCTCTTACACCACCTAGCTTAGGTCTGCCTATACCACTGTCCTATAAAACATTATACTTTTATTTTATAAGTTAGTAAAGTTTGAGTATGTGGGGGTATTTATCCTTCACACTACACTGAACAGGCCATGAAGACGTAGATTAAAAATCTGTACTTTATTAACCATGTTTATTTTACAAATGAATTCCAGAACACTCATTCCTCCCACTTTGAGGGAAAAGAACCAAAAACGGAAGTCTACAGGGCAACTACAGGATTATTCCTTCCACTCCTTCCCAAAGATAACAGGTGATCCAAGAAGTTAAGAGATTACAGAGAAGGAAGTTATTATAAAAAAGAATCATTTAAGTAGGGAAAGCATTGAAAACTTTTATTTTTGGTTATTCCATTTTTTACTCCTCTAAACTATATAAGTGGAGAGAAAGAAAGAAGGTAAAGGTAGAATTGAAGGCTGAAACCAGTTGTTAGCATGAATTTTCAAAATGCTCTACAAATGTATTCATTATTGAGCATATCTTTTCTATAAAGATGGTAAAACCTTAGTTACTTTAGAATAAGAATAAATCTGTTCTAAGTAGTTATTTGAAAGGATCAGGCTGAAGTGAGCTGCTTTATCTCTCTAAGCTCTCCCTTTTGTATCCCTCTTTTATTCCCACACTCATATGTCAGTTTTTCTCTAAGGTTTTTCTGACAAGAGATTTTTTATATTATCTGTTTGCAAGGAATATGTGTTTTATACTACTGAAGTAAAAGTCTATAAGACTGAAAAAATAAGTCCAAAGATGAAATTATATACATCAATAACAGATATTTTGGCAAAGACAACCTTCTGAACAATGCCTCTTTTCCTACTTATTATCTAGCCCTTCAGATGATTAAGACATTCCCTGTCTTAAACATAATTCCCCTCAGGACTGGATCTGTACCTCAGTAAGTCTAAACATGTAATAATCATTGAGTACAAGGTAAAATAAAAAATTCCCTTACAAATTCTTTCCTTTACACATACACACTCGATGTTTTAATGCAAATATAATTTATTTTAATAATTACCAATACTTACATAGCACTTAGTTTGGCTTAGGCATTGATCTAAGTACTTTATATATGTTAATTCTTTTCATCTTGTTAGTAACTCTGTAAGGTAGGTGCTTCTATTTTGTTTTGCAGATGAATAAACTGAGGCACACAGTAAAAGGAGCACAATTGGGATTCATACCTAGGCAACTTGGTTCCCGAATCCATGCTTTTAATCACTACACATGATTAGTACTATGGAATATCATCATTAAGCATCAGATCAGATCAGCTTTGCCAATCATGAAATAGTGGAAGCCCTGGGTCAGCAAGGGACTATAAAGACAAAGTATGGCAGAAGTACTGAAGAATGAATAATCCCCTTCCCCAGGACACCCATCTCGCTTTGCATCTTCAGACATTGCTTGCATGAAGTCTGTACAGAAATTCAGTATAAAAAAATTGCCCCCCAAAATGGTTAAAATTAATAAATATGAAAACACCAAGGGTTAGTGTGAATGAGTGATGGGAAATTTTCATATATTGCTAATGGAAGGATAAAATGGCATAATCAATGAGAAAATTGTTTTGACAATTTCAACGAAAACTGAATATAACCCTACCCTATGACATAGCAATTCCACTCCAGGGTGTATAAAAGAAATGAGTGCTTATATCCACAAAAAATGTATGAATTGTTTATGATACCTATATTCATAATTCCACCCAGAACTGGAAATAACCCAAATGCCCACAAACAGGAGACTGGATATCAAGTATGATACATTTATACAATAGAAGTCTGAAAGGCAATAAAAAAGAATGAGACATTGGTACGTGTGCAATATGGTTGAATGGAAGATGCCAGACCCAAGGGTACATAGTGTATGAGTCCACTTATCTGAATCCTATGTAAGAGACAATGAAGAAACCATACAGGGTGCTGGAAATATTCTATCAATATACCATGATACAGGTATCAAATGTCCACACATTAAAAACTATCAAGCTCTTAACTTAAGATACTTTATGCACTGTATTTCTCAATTAAAAAAAAAAAATTCCTAAGTGTAGTAATCTCAAGCCAGTATTCAACACATCTTTTTTTATCAGTGGTGTAAAAGTTTTCTGTAAACCTCTAGAAAGTTTAGGAACAAAACATCAAGGAGCCAGACTTAGAGCCCCAAATTTCTCAGTAGTCTTTCAATTCACAGTAACATTGCACTCAGACTCACAGGTTGCTTATTCTCAGAGAAGTAATGTTTCAGATCAGTATCTAGAACACTTTACTCCTAAGGTTTAAATAAAACCAATCAATGTCTCTGCTTATCCTGCTGCTTCTGGAATCCAGTAGCTACTGTTCTATCCTAATTGAGAAACAAAACCTTAAGCATTTAACAGCTTAATTATTAATTTCAATTATAACGTTTGCAGGGACTTATTGAGGTAATGAATGAAAAAAAGAAAACAAATGTACTTAAGAGTACACCTGAAATAGTGATCAAGAAAGCAAGGACTCCAGTTTCACTAAAGACTGATGTCGCTGTACCATTGTAAATCAACTTTTCTCCAGCATTTTCCCAGTCTTTGGTGCATTAGCCTATCATCACAAGATTAATATAACGAGTAGAACATATTTTTAAAAATTACGTTCAATTCTATAGTAACAGGAGAGCTGCAACAAAGAATTAAAATAAGCTTTAATTGAGTTTAATCTTTTTTGTTTTAATTAAACGGATTTCCCAGCCTTCTCTCCCACCTTTCCTCTTCTGTTGGCACTCGTCTCTCTGGCTGCAGGGAGCTGAACCTTGACGCTAACTTGCCTTTACCGGTACAAAAAGACAGCCCAGGAAGCGAAGGGCTGTCTGTCCTTTCTCTTCTAGGCTGGGATCGCCACTCGCTAGCCTCACCGTGAAAGCAGAAATACCCTCATCTCGTCCCCCCATTCTCGGAGCCTCACCTCCAAGTGCCGCAAAAGCTGAGCAGCGTTCGCCTCCGACTTAACAGCTTTGTACTGGCTAATAGTTAGGAGCAAGGACTTCAGGCAGGCGGTGGTGTCCATCAGGACCGTCCCTAAGCCCCTAAGGCCAGGCACCACCAGCAGCTCTGTTCAGGCTTCCAACTTCAGCCGCGCGTTTTTTGATTTTTCGGCCCCACCCCTTCTCCCAGAAGGTTCCGGTTCCGGTGGAGCCCCGGAAGTCCCTAGGCGCCCTGCGGGACTGCTCTTGAGATGGGCGGGGTGGGCCTGGGGTGCAGGGGCTCCGGGGATCGGTGGAGGGGATTGCGGGCTGCCCCGCCGAGCCCCCTTATCTGAGAGGCCGCGAGGTTTTAACTTGAGATCTCGTGAAGACGAGACATCTCGCGAGAAACGCTAATTTGGCCCGACCTGAGGAGGGCGGTTAGAGGGGAGGGGGTACTTGTTCCTCCGTGCGCTGTGTTTGCGTGTGCTTGGCCTTCACGCCGGGTGGCCGGTGTTTGCTTTGTGCATCATCCTCTTCCTGAGAAATGGTCGCTCCCCCCTAGTCTAGACACGGTGAGATCTGAGGAGGAGAATCTTTGGGCCCTGAGATGCTGAGGAGGCCTGGGAGGGGCCTCTTTTTTAAATCTCTCATAAGTCCACGCCTTCTGCCGAGGAATGATTGTTTCTCAGAGCGAAACTAGGGTCATTGGCGTATTTCAAGTTAGTCATGCCCTTACTGTAGTATTTGTCAAACTGTCGCGGGGTGACTCCTGGGCCAGGTACTGCGCCTGGGGGTGTTAGATTAGCGTCAGTTTTTATACGGGAGGGTGTCTTTCTGTGTGGCATGATTGATTGTTTTAGCATTCTCCAGGTCTATGAAATGGGTCCTGTTTGTTTTTTTATGATCAGAGGTGCATGTGTTTGTGATGAAGTCATATTACCTGCTTCTGGAACTTTTTGCTTAATTAGTATTTGCTAATATCGAAAAAAGCTTTAAATTGCAGATTGTAGAAAAGTGTAAGAATAGGGTACATGTCCATAGAAATCAATGATAAATTTGTTGATCAATTCAAAGAACGTTTTTGCGTCACTCAATTTTTTAAGGCAGGGTTTATTTTTTGTATTAAAATCATTTCAAATTAAATCTGAAATCTTAAAATGTCTTAGCCAATTGAGACATTGATGTAAAAGTCTATGGGTAACTAACGTATTCATTTTATGCTTTCAGTCATTTTGTAAACAGCTATTGAGTGTATAACATGGGCCAGATATTGCCAGTCTGGGAACAGGAAAGTATCTCCTATTGCTAAGAAACTGTCTAATAAAGAAAACACCACATAAATGGGAAGCATCATGTGGTGATAGAAAGGAGGGGAGCCATGTTGCTTACAAATGCTAGCAAAACTTCGAGTATGTGACCCTAGGCAAATTCTCACTGCTTCTGTCCCTTCCTAAGATAAAATCTGGTCCAGAGTTACACCTGTTTCATAAGATTGTGCATTTAATAAATAATTCAGAGTCTAAAACATCCTAGGCACTAGATATAGTGAATACAACAAAATTCTACAGGTATGGAACTTACATTCTGGTAGAGAAACAGTAATATAAAATAAGGAAAACTGTATAGAGAGAAAAATAGAAGAGTTACTGCTGTAGAGTACTATTGGTAATTGACAAGGGAAAAGGGAAGGTCAGGGTAGACCTCACTAAAAAAGCACTTGAAGAAATACTTAAAGAAGTTGAGAGAAAGCAGTACTCTTTAGGGTAGTGTTTTTCAACCTTTTTTTTTTTTCAATCTCACAGCACACTTGAACCTATAGTTAAACTTCTGGGCACACTTAAATTATGTTGATCAAAAAAAAGTAAAAAATGAATATACTTACTGTGCTTTGAACGTCTTTCAAAAATAATTAATGATCTTTAAAAAATTTTCGCAGCACATCTAAGATCCTCATAAGGCAGTTGAAAAATTCCTGGTTTAGTGGGAACAACGGTTACTAGATGGAGGGAATGACAATGAAAAGCCCTGAAGTGGGTGTATGACAATGTGTGCCATCTACAGCAGGAGGCCTCCTGGCTGGAATAGAGAGACTAAGGATGGAGGGAGTAGAGATGAGGTCATATAAGACTTAGAGACTTTTAAAATGAACTAATCAGGAAGAATCAACTGTTGCCTGGCATAATACTTATGGTGTTAGTTACAGTTGTTGGCAAATGCAATGATAAGAGTTTGGTAGTGTGAGACTTTACAGTGACAACTGTGTCATCATCCCCATTCTGAGCCCCTAAGTAAGGCTCTCAACTGCCCACTGTTGAAGTGCCATCCCTCTCTGAAATTTTGGATTTACACTTAAGCAGTCATACTGTGTATTCTCTTTTGTATTTGTCTTAAAATCAAATGATTCTCATAAAACCTTTATTAAAATTAAATTTAGTAAGATTTTTGTAGCTAAATCTTGACATCTTTAGTCAGAGATATCTGTGTGTCATAATTCGAGAAACAACCATATTTTTAAGCTCTAAAAAGAGAGAGGAAAAGGAAGTGAGGCTAGGTCCAGGTTTTATTGGCTTTGAACTTGGACAACCCTTTTGAATTCAGTGGTGATCTCTGGTTTTAACTGGGGCCTGATGTAGTCAGGTTTTTGTTTTACATTGATTAGTCTGGCGGCTGGAAAGGCTATGATTTTAGGGAGGAAAAGACTAGACTTAGGGAGACTGATTTGCTAGAGTCTTTCCAAAGGATAACCAGGATAATTGAAGTAGAGATGGAACAAAGGTGACAAATTTGAGAAATACTGTCTAGGAGGTAAAATAGGCAGAACAGGTGTCTGTGGCTGTGAGGAGTGAAGAGAGGGATGAATCTGGAAGGGATTCCTACTTTGTAAATTGAATGAAGAGATAAAGATATTGCAGAGGTGACTAATAGGAAGTATTTAGGGTATTTTTATGTTTAATAAATTTTATATAATTTATTATATAGTCTTATTCTTATTAAGTTTATTCATGGGTACTATATAATTTTGTTACTGTAAGTTTTCTTAAGAAAGGTCCTGATTTTTGGCACATCTTTAATCCAACCTAATGACTAAAATCTCTCATTAACGCTCACACAGTTTTTGTTCCTTAGACTTTTTACCTATATATTGCCTGCAAAACCATTATCTCATTTTTTCCAAAATTTATTGTCTTACATTATTGCATTAGTGTAATATCTAAATTATGGAAAGTCATGTTAATACTGAACTTCATTGTTTTATTACTTTAGTGAGAATGACTAGTATTTTAACACTTAGTATAATTTGTGCCATTAGCCTGTGATAAATATTCTTAATCGTGTTTAGGAGATTCCCCTTCATGTCTGTTTTATTCTAAAAAAAAACAAAGATTATCAAATTTTCACATTTATATAGTTTTATATTCTTTAAAGTCATAACACAATGATTTCTTGGGCTAATAATACTCAACACTTAATTGAGCAATTGCTATGTACCACGCACTGTTCTAAGAACTTTTTATTTATCTATCTCATCTTTATAACAATTTCATGCTATAGTTAATATTATGTTCTTCATTATACATGAAGAAACTAAGACAGAAAGGTGAAGTAACTTGCCCACGGTCACTCAGGTAGTAGTAACAAACTTTGTATTTGTAATGCTGCAGGTTTTGGTTTGGTGATATTTTTACTCAGGACTTTATAGTCACAACTGGAAATTTTCAATCTTTTCTTTATTCTCATTTCAAATTTAGGTTATATGTTATTTTTGAATAATGGAAGTTTTTGTCTTTTATGTTATGGAATAATAAGAATCACATAGAAATTATCTGATCCTTGTAGGCATATTAAACTGGTCCATAAAATTGTTAAGCATATAGGCTGGCTATTGACTTCTAAAAGAGAACTTTAGGTTGGCAGAGAAGACATTTTTAATCTACACATGGGCTCCTTCTTTCCTTCTGCCTTCAGAAACCTTGATGTGTGCAAAGGTTGGGTGACTTAATTCTTGAAATCAATTATTGAATGCTTAAAGTATGTCAGCTATTGTTCTAGGAATTGGGTATAAGATGGATTAAAAAACAATTTGCCTACTTTGTGGGGCTTCCATTGTGTTGGGAATGTAAGGCCAAATCTAAAACTAGGGGATTATTATGCATAAATGGCAGGTAGAACGAGAGTTTCATTGGCTCAGATTCCAGAGGTTGAGACAGAGAAATCCAGCAGTAGAGAACTGGCAGAGGTCTAGACATGGGGTTAGTAAAATATTATGTACTTACTATACCTAAAACAATTCAACACTTTTTTTTAAGTGATTTTACCCTTTATTCAGAGCCAGAGAACAAAGTATGTATAATTAGTGTCAGCTCTCAGTATTTAAGAAATGTTACCTCTTCCACAAATTAAATTAAAATAATTCTCCCTTTACAATTATTATTATTCCTATTTTATCGCAACTATTAAATATTAAAATGCACCTAATCTCTAAATGATTTGCCAGACCATAAAATTAACTGTCGCTTTTCAAAAAAATTCCTGAGTTTTCCTTCTATACATTTCACAGAATCCAACTCTAGGTTGAGAGTACAAGATTTGCACCTATCATCCTAACGCTCTGAGAGGTCCAGGCGGGTGGATTGCCTGAGCTCACAAATTCAAGACCAGCCTGAGCCAGAGCGAGATAGCTGGGCATTGTGGCAGGCACCTTTAGTCCCAACTACTCAGGAGGTTGAGGCGAGAAAATTGTTTGAACCCAAGAGTTTGAGGTTGCTGTGAGCTATGATGCCACAGCACTCTACTGATGGCGACAAAGTGAGATTCTGTCCCAAAAAAAAAAAGTACAAGATTTGTATAATTTGGATTATACATCTAATTTCATATCCCAGACTTCGCATGTTGTCTTGCCTTTTTTTTTTTAAACAGAAGAAATATCCATTGTTTCTGAATCCAATTCTGTAGATAAGTGAAGTGACATCCTTTTTTTTTTTTTTTTTTTTGAGACAGAGTCTTAACTTTGTTCACCCTCGGTGGAGTGCTGTGGCATCATAGCTCATAGCAAACTCAAACTCTTGGGCTCAAGTGATTATCTTGCTTCAGCCTCCTGAGTAGCTGGGATTAGAGGTGTCCACCACAATGCCTGGCTATTTTTAGAGATGAGGTATCACTCTGGCTCAGGCAGTCCACCTGTTTCGGCCTCCCAAGTGCTAGGTACAGTAATCATTATAACCATTACTTCTTGAAGACTTGGCCTGTTGTGCAGATCGAAGTCCTTTGTGTATCTAGTTTTTTAACTTCTGGTCATTCGTTAAGTTAGATAGATACTCGTTAAGTTCAGGAAAAGAATAGGTATCTTTTTTTCTGAATTCAAATGTGACAGGACTATCCAAAGTGATGTGTGTACACTTTAGGGGAATGTGAATGAAACTACTGAGGTATGGGAACAAGCATTAAAACTTTTCTTATTACTTAATTTTATCTCATTTTTTATTTATATTATAGTAATGCCTGCATATAATTAATAAATTTGATATTCATGTATTTTCAATGCATTCTGATTTTTTATTGCTTTAGGTGGATATATGATCAAAAAGCTTTGGAGACTCTGTAAATGTCTTTGAGAGATTTAGACAGGCATGAATTATTGCAATTTCATTTTCATTTCAGTACCACAGTATAGTGTCTGGCACCTAACAGTTCTGAATTGTTTTGGTGATTGAAAAACTCTTAGCAGAAAAAATTTTTATTCATTTATTTTTTAAAAGAATGGAGTACTGGAGTACAGTGGCACGATCATAGCTCACAACAGCCTCAAACCCCCAGGCTCAAGCAGTCCTCCTGCTGTGGCTTTTCTAGTAGCTAAGACTACAGGCACATACCACCATACCTGGCTAATTTTTAAAAATTTTTGTATAAGACAGGGTCTTGGTATGTTTTCTAGGCTGGTTTCAAACACAGCCTCAAGTGATCCTCCTACCTCAGCCTCCCAAAATGCTAGTGATTTGTGTACTATGAATATTTAAGCTGGTATGATTAATTATTCTTACAGTGTTACTGCTGACCTGTAAGGTCGTGTAAATAGCTTTGTTTCTGAGTGTGCCTATGTATATTATCTAATCTAGCTCATAATTGCACTCTGAGTATATACATATATATTATAGATATATAATGCATCTATCTACCTATAGTCAAACATGGCATTAGAAGTAATGGGAATTAGTGGAAAGAACATGGAATTTGCAGTTAGTGAAATTTAGGGCTGGGTACAGGGGCTTATGCCTGTAATCCTAGCACTTTGGGAGGCCCAGGTGGGTAGATTGCATGATCTCACAAGTTCAAGACCAGCTTGAGCAGGAGCGAGACCCCATCGCACTGCTAAAAATAGAAAAACTAGCTCGGTGTCATGTGGATTACACCACAGGGCTGGTTACTCCAGTTGCTGGGGAGGTTGAGGCAAGAGCCCAGGAGTTTGAGGTTGCTGTGACCTATGATGCCATGGCACTCTACCCGGGGTAATAGAGTGAGACTCTTTCAAAAAATAAAAATAAAGAAATTTGGCCATGAATTCTTACTCTTACTGATATTTTTTAGCTACGAGAACTCTCTAAGCCTCAGTTTTTTAATTTTTAAGATGAATTACAGTAAAGTTTATCTTTTGGAGGGTGTGAGGATCAGATGTTTATTTAGTGTACGTGGGTACGTAGCCTACAGCCTGGCACATAGGAGCTGGTGATAATCTTATTTTCAATGAAACCAAAGTTTATAACTCAGTTTTATGTGAAGAGAAACTCTTCACAACTAAAAGCTTGCTCTTCCTTTTTACCTATACACCCTTTTACAAATGTATGGCTTTCCAAGATAACAGTGAGCAGCCAGTTTTCTTATTTTGGTGGAGCAAGTTGGAGGTAGCTAGAGTAAGCTTTGCTTGGTGGTGGGAGAGCCAAGTACACAGAAGTTTCCTCCATTTCTTGGTTGATTATCATCCTGTATGTGTCATGTCTCAGTATTCTCCTTCCTTTTGCCTTTATTGTCTAACAATTGTTATGACAACATATTTTTAAATTGTTGAAAATACTCCACTTTTGTAGAATTTGTCTGGGGATAACATGTTTCTTCCAATGGTTTCTAGCTACATTTCTGAACCATATGGTTTTACCACTGCTACTTGTAAATACCTGAAACTAATGGATAGTTGAATATTTAGATGTTTTTTTTTTTTTTCAGGTAAAGCCTAGTGTCTATATTCAAGATAGGTACTTTCCAACTGTTTAAAAAATATATGTATTTTATAAGTTTGCCTGTATAATTCCAAAAATAACTGACTGAATAGATCTGAATAGAATTAAAAACCTGCTTTTCATAAGGTGCTAATTTTGCTTAAAGCAAAGAAGTTTTCTGTGTTGGCAGGTTTGTAACAGGAGTAGTGGGTATATATTGCTTCCTGGCTTAAGCTGGCAGATTTTGCTAACAATGAATCTTTGCAAAGGTAAGCGCTGAGATGGATGGTGATCTTTTACACAGAAAATGTCTTCATTTTCTGATAACTTTTACAAATATTGTCCAGCTGTCTCATCTGTCGCTCCGGTAGGTTGCCTAAACAAATAATATTTTAGCCACATGTGTTTAGGTATGTTTATTTTGTAGCCTTACTAGGAAGTTAGATAAACAAAAAATAATGGCGGAAATTAATGGTAAATTAGAAAGCCAAATAATTATTGTATTTTGTTCATGATTATCAATGCTCATATAAAATGATAGTGCGACCTGTTATTCTTTGAGTCTAACTTGATGGCCTTAGCCATTTTTGTCTACCCAGAGCTACCAACACTTGTGTAATGGACTGAATGCTGCCCTCCCCTTTTAAATGTTGAAATCCTAACCCCCGATATAATGGTGTTAGGAGGTGAGACCTTTGGGAGTTAAATTAGGTCATGAGGTTATGAGATTATAAAAGGGACACCAAGAGAGCTCTTTCACCCTCGTTTTACCATGTGAGAAATATACAGAGGAGTCAGAAGCTGGCCACCTGAAAGACCCACCTTGCTGGCATCTTGATCTCAGACTTCCAGCCTTCAGTACTGTGAGAAATAAGGTTCTGTAGTTTATAAGTCAGCCAGTCTATGTACTTTGTTATAGCAGCCATAGCGACTCAGGCAATCTGTTCTCCTGCTTTAAAGCAACCAAGAGTGGCTGGTGCTGCTTGTTTAGCAGACAAAATCAGATCAATGATAGTTAAAAGTTTGGTTCTAAGGAACTCCCATCACACAATGTCTTGATATAGTCTTTGAAAGTGTTTTTTTCATCTTTTTAAAGCTATGAAGTTATCATATCATCTGACATCTCAACTTAGAGAAGGTTTTTGGAATTTTTTGGGTAAAATCTGGCAGAAATGATAACTAGCAGTTTCAGAGTCTGCTTGATATTAACAGACCTGTATGTGAACTTTGGTACAGTAATTTAAAGTGGTAAACCTAGCTTTTCAAAATAATTATCAAAGTTTTACTGAGTTGCATGTTCAAGGTTGTTAATTGCAGCATTGTGTATAATAGTTAAGCTCAGAGACAACTAAAATTTTTATCAGTAATGGTCCAGTAAAATGATACATTCATACAGTGCTATGTAATTCAAGTTAAAGACTATGTTAGATGTGTATGTGCTGGTGTGAAAAATGCAAGATGCAGAACAATGTGTTAAGCTGCCATTTGTGTCCTGTGTGATAATAATTGAAAAGTAACTTTTTGTTCCTGTTAGGGTAGGAACTCACAGCATGTGAAGAGAAAAAATTCTCCACACAGATTAGGATAGGTGTAAAGAAAAAATTTATTTTGCTTTTCAAGGGAGGAAAGGGCACAGCATGAAAGAAAGAAGTGCCAGCCTCTAATGTAAAGTGTTTATGTTTTTTTTTTTTTGGGGGGGGGAGTAATCAAGGAAAAAAAAATGTTACTGCTGTAGAATCATAATAGGATGTGGCTATGAAGCTGGTTTTTGTTTATTTCTCTTTCTATATATGAGGTTGGCTTTATTGGACCTCTCTGAATGTGTTCCTAGTGGATATAGAGGAGGGTCACACTCCTATCTGCTCAGTACTTTTCAAGTTGTATAAAACTCAAAAGACTGAGTTAAACCATGGGTGGTTAATCTCACAGAGGGGCAGTGTGTGCAGTGATCTCCTTTTTTTTTTTCCCCTTCCTCCTGTTGATTAGTAATGCCCTCCTTTTCATCCCATTTCTTTTTTTTTATTAGAGACAGAGTCTCACTTTATGGCCCTCGGTAGAGTGCCGTGGCCTCACACAGCTCACAGCAACCTCCAACTCCTGGGCTTAAGCGATTCTCTTGCCTCAGCCTCCCGAGTAGCTGGGACTACAGGCGCCCACCACAACACCCGGCTTTTTTGTTTTTTTTGGTTGCAGTTTGGCCGGGGCCGGGTTTGAACCCACCACCCTCGGTATATGGGGCCGGCGCCCTACTCACTGAGCCACAGGCGCCGCCCCGTCCCATTTCTTAAATCTCATTATCATTCCTTTCTTTACAGTGTTATTTCTCCATTTGGGTAGAGAATTAGAAGAAATTGAACTAATTTTGCTACAAACTTAAACAATTAAATGATGATGATTATGATGATAAAGATGGTAGTGATAGTGCTTATTATGTGCCAAGTACTGTTCTATTACATGTTTTTAAGTATTTAATGTTCACATTAAATAATACCTTCATAAAGTAGGTACCACTGTTATCCCCACTGTTCAGATAAGGAATCTGAGGCACAAGAAGTGTTCTATTAATTTCGCATGAGGTGGCATAGCTGCTGTATGTCAACAAAAGCCCAGTGATTCCCTAGTTTGTGTGTTCTTAAACTCCTGTATCGCTTCTCAACTTATTTTGACGTTCCCAGGAATCTAAATGAGCTACTTTACGTCATTTTGCTTTCTCCTAATGCAATGTTTGTGTTTAAACATGCCGCATAATATCAGAATGGTCTTATTTTTCTTCTCCCAAACAATCTGTTCTATGTCCACTTACTAAAGCTTCTTATCTTAACCCATTTGTAAAGCTCAATGGTTCTCAACCCAACACAAGGCAATTTTGGCAATATCTAGAGACATCTATGATTGCCACAATAGGGGCTGGTGGGTTTAAAGAAGGTGAGGGTTGGAGGAGTTGCGACTAGCATCTAGTGGGCTGAGGCAGGGATGCTATTCTAAAAATGTATAGGACAATTAACAAAGAATTATCAAGCCCAGAATGTTAATACTGCCAAGATTGAGAAACCCTAAGGGTGTAAGTAACAACTTCTCTCCTGGAAAACACCAAATATATTACTCTGTTTTTGAGCTAGTAGCATTGAGGAAAGTTGTAGGCTTTATTTTATTATTTTCCATACTGATTTTTAATTTTTTCACTTGACATTGTGTAATTTGTAAGTGCTGGAGTTGACAAACCTGAACATTTCATGGGACATCCACCCACACATTGAAATGTAAATTTGCTGGCAAATGCTTCTAACTTGGTCAGATTACTTAGTATAAAGATGAAATATTTGAGTAGATTTTTACAAAAAGTGTGCCTATGTGATTTAGGGAGGTGACAGTAGTGCCACAAGTTAAATGTTCAAATGAATGGTGAAAAAATTATAAATAAGAGTTGTGCCTGCTTTGATGTGAATAAGCACATTGGGTGGAAACAAAAAACATCTTTACAACTAAAAAAAAGCTTGTTATAATTTCTGCAAATAAGAGGGAAAGTGGGAGCTACTGGTAAGAAAGGCATGCTAGTGATTATTAAGACATAGGTGAAAATACCTTATTTTTCAAACAGTAAAACAGTCTACAGATCATTTCCCTTGGTGGATTAAGGTGTTCTGTAAATTGACATTGAACTTTAGCTTGCCTTCAGATCAGTCAACCAGAACTTAAATAGATTCCTGCAGAAAAGCAGTCCCTCAGTGCCAGGAATATAGAGGAAATTTTTGTTTCCTGCTGACAGGGAAAATCTTTTGAAACGAATGTACCAAGGGAAACTAGATTTACCCTTTTTCCCATGTTAACTCTGATTTAAAGGTTTCCTCCAGCCTCCTGTAGAATGTAAGAACCTTTGGATGATTTCAGAAGCACAGTGGCAACATTTCAGGCTGGCTACTTCCTTTCGGTTGCTAGGCACTTACGCCTCCCTTCCCTACAGGCTGTCAAGTGCTACTGCTGCTGCTGTTGCCAGTAGTGTTTGCCACAGATACCTGCCTAGCTCTGGGAAATGACAGGATTGATGATCCTCTCTTCTGGAAAACCTTTCATCACAGAGATTCGTCTCAGGTTGTATTCTAAGAGCTGAAAAAGAAAGCCATTTAGGCTTTCTTAACTCTGTTGATTCAGGATCCAGATTATCTTCTGATTTATTGATTGATTAATTTTCCATCCTTTTCTTTTTCAAGCTGAACAATGAGCAGCTTAGCAGAGGCCTTCCATCCTCTCTATCTTGTCACCAGAGGATTTTCTTCCCTTCCTTTCATCCTTGCTGTGGTCAGTGCAAACAGCTACTGAATGAAGAAGAGCTTACTAGAGGGGGAGGTCTCTGTTTCTGAGCTTTTATAAATTGTGGAAGTGAGGGAATTGTTTTGCCGAGAAAAGGCAAGTGTTTGTATTCTTTGGCTATGAAATAATGTGTTAATAATAATGTCGTTACTTTTTTATTAGGGTAGTTTATAGGAACCGAAAAAGAAAAATAGTTTGATCATAATCCTAAAATTCTCAAAGCTTTTTCCTTTTCTGTTTAGCTTTATTGAATAGATGGAGCAGATCTTTGAAAGACTGACAAGGTTTATCCAATCTCTCTGCTTCATTATTAGCTGTAGATTCTATTTTTCATTAGTATTTGAATAGAGAATACAAATTTAAACATGAATTTGCTTATGGTTTTGCTTACTGAATTTTAAAATGAGTAAAACTATAAAACAAAATAATTTATCTAGAAGAACTGAGTTCTGCATAAGTGAGTTGTAATACAGCAAGAAATGTTTTTGGTTAAGGATAAGCAATAAATTAAGAGGTGTTAGAAAGCTCTGTTTTAAATGAAGAAGTTTAGAAGGAAGTCTGTGTGTTTGTGTGTGTTATCGTTGTCTTTGCCTTTGTGTTTCAATTAAGAAGTTATCAGAATCAAACTGTTGGAGAAATACTCCTGTGTGTGAAGACTTCCTGTATTATGTAGAGTTGTTGTGAATCAAAACAGAATATTGGCACATAATATCCTAATTAGGAATACTTGTTTTGCAGATGATCTTAATAACAGGAATACTTGTTTTGCAGATGATCTTTATAGCAGGGCTAAGTTGCCCCTTCCTCTGTTCTAAGCTTACTAATAAGAAGATACTCAGACCTTAAAGGTTAGAAGGGTCAGGTCTTAAAGTTACTTCTTTTTCAATTGTATTAAATTGCCTTTTTAGGGTGTTCAACATAATTAGAAATTAGAAAAACGTTTCTTGGAGTAAATACAGTCTGAATTCTTAACAGGTGACTTATAATTGATCTTGTATTATATATTTTATTGATTTAGGAATTACCCATCTGAATTGCCTTTAGTTATGGGGCTACAGTCTAATCTATTGTTGTGCATTAAGTGTGCTGTTAGAGAAACTGCCCACTCAGTTACTGAGATAAATTAAGTGGCCCAGAGACAAATAAGAATCTTATTCAGTCTTCGCAGGAAGGCAGTGTAGGTCTGTTTATATGCTATTGCTGCCATTTTTTTTTCTTTTTCCTCAGCTTTTCTTCCTCTGCCCAAGAACACCTAGCAATAGTTTCTTTCAATGTGCTTGCTCCAACCTTTTGTGGGCTTAGAGTGGGATCAGAAAGAGAAGCTACCTTAACATGGGGCTCTGGTCTCTAGGGGCTTGAACTCTCAGTAAAGGAGCTCAAACAGGACCAATTTTAGAAGAGTTGTTTTTAGAGTAGTTAAAATAGAAAGTTCTATAAATAGATATGCTAATGATACTCTAGTCCCCTTTGTTTTCATTTGTGTTGCTTCAGATATTTTTTTAGGAAACTTTGACTACATCCATTGATACTTGGAATCACAGTGTGTTAGCATATTTTATATCCCACTTCTCCTATTTTATGGCGATGTAGAATCACATGATTTGGGGGAATAGTGGCCACCTGTTATTTCCAGACTAAAAGGAAACAAAACAATTGGTACTCTCAAGATTGTGTTAAGGAGGAACTCATATACCGCCGTGAGAAATGAACTAGTACAAACGTTTTTGTAAGCTATTTAGCAATATGCACCAAGAAACTTTAAGCATTTATGTCTTTTGACCTACTAATTCTGCTTTTGAGAGTTTATTATAAGGAAGTAATAAATAAGGAAAAAGCTTTATGGATAATAATGTTTATCATGGAAGTAATTTCCATGTTTATAATGGAAAACAAAACATCCAAGTGTATGAAAATGGTTAAGGAAACGCCAATCAACCAACTATTGTATAGCCATTGACAATGTTTACTAGGAGGATAAAATAAAATGGAAGATGTTTGTGGTATGATATTCAGTGGTGAAAAAGGTTATTCAATATGATTACAAATTAGTAAAATACACCTATGCTTAGAAAAAAGTATATTAAAGTAGAGGTGGTGATTATGTTTAGATGGTGAAATTACATGATTTATTGTCTTTTAGAGCACTTCAAAGTTTTCTTTAATGATCTTGTGCTGTTTTTATAGTGGAGAGAAAGAATGTAACTTTTCATCCTTCCCATTAAATATTATTTTTCTTACAGTGTTGAACAGCAGTGGTAAATATCAGTTTGCATCTACTGGAATACAGTTTTTGTAAAGGAAGCTTGTGCAGCATGGATTCCCTACCAGAAGAATTTTTCGTGAGGTAAGGGATAGGTTAACAAAAACCGACTGCATTTGTTGTGTTCCAAAGACAAGACATCTGTCTTTTCCAATAACCTTTCTAGCTAGTATGAATGAGATGCTCTTATGCTTCAGGAAAATTTGGCAACTTTGATTAGTGAGGAAAATGTAAACTGGGTATCTAATTTTAGAAAAGTTCACTAGAAATTACATCCTGGCTAAATAGCTAAGAATTGAAAAATGTGCTACACCTTGCTGCTCTTGGAACATTCTCACCAAAATAATGTTTTATCGTTTTAACAAATACTTACATAGAGCTACGTGTGAAGCATTGGTTTTAATGTTCTCATAAATGTTATTGTATACTGTTATTATCCCCATTTAGAAAGAGTGAGTTAAGCAGAAGACCCTACTAAGTAGTTCATTTGGTCCCAGACCAAATGACAATCTGTTTCCTCCAATCAGGACAAGTTCAGCCTGCCTATACCTCTGTTATATAATACAGCAGGTTAGTATTGGAGATCTCCCTCCAACTTTGAACCCTCTCATATAATAAGCAGTATGACCCATTAATTTATTTTTACAGGCATTTATTGACTGCTTGGTATAGGAGATAGAGTAAGACAAAATTTGCATAGTTAAAGAGTGCTAATAGTAGGAAGATACATAGGAAGTAATTATATCTTTAGACAAATTACATAAATATTATGTTAGAGATGATCTGTGGCTAGGAAGGAACATAGGAAGGAACAATATTTATTGACTGGGAATTGAATGAGTTCCACAAAGTGATATTTGAACTTATTTTTAAAAGATGAGAAGCATTTTGCTGGGTGTGGAAGTAAGGGAGGATGGGAGGTCATTTGGCTGAAGAAACAGCAAGAAAAAGTATTTAAGAAAAATTGGGAGGAAGGATTTTGACTATGTTGCTAAGAAATTTAGCTTTATTTTGTACACAGGAGGAGGTGAGGATTGTTTGTGGTTACACATAAAAATTTGTTACAGAGCTGATTACCTTTTAGTTAATAAAGACTATGTATGAGAATGTATGGTAAATCTAGTCAGTTTAATTATGTGTTAAAATGTTTTAGGTGAGCCTACTTTTATTAATAAGTAAAATGGTCATAATTAACTTCTGCTTTGATGACTGATGATGTATCTCAAGGTTATTTTAAGGAGTGAATGATCATGAAGTGGAGTTAGCAAGTAGAGTAAACATTTTAGAATATTTTGTACTCTCTCAAACCTTGAAAAGCTTCAATACTGTTGCAGTATTTTTCATTTTTCGATAACACACAGATGCTCTGTGTTTTTTTTCTGGAAGAAAAGACAGTTAATAGGTTTGTCTTTACTATGAAACTTTAAAGAGCCCTGAGAAACATGTTATGAAATGTTTGTATGTATAAATCATCTTTTGTTGAAATTTTCACTAGGAGTTTGAAAATGTAGATAATATTGTATTGTTTATCTGACCCATTTTTCCTTAGAAAAATCAGTTAGCATATAGTATAGATGATAAATGGTTGACTATCAAAGGAATACATATATGTTAAGTAAAATAGGATAATATTTATAAAATACTATTGTGAGTAAATCAATCAATATAAATTTCTCACCTTAGTTTTATTTCTGCTAGCATACAAAATTAAGATTATATAAATTACATATGATTTTATTATGGTTCCTATATCATGGTTCCGTATGTAGACAAAAGCAATTTTATAAACATTTTTCAGTTCAGTATGTAACACTTTAAATATGTTCACATTTTGAGTCAATATTAAAAGCAAAACCTGTCAACCTATTTATTTACCAAAATTAGTTAATAATTTCTAAATATGATAGTCTTCCTCAATTAAAAAATATTTTGGAAAACTGGACAGTTGTAAGTCTAGGAGCCACAAACAGAAAAAATTATCTTTGAAAGATTGATCCTTTCCTAACCTGTATTTTCATAAACCTACCCACAAACAACTTTGACTTTTTCAAGGCCCCTTTTGTTTTTTCTCTTGAAGCAGTGCTATTATATCTATTGTGTGTCTATTAAATTGCCGTTTCCTCTACTACCATCCAGTAAGGGCATGACCTAATTTCTTTAACTTGAGTCCCTAAAGAGATATGGCACCTACCATTATTATCAGTCTTTGATACATATGTGTTATACTTCTGAAACTTCAGACAAGAATATAATTGTTAGATTCTTTACTACCACAATTTCATTGTGTTCTTTGTGAGAACATGCTCTGAATATATCTTTTCTTTTTCATTTAAAATAGGGATCCTGCTGTGGAGGACCAGAGAAAAGAGGGAACTGAGAGTAATCTAGAAAAACCTTCTGGTCAACTAGTAAGAGGAAATTTAATTTTTTTTAACTTTTAGTTAATTATGGTAAATTTAGTCAATAATCTGTTTTAGGTGAGTCTACTTTTCTACTTCAATAAGTAAAATGGACATAATTAACTTTTGCTTTGAAGATTGATGCTGTATCTCAAGGTTATCATTTTAAAAACCAATCGTCAGCATACCTTTAGTAGAAAATTGAATTGACATGTCCAGAAACATCCCAACAATCAGTTTTAAAAAATTCCTCATTGGTCTTTTGAAGGGAAATTCAGACAAACAAAAACTACATATGTACACAGATATAAAGAAAGCATATATATGTAGAATTTTATTTAGTAAGAAGTTTTAGTGAGTTGTTTCTGAAGTTAAATTTCTTCTTTATTTTTCATTATATTTACTATTAGAACTTCTAAGTCTAGATGAAAGAGAATAACATTGAATTATACATAAATTTACTGCCAGTGACAATATGCTTTATGATAGGATAAAATATTTATATGAATACCTTGTGTCCTTATATTTAATGAAAGATTGATGAAGAGATATTTGTTAGATTCTTGTTCATGCACTTTTACTTTTCATATAGTTTTATATGATCGATGCCTACTTGTGAATAAGGTTTGCATATTTGGTTAACCATGGAGGTGCTAATGTATTTCAAACTAAAGGTCAACTCTGCAGTCAAAAGTCACTGCAGAATCACCTGATACTAATTAAGAAATTTAAATACAAGCAAGATTATGGGATGAAAAATAAGCTTCACACCTATCAAACATTTTTATTGGCTTGGCACCTATAGCACAGTGCGTAAGCGCCAGCCACATACACCAAGGGTGGCGGGTTCGAACCCAGCCCGGGCCAGCTAGAACAACAATGGCAACTGCAACAAAAAAATAGCTGGGCATTGTGGCAGGTGCCTATAGTCCCAGCTACTAGGGAGGCTGAGGCAAGAGAATCACTGAAGCCCAAGAGTTTGAGGTTGCTGTGAGCTGTGAGGCCATGGCACTCTGAGGGCAACATAGTGAGATTCTATCTCAAAAAAAAAAAAAAAAAAAAAAAAAATTATCTAGTAATTTAGGAAGAAAAATTATGTACACATAAAATATCCACAGTATGCACCTAAATGAGTTTATTAATGTAAAAAATGTTGCAAAGGAAATCTGCTATGCACAAATGTACATAGAGTTGTACTGTTGAGGAAAGGTAAAACCAGGGGACTAACTATAGAAAAAAACAATTCTATATACAGATTTGGGGATACAAAACCAAGAAAGATGGATGCTTTGACCAGAATTTGGTTTAGATGTTGAGATGACTAAATTTGGCAAAAATGGATCAAGCATCAAATATTTTGACAAACAACATAAAGAATTAAAATTGAATTTTATGAGATAAAAATGTTTAATAGGAGGCAGCACCCGTGACTCAGTGGTTGGGATGCTGGCCACATACACTGAAGCTGGTGGGTTTGAACCCAGCTCGGGCCAGCTAAAACAACAATGGCAACAACAACAACAAAAAATAGTCGGGCATTGTGGCAGGTGCTGGTAGTCTCAGCCACTTGGGAAGGCTGAGGCAAGAGAATCACTTGAGTCCAAGAGTTTAAGGTTACTGTGAGCTGTAATACCACAGCTCTCTACCCAGGGCGACATCTTGAGAGTCTGTCTCAAAAAAAAAAAAAAAAATGTTTAGTAGGTGTGAACCTTAATTTATTTTCATCCCATAATCTTGCTTGTGTTTACATTTCTTAATTAGTATCAGGTGATTCTTCAGTGACTTTTTTTTTTTTTTTTTTTTTTTTTTTTTTTTTTTTTTTTGTAGAGACAGAGTCTCACTTTATGGCCCTCGGTAGAGTGCCGTGGCCTCACACAGCTCACAGCAACCTCCAACTCCTGGGCTTAAGCGATTCTCTTGCCTCAGCCTCCCGAGTAGCTGGGACCACAGGCGCCCGCCACAACGCCCGGCTATTTTTTTTTTTTTTGGTTGCAGTTCGGCCGGGGCTGGGCCTGAACCCACCACCCTCGGTATATGGGGCCGGCGCCCTACCAACTGAGCCACAGGCGCCACCCGATTCTTCAGTGACTTTTGACTGCAGAGTTGACCTTTAGTTTGAAATACAGTAGAACCTCCATAGTTGACTACCTCACTACATTGCCCACCTCCTTAAATTGACCTAATTTTCATAGACTGGATGTGCAGCACATGTACATATTAGTACAGTAGGCCTATTTCCTTATGATGACCACTTCTGTATACTGACCAGTCTCTTACAGTCAACTGTTGCAGTAAGGTGGTCAACTTACAAAGGTTCTACTGTGTACACACTACTGACAGTGGTAATTCCTTTTTTTTTCTTATACCACTTCATTAATTTTTCCTTTGCCTTCTAAATGAATTGCATATTCTTTTTTTTTTTCTTTGTAAGAGTTTTTCTATTTACTTTGTAGGACTTTTTTTAACTTTTTGAACAAATTTCAAATCTACAGATAAGTTGCAAGAATACAGTGAGTACCTGTAGTATAACGAATAGCACAATGAACACTCTTCACAGAGATTTAGAAAATGGTTTATATTTTTCAACATATATAATCTTCATATATGAAGCATTATAAAATATAAGGTATATTTGTTAGAAATATTATAAATGGGAATAGAGCTGTCTTAATTTAGCACACATAGGGAGATTAGAGAGAGAGTCCTATAGTAGACTTCATTGGTTCCTAGTCACTTTCCTATGTAGTTCTGTGTTTGTTAGTGACCTGACATTCAAGTATCAAGCATTTTCAGTGACTGTGTGTGCTTTCTGCAATAACAAGCTGTTATTTCTGGTTTGCAGAGGTCAATAGCAACATAATCATATTTCTAAAGTCTCAACAGGGTATGAGAACTGTGGTGTCTTTTCAAGGCTTGAGTTTTTTAAAACTAGTGTCAGTAGACAATCCAGCAGGACTTGACTGTATAGTTATCAATTAACCATTAACAGTAGCCATATTAACTCTGTAAGAATCAATTCTTGAATTCCCAGGTTCATTTACTCAGCTCTGAATTAATATGAGAGTTGTTCTATTTTAGTTTGTTTATAAGCCTTATTCATTTTCAATTTCATGTTAGTAGCTAAAGTATCAGTCATATAATATAAAAAACACTCATAGACATAGTTTTCATATTATGTAGAATAATCTATATAATATTAATATGTAAGTTCCTGACAATACAGAGAACGTTTATTAGTCTTGCTTGGATTTTCTGTAGTTCTGTCATAGTGATCTACTTATGGTAGGCACTTTGTTCGTTTTTAATACTTCGGTTTGTTTGAGTGTTAGAGTAAATGACAATATATATAATTGTCTAAATGTTCAATGAATAATGTCTTCTAGGACAAACAGGAAAAGGACATACCTACTGATCTTGTCCCTGTTAACCTACTATTAGAAGTGAAGAAGTTATTAAATGCAATTAATACTCTACCAAAAGGTGTGGTTCCTCACATTAAGAAGTTCTTGCAAGAAGATTTTTCCTTCCAAACTATGCAGGTAACATCAGAATCTGTCCTTTAAGGCAGAAGTACAACTCTATGTACATGACATTTTTTTAAATCATAAAATATAGCTAAGATGTTAAAATCTCCATCTTCTTGTAAAAGGATTTGGAGTTAACTTTAACTGTATATATTTGTTCATTACATAAATAGAATTCATTGGTGTTAGCCTTTCAAGAATAATGGTAGGCATGTGAATTGGTAGCTTATAAACTGTTAAACTATAAGGTCTAGTGTTCCAATTCTACTAATAACCTACAACATGCCACTCTGGGACCGGGGCTGCTTTTGATATTCTAATTTTTTAAATGTTGACATTTTCAAAAATAATGTTCAAAACTTTTAGATTTATGAATGAAATAAATATTCTAAAGAATATATTATAGATTTTCTTTCTGAAAGTAGTTTTTCTGTATAATAATTTTTGATATCTTTCATTTTATAAATCTGGGAGCATTTATGTTGTGTGCGTATATATTTAGAACTGAAATGTCTTTTTGTTGTATTGTGCTTTTGACCAGTATATAGTGTCCATTTTTGTCTTTCTTTACTTTCATTGCTTTAAATCCGTTTGTATTTGCAAATAAATTTGGGACTACTACTTTCTTGTGATTTCTGTTTGCTTGAAATGTTTTCTAATCATTTACCCTGAGTCTTGTTTGTCCTTAAAGATTAGATGTGTTTACTGAAGATAATTATGTATTTGGCTTACGCTTTTTTAATCCAGTCTATGCTGCTTCAGTAGGGAATTCAAGCCATTCACATTTATTGAGAGAATTGATAAATATGGTAGAGTTCTGTTTGTCTTGTTTTATGGAGGTCAGTTACCAGTTTTGTCACTTGGGCCATTGGAGAAGGTAGGCTTTGATCTTTCATTTCCAGGTGTCTTTACTTTGTTAGAGGTTCATTGTGTTAGTATGTAGAATGGGTCTGACTACTTTGTGCAGGGCTGGTCTTGTAGTGATAAATTTCCTCAATGATTGCTTATCAGTGAAAGACTTGATTTTTTCATTGAATATGAAACTTAATTTGCCAGGACAGACACAGGATCCTAGGCTGGAAGTAGTTTTGTTTAAGTTGAAAGTCAGAGTCTTATCTCTTATGGCTTGTAAAGTTCTAGCTGAGAAATCTGCTGTCACCCTGATGGATCTGCCCTTGTAGCTTAATTGGTGCTTACTCCTGGTTGCTTGCAGAATTTTCTCTTTCGTTTTGACTTTGGCTGGGTTCATTACAATGTGTCTAGGAGATAATAAGTTTATATTGAGATGAACATGAGTTCAATATCTATCTAAGAGAGTATGTCTGAATCTTTGGTGATGCTTGGGAAATTTTCAGTTATGAAAATTTTAGCAGGGTGCCTGTATCTTTGGGTCATTATTCTTCTCCTTTATGGATAGCTATAATTTGTATGTTTATATGCTTTGTGAAATTCCATAATTCTCTAAGAGATGCTTTTTTCCCCTCTTCTTTTCTGCTTCTTTAAATGACTGAGTTAGCTCGAGCCTAATCCTTTAGCTCTGAGATTATTCTCTGTGGTTTAATATGACTCCTGCAATTCTTTAACTTCCAATATATCCTAATTTCATCATGTCTTTTATTCATTTCTTGGGTCAATTTTTAGATTTCCTTTTGGTGGTTTTCCACTTTCCCTTCAAATCCCTTCATCATTTTTGCCATTCAGAGTTTAAATTCCTTTTCTGACATTTCCATAATTTCTTTATAGGTGGGATCCTCTGTGGTAGCTGCCTTGTGATCTGTTAGAGGAGGGGTTGCTCTGTTCTGGTTTTTCATGTTGCCACAATTTTTTATTGGTTCTTCCTTCCTTCTCCTACTTTTTGTTCTACTCCCTTCTTCTCCTTAATTTTTTTTTGTCTCTGTGGCTGGGTATTGAAGTTGCCTATAGTCCCAACTATAATGGAGGTTGAGGCAGACAGATTGCTTGTGCCAGGAGTTTGAGACTACAGTGAGTTATAATCGTACCACTGAACTCCAGTCTGCATGCATGACAGTGAAATCCCATCTCTGGGTCCTCTGCTTACGGTCTCAAAAGACTTTAAACGAAATGTTGGCCAAACTACATTCTTTCTGGAACTTAGGCTGCTCTTCAAGCTGACATGGTTTATGGCAGAATTCAATTCCTTGTGACTATAGGACTAAAGTTCTCAGCTCCAGTATAGCACGAGGTGAGTCAGCCCTGGTTGCCCAATCTGTCTCATAGGGAAGGAGAAGTATCTATCTTGTCTGTTCCAGCTCTGTAAACTATAGATACTGAAAACCTACTATCAACAAATTTGTTGATAACTTTCATCATAGGAAGGATATCATTTTTTCAATTATTAGGTTTTCCTAAAGTTAATGATCTACTCTTAGTAACAATTAACTGGAGGAGAGGGGAGCAAAATACCATAGGTATCTTGAAAAGACATTTGCCTTTTTGATGAAAAATACGTCATTAATTATTTCCATGAAACAAATTAATACTATTGTGATTAAAAATTCAAACAAATTCTGAAAATATTCATAAAACTTTATATACAGTTACTTAATATAATCTTAACTGAGAAGGTTTACCATAGTATGAATAAATTTTGGCTTGAAATTGGTGAAATTATTCTATTATTTCCTCTCATTTTGGAAATCACCCAGGAACAAGAAAAAGAAACTAGTAACCTTCAGATATGCAAAATATGTACAATAAGAAGTAAAAATAGAAGAAAAGTACAGCCATCTTTCATGTCTGTGGCAGATTGGTTACAGTACCATCTACCATAACCAAAATCTGTGATGATTAAGTTTATTTTGTAAAATGGCATGGTATTTGCATATAGTTCATGCACACCCTCCTATATTCTTTAAATTACTTATAATACATAATACAATATAAATGCTGTGTAAATAGTGTTGTACTATACTATCTTTTTAATTTGTATTATTTTTTATTATTACTTTTTATTTATTTTTCAAATATTTTCAACCCATGAATTCATGGATCTGGAATGCACATATACAAAGGGCTAGTTGTGCTTTTGTGTGATAGCAATGAAAAAGTAAAATATGCAGGAAAAACTCTTAGGAAATGTACAAGGTAAATTAGTATTTCTGTACATTTGTCCTTACCACTTTTGTGAGAACCTGTACACCCAGTACTAGTTCTAATGAATCAAAATCTCTGGGGGTAAATCTGGGACTCTATATTTTAGCAAGCACCCACAGACTGATATTATTCACATTAAGTTTAGGAGTCAATATTCCATATTATAACAATAAATAAAACTCTCTAAATTCTATTAAGGCTAAGAAAAGAAGATCTGAAGGGAAAATAGGACATGTTGGAAGACCCAGTATGTTAAAGCTGTCAGTTTTTCCTAAATTAAAATCTACAAATACAATATCATTCCAATAAAACGAAAGGAATTTTTTGGTTAGTGTTACTAAAAGCTAATATATGGGTAATAAGAGGAAAAATATATTTTATATACATAAATAAGTGAAAATTATATTAAGTACAAGAGAAAAGAGCTGGGCTTTTGTTCACATAATTAAGATAATTTATGAGGCTGTGATAACTAAAAAAAATTTGTTATTTGTTCTTGACAAGTAACAAACAAGAAAATAGAAGAGAAACTCCAGAAGTAATCCCAAATACATAAAATACTTTAATAAATGATAAGATGCTAGGTCACAAAACAAGTCTTGCCAAATTTCAAAGGAATAAAACATATAGAACATGTTCTGTAATTAGTGTACAGTTAATCTAGGATTAAGTAACAGGAAGATAAACTAGAAAACCATATGTTCATAAGTTATGATATATACCTCTAATCTAGTTAACCAGTAGATCAAAGAAGAACTTCAGTGGAAGTTAAATGAATTTTTGATCTGAATAAAAAATATATATCAAAACTTATATTATTAGGTAAAGCTGTGCTTTCAGGAAAATTTGTAGCTTGATATTCATAGATAAGAAAAAGAAGCAAGATTGAAATCAGTCATCAAAGCATGAAGTTGATGGAAGGTTGATTTAAGAACAGTAAATCAGAAAGGAAGAAATAAGGATATGTCAAACAAATAGAATAAAATATAAAATAGAGATGATCAATAAAGCCAAAGCTTGGTGGGGTTTTTTATTTTTTTAAATTTTTAAAATTTTATGATCAATAAAGCCAAAGCTTGGTGGGGTTTTTTATTTTTTTAAATTTTTAAAATTTTAGCTATGCAGTCTATGGTTCAAAACTTAGTAGTTTTTTTTTTTTTTTTAAAGACCCATACAATTGATAAATGTTTGATAAGAGAGTTCAAAAAAAGTAACCAAAACACAAAATGAAAATGAAAACATCAATACAAATTCCACTGGCTGGCTGGTTCGTTTCAAAGCAATATTCCTCTGAAAAAGTGTAACGACTGGGAAAAATTTTTCCAGGTAGTTCTTATTTGTACTTTACTAGTAGATTGCTTAATTCAACCAGGCATTGGGACAAGCCTGCTTATGTTCTGTGAGGAAGGGTCTATTTCTATACTTTTTGTAGCGTAATGCTGTCAGTAGTCTGCCCATAACCATAGGACCTTACCTATGCCTCAAGGCCTTTTTTCTGCAACTGTAGAAAGCTTTACTTCCCATGGCAGTTCAGAAGATCCTAGGAATTAATAATATTCCCCATCACCCCAGAAACTACTCAACCAGAAAATCTTGGGAGTTATTATATAAGCACCCCAGTTCTCTCTAGCCTTTAGTTGGAGAATATTGAAGCTTGTATTTATTAGTTTTCCAAAATTTCCCTGTTGTAGTAAACCCAATCACCAGCCTTGGGTAATTAGCTTAGTAGCACACCCTTTAATTTAAGCCTGCTTTCCCTTTTCACTTCTTCACTTCCTTCCCATTTTTCTCTATACCTCCCAAATAAACTGTTTGCATTCACATCCTTATATTATGGTCTGCTTTCATTGCAAAAGAATGGAGTAGTGACCAGGGCCCCTCCTCCTTGATAGGCCATGCTCTCCTTTTCCCCTGGTTCTGTAAATCTACTGAAGCCTCTGAGTAGAATCTCAGCCATAACTGAATATGGAAATTGTTTTAAAGAGAAAAATAAGTTAGTCTTATGTTTCTAGTCCCACCTCCTCTTCTATATGTTGACCTGAGAGATTTTCAGTGCCTTTTTAGCTTTACATTGCTTTCAGATTAAATGGCATATATATATACACACACACACACACACACACACACACACATATATGTAAAATATATACTTATATATATATATAAAGGGTTTTTTTTTAGTTTTTTCATTCTTTTTAAATTTCAGATTAATATGAGGATACAAACCATCAGGTTATATAATTTACACATGACGGGTAAAAATGAGAGTTGTAGTTGTGTCCTACACCAGGGAATATGCCGTTTATCCATGCATTGTACCCATTGGGTGAAAAGCTACTGTTCCCCCTCCTCTCCTCTTCCCTTCTAGATTAATTGTAATTTTCTATTATATATATCTGTGATTGTTAATCTGCTAGTTTCAGGTTTTTCTGTTTTGTCCAGCTGTTTTAGTTCTCATTGGGAGGACTCATCTGAAACCACCTATACTGTTTAACAGAGGTGGAACTTTGGTACTGTTATATATTCCTATTCAGATTCAAAAGATACTGTTGAATAAATGTCTGGATGTATGAGGCTAGAATTCAAATGACAGTTCTTGGTGGGAAATATAAATTTAGAAACTGTCAGTATGTAGACATTTAGAAATATGATAGTGGACTACTTTATCAGTGGAATGTATGTTGATAGAAAAAAGGTTTATTAGCTTGACTGCTGAAGAGACTGACATTAAGCAAGTACTTAGATAGCTAGGAAGAAAACAGAAAAGTATTATATACTAGAAACCAAGTTAAAAGTTTAGATTAAACCTCACATATAGAATATATAGCAATAAACAGAAAGTATAATTTAAGCCAAACATTTGTGGGGAATGGACACAATGGTAAGATGTAGTCTTTCCTTTTATTTCAACTACGTAATTAACAAACTGCAGTACACAATGAAGTATATATCAGCTCAGTTCCAATTAGTTAAAATGTAAGATGGCTTGTCCTGGTATTGGTATTAATGCCAGCATGCCTGTTTGCCATAGGTTCAGGGCTGGAAGGAAGATTTTAGCTATGCTAGAGAATGGTAAGTATGAGAGTGAGGTGGGATTACCATCTTCCCCTGAAGTAGTAGATGTTTGCCACCCCTTGGCAGACCTAGAAATGTTTTTTAGAGTGTTGAGGAAATAGTTACTAAGGAGATTCATCAGCCTTCTTAAAAACAAGTGTGAGAGGGCGGTGCCCATAGCTCAGTGGGTAGGGCGCCGGCCATATGCATCAGGGCTGGTGGGTTCAAACCCAGCCAAGGCCTGCTAAAACAAAAAAAATATCCAGGCATTGTGGTGGGCACCTATAGTCCCAGGTACGTGGGAGGCTGAGGCAAGAGAATTGCTTGAGCCCAAGAACTGGAGGTTGCTGTGAGCTTTAATGCCACGGCACTCAACTGAGGGCAACAAAGTGAGACTCTGTCTCAATTAAAAAAAAAAAAACAAGTGTGAGAATAGTGTATCTGGGTAGTATGGGTTTTTTTAAAACCACCTTTATTTCTGTTTTCCAAAATTTCTGCAATAAGCATATATTATTTGTAAAATATAAACGTTTGTAGCTATTTGATCTAACCTAAATAAATCTCTGGCCATATTATTTTCCACAGAGAGAAGTTGCAGCTAACAGCCAGAATGGGGAAGAAATTGTTCCTGCTTTGACTTTACGTTTCTTGATAACACAACTGGAATCAGCACTTAGAAACATTCAAGCAACTAATTATACTGTGAGTTGCTTTTTTTTCTTGGAAGTTTGAAATAAAGGGCTTGGTCAGCATTTTTCAGTGAGAAAACAGTGCCTGCTTATTTTGAGGTCTAGAACACTTTGTGTTTTCCTCTTCAGCCTCTAAAGAAAGATACTTATAAGTTTATTGCTTTCCTATGTCTTATACTTTTACTATATCTCTGTAATGAGCCTATTATAGTTCCCTTTCCTACCACAAAATTGTTTGCCTTAAGAGAAACTTGAACTAATAGAAATGAGCTTTCCCAAGTAGGTAATGGGAAGTCATAAAGTTCAAAAAATAAATGAAGTATAGAAAGACAAGTATCGTAAGATATCACCTACATAAGGAATCTAAAAAAATTGAATTCACAGAAGTAGAGAATATAATGGCAGTTACCAGGGGCTGGGGTTGAGAGGGCATAGGTAAGGGGATATTGATCAAAGGATACAAAATTTGTTAGATAGGAGGAATAATTGATGTGTTCAAGAGAACTATTGTGCAACATGGTGATTATAATTAGTAATAAGGTATTATATGCTTAAAAATTGCCAAGAGAGATTTTAAGTGCTTTCAACACAAAAAGTGATAAATATTAAGGCATAATGCATATTAATTACCTTGAGTTAGTCATTCTACATTGTATACATATTTCATGTTGTATATGATAAATATGTGCAATTTTTATTTATCAATTATTAAAGAAATAACTGTTCCTTCCTTCTCTAATTATTAACCAGCTTCTCTTTCTTTTGCTATTTCTATATTTTTAAAAGTTGGAATTTCTATTATCAGTAAAATTGACAAAATATATTTATATTTTCAGTGAGAAAACAGTGCCTGCTTATTTTGAGGTCTAGACAAAATCAGATGAAACTTAAGAAATAAACAGAAAAAGTTAAGAAATAAGTTACATCAAAAATTGGAATTGATAGTGTAGGACACTAAAAGGAAAAATGAGGTCTTTGCCTAACTTGGAATAGTATTCTAAATTTTATATGCATATAAGGTTTGACAGTTAAGTTCCTGAACTAATCCTAGAAAAAGTGCTGCATACCTCATTGCTGAATATCACTATGGTCACCTTCAAAGTACTCCCCTCAGGAAGCTCTGCATTGACACTAGTGCTTAGTTCATGCTTCAAAGCAATTTTGTAACTCTTTTTCTGGAATGGCCATCAGAGCTATTGTTGTATTATTTTTGATATCCTGAATATCATCAAAATATCTTCTTTTCAACATTTCTTTTATCTTTGGGTAAAGAGAAAAGTTACCAGGGGCCAGATCTGGTGAATAGGGAGGTTGTTCAAAAACTGTTTATTGGCAAAAATCTCCCTCATACGCAGTGCTGTGTGAGGTGGTGCATTGTTCTGATACAAGAGCCATGAGTTGTTGGCCACGATTTTCAGTTAAGATTTTCCTATTTCTCTGTTGTTATTTACTTGGCCTGCTATACCTCTCATAGTCAGCCCATGATTTTGATGCACAATTTGACAAATTTTTGCAATGTTTTTGTTAATTCTGATTGTTACTGGCTACCCTGCCCTCTCTTCATCAATAATTCTTTCTTGCCCCTCATAAAAGCGTTTAATTTGTATACTGCCATTTTCTTCATGGCATTATGCCCATAAACTTGGACTAACTTGTCCCTGATTTTACTTCTATTCTTGCCCAGTTTAACAAAAAATTATGTTTGTTCATTGCTCTAATTCAAGCTCCATCATTCTTGCAACAGCGCACAAAACATGCACCAACAGTAATGAACACCAGCAAGATATCTCCACATATCAACATGATCACAACTCTGGAACACTGATATACCAAGGCTATGGAACCTTACCGAGTGGTTTGTACAGTGCTGCCACCGTGTAAGTGCACAGTGGCAATTTGGCAAACTTAATTGTCAGACCTTGTATAGAAGATGGAGTAGGATTATTTTCCAAAAGGGACTAGACTACCCAGACACCAAAAAAGATAGCCTAAGATACTGTACAAGGAGGTGGAAAATAATCCTTATTTAAGCCTCTAAGGATTAGGATTCTAAATAATGATTTACATACTCTAAAGGAGGTTCTAGGTAGATTCAAAAGAAGAAACAAAAGAAAAATGGGTTTGCATTTTGATCCCAAGAACTTCTGGGATCTGCTATTTCTACCACTGACCAGATTGCCAGTCAGTGAAACAAATCAGTATAAATCAGCATTTTAGCCTTCTTGGTTTAGACATTACTTCAAAGATGAATCTTATACTAGGAAATGAAAGTTCTCCTTATAGTACTTGAGAGCAGAACTGGAATTATGATCAGAGCAGTCTACTGCAATATCCAGATAGTTTTTCCTACTCCTCAAGGTCACCAAGAAGGGGTCAGACAACCTTACAACAGGAGATAGCTGTGGATTGTTTGGGTGGGGATTGCCAATGACATCTCTATATTCATTTGGTTCCAGTACACGGAATAATCTTTGCTAATAGGGAAAGGTAGGGAGGAAAGAGAAGGGGCTTTAGGTTAGACATGTAACACTTACATTTTTAAATTACAGAGCTTTTTGCCTTCTAATTAAAGCATTACCACAATTCTGCTGCTGCTTGTGTTCTCCAAAATGTTGTATGAGCTATAGGTTCTGTTGTGTTATTTATGAAGTTGGTTTTTTTAAAATGTTACAAACTAATAGCTCACATATATTAAGTATTTTCTGTATGACAGCCACTGTTTGAAGTTACTTTCTAAGGATTAGCTATTTACTACTCATAACTATTTCATCTTATTATTTATTCTCACTTTGTAGATTAGGAAACTGAGTCAATAGAGGTTAAGCAACTTGATAAATTCACCAGGTAGTGGAGTCAGAGTACAATCCATGTAGTCTTGGCTCCAGAGTCTGTGATCTAAACCATGATATTATACCGCCTCTTCAGGGATGAGCATTTTAAGGTGGAAACCATTTAGATGTTACAAGGAGTTTATGTTTATAAACTCACTTAGTCCATTGAGAAAAAATACACACATGTATTTCCACTGGTATCCACTTAGTCTACTGGTCACTTGAGAACAAACACACATGTATATCTCCACTGATACAAGTTTGAAGGTGAAATTCTAACCCCTGTCAGTTATCTCATAATTGTAAACTGTTGGTCCTAAGATGCATGCTAGGTGAGGATACAGTTAGAAATACATACACACTCACACATATATAAAAACACACACACACACATATATACACATATATGATTTATTAAAAGGATATATATAGCGTGTGTGTGTGTGGGTGTGTGTGTGTGTGTGTGTGATTTACGATGACAGATTGGCTCATGTGATTATGGAGGCTGAGAAATTCCATGATCATCTATCTCAAGCAGAAGATCCAGAAAGGCTGGTGACCCAGGACAGCTGGTGGTATAATTAAGTCCAATTCTGAGGGCCTAGGAACTAGGGAAGTCATTTGTATAAACCTCAATCTGAGGGCAGAAGAAGCTGAGATGAGATGTACCAGCTCAAGCAGGCTGGCAGGAAACAGAGAGGGGTGAATTCTTCCTTCATCTGCCTTTTGTTCTATTCAGGTCCACCCACACTGGGGAGGGAAATCTGTACTAAGTCTACCTATTCAAAGGCTGATCTCATCTGGAAACAGCTTCACAGACAGACACTCAGAAACAGTGTTTAATCTGGTACCTCAGGGATAGTCAAGTTGACACATAAAATTAACCATCACAAATGGAATGGATGATATTTTTCTCCATAGACAACATTTTTATCTATAGACAATATTTTTAACTTTTTATTTTGAGGTAATTATAGATTGACAGAAGTTACAGCTGTACCATACAAAAGTGTATAGAAATCTTGATATACTCTTCACACAGTTTCCCCCAAGAATTATCTTTTTTTAAAATTTTTATTCAAGTCAAGTTCAAGTTGTGGTTGAGCCCTTCACCCAGGATGTGTGCTTTATACCCCTTAATTGTGCCTATTGGGTGAGAGTTTACCAATCCTCCCCCACACACACACATACACACATGAATTTGTTTTTCTCTCATGTTGGGGTGTAGTTATTTACCTATTGGTTTCATGTTAATATTGCATACATTGTATACTTGCTTCTCCATTCTTGTGATACTTTACTAAGAAGAATGTGCTTCAACTCCATCAGGTAAATACAAAAGAAGTGAAGTCTCCATTTTTTTTTTATGGTTACATAGTATTCCATGGTGTATATATACTGCAGTTTATTAATCCACTAATGAGCTGATGGGCACTTGGGTTGATTCCATATCTTGGTGATCGTGAATTGTGCTGTGATGAACATTCTAGTGCAGATGTCCTTATGGCAAAGTGATTTTTTTTCCTTCTGGGTAGATATGTAGTAATGGGATTGCAGGATCAAATGAAAGGTTTAGTTTCAGGTCTTTGAGGATTCTCCATACTTCTTTCCATAGAGGTTGTATTAGTTTGTAATCCCACCAGCAATATAAAAGTGTTTCCTCCTGTCCACATCCATGGCAGCATCTGCAGCTTTGTGACTTATGTTGTGGGCTGTTCTCACTGGTGGTGGGTGATATCCCAGGGTGGTTTTGATTTGCATTTCTCTGATGATTAGGAATGATGAGCATTTTTTACGTGTTTCTTGGCCATTTGTCTCCTTCAGAGAAAGTTCTGTTCATAGATCTTGTCTACTTATAAACGGGATTGTTCTTTTCTTGTTGAGTAATTTGAGTTCTTTGTAGATTCTAGTTATATTAGTCTTTGTTAGATTTATATAGCATGCAAGTATCTTTTCCCATTCTGAAGTTTATTTGCTGTAATTGTTGTACCCTTGGCTGTGCGGAGGCTTTTTCGTTTGATCATGTCTCATTCATTTATTTTTGATGTTGCTGCAATTGCTTAGTTTGATTATATCCCGTTTATTTATTTTTGGTGTTGCTATAATCTTTTCCTAGGCCAGTGTTGTTAAGAGGTTTCCCCACATTTTCTTCTAGAATTTTTATTGTTTTGTATCTTAAATTTAAATCTTTTATCCAGCAAGAGTCAATTTTTGTAAGTGGTAAGTTGTGTGGGTACAGTTTCAGTCTTCTACATGTGGTTAACCAGTTTTCCCCAGCACCATTTATTAAATAGGGATTCTTTCCCCCAGTTTATACTTTTATTTGGTTTATTGAAGATCAGATGGTGATACATAGCTGGTTTCATTTCTTTTTTTTTTTAAATCATAGCTGTGTACATTGATATAATCATGGGGCATCATTCACTAGCTTCACAGACCGTTTACCAAGTTTCACATATACCCTTGTAAGATGCATCGCTGGTGTAATCCCACCAATCCCCTTCCCTCTACCCCCCTCCCCCCTCCCTCCCCTCCCTTTCCCCCTTCCCCCTATTCTTAGGTTGTAACTGGGTTATAGCTTTCATGTGAAAACTCTAAATTAGTTTCATAGTAGGGCTGAGTACATTGGGTACTTTTTCTTCCATTCTTGAGACACTTTACTAAGAAGAATATGTTCTAGCTCCATCCATGTAAACATGAAAGAGGTAAAGTCTCCAGCTATCTTTAAGGCTGCATAATATTCCATGGTGTACATATACCACAATTTATTAATCCATTCGTGGATTGATGGGTACTTGGGCTTCTTCCATGACTTAGCAATTATGAATTGGGCTGCAATAAACATTCTGGTACAAATATCTTTGTTATGTTGTGATTTTTGGTCTTCTGGGTATATGCCCAGTAGAGGGATTACAGGATTGAATGGCAGATCTATTTTTATATCTCTTAAGTGTTCTCCATATCTCTTTCCAAAAGGAATGTATTAATTTGCATTCCCACCAGCAGTGCAAAAGTGTTCCCTTTTCTCCACATCCGTGCCAACATCTCAGGTCTTGGGATTTTGGTGATATAGGCTAGTCTCACTGGAGTTAGATGGCATCTCAAAGTAGTTTTGATTTGCATTTCTCTGATGATTAAAGATGATGAGCATTTTTTCATATGTCTGAAGGCCGTGCGCCTGTCTTCTTCAGAGAAGTTTCTCTTCAAATCTCTTGCCCAGCCTGCGATGGGATCCCTTGTTCTATTCTTGCTAATACGTTTGAGTTCTCTGTGGATTCTGGTTATTAAACTTTTGTCAGAGACATAACCTGCAAATATCTTCTCCCATTCTCAGGGCTGTTTGCTTGCTTTACTTACTATGTTCTTGGCTGTGCAGAAGCTTTTTAGTTTGATCAAGTCCCAGTAGTGTATTTTTGAAGCTGCTTCAATTGCCTGGGGGGTCCTCCTCATAAAATACTCGCCCAGACCGATTTCTTCAAGAGTTTTCCCTGCACTCTCCTCTAGTATTTTTATAGTTTCATGTCTTAAGTTTAAATCTTTGATCCAGTGAGAGTCTATCTTAGTTAATGGTGAAAGGTGTGGGTCCAGTTTCAGTCTTCTACAGGTTGCCAGCCAGTTCACCCAGCACCATTTGTTAAATAGAGAATCCTTTCCCCACTTAATGTTTTTAATTGGCTTTTCAAAGATTAAATAAGGGTAAGTAGCTGGATTCATCTTGTGGTTCTCTATTCTGTTCCAGACATCTACTTCTCTGTTTTTGTGCCAATACCATGCTGTTTTGATCACTATCAATTTGTAATATAGTCTGAGGTCTGGTAGCGTAATTCCTCTTGCTTTGTTTTTATTTCTGAGTAATGTCTTGGCTATTCGAGGTTTTTTCTGATTCCATATAAAATGAAGTATTGTTTTTTCAAGATCTTTAAAGTATGACAGTGGAGCTTTAATAGGGATTGCATTGAAATTATATATTGCTTGGGTAGTATGGACATTTTAACAATGTTGATTCTTCCCAGCCATGAGCATGGTATGTTTTTCCATTTGTTAATATTTTCAGGTATTTCTTTTCTTAAAGTTCCATAGTTCTCTTTATAAAGATCTTTCACGTCCTTTGTTAGATAAATTCCCAAATATTTCATCTTCTTTGACACTACTGTGAATGGGATAGAGTCCTTAACTGTTTTTTCAACTTGACTATTGTTGGTATATATAAAGGCTACCAATTTATGAATGTTGATTTTGTAACCTGAGACACTGCTGTATTCCTTGATCACTTCTAAGAGTTTTGTAGTAGAGTCCCTAGTGTTTTCCAGATATACTATCATATCACCTGCGAAGAGCGAAAGTTTGATCTCTTCTGACCCTATATGGATACCCTTCATCGCCTTTTCTTCCCTAATTGCAGTGGCTAAAACTTCCATTACAATGTTAAAAAGCAATAGAGACAATGGGCAGCCTTGTCTGGTTCCTGATCTGAGTGGAAATGATTCCAGTTTAACTCCATTCAGTATGATATTGGCTGTGGGTTTGCTAAAGATGACCTCTATCAGTTTAAGAAATGTCCCTTCTATACCAATTTTCTTAAGTGTTCTGATCATGAAGGGATGCTGGATATTATCAAAAGCTTTTTCTGCATCAATTGAGAGAATCATATGGTCTTTGTTTTTTAATTTGTTTATGTGCTGGGTTACATTTATAGATTTATGTATATTGAACCAGCCTTGAGACCCTGGGATAAAACCGACTTGGTCATGATGTATAATTTGTTTGATGTGTTGCTGGATTCTGTTTGTTAGGATCTTGTTGAATATTTTTGCATCTATATTCATTAGTGATATCGGTCTATAATTTTCTTTTCTTGTTAGGTCTTTTCCTGGTTTGGGGATCAGGGTGATGTTTGCTTCATAGAACGTGTTAGGTAGTCTTCCTTCTTTTTCTACCTTTTGGAACAGGTTGAGTAATATAGGTACTAATTCCTCTTTAAAAGTTTGGTGGAATTCTGACGTGAAACCATCTGGTCCCGGGCTTTTCTTTTTAGGGAGGTTTTGTATGGTTGATGCTATTTCCGAACTTGATATGGGCCTGTTCAACATTTCCACTTGATTCTGGCTAATTCTTGGAAGGTGACATGCTTGCAAGTATCAGTCAATTTCCTTCAGATTTTCATATTTCTGAGAATACAGTTTCTTGTAATATTCATTAAGGATTTTTTGGATTTCTGAGGAGTCTGTTGTTATTTCGTCTTTGTTGTTTCTGATTGATGAGATTAGAGATTTTACTCTTTTTTTCCTGACTAGGTTTGCCAAAGGTTTATCTATTTTATTGACCTTTTGGAAAAATCAGCTTTTTGATTTATTGATCTGTTGTATTATTCTTTTGTTTTCAATTTCATTTAATTCTGCTCTAATTTTGGTTATTTCTTTTCTTCTACTGGGTTTGGGGTTGAATGTTTTTCCTTTTCCAGTTGCTTGAGATGTCCCATTAAGTTGTTAACTTCCTCTCTTTCCGTTCTCTTGAGGAAGGCTTGCAGTACTATAAATTTCCCTCCTAGAACTGCCTTTGCGGTGTCCCAGAGGTTCTGATAGTTCGTGTCTTCATTGTTGTTTTGTTCCAAAAAATTGGCGATTTCTTTCTTAATCTTATCTCTGACCCAGCTATCATTCGGCATAAGGTTATTTAACTTCCATGTTTTTGTATGAGTATGCAGATTCCTGTTGTTACTCAGCTCAAGTTTTATTCCATGGTGGTCCGAGAAGATGCATGGAATAATTGCTATTCCTTTAAATTTACTGAGGTTAGTTAGACTTGTGACCTAAGATGTGGTTGATGTTGGAGTAAGTTCCATGGGCTGATGAGAAGCATGTGTATTCAGTTTTATTGGGATGAAATGTTCTGTAGATGTTTGCTAAATACAAATGTTGGATGGTTAGGTTTAAATCTAAGATTTCTTTGCTCAGCTTCTTGTTGGAGGATCGATCCAACACTGCCAAAGGAGTGTTGAAATCTCTGACTGTTATGGAGCTGGAGGAAATCAAGTTGCTCATGTCTGTTAGAGTTTCTCTTACAAATTGAGGTGCATTCTGGTTGGGTGCATAGATATTAATAATTGAGATCTCATCATATTGAGTATTACCCTTAACAAATATGAAGTGACCATTCTTGTCCTTCCTTACTTTTGTTGGTTTAAAGCCTATTGTATCTGCAAATAAAATTGCAACACCTGCTTTTTTGTGATTACCATTTGCCTGAAATATGGATGACCATCCTTTCACCCTGAGTCTGTATTTGTCTTTTAAGTTAAGATGTGACTCTTGTATGCAACAAATCTGGCCCGAGTTTTGTATCCAGTCAGCTAACCTGTGCCTCTTTAGAGGACAGAGTAAGCCGTTCACATTAATGGGGAATATTGATAAGTCTGGTGATGTTTTGGGTATCGAGTTTTTCAGAAGTCCAGTGGTCATTTTTAATCCTTTTGCCAGTGTGGAAATTGGAGTTTGATCCGAAGTTTCTGAGTGAGTTTACTTTTGTGGTATAGGATTGGGTTGGTCATTATGGAGGATAGGTCTGAGAATATCCTGAAGAGCTGGTTTGGTTATGGCAAATTTCTTCAACATATGAATGTCATTAAAGTATTTAATTTCTCCATCATAAATGAAACTCAGTTTAGCTGGATACAAGATCTGGGGTTGAAAGTTATTTTGCTTTAGGAGATTAAAAGTTGGTGACCACCCTCTTTTGGCTTGAAAAGTTTCAGCAGAGAGATCTGCAGTCATTCTAATATTCTTCCCTTTGAAGGTAATGGTTTTCTTTCTCCTGGCAGCTTTGAGGATTTTCCCCTTCATATTAACTTTAGTGAAGTTAATTATGATATGCCTTGGGGATGTCTTATTGGGGTTGAGTCGTGCTGGGGTTCTAAAGCTGTCCGCTATCTGAATTTCAGAGTCTCTAGGCATGTCTGGAAAATTCTCTTTCATAATTTCATGCAGAAGGGCCTCTGTGCCCAGCGAGGCCACTTTGTCTGTTTCTGGAACTCCAATGATTCAGATATTTGCCTTCTTCGAATTATCCCAGAGCTTTCGGAGAGATTGATCCGTTTTTGCTCTCCATTTCTCTTCCTCTTTGAGAGTTTGGGAGCGTTCAAAGGCTTTATCTTCAATGTCAGAAATCCTTTGTTCTGCTTGCTCCATTCTGTTGCTGAGGGATTTCTACTGTATTTTTCATATCTTTGAGGGCTGCAAATTCTTGCTTCAGTGTGTCTAAGTCTTTGGTGGTTTTGTCTTTAAATTCATTAAATTCTTGAGACAACTTTTGAATTTCTCCTCGAATTCCTAATTCCACTTTGTTAATCTTGTCTGCAATCCAAATTCTGAATTCGATTTCTGACATCTCAGCCAGTTGTTTATGAATAGGATCTTCAATTACATCTGCCATATCTTTCCTTGGGGGGGTTGATCTATTCTGGTTATTCATGTTACCAGAGCTTTTCCGCTGATTGCGCCCCTTTACTCCCTTTGATTTTTTCCCCTGGGGCTTTGTCGAAGGCCTGTACAGTGTTGTGGCCTGAGAAACTGGGGCCCTGTCTGGTGTGGTAGGGCTAAGTGGTTCTGTCTTGTTTTCAACTGGTTCTGTTCCACCGTAGTGAAACAGATACTCTGGATTGAAGTCTCAGCTGTGGAGAAATATCAGCAATTCAGTCACCCCACCCCCCACTGGCAAACAATTGGAAAAGAAAAATCAAACCTCCTACCACAGTGTACCCAGGGCACCACCTGATTTGTTCTCAGGCAATTGTTTCAGTTCAAAAAGTCCAAATCAATTATCTCAGTCTGTACCTGTCTTGGGTGAGAGAGTTTAAGAAGTCTGTGGGAAGTCACTGGATCACAGGGGTCTGGTGACTACTATGGTGTGGCTTGCTCCAGTGCCGCGTGGAGTCAGGAGGAGCCACCCAGCCAACAGATCAGTCTGGGAAGGTTGCTGCCTCCTTCTCCACCTTGTTCCACTGTCACACCCAGTCACTGATAGCCCTGCAGTTGGCTGACCCAGTTGCCTGTAGTGAATCAGTACTCCAGAAGTTTGCACCTACCTGAATCACAAGGAAGTCTGCCAGGCCGCTGCGCTGTGCTTCTTTGTAGCAGGAGGAGGTGAGGCCTGACAACCTCGGGCGCTTGATGAAGGTTGGGGGGTTTTCACTCAGGTCCAGTCTCGCCCCTGATTAACGTTACTGACAGAACAGAACAGAACAACTCTGCAGTTCCCTTGCAGAAGAGAAGCTGAATTGAGTTCCAAATCAGCTTGTCTTTACTCTTGTATTGTCTATAGGCTGACGATTCCCTGAGGGCCAGGTGCGTCTTAGGTTTAGTAAAGCTGACCTCTAGGTCAGCCCCGCCCTGGGATTTTTCCTGGTTTGCAAATTGGTGTTGCCTCAGGCAAATCTGAATCTCAGAGTCTCTGGTTGCCCAGGGAGAGAGGGGGTGTGGCTTCAGAATATTCGGTAGTGAGCTGTATTGCTAGCAAAAGAGTGCTGCTGTTTTATGGCTCAGGCAACCACTGCTCTGGTGTAGCTCCCTTCCGGTCAACCGTCCTCTCTCCACTCCCGTACCCCAGAGTCTGCTCTGACCAGCTGCAGCCCAGCACTGTCTACACCCCTTGAGCAATCACCCAAGAGTTTGGACCCCTGGGGGACAGGCCCCCAGACCTTGGAATGAGAGCAGAGGGGAGCGTGGGGAGCGCTGGGAGCCTGGGGTTGCGGGCAGAGAACACACACAGCTTTACACAGTTTTATGCCTGGCCTTATTGTCACCAAAAGACGGCTGTCGCACTGTGCCTCAGGGAAGTGCCACTCCTGTGTGGTCCCCTGTCCGCCGACCGGGACTGGCCTCCAGACCTCAATGTGAGTGAAGGGGAGTCCTGGGAGCTCAGAATTCCAGGTGGAGACTATATACAGTTTATATAGTTTTATGCCTGGCAGGAGGACGCCATGGCACCCTAGTAGAGGAGGTTGGTCCAGTTTTTAAAGGGTCTCTCCTGTGGAGTGTAGTGGGAGGACCTTTGAACTCTGCCCGGTTGTTTGTGTGGCACTCTGTGCTGTTCTTATGGGGGAGGGGACTGCCGTCCGCTTGGTGATGGATTTTGTACCTTTTGTTTGTATCCTTGTGGTCGCAGCTCGCCTCAGCGGGGTTGATGTGCATTCTTCAACCTTCTCTCTTAGTGCAGCTCAAATCCACCAGGTTACTTGCTGAATTTTTGTCCTTTAACTCTCATACTGGACGGGAGCCTCTGTGGAAATCTGGCTTTAGTTAGCCATCTTGTCTCCTCCCTCTGGTTTTATTTCTAAGTTCTGTGTTCTATAGATATAAATCTCTATTTTTGTGCCAGTACCATGCTGTTTTGAGCACCATAGACTTGTAGTATAACCTGAAGTCTCGTAATGTGATTCCTCCAGATTTGGTTTTGTTTCTTAGAATTGCATTGGCTATTTGGGTTACATATGAAATGAAGTACTATTTTTTCAAGTTCTTCAAAGTATGATGTTGCTATTTTGATGGGGATTGCATATATCTGTAGATCACTTTGGGTAGTACGAACTATTTAACAATGTTGATTCTTTCCAGCCACTTGTTAATGTCTTCTGCTATTTCTTTTCTCAGGGTTTCAGTAGTACTCTCTGTAAAGATCCTTCATGTCCTTTGTTAGGTATATTTGCAGGTGTTTCATTTTCTTTTAAGCTATTGTGAAAGGTATTTTGTCCTTAGCTTTACTTTTACTGGAATATATGAAGGCTACTGATTTGTGGACATGGATTTTGTATCTCGATAGGTTACTGTATTCCTTGATCACTTCCAGGAGCCTTGTGGTTGAGTCCCTGAGGTTTTCTAAGTATGAGATTATTATCATCAGCAAAGAGGGAGAATTTGACCTATCTGTCCCCCATTTGAATACTCTTGATATACTTCTCTTGCCTGATTGCATTAGCTAGAACTTTATTGAGAAAATTGATAAGTATGGTGGAGTTCTGTTTGGCTTATTTTGTGGAGGCCCATTGCTTAGTTTTATCACTTGCACCATTGTGGAAGCTAGGCTTGTCCTTTAGTTTCTGGGTGTCTTTACTTTGGTAGTGACCAATTTTGATGGTCAGTGTGAAGAATTGGTCTGAATATTTCCTGCAGAGCTACTCTTGTTGGGGCATAATTCCTCCTTTCATGATCACAAATATCTCTCCTATGCCATGCTTGTGATCACTCCTACCCCTTTCCCTCTGCACCTTCTCTAATACCTAATCTATGTCTATCTCAGTAATTTCGCATAGACTATTTTTAAATGAGGGAAATATCCATGCATTTTAACTTTTAATTGAAGAAGTGGTATGCTGTATGTTTATATTATTATAACAAAACCTATGGTGGGAGAGTAAAGGATTTTGATTAAGAAATTGTAGTTTTTAAGGTGGATGTTAGATACATTGGTGTTCTTTATATTATTACCTAAAGTGTTCTTGATACCTAAAATAGTATATATAATAGGAGAGAGAGAGGAAATGAGAATTTTTTGAAAGGTACAGTGTAACAAATGTTTATAATATTGACTTTATTTTTTTAATTTATTTTTAAGTATTTTTAAATTTTTAAAAATCAAATTCTAAGTTATTTTGAGATTATTGATTATTCTCTTTGTTACTCCTTGGTCATTATTGAACACATTTAAAATACATCCTCTTACATATCTAGGCTATATAGTATAAAATCAAAATTAATTGTTATTAGATTATTAATATAATAATTTACTATTTTTAATAATTATTCAATAAGTCTAGGATATTTATTAAACCTGTGATGCTGGAAAGTAGCTTAGTCTAAATAAGCAATTAACATTGTTTTTCTTTTTAGGCACACCAGATTAATGTTGGTTATTATCTGACATTACTGTTCTTATATGGGGTAGCTCTTACTGAAAGAGGAAAGAAAGAGGTATGTATGTAGCATGTACTGTTTAGTCCTTAGAAGTCTTTTTATATATACCGACTTCATTTTAGCATATTAAAATGTTGATTTCTAAAAATTCTCTACAAATTGAAACTATTCAGGGACTTTTTTATTGTATGTTTATAGTTTACAGTAATTACATAAAAGATTATATTGTGGAACTAAACATACTGTTACAGGAAACTGTTAAAATTAGCTTTTAACTTCAGTTATTTTAACTTTATCTTTTAAATGCTTGCCATTTATGTAAAGTAGGAAATTACTTAGATTCTTTTACTTATAAAGTTTTAAAAAATTCATTTTCTAGTGTAGCTTAATTAATCTTAACCTCTTTTGTAAAGTATGAGTTTTACCTCAAATTCTTTGCTATTAACAAAATGCAAATAAGTAAAAATTTGAGAGTTGGAAATAATTTCTAATGGTTCTTTCAAATTTATCAATTTTCTTTCTCTGATTTTTAATGACTTCTTAAATTTTCTTTGCAGTCTTGATCTATTTTCTACTTTCTTCTTCCCAAATCTATATCTTTATTTGGCATTATAAATTAAGTATATAAATATGACTTTCTAATTAATAAGGTGAAGTATAATTTATAAGCACCCAAACTGAAAACATTTCTATTTTAAATAATTTCATGTAATACTAGTTATCTTATGTTTATATACTGGAGTATATTTTAAAGTAAGGCCATACAGCATTTTTCTGACTTTTTGTTTCCAGAGAGATTGAGGCCTTTATGCCTGTATTATTAATTAGAACTGAAACTTCTGTTAGAATTAGTCTTGATCTTTACTTGCAAACCTATATTGCTTATCAAAATGGCACTTCCCCCAAAGAGACTGTATTTATGGTCAAGTAGTTGTTTAATTCCTATTTGAAAAATTACGAAGAATTGTGAAGATTGATAAAAATCGTGTTTTAATAGTCACCAGAAAAGCCCTTTGGAGGGTAATAATACATCAGTATTAGATTAAAAATTGTTTTAAATTTAACTTTGAAAATTCGATTAAATAAGATCTTAAATTTGTTTGTAGTGAATATTTTAAACCCTGAGTATATTACATTATCTTTATGATTATATATAGACATGATAGAATTAAAGATGTGAATAAATGACCAAATGACTGAATTCTTTTTAAAGGTGCTCTAATGTTTCCAGTTTGGGAAATAATTGTCTACCGTAACAGAAAAAAAATGGTTTTCACATGAGCCAAACCTAGTTTTATGTTACTACAGGATTACACAGAAGCTGAGAATAAATTTCTGGTGATGAAGATGGTGATTCAAGAAAATGAAATTTGTGAAAACTTTATGTGTTTAGTTTATTTTGGACGTGGCTTACTTCGATGTGCTCAGAAGAGGTAAGGATTTTAATTAATGGGTAGATCTTGTCAACTTTTAGCATTGTGAAATGGGAATTAAGTGTGCATAGTATACCAGGGATCATGACATTTGTGCTCTGCTAGTTTGTTGTTTTTTTTCTTTATCCATTTCTATAGATAATAATTTCTTTAATGTATTCGAGAATATTGAGTATCAAACTTAACAGGCAGTGGCAATAGAGGCAGTCTAGCACTGCCATTGAGAACATAGGCTTTGGAGTCTGACAGACCAGGATTCAGATGCATTTTCTACCACTTACTCTAGGAAACTTAATGTTGTTAGGCCTTGTGTTTTTTTTCTTCTCTCTAAAATGGAACTCATAATAGTGTTTACCCCACAAGAATGTTGTAGGTAATTAACACAGTACCCAGGACACAAAAATACTATACTTAATAAAGAAATGATGGTTGTAGTTATTAATATTATCATTACTGACTTGGAATAGTTTGTTAAGATATAAATGAGCTCATGAAGAGTTGAAAGGGTCCAAATGCTGAGATCAGGGAGTATTGGGTACTACATAGTATTTTAAGAAAGTGAAATTGTACAGAGGAGATTATATGGATTATCTGTCTACTTCCTATCTGGAGATGCTTTACCATTGGTAGCATAATTTATTCACTTCATTTATTGATCATCTGTTGTATTCCAGAGACTATTAGTTGTTGGGGATACAAAACCTAACATGGTTTACAAAAAAGACAGTTCTTGTCTTCAGGTAACTGACAATATAGTGAAGCTTAAATACTGTAATCAAATAATCAATCATGAAATAATTATGAAATACGATAAAGATTTATGAAAGAAAATAGAGTAAATAGTCAAAACCTTTTCTAGAGCTTGCATCTGGTTCTGGGAATCAGAAATCTCCCTGAAGAAATAGTGTTTAGTTGGGATCTGAAGGATGAATTAGGAAAATTTTACTTGGGCAAACTTAGGAAGGATTACCTCAGGGCCAATCTGTCGGATCCTCAAAAGTATCACCTATGTAGTAGTTCCCTAATTGTATATTTTCCCTCCTATCTTCTGGCAATACTGTTTTTAACTAGGGTATCTACAAGCCTTCATACTAGGTCTGATTGGCAAGATGCCATCAATGTAGTGGGTTAGTGTAATGCTTTGCAGAATTGCAAGATGATCAAAATCCCTTAGTCTATAGTTGTGACAAAGTAAGAGATTTAATATAGCCTGAGATAGGACAGAGCATATATACTGCTGTCCTTCAGATATGAAAACTCCTTTTTATTCTCTTTACTGATGGCACTGTAGGAAATCAGTTTTCCCCTAGAAAGCCCAGTTGTATAGCAGCATTATTACTTTCATCCCTGGACTATGGAGGACAACCACCACTGAGCTTGTTAAAGACTTGGTACCCTTCTTAGTCTGTATTTCTTACTGCATGAATGGAGTGTCCTGTGAGCTTTCTAGGAATATTGTCTAGTGATGGGTTCTGCCTTTTTATATAGTAAGTCCATTCTTACCATTCTCACCTTCCTGAGCCTTCTGATTCTTTTAATACTCTACCAAGAAAATTTCAGCATTTCTACCTCACTTACTACAGCCCATTGTATTTCTACCATTTTTTTTTCTTTTTATCTCACAGCGCACTTGAACCTATTATAAAACTTTAGTGGCACACTTAAATTACGTTGATTAAAAGAAGAGTAGAAAAAAAAGAATATGCTTACTGTGCTTTGAACGTCTTTTGAAAATAATTTAATTAATGATCTTATGTTAGGTCTGGCTTCAGATGTTTTTGCTAAGAAAGTAAATTTTTAATTACTAAAGAGTTGTCCCATGTCAATATACACTTCCTTGTCCACCCTTGTATTAATATTTACTCTCGTTTTCAGCACTCTTAAGGTCTACGTCCACTCATGTCCCTGCCAATACATGCTAATCAGATTGTGTAATTCTTATGGTGAATAAGCATTTTTTTCCTGGACAGTGATTCTGTTTGCCCACCTGATCTTTTAACCTGATCCTAAATTTTTTGGTATGAAGGCAGTGAGTGGAGAGGTAGGGGAGGATCTTGAGGTGAAAGGGCGTCATATTTTGAGACATCCATCTCAGATAATATTTTTGTGTGATCTCTAAGTCAAGGGAGGCTGTTCTCCTATAGCAAGGAAGAAGTCTTTGACGGCTAAACGGCTTAAGGGGAATTGAAATATTCACCTAAATATTCCCATGTCAGATCTCAGAGCCTACTCTTTCCCTATTAAAGCCCTGATTTTAGCATAGTAGTTTTGTTGAGGCTGTGCTTTTTGTCTCCCTTGCTGTTGTTCTACCCTTAGGACTAAGTCATAGACTTCATTTTGAACATAATCTTCCTATGTCTAGAGGAGGTAAGGGTTCCTTACATCTTACCACTGAAGCCTTTTAGCTTTCAGTATCCTGAGTTTATAGTATTAGTCTTAATGAGGCCGTGCATTCAGTCTCATTTGCACTTTGTTCCACCTTATTATTAAATCTGGGACTTATTTTCAGTACAGATTGTTTTTATGGCTATGGGAGATGAGAGTCTCTTGATATACTGCCATTAGAGGCCTTCTGGCTTTCACAGTGTGTCCTGAGTTAATAGTTGGCTGACCTGTGCCTATCATTCTCTTTCTTCAAGGCCTCCAAGACAGTTAACAAAAGCCATCCAACTCTACAGTCCCTTTAATTACCATGGCCCCCATACTGTTCAAGCTTGAGCTACTACATAATCTATTGCCTCCCCTTCCACCTGTATTTCATCCCAATCTACCACAGGTGAGAGTCCTAGTATTTGTATTTCTATAGCATGCCAGAGGTTATCACCACCCTACTTACCACGAAAAAAAAAATGAGTTACTTGGTGTCTTGTTGGTAATCCATTCAGTTCCACAGTCCCATTCAAACTAACTTTATTTTTAAATACCTTGCAGATATAATGGAGGACTGCTAGAATTTCATAAAAGCTTACTAGAAATTGGAGATATAAATGACCACTGGTTTGATGTAGATCCTGCAGAAGATGAAGATTTACCTGCAACTTTTAAAGTAAGAAATTGTTTCAGAATGACATTTCATTTGTGACTAATCAGAATCATTTTTGATAAAGTTTGAACCAATTAAGTCATACTCTATAGCAAGCATATTCTTTTATTGGCAATTAGCATTTTTAAGAAATAGCCTTGATTACATTACCTAGTGCATAATGTGAGTATGACTGAACAAAGGGAGAAAACTGAGGTGGCAGTGTCTACATTTTCAAATACCAGGAAAGTTAATAGCCATTTTAGTCCAATACTTCATGTGATTAGAGCCAAATGTAATAATTAACTTCTTTTGCATACCCTTTATTTTTATGTATAATATTATATTATGTGTATAATATCATAATATTATACACATTTATTTGTAATCTGGACATACATAGCATTTTTAATTTCTCAGTGATAAGATTATTATATAATGTGATTTTTACGTAGTCCATGATATACACATATGTAACTGTGCTGTAATTTGCTTAACCAGTTTCCTGTTATTGAACATTTACTTTATTCTAAATATGCTAGTCTTTCACTTTTTATAAAGTGATGTTTACATATTTCTTATATCATTCCATTAGAATAAATTTCTAAAGGTGGAACTGTGAAACCAGCATTCATACCCTCATAAAGTTGTTACATATCTCCATATTTCCTCTCAGAAAGTTTGTATCAATATAAATTCAGACAGTATGAAAATGTTCATTTCCCCATACATTCTGGGTATCTTTACCTTTTGGGTAATTTTTTACTCATCTGATAAGCCATAGGGGTCTCTTTTTAATTTGTTTAATATGAAAATTACTACACTAGATTTCTCTTAGTTAATGTTTAAGTGATGTATCTTTTCCCAAACTTTTATTTTAAATCTTTATCCTTACATGTTAGTTTGCTTTAAGACTAAAAGCATTTCTTAAAATAAAGAGAGACATTTTATGAAAATATAAAATTCAATTCTCCAGGAAATTATAACAATACAAAATTTGTATATACCTTATTATATAGTCTCAAAAAATATGGGGCAAAAATTGATAGAACTGAAAGGAGAAATGAAAAAATCCCCAGTCGCAATAGTAAACGTTAATATACCTCTCTTGTCAATCAGAATATGACAGCTTTTGGATTATTAAGATAATCATGGGACTTTTAACTTTGACTTGCTAAAGTAATTTATACATTTTGAAAAGATTAAAGTTTCAATGACTATCTAACATAATCCCTGTTGGATGTTATTTTATTCTTTTTCCTCCTCCTTTAAAAATTTTTTTTATTATCTAAACTTCTTCAGTGAATTTTTAAAATATATAATCATCCAACTATTTTTAGTACATTTTTATTTTATATAAAGCGACACATACATTTTGTCAAATAATATTAAAAGATTTAACAAGAATTCCTGCTCCATCATCTCTAATTGCAAATCTGCTTCTTAGGGGCAACTTCTTCCAGCTTTCTAAGCATTTTTCTTCACTGTTTGCCTATTTTCCAAAACATATGTACTGCTGTTTAAGAACTTTATTTTAGATGCTATCTTTTGACTTTTCACTATAGGAGATGAGGGTTTAGCTCTCTCTTTTTTTTTTTTTCTTTTCTTTAGGGTTTAGCTCTCTTTTGTATCTCCTTTCTCTCTGTTTCTCTTCCTATACACACACCCACACCTTACCTTTCTTCATCCTACAGGTAGTTATAAGTTTTTGTTAAATTGACCTCAGGGTTTCCCTTCACTCTCATCCTGGCATTTTTTTCACCTTTCTTTTATATAGAGTCCTTTGTTTTCAGAATGCAAGTTTTTCCTTTTTCTAGGTTTGTTCCCTTATTTTGGAGGTGCAACTCTTCCGGCATTATCCCATAAAAGAGTGCTTGCTTGAGAATAATTTTTTTTTGAGACCTTTCAAGTCTAAAATTAGTTTGTCCTTTGTGTACTTTTTTCAATTCTGGGCATAGAACTGTATATTGCAAATAAATTTTCTTAATTTTCTACAAGTATTTTTCTGTGATTTTCTAGCTTTTAATACAACTTTTGAAAAAATCTAATGGCATTCTAATTTTTAACCTTTTGCCTTATGACTTGTTTTATTTTTTTCTGAGAGTCTTTAAGAATAGACTTTGTGTCCCCAGTTTTCTAAATTTGTGATTTTTGTTCTGGTATATTTTCTTATAGTTGATGATTTCTTCTTAATTTTTTTTTCTGGAACACTCATTGTTCAAATGTTTTGCATACTAGATTAAATCTCTAATTATCTTATTTCTTTCATATTTTTTATTGTTTGTCTTTTTGTTCTGTTGTCTAGGAAATTTTCTCAATTTGTCTTTCTGTATAGGGCATCTCTATCTATAAAATGATATTCATGAAATAATTTATAGAGGGTTATTTATTATGTCACATGCCTTCAGTATATTAGCAGTAAGATTATCTGAAGGATAAGTGTTAAGGACTTCGTCTAATTTTTAACTTAGACTTGGTAACGTATTCCACTTACATTCAATCTGCATTTTAAAATAAGAAATTGTATTCTGATTTGTAACTCTGAACACTGGAAACACATTTCTGAACTGTACTTTTGCCCATTATGGCAATAAATGGCATATTGCACCACTACAGTAGTTTTACTGCCAACGTGGGGTCTAGGGGCTAGTCCTACCAAGGACACCCCTGAACCCTAGTGATCTTTTGTCTCTCTTTATGTATATACATGGGTCACTACGAAATTTTTGAAACAAAATATGTTATAGTTCATGATTTCACTTCTAAGAAACATAGTCGGCAGCATCCTTTCTGATTCACCTGTGCAAGTCTCAACTTACTCAGCTTATTGGTGTTGCTGGGAGGGCTCCCTTTGTTTCTATCTGTGGACATTTTACATTTCTTGATTTTTATGTATCTCAGAACTTTCATAATAACCCACATATCAAAGCAATAATTCTTGATAGGAACACACCAGGTATTGTGCTATGGGTTAGAATGACAAAGAGAAGTATGGCCTCAAATTTAAACTTCTCTCCTTTCCCCATGTTTATGTCATTCAGTAGGAAATTCTGTATTTCTCATTTAGGGCCTTCCTATACTATGTACATTGTTTACTTCAAAGAAGGGAAATATGTTCTGTTACTATTTTTTTTAAATGATATGTGTGTGTGTGTGTGTGTAGTTATATATAACTTATAAATAAGTCCTTCAATAAGGGATAAGATGTGGACATATTACTTAAGGTAAAATATTGGAATTATGGTCATAATTTATTACTAAATCATGAGAATTCTTTTTATTTTTTAAAATCTAGGACCTTCTTGATAATTTTATCAAGACAACTGAAAGTAATATCATGAAGCAGACCATTTGTAGTTACCTAGATTGTGAACGATCTTGTGAAGCTGACATTTTAAAAAACACCAATTATAAGGTACTCTGTCAATTAACTGAGTATTTTTAAACATGTAATTATAAAATTAAACTTAGATGAAAAGTTTTATATTATTATGCATCAAAATATTATTTTTTAAAGTATTTAGACTAATTACAGTGAAAGCAATTGAGAAGTTGTTTGAGAACTTAGATTTACAGTAAGCAGGAGCTACTTATATTCTGTGAGTCAGTAAAAGAATGAATTGATTTTGCTATGAGTTTTGTAATATTCACATACTTATGAAGTTATAACTATTATCCCTAAAATCAGTCATACAATGAAAATGATATAAAAAATGCTTTACTTTATAATTAGAAATGTTAGAGGTTGAAAATTCCGGGAGAAAGGTTATCACTCCTCAGGAATTACGTTGCTAAATAAGTAATTATTAACTCCTCTATGGGCCTTGGCAGGAAGAAAATGTAACCGACCTTTACTTGAGGAAATTCAGCAATCAGAATACTTTTGATAGCTGTCTTTGGATCTGTCAGAATAATACTGTGAAATCATAAGATAGGATGAGAATATATGACTATCAGTGCAAATCTTTTATAAGACATTTTTATAAGATGACTGAAATCTCAGTTGTAAGGTATGATGTATAGCAAATGGGGTAGATGGGGAGAAGCGAAGACCAAGACCTATCCGTTCAGATAAGACAAGAATTGGGAAATGAGCTTGGTGAGATCTAGTGCTCAGGGCCAGCTACATTGAGCATTGGTAAAGGTGACATAGTGATATGGATATGGTCCTAAGGTTTCTCTGGAAGTCTTCAGAGTTCCAATCAAATGAACAGCATGTAGCAGCAGAAAGTACTGGGCATGCAATTTAGATTTTTGTCATCAAAACAAAGTTTAAATAAAGTAGCAGGGATGTAGTTTCCAGGGAGGGCACAGTAGGAAGGACAGGAAATCTATACCTCCAGTAGTTCAGGAGCTATCTGTCCCAAGGCAGCAAGTCTGAGTGCTATTGATTGGTAGCAGAGAGATTCAGCAAATAATGGTGTGGAGTTGGAACTGTAGGAAAAGAGAAATGTAAAAGGGGAAATGAAGAGAAGTGGACATGTTCCTCAACAAAGGTCATTCATTGGGTTTCTGGTATTTTGTTGTACATAGTGTTTGGAAAATACTACATTCATTTGTTTGAATTATTGCCCCCTTTTTACTGTCCTAATTTTTCTATCTTTAATGATATGAAAATGACTTGTAAAATTCTTTGATGATCTCTGACTCTGTTAAATTTTGAGTGTTGTGTAAAATTCATCTAGTTATAGAATAATTTTTAAAGTGTTATTTTCCATAACTGCATGAATTACCATTTTACATCAACAACTACTTTTATTTGTTTCCCAGGGATTTTTTCAGTTAATGTGCAGTAAAAGTTGCTGTGTTTATTTCCATAAAATTTGCTGGAAAAAGTTCAAGAATTTAAAATATCCAGGTGACAATGATCAGGTATAAGATTCCTTCTTAAAACTTTACTGCAACATTTCTTTTCTACCCTTTCCTCTATTCTTTCTTTTTTTTTTGTCCTCTTCCTCTTTAGTTCTTCCCGTTCACCTCTTACGTCCTTCTCTTTACTTCCTGCTTTTGTTTTTTGTTTTTTCTTTTTTTTTTTTTTGCTTTCTCCTTTCTTCTTCCCCAGTTCTCTCTGATGCTTATCTCTTCACCAGTCTTCATGTATTACCATCATTTATTAAGCAGCTCATTGTAGTGGTTCCTCTACTAGTTGCTTTGTTTAGTTATTTCTTTCAATTTGTTCTCTTCCCTTTAAAAGTTTACACTTTGAAGAATAGAACCATTGTTGCATATATATGCACATAAAGGACATAGAATCAAAGACTGGAATTGTTTAATAAACATGCAAAAGGGATAATTATGCAATTTTAAAGTTAAAGAACAAGAATTGATTTTATAGTCTTCAAAAATACACTTGCAACTATTTATAGTTCTATTTATATTTAGTTATATTAGGCATGTAATAAATTCAGTCCTTTGCCACCTCAGAGTGGAGTCCAAAGCCCAATTCTGTATTAATTACTCTGTAGTAAGCGAATTGCCATAAGTTAGGTTTACTGTGTTTGATCCTATAGTGTTTACATTGTACAAATAGTAGAAAACCTTCATAAAGCAATTGTGGTATAGTAGAAAGAGCATTGGATATGGAGTTGGGAGATTTCTGGCTTCAAGTCCAGATTGAGCCACTTACTAGTTTTTTAAATTGGGCTCATAATATAACTGCTCTGAGACTAATTTTTATAAGCTCTAGGGTGAGGATAAGATAAACGTACTTGTTAGGGGTGTTATGAAAGTTAATAGATAAAATAGGAAAAAAAAAACAGGTGAACTTGTAAACAGTGAAAACAATTGTATAAAACATTATTACTCATTTTTGAGTGGTATAATTTTCTTGATTGTTTCGGCAATTAATATTGCTCAATTTTAGAAATAGAAGAAAAAGAAAATGAAATAACTTAACCAGAGGTAATAAGTCCTAAAGTACAGAAAGCACTCAATATTTTATTCTTCCCTTTCCTCCGGAATCCCCATATGTCTGATAGAATCTTTCAGTAATCTTTTTTATGTTCACTAAATTAACATATTTTACTTGAAGATGCTTTCCCTTGGGCAGCAAGTACATTTTAGGTTTTAACGAAGTACCCACTGATACATGAAATGGACTACCTTTTAACAACTAACTCGCCAATGTTCATTCACATCTTTCCTTTTTTTATCTAGCAACATCTGCTTCTAACTTTATAAATATAATTGGATTTGCACATCAGTGATTTTTTTCAATTTTTATTATTTTTTCTGTTAATAACTTTAGAGTTTTAGTGGAAAAAAATGTTTGAAGGAAGGATGTACGGGTGACATGGTAAGGATGCTGCAGTGTGATGTACCTGGAATTGTTAAAATTTTGGTAAGTGTCTTTTTTCATTTTTCTTGCTTTCTTTCATTGGAATAACATTTTTTACTTGAAACAGATTTGAGAATCAAGATAATAGGATTCTAGCCATATTCTCTTTAATGGCGATTAAGCTCTCTGACCTTTGCATTGCTAAGATTTATCTAACATGGTGTTTAAAGTTGTCCTTAAAAACAAGAAAATTTTAAAGATGAAGAAACCTAGAGAGAAACACAAAGCGAGAAACAAAGACAAAACATGTCATGAGTGTACCAATTAGAGAAGTATCATGAACCAAGAACAATTATTTACTTAATTCTGTGCCACCCAATGTGAAAGATAATTTTAGACTTTTGGAACCTCTTTGAGTTTATAAATATTGTCTTAGGAAAATACCTATAGAATATAATGTGTACTATCTATTACACAAAATGTACTCTGATTTTGTCCATTTTGGTTTTTGATAAATGAAATATCTTGTTGAATCTTCAGTTTATAAGTAAATAGGCCAAATTCTAAATAGAAGTGTCTTTTTTTATTTCTTTATCTTTAGGTATGCTACTTTTGTATTTCACATTTGGCACTAAAATCCTATAGTGATGTAAAGTAGAGCTGCCTTTTAAGGTCAACTCTAATTTGTTATTTGATCGGGATTGTTTATTATTCACATTAGTACTTCTACTTTGTTTTGTATTTACTATGGCTTCATTCATATTGTGTTTTTCAAATGTTAAGACTAAGAAGTAACATTAAAGAATTCTGAAAACTGAACAACTTTAAGATTCCCTTTTCTATTACTTGCAGTTTGAAGTTGTGAGAAAGGATGAATATATAACCATTGAAAATTTAGGAGCAAGGTAAGTTCGAAATAAATTATTCTATTACTTTTCTCTGGTATATATGTATTTTTTAGTTGCTTCTCTCTTCTGTGTTTCTGTTACCTGTTAGAGCTCCATGAAATTTTAAGGTATTATTAGATTTGTCAGAAAATTATGCCCTTTGCTTCCTCCTCTATCCCTACTTGTTGTCAACATTTATGTTTTGAAGCAGGGAGGGAGAAATCATATGGATACTTTTCCCTTAAGTATGAAAATAATCCTCTAAAAATAGATCTGTTTTCCTCAGTTATTTAAGTTAGGTTGTTAAGAAATAAAAACTTTCTGCTATCTTTCAAAACTCATCCAGATCGCTAAGCTTATCTCGTAGAATCTTCTTGCTTCCTAGATGAGAAAAATTGTATGTAGAGTAATTATTTTATGTTATATTGTAAGTTGGGAGCTCATAGAAGTGTAGAGTCTTGCTATTGAAATGAGAGGTTTCAGAATAAAAATTTCTCCTAATTGATTGACTCTCTATTTTTTTCTGTTTGAAATGTAAATATTTACCATTTTTCAATCTACCAGAGACATTGCATTGATACCTAAGGCATCAGTTTTCCCTTATGAGTTCATGAAACCCAAATCTTCATCTTTAGCACAGATCTCTTGTCTAAAATCTTGACCTTATGAACCTATCTGCATGCTGAATATTTTCATTTTTACTTTTCACAAATATCTATAATTCAGCATCCCAAACTGGACTCATGTTCTTCCCAACACTGCTCTGTAATCTTTTAAGTCCTGTCAATTCATTTCTTAAATCCTTGTATATCATAAATTTCTTATTTCTGTCCTTACCTCCCTGACTTCATTAAACTAAATGAGACAATCATTATTTCTCATACAGCTTCTTCAGGCTTGCCTGTCTCTTTTCTGTTGTGTGCATAGCCATCAATAGGACTTTTCTCAAATAAAAATAGAAATAACTTACTTCTGTGCTTGACGATCTTTCAGAGGCTTCTCATTGCTTGCAAAATTAAGTTCAGACTCTTTAGCTTGACTCTTCATTTGCCTCAGACCCTGCCGAACTCACTAGTGTTACCTCTTGTCATTTTACTGTTAACCATATATACACTAACTGTACTGAGCTTCTTTCAGTTTCTTCAGTGTGCAGGTTTTTACATGAAGGTAAAACTGTATTACTATTTTACCTCCAGGCGCCTGAAATACTCGGCTCCTTTGGCTTTGCCTACTTAAAACTTTTGGAAGGCCCTAGATTAGAGTGGGTGTTTCTATCATGTATTCCTTCTACTTCTATCAAAACGTTTAGTAACTTTTCTAATATTTTCTTGGCTATATAGTAGAACCTATATAAGCTGATCACCCAAGGCATTGTAACAGTCAACATATGGAGGTGATCAACATAAGAAATTGGGCTTACTATACTTGTAGGTACATATACTCTACTTCCCTGTACAGATATCATTAGAGAATATTATATAAAATCATATATCGTCAAAACATAGTAAAATCATACATACTGTATCATATAAAATCAATACATTTACTGTTTTCTCGTGGTTTAAGAGTCAGTCATGGTCTGTTTCTTACTACAAACATAAGTGGAGAAAACACTCAACGCTAACTACACTACTCAGCATACCTGGGCATTTTTTTTTTTTTTTTTTTTTTTGTAGAGACAGAGTTTCACTTTATTGCCCTCGGTAGAGTACCGTGGCATCACACAGCTCACAGCAACCTCCAACTCCTTGGCTTAGGCGATTCTCTTGCCTCAGCCTCCCGAGCAGCTGGGACTACACGCGCCCGCCACAACGCCTGGCTATTTTTTTGTTGCAGTTTTGGCCGGGGCTGGGTTTGAACCCGCCACCCTCGGCATATGGGGCCGGCGCCCTGCTCACTGAGCCACAGGCGCCTCCCCATACCTGGGCATTTTCCACAGCAGATGACTTCAACTGCATTATCAGATGCCTGACACCCTCTTCTTTTGGAGTCTCTTAAATTTCTGTGTCATCCTCACTTGCTTCTTTCTCTTCTTCAGCTGCACTTTTATGCTGCTCTGTACTTCATTCATTATCACTTAGAAAATTGTTTCTGGGTCCGGTCCATTACAAGTTGCTATCTTATCGTTCATTGCAACAAAACCTTCAAAATCTACACCATGGTAGATGGACTGTCTGATGGGGCCAAAACATTGTACTCTAACGTTCTGACAAATCTAACTTTCCTGAAACAATTCTGTGTCATATCTGGCTGAACTTTATTGCAAGTAGAACTGATCCAGTCAGAAGGCAGCATCTAGAGTGTTAGCTGACAGGGCAGATGAAGTTGCTTCCACAGGCAGACTACCCAGGTTTGTGTTTTATGTGTTTTAGTAATGACCCACTGTAGGAGCTGGGTTTAGTAGTGCATTTTAAATGTTTTAGTTGATGCCTTGGTAAAGAGGTTGGAATTTTGAGGTTGTTAAAATTATAGTTTTAAGTTTACTGAGATGATTCACTTGCAGGTGACAGGAACAGTCTGCTGTGAGTAGAGTAGACCATTTGTTCTTCTTCATTCCTTGGTCAATACCCTTTGCCCAATCCTAAAATAAGGGACTAGTTATTCATTTGCATTTGTTCAATTTCCAAGTGGCAGATCTTGGGGCTTAAGATTCTTGAATACATGTGGCTTTGCTGATTTACCAATCACCAAGGCGTTCAGTTTCTTTCTAATTGAGCTAGCACAAGGCAGAACTGTGAATCATCCTTTGGAAAGTTTTCCACTCTTACATTTTTACCTTTCATGATGAAGCTCCTGTCAGGCATCACCTTGAAAAAGAGTCTGCACTTGTCAGCGTTTAAGATGGTATCATCTTTGAAGCCTCTGGCAAAGGCTAGGAACTTTTTGATGAACTCTTCACAACTTCTACTGGAACTTCACTGGATTCACCACATAAGACTTTCTGGGAGATCTTGTGTCACAGTCTAAATTTCTTAAGGCAACCACTTGCTGCCGGAAATCTGCCACCCTGAATTCCTGTGCAAATTTTTTAGCAACTTTTCTTTGATCATCAGCCCAGAGATGAGGGCATTAACTGCCCTCATTTGTTTGAACCAGCTTAAGGTGGCTTCGTGGACTTTATCGGAGGAAGTTTTCCTCCTTTTCTACTGTGGGTCTCTGCTTTTCTTCCAATTACTCATGTTTACATTTTTGGATATTGCTAACTATGGTCTTGCTAACATCAAAATGTTTTGCCATCTTTCTTTGGTCACTGCTTTCCAGAAAATGTAGAAAATAAACCTTTTCCTTCAGTGTCATTCTTTGAGTTCTTTTCTTTGGGCCTTCGTGTCTTAATTAACTAACTTTTTCAGTAACTGTACACCTATAGGATGTACCTATAATTCAGACTAGTCTTTATGTTGAAAGAAGTCTTCCACAATACTTGATAAACAGTAGGACTTTAGGCCTAATCCAATGCGTGATAATAATAAACATGAAGAAAGAACTTATACTAAAGAAAAAATAATAGAACTAAGGGACAAAGGCTATACTTTCTATCCCTTGGTGTAGAGTGGACCCAACTGTTATAACCCTCAAGTTATAAAGGGTAAATTAATACCATATTTCACTCCAAATGGTCAAGATACAACTTAACAGAGGTGGTCAATATATATAGAAGTCAGTCTTCCATTTAGAATATGTCTGGTCTGTGAAAATTAGGTCAACTTTAGAAGGTGGACAGTGTAGGGAGGTGGTCAACTATGGAGTACTACTGTATCTCCATTTGACTGTACCCCTTATGAGGGCCAGAATTTTGTCTTACTTTCTCTTATGTTCTCAGCACAGCATAATGCTTGGCATGTAGGTGGTATCTGTTAAATAGATGTAGAGATTCTGAATCCCATTGTTCCCCTATTGGTAGTATTACTTTTATTCTGATAGGACATTAACTTGGCAGGATGTGAATTTGAACTCTTTTTCAGGTTGTGGTTCCAGTCTTAGTCCAGATCTTTCTTAGTTGAGACCTTTTGCCTTTACCTGAGCTGCTTTTAGTCTATTCTACACGTATGTGGTTTTGTGGTCAGTCAGACATGTGGCTAGAAAGAATCTAGGGATCTCTTCTGACTCTTTCCCTTCTGAAATTTGCTCATTGTCTTTGGTGGCCATGGTTCCCCTTCTGTTTTCTGGTTCCTTCAGCCAAAGAGACCTTGCCTCATTAATGATGTCACATTTTTCATTCCTAAGGTTGGTAATTTGTATCTTTTTCTTTTTTTATTGACCATTCTGGCTATAGTTTTATCTATTTTATTGATATTTTCAAATAATCAACTTTGGTTTTATTGACTTTTCTCTAATAATTTTCTGTTTTTAATTTTATTGATTTCTGCTCCTTGTAATTTCCTTGCTTCTACTTGCTTTGGGTTTAATTTGCTTTTCTGATTTTCTTGAAGTAAAAGTTTAGACCTTTGTTGTTAACTAACTGCTACCACATTAACCATTGTTTTAGCTGTGTTCCATACATACTGATATGTAGCCTTTTATTATTATTACTATTTTTATTCTATTCAAAATGTTTTCTGGTGCCTAGTTGCGCATATGTGTTTTCTGGTGCCTAGTTGCGCATCCATGGTAAAAACACATATGCACAACTCACAGTGCCTAGTACATTATGTGTTTTTACCATGGACTATTTAGGAGTTTGCTGTTTAATTGCCAAACATTTGTGGATATTTCAACTTATCTTTCCAGATATTGATTCTTAGTTTAATTCCCTTGTGGTCCCAGAATATGTTTTCTAGCATTACAGTCTTTTAAGATATGTGGAGATTTGTTTTATGACCTATAATATTGTATATCTTGATGAATGTTCTATTTACATGTGAAACATCTGTTTCTGCTCTTGTTGAGTGGAGTACATACATACATTTGATGAAGTTAGCTTATAGTTTTGTGTCACCTTTTTATATGATTATCGGTTGGAATTATTGATTATTTACTTTTTCTATCAGTTCCTGAAAGACAAATGTTGATATTTGTTATTCATATTTTGTCTTTGTCTATTTGTGTATTTTGAAACTCTTTTATGAAAAGATAAAAACACATTTAGGATTATTATCTTTTTTTATTAATGATTTGACTCTTTATCCTTATATAACATCCTGTTTGATCATGGATGTTATTCCTGCCTTACGTCTCTTTTGTCTGATACAGATGCTCCAGCTTTCTTTTGGTTAGTTTCCACAGAACATCCTTTTGCATCCATTTCAACCTACATATGTCTTTGAAGTTAAGGAGAGATTTTTGAGGTTGGCATAGGTCTTACTATTTTTATATACAATCTGACAATCTCTGCCTTTAAATTGGAGTTTTGTATTCCATATAAATTTGGTATAATTATTTATGTGGTTGGGTTTAAATCTACTGTTTTCCTGTTTTTTTGATTTTCCCTGTGCTCTGGTTTTTATTATCTAGTTTGGTTTATTAGTTTTACTTTTTTTTCCCTAGTGGTTGCTTGAGGAGTTACTGTACACATTTTTAACTCATCCAATTTTGAATAATAATATACCACAGCATGTATATAGGTGTAAGAACCTTGTAATGACATCTTTTTGTTTCTTTTTTTCTTTTGTTCTATTATTTTCATGTGTTTTACTTGTACATATTTTATAAATTCCATGATATACGATTACTTAAAAGTGTAATGTTTTTGTTTTGCACTTCATATACATGGGAACATTTATTTTTATGTATTTTTAAACTATGCAGTGTATTTGTATGATTCATTCTTATATTATAGTTGTAGTTCATTCATTTCATTGCTTTTGCTTTTCATCATTTTGCTTCACTCTTTTGATCATTCTACCATTGATATTTATTTCCAATTTCAGACTATAACAATATCGTAAGGGACATTCTTACACGTTTCCTGTTGTATATGTGCAGAAAAGTTTCTAGAATATATATGCCTAGGAGTGGAATTGCTAGGCCATCTATGCATATCTTCAACTTTACTAGATTTTGCTCAACTCTTTTCCACACTGGTTTTACTAGTTTATACTCTCTGCCAGCAGTATAGGAGGTTTCCTTTTATTCAGTATTTTTGCCAGTCCTTTATATTGTTAGAGTTTTAAATTTTTCCAGTGTAGTGCCTAGTTGACAGCATTGTAGTGGTATTGGACTTAAAATCAGTTAACAACCACCACCAAACTAAAACAACCGTCACCAAAATCTTTGTCCTCCTTACACTTACATTCTAGTGTTGTTGCCCAATATTTGTATTGTGTTACAGAATTTTTGTTAACAGATTTTTTTTTTTCTATGACAAGGTTCATTTCAAAGCCAAACCACAAGTTTTTTCATTTGTTTAATGGTAATAAACAGATGAAAATTAACCCAGTGCTTAATCTATTTAATGAATTTTTCTGTTTCTTCCCTCTAGTTATTCTAATTATTTTTATTGATATATACCAGTTTTTTTTTTTTTTTTTTAGTTACTAGATATTGAATGATTTGATTTTTCTTGGATTAAGAATTGAAAAAAAAATGTGGTAAATGGGATGGCCAGGAAAGCGTTCCAGGTTTGCTGTCTTTTTCTTTTCTTTTTCGTATAATAAAGCTCTCTTTCCTTTTTTTTCCCTGCTACTACACAGCCTTCTTGCCAGTGACCTTGTCATGTGATTCTTCTGTATCAAATCTAGTAATAACTACTTTACTGTTAAAACCAATGAAAATGACAATGTTGGGTTGTTATTGTTGGTGATTTTTATTTGTTCATTTATTTTTCTCCTTTTTGAATTATTTCCAGGAGTAGAAGATGAAAATAATCACTTAGTTGTGCTTATACTAGAAATCTTGCCTGCCTTTGGTATTATTTGATAATTATCTAACTTAATTTTTTTCCACTTGTAGTTATAAAAAGTTGATGTCTCTGAAAATAACTGATACTGATATAAGACCGAAGATCAGTTTAAAATTTAATACAAAAGGTATTATTTTATTTTTACATGCCTCCTATTAAAAAGTATGTAAAAAATTTTCATTTCATCTGTAAATTATCATGCCATGAGCAATTCACTGGGCTTGTGTTTACACCATCAGGGAATAGTTGGTATAGGTGAGCACTCAGAGACAGAAAGAGTTGTATTATTCTCACATTACCTTGCCATGCTAGGTCTGGTACATAGCCCTGACCTGAATAGTGAGATTGTTTCCTCAACCCCTCTTCCCTTGCATTCCATCTTAATAGAGCAACCGTGAGAGTAGCTTTACATGGAAGGAATAAACATTTTGGGCTTAGGGCCAAGTAGTCTAAACTTAGGCCTGCTGTTTAGGAGTATGCTAGGAAATGCCCCACCCAGTACTTACAGACCTTATAAAAAGTCCCTGGGCCTATGAAAGAATAGTTTGGTAGCAGCCCTTTTTGCATGGTAGCAATTAATGTCAGCTTGCCAGACAAAGCTCCCCGAGTCATTTGCTTTTTCACTTCATTTGCCGCCACAGTATGAGTATTCCATGCAAAAATATTAATTTAAAAAATCTCTTCAAACACAGAATCATGAAGGATAAAATAATAAAGCTGCATTTTATGATAAATATTTTGATGTTCATACAAAAACCAAATACCATACTGTACTAGATTATTGCTCCTTTCTAATTCACCTCAGTCTACTTTCCTTATTTGGAAGGACTACCAAGCCAAAAAAATACCGAATAAGTCAGTCTCATGTCTTATTCCATTTCATTGATGAAATGCATACTTAATCATTAATTTATTTGTTGAAGGGTTAAGGCCTTGAGGTTTATTAGATTAGTGCTTTTCAAACATTATTTGCATTTGAAATGTTCGGTGATTTTGTTAAAATGCAAGTGCCCCCTGGCAGCACCTGGGGCTCAGTGAGTAGGGCGCCAGTCCCATGTACTGAGAGTGGCAGGTTCGAACCCAGCTCCAGCCAAATTGTAATAAAAAAGTAGCCGGGCATTGTGGCGAGCACCTGGAGCCCCAGCTACTCAGGAGGCTGAGGCAAGAGAATTGCCTAAGCCCAAGAGCTAGAGGTTGCTATGAACTGTGACACCACTGTACTCTACCAAGGGCAACAAAGTGAGACTCTGTCTCTCAATAAATAAATAAATAATGAGACTCTGTCTCTCAATAAATAAATAAATAAATAAAATAAAATAAAATAAAACAAAAATAAAATGCAAGTGCCAATTCAGTAGGTCTGGAATAGGGCCTGGGATTCTGTGTTTTAATAGGCTCTCAGGTGGGTGTTTGATGCCGCTGGTCTGTGGATTACACAGACCTGAGTAGCAAGAGATGAGATCCCTTTGTTTCCTGTTATAGATCTGAGTTAATATAGTAGCCACTAGGTATACACGTAGTCCTGGGGTTACAAATGAGACAGGTTCTGAAGGTTTGTTCTTAAGTTGAATTTGTATGTAAGTTACAAAAGGTAATTTACCTCTTAGCTGTAATGGCCTCTGTTCATAAGTTCAAGTCATATGTAAGTCAGATGGTTGTAACTCAATGACTGCCCATATATGGTTATTTAAATTTAAATTAATTAAATTAAATAAAATTTAAAGCTCAGTTCCTTAGCCATACAAGCAACATTTCCAGTGGTCAGTGAATAGTGGACAGAGCACCTACAAAATATTTTTATCAGAGAATGTTCTCTTAGACAGTGCTGATTAGGCTAATGTATAATTATTTAAGTAAAGTATAATTAACCATTTGCAGTTACTATTCTTGGCAAATTTCAGAATTTTCAAAGACCTAATACTTTGATGCCATTTGGTTACCAAAGCTCGTTTACTTGAATAAAACCTTGGATGGCTAAAATGCTTTTGTGGTGATTAGTATTTGTGATTACTTTTGCTTGGGAACATACTGTTTTTGTCTGTATTTCTACAGAAAGCAGCATGCTTGTAGAGCACTGGCTATGGCCAAGCTCTAACCTGTACTTCATTCTTTTGGAATAATTCCCCTATAGGAACTTAGGGTATAATGTAAGAGACTACATGGAAAAAGAGCATTAATGTGGAATGTCTTGACTTCTCAAAATTCATTTTCAGATGAAATGCCTATCTTCAAACTTGATTATAATTATTTCTATCATCTGCTTCATATAATTATTATTTCTGGTACTGACATTGTCCGGCAAATATTTGATGAAGCTATGCCACCCCTTCTTTTGAAAAAAGAGCTGCTTATACACAAGAATGTGCTGGAATCCTACTACAACCACCTTTGGACCAATCATCCTTTGGGTGGATCATGGCATCTACTTTATCCCCCAAATAAGGAGCTGCCACAGTCCAAACAGTTTGACTTATGTCTCCTGTTAGCTCTCATAAAACATTTGAATGTGTTCCCTGCACCCAAGAAAGGCTGGAATATGGAACCACCATCTTCTGATCTCTCTAAGTCTGCAGACATCCTGAGGCTGTGCAAATACAGGGATATTCTCCTTAGTGAGATTTTGATGAATGGTCTCACTGAGTCACAATTCAATTCAATTTGGCAAAAAGTTTCAGATATTCTTCTGCGCCTTGGGATGAAACAAGAGGATATTGACAAAGTGAAGGAGAATCCCATTGAGAATATCTCCCTTGATTACCATCAGCTATCCATCTACTTAGGCATACCAGTACCAGAAATCATACAGAGGATGTTATCCTGCTATCAGCAAGGTACTGAATAATTACTTACTTCGGCCAATAAACCTTCACTGAGTGTCTGCTCGGCTCCAGGTGCAGTGCTAAGGACAGCAGATTCAGGGAGCTTACCAATTTAGCAGAAATAGCTTCATCAAGAAGGTAACAGACAGAAAAAAAAAAAGAAGAAGGTAACAAATTATACTGCCAGAGACGTTTCCAGAATACTAGAGGGAATTCCTAGTTTAAGGGGGGGGGGTCTAAAAAAGTTTACTGAAGAATAGAATAGTTAAAGGTTCTTAAATGATATATAGAAGTTAGCCAAGTGAAGAAGATGGGGAAGATTGTTTCAGAGGAAAACAAGAGTTAAGGTATAAAACATAAATATTTATTATACTAAAAAATTTGGCACTACTGAGATTAATGTAAGAGAGTTAAAGTTAAAGGATTTTTTTCCTTTAAAAAATATAAAGTTTTCATTTTCAGAAAAAAATCATTGAAGATTTTTAATTAGAAGACTTTTATCATTTCTTCAAAATTAGGGATGCCTAAAACCATGAAATATAGGTACTATGAGGTTTCAGGAATTCCCTTTTAGAGGCAGAGGATATCCTTTTGCCCTTTTCTGGCAGAATCTTGATGTTTTGTTCAAAATTTTAGCAGCTATCTAATGACTGTGGATAATTTAAAAAATCAGATAACCTTATGTGTCCACCATTTCCAATCTGTTGATATGAGGAAGACTTCAGACCTTCTCTCTCATATCCCAGGATCACTTCTTAGCTCTTTTCTAAGACATAAGAATTCAACGCTTGTCAACATCACTGAAATCTTTGCTGTTCAGGGTGACTTTTCCTGGTTCCAAGTTATTAACAGCCTGCAGAGCAACTGATGACCACTGATGCTATTTAAATGTACTACTTCCCAAGTTTCTAGTAATTTTTGAAACGGTTCAGGTTCCCCCCCACCCCCCCAGAGATAACTGCTATTGCCCAATTCCAGCTCTCTTAAACAAAAGTTCATGAGAAATATGGTAATATTTGAGAAAGAGCTTTGAGTACTAATTTAATTCAAGGCATTAAATTAGTAAGCAATTCTTATTCAGGTATTCTGAAGAGCTTACTGGTCAAGTCCCTTTAATAGAGGCTTTCTTGGCATCTTACATCTCTTTCTTCAACCAATACTGTTGGAGTTTTTATTTGTGTGTCTGATAGTTTAAATCAGACACACATCCCCCTAAATTTTCATGAAGCTTGTCTTTTTTGTTTGTTTGTTTAACCATTCAGTCTCTACAGGCTAATGCAATCTGATGCACATTGTAGGTTTCAGTATATATTAGTGAGCAAAGAGAGGAAGTAATGTTCTGGGTAATTCAGAAGAAAAAGGGGCTCAAATTTTCAATGGAGATTTGTTTCATAACTAATTATTGTTTCATGGCCTTGGACTGTAAAAAGTAAGAATTTGCTCTTTGGCTTGAACTGCTTATGTTCTAGGATTTATTTGTTAACGAACTATCAAATTACTGTTTACTTCTTCTTCTAGTCAGAGCTTTATATTGTTTATGTATTAGTCTTAAGATTGTGCCTTGTTAAACTGTTGGTGAGCAAAGCTGGTTATTTTTACAGTTTATTTATAGAATCAATTGGTGTAGTGTAAAAGGCCTCTGGCTTTTCTTAATTCCAGTCAGACATCTGTTGGTTGTATTTGCAATTATACATCTAAGTTTTTTCTTTTATGTACCATAGGAATTGCTCTACAATCAATAACAGGCAGTCAGCGTAAGTATTTTAAAATAAAAATGCTTTAGTGATTTTCTAACTTAGGATACCTATGGTTACCTATGGGGTTTTTACTTGGTCAGATAAATTATATGATAAACTATAACCGTTCATTAAAATCGTGTGACTAAATTACTACTGGCCAGTTGAATCTAGAGTGATTCTTACTCTACCTTTGTCTTAGTACATGTGCTCCAGGGTTAACCCAAGGACAATTTTCTAACGTTTTACTTACAGAACACTTTAGCAGACAAAAATGCCTATCCACTCATATGGTCTGTTTAGCATATGTAACTTTATCTGGTTGATTGTCTATTGTTTATAGTTACATACTTTTTTGCTAGGTTGAGAGATACTATTTTTCTTTTTCTTTTTTTTCTTCTTCTTCTTTTTTTTTTTTTTATTGTTGGAGATTCATTGAGGGTACAATAAGCCAGGTTACACTGATTGCAATTGTTAGGTAAAGTCCCTCTTGAGAGATGCTATTTTTCTAATTTCCATTTTTGTGCTATTGTTTTTTAATGAAATTCCTATTCTGCAGTTAAAATTGTACCTAAGAAAACAATCCCGTGGGTTTGTTTGAAATTGAATGTTGGATTATCTATGACCAGTCAGACAAAGTCCACATGTTTTGAGACTGAGTTTCTGGGGCAGTATCAAGGATTGTGGTGTCAAAGAAAAGGTCACATAATAGGGGATTGATACTTTTCTTATGAAAAAGTAGAAAGTGGATCTTGTAACTTTTTCTTCTTTGTGTTTGAAATTTATGTCTTAAAATAATACCAGTTGTAGTATTAATAGGCAATGTCAGGACACTCAAAAACTTAGTAGTTAGAATCTGCTTAAGTTCTAGAGTATCTAATTTCAAGAATCTACTCAAGATACCAGTAAGGTATCATAGTATTCAGGTTTACACTGATTGGTTACAGACTACATGTACCTATTATTTGTTGTTAATAAATGGACACTGCATTTTTATCTAGTAATTAAAAAGAGTAAGATGTCTTATATTAATATTTCTATTTCAGGGGGTTTTATTAAAAATATTTATAATACTGATAAGAGGCTAAAATTGCTCCAGCCAGATTTTGAGATTTTGTCTTTAATATTTAGGTATTGAAATAGAAGAGTTACAGAATGAGGAAGAAGAACTAAGTCCGCCTCTCATGGAGTACAATATAAATGTGAAATCAAACTCTGAAATACAGTTTGCAGAAATGAGTAAAGATATAGCTTCAATACCCAGCGAGTCTTCAACAGAATCTATTAAAGATCTCCAGGAGGTATAAGCTCTCATTAATGTTTGAATTACAAGAACTTATTCTAAGCCTTTATTTCCTTGCATGTGCTTAAATATCCCAGATGATCTTAACTTATATTTATTATACTGTTCACACAGAGCCTGAATTGGAATGGTTCTTTCCCCAGTATTTCCTTCCATAACCATTTATTTTGCCAAGATTTATTGAATAGTTATATACCAAGTACTATGCTAGATTTCTGAAAAAATTTCTTTATCCTGATTAATGGAAGTAGATGCAGGAGGGTAGTAGAAAAATAGAAGAAAGTATGGTGGGGAATAAAAGAAAGAGAAAAAAAGGGAAAACAGGAGTATTTCAATCCTATTTACAGAGAGGTCGAATTTAGATTATGCAGGATGGAATCTCTGTTATACTTCTTTACATATAAGTGGTGACATTTATAGTCACTAAATTCTTCTTAAGCTTAATCTTTCATCTATGGACATGAATATGTTGCTTTTTGAAAATTGCTTTCCTTCTTCGTTACTCAGGCACATGTGCAATTGAGCATCTGAGTTTTTATCAGTAGTCTACTTACTAACCTTATGTGTTCTTTTTCATCAGTGATTTTTCAAAGGCAAAAGATTAACATTAAAATAAAAATAATTAAAATGAAAATTGTTTCATAGACTGTAGACAGAAATACTGTCTAAAATATTAGGAGAGAAAAGATCTTAAGGGTTAGAGGAAACATATTTTGCAAAATAACTTATGTGTACTTTGACTCGCATATTAAACGATATATTTCTTACCTACTAGGTTAAAAGTAAAGCAAAGAAAAAGAAAAAGACAAAGAATAAAAAGGTAAGAGACTACAATAACATTATAATAGAAGGATGTCTGATTATGAACATTTGAGTTCAATACTTGTATGTGAATTCATTATTAGAATTTAAGTTAGTCCAAATAGACATTAACACAGAGATTTAATAGCTTGTTGAATATATGATTATAGAGAAGTCTACTTATGTTGTATCTTGAATGATTAAAATAGTATACCATACTTTACTTTCCTAAATTATAATTTATACGTTTCATATACAAATAAATAGACTGGGTTACTGAATGAATTTCTGCCTACCCCCCATCTTAAAAATGCTACTCATGGTCTTAAGAATAGATTATTTTTGTCATATCCCTATTAAAATGGTCAGAAGCATTTTTGAAACCTTAAGAAACCTTGACTTTCTTTATGTCTGAGAGTGTGCCAACAATGCAATAATATACAAAAAATGGTATAAGTACAAACTTCTTTCATTGCCTCTTCTTTGATTTTTTGACAGTTGGAAAATGAACAAGTAACTATCTATAGCCGTTTTAGCAACAGGTCTCTTAATTACTGGAAAAACTGAAAGGGAAATCCAGGAAACTTTTATAATCAAGCATACAGTTAACTACTGTATTATGAAAACTCTGAGATGAAACAATGTTAATTTTCTGGCCTGAAAAATACATTAAAAATAAACATTAATACATTAATATAAACTGAATGAGAATATTTGCACAACTACAATATGGTGAGCTTACGTTACTAGTCATTTGAAAGTATACACAAATTTTAATTATTAATGAAACTTAAGGTAATGAAGATGAATTTATAAAATTCTTACAGGTCAGAAGCAAAATAAAATGTATACTGCTAATCTGATAATAATGTTGTTATTTTCATATTTATCATAACCATCATTTATTATAACAATTTCATTCAAAATTTATTTTAAAAGTTAGATTTTGTTTATTAAAGATGTGAGTATAAAGGTTTTAAACAAATTCTTACCTGATAGAATACAACTTAGTTCATTATTGTAGTGATATTTTCAATTTTGTCAAAATATTAGTAAGTCCCAAGTCTAATACCACATAAAGCTAACCAAGTAAATTCACAGCTGCTACACCTCAAAGCTAAATACCAAGGGTATATGATGCATCTCTTCTTTATTTCCAAAGTATTATTTCCAAAATACGGTAATGCTCAAATTCCAATTTTAGTTAAATGGAAAGTTTCATTTCTACGTCAAATTGAAATTAAACAAGCAACAAACACAACTAAATAAACCACTACTCAAAAATTTATGACTAGTAACATTATAAGTTTCTTATTAAATGTTAACAAAAATCTAGGACTTTTTTGTTTCTTTAACATCCTAATATTTTTTTTGATATTTTTTTGAATTTGTTTTATTAGCTGAAATTGAGATACTTCTGAAAAATACAATAATTTTATCAATTTAAAATTTGGACATTAGTAGACAGATGGTATATCTTATATCTTGTAGCATATCTTGTATCTTTGTCCTGAATTTTAAATTAGGACCTTAAAAAATGCTATAGGATCTAAAAAATGCTAGAATTTATGCATATGGAATAATTCTTTTCCAAATATTCAATTATTGTTATTATAGGTGCAAAGAATGATTAGGTTGTAGCATAAGCAATCAGTTATAAAAATGAAGTCAACCAAATTCTCTAATCAGTAGTTCTCTTGAAAAATTATAGCATTTACAACTTTGCTTGTGTTATATATGGAGTGATGACAAAGTCTCCCTGGCATGAAATAATGTTCATTATTTGTTTTGCAAATGTTGACCAGTCATCCTAAAAATACCTTACGGACTTTCTGGAGGAGTATAAAGAAAAGGGAAAATTTATGTAGCAAATATAAGGGACAGTACAGATAACTTCTAACTAGTATGTATAGGAACTTTGTGGCTACTCTATGTGATCTTTTTCTTCAGTTACGAATTTAGTATTTATTTATCTTCTAATATATCTGAACAAATAACTATTTTGAGGGTTAATTAAATCCTCCCACCCCACCCCCAGGGTTAGGGTAGGCAAAAGAATGGAACACTTTTGTGATGAAGCCTTGGGAAAAAATAAACATGACAGGAAATAAAGCCAGACCCTCAAATTGAGTGTCCTCTCTAATTTTAGGAGGGAAGTTGTAGAGATGCCTATATGAGAGGCAGGTACATGCATTGGTATAAAGTTATCATGGGATGAGCTAAAAAGGAGTTTGGGAAATAATCAACTATACTACATATGTTCATTATCAACAACCAAAAGTCTTTTCAACTCAGGTATTCAAGTACACTGGAACCAAGCCAGAAGTCAGTAATTCTAAATTATAGAATCAAATTGTCACTGAACGTTGAGCAGAAGATGAGACACTGAAGCACAAAAATACTCTTGGTATACAGATAAGAAAGCAAAACAAATTTGTGAAGCATTGTATCTCTGGAGAAGGAGGCTCTAAAGTTTCTTGTAAGCAGGAGATGGTAGATATTAATACCGTGATATTCTTAACTTTAATATGTGTTGAAGTTACCAATATTACTTTTACTTGATATGTTGCCCTTATAGCTTTATTTTAATAAACATAGCATTTGGGGCTTTTTAAGATTTTCTCCCATTTGTGATCTCCTTATTACTTCTTTTTCTATAAGATTCTTAAAATATATACCACTGTGATTTCTTTTTATATGTACATATTCAAGAGCCCTTGTATATAGTGTAGGAATAAATGGGTATGTCCACCTATCCCGATATATATCAGAATGGGTGATTTTCAAGTTATGTTTCAAAACATAGTAGTAGATTATAAAATCAATTTAGTGGGTCACAGCCACCATTTAAAAAAGAGAAATAAAACAAAATAGGAATAAAATATACTAACATTCATCACACATGGGTAAGATTTATTTCAGGGAAGTTATATTTCAGTTTTATGTGTAAATATGCATATATGTATAAGTACATACAGCATCATGATATAAGATGTATTACTATGATTGTGATAAAAAAAATTGAGAAACAGTGACCGACATGCAGTCATATCACTATGTTTATTGATATAGTTAATATAGATTACTAATTCTTGATGCTGTTTTTCAGATTAAGGACTCAAAAGAAGATGAAGTGTAAGTATACTTTATTTTAATTTTTAACTTTTTTTTTAGTATTTTCAAAATATACTTTACCAATATGACACAGCCTTTCTTTGGAAAGTGTTCTTACTAAGAGAAGGAAGGACAGTCCTCTGTCATCATAAGTCCCCATTTTTTAACAGGACATGACAAAAAGTTAATTTATCATTTGCTTTGGAAGAATAGAATCTCTTACGTTTTTCTGTAAGGCTGCTCAAGAGTCATCTGATGCTAACTGCTTCATTCAAGAACTAACTTGTGTCTAGCTTAAAATCGTATAAAATACAATCTATATTATAGTTTGCCAAATCTAGAGTTAGACTTAACTTTGAAGGACAAATCATTATTATGTCCCAGTCACCACATTTACCAAAAAGTTGGGTTTGATTTGTTGTTTTTTTTTTAATTTAACCTGAGGGTTTTTAAAGCCCTGATGTTGACAGTGAATTTTAACCATTTTTTTAAACTTCAGGTTATTGTGAGAGTACAAACAACAAAGGTCACAATTTTTGAATTTATTAGGTGCAATCCCTTTTGTAGTTGTGTCTCATGAATTTTAACGCTTTAATGGAAACATTTTAATATCAAAGGATCACTGTGAGATATATTGTGCATGATGGAAGACAGTGTGATAGATGAAGGAAGGGGGGAGACAGTCCAATGAAGTGATCGTTTTTCCCACCAAAAAGTTTAACTGAATATAGAGACATCTGAGGACATAGGATGTCTTTAAAATGGCAGCAAGAATATATTTGTCAACTTTAAAGCTATTGTAATTGATATTTTCTAATTGTTTATGGACATGATCCACTTGGTTTGTAAAACAGTTAATCATCCAAGATGTGTTTTCACTTGGCAACAAGTTGAGCCACTGAAGCAGCAATTTTTTTTCAGGCTGTGTCTAAATGCCATGAAAATAAATTAATAAAGGTGAAACAGTGTTATCAATCATTGTAGATCCAAATCTGGATGGTGATCAGATCTCCCAAGGAACTTTGTTTTTAAATTAGATTTTCAAATATACACAAAAATAAAGATTTTATATATATATTCATATATATATACACACCTACATACACCTACATACATATATATATGTATACACCTGTCCTCCTGTTTAAACAGTTATCTCTGTTTTTTCACGTTTTATGCTTCCTTTGACAACTTGTTCCTTGTTGAAGTGCTGTCAATCCCAGCCATTATTATAATTTTACTTCTTGCTTTAGTTTGCATCTCTTAGAAATATGAATGCTTTTCTATATTATTCCAGTGCTATTATTGTATAGTTATTTGCCACTTACTACCTAACAATGTTTCTGTCAATGACAGAGAATGCATATATAATGATGGTGGTTCCATAAAATAATAATGGACCTGAAAAACTCTTACCACAAATTCCTATCACCTAGTGACAGAGTCACCAAACATCATAGTGCATTTAAATTATTTTTAAAACAAATTGAGTGCAGCCTAAGTTTACAATGTTTATAAAGTCTATGATCACGTATGGTAATGTCCCAGGCTTTCACATTCACTCATTACTTACTCATGCATAATCATTCAGTCCTATAAGCTCCATTCATGGCCCTAGCCAGGTGTACCAATTTTTAGTCTTACATTGCATTTTTATTGTACCTTTTCTATGTATATATAGTATTTTCATTTTTTTAAGTGGTCCCTTTTAGTAGTTCAGTTTCTGAAATCAATGTTATTACTGCAGTTTTTTAAAAAGTCCTATTACAAAAGAAACTTCCATTTTATAATTTACTTTGTGCTGCTATTTTCAACCTTCTATTTAAATTGTGCATTGGACCTAAGCACTGAGGTTGATTAAATCAACCTACTTGTCAAGAAAATTGTGGGGAAAAAAAAAATAATGTTATGATGGTAAAATAATATAGCAGATGTAGAAATGTGTGCCAATATTTCTCAAAGTACTGTTTCTCAAAGTAACTGATATTAATGGTTGTAATTTGAAAAATGAACACTGTAGTTTCATAACCCTTGAAAACACTGAGCTGAACAGAATTAAATAGGTACCTTGATTGATTGCTATCTCAAATATGCTGATGTGAATCTTCAAAAGAAAGCATCCAAACTTTCTTTGACCACTAACCCTTATTTCTAATGCTGAACATCTCTTGAGACTAGTACAATTCTAATTTGGGAAATAATAGCGTAGGTGAAAGGCACTACACAATTAAAAAAGATCACATTGATTGTGTCTCCACTCTAGCCCATATATGGCAGAAAAGGAAGAACATTTGAAGAATGAACAAGCATATCCACATTCAGTCAGTGGATTTATAAAAGATGATGCAAGTGATGTTCAAGAGGATTCTGCAACAGAAGACAAGTTCTACAGCCTGGATGAACTGCATATTCTGGACATGATAGAACAGGTGAGAATGATCGGAGAGGGTACATCTTTGCCTTCCTTCTTTCAGATACTATTGTTAACTTGTGTTTTCCCTGTTATTCTTGGAACAGCATGAGTCTTCGAGCAACCAGTGGTTTGTGCTTTGTGAGAGGAAGTAAAAAACAGGAAAAGAGGTCTGAGGGAATATGTGAAAGAAAATAGTACAAGAAGAAACTCCCAGGATCTGGAAACATCACTTTAACCCTCAAATCATTTCCTGCTTTAACTATGGGGCAGAGTTGATTATCAATGGATTTCTTGCAAAGGGTTTTTGAATACCACAAGAAAAAAAAAATTGGCATAATCTCACTGGATTAAATGCCATGAGAAAAATAGTTTTGTAAAACAAAGCTACTTTCATTTATTGAATTAAATCTAATTGCTACCATGAAATGTCTACAAAAAAATATTAACATCTAACGATTTTTTCTGGTTCCATTCCTGGTATTAGTCACTGTAGAATGATGTCCCTGTATATGAAGAGGCATACATATATAAAAACAAGACTTAACTGCTCAATAGAACACTTAAAGCAAATGATTTTTTTTAAAGTAGCTTATTTTACCCACCCATGAGCATTCAGTGAATCTGTTCTGTGGTTTAAATATAATGGTACATAGTATGTAGGAATTTTCATTGTCTTAAGGATACTGTTAGTACAAATGATTCCCTAGCTTGTAGAACAATATTTATATAATTGCTATACCTTTTTCCTTCTTTTCATTTAGAATATGTACATTTTAACTGAAGTGACATTCTTATCTTTTGATGTCACACCAAAGTTTAATTAAATATGGGACCTCTGGTTTTCATTCAGTAGCCATAAGAATTTTGAGAACTCATAAATAGAATCAAAATGTCACATACCTTTCAAAAAATGTTTGTTTGTTCATTTATTCAAAAGCATTTAACACCTGCATTGTGTCAAAAGCTATACTTAGACATGGTCTCTCTTAGTATAGTGTTTAAAATCTAGTAGGTAAGATAAACATTGAACTGAGATGTTATAGTGCTTGGGCAATTAAGACGTACCTATATTAGAATTCAGTCTTCTTTACTTAACATGTGAATGTGAGCAAGTTACTTACTAATTTTATTATTTCTAAAATGGGAATAATGAATGCCTTCCTGATACAGTTCTTATGATAATAAAAACATTATCAAAAAATGCTTAAAATAGTAAGCATGCAGTTAGTGTTAGCCAGTAGTAGCAGCAGCTGGTATTGTTTAGTGAATGCTATAATGCAGGTGAGGTGGGTTTATCTGAACTAACTGTGATAGTTGAGTTGAGGCAAAAAACACGAAGAGGAGTAAGATAGCAACATTAAATCTCTTTTAAATAATCAAAATATCAGTGATTTTTTTTTTTAAGAGAAAAATAAGGAACATGTATATTCCATTTGCTCAATAGGGCTCATCCGGCAAGGTAGCTGCAGACTATGGAGAAACAGAAAAGGAAAGGCTTGCTCGCCAGCGGCAGCTTTATAAATTGCACTATCAGTGTGAAGTAAGTACTTTTGTCATTAGATCTGAGGGAAGTGAGAAGTTTTTAAAATGTCAAACTTAATGGTATTTTATTTTTTAAAAGGACCCTGTTTGGGCTTGGTGCCTGTAGCTTAGCAGCTCAGGTGCCATCACATACACTGGGGCTGGCAGGCTCAAACCCAGCCAAGGCCTGCCAAATAACAGTGATAACAACTGTAACAAAAAAATAGCCAGGTGTTGTGGTGGGTGCCTATAGTCCCAGCTACTTAGGAGGCTGAGGCAAGAGATTCGCTTAAGCCCAAGAATTTGAGGTTGCTGTGAGCTGTGATGGCAGGGCACTCTTCTGGGAGCGACATAATGAGGCTGTGTCTCAAAAAAAAGAAATAAATAAAAAGGGCCCAGGTTGGGGTTTTTTTTTTTTTTTTTTGTCTTTTCATTTCTGGTGACTTGAACAGAATTAATTGTGAAATAATATTTTTCATTGATCAGGATTTCAAAAGACAGTTGAAAACAGTGACTTTTCGATGGCAAGAAAACCAAATGCAGATTAAAAAGAAGGACAAAATCATCGCGTCTCTTAACCAACAAGTGGCTTTTGGAGTCAATAAGGTTTCCAAGTAAGAGTAAATCTTTAATGAAAGGGACATTTCTGTGTTTGTTCCATAACGAACAGCATTTTTAATAGTTAATCTTTATAGCCACTAGATGGCATTGTGACTGCACATTAGGAGTTCCAACCACTGGATTACTTAAAAACCAACTTTTTTTTTTCGTCTTGACAAACAGATCGAGAAATAAGCAGCTGCTCATACTGTATATTAAGCTTTTCATGTTTTGGTGGAGCAAGTGTGAAGTTAATAGAATTACATAAGAAAGATAATTAATTTTTAGGTCATGGCTCTAATTTGAAAAAATGTGACTAATGAGTGGCTGCTTCTTTATAGCATATGATGAGTACATTTCTCAAAGACACTCATTGAATCAGCTGAGTGTTTTTTATGTTGGTCTTAGAATATTTGTCTAAGCCTGAGATAAGTTCATAGAGACTCTCCCCTCCTCCCCTGCCACTAGTCTCTTTTCTCCTGCAACCTTAAATTTTAATGTTTATAACCAAAAATTCTGACTTAACAGGGAAACACAAGTGACCTGCTTTATTCTTTTTGGGCTACTCACTGCCTCCAAACTGTGTTTATTGAAATAGTAGCATAGTTTGTAACACATTATTTTAATAAACAGTAATACACAAAATACCAGCTCTCTATGAAGCCTCGTTTTTATAGTTCTAGAATGCAAGTAAGGAAAATAGACAAGTGCTAAGAATGTTTTAGAGGAAGAAGTCCAAGGTAGTAGTTCTTGTAAAGTTGGAGAAATTTGACAGAGATTTGCTTTTCTTGCATGCTACATCTCCAACATGAAAGGGCTCATTGGGAAGACCTGGATGCTATTGGTCCAGCAACAGAATTTCAGTCACAAACACTCTCAGACTTGTCTTTACTGGAGTTAGATCCTTCAAGTTCAAAAGGCAGTGAGGACCTAGGAAAGGTACGGCAAACTAAGCTGGTTGCAGTCACTGAAGAAAATATTTGTTAGGATTAACTGTCTTTTAGCTTGGAAGGTGAAGGTGACCAATCCAGAAATACCTTATATAATATTAGAGATTAGAAAAGCAAATACCATCAATACAGATGAGCTGCCTCTCTCCTTTACCATCTGAGTCTGTCCCTCCTCAGCTCTGACAGCTGGCTCATGCATTTTTATATGCTCCATGCTAAAACAGACTTTTTTTCAGGGGCTGCCAACCTTTGGCCCACAGACTACCTGGGGATTACAGGAGGACTTTTTTGCTTATCTGTGGTGGCAGATATCATGACCTTTCTTTTTTTCTTTTTTCTTTTTTTTTTTGCTCATCAGCTTTCATTAGTGCTTGTATATTTAATGTCTGGCCCAAGTCAACTCTTCTTCTTCCAGTGTGACACAAAGAAGCCAAAAGGTTGGACACCCCTGCAAGGATGCATAGCTCTCACACAACAAGCATTCAGTTTTGAGTATTTACCATACATGTGCCAAGTGTCACTATGTTAGAAAAATTATGTAAGGAACGTGTAGAAGATACTGAGATATGCAGAACATTGTTTATGAGCTAATGGAGGGTATAGATTAATATGTAAAGATTAAAATTACATTCAATAGAGGGACTTCCACATCCACCAAAATGTAATAGCTCCATGCGTCACAGTGGTTTCCTCTCACAACTTAACCCCCCTGGATATAACACGATAAACAAGCCTAGGAATACTCCAAGAAGGTAGAATAAGAAGCAATGTATAAGGACAGTTAGACTTTGGGAACAAAATGGCAGTTAAAATTCCCTATTGTCTCCCATATGTCCCAGACAGCACATTGTGAAAGTCTTAAACCTGGAACTGCCAATAAGCACAGGGGAAGAAAACTCCAAGAAAAGCCTGCCCTCTCTAGTCCAGTGTTTTTTGACCTTTTTTATTTAACAGCACACTTGAACCTGTAGTTAACTTGATGGCACATTTAAATTATGTTGATCAAAAAAAAAAGAATAAGAAAAGATACTTTGCCTTGAATTTCTTTTGAAAATAATTTAATTAATGATTTTTAAAAATTTTCACAGCACACATAAGATCCTCTTGTAGCACACCAATTGAAAATCACTGCTCTAGACAAAGGATTAGGAAATGGAAAGTATAACAACAGAAAATCTTTTTGATAATACCCACCTAACTGCAGTCAAACACCAATGGCCACACCACCCCTCAGAAGTACGCAATGTATTCTGATTCTTCCACCTGACAGAAATAGGTGGAAGCAATCCTAACCTACCACCAGGACAGTGTCAGCAATGCTAAGCAGGCAGTTGACTTCCAATTCTCCTACAGGCAGAAGGAGGTCATACTCCAATTCCTCTGCCAGGATATGTCAGTGTGGTCCAACTGTGAGATGAGCCTCTGCTTCTGTCCAGCATCAGTGTGACTTAAGCCAGTGCATGGCAGTCAGTGCTAGGCTTCACTCCCATTATTCTCAGGGGAAGCTAAGTCTTCATCCATGGGGCTAGTTGGCATTCCATTTCCACCATCTCCTCAGCTAATGTCAGCAAGGCACATCAGGCAGCTGGGATTTAGCCTCCTCCGGCAGCAACAAAGTTGTATGAGTCAGCTCTTTGCTTTCTCCTTTCCTGGCATCAGAGGGCTCAGCATGGAGCAGGTCTTATATATAACTTGGAGACCAAAGGGCATTGTGAGTTGGTGCTCCACTTTTATGGGAAGCTTTTAGTTGAACTGAGGGAAGAGCTGAACTTCTATACCTGAACTTCTATACCTGTTGTCTGCATTGAGGCAGTGTGAGTCAGTGCCCACTTTTGCTGGGGTGCTATTGGCAGAGCCCAGTGCAAATGTGAACATACGTACCTCCTTGGCTCATATGTAACACCTCAATGCCTGCTAAAATTAGGAAAATTAAATAAAATTCAGAGAATTCGTAATATCCAGAATATCTAGGCTGCAATAGAAAACCTTCATCATACTAAGAACTAGGAAATTCACAACATGAAAGAGAAAAGACCAGCAAATGACAATATTACAATGATTCAGGTATTGGAATTATCTGACAAAGATTTTAAAGCAATCATCACAAAAATGCTTCAATGAAATTGAATTCTCTTAAAACAAGTGAAAATCTAGAAAATAGCAGTAAGAAATGTTTTAATGAAGAATGGAAGTTATAGAACTAGAAAATAAAATAATTGCAATAAAAATGTATGGGATATAGTCACTAGTAGAGGAGAGATGACAGAGTATTAAACTTGGGGACAGATGAGTAGAATTTACCTAATCTGAGGAGCAAAGAGAAAATAGACTGGTGTAAAAATTTAAAAGACGAGTATCAGAGACTCATACAAGACAGTAACAAAAGAGGCAAAGTACTTATCATCATAATTCCAGAAGGGGAGCAGTGGGGTGGGGGTGGGGGGCATGGATCAAAAAAGTATTCAGAGAAATAACTGAAAACTTCCCAAGTTTGAGGACATACATAAATTTACAAGTTCAAGAAACTAAGTGGACCACAATTGGTAAACACCCAAAGAAATCCAGGCCAGTACAGACACATCATAACTAAACTTTTGAAAACTAAAGACAAAAGTCTTGAAAGCATGCAGAGAGAAACATGACTTATGTGGGAACACTAATTTAAATGATAGTAGATTTTTTAATCTGAAATCATAGAGGCCAGAAGGAAGTGGCACGTTATTCAATAAGTGAAAGAAAACAATCAGGAATCCTGTATTTAGCAAAAAATTTGTTAGGAATTAAAGACCAAATAGCCAAAAAAGAACACAAATAATTAAATGGCAGACTTAAGCTCTAACATATCAATAATTACCTTAAATGTAAATGGTCTAAATACACCAATTAAGAGACAAAGAGTGGCAGAGTAGATTTAAAAACAAGCAAAATGTGATCCCACAATATGCTGTTAATAAGGAACTCACTTCAAATACAACACAAATAGCTCAAAAGTAAAAGCATGGTAAAAGACACTCTATGCAAACATTTATCAAAAATAGGAGTGGCTGTATTAAAATAAATTAAGAGGACTTAACAGAAAACTGCTAAGAGGGACATTGCATATTGATAACTGGATCAGTCCACCAGGAAGAAATAAGAACTTAAATGTACATCTACCAAACAACAGAACATCAAAACACATGAGGCAAAACTTGATAGAACTGAAAGAAGTAAAACATTTACCATTGTAACTGAGCACTTCAAACCCTACTCTCAATTTATAGGACTACTAAACAGAAAATCAATAAGGATATAGAGAAGACTGTCAACCAACAGGATCTAATCAATATTTATGAAAGCTCTACCAGACAACCAGAGTACACAGGCTTTCAAATGCCCACAGGACATATATCAAGATAGACCATATCCTGGGCCATAAAACAAACCTCAATAAACTTTAAAAGGTTGAAATCATACAAAGCATATTCTCAGATCACAATGGAATCAAACTAGACATCGGTAACAAAAATAGATAGAACTGAATTACTGTGAAAATCTAATATATAAAAATTTGGGGTATACAGCAATGCTGAGAAGATTATAATACTAAATATACACATTAAAAAAGGAAGAAGTCTCAAATGGTCATTCTAAGCTCTCACTTTAAGATCTCAGAAAAAGAAAACCAAAATAGATGTAAAAAAGAGATACAATGGAGTTGGAAACAAGAAAACAATAGAGAAAATCCATGAAACAGAAAGCTGGGTTTTTTGTTTTGTTTATTTGTTTGTTTGTTTTGAGAAGATTAACAAAATTAGCAAATCTCTAGCAAAACAGACAAGAGCAAAGACATAAGCTGGCGTGTTGGCTGGAGCCTGTAATCTTAGCACTCTGGGAGGCTGGGGCGGGTGGATTGCTTGAGCTCATGAGTTCGAGATCAACCTGAGCAAGAGTGAGACCACATCTCTACTAAAAATGAAAAACTGAGGCAAGAGAATTGCTTTAGCCCAAGAGTTTGAGGTTATTGTGAGCTGTAACTCCACGGCATTCTACCAAGGGTGACAAAGTGAGACTCCGTCTTAAATAAAAAGAGAAAAGGTATAAATTACCACCATCTGGAATGAAATAGTGAAATCACTACAAACCCTGCAGACATCAAGAGAATTACGCTGAGTGAGAGAAGCCTATCCCAAATGCTTCCATGCTGTACATTTACATTTCTATAACATTCTAATTTATTTTTTTTTTTTAGAGACAGAATCTCACTTTATCACCCTGGGTAGAGTGCTGTGGCGTCACAGCTCACAGCAACCTCCAGCTCTTGGGCTTAGGTGATTCTCTTGCCTCAGCCTCCCCTGTAGGTGGGACTACAGGCGGCTACCACAACACCCGGCTATTTTTTTTGTTGCAGTTTGGCCGGGGCTGGGTTCAAACCCGCCACCCTTGGTATATGGGGCTGGCACCCTACTCACTAAGCCACAGGCGCTGCCCTCTATAACATTCTTGAAATGACAAAATTATAAAAATGGACAACAAATTGGTGCTTCCAAGCTTATGAAAAGAGGAATGGAGAAGAAAGGAAGTGGATGTGGCTCTTAAAGGGCAAAATGGTAGTAGAACCATTCAGTATCTTGCCTGGGTAACTGTTAACATTCTGGTTATGATATGTACTGTAGTTTTATAGGATGTTGCATTGGGAGAAATCCGAGAAAGAGTACATGGGATCTTTCTGCATTATTTCTTACACTTGCATATGAATTTACAATTATCTAAAAATGGAAAATTCATTTTAGAAAGTACATATAAATAACTGTTAAGGTTATATATTTAATAGAAATTTCTTGGATGGGAGGTACTTTTGATTGTTGTGATAAGGAAGAACTAACTTCAGGGAAGGAAGAACTTTATTGAGGACATAACACTGAATTTAACATTATAGGCTGGGTAGGATGAGAGAAGAGAAAGGACAGGCCACCCAGGTAGACTAGAAAGCATGAGCACTCTTATATAAGCTTCCTATACAAACTTTTGATCTTTTTCTTTGTTTAATTCTCCTGAACATTTTCAAAAGTAAAGTAAAATATATCTTTTTTTTTTTTTTTAATTGAGACAGAATCTCACTATGTCACTATTGGTAGAATGCGGTAGCGGCACAGCTCACAGCAACCTCCAAACCCTTGGGCTTAAGCGATTCTCTTGCCTCAGCCTCCCAAGTAGCTGGGACTACAGGCACCTGCCACAATGCCCAGCTATTTTTTTTGTTGCAGTTGTCATTGTTGTTTAACTGGCCCAGGCCAGTGTTGAACCTACCAGCCTCAGTGTATGTTGCTGATGCCGTAACCACTGTGCTACAGGTGCCAAGCCTAAAAATATACTTTTAAATTATATTTTTCATCTTAGAAAATGGATTTTATTAAGTAGCCAAAGAATTTTTTTTTTTTTTTTTTTTTTTTTTACTTAATTCAATGCTATGTCTGTGGTAAATGTTTGGCAGATATTTGTTGATAATTGCGGTACTAGGGAAAATGTGTATAAAGTGACCTATTTTGCACCAACTACAATAAGCACCTAATAAACATCAAGAAACTGCTATCAATAAAATTTCTGTAATAAACTTGACAGCCAGCTTGAGAACTTTAGATCTTTTATAAAGAAAATATAATAATGCTACCCTGTCATGTTATACATGAGAAAAATAGGACTGAAAAGTTACATCTACTTGAATATATATAGCTTGTTCATATCTGAGCCAGATAATAAGAACTATGCCTACCTTATCTTTCAATATTTAAAACTCTAGGTCTTCTGAACGCCCCACTAGTTCCACGAACTCTTACTGTGCACTCTAAACTAGAGATGGTAAAACATTGATGTAATTGAGGTATGCAAAGGAAAAGAAGCTGTCAACTTTGAAATCTTACTACTTTCACCCTCATGTTAACCTGAAATAAATTTACTTAAAATTGTACTTTCAACTCTATCAACATATTCCTATATATTATATTAACAAAGCTTATATTTCTTACTTGTCACTTGAAAATAAGACCTCTTTTGTACAAAACGAAACCTAGTTTCTTTTCACTGCATTCTCAGATCAACAGAACATTGATTATAAGTCTTTACAGGTTCTAAGAAGCTTAACGGTGAGTGGTTCATCTCTGAAAACTAGTGGTATGCAATCTAGCCAACATTGAAGTCATGGTTTCAATGCTTTATCATTTCAGTAATTTATATTAATTCAAACTCCCATGTATCCCAAGAGTCTGAACATATGAGATACTTAAAGAGAAATGTACTTTTGCTATGAATCTCCTCATATTGAAGGCAATTGGGAATTTTATATAAAAGCTTGGTTGTAAAAAGAAATATAGCAGCATGAGAGAGGAACATCAAAAATTGTATTAGAAATTATGTCAACTGAAAAGTATTACTTTGCATTTCTCTTAATAGTTTCTTACATACTTTCTGGTTTATACAAAATTTATATTCATTTTTCTATGATTAGGTCGTGTGAGTGACTCCCAAGTCTGATTTCCTTCAGACCTTAAGTCTTTCATAATTTGCATGATTTGATATAATATCTCTTGAAGGAACTTAAAGTTCTCAATCCCACCATAGGCTGACAAAATCAGAAAATGCCATCTTTGTTTTCTAGTGGGAAACAAAGCTGAAGATCTTTTTCCAAATCATTAAGCAGGGAATATAAGATAAACACTTTCAATTCCTTTCTGATTTAATGTTAGGACATAGTTCTCCTTTTTGGGTGAAGTCAGTAAATCAGATGTCAGAAACAAGAAAGATAAATGTCAAAAGGACCAGAGATAGGAATAGAATTATTGTTTTCAGGGTTAAGATTTGTGGCCCAAAGTGGACGTATCTGGTCCTCTCATCAACTACTGACAGAGCTATTCTATGTTAATGAGAAATAATTTTTAACATTTTATGACTTTCTTTCTTATTTGCTTAGATTACAACGTCAAATCCATGCTAAAGATAATGAAATCAAGAACCTTAAAGAACAACTTTCCATGAAAAGGTACAAACTTAGTTTTCTCTTTGGGTGGGTACACCCTCTTTGTTTTTTTTTAATTTATTTTTTATGGGGTATACCCTCTTTGAAACTCAGTACATTCTGGGTACAGTAGCTTTATAATTTATTATTCAAACTGGGTTACTTTTGAGCCTGATACTGAGTGGTATTCAGTTTTACTGTGATAATAGGTGTAAACTGGAAGTGTCCTAGGCACATTGGGAGGTAGAGTAGAGCTCTGCCTCTAGAAAACTTCTGAGAGAGATTGTTAAATACTGTAGCTGTCAACAAAGTTATAATACCATAACAAACTATTGCCAGGAACTAGAGCTTCAGAAAATTTTTATTTCTTTACTTTAATCAATGCTTCTAAGTGTGACTGCTTTATAAAACTGGTTAAGTTCTATTCTGATTCACCTGTTTTTGCCTGTAGGTAATTTTTTTTTTTTTTTTTTAGACAGGGTCTCACACTGTTGCCTGGGATAGAGTGTAATAGGTGTAATCCTGTCTCACTGCAGTTTCAAACGCCTGGGCTCAGGCGATCCTCCTGTCTCAGCCCCCTGAGTAGCTGGGACTCAGGCGTGTGCCACACGCCCAGCTAATTTCTCTTATTTTTTGTAGAAATGGAGTCTAGCTCTTGCTTGGGGTGGTCTCAAACCTCATCCTCCCAAAGTGCTAGGATTACATGAGTGAGCCACCACAGCCAGTGATCTTTTTTTTATAAAAGCTTTTCTGAGATGTATTTCATTCATATAGCATAAAATTCACCCTATTAAAATATACAGTTTGTTGTTCTTTTAGTATGTTCAGAGGTATACAATCATCACTGCTATCCATTTCCAGAATATTTTTATCACCCTCAAAAGGAAGCCTGTACATTAGAAGTCACTCCCTATTGCTCCCTCTTCTCGCTTCTGGCAACCACTAATCTGTTTTCTATCTCTAGGTATTTGCCTATTTTAGACATTTCATATAAATTAAATCACATGGTATATGGCTTCTTGCGATTAACTTCTTTCATTTAATATTTTCAAAATCATCCACTATAGCATGTATCAATACTCATTTCCTTTCTATGAGTAAATAATATTCTATTCTTTGTGTATACCACATTTTCTTTTCCTTTTTCTTTTTTTTTTCTTTATTGTTGGGGATTCATTGAGGGTACAATAAGCCAGGTTACACTGATTGTAATTGTTAGGTAAAGTCCCTCTTGCAATCATGTCTTGCCCCCATAAAGTGTGACACACACCAAGGCCCCACCCCCCTCCCTCCATCCCTCTTTCTGCTTCCCCCCCATAACCTTAATTGTCATTAATTGTCCTCATATCAAAATTGAGTACATAGGATTCAGGCTTCTCCATTCTCGTGATGCTTTACTAAGAATAATGTCTTCCACTTCCATCCAGGTTAATACGAAGGATGTAAAGTCTCCATTTTTTTTAATGGCTGAATAGTATTCCATGGTATACATATACCACAACTTGTTAATCCATTCCTGGGTTGGTGGGCATTTAGGCTGTTTCCACATTTTGGCGATTGTAAATTGAGCTGCAATAAACAGTCTAGTACAAGTGTCCTTATGATAAAAGGATTTCTTTCCTTCTGGGTAGATGTCCAGTAATGGGATTGCAGGATCAAATGGGAGGTCTAGGTTGAGTGCTTTGAGGTTTCTCCATACTTCCTTGCAGAAAGGTTGTACTAGTTTGCAGTCCCACCAGCAGTGCAAAAGTGTTCCCTTCTGTCCACATCCACGCCAGCATCTGCAGTTTTCAGATTTTGTGATGTGGGTCATTCTCACTGGGGCCAGGTGATATCCCAGGGTTGTTTTGATTTGCATTTCTCTAATATATAGACATGATGAACACCTTTTCATGTGTTTGTTAGCCATTCATCTGTCATCTTTAGAGAAGGTTCTATTCATATCTCTTGCCCATTGATATATGGGATTGTTGGCTTTTTTCATGTGGATTAATTTGAGTTCTCTATAGATCCCAGTTATCAAGCTTTTGTCTGATTGAAAATATGCAAATATCCTTTCCCATTGTGTAGGTTGTCTCTTTGCTTTGGTTATTGTCTCCTTAGCTGTACAGAAGCTTTTCAGTTTAATGAAGTCCCATTTGTTTATTTTTGTTGTTGTTGCAATTGCCATGGCAGTCTTCTTCATGAAGTCTTCCCCCAGGCCAATATCTTCCAGTGTTCTTCCTATGCTTTCTTTGAGGATTTTTATTGTTTTATGCTTTACATTTAAGTCCTTTATCCATCTTGAGTCAATTTTTGTGAGTGGGGAAAGGTGTGGGTCCAGTTTCAGTCTTTTACATGTAGATATCCAGTTCTCCCAACACCATTTATTGAATAGGGAGTCTTTCCCCCAAGGTATGTTTTTGTTTGATTTATCGAAGATTAGGTGGTTGTAAGATGTTAGTTTCATTTCCTGGTTTTCAATTCGATTCCAAGTGTCTATGTCTCTGTTTTTGTGCCAGTACCATGCTGTCTTGAGCACTATGGCTTTGTAGTACAGACTAAAATCTGGTATGCTGATGCCCCCAGCTTTATTTTTGTTACTAAGAACTGCCTTAGCTATACGGGGTTTTTTCCGGTTCCACACAAAACACAGAATCATTTTTTCCAAATCTTGAAAGTACGATGTAGGTACTTTGATAGGAATGGCATTGAAAAGGTAGATTGCTTTGGGAAGTATAGACATTTTAACAATGTTGATTCTTCCCATCCATGAACATGGTATGTTCTTCCATTTGTTAATATCCTCTGCTATTTCCTTTCTGAGGATTTCATAGTTTTCTTTATAGAGGTCCTTCACCTCCTTCGTTAGGTATATTCCTAGGTATTTCATTTTCTTTGAAACTATGGTGAAGGGAGTTGTGTCCTTAATTAGCTTCTCATCTTGACTGTTATTGGTGTATACAAAGGCTACCGACTTGTGGACATTGATTTTATATCCTCAAACATTACTGTATTTTTTGATGACTTTCTAGGAGTCTTGTGGTTGAGTCTTTGGGGTTCTCTAATTATAAGATCATGTCGTCAGCAAAGAGGGAGAGTTTGACCTCCTCTGCTCCCATTTGGATTCCCTTTATTTCCTTGTCTTGCCTAATTGTATTGGCTAGAACTTCCAGCACTACGTTGAATAGTAAAGGTGACAGAGGACAACCTTGTCTGGTTCCAATTCTAAGAGGAAAAGCTTTCAGTTTTACTCCATTCAGTAAAATATTGGCTGTGGGTTTGTCATAGATAGCTTCAGTCAGTTTTAGAAATGTGCCACCTATGCCTATACTGTTCAGTGTTCTAATTAGAAAAGGATGCTGGATTTCATCAAATGCTTTTTCTGCATCTATTGAGAGGATCATGTGGTCTTTATTTTTGCCTCTGTTAATATGGTGGATAACGTTTATGGACTTGCGTATGTTAAACCAGCCTTGCATCCCTGGGATGAAGCCTACTTGATCATGGTGAATGACTTTTTTGATGATAAGGTGTAATCTATTGGCTAGCATTTTGTTGAGAATTTTTGCATCTATATTCATGAGTGAGATTGGTCTGAAATTCTCCTTTTTGTTTGGGTCTTTTCCTAGCTTTGGTATCAGGTTGATGTTTGCTTCATAGAATGTGTTGGGGAAGATTCCTTCTTCCTCAATTTTTGGAATAATTTCTGCAGTACAGGAATAAGCTCTTCCTTGAAGGTTTGATAGAATTCTGGTGTGAAGCCATCTGGACCAGGGCATTTTTTGGTTGGAAGATTTTTTATTGTTTCTTTGATCTCACTGCTTGAAATTGGTCTGTTCAGGAGCTCTATTTCTTCCTGGCTGAGTCTAGGGAGAGGTTGTGATTCCAAGTATTTATCCATTTCCTTCACATTGTCAAATTTCTGGGCATAGAGTTTCTGGTAGTATTCAGAGATGATCTCTTGTATCTCTGTGGGATCAGTTGTTATTTCCCCTTTATCATTTCTGATTGAGGTTACTAGAGATTTTACTTTTCTATTCCTCGTTAGTCTGGCCAATGGTTTATCTATTTTATTTATTTTTTCAAAAAACCAACTCCTTGTTTCATTAATTTTCTGAATGATTCTTTTGTTTTCAATTTCATTGATCTCTGATTTGATTTTGGAGATTTCTTTTCTTCTACTGAGTTTAGGCTTAGATTGTTCTTCTTTTTCCAATTCCATAAGATCTCTTGTGAGATTGTTGATGCGCTCTCTTTCTGTTTTTTGAATGTAGGCATCTAAAGCGATGAATTTTCCTCTGAAAACTGCTTTTGCAGTATCCCAGAGGTTTTGGTAGCTTGTGTCTTCATTGTTGTTATGCTCAGGGAAGTTAATGATTTCCTGTTTTATTTCTTCCTGCACCCATCTGTTATTCAACAGAAGATTGTTTAATTTCCATGCCTTTGGGTGGGGTCGAGCATTTTTGTTAGAGTTGAGTTCCACCTTTAGTGCCTTATGGTCTGAGAAGATACAAGGTAAAATTTCAATTCTTTTGATTCTGTTGATATTTGTTTTGTGTCCCAGTATATGATCAATTTTGTAGAATGTTCCATGGGGTGATGAGAAGAATGTATATTCTTTATCTTTGGGATGGAGTGTTCTATATGCGTCTATCAAGCACAGTTGTTCTAGGGTCTCATTTAAATCTCTTATGTCTTTGTTTAATTTCTGTTTAGAGGATCTGTCCAGCTCTGTAAGAGGAGTGTTAAAGTCCCCTGTAATTATGGTATTATCAGATATCATATTGCTCAGACTGAGTAAGGTCTGTTTCAAGAATCTGGGAGCATTTAAATTCGGTGCATAAATATTTAGAATTGAAACGTCTTCTTGTTGTATTTTTCCCTTGACCAAGATAAAGTGACCATCTTTGTTTTTTTTGACTTTAGTTGCTTTAAATCCACATGTATCTGAAAATAAGATTGCAACTCCTCTTTTCTTCTGAATTCCATTTGCCTGAAAAATTGTCTTCCAACCCTTGACTCGGAGCCTTAATTTGTCTTTTGAAGCCAGGTGTGTTTCTTGCAGACAGCAAATGGATGGCTTGTGTTTTTTAATCCAGTCAAACAATCTGTGTCTCTTCAGTGGGGAATTCAAGCCATTAACATTTATTGAGGTAATTGATAAGCGTAGTAGTATTCTATTCGTCTTATTTGGTGAGAATCCATTGCTTAGTTTTATCTTTTGCATCAGTGTGGAGGTTAGGTTCTGTCCTTTAATTTCTGAGTTCTTACTTTGCTGCTGATCCATTGTGGTGGTCAGTGTGCGGAACAGGTTGAAGTATTTCCTGTAGAGCTGGTCTTGTTGTGGTGAATTTCCTCAATGTTTGTATATCCATAAATGATTTGATTTCTCCATCAATTTTGAAGCTTAGCTTAGCAGGGTACAGAATTCTGGGCTGGAAATTGTCTGTTTAAGTAGATTAAAGGTAGATGACCATTGTGTTCTTGCTTGGAAAGTTTCATTAGAGAAGTCTGCGGTCACTCTGATGGATTTGCCCCTGTAGGTCAACTGGCGCTTACTCCTGGCAGCTTGCAGAATCTTTTCTTTTGTCTTGACTTTGGACAGGTTCATCACAATGTGTCTTGGAGAAGCTCGGTTAGAGTTGAGGCGACCTGGGGTCCGATATCCCTCTGAAAGCAGTGTGTCAGAATCTTTGGTGATATTTGGGAAATTTTCTTTTATAATATTCTCTAATATGGCTTCCATTCCTCTGGGGCATTCTTCTTCCCCTTCTGGGATTCCTATAACTCGTATGTTGGAACGCTTCATAAAGTCCCATAATTCTGACAGTGAACGTTCTGCTTTCTCTCGCTTCTTTTCTGCCTCTTTTACTATTTGAGTTATCTTAAGAACTTTGTCTTCTACCTCTGAAATTCTTTCTTCTGCATGGTCTAACCTGTTGCTGATACTTTCATCAGCATCTTTAAGTCCCCTAATTGACTGTTTCATTTCCTTCAGCTGTGCTATATCCTTTTTATAGTCTTCATATCATTCATCTCTTATTTGATTCTGTTTTTGGATTTCCTTTTGGTTATTTTCCACTTTATTAGCAGTTTCCTTCATTGTTTCCATCATTTCTTTCATTGTTTTCAACATGTGTATTCTAAATTCCCTTTCTGTCATTCCTAACATTTCTTTATAGGTGGAATCCTCTGCAGTAGCTACCTCATGGTCCCTTGGTGGGGTTGTTCTGGACTGGTTCTTCATGTTGCCTAGAGTTTTCTTCTGATTCTTCTTCATGAGTGATTTCTTTTATCTGTTTCCTTGCCCTAATTTTTTTTTTCACTTCCTCTTGCTCTTTAAGTTCTTGTGCCTGTGGACTAAGGGTTATAGGACCAGAAGGGTGAGAAGGTTGAAGAGCAAAAAGGGGATGAAAGAAAGGAGGACCGGGTGATAACAAAAACAAAGAAAAATAGATAAAGGAGAGGGGGTGGGTAAAAGGAATATTGACAAAAAGAAGAGAGGTACAGATAGAGGGAGACAGAGCAATATAGGTATACAGTAGGGTACTTTGACACAACTTTAAAAAAAAAAACCCACCTTCTGGGTGCCCAGTTGGGTGGTTCCCTTGAGGTCAGCAGCTCTTTGCTAACCTGATCAGACACAGTACCCCACCTCCACCAAGTAGAGAGGAAAGACAAAAATGCTATAAATCAAACCAAAACAAGCAAACAGAAAACTTTACGGGATAAAATTGGGTGGAAAACCAAATAATAGCGGTAGAAACACTAGTAAAAATGAAGTTCTAATTATTGAAAAAGGCAGCAATGGGAAATTATAATTAAACTAGAAAAATTGAGAAAGAAAAAGGATCTGTATGGAAAAGGTTGAAATTAAAAAACAAAACAACATCAAAATAAACAGAAAAAACAACCAAACCAAAAAAAAAAACACAACCAAAAACAAAGCAGTATGTATATGTTATTGAATATTGTCTGGGCAACACGTGGTCTTCTGGGGCATGAGATGTTAATCACAGTTCTGATACTACTGGAGGCTGCTGATTTCTCAAACCCCAGCAGGTAGACACCCTAAATCTCTCCTCAGCCCACTTAAAAGGCACTTTGAACTTGTTCACTTGCTGAGCAGAAGCTTTCCCAGGAAAGTGCTTGTCGCTGGAATCACTGCTGAAGTGGCTATTCACTTACCCAGTGTGCCAAAACTGGTCTCACTCTGCCCCTGAGGGTTAGGGCTGCAAGGCGGCTCAGACCCCTCCCTTAGGCTACTTGGTCGCTGGGTTACCAGCTCCCACCCTATTCTAGCTCTGCGACCCTGAGGGCGGAGCTTGCCGGGGCAGATCGCTCACAATGGCTCCCTGTGACCCACAGCCAAACACTATTAGCTCCGTCTGGCTCAGCAGCTCAGACTGGGGCCCCAGACAACGGCCAAAGTTCTCCGAACTCCTGCTCAGGCTCTCCCCAAGGCAGTTCAACTGAGTGCCAAGTCCAAAGACACCAAAACAGTTCACAGGTAAGGTCTTTCTGGTTTGCAGTCTCGCTGCTACTGAACTTACAGTTGCGGGCGGGTTTAGACGGATTGAACACACGCAACCACTTGCCATTTTTCCACTATTTTAGTCCTCTTCTTGGGGTCCAGAATTCTCTCGCTGACTCCCTGTATCCTCGCAGGGGTGATGATAGGCAGATCCCACCAGCCAGAGATGCCTGGAGTCCTATCTCCCCAGACTCACGGTGCCCAGATGCAAGGAAGCTGTTACTCGGCCGCCATCTTGCTCCACCTCCCCACATTTTATTTTTCATCAGTTGATTGGATATTAGCTTGTTTCCATTTTTTGGCTGTTGTGAATAATGCTGTTATAATCATTTATATGCAGATTTTGTATGAACATATTTCTTTTGGGTGTATACCAAGGAATGGAATTACTGGGTTATCAATAAACTTTATTACTAACTTTTTGAGAACTGCATTGTATTACAGTCCCACTAACAATGTATTAAGGTTCCAGTTTCTCTACCTTCTCACCAACACTTGTTAGATTATTGGTTTTTATTTTACCCATTATATTACTTGTGAAGTAGTATATCACTATTGTTTTGATTTACATTTTCCCATTTATTATATTGAGCATCTTTCATGTGCTTTTTTTGTTTGTTTTTCTATATTTTAATATACTTCAAATGATTTTTCTTTAATGACAGGGTCAATAGCTTTTAGAAGCTTAAACCATTGTCTATTATATTTCAGACATTTAAAAATTTCTCAGCCCTGTCAGACTTTCTCAATCAGCCTTTAAAAGTTTAAAGTCAGCTTCTTAGATTTTCTTCTAATACAAGCCAGATCTTTTAAGATATTCCAGGATTGTCTGACTTTCAGTCATAAGACTAATGTTATAGACACATGTATAAGATCTGTGTGTGTATCTTTGTTGATGTAATATTTACCTTTTCCAAAATCATAGAAGCCTTTTTTATGTTTTCCTTCCTTTCCTTTCATGATAATCATAAACTGTGATAACTATAATGTGCATACAGTACGTAGACACTGTGCATATGTACGTTATATATAATATATTAAAATGTTATAGTACCTTTTGCTTAAAATACAGTTCACAAAATGGTAGAACTGATACAATGACACTACTTTTTTAAAGAGAAGTTGATTGAATCCTTCTGTGGTACATCACTGAACAATTATGATTTTAAACAAAAGTTACACTTCACAAGTTCTTACGTTTTTGTATCATTTTGTATAAAGTCTTCCAAATGAAAATTGGAGGAGAAAGTATATGACATCATGCTTCATGGTAGAGCATGCATGCGCGCGTGCGCGCACACACACACACACACACACACACACATTAGTTTACATATAACTGTGAAAAGCGAGGAGCCCTTGGGGACTAGCCGAAACCCGTGACTGCTGTGTGTGGGTCTGGGAGACCAGTGCATGGACCCAGAAAGCCTTTCCAGAACTTTCTGGCCAAGCACATAGTCAACAGCTCACAGTCAGATTGGGGGCACCCGTTCATGATATACGGCTAGTTGCTGTTTACTAATTCAGGTTGCAGTAGTCTGCATCCAAGACTTACTCCTAATATAGTACAGTGGACCTTTGATTTTTTAATAGCTGAGAAGTTATTTATATTTATTTGTCTTTTATTTTTATATTCATGGAACACAGCAGAGGGTATTTCAATGCCTAGGTTATGATTTTAGCACTTTTTGTAGGCCGTTACTAGTCAGGAAAATTGCCCACATTTTGACATTATTGTCTAAGAAAATATTGGACATTGTTTAAAATGAAAAAAGAGGCATGGTCAAATGAAACATGTGACCTAGAAAACTTGAAGGATATCTTATTTTCACTATTTGAAAAGAATATATTTTATTTTTAGTACTGGGCATAATATATAGCTTTTTATAACTGTATACATTATATAATCTAGGTTGTAATTGTTTTATGTCTTTATTAGACAAATGTCTATTCAAATTCTTGCCTATTTAAAAAATCATATTGTCTTTTTGAAGAAATATGATTGAATTGAATTTGTTGTTGAATTTTAAGAGTTTCTTGTGTGTTTTGAATACAAGTCCCTTATCAGATACATGATTGACAAATATTTTCTCTCATTCTGTGGGTTATATTTTCACTTTTGTGATGATGTTGTTTAAAGTACCAGAGTTTTTGATTTTGATATTAGTTCAATGTTTTTTATTTTTTTCTGTAGGAAAATTTTGTTCAGTATTTAATGACAATAATTAATTCCTCTAATATTTTTGTTTGATTATTTTGTGAGTTTTCTTCCCCTTAAAAAATTCGGCCTTAATGGTATTTACAATATATTGTTATCAATCATCTCATCAATGTTTCTAATAATAAAACACTGAGGATGGCTCTTGTGATGGTCCCTATTTTAATGTTATATTTTCATTTGTTTTCATTAAAGAAAGAAATTGATTTATATTATATAGAATTCTTGGATTTAAGTATAGGAAGCTGAGATGGGATAGACGAAAACAAGGCTCATAGGTAGCTTTTTACATGATTTTGCATGATGTTCTTCATAAACAATGTCCTTACCATCATTCGTCTCCTTTTTGGGTATACCTCTCAAGTTATAGGATTGGCTTTCATTCTAAGGTGTTGAATATGAGCACTGAAATAATCAGTAAAATATTTTAAATGCAGTGATTTCACTTTATGATAGGAATAATAAAAACGTATGTGGTTGCTATTTTGAGAATACAAAAAGCTTATAGAAATTTTATTTTATATGAAGTATATTAATAATGATAATAGCTAACATTTATTTAGTACTTATGTGCCAAACGCAAAGTGCTTTATGTATATTTATCTGAATGAATTTTCACAACAGCTCTTTGAGGCAAGTAATACAATTCTCTAAATTTTTATGTGAGGAAACTGAAATAAACAGAAATTAAGTAACTTGCCATCATAATTTTGCACTGCTATAATAAAATACCATTGACGAGGAAACTTATAAACAACAGAAATGCATTTCTCACAGTTGTGGAGGCTAGGAAGTTCAAGATCAAGGTGCCTGTATGGTGAGAATCTGCTTCCTCATGATGACCATCTCAGAGTAGCCTCACAGGGTGGGGGTGAGGGAAAAGGGAAGCAAGGGAACTCTCTCAGACTTCGTCATTAATCAGTCACCTCCCAATATATCACCTTAGAGGTTAGAATTTTGGTGGGACACAAATATTCAGTCCATTGTACTTGTCCAAGGTTTTATATTTAATAAGTAGAGGAAGATTCATCCTCAGACAACTTGATTTCAGAGCCAAGTTTTAAATCATAACCTCTATCTCAACAACTTTAGAACTTACACATTCTTCAATAGTAAATGATAACAGTAGAGTCAGTGTCTTCTCTTACTTTTATGTGCCATTATACTTTTTTTTTTAGGAAATAATTTCCTACTAATTGTATAATGTATCTTCCTTCTGAATAAGATAAAAAAGGCTGTCCTTGCTGTAATATTGCTGACTCTTTAATAATCATATATTTCAGATCTCAGTGGGAAATGGAGAAACATAATCTGGAAAGCACAATGAAAACATACTTAAGCAAACTGAATGCAGAAACTAGCAGAGCTTTAACAGCTGAGGTAAGATAAAAGGGGCTGTCGGCATGGGATGAGAGGAAAATTTTACCTGTATAATAGCATACTAAAGAATGCTACTGGGGCGGCACCTGTGGCTCAAAGGGGTAGGGTGCCGGCCCCATATGCCAGAGATGGTGGGTTCAAGCCTAGCCTGGGCCAAAAACTGCAAAAAAAAAAAAAAAAAAGAATGCTACTACTAAAGAATTCAAAGTCTGTTTTTGAATAAATAGAAATAAGACATCTTCGGACAAGTCATGGTCTTTGGGGTTTTTTGACTCTTCGGCATATCATATATGAAAATACTTCAGTGGTTTACCCTAATGACTCCAAGAAAGTGTTTTGTTGCAGTATCCGTAGAAAATACAAATATCCTGGCAAAATTCTCATGAAGCCAGGTCACTTAAGCAGAACTTCTAGAATAACATTTTAGTATCTTCTTTGCCTACTATTTCTTATATTGGTCTTCCAAAAATACATACACATCATACACCTCATTGTCAAAAACTAACATACTTTCCAGATTCCCATAGTCACTCAATTTCTTCTAAGTTAACTTAGAACACCACAGCTGGGATCTCTCAAAAGAAATATGATTGTATGTGTGTATGTAATTTTTGCTTATGATACATAATAAGATTCACATTTTTGGAGAGCTTGCTGACATCAAAACCTTTCCTTCTCCATCTTGGTTAAAGCTCTACTTCCTAGCAGTGTACTTGGCATTCCAGAAGTCAACAACCAAAGAATGAAACCTGAATCAAAAATCCCTGAAGAATAAATAGTTTTGGGAAACTAGCTTTAACAAAAGAAAAAGTTACTTTACTTTAAAAGATCAAGTATACTTTCGTTTGTATACTTTGTTTTTAACTGTTTTTTGGTCAAAAGGTCTCTTTCTTCTTCCTTTATTAATTTTAAGAAGGAAGAACTTTCTAATACTTAATGTTTTCCAAGAGTATATTTTTTAGTGACTATTGAGTGATGAATAGTAAAAAACAAAGGCTAAATGATTTTTGCATCAGTAATGATGTGGAAAGGATTCCTGCTATGGGAGGGACATTGAATGAGATGACCTTCAAGGCCTGTTGTACTGTATCTCTCTGTATTGTCTGATTATTTTATTATCTCTTCATCAATGAAAAAAAAAAAAAGAGAGAGCAAGCCTTCTTTTGAGTGATCTCAAACTTAGTTGCATGTTAGAGTTACCTGAGAGCTTTTAAAAATCCCAGTGCCATTTGAAAGATGATTCAAATATGAGTTCAAATTTGAAAACTAATTTTCTAGAAAGCTTATTAACCCAGTAACCACTGAAGAAAGAATTAGAATTGCATATGTGCATGGATCAAAAAGTTTTTGTGATGTATCGTGAATGGTCAAAAGCTTAGGTACTGTTGGAAGAAACTGAAAAAATGGCTTACAATTTACTTGAGTGATTGAGAAGATAATGTTCACTTATCAGAAAGACACTTTCAACTTCTTTCTTTTTTTCTCAAAAACTTGTAGGTGTATTTTCTACAGTGTCGTAGAGATTTCGGTTTGCTTCATCTAGAGCAGACTGAAAAGGAGTGTCTCAGTCAGCTTGCCAGGGTGACTCACATGGCAGCAAGGTAACCTTTCCCACTTTCTTAATGCGTCTTGATCTCTGAGATATTTTCAAGTTTCTCCAGGGTTCAACATATCTGTGATGTGTTTTGCATAGATGACATCAGAGTCTTTGGAGTGAAGAAGATCTTGTTTTTTTAAAACCTCAAAAGTCATTTAGTTACTTTGGTGCTTATACTTCCACCAAAGCAATAAGAAGGTTACTGAGTACAGTAACAGTTGCTGAAAGATTTTTCCCTTCCTCTATAATGAAATAGATCAAAAGTATCAGAGATAGGCATGAAAGATCAGATATTTGCAAAACAAGTTGAATTCTAATTGGATGACTTTTTTCTAATTGTTTTCCCTTCTAGTACTTAATTTTAAATACCTTTGGAATACTCTGAGGAAAAAAATCAATATGAATGCCTAAAATCAGATGTTAAAGACAGTTTTCTGCTGTACTTTTAAATTCTAGTTATTATAGACTAATTTTCAGTATTGTACAGGTTGCATGAAATTCTTAAATTTATAATCTTATAGGCTGTACCTTCAAACCTAAGGAATTAATTAAATTAGAATCTCTGGGACCAAGACATCACTTTTTTGAATGGGTTTCATTTTAATAATCATTGTTCTTTAATGCTAAAGATTCAGAGTCTATGATGTTCAGCAAGATTCCCAGATTATAATGACAAGCATTCAGGTTAGGGAAATACTGTTATAAATGCTCATTCTTTGTTAATAGGAGAAAAGATGCTCTATAAATAAGAATATTACAAAGCCTCATTATCTGAGATAAATTTAAGTTATAACTAGTTCAGCTTTATAAAACTGTTGAACTAAGTCATACTGAAGTGGAGATGTTATGACATACAGAACCTTTTGAAAGGCCATATGAAGTCTTTCTTTTAGAGATGGTAAACTATGAGACTTCAAAGTTGTTGCTATTTTGGTTAAGTAATTTGGTGGGCCTGGGTTAATACAGCTACTGTGTACAGTTTATGCACTATGCAAAGCAGCAACCTCATTCATCAACAAAGAGGAGATGCTTCTTTCTAATTTGCCCTCCCAGAGGCAATTTGTTTTTCTAGTTTGCAAAGGAACTATGTAAGCCAACCACGGCTCTGTGATGTCAAAATTAGTATGTGTTGTATGTACAACAGATAGTCCAAAACTTGCTTCCAAGATGGGTCAACATTTTTGTGAATGCCCCTGCATTAGATAACAAAGGCAATTCCCTTGGCAATTCCCAAGGCAATTGGCCTTGTCTGCTTCCCTACTTCATTAGAATTACTCCTGAACAAAGGTTCTATAATATGTCCTAAAAAAGTATTGCCAACATAAAAAAAATGTGGTATTTTGCAAGCATAAATTATATTTGCTCTTGAAAGAAAAGAATTCTTACACACATAGATTACTAGTTTTTGTTTTCATTTTTGTGGGGGGTTTTTTGTCTGTTTTGGGTTTTTTTGCATTTTTATTTTGTTTAATTATAAGCCTTCTGTATATCTTTGTGTCCATTTGAGGTAATTGTTGGTAATAGGTGTAATTTTGTTGTTTGATGTTATTTATACGTATGCTAGAAAACATAATGGAAATTTTTGAAAGTCTAATGTTAGATAAAAGGAAAATGCTTTCTCTTGTATCTCCTTTTCTCCATCAGCAACCTAGAATCACTTCAATTAAAAGCTGCAGTGGATAGTTGGAATGCTATTGTGGCGGACGTTAGAAACAAGATTGCATTCCTTAGGGTAAGTCCTAAAGTACATTTCAAGTCAATTGGCTAAATATCACAGATGATATAAAATTGGAGACATCTAACTTTAAAAGCAATTAATAGAGAAATTTAAGTAAAAACATTTTTTTCCTTTCACTAATCAAAGTTTATTTTTTTTAATTTGAGATTGATTATTTGCATGTAATTAATTAGAGATAGCATTCTAAACTCAGCAGTCTTTTAGATCCTTAGTCCAGGAAAACATAAACTGAAAACTATGCCTCACACCTAGTTTTCCTAGAATTTCAAAGTTTACTCTACTCCAACCAAAACTAAATGTCTTGACTTTGTCTGAGTAACACTGTATTTACAGAATTAAAAGGAAGATCAAGTAGGCCTATATTCTTAATCTTAATTTTTTTATAATTATTCCATAATGCAAAACAATAAATTCTTAATTATTGATTTAATAGAATTAGGATGATGCTAAAGTTAATCTGAAAAGATAACCCACTGAATACTTATTAATTAATTTGGTTTGGGACTCTTTTTACAGGTAGTATATGTGGCTTCTTAAATCTTTAGTTTCTTTTTTCACTTGGTATCTGTGGTTTCTACTTCAGAGCTGTAAACACTGGGAAAATTTTCACACAGTTTGGTGAATTATGGCTCTGTTTTTTTGTCAATTGACATTTTTTAAAATATGACTATTTACATGTGTAGATAGTAACTCATAGAATTATTTTTATATCAGAGCTGTTTTTTATTATTCCTGCTGTAGGTTAGGAACCACTGTTCTATATTATATTATTCAAAACTATATCAAGTATTTCCATATGCTGTTTCTATAAAGTTGATTGCGTTCTAAAACAGTTTTACTCTTCTTCCACCAGACACAGTACAATGAACAAATAAACAAGGTAAAGCAAGGGTTTGCCTTGAGTACCTTGCCTCCAGTTCAGCTTCCTCCACCACCACCCAGTCCTGAGATATTGGTAAGAAATAAGACATTCTGAAAAACTGACAGTTTTTTCTTCATTTTGACAAAATGGTAAGGGCTATACTACACTGAATATGCAGCATGTTTCCTGTGTGTTCAAAATGGGATAGACACACTATGACCATACCTACTAGTTACCAGATGGTATAATTAGTTGGCTGGCTCAGCTGAGGCCTGGACAGTAGGTTGTGTCACTGGATGTTAGGGATGAGAGTGATAGTCCCTCTCATTTATCCATCAATCTCACCTATACCGTGGGAAATATAACTGATGAATACTCAGAATTCCCAATGCCATCATGTTACCACTAGATAAGTGAAGCATTTCAACATTATACCCTAGAAGGCTGGACTTTACCCCTCCACTTATACTTTAGACTTTCTTTCGCTTAAGTTTTATGTTCTATCATACCCTCAACAGCAAGGATAGCTTCCATTTATACCCCTTCTTTGTTGGTTGATAGGTGCCAGTGGATCTTAATCAGATAGACTATTCTCTATGCTATCCTATTTATGTTACCCTTCTCAGAAACATCGTACCCTAACCCAGTAAATTCACCCAGCTTTTCAAAAGACCTTTTAGGATGGTATCATTAGGTGATAAAATGATAATAAAGTATAAGATATTTGTGGACAGATGACTTTTGGTATCAGGACTCCTTCTTGTAGTAGAACTCTGAAAATGTTATCTCAGAGAACTTAATATAAAAAAGAACTTAAAAATTATATGGTTGAATGGAGCTATACTATGTATTTCAAAAGCAGCATCTAGAGCTAAAAGAATTCTATGATATACATTATGGTCTTTAGTTTAGAATGATACTATTGCTTTTATATTTTTGGTCAATTCAGTTTCTATAGGAGCAGTATTTATGAACATTATTATTCTAGACTTGGATCATCATCATACCAAACCACCCTGATAAGGAATGTGTTAAGTCACCGACAGAGAAATCCCTGCAGTAGCATGTATTTTGTGTAGAATGTCCAAATACCTGGACCTTTTCCCCATATTCAAAATATTGCCCTTAGATTATAATTAAAATCTCCCATTACTCTAAATATAAAACAGCTCCAGAGACCATGAGCTAGATACATAATTGTTCTTTGGCGTTTCCCAGGACCATACCCACATAAGCCTTGGTTGCTTAATACTAGTTATATTCTGTACCTAGGTAACAAACTTTGACCTCCAGAGCTTCTACCTTTATTGCTTTGCAGACTTTCTCATGTTTGATGGGGTTTGCTCATGTTTAGTTAAAAGCAAAAACCCACTGGCAGTTAGGCTATCTGGTAATTCATAAGCATCATTTGCCAACAGCCTGAGGGGTACACACCTATCTTTTGGGCTTCCTAACCAGAGTCACTGCTGTACTTGATCAACCTAACAGTTGTGTTAAAGTGCAAGTATTGATGACCATCAAATTTCAGAAAAGAGAGGTTGAGAGAAAAATGGCTACAAATATTACAGTGCTATTGGTTATAAATTGAGGTGATGTTAAAAGTATACTAGAGAGGTCTAGGTTTCAGATCTTAACTTTCTGAAGAGCTATATTGGTCTTGGGAAAATCAGCTGTTGTGGACTTTGGTTTTCCCATGAATGAGTTAGGAAATTGTACTAGATGATCTGATCACTAAGCCCCTTCTATCTCTGAGATTCTAGCATTTTAAGGAATGGTCACGAGACTTAAAAATAATAGTAGTCTAACTTGAGAAATCTAACCCAATATGGACTGTTCTCATTATATCTTGGTTTTTATACCCTGACTATTTAATTCTCAAAAGAAGTGTTAAAAAAAAGATCATTCAGTATGATCAAGTGGAATTCATTCCAGGAACACAAGGATGGTTTAACATATACAAATTAGTATATGTTAAACATATACTATCAACGTATCAACAGAAAGAGGGATGAAAACCATATGATCATTTCCAAAGATGCTAAAAAACATTTGATAAAATTCAACATTGCTTAATGATAAAAACTCTTAGCAAATTAGGTATTCCTCAAGACAATAAAGGCCATGCATGACAAACCCACAGCTTAACCTCATACTAAATAGAGACAAGTTGAAAGCTTTTCTACTAAGTATTGAACAAGTCAAGGATGCCTGCTTGTATTCAGCATAGTACTGGAAGTCCTAGCCGAAGCAATGAGGCAAGAGAAAGCAATAAAAGACATCGAGATCAGAAAAGAGGAAGTCAACTTATCCCAGTTCGTGGACAACATGGTCTTACATATAGAAAATCTCAAAGATTCCACCAAAACCTCCATAGAACTAAAATATGATTTTGGTAAGGTTGCAGTATAAAAAGTTGACATACAAAAACCATGTGCTAATAGGGAACTATCTAAAAAGAAATCAAGGAAACAACTCCTTATACAAAGCTACCAAAAAAAGATACCTGGAAATAAATTTAACCAAGGAGTTAAGAGATCACTATATTGTTTAAACTATAAAACATTGATGAAAGAAATTAAGAAGGACACAAATAAATGGAAAGATATCCTATGGTCATAAACTGGAAAAATTCAGGGAAATGCGAATCAAAACCAGGAGATAACATCTCACTCCAGTTAGAATAGCTACTACCAAAAGACAAAAGATATAAAAAATGTTGGTGAAGATGTGGAGAAAAGCAAGCCCCTGTACACTGTTAGTGGGAAGGTCATGTAGTATAGCTATTATGGAAAAGAGTATAGTAGTTCCTCAAAACATTAAAACTAGAGCTACCCTGTTTCCCCGAAAATAAGACATCCTCTGAAAATAAGACATCCTCCGAAAATAAGACCTACTTACAGGAAAGATAAGACGTCCCCTGAAAATAAGACCTAGCGCGTCTTTGGGAGCACACCTTAAAATAAAACACTGTCTTATTTTTGGGGAAACAGGGTATCATGTGATCTAATAGTTGCACTACTGGGTACATATCCTAAGGAAATGAAGTTATATCATCCCCCTTCTTTCTCTCCACTGGAATATCTTACAGAAAATCCCAGATATCATATCAATTTATCTATTTTTACTTCAGGATATAGCCTAAAAGATGTAGAATTCTTATTAGATTTAATCCTAATACCATTATCTAAGAAAATTTTAAGCAATTTTTATATCTAATAGATAGTTAAAATTTATATTTCCCCGGTTGTCTCAAAATGTCTTTTTCTTACCTAGAAGGCACATGATGTCTCTTCAGTGCTGTTAAGAATTAAATGTCAACTCAATCTTCCATTGAAAAGTTCCCCATTTATTTTTTACATGCTAGTTTTAGGATCATCACTTAGATATTGATATTATTCATGTTTTACTTAAATTGTTATTAAACTACTCCTTATGCCAGGCCTGGAACATGGTACATGTTTGAATAAATCTGTTCTCTTCTGTACTCCAGCCAATAAAGTATTCTTCCCATCCATAACTGCTTATAAGATCTAGTTTTCTACAACCCCCTGGGAAGTACAGTAATACCAATAAGCATATCTGTAAGTCACTGTAGGATAATTTATCCCCTAAGTCTACCCCACTTCATCCTTCTCCTCCCCTTGGAGCTAAAACTAAAGTTGGTATTTCATCAAGTGGTACCTCTAGCACATAATAGAGAAAAAAATATTTTTTATGGATAACTTTGAATACTTTTGTAAAATTTCTGAGTACCAATTGTGTCCACCAACATAGATAGCACTCACTGAGAATCCTCTTTCCATAGTGGTATATTATTACAGTTGAGAAGGAAACTCGGAGATTACCTCACCTAACCCTCTCATTTTATAAAGGGCATCCAAGGTTATCCCACTAGGTAGAGACAATGGAACTAGAATCCAATTCTTTCCTGTTTCTCAGTGCTCTTTTTTGTGTATCTCATTTCCCTTTGTTTCTTCCATATATCCATATATTTACCTAAGATTCTGACACACATTGTTTGTAATATGCTTTGTATCTGTATTTCACTGTTTCCCCTTATGCACGCTCTATGAATTTAGATCACTTCCTACATAGATACATAAATGTGTATGGGTTTTTTCTTTAACTTTTTACTTTTTCTATTTTAGATGCAGCAATTCTTGGGAAGACCCCTTGTGAAGGAATCTTTCTTTAGACCCATACTTACTGTTCCTCAAATGCCTGCAGTTTGCCCTGGAGTCATTTCTGCACCTGCCCAACCTAGAGGCCCCCTGGTAAGAACCTTTCTTAATGGAATAGACATATGAACTAGTTTTTTATCACTTCCTGAATGAATGAATGTCTTCTCTTTGTTCATTTATTTGATATGGATAACGATGGGTTATATGGTAGTAATGATGATAATTAAATAAATTCTTTCCATGGAGCACTGCGGTAAGGGTATTACCGGTATTATTTAATTGATATTAGCATAGTTTGGGGATACAGAGATAAATACATTTTTTTATACTAGAGAGTCTAAAATTACAGTTTTACTTCATAATAGGCAATGATGTAGGTAAATGATATTAAGAGATTATTTTTAGTATGATTATTGGATAAATTGAAAAGCAAAGAAGATAAGTCACAATAAACTATACCACAAAGCTAAAGAAAAATTTTATTTACATACACGTGCATACACACATGAGACAGTGTTTCAACTGTATCTATGAACAGACAATATGAATAGCATCATTTTGGAACATATACTGTAAAGTTACCAATCTTCCTAGCTAAAAATAGTTAGATAAACTTTATACTGGAGTAATTAGTTGTAATTTTGGCTAAGGTAAATTTTTTTATTAAAAGAGAAATGTCCTTCCAAATAATGGTGTTGGTGTTAGATATAATTCATGCAAAATTCTCTAATCTTGACTTCCCTGTAAGTACATTCTAGGCCTAGCTACTTATTTCTCTTCCTTTTTTTACAGTCAGATCAGATGGACTTTGCTTGTTTTTGTAGTGTCTACAAATCTGTCTATAAACAAATCTGTATAAAGGCCTTAACATGTTAAATAAGTACCATATTTTTTTCACCATGATACTATATTATTACTTAGGCAGTTTGCTTGTCCATCATTCTGTAAGGAACTATAATACAATTTTATTGAAAACATTAAAATACCTAACCTAATAAAATTACTTTCTTATTCCTTGGAAAAAGCTTGATATTGCTACAAATTCAGATTTCTGGGCAGTATTCCGTTCTTCTCACTTATTAGGCTTTGTACAAGTTATTCCAATGAAGGTTAGTGACTGCTAATTTTTTATAATAATTATCTAATGTTTGAAAATAGAGTCCATGTTTATAATTATCTTAGTCATCAGATTAGCACTCTAAAAAATTCACTTATTGATATTTTAATTAATTCAAATCTTAATGGTTCTAAGAAAGAACTGCCATAAAATATGAGGAAAACTGTTTTGTTTCATGGCTCAGAGGTTATCACTACAACTTCCTTACTACCTTTGACTATAGCATTCATGGGACTTTGGACAGTTCAAAGTATTCCTGTCTTTATTTTGTTGTTTGAAAATTTAACTTTCTTATTATGAAATTATATGTGCTCATCATAAAAAATACAAATAATATAGATATATATGAGTTAGAAAGCAAAATTACTCTGTAATTGAATCCCTTGGAAATAATCACTGTTTATAGTTACATAGCTTAGACTTTCATACACATGTATATATGCATATACTTTAAACATTTTTTTTCTTTTTTTTTTTTGCAGTTTTTGCCCTGGGCTGGGTTTGAAGCTGCCACCTCAGGCATATGGGGCCAGCGTCCTACTCCTTTGAGCCATAGGCACCGCCCTACTTTAAACATTTTTCTAATATAAAAGGAGTCATACCATAAATACTCTGCCACAAGCTTTTTAAAAAATGTACTAACCATTTCATAGACATCTCTTATGCCCAGACATAAAGAATCTAATGTTTAGAACTTGATCAGATGTGCCGTAATTTATTTACTCATTCTCCTAATAATAGATTTAAGGTTGTTTTCAGTTTTTCTCTGTTATCAAAAAACAGCAATAAACACCCTTCATGTTTTTCTGTACCTGTGTGTAATTATTAAGGCAATTATGTCGTATTTTAAAAATAAGTTACAATAATTAGAAATATTGTTTGCATTAGTTAAGAAAAAACTATAAAAAGATAATGTATATGTCATTATTACTTTTCATTCTATACATTTTATGAGATATGGAAGTGTCATGTTGACATGGAATGTCACTTCTTAGTAATCGAGGTTGATAAATTATAACTCTGTGCTCCTTCCAGATGACTGGCATAGCCTGGACTATGCCAACACCTATGGGAGAGGCTGTGCCTCCCAGCCCAAGTCTGGGAAGTGATCCCTCCATGATGAACTGGGAGAGGATTACAGACAGGCTGAAAACCGCCTTTCCACAACAGACCAGGTACCTTAATTTTTTTTTTTTTTAATTTAAAATATGTTTTGAGCAACAAAATTCATGTTTTATTGATAAACTTCTGAAAATAATTATATATACAAAACTATTTTAAAAATAAAATAATTTCTCAACAATTAAAATGATTGATCTGTATACAAAAGAAATATCTTCATATGAACTATCTGAATAGTTAACCTTTGCAAAATAATCATTTTTGGTACAGATGCTCATTCTTTAATGGATTTCTTAGCCATGTTTAATGCCTTTCTTACTGTATTTTTTTTTTTTTTTATTGTTGGGGATTCATTGAGGGTACAGTAAGCCAGGTTACACTGATTGCAATTGTTAGGTAAAGTCCCTCTTGCAATCATGTCTTGCCCCCATAAAGTGTAACACACACCAAGGCCCCACCCACCTCCCTCCTTCCCTCTTTCTGTTTCCCCCCCCATAACCATAATTGTCATTAATTGTCCTCATATCAAAATTGAGTACATAGGATTCATGCTTCTCCATTCTCATGATACTTTACTAAGAATAATGTCTTCCACGTCCATCCAGGTTAATACGAAGGATGTAAAGTCTCCATTTTTTTTAATGGCTGAATAGTATTCCATGGTATACATATACCACAGCTTGTTAATCCATTCCTTGGTTGGTGGGCATTTAGGCTGTTTCCACATTTTGGCGATTGTAAATTGAGCTGCAATAAACAGTCTAGTACAAGTGTCCTTATGATAAAAGGATTTCTTTCCTTCTGGGTAGATGCCCAGTAAAATAGCAGAGGATATTAACAAATGGAAGAACATAACAGGTACCTTAATTTTTATTTAGTGGTGAGTACAGATCATATTCTACAGTTTCCATGGCCATAATATGATGATGAAACATTTTAGACACACATATCACGCATACACAAAAAGTACAGATACTTCTTACCTTGGCCTTGGTAAAGAAAATGAAATTTAACAAAAAGAGATAGTGTTCAGTAGAAATGCTAAACTTCTTCATTAAAGTTACTAGTCTTAAATCATGAGAGGATAATTTTAAATTTAGATTTTCTCATTTACTTAAAGTGCAACTAGTTTTAAACCTCTCCAAATATCACCAGCTGCAATAATTACCTTAATGACTTATTTTCAAAGTGAATTTTAAGTTAATTGTATGCTACATAAGCCCAAACATTTCTAGGTTTTAGTTTCCTATTTCCTTAATTTTACTGAGGGTCCTTATAGTTTTGTTGTTAGGGAACACAGTAAAACGCAAGAAATTATAATTTTACTGTGCTTTTCACTATGTGACTTTAGCAGGAAGATATTTAATTCTACTCATAACAAATGAAATTTCTTTTATCTCTACTCATATCTAAGGAACCGTAGTTTTCACAGTACTTTCATTTGAACACTAACACTTTCATTTAATACACATATAGTCATACTTTAATATTAGATTATGGTTTTATAAATTTCATAATAGTAAATAATAGGAATAGAATTTTAGTATAGTTGTTATAAATATATATATAAAGAATAATTGTAAATCAAAAAGTTTATGAGGCTGATGTTATGATGATTCATTTGAGAAAGAAAAATATTTCATATTTCCTAAATATTTACTTTGTCCTATAAAAATGTAGACAAAGGCTTTATGTTAGTGGATCTTGGAAATTGAAAAGGAAGATATCAATTAAAATAATTGTCGGTTCCCTCATCATATAATTAATCTATCTTTTCACCTTTGCTTTCCTGTTTTTTTAATCTTTGTTTTCTGTTTATGAGTTTTACAAAAGTAAAACTACTAGTGCTGATAAAGAGGAGAGAAATCAACAGCTAAATAGTTGAGAAAGCATATTTTAGTCTTGAATAAGAGAACATTTGAGAAATGAGATATAAAGAGCTCAATGCATAAATAAGTAGATAAATCCAATTTTCACATAGTGAGCTCTCAAAAACAGTTTTTTTGGAAAGAAAATAAATACTAAACTTTATCACTCATGAGTACATTACATATCATTAATGAACACAATTAGGAGTTTCCATTTTGTTTTAGGATAAATTAAGATAGGCTTGAAAAATTTATCACTTTTTCAGATTAAAGAAAGATCTAAAGTCACATCTATATGCTACACATGTTAGGATTTTATATCTCCTTTGGAGGGCACAGACTCAAGGCAATAGGGAAATTACCACTGCTCTTCCCTTGATTTCTTCCAGAAAGGAGCTTATGGATTTCTTACGAAAATTGAAGGATGCTCATGGGAAGTCCTTATCTGGACTGACATTTGATGAAATTGTTTACAAGATTTCCCAATTTATTGAACCGAAGAGACCTCAGGTAAAAAAGAAAAAAAAAAGTAAATTCAGACTATCTCTCTGCCCTTATCTTTAGTAGTAAACAGTTTTAATTATCTCTTAACATGTTCAGAAAACTGGTAACTTCTATTCATACTAAATCATCTGTTAATAGTAAACAATGTAATAACTTCAACTTGACAAAGGATATAGGAATTCTGTTTGTATTTCCCACCACCTGATTATTCTAGAATAGAACTTGTCCCTTTGAAGTTTACTCTAGGTTACTTTGAATTCTAAAGGGAGATATCCTTTTCTAATTTTCTGGAAAGATATTTTTTAGTTTAAAGAATATATACAGTTATTTTTGTTTTTACCGAGCTCTGAATATATAAAGATTGTCAGTATTTTGTTTCAAGGTTTCTTACAAATACAATCATTTTACCTAATTGTTGCTATACTGCTTTCTATGCTATTCTAGTCTTACTATTTTAAAGCAATTCTAAAAAAATATTATATTCTTATTTTCAGAGTCAAGGAAAATCAGTGCCAAATGGGAATTGTGCTTCACCTAGCCATTTTCCATCACAGCCTAATGCTACACAGCCTCCAAAACCCTCCTGGAGGCCTCTCAGTTCACAAGGTTCTGCCACATGGGAAGGAGGCAATAGTTTGGTGCGAATAAAGTTGTTGATTCTGAACACATTTAGAGCTGGGAGAAAAAAGAGAGCTAATCATAACATTATATGGAATTTTTTAGGAGGAGGAGGAAGAGGAAGAAGAGCCTTGTGTGATCTGCCATGAGAATCTGTCTCCAGAAAACCTTTCAGTTTTGCCTTGTGCTCACAAATTCCACTCTCAGGTAACCCTTTAAACTTCTCCTGTAATATTTTGTCACTAATCAGTTCAGTGAGCCTCATACCACCTTACTTAAACTTAAAATCATATACATGTGGCATCATCTTTTGTTGTGTCATGAGTTACACTGGGTATAACTCCACTTTGGGTACAACACAGAAACATTTACATCTTTCCCATACATAGCCATAGATTTCGTTATGCTTTCTCAGATCTTCACATACCTTACAGGAGAAGGGGAAAATGTTGAGACTTAAGTGGTACATAGTAGGCATTGTGTTCAGTTGCATAGAACTGGGAGAACTGTTGATGCACAGGGTAGTTTAGTAGCAGAACTGGCAACAGCAACCCTTAAACTTGGCATGCTATGAATACCACCACATAATATTTTTTGTCCACAATTATGACTTCTTGTCATTTTAAAGCATAAAACTTAACTTAGCAGTATGTTCAGGCTCCTGTATTTGCTTTTGAAGATGCTCAGGCTTGAGTTTTGATGTTAGAAAAATGTGAGGCGGGCATATCTTTTGTTGACTTTTGGCATTCATGAGGATTAATTCCTGGGATTGTTACCATGTATTTGCTATTGATTTATAATTTATGACCCAAGTTCTTTCTGTGTTGCACAGATGTAATTTGACACAGGAAAAGATAATCTTACATAAAAAAATTTTCAGGGATGTGAACAATAGCCAGCTCAGTCAAGCTATGTTTGTAAAACATTTCAAAGATATGACATGTGGGACCTGGTACACAATTATTTTGCATCTTGTCTGATATGAAGAGACAGATACAAAATGCCTAATCCCAAAAGTTCTCCAGGAAAGACACTTAGTCACTTACTTTTCCATTGGAAGTTTTAAGTTTCCAAGAATTTAGAAAATACATCTTTAACGAAACATTTTATTCTTTGCCTATTAACTACAATGCTTATTAACTACAAATTATATATTTTGTTCAGGTTACTTACTAGAGTTAGAATTAGTAGGCCTCATATATAGTGCCCCATTCTTAGTCCTATCAGACTCTGCTCTCCAGTTATTCATATAGGTAAAAATGGTTTTTAAAGAATCAATACTCAAATGACTTAATAGAAAGTCTATTGTCAAAGATCATTACTAAAGAAAATCTGAGTATATTCATTATTTAGGGATTTTAACCTCAGAACATCGTCAATACTTGATATAAGGTATTGGTGGCTTTTATATGTTTAGTTATGACTTTTTTCTGGATTATAAATGAAAACAACATATAATAAAGAGGAAATATAGCAAGCTTCCCCAATTTTCTTGTCAGGAAGAATTGCTAGCCATCTGGAAAATTGGGGTTGAAGAAAGAATTCTAATAGAATAAACTGGCTAAAAGATATTAACAGCTAGGCCAGGTGTGGTGGCTTATACCTGTAATCCCAGCACTTTGGGAGGATGAGTCAGGAAGATCACTTGAGGCCAGAAGTTTTGAGTTCAGCTGAGACCTCATCTCTACAATAGTTAAAAAAGAAAAATTAGTGTTAAGCATGGTGGCACGTACCTGTAATCCTGGCTACTCAGAGGCTGAGGCAGGAGCATCACTTGAGCCCAGGAGTTTGAGGTTGTGAGGTATAAGGATGCCACTGCACTCTAGCCTAGACAACAGAACGAGACCCTGTCTCCAGGAAAAAAAAGGGGGGAAGGGTATTAACAGCTATTTGTTTAGCAAACCACAAAGAAAGTGCCATCATTGTAGCAGTTTAAAGATCCACCAGAAGACAGATTGTTTAGTAACCCTAATATATAGAGAGAGAGTGGCACATCTGCCTCTGCTAAGGCTAAATCTGAGAGACTGACATAAATCTTTTTGCTGCTTAGTGCATCAGACCATGGTTGATGCAACAGGGGACATGCCCAACCTGCAGACTTCACGTTTTGCTACCAGAAGAATTCCCTGGTCACCCCAGCCGGCAGTTGCCCAAGATCTAATACAAGGGAGGTGACTATGCAAAGGAAGATCAGTTTTCAGACTCCAGAATTTAGATCTGCCTTTTCTTATGAGCTGATTGTGCGAGTGTTATGCAGCTGTATGCTCTTTAGTATAGTGCTGAAAAAACTAGCTAATTACATCAGAACCACAGCCAAAGGGGTCAGAACAGATGTTCAGGACTTGTAAACTTGTAAACTGACTATAGGGGCTTAAAGAAGATGCAACTTTAATAGTTACATCATATTTGCTCTTAGTGGGGTTTTTCTTCTAATGTAAACATGATAACTGTTAATATGCAGAAATTATATGTATTTCTTAGGATGTCTTTTCTTGTCTTTTTTCTTCTTTTTCCACTCATCCTTTACTCTCCCACAAGATTTTCTGAAATAAGTTTAACAGGAAAAAGGGAATAGTAAAGAAGAAAAATAAGAAAATGCCACAGATTTTAGTGTTCCTATTAGCTTTTAAAACTACCTACAAAAATATAATTGAAGTATTTAAATTTTATATCTATTTTCCCCATTCTTTTCTATTCTTTAAAGTATGTACCCATGAAGAGATTATGAGCTACTCAAGGGTGGAGATTCTACAGTGGTATGTTGGAGCTGACTTACAATGGCTTGTGAGAGATGATTATTAGTTTCAGGAACTCTGTGAGCCATTTGTTAAATTATTGGTAGCTTGAAATCTACCATACTGGGAGTATTGACCATAGCAATTGGTAAATGCTATAAGTAAAGACTTAGATTCCCTTTAAAACCTGATTGTTAAACATTTTTTTGCACACCACTGGACCTTGTCTGATCTTTATGTTCCCAATGTCTTGCACAGTAGGTGCAGATTAAATATGGCCAGAATCAGTCCAGGCACAGTGATTCCTGTAATCCCAGCACTTTGGGAGGCCGAGGAAAGAGGATGACTTGAGACCAGGAGTTTGAGACCAGCCTGGGCAACATAGCAAGACCCTGTCTCCACAAAAATTTTTGAAATTAGGCAGCTGTGGTGGTGCACACCTATAGTCTTAGCTACTTGGATGGCTGAGGCAAGAGGATTGCTTGAGCCCAGGATTTTGAGGTTATAGTGAGCTATGATGATGCCACTGCATTCTAGGCCAGGCAACAGAGGGAGACCCTGTCTCAAAATGGTAATAACAAACCAAACTTTCCAAAATCGGAAATCAGGAAGTAGTAAGAAAAGGAGTTAATATGCAAATTAAGTCACTTGCCTCAGTTGAATAATTGAGAGCTTATGTTTATTTGTAAACATGTTCTTTGGGCTTTAATCATTTGTATTTTGGAGAGTTTGTTGCTTTAAAAAGTCTCTAGTTTTATTTACTTGTGCTGCGGATGGAGGAAACTATTTGTATGTAGTTGCTTCTTGTGATAAAGTTGATATCTGGTGGGCTAAATTGCATATCTAAAGTTTGTCACCAAGAACTTTAATTTTTAGAAGTCAAAACTCTATTTTGAATATAGCATTGTGTAAATTCTGTAAGTGTGTACATGTCTGTAGTTTCGAAATGAAAAGAATTCAGAGTTACCTTGTGAGACAAATGTTCCTCTCGGTTCATAGTCACAGTCTCAATTTCATTACATTGAAAAGAATGTTTCCTGACTCAGCAACTCTTCTATCTATATATTTCATTGTAAATGTATTTTGAAATTTCTTTAACTCTCTATTTAATATCTCTGTTTCTGTAATCGTTCTGTAAATGTTTTCTTCTGTAATGAGAATAGACTGGAGGATGTTAGAGAAATTATCAAAAAAAAGATGGCTATAAATCTGAATGTGTAAAATGCTAAGACTGTCTCAGAATTGTAGGATTTAGAATTTATAGTCTTTAATCACCATCTTGTCTAGCAACATAAGGTCCTCATCATATAGCAAGTTACCTTGTGAAACAACTGTTTCTTAGTTCACGTTTACAATTGCAATTTCACTTTCATGTGAAAAAGAATAAATGTTTTTTAAAGGAACAGCTATTTTATCTGTGTATTTCATTATTAATGTATTCTGAAGCTACTTTAAATCTCTGCTTCAAATGTCTATTTCTGCTAAATTACACGTTTAAACCTTTTCTGTTTTGAGAAAGGACAAGAAAATGTGAAGGACAAAATTTAAGAAATCAATCATCTAGACTTGTAAACTGCCATGGATGTCTTAGAATCATAGAGGGCCAGAGTGCATGGGGTCCTAATGATCATCTAATCTGTCTCTCCTTTTGTAGATGTGTTTTGCCCAAGTTATGTGGCCAGTGATTAGGCCAGTACCAGTACTTCAGGGTCCTGATGTTCCAAAACAGGCTTCCTCCATGCACTCACACTGTGAGATGATACTGGTGTTAACCTGCCATGTGTTAATGCCCAAGGGTGGGGCAGAGGACTTAACACAGTGGCTGGTATATAGTAAGAGTACAATACAGCAGTGCTCCCCAAAATCAAGCTAATTATATCGGTACAAAGGGTAATAGGATTAGAGTTTTTTCCTTTTTAATATATAATTTAGCAATAAAAACAATTGTAGGGGTCATTCTCCCACAAGTAGTGATTGTTGTCATGCCTGTGTCTACTGAGGAATGATCCAGAACACTGCCAAGAAATCAGAGAACCAGAGCGCTCTTAAAGGGGCAATTTTTTTTTTAATCAAAAACAATCTTCACCATGAATATATCAATGTACACAGCTATGATTTAATAAAAAAAAAAAAAGAAACAATCTTCGGTATCCAGAATATCACTCTAGTTGCTGTTAAGATGATATGTCTCATAATGTTTCCCTTCATATTTGTGTGTATAACATAATTTATGTGTGTAACTCCATGTGCCTAACAGTTTACAGACATTATGGAACACCTTCAAATGTTTTTAGTACTTTATTTATCCACGAATGACTCTAAAGTGGGTATTGTTATCCTTATTGTACAGATGATGAGCCTGAGATAAAAGTAAGAAGAAAATAATTTGGTCAAAGTCATAGCTACAAAGTGGTATTCTGGGATTTAAATGCAAATCTTCTATTCTTTAGCAGGTTTTCTCTTCACAGCTGAATCCTCACTTTAGGGTGACTTTGTACATACAAGAAAAGTAGTAGTTAATTATTAGTTTCCCTTCACCCTCATAAGTGTCCCAGTTTGGATGATAAATTTTATTTTATGATTAATTCAGGGAAGGTAGGCTTATATTTTACCAGATTCAGATTTAGCAAGAATCCTCACTAAATGCTCACGGAATACCTTTTCTATGAGCCTCACAGGTAAGAATTTTAGGATTAACAATACTGTAGAACTACTCTATTTTATAGCCAGAGAATACTAATTTATTATAAAAATGTATGTTTTCTGATTTTCTTGAATAGATAGTTTTCAATAATTAGTTGTATAGATTTGAAATGCTTCTTGGCAGTTAACGGGCTGTTGTTCTTATGTGCACATTCTGGACAGTCATCCCATTACATAGTGAGTTATCAAATGCATCTTCTGAGAAGCCATCTGAGAATCTGCATTTGGAGCAAGAACCACAGGGGTTCTGATGCAAACTAAATTTTGAAAACCATTGGAGTAGTAGAAAGTGGCTTTCTCAGGCAGATCTTTTTGATTCTTGAATTCCCTATCTGGCATATTGTGTGATCATAAATTACTTTCTCACCTAGTTTCTTTTCTGGAAAACAGAAAAGAGATTACTTGCCTGGCAGTTATTTTTACTGTCTTAAATGAACATTTATTGGTCTTCTTTCCCAAAGTAGCATACTTTTCATTATTCATTCAACCTGCTTAAATTTATTCCTTGATCATAAAATTCTTAAAAGATTTTTTTATCTTCAACTACCCATATTAAAATGAAGGAAGGAAAGAATTTAGTGATTAGTCATACTTTCAGTTTCATATGGCCCCAAAATGTTGAGCAGAAAGTTTAGTGCACAAGGATATCACACCCTCATAACATTTTATTGATTGCTCCATTTGAGCTACGTGAACTTTAATAATCCTGAATACTTCCCAGCAAGATTGAACAACAGCTGACAGTGATTTAGGAGACTGAAAGTTTTGCAGGCATGTAGGAAATATGTCATGTCCATGTGGCAGAGACAGGGTATTGAAGAAATGATTTGCCCAAGGTCATACAACTATTAAATAGTAGGGCCCTGATTTTGATCTAGAGTCCTGACATCAAAGTTGGTGTACTCTTCCCCATACCAGTGCATTTGCATTTTTAACAAAAACCAAATGAAACTGACTACTTGAAAACCCACTGAATTGATTCTTTGGGTAAAGACTGAGGCAAAACAAGATTAGAATGGCCTTACCACAAGGAAACATTATTTTAGTTCAGAATGCAACCACATTTCCAGTATTCTTACATGGGATGTGATCAGTGTTTAAAAAAGGCAAAGGCCAGACATTTCATCGGTTTGATTTAAAAAAATCATGCTAATGTTTGTTTAGAGCAGGGGTCCTCAAACTACGGCCCGCGGGCCACATGAGGTGGTGTGATTGTATTTGTTCCCATTTTGTTTTTTTACTTCAAAATAAGGTATGTGCAGTATGCATAAGAATTTGTTCATAGTTTTGTTTTGTTTTTTTTTTTAACTATAGTACGGCCCTCCAATGGTCTGAGGGACAGTTTAAAAAGTTTGAGGACCCCTGGTTTAGAGCATACCTCCAGGGTTGAGTAATTTTTTTAAACCATGGAAATTTATAACCAATATTAGGATTCCAATATCACAGTAACATACCTCTGTAGTATGAATAATCTGTCAATTTGCAATCTCAGTTTAGAGAAATTAGCAAGGGTATAAGAAACTAAGTAGCCTGGGCCTTTGATGTCTCTCTTAAAACTATTATATAACAAAGAGAAGGGCTAATTATAAGCAACAGATGTAAGTTTTGCATCATTTTAATCCAACAGAGACTTTAATTCCAAGGGCTATGACAAAATCCATTCCTCAGCAACTAAAGGTGAAGTATTTTAATTTCAGTTCAGAAAGGAGGTTTTAATTATAAATACATTCATAACATTATCAGATCATTACAAAAGAAACCTAAATAGAAATTCAAAACCAGCATTTATTTATTTATTTGGGTATGTTTTTAAGAAGCCAGAATCTCACCACCTCTGCCCAACTCTGTCTTTAGTCAATAGACGATATGCTCATTAAAGGCATGACAGCAGTACAGGTGATTATATCAGACTTCTGTGATCATGCTCATCAGTGAGTGTTCCTTGAATGTTTATCACCTAAGAGTACTATTTTAGTTTTCCATATGGGAAGAAACATAGTCCTAACCTGAAGGAGCTAAGTAAAAGAGCAAACATCCCAACTTGTAAAAGATAAATAGTATTTAACATATATTCAACACCAAGTAATCACAGAGACAGGAATCTTGTCTATGTTATTCACCATTGTCAATCCATTGCCTAAAACATTATCTGGTATTTAATAGGCAGTCAATAAATATTTGATCAATAAATGGGCCTTACTGAAGGACAGAGTAGCCGTTCTAGGCAAGAACAATGGCTTGAAAAACAAGTGTTTTCTAAGAGTGTTTTGGTTTGTTTTCAGTAGGGAGACATACAGCATGAGTATTTTTATTCAAAATCATTGTTAAAACATACTTAGAATATAAAACTTTTCTAATTAATCTAAATTTACTTAAATCTTGAGTAATATTTTTTAACTTGAATACCCTTATATTATTTTTAATTTCAGAATATTACAGGGGTACACATGTTTTGGTTACATAGTTTGTTTTATATATTTCAGGTCAAAGTTATGTGTGCCTGCCACCTGCCTTTATACCCTGTAGGTGTCAATTAACCTAACCCTATCTCCCACTTTCCGTCCACTTGATTCCTGTTGTATTCTACTTCCCTGTGTGCACGTAAGTGTTAATTAGGTAGGTCTAATTTTGTTCTGAATACATTTGTGTTTGTTTTTCCATTCTTGTGATACTTCACTTAGAAGATGTTGTCATAAAGACACCTGCCTTGAATGTTTATAGCAGCACAATTCACAATTCCGAGGATATGAAAACAAGCCAGATGGCCCATCAATTAAAGTGGATTAATAAAATGTGGTATTTGTATACCCTGGTGTACTACTCAGCAATAAAAAAGTGATCCAGGATCTTTTGTAACAACCTAAGATAGTAGTTTTTGATCATTGTCTATAGAAAGCTGTTTACTATCCAGGTGGAAATTTTCATAGCAAAAGAAAAAGTGAAAATTATTACAAAGGATGAAAATGAAACCAAGGCATAAATTGTTAAGACAGGTGAAAAATTGTTTTTTGTTTAAACTATCTCTTAACAAGAGATACTCATTTAACAAAAGTTTACTCAGATCTCTCTCCAGCTACTGCGAGTGTATCTCACTTGGGATTGACAAGTAGGTGTCTGCCCATCTTCCTATGTGTCAGGGCTCTGCCACTAGGCCTGAGTGGACAAGACTCCACAGAGTTGTTCAAAAGCCACTGAAGGAAGCAGAAATCTGAGTGCTCTTCATTCAGTCTGCCAGAACATCCCTTTCCTAGTCCATTTGGGGTAGGGCTAGTCTGCTTTTCTTCGTTTTGAGATAGCAAGTAGACAGGAACACTTAGTGCTCCAAATGGTTATAACTCTCAGAGTCATGCTTTATGAGAGACTACACTAAATGGCAGTCACCACAGTGAGGCCTTACGGTGGTACACCAACATATCACAACTTTGACAGAATTTGACTAAACACTTTTTTGAAAAACCTTTATTTTAATAGTGTATGTTTTTTCATTAAGAAAGTAATGCAGTCTCAGTACAGCAAATTTCAAAGTACAGAAATATAAGAGAAAACATCATAGTTTCATTTTTTCTATTCTAAATTTTATGTATATAATATTTTAAAATAAATTTATTATATTCAATGCAAAATATCACTGTGTAAACCATCCTAACAGTAATAGTCAATTCCTTGCTCTAACATATCTACTGTTATTAAGCTTTAATTCTTTCTTATCCTGGCCTACATGTAAATTGGTACCTTAGTGCAGTGGTAGCATCAGTACAGATTAATGTTTTTATCATTTGTCAAAGTAAGAAAAATCTGTTACTACCTAGATAAACCCAGGTCTGAAAGGAATGCATCCATAAATGTAATTTTCATCTTTTGGTAGAGTAGCTCTTACAGCCCTGATTCTATTTTTTTATTAATTTTAACTAAAATCATAACTGTATACATTTATGGGGTATTATGGGATGATTTGATATATAATATGGAATGCTTAAATCAAACTAATTAATATAGCTATCACCAATTCTATTGTTAACAATTCTAGTCTTTGGCCAGGCGTGGTGCCTCACACCTCTAATCTTAGCACTCTGGGAGGCTGAGGCAGGTGGATTGCTTGAGCTCAGGATTTGGAGACCAGCCTGAGCAGGAGCAAGACCCTGTCTCTTCTAGAGATAGAAAAACTAGGCATGGTGAAGAGCGTCTGTAATTCCAGCTACTCAGGGGTTTGAGGCCAGGGGATCACCTGAGCCCAAGAGTTTGAAGTTGCTGTGGGTTTTGACAATGCCTACAGCACTCTACCTAGGGCACAGAGTAAGACTAACTCCAAAATAAAAAATTTTAGTCTTTGACTTGGAAAAAATATGTTTTAAGTTTTTTTTAAATAAGGGATTAAGAACTTGATTATTTTCTAGTGCTATAAGTATATATTAATTTCGTTAATTATGGGGGTTCATGTTAATGGGGGTTCTTCATTGTATGCAGCTTCTTTATCTCAGTTTGTTTGTTGTTGTCTTTTAGACATAGGCAAGGCTTATTTTTCCTTCTGGAATTAATTAAAAATGAATTAAAGTAATGGTGTGAAAATTTGAGTTTTGTTTTTATTTACTTTTGTATATAAGTTCTTGTCAAAGTTACTTTGTTGTTACAAATTATTATTTATTTCAGAAAAAGTAAAGAAACTGACTTCTAAAACTTGCTTCAGTTCTAACTATTACCATGTGCCCATATTTTGACATATCAGAATATAAACTGGAAGTATTTTTCATTAGAGTTACTTAAAATGTTAACAATTTACTTATGTGAGAAGTGAATTGTGATCTTTGGAGTAAAATATTTCATAAATATTATTGGCATGCATGATATTTATGTGTTAATATTAATAGTATTTTTAAAATGTGGAGCAGAAGAACTGTGAGCCAAATAAACCTATTTTCTTTATAAATCACCCAACCTCAAGTCTTCCTTATAGCAATACTAAGCAACTACAAGAAAGTACTAAATCGAATTCCATCATCTGGATATGCCGTGGTTCACTTATCCACTCACCTTCTGAAGGACAGTTTGGTTGCTTCCAACTTGTGGCAATCATTAATAAAGCTGCTATAAACATAGCTTTATTTCAGGTTTTTTGTGGGCATATGTCTTGAACTCCTTTGAGCAAATACCAAAGAGTGTACTTGCAGCATCATATGGTGAAAGTCCATTTAGTTTTTAAGAATGGCCAGGGGTGGCGCTTGTGGCTCAGTGAGAAGGGTGCCGGCCCAGCCAAACTGCAACAAAAAAATAGCCAGGCGTTGTGGCAGGTGCCTATAGTCCCAGCTACTCTGGAGGCCGAGGCAAGAGAATCGCCTAAGCCCAAGAAATGGAAATTGCTGTGAGCTGTGATGCCACGGCACTCTACCTAGGGCGACAAAGAGAGACTTTGTCTCAAAAAAAAAGAATGGCCAAAATGTCTGTCACAGCTGCTTTACCATTCTGCTTTCTCACGAGCAAAGAATAAAAGTTATTGTCACTCCAAATCTTTGCCAACATTTGGTGTTTTCAAAGTTTTGTGATTTGTCCATTCTAAAAGGTTTGTAGTGTTACCTCTTTAATTTACATTTCCCTAAAGATGTGTGGTTAGAATTAACTTTTCATAATCTTATGCCAGCTGTGTCTCTTTATTTGGTGAGATGTCTGTTCAAGGCTTTGCTCATTTTTAAATTGGGGTTTTTATTGATGAGTTTTAAGAGTTCTTTGTATATTTTGGATAAAAGTCCTTTATCAGATAAGCCTTTTTCTTTTCTTTCTTTTTTTTTTTTTTTTTTTAGTAGAGACAGAGTCTCACTTTATGGCCCTCGGTAGAGTGCCATGGCATCACACAGCTCACAGCAACCTCCAACTGCTGGGCTTAAGCAATTCTCTTGCCTCAGCCTCCCGAGTAGCTGGGACTACAGGCGCCCGCCACAATGCCCAGCTATTTTTTGGTTGCAGTTCAGCCGGGGCTGGGTTTGAACCTGCCACCCTCGGTATATGGGGCCGGTGCCTTACCGACAGAGCCACAGGCGCCGCCCCCGATAAGCCTATTTCAAACACTTTCACCCAGACAAGCCCTAGAGAGTATCTTTCACAGAGCAGGAGCTTCCAATTTCAGTGAATTCCAGATTATCCATTGTTTCTTTCAAGGATCATGCCTGTAGTATGGCATCTAAAAAGTTATTTCCATAGCCAGAGTCATCCAGATTTTCTCCTATGATATCTTCTAGGAGTTTTATCATTTTGAGTTTTTGCATTTAGTCCAATGATGTGTTTTGAGATATGTTTGAAGGATGTAAGATGTAAGGTCTTTGTCTATATTCTTTTTTTTTGTACACAGATACCCAGTTGTTCCTGTACCATTTGTTGGAAAACAAAACAACTTTAACAACATTTTAATGAATTTGAGTGCAACAGGATATAAAATGGGTATTGAATTGTGATCAAATTGGGTTTGTCCCGAGAACACAAAGTTGAGTTAGCTGTATTTTAAAATTGATCAGTGTAATTTATCAGATTAACAGAATAAACAAGAAAAATTATATGAACATCTTAACAAATGGAGAAAAAGCATTTGACAAAAGACTCCAATTCCTGATAAAAACACTCAACAATCTAGGAATAGAAGAGAATTTATTCAATCTCATCAAGGAGATGTGCACACACACACACACACACACTCCCCGCAACTAACAACAGTGAAAAATGGTTTTCTCACTGTGTTCAGGAACAAGGCAAGGATGCTTGCTCATGCCACTGCTCTTCAACACTGCACTGGATGTTCTTTTTTCCCCCCTGGTTTTGGAAACAAGGTCTTGCTCTACTATCCAGTCTGAAGTGTAATGGCAAAATCATAGCTCACTGCAGCAAACTCCTGGGCTGAAGCAATCAATCCTGTCTCCTCAGCCTCCCAAAGTGCTAGGATTACAGATGTGTGCCACTGCCTCTGGCTGGATGTTCTAACCAATGAAACAAGATAAAAACAACAAAAGGCACGCAGTTTGGAACAATAGAAGTAAAATTTTTTTCATCCACATGATATTGTTATCTGTAGAAAATCTGAAGCAGTCTGCAAATTATGTTTGAGGACACTATATGAAAACCTGTTTATATTAACAGCAATAGACAATTAGAAACTAAAAGAAATATGTTTATAATAACATCAAAAATATATAAAGTATTTGGCAATAAATCCAACAAAAGATATGCAAGACTTCTACACTAAAAACGTAAACATTGCTGAAAGAAATTAAGACCTAAAAATATGAAGATAACTAGGAATACTTAATATCACTAAGATATCTAGTCTCCCAAGTTGATCTGTAAGTTCAACAATATCTTAATTAAAAATTCAACAGGATTTTTAAAATAGAAATTAACAAACTGATTCTAAACTTCATATGGCTATTCCAAGAACCTAGAATAATATTGAAATATTCAAATGAGGCTGGGTACGGTGGCTCAGGCCTGTAATCCCAGCACTCTGAGAGGCTGAGATGGGTGGATTACTTGAGCTCAAGAGTTCAAGACCAGTCTGACCAAGAGCAAGACCCCTAGCTCTAGAAATAGCTGGGCATTGTGGTGGGCACATGTAGTCCCAACTACTCAGGAGGCTGAGGCAAGAGAATCAGTTGAGCCCAAGAGTTTGAGGTTGCTGTGAGCTATAACGCCCCAGAATTCTACTGAGGTTGACAAAGAAAAAAAAAAATAGAAATATTCAAATGCTATTGAAAACGAACGTATCTGGAGAACTTCCACTACCTGACTTTACACTAATTTTAAGGCTGCAGTAATCAAGAAAGTGAGGTAGGATATTCTAGATAGAAAAATACATCAATGAAAATAGAACAGAGAGTTCGTAAATAAACCCATACATATGGACGATGGATTTTTGACAAAATTCAAACAGAATTAAGGGAGAAAGGAGAGTCTTTTCAACAGCTGCTGAAACAGTTGAATATCCATACAAAAATAAACTTGGATACATACCTGGCACCTGGATCATAAATCTTAATATAAAATTTAGAACTATAAAAATTCTAGAAGAAAAACATAGGTGAAAACTATTGTGAATTTGGGTTAGGCAAAGAGTTCCTGGAGATAATACTCAAAACACAATCCCTCACAGAAGAAATTGATACATTTGGACTTCATCTAAATTAAGAACTTCTGCTCTTCAAAAGATGCTATCAAGAGAATTAAAAAACCATAGATGAAGAGAAAACATTTGAAAATCAAATCAATTGGATTTATTCAGTATGCATAGAGCACTTCAAAAATATAATAGTAGGAAAACCCAATGAAAAATAAACAAAAATATTATAACAGATACTTCACCAAAGATTCCAAATAAGTTTATGAAAAGACCGTCCATATCCTTAGTGATCAGGGAAAAGCACAATGAGATACTACTATCATATAAGAAAATCTAAAATTGGGCGGCAACTTTGGCTCAAAGGAGTAGGGCGCGAGCCTCATATGCCAGAGGTGGAGGGTTCAAACCCAGCCCCGGCCAAACACTGCAAAAAAAAAAAAAAAAAAGAAAAGAAAAGATATCTAAAATTAAAAAGTGCTAGGAAGTGTTGATATGTATGTGGAACATAATGAACTCCCATATACTGCTTTGGGGAATATAAAATACCACTTTGGAAACCGTTTGGAATTTTTTTAAAAAGTTGACACGTGCCTCCCATGCAACTCACGCATTCCACTCTTATGTATTTATCCAAGAGAAATGATAGCCACGAAAGGCTTGTGTAAGAATGCTCATAAAAGCTTTATTTGTATCACCCCCAAACTGAAAATAACTTAAACATCCCTCAGCAGGTAAGTGCATACACAATAAAAAGAATGAACATTTGATACATGAAACAATGTGGATAAATCATAAAATAATTATGTAGATTGAAAGAAGCCAGATTAAAAAAAAAAAGTATATATTGTACGATTTCGTTTGTATAAAATTCTAGACCAGCGGTTCTCAACCTGTGGGTTGCAACCCCTTTGGATGTCGAACAACCTTTTCCCCTTTCACAAGGGTCACCTAAGACCATTAGAAAACACATATTTTCCATGGTCTTAGGAACTGAGACACCGCTTCTCATGTGTGGGAGTCACCACAACATGAGGAACTGTATTAAACAGTCGCAGCATTAGGAGGGTTGAGAACCACTGTTCTAGACAATGCAAACTTATCTTCACTGGCAGAGAGCAGATGAATGGTTGCCTGGGGAGGGACGGCAAACAGGGAGGGACAGGACAGGGTTAGTACAAGGAAGAACAAAGAAAAATTTGAGGGCAGGGAGTGACAGGGATTTTCTTATCCTGGTTATGATAATGGTCTTATGAGTGTACGCACATGTCAAAACTTAAATTATACACTTTAAATATGTGCAGTTTACTGTGTGTCTTTAACTCAATTAAGTTGCTAGGAAAAGTGAGCACAAAATTTCACACAGCTGCATGGTCATTATGTCCTAAGGTTGCAGTACTCAAATGGAGCAAAGACACTAAGACAAAGCCCCATCCAGGACCGCTGCCCAGCAGGTTCCATCTGAGCCCCTCTAGTTTTCTACTGATCTTTCCCCAAAAATCTTTGAGTTTGGATCTTTCTGCACATTCTGATCTGATGATGTTCATAGAATGACCTTGGAAGTATCAATTACCCTGTCTCTATCCCTTCTAAAACTGTCCTCTCAATTTTTTTTAATCTAATCTCCTGTCAGGCACAAAGGGAGAGGGTCATAGAACATTGGCTTCAGAGTTGATGAACACCACTTACTAGCTACATAACCTTGGGCAAATCACTCTACCTCTCAAGACTCACTTCTCATTTTAAAAATAGTTTAACAGTTCTTATCTGGAAGGTGTATATATATAAGACTGCAACAGACTAGCTCACATGAGGGAGGAACACTGCAGGAATGCCTCTGTCCTTTCTGCTGCTGTTGAAATGCTTTCCTTAAGTCACTGAGTGTATATCCTCCCATCATCACACGGCCAGGATGCCAGATGAACCCTCAGGGGTAAACTATAAATGAGGTTCTAAGCCAGTGGTTCTCAAGCTTGGCTACACATTAGTATCACCTGGGGGAGATTAAAAGAAAAAAAACCACAACAACAAAAATTTGATGTTTGGGTTCTACCTTCAGAGATTTTGAGTCATTGGCCCCGCTGGGCATCATGATAGTCAAAAGCTTCCCAAGAGATGTTAATATGGGGACCAAGGCTGTGAAGTACTGTCCTAATGCTGCACAAATTTTAACACACAAGGGCTCACTGACGATCTTGTTAAAATTCAGATTCTGATTCCGTAGGTCTGGGTAATGTCTGATTTCTGCATCTGTAATCAATTCCCAGTTGATGCTGATGCTCTTGGTTCTGGGATAACACTTTGAGGAGAAAAGATAAACCGTGGGGAGCTTCAGAATCACCTACAGTCTCTTTAAAGATGAGGGTCCCAGTTACTGCCCCACGAGATGGAGCCCCCGCTGCTGCCCTTCTTTTACAGGCTGGCTGGATTGAGACCCTTCTCTTAGGGAGAACCACGGTTACAGTCTGACCTTTCACACATGAGAACACCGTTCCCCCATGAGGCTGTGTGACCTCTGTCCTGATGTAACTTTCTCCCAGGAAAGTTCATTAGTGAACAAAATGCATTTTCAATGGGAACATTTTCTGGTGCGTTGGTCCCCAGTGCTGACTGGGGACTATAATCTGCAGTGTGAGCCGAGCGTGACGGTTTCATTAACCCACAGCTCAGAACCTAGCTGTGGTGCAGCCTGCATGATGAATGGAGTCTCAGGTTCTACTTGAAGCATTATCACATAATACATCAGTTTTATGTCAAATAAACTGATGGTTTTATGGCCTTTCCATTCAGTTTGATAGGCCCCTTGTCATGGGCTCTTTTTAATAATGCTAGAGGGCATTTTTTTTTTTTTTGATGGTAATGACATAGTGATTTATAAAACTCACTTCCTACATTAGCCACACATATGTAAATCAGAAACATTTCTTTCTGGAAAAGTGTCATTCTCATCCTGTGATAAATAGGCATACCTTCAATGAGCAGGCATTCATCAAGATATAGATTTGAATTCATGTTTCTTACACCATATTACCAGGTAATTAGCATCATGCCAAGGAGACAGCCTTGCATGGCAGAGCCTCCCAAATGGAAGGCCTGAGTATGTGAGTTTGGTGCCAACGTGACTCTCACTGTGCTGGAGCAAGGTGGCTAGGAATGTTGAATCAGGCTGGAAGGTGCAGGAGAAGGAGTGCTTAGATAGAAAAAAGGAAGTACTTTTTAATCTCTGCAGTCCAGGACTGTTATACAACTTAATATTCTTTGCCTATTTAGACCTCAAAACATGCTGTAAGGTAGGAATTATTATCTGTATCTTAAAGAAAACTAAAGTGAGAACTCATTTAAGAGTTGGATCTAGGTCAGTGTGGCTCCAAAATCTGTGCCCTTTCTGCTATACTTCAATGTTGTCATAAAGCACCTGCTGGTCAGTGTTAAGGGAATTATGTTCCTGGGATGACAGCTTTGCTGAGACCAGACTGTGATTCTCAGCAATTGTCCATGCCATCTGCTTCATGTGCCCAGCCTTGAATCTGTAGAGAAACAACATCAGAAGTGCTAGTGGTATACATAGCTTAAAAGATTTTAAAGGAAAATTAAACAAAGAAAAACTTTACTGGATTAATGAAATCAAAGTGTCAAATATTACTCATTCATAGATACTTGTATAAAATAAAATCATGGGTAAATTTCAAAATTTCCTAGAAATAATTTGCCACAGAAATAAAATAAATCAGGGCTGGGCGTGGTGGCTCATGCCTATAATCCTAGGAGGCCAAGGGGTGGATTGTCTGAGCTCACAAATTCGAAACCAACCTGAGCCAGGCAAGACTCTGTCTCTAAAAAAATAGCTGGGTGTTGTGGCCGGTGCCTGTAGTCCCAGCCACTTGGGAGGTTGAGGCAGGAGAATCACTTGAGCCCAAGAGTTTGAGATTGCTGTGAACTGTGACGCCACGACACTTTACCAAGGGCGACAAAGTGACACTCTGTCTCAAAAAAAAGAAAGACAGGGTGGCGCCTGTGGTTCAAGGAGTAGGGCACTGGTCCCATATGCCAGAGGTGGTGGGTTCAAACCCAGCCCCGGCCAAAAAAAAAAAAAAAAGAAAGAAAGAAAAGAAAAGAATACTGATAGAAACATGTGTATTGCCTAAATATTTGTGAAGTTAGCTGGAGGTAGACTCACATTTTCTCCATGGGCTTCTTAAGATATTATAGTTTAGGAAAAGGATTACTAAAAAAAAACAAACTTTGGCAAATTTTTAACACTTGCAAATCACTTTCACAAATGTGATTCTCATGTCATTGCTTGTGATGTTGGCAGGTCTTATTTGATCCATAATGGGGAAATCAAGGGTTGGAGCCTCCGAAATTGAGGTCTTACCCTCAGAAATGATCACACTGCCAGGAACCAGGAGTGCCTGGGGAAAGCAGTTCTGAAGTTAGGGCAAGACCACAGAAACATTCAGTTATTTTTTCTATATAAATCATTTTTATCACCAAGTGGTATCCTAGAAGACATATGTTAGATAAGAAGATACTCCCGTGACTGGCAAAGACAAAAAAGCAGGATGTCTACACAGGGATGGCTACAAGGAGTTATGAAGCATAATATTGGAATGGATCAGAACATCTGGTAGACTTAGCTAGGTAAGGAGACCAAAAACAAGCAAATGTTGTCTATAGGTTCATCTGTATTAGCAGTTCTCAACCTGTGGGTTGCTACCCCTTTGGGGGTCAAATGACCCTTTCACAGGGGTCACCTAAATACATCCTGCATATCAGATATTTACATTACAATTATAACAGTAGCAAAATTACAGTTATGAAGTAGCAATGAAAATAATTTTATGGTTGGGGGTCACCGTAACATGAGGAACTGTATTAAAGGGTTGCAGCATTAGGAAGGTTGAGAACCACTGATCTGTATTCTAGAATACCTGTATTCTCATTTTTAGGTAAAGTTACTTCCTTGGGAGACCTTCCTTAACTTCTGGTCCAAGCTTACTCTCCTGAGTATCTGCTTCTGTAACACCTTGTCCTCCTCCTTAGCAATCACCTGACTGGTACTTACTTTGTGTTTGTGAGCAGAGCTGTTCTTGTCTGATTCTCCTTTGCTCCTTGTTGTCTAACCAATGTAGTGCTGTGTTTAGTAGCTCTAAGAAAATTTTAAACTTGAAATTTTCTTTTTTAAAAATCACAGATGGGTATATAGTCGTAGATTTGTAATTTCAGCACTTGAGAGGCTGGACGATACCAGTACTCTGTCAAAAGAGAGAAAGGCAGGAAGGAAGGAGAGAAAATGAGAGGGGTGGGGAAGAGAGAGAGAAACAAAAAGAAAGAAATAGAGAGATAGATAAAAAGAAGAGAGATATAGAGAAAGAAAGAGAGAGAAAAAGACGAAAGAAAAGAAAGTTAGAATTTTGAATGATGCGGAAAAAATTGCATAATTATTAGTAAAAAGGCAAGTAATCACAACACTGGGTACATTATGATCCAGTTTTTGTTAAAAATTGTTTTATATGCATAACAAAGCAACACACTGGAGATAGACATTTTAAAATATAATCGTAATTTTCTTTTTCTGTCAGAAATATGAAAATCTGAAAGAAATTGACCAATACTTGGAAGTACGTCACCTACCAAGGCTTAACCAGAACAAAGTGGAAATGTTGAACAGGCCTATATCAAGTTCTGAAATAGCATCAACTATACAAAATGTTTCTAAAAAGAAAAGCCCAGGACCAGATGGTTTTACAGAATTTTACAGACTTTTCAGAATTCTACCAAACCTTTAAAGAAGAACCAGTAACAATATTACTAAACCTCTTCCAAAATATAGAAAAAGAAGGAATACTACCCAACACATTCTACGAAGCAAACATTACCTTGATCCCTAAACCAGGGAAAGACCCAACAAGAAAAGAAAATTATAGACCAATATCACTAATGAATATAGATGCTAAAATATGCAATAAGATCCTAACAAACAGAATCCAACAACACATCAAAAAAATTATACACCATGACCGAGTGGGATTTATCCCAGGCTCTCAAGGCTGGTTCAATATACGTAAATCTATAAATGTAATTCAGCACATAAACAAACTAAAAAATAAAGGCCATATGATTCTCTCAATTGATGCAGAAAAAGCTTTTGATAATATCCAGCATCCCTTCATGATCAGAACACTTAAGAAAATTGGCATAGAAGGGACATTTCTTAAACTAATAGAGGCCATCTACAGCACACCCACAGCCAACATCGTATTGAATGGAGTTAAATTGAAATCATTTCCACTTAGATCAGGAACCAGGCAAGGTTGCCCATTGTCTTCATTGCTCTTTAACATTGTAATGGAATTTTTAGCCATTGCAATTAGGGAAGAAAAGGCGATCAAGGCGACCCACATAGGGTCAGAAGAGATCAAACTTTCACTCTTTGCAGATGACATGATCGTATATCTAGAAAACACTACGGATTCTACTACAAAACTTTTAGAAGTGATCAAAGAATACAGCAATGTCTCAGGCTACAAAATCAACACCCATAAATCTGTAGCCTTTATATATACCAACAATAACCAAGCTGAACAAACAGTCAAGGACTCTATTCCTTTCACAGTAGTGCCAATGAAGATGAAATATTTGGGAATTTATCTAACAAAGGACGTGAAAGATCTCTAGAAAGAGAACTATGAAACTTTAAGAAAAGAAATAGCTGAAGATGTTAACAAATGGAAAAACATACCATGCTCATGGCTGGGAAGAATCAACATAGTTAAAATGTCTATACTACCCAAAGCAATATATAATTTTAATGCAATTCCTATCAAAGCTCCATTGTCATATTTTAAAGATCTTGAAAAAATAAAACTTCATTTTATATGGAATCAGAAAAAACCTCAAATAGCCAAAACATTACTCAGAAATAAAAACAAAGCAGGAGGAATCACGCGACCAGACCTGAGACTGTACTATAAATTGATAGTGATCAAAAAAGCATGGTACTGGCACAAAAACAGAGAAGTAGATGTCTGGAACAGAATAGAGAACCAAGAGATGAATCCAGCTACTTACCATTATTTGATCTTTGACAAGCCAATTAAAAACATTCAGTGGGGAAAAGATTCCCTATTTAACAAATGGTGCTGGGTGAACTGGCTGGCGATCTGTAAAAGACTGAAACTGGACCCACACCTTTCACCATTAACTAATATAGACTCTCACTGGATAAAAGATTTAAACTTAAGACATGAAACTATAAAAATACTTGAAGAAAGTGCAGGGAAAACTCTTGAAGGAATCGGCCTGGGTGAATATTTCATGAGGAGGACTCCCCAGGCAATTGAAGCAGTATCAAAAATACACTACTGGGACTTGATAAAACTAAAAAGCTTATGCACAGCCAAGAACATAGTAAGTAAAACAAGCAGACAGACCTCAGAATGGGAGAAAATATTTGCAGGTTATACCTCTGATAAAGGTTTAATAAGCAGAATCCACAGAGAACTCAAACATATTAGCAAGAAAAGAACAAGTGATCCCATCTCAGGGTGGGCAAGGGACTTGAAGAGAAACTTCTCTAAAGAAGACAGACACATGATCTACAGACACATGAAAAAAGCTCATCATCCTTAATCATCAGAGAAATGCAAATCAAAACTACTTTGAGATATCACCTGACCCCAGTAAAAGTAGCCCACACAACAAAATCCCAAAACCAGAGATGTTGGTGTGGATGTGGAGAAAAGGGCACACTTCTATACTGCTTCTGGGAATGCATACTAATACGTTCCTTTTGGAAGGATGTTTGGAGAATACTTAGAGATCTAAAAATAGACCTGCCATTTCATCCTATAATTCCTTTACTAGGTATATACCCAGAAGACCAAAAATCACAATGTAACAAAGACATCTGTACCAAAATGTTTATTGCAGCCCAATTCATAATTGCTAAGTCATGGAAGACGCCCAAGTGCCCATTGACCCACAAATGGACTAGCAAACTGTGGTACATGTATACCAGGGAATATTATGCAGCCTTAAAGAAAGATGGAGACTTTACCTCTTTCATGTTTACATGGATGGAGCTGGAACATATTCTTCTTAGCAAAGTATCTCAGGAATGGAAGAAAAAGTATCCAATGTACTCAGCCCTACTATGAAGCTAATTTATAGCTTTCATATGAAGGCTATAACCCAACTATAGCACAAGAATATGGGGAAAGGGCCAAAGGAGGGAAATGGAGGGGGGAAGTCTGGGTGGAGGGAGAGTAATGGGTGGGGCCACACCTACAGTGCATCTTAGAAGGGATACAGGCGAAACCTACTAAATGCAAAATACAAATGTCTACATACAATAACTAAGAAAATGCCATGAAGGCTATGTTGAACAGTTTGATGAGAATATTTCAGATTGTATATGAAACCAGCACATTGCACCCCTTGATCGCACAAATGTACACAGCTCTGATTTAACAATAAAAAAATAATAAAAATTTATTAGATGAAAAAATATATAATCATGATTTTCTAGTGAGTATATTATACATCTTTTCATGGTTTTGGTTTTTTTTTTTTTTTTTGGCTTGGCTGTGGTTCTTTTTAAAAAATTATTGACATACTTTATGTAGAAAGAAAATATCAATATTAGAGTGTCTTTAGATGTGAAAAATGACTGATGGTGAACCCACACTCCAGAGCTTATCTGACTCCTGCTTATGTGAATCAAAGAGAAAGAAGGATGGGCTTCAAGAGTAGAGCAAGTTGGAAGAAGGCCAGGAGGGAGGCAGGATAAAAAAAGGAGGAAATAGAATGAAAGCAGGGCCAGAGAGTCAGTGAGGTAGGGGGAACCCGATTCCTTGAAAATCTAATGAAGAGACAGAGTCAACACTTCTTAATGATTCTTAATGGCTTTGAGATGATATTCCTACTAAATTTGTCTTTAGGTTATTGAGTAAGATGAGCTCAAGGCAAGGAGATGGAGTATTATGACCTACTGGCCTTTCAAATATGATTGGAGTCACATTTTAATCAAAATATTACTCAGACTTTTGGCTAAAATCATGTGTACTTACAAGATTCCTCATTTCTGTATGTGGTTCACACATTACATAGAAATTTGTCATTTCTTAGCATTCTTAAAATGCTAAGACTACTGGCAATAACTTTCAAATACCACGGTTTTCTAGCATTTAGGTGTTTTTGCTTGTCTTTAATCTTCACGTTGGCTACAGAGGACTCTTTGGTAGTGAATCCAAGTAGAGAAACATGAGAAAAAATGCAAAGGAAAATTGTTAGTTCTAAGTCACTAAGGCAAGTGGTGATTTCTTTTCCTTTGCCTATAATCCTATTGCAAAAATAAATAAATAAATAAACAAAAAGTGTCCATGAAGAGGCAAAAGTTTTATTTCCTTTGAAACAAAAATCACAGAGACCATTTATGTTTTCATCAACAAATAGAAAATCCTTTATAAATACTTTGGAAAATGTTTTAAAAGAGTAACAGAGACACTGATAATGGAGGCAATAAATCCTATCTTCAATAATCTCTTAAAACCTAGGCCCATCGGACCACAAGTCACTTAATTGATGAGAGAATAATAAGATCTATTAATAGACAGCCCACTATGTGAGAAGCATTATATCAATGATCATACTTAAAATGTTTCATGATTGCATTAATGTACACAGCTATGATTTAATATTAATAAAAAAATAAAAAAATGTTATCTTTACAAAAGCTCATGTAGATGATTAAATCAATCATTGTAGAAAATTTGAGAAACTGATAAAGAAGAACATAAATTTATAATCATCTCACATTTTATCACCTAGAAACAGCCAGGTTGGTTTTTAAGCAATTTAAAGTTAATATTTTTAATGGCTGTGTGGTCTTCCATTTCATGTATGTTTTAAATTAAGTTTATTTAATGGCTCTATTAAGAGGTATTTAGGATTATTTTCTATTATTTTAAATAGTGCTGTAGGAACAATTTTGTATATATTTTGGGACTCTTGTCCGATTGTTTCCTCAGGAGAAATTTCTAGAAACGAGCTTGCTGGGTAAAGGGTATACCTTTTTTACAGGACTTTTAACAATTGTGTTATCAAATTGCCATTCTGGAAAAAAAGCAGAATCAGTTCCACTCCTAGTAGCAATATGTGAAAATGCTCACTTCCTTACACATCCACATTAGCACTAGATAATGCTATTCTTTTAATCCTTGCCAATCTGATAAATGGAAATGTTATCTCATTTCAATTTGCATTTAATTACCAGTGAGGCTGAATTCCTATTGTTAAGGCAGCTATTTTTCCATTTTGTATTCACTTCCATAGCATCCTTGTATGTCCTCAAAAATGGCAGAAATCATAGTGAATGAACTAGCATGAATCACAATATAACATGCAACTCAATATTATTATGCACCTTCTGTGTACTTCAGTGTTAAAAGTGTTTCTTCTCCAGAAATAAGTGGACTCCTAGAAAGGAGAGATTTCGCTTGGCTAATTATCTCCAGAAAGCCCTACTTCCTTATGGATTGTAAGGCATATAGAGTCACGTATGAATCTCTTGCAATGTATAGAAAGACAAGGGGACTTGCCTGGCACGGAGCAGGGCCACTTTGCTCCCTATGTTTTGTTCATGCGCCTTTCACAGCCTTTCGCTCTCCACAACAGGGACTTGAAGCCCTGGGAGTTTTAGGAATTTGTTCAAAGCCAAAATCTCATTTGTGGCAGAGCCAAGACTTGGGTCTTCTCTCTTCTTGTCACTCGCATCACTATTTCTTGTAGTTTGTGCTGTCTCAATGCTAAACCCAAATAACTTGCTCTTGACTATCTAACTTTCACTTACTTCCTATATTGATTATAGCTCTACAAATAGATTCTCAGGACTTCCAGGAAAGGAAGTTTTACTCTATTGATCTTCAGTACCTAACAAAGTGCTGCCAGGGCCAGCAAACCTTCACCTAAGCACTTGCTTGGAGGAGGCTGAATCTATGTCAACCGCTCTGCTACAGTTCTCATCCTTTCCAGAGTGAAATCTCTCAAAAATCTTTTGGCTGGTTGCTTTTAAAAATAGCAAAAATTGAACACATTTCCAGTTCTCTTGCTTCAGGTTTTTGTGCCCTCGTTGGCTGTATAGCATCTTTTAAAATTAGAACATTAGGAACTTATTTGTGATGTGCTATTATTTTATCTTTATTTTTAAAGGAGATGATTTCTTCCCTCTGCTGAGGGATTTCTTTGTAATCACTGGGTGATGGGGAATGCATTCAATATGATCTGCGCTTCACTTGTGATATTTTAATTTTAACTTTTGGTGTCATTAGAATCAAAATGGGTAATGTTTCTCTTTAGAGGAGCAAGTGATTCAAAACAACACCTCAGTCCCTTCCAGTCACTAACTCAACAGTTTAGTATAAATTTTTTTTTAATTACCTTTTATAACCAATGCTAACTCTCAATTCCAATTTCTTTGTAACCTTATAGAACCTACATCTCACTATGGGATGATAATTTCTTAAAGGATGAGAGACAAAGCTTAAAAATCACCAATGATGGGTTGAAAAAAATCCTGCTAATCATGGGTGCTTTTCCTGTAGAAAGTGAGGGGGAAGAAATCCTACTTCCTTAAAGCCACCCAGAGCCAGTAAAGCAAATGATGACCAGAGAACTTCCTGTCAATGGCACTCTAATTTTCCATCTAAATTATACCACAGCAATGGCTGCCAGATAAAATACCTGGAATTGATTTAGGGTGGGCAGTGCTTCTTCAGCAGTCTTGATTACGGATGTTAATTCTGGGATCTCTGCCACCCACGGGGCTATAGCAGATAAATAACACCATTTTTCTTCAGCTTCCGTGCTGAGGTGTAAGTCTCACTTGAGAAGAGCTTAGATTTATAGGTGATGTAATTTAGAATTCTAGGCCCATAAGTTAATGCTTCAGAAATGTCATTTTTATCTTTTCTGGGATTACAAATGGACAGATCCTTGGCACAACTCCTCATCTTCGCACTTGGCCTCTTTACTTAAAAGAAAGGCCTTATTCTGCCAGATGTATTACTTTTTGCGGTGGAAAAAGCAATGATTTTGGTGTAGACAACCAAGAGAAGATTAACGTAAATGATAGAGCAATGTTTTTGAAACATCACCCCTGGAGATATTAAATAATGCTATAGAGCCCTTACTAGGCTCTAGGTCCTGAAATGGTACTTTAAAATATCATACTTAAAACGTACTTTAATTATATAAGCAATTAAAGCTAATATGTGTGTGGTATCTTATATATGTTAATCCATTAACTCATTTAATCCTTTCAACAGTACTATAAGTTGTACACCTTATTGCCTTATTTTGTAGATGAGGAGACTGAGGCAGAAAGATTATGCAGCTATCTCAAGTTCATGCAAAAAATTAAATGTCAAAAGCAGGACTAGAGGCCAGACCACCTGTCTTCGGAGGCTGTGCTTTAACCACTGCTGTTTAGAAAAGAGTTGAGTTCCCATTGAGAGGGAAAATCCCACTCAGTTACACCCCAGATCAGACTCCCTCTCATTGGGTTTTTCTATGCATCATGTGCATACACGTACATAGAAACACACGTGTTTGTTGCTTCTTTGTTACTGTTATTTATATGATTTCTTTCATATAAATATTATCTTGTTATATACATTTTTTTTTTTTTTTACTAAATTTCCTTCAATTGTCTATCAGGGCTCTCTTTGATCATTTTTTGAGCTGGCTGTCACTTCTTTATATGTAGAGAGCCCATGCTGCTTGCTTTTCTTAAATGTGGGCCAGGGGACAGAGGTCCAGAGTGAGTGTGGGCACAACAGCTCCTGAGTGATGTCCTCACTGGAGGGAGCTGCCATGAGACAGCCCTTGTGCCGTGGGCTGGGCCGGCTGTCAGTAACTAGCTTCTCTTAGATCGTGTTTTTCCCTCCAAACAGGTATCCAAATATTAGTGTGGCCAAACTCTCAAACCTTAAAGTAGAAGAATTTTCTACACAGGCTATAAATTCCTTCATCTTTTTCACCCCAATCCCTCAGTTTAGATCATTACAGGAGGAACCTTTAGTGACTTCAAGGATGTTATTTACCCTTTACAAATTATATTTGTCTTATTTGAAAATTGGGAAATGCCTCACAGACCTGAAATGAGATGTAATGTGTAATAACGAAGAAAGTTAACATTTTATTAAGACTTCATGTGTATATGTTATTTAAATCTACTATAACCCCATTGATAAGTGTCTGTGAGTCATTACAAAAGTTTTGAGATACGTAAAAATCAAGAAACATAAAATCCCTGTGGACGGAAACAAATGAAGCTCTCACACAGCACTGATAATCTGAGCAAGATGAAACTCGTATGGGGGGAATCAGAAAGGACATTGTCGACTGTGTTTCTTGGAAGCGAAATATTGGACCATAACACAGTCTGTCTCCAAACTTTCATAGTTAACCACATATTATATATAACCATTTTTTATACCAAAAAAAAAAAAAATAAAGCTTAAGGAGTTAGATAACTTGCCATGGATGACTCAACAATTAGCGTGGCCCGAGTGAGTACAGATCCATGACGCTTCGTACATAGCAGATGCTTAGGAAGTGTTAGTTCTCTCTTGCAAGGATAAAAACATAAGCTATGGCTGAGGTGATGGGTATGAAAAAGAAAGGATTTAAAAAATACAACAACCTAAAGATAGACATGTCTTATATGTATTTATTTATTAAAAACAAATATTATTTAACAAGTGTTCCTTGATGCTCCATGGGAGGAGGCTTGGTATAAAGTAGTTGTGGTAGGTCTGAAGCAGTGATACAGAAACAGCCTGAAGTTGCCACAGACAAGGAATCTGTCTCATGGGACTTCTGGTGCCTGGTGTCTAGCACTGCTGGTTTCTCTCCAAAGGGGGATCCATTTCAGCTCCGCCCCGGGATGTGGTGGTAACGTCCCTCTCCACCTTTTGAATCTTGTCCCTCCAAATTTATCTTCTCCGAATTGCATGTGAGATCTGTCCAGAGGACAAATCTAAATTTCTTTCTTAAAACATATGTAGGTTCCTCTTTCACCACCAGATTATAGTATTTACCTGTTATTCTATAACCAATTGCTGCAAATTATGGCTGCTTAGAAAAACAAACATTTATCTCACCATTTCTGTGGCTCAGAGTCTGGTACAGCTTACCTGGGTGCCTCCAGCTCAAGGTTGTTGGTGAGGCTGCAGTCAAGCTGTTGGTAGATCTGTGGTCTCTTCTGAAGGCTTCACTGAAGGCTGAGGGGAACTCACTCAAGAGCTTTTTCATGCCATAGGGATTGGTGAATTTTAGTTGTAATTGCCACACAAGCCTCTCCACTTGCCTCCAAGTACAGCAACTTCCTTTAGCTGGAGCAAGTGAGACAGAAAATGTAGACTTTCTTCATTATTTAATTCCAGGAGTAACATCCTATTCCTTCTGGTATTTTCTATTTGTTAGAAAAACAATAGTAAGTTTATCCTTCACAAAGCGGATATGTGTGGGGAATAATGCTGTACAAGGACATGAGTATTCGGATAAGTGAATCATCAGAAACTGTTTTGGAGGATGCCTCCCACCCACATATATTTACAACTTTATATTCAAGGCTTAATTTATAGAATTCAGGCTCTTTCCCACCATCACCCAATTGCCCATACAGCCCTTCCTACCTTATCTGTTATCACTTGCTAAGTTCCAGTAATGCAAAACTGCTGGTAGCTGCTCTGTTCCCCTCCACCTATAATGAGCAGTGTTTCAGGGCTACCTGAGGCTACTGTCTGGTAGCCTTCCCTCTTACTGAAATGGCTAATGCCACTTTGTCTCTTTAAGACAAAGTGCAGGTGTTGCCCCATCTAAATAGCCCCTCAGTCTTTAATCTGAGAGCTATTGCTCACTTGTGCCATCATTGAACATAGGGCACCCTTTCAACCCAGAACTCAATGCCTTATTTTGAAATTATATCACTCTGAATACTCCATGAATATCTGAGTGAAGGTGCAATGTCTTCATTATCAAGACCTGCCAAATGTCTAGCACATTAATAGTGCTCAGTAAGTATTTGTCAAAGAATGTTTTTTATCACCCAGATTTTCAACACCTCATGATAGTTTTCTGGTATGAACTTCCAATTATTCCTCACAAGGGAAAAAGTGAGTTTGATAAATAATCTGTGTCTTAGGTAGGATACAAATTCCTCCAATCACCTCCCAAGTGCCCCCTCATTGGTTTCATGGGCTGGGATGTTGCTTTCTCTCCCAAGGTCTTTGAGGCTGAGGCAGCTAAGTCCCTACAGCCTGGTTGGCTGTGTGTTATTTCCACACTCAAATCCTTCCAATATGAGCCAGGTGGGCTTTCCAGGGATCTACCTGAGCTGGTGACAGGTTGATGACTTCCCTGATGATTATAAGCCAGACGGTGGTCCCAAGGTCTTTTGTCTTAAGAGGAGAAACACCCTATTTTGCCCCATGTGGTGGATGGTGAGGTGGTAAGGTAGCAGATGTGACCAGAAACAAAAATATGAGAGTGAGTCATGCTAACGCCACACATAGTGCCCTAAGCCCCGTGAGTCAGGACTAATCTGGTTTGTATTCTCTTTGTGCCTTTGAAGCCAATATAGTGTTCCAAGTTCAATAAAAATTTTTGGAAATGAGGAAACTGTGACTCCTGGTATCCACCTTGGTTTCCACAGCACAACCTGCCCTGCTTTGAGATGAGATGAGAACACTTGGGGTTCAGGAGATATGGCTGGGGGACATCTTACTTGTGCATAAACTGGAGTATGCAGGAAGTTCCATATTTCTTTATGGACTTTAAGTCAACTTAGTTTGGACTCATAGCCCCCATTCTTATAGGCTTTTAGGAAATTCAACTTTATTCTTCTGGAGGGAGATACCTCCTTTAGGGTAGAGTATATATGCAAAGCCAAAGAATGAAAACATTTTCACTTATCATCAGTTATTTACCAGAGGCTCCTGTTGGCCCAGCCTCTTGCCTCTTTGGAGACCAAGAGCTAGTCTCTGTGGTGAACGTGGGGTCCTTATCCTCTATAAAGTGTTTCTAACCTCACCTTGGTAGAGTGGGAAACGAGAAGTGAGGGCACTCCTGCCGTGAAGCAAGTTCACTGAGCACTGGTTACCACTTCAACCCACTACATAATGGGCTACAGTTTCCACTGCTTGCATGAGGCCAGTGACACTCACACAAGTTAGGTACAGCAACCTCATTACTCACAGAGAGGCAAGAAGCAAGGGAGAGTAGATGCCTCAGATTTAGGGTGATTCAGTCTGCCAACATTCAGGAAAACTTGCAGGGTGCATGTTATCTTGTCTGTGTGTGCCCGACATGCACTACAGTTGAGGGACTCTAATCGAAGCAGATCACCTTGGGTTTTGTACCCTGAGAACAGCATGGGCTAAAGCATTGGAGGATGTCCTGTTTCTAGGAATTGGAGGGAGCCTTGGCGATTCTGGCCAGTTCCATCTTATTTCAAGGTGTTGCATTATCAGCACATTCTACAATTATTCCTGAGAACAAGTGAGAAGGTGAGCAGAACTGGCTTGGTCCAAGGCTGCTTGTGTTTCCTACTAGGAGTGCCATAGGCCTTTTTGCAGTTGTCAGCCCCGGAAGGTCTCTCTCTTCCCTATTCTTACTATCAGATAATATCTTTCTCACCCTGCCTGTTCAGTGACTTTTGGTCAAGCCAAAGTACTTGAAGCAAGTATTGGAGGAACCTGAAGCAAGGATTGGTAGGAGAAAACCTGGGGAGAATAAACAGAAGTTCCAAGGGTTATCTTTTTTTTAAGTGGAGAAATATTGACAGGTGCTCAGTCTTTGCCTTACTCTCTCTCTATTCCATGTTATTTTGGCTGTTCTTTTGTTACTGGTCCAGCTCTTTAAAAATATGCTCAAGAAAAGTCCAAATATAACTAATAAATTAAATAAAATGCCTAACATGCTATTATTTACCTTGAATAAATAAACAAACAAACAAAGTTTCTATTTCAGTTCTTAATCACCATTCTCTAGGGGAATGGTAGACTCAGAGGCAGGGAAACACAGAAACCATCTTTAGTAACTGAGCCCCGATGTCATAGGCGGAAGGAATTGCAGCTGAGAAGTCTTAACCTGAGGTTAGTTGGTGAGGGTTTCCTGACTGGTTTCTTTAGGCATGACAAGGCCATGGTCTCAGTTTCTTCTCTCTCAGGGGAGGCAGCGGCAGCAGGCAGTAGTCTAGTCCAAGGCAGCACACTGGCAGTGAGGGATGGATCCCCTACAGCCTTCCAGGATCCACAGCGCAAGCACAGCTGATGACAAGGCACCCTGCATGGGGCATAGGGCATGGAGCAGAGACACCAGAGCCCTTAGATTTGGGAAGACTGGAGTCCTTACCTGTGCTTACCCCACCTCATTCCTGCTCCTGTTTCTTGTTCCCATGACTGCCCTTTCTCCAATCTTGGGAGTTCAAAAAGTGTCATGTAAGAAGAGAGCAAGGAGCCAGAGCACATAAGAGATGAACTTGAAGGCAAACTACAGACAAAAATTTCTTTGAAAGAAAGAACAAATATGCACTATAGACAAGAGGGGAGGAAAGGAATAGAAACCAAGGATCTCTTAGCAACACCTGTAAGGGGAAATAGGGATGAAGAAAGAAGAGGTGGGATAGTGACTCAGACACACTGGACTGGCTTAACGAGGTGGTGGGTAAAGGTAGGTACATGGGGATGGAGAAGTAGCCTGAGCTGGAGGTGGCTTCAAGTTATATATTCCTCACTTATTAAGGAATAGTCTGCCAGGACTGTGATGCTGAGACAGAAAAAGTTCTTTAGCATCACATTCTCTATATGGGAGTGAATGAGGGATAGATCAGAGGCCCCCCCCAGCCACCCATAATTCTTACCCACTCAAGTGCCTATAAGAATTCACTATGTCCAAGCAGAGATTATTCTAGAGACATCTGGGCCATAAATTCCATGAAGAGAAAGAACAACTTCTGTCAGACTCATGAGTATTTGGGATCTGAGATGAATTGGAATAGATCTGTGGATGGATTGGATCACAGCTGGAGTCCAGGGAGCTAAACATTGGGGTATGGGGTCTCAGGTCAGGTCACTGATTAGGTTGATACTATTTTATGCCCTATACTAAAAGGAACATTATATTAATGCTATCATACCCTTAAAGATAAGCATGCAGGTAATCAGATAAATAGGTACATTTTGTTCCAGTTTTTCAAGTTTCAAGGCAACATACCCAACCTGATTCCTGATTAAGTCAGGGCATGTAAGACATTTGGTCTTAATTAGGCATTGAACCAGGAAACGTAGGTGTTTGAAAGCTCAAGAACATGATTTAAATATGTTTGAACCCAGATGACCTTTTAAACTCACTCATTCAAGAGTGTTTTCCTTTGCAATGTCTGAAAGATGGTACTTTCCCAGCTCTACTCAAACATCTACCATGCATTTCAGTCACCCCTCCTCGAGATGGTCATGGTGGTACAGATCATGAAGAAGTCTTCTGTCGCTATGCCAAGTACAATATACATTGTGCTCTGACAGTCTATTTGTTTTTAGGGTTAGGTAATGGTTAATGTTCATTCTAACCAGGTACAATCCACTCTACATTCTCTAGCAGCTATTTCAGACAGGATTACTTGGTGTTCGTTGGGACCCAAATCAGAAGTTTATTTAGAGGGCACTTATGGTGATCATCTCGATGTTCATCAGCTCATATTGGGTGATGAAGAGCAGCAAGGCAGGCTGAGAGCCTCGATGATTGTTGGGGTGCATCTGGGTGTAGAATTTTCTGAGTCCATGGTAATAGCTCATCTGCTTCTGATGGCTCCAGTGTAATATCCTTTATTGAGTATTTTCTATAGGCCAATTACAGTGCTAGTCATTTAGTATAAAAACTCCATCTAATCACTATGAAAAGTCTATGAAGAAGGTATATTATCTCTATTTTACCAAAAAGGGAGATTTTTAAAGATTGAGTGAATCAACCAACTTCATTAAGGATCACAAAAGAGGTAAGATTTGGAGTTTCACCTGTCTGATGTCTGGCACACAGCACATTCTTTCTACCCCTGAAATGAAATACTAAGATTGTGTAATTTGCTCCTAAATTCTGTTTGCACTTCATTTAAATCTCAGGGCAGGATACCTGAAATATAAGAAACAAATTTAGAACTCTTACACTATGTAAAACTCTGTCCTCAGCACTCTGGAGGATAGACATAATATAGTTCCTGCTGTGTACAGAACTTGTACTCTAGTAAGAAATGAGACATGACACATAAAGAGATAATCAGCAATACAAGAAGCAATTTGCAATTTGAAAATGCCAACTGAGGGTACACAGAGATACTGAAGGCAAGAGCAATTCATGGTCACTGTGGGCTGAAGTTGTTTAGAGAGCACTTTAATGGGGGGTGGGATGTCTGCTTCCAGGACAGGTATGGTGTTTACAGGCAGGAGTTGGGATAGGAGATCAATGTTGGTGACAGGAATGAATTTGGGACATAGAAAATGGACTGAACAAATGCACAGAGAAGAAAAAGTGAAGAGTGGATAGCGCTACAGGGAGGAGGCATGTTTGAGTGGAGTAAAGATCCTATAGAGGAAGATTAGGCAGTAAGGTTGGACAGATAGATTGCAACTGATTGTGAAAGACAGCAGAGAAAAGCTAGGGGTGCATCAGCTTAGTCCAGTAGGCCATGAGAGGGTCACTGGTAAACTTTTTTGAGTAGGAGATTGATTTGTCAAGACAAGTTTTCAGAAAAGAGCATCTTAATACCAACGGGCAGAGTAGGAGGCTACAGGCAAGGGAGGGTCAGGAAGAGCAGTCCACATGAGGAACACCCTGGCCAAAGGGGTAGCTATTTCTCCAGCTTTGGGATCACTAGCCAGGGTGTCTTTCTTCTCACTATTCCTTTGGTTTTCCTTTGGTTGCTTCTTCAATTCTTGCCAGGGTTGATAGTTTACTTAGCAGAGAGGAGCAGGGTCAAACATGTCTATGCCACATCAGAAATGCTTCCTATCTTTTATTCTCTTCCTAGGGCATTCATTTTATCTCCTTTTTACTTTCTCTTATTTAATCTTTCTCCTTGATTTTCAAAGGTTAGTCCATCAGGCATGGATTCATGTTGTAGTTTTTAAACTTCTTTTTGTAATTATTAAAATGTATAGGCATGATTTGAAGAAAAAGTAGGTCAGATGTTACCTAATCTATTGAGGATTTTTTTTTTTTTTGAGGAAGCCCTTATAATTTTTTATCATGTGAAAAGCAAAGGCTTAAGTTTCAAAAAATGAGTATGTTTTATCCCCCCTATCTATCACGGATCAGTTAACTTCATATTGGTGATCATATCTCAAGGAGAGAATGTTTTGATTTATTAAGTGACAGAGAATATTTAAGCAATATTGAGTCTTTGGAGGAAATCAGCCAATGATAGCTAAAACCTCCACTTCTAACATAACAACCTTGGAAGTAAGGGATTTGTGAGGAGCTGGCCTTGCATCAGGAACATACATGGTGGAAGAGGGGAGGAGAGACAGATCCCTAAAAGATCTGAGAGCAGGTAAAGACCAGAACTGGCTCACAACTTTCCCCTCCAAGCACAACTACCAGGTGGATGATGTCCTCAGGGTCAAGCCTATTCTCCCGTGTGTAACAAAGACAGGTGCTTGCGCAGTGGGAACTTTGACTAGGAAGTGACAACTCTGATGTCTAAATCACATCAATGGAAGAAAAAAATCTCAACCAGTGTGAAAAAGATCTGTTTGGCTTTTCCATGACAGAACTAAGTATAGGACGTTGGCTTTTTGTAAGACTCAAGATCAGATTTTAGATTGTTTTTTAATTTAAAAAATTTTTAATTTAGTTTCAATTTTCTCAATTAGAAAATCCTAATTTTAAATGTTTCTTTCTGGGGATTCAAAGAAGTCGGCTTTTGGATTCAAATCTAAAAAATGACTCTACTGATTCAATGCATGAGCGAAAACTAGGAACTAGCTAGTTTGGGGAGCAAAATGTATTGGTTAAATATTTCAAAAAATGTGTGATAGCTGTAGATATTTTAAATGTCTTCATAAGTTATATGTGGGTACTTTACACAATTTAAAAAACTATTATTATGATTATTAGGACTGATATGCTCTACTTTAAAGGATAAAGATTACGAAGGGAGGCCACACCCAGTGCAGTTTACCCATGTGTGGTTTTCTTGGGAAGTGTGAAATTTTACACAGTCAATAACAGTCAGTGGATTATTAACTATTGAATTGACTAGCTGCCTGTGCTTATCTTGTTTACCTTCTATCTCTGAAATTCACTGCTAATATAAGATAACCATGTCATTAAACTTAGCTGTGAGTCCCTTTCCCAGGAAACTTTTGCTTTTCCTTCCTAATCCTGACTGCCACATACCCATGAGCGTTCACAAATTTCTTCTCTCTGAATTTTTAATTATCAGTGTAGCCTCTGAGCCTCACTTATAGTAACTTTCCCAGAGGAAAACCAACTCTCAACCTGTGGTGGGAGGAAACCTGCCCTTTTCATCTAAGCACATCTAGTCTCAGGTGGTTTTCAGCTTCCTCATCTCTCTCCTCTTGGCCCTTCTCTCTTGACTCCTCATGTCCTCATGTCTCTACCATTTGTAGCACTTTCTCCTCAGCTATGGTGCCCTCTCCCAGGAAGATATGACTGGTAAGAACAAACTTTCTCTACTCTCTTCACCCTCTGTGCACTCTGCCTTGGTAATCTTTCCCCCTTATATGGACAACGCTGGTAGACTTCAAAGTGGGACCCTACCTAAGGGGGTGTGTATTTAATTAGAAGTCTTAACTATTTCTGGTAACCTTCACTTTCTGAGTTAATCTAATGATAGTTTTTGAGGCACAAAAGACAAGGGTATTTGAAAAAAGGGAGTTTTCTTAGATTCCCTCAAATTACATCCCTGGTCTTGCAAATAGTCTTCATTTCTTAGGTAAGTACTATCTGTGTGGGTTTTTAGAATTGTCTTCCTCTTGTCTTTTCTGTTTATTTAGAGCCTTATAGGATTCTATTTATAAACAAGGGCCTTCTTTTCTCCCTCCAGTCCATACAACAAAGGCTTAGGTCCAAGTCTTATCTTAGTACAACACACTCTTTTTCACGTAGATCATGTGCTTTGGCAATTCCTCTTTATGGGGTTTTCCCAGAACCAAAAATAACGCCCCCCCCCAGGAAGAGTATATTTATTTAGCTAAAATAATACTTAATGTCTCAAAAATAGTGTATATGGCAGCTAAAAATAAGGGCCCAATGATGGCATACTAAATTATGGGCGTCCTCCCAAATGGCCCCCTTTATGTTTCCGTTGCACAAATATGCAGAAACTCGGTTTTCTAACATCCAGTAAGCACATAAATAAATAAAAGCAGCTGGCACATAGACCTGCAAAACATAACTGCTGGTTGTTCGAATCTTCTATCTTTCTTAAAAATTTCAGATTAATATGAGGGTACAAATGTTTAGATTACATTGTTTTTGTTTCTAAGGTAAAGTTCAAGTTGTAGTTAAGCCCTTCAACCAAGGTACCCTTACATTGTGCATATTAGGTGAGAATTTTCTAATCACCCACTCCCCTCCCCTTTCTCTTTTCTTTTCTCCTCCCTCCTCCTCACTTGAATATATCTGTGTTTTTCTTTCATGTGGATGTGTAGTTGTTTATATACTGGTTTCATATTAGTGTTGAGTATTTTGGATACTTGCTTTCCCATTCTTGTGACACTTTATTGAGAAGAATGTGCTTCAACTTCATCTAGGTAGATACAAAAGATATTAAAGTCTCTATCCTTTTTTATAACTGAATAGTACTCCATGGTATACATGAACAAATACAGTTTGTTAATCCATTTATGAGTTAATGGGCACTGGGGTTGCTTCCATGTCTTGGCAATTGTGAATTGAGCTGCAGTAAACATTCTGGTGCAAGTGTCCTGGTGGCAAAATGATTTTTTTGTCTTCTCGGTAGACACCTAGCAATGGGATTGCAGGATCAAATGGAAGGTCGACTTCTAGTTCTTTGAGAATTCATCATACATCTTTCCATAGATGTTGCATTAGTTTGCAATACTACCAGCAATATAAAAGTGTTCCTCCTCTCCACATTCACACCAGCATCTGCAGCTTTGTGATGTCAGTTATTCTCTGTGGGGGTAAGTGATATCTCAGAGTGCTTTTGATTTGAATTTCTCTGACGCAAATCTTCTATCTTTGAGTCAGTTTTATAGTTTCTGAAGAACTGGAAATCTGCCACTCAAAATATCCTCCAGATACCTATTTACTGGTCAGTTCAAGCATGTGTAAGAAATGTGCTTCTGGTGGCACCCGTGGCTCAACAGAGTAGGGCGCCAGCCCCATATGCTGGAGGTGGCAGGTTCAGACCCAGCCCTGGCCAAAAACTGCAAAAAAATAAAAAAGAAATGTGCTTCTAACTGTTAGTATGTGAGGAAGAGTTAACATTAGCTGTTGGGAAATCTTGGGATACTCCATTATCATTGTTCTTTGATTTAAGTTACAAGCAGCCCTTGTGAGAATTAGGGAGTTAAAATATACATATGTTAGCTCAAGAATAGAGGTGTCTAGGAGGATAGGGTTCCTTTTCAATGAGAAATAGGGCCATCTAACTAGTGAAAAAAGCACACATTCTAGCACAGTGTTTTATAAACCTTGGTACTATTGACATTTTGTGTGAGGTAGTTCTTTGCTGCGGGGGCCTTTCCTATGTGTCACAGGATGTTTCCCAGCATCCTGTGGTCTATCCCCACTGGATGCCAACATCACCTTCCCTGCATCGGGGCTGACAACTAACATGACTCTGGGTATTTTCACATTCCCTTGTTGGGGAATTCTCTTGTTACTTTACTATTTTAGGGTAACAAGAGGTAGCCCGTCCTAAAGGTATCTAAAGGGCAACATGTGAAGCTTATGTGGATTATGTTCAGCATTTGAATAGAAATTAAGGAGAACTAGATACACACATATACACACATTTTGGCTTTATTTTAATTTTCTTTCTGTTTCCTTCCTTGAAAGTACTACCTCCCCAACCTCATTCCCATGAATAACAAATTAACAAAGATTGCTAAATAGTGTATACATTTTTGAAAAAATTTCCTTTGTTCTCTTCGTCTCATCGCATCTAAGGTATTTATGTGGTAAAAATGAAACAGTTGTCAGCCTATGTTTAGTGCAGATACTGGTATAGATGTAAAGATGGAGGGGAATACTTTTACACTGTTGGTGGGACTGCAAATTAATACAGCCTCTTTGGAAAGAAGTATAGAGAATAATCAAGGAATTCAAATTAGATCTTCCATTTGGCCCTGTAATCCCACTATTAGGCATCTACCCAAAAGAAAAAAAATTATTTTATCGAAAGGACATTTGCACTAGATTGTTTATTGCAGCTCAATTTACAATCACCAAGATATGTAAACAACCTAAATGCCTATCAACTCAGGAATAGATTAACAAATTGTGGGGTGTATGGATATCATAGAAAACTATTCAGCCATAAACATGATGGTGACGTCACATCTTTTGTAATATCATGGATGGAGTAGAAACACATTCTCCTTAGTAAAGTATCACAAGAATAGAAAAGCACTTATCCAATGTTCTCAATACTGATATGAAGCCAGTAGACGATGTGGTGCATGCCCACATAGGAGAAATACTCATTCCAATTCAAGAAGGGTAATGAGGAAGGGGGAGAGGGAATCAGGGCCAGGTTGCTCTCACTGAATGGGCATGATGTGGGGGTATTTGGCACACCTTTTGAGTGTGGGACATAATCACAGGAGGGATTGTACCTAACAAAATCAAAGATTTTGACCTGGTTGGTTGTACCCTCATATTAACTTGAAATAAATTTACTTTTCAATTTTAAAAAAAGGTTAAAAAAAAGATTAAAAAAAAAAAGGATAGACATCCTAGTTAGTGGAACTATGATTTGAAGCACTACCTGATAACTGATATAAGCCATTCCAATTTAGAGGAAAAGCTTATCCAGATTTGTGATAGAATTCCATACTGGACCCATAGAAGATCAGATATTGGTCCCATTCTTATCTTTTTCTTTTGTCCATACATCCAATAAGTAGGAATCTTTTATTATTAATTTCCTGGTATAGTATTGAAATAGATTCTCTATGACTCATGGGTGATAGGTGTCAGATTCTATAACAGTGGATTTGTGCTTCTTCCTTAATGGAGATGTTGAGAACTATTTGGCCTGGGACATAAGATTGCAGCTTGCAATAAGGGGTGGATTCACGTTCAGAGTCTAAGGATTCACGTTCATGTATGCTGTATGCCAGAGGCAACACAGTGAAGATTTCTCCTGATGGTTTGGGGGAACTATAAACATTGTCAGTTGATGTTCTTGTCCTGGCTCATGGTTTCCTAGGGAGGAATCCTGCACTCAGGAACAGGTCTTGGAGACATTGAAAAGCTACAGTAAATACCTGCTACCTTCTCTTCGATTTGCTCTCTCCAAGCACAAAAGAATATTTGGTTCTATCCTGAGTGTTTTACAACAATTTTGCACAGCTTAATACAACTCAGTGGGGGATCTCCTTGACAACAGAAGAGAGTTCAGTTCTAGATCTATGACTAACTCTTGGGAAAACCATTCAAATCCCACATAAGGGAGAATGCAAAATTAAGTGTAGTCAGACAGCTTGACTCTGAGAGTGAGTCAGCCTTAAGCACTGAGCTCTGTCTGCTAAAAAGATTTGTGATCAGCTGCTACCTATATTATGCTCAGAAGCCTACAATTTGTACTTCAAAAATTCCTTATACGATGACAAATGTCTCCTTGAGCTTGTGACATCGAGATTCTAGCACGCTAGGAAGGATCTGAAGCATTGTATAGGAATTTTCTCTATAGTAGTCTAAAGGGAAATTATATGCCAGGCTCCCTTAGTGGAGGAAATAACAAGAAAACTGACTGCAGTTAAACAGTGTATGAATTAACCACACCTTTTATTTTCTGATACTTTGACATCATGAGGCCTTACTAATCCTGAAGGGACTGCCCTCCCAAGGTTAGCTAATTCCTAGAGCCAGCAAACAACTCACTTATGTTCTATGGCTTTTATATGTAAAGCAATAAATCCATAACACCACCCAGCTCCTTTAACCGCTTTCCACCTATGCTAATCACCATGGAGCCAGGTACCAGCCAAAAAAGACAGCCCCTATATCCCAGAGCTGGTGAACTTAACTCAGGCTAGCCAATCCTACAACTTCTTACCCTGCCTCGTGAGTTCTTTCATGTAGAGGTCACAGTAAAGGCTCTTGTCCTCATCTTCTCGGCACTCCCTCTGCCTCCTGACCTACCCCAGTGCTTCCCTGTGTGCTGCACCCCAGGTGGGGTGTGCCTCCTGATCTTGGGATCTGGGTGTATAATTATATTTTTAATTGCCAGACCTCTATTTTGAAATAGTGTGTGGTGATCCTCTAGAGAAGTGATGACCAGATCTTCTGCTCAAGCAAATAAGTCACTGTGACCAGCATCAAGGCACCTCACAGCTGAGTAGAGTGGGGCTACTGATCTAGCTCTTCCAAGCTTCAGCATGTGTACCTTGATGTGTAAGGAATGTTCTGGATGGTAAGCACTCTTAGGGCATGTGTATGGTTTTATGTCTCTTTACTGCTAGTGTCGCAGACGGAGCCTTGAACAGAGAGGCTCCATGTTTGTTGCAGAATGAGATGATGGTGAGGGTGGGGTGTTGGTTTCAGCTCTTCCAGTCCTCTCCATAGCCTTTTCCCTCCCTGCACAAGTTGGAGCACTGTGGATAAAGGAGACATCCTATAGACAGCGAAGACTCAGGTCAGAGGGAGGAACACTGAGGACACAAGCACAGTGAGATGCCACATGCAAAGGGGACTTGAGGTGAGAAATTATGGTTTGGCTGAGCATGGGTGGAGCTTCCTGGCTGTGATCGTCACTGTGTTGCCTTCATGGTCTCCAGGCGGAGTTCTCAGCCTCCTTTGGGTAGATGGGGTAGCAGCAGGAGACAGCAGTCCACCCTCCAGAATTCAACTGGCAGTGGCTCATGGTTTCCCTGACATCCTATGAGCCACAGGCACAGCCACACGAACATCCGGTGGTAATGTACCCTGCGTGGCAGAGATGGCAGGTTGTGGGGTTGGAGGGAGAAAAACTTGAAGCACATGAATTTTAAGAGAAGCCCTTCCATAATTATCTTCTGTCCCATGAAGTATCTCCTCTCTGATGGGATGAAAACAAAACAGAGTGGGATCGGGTTGGGCAAGATAGATGGGAGACAATGGGGAGGACGAAGGTTTGGGTTTGGAGAGATTAAGGAAGAGGGATGCAGTGAGAGAAAGCTCCAGAGTCCTTAATATTCACTCTGGAGGAAGATATGGGAAGGAGAGTTGTGGGTACTGGGTTGTGACTCGGCACAAAGACATTAGACTCCTGAGCTTTGGACAGCCTGCCGGTACAGTGACAGGTTGGCAGCCTGAGTGCAGGACCATGGAAATAGGCATGGATCAAGCCGGCCCTTTTAGCCTCACTCAGAGACTGCCTGAGGGCAAGAGGACAGGTCATTTTCACTAGTGACACTGGCTCAGGAGAGTTTCAGACAGAATGAGGGCTGGTACTCTGTGGTAGAGACCAAGAGCTGAGACAGGAACACGCACTGGCCAGTTCCCTTCTCCTACCAGCCTTCTGCTCATGCAAATGAGTCACTGGGTCTAGCATCAAGGCACCTCACAGCTGAGGGCTGTGGGGCAACTGATCTAACTTTTGTAAGCTTCAGTTTCCACTTCTGTAAAATGTGAAAAATAACAGTGCTTATCTCATAGGACTGTAGTGAGTTGTAACGGAATAATAGCGGAGCACCCGCAGTGCCTGACCTGGATGAGCGCTCAGACAAGTTGGGTACAGTCTTCATCTTTGCCATCGCCAGCTGTCCTAAGAGCCCCAAAGGTGTGGTGAGGTTAGGGGAGATGGGGATGAATCTTCCAGGCAGAGATTGGGATCTGGGTTAGGAAATGGCTTGGAGTTTAGAACTAAGAATCAGGGGTGGGGCTCTCCATGCCCATGACCGTCGTAGTTACTCCCTTAGCCAGAGCTCCTCTTTTTCCTTTCACTCATGACCAATTCTAAGGAGCACTGAGCATTCCCTGAGGGCATCAGCTGGAGCAGGGTGATGAGGAGAAGGGAAGAAGAGGGATTCACTTTTTTAAGAGGTAGCATCCTGAGCTGAAGGAAGATAAAAAACAATTTCTGGGTCCAGAGAGGAGAGGAAGGGTTGCTTTCTGGAACTTCTGAGAAGCAGAGATGTCAGGCTTAGGGACCAGCTCTTGAGGTTCCAAGGATGGGAGGGCAGGGACTTGCATCCTGGCGGTGTGTTGTAAAGGCATTGTCTCTCCTTCACCAACTCTGGCATCTAAGGTAGCTGAGTTGGGTCAGACGTTCAGGAAAGCCTTGAATAATCTCCAGTGTGTGTCCTGAGAGGTCCCTCTCCTTCCTTCTTTGCAGTCTCACAAGCCTGGCACCTCATACCTTGCCAGAAATCGCCAAGTTTGATGACATCTCTCCTTATAGGCCTTTTGTTCACTCCTTCAACAGAAAATGGTAGAAAATGTGTGGTCTCAGGGCCCCGGTTGTCGTCTGCTCAGATAACATAGCATCGACCTTCACTAACTCTGTCTATGGGAAAGCAACACAAAAATCCCGTCTGGCAGAGATTTAGAATTAGAATGAAGGTTTCAGAAGATGTAATCTTTTTGCTATTTTGGCCACCCCTATATCCCAGTGCTTTTGAATACAAGATTTAATAAATACTTGTTAAATGAGTGAACAAGAATACTTATTATTTACTTATGAAGAAAAATGCTTTAGGTCATTTTGGAGTTTGTTTAGTGGCAGAATAATGTGATTAGAGCCTCAGGTCCTTTTCCTCTTTCTGCTTCACTGTCCTTACAGCTTTGCTTCAAGGGTCATAAGATGGTTGAACTAACTCTGTGGACACAGATAGCTGCCACATCCTCACACCCACAGCCAAAGCTAGAAGGGTCATGGACAAGTTTATTCTCTGGTTTTTATTTGGGGAGGCCCACTCTTTCTCAGGAGGCCCAAAAAGTGTTCTTCTGTGTCATCCTGGCCTGATTTGGGCATTGCTACCCCACAGAGCTTGACGAAAATGTGGATAGGAAAGGAAATATTTGACCAAGAGAAGGAGGAGTTCATTATTGTTTCAAGCATTAGCTTATCCTTCAGTACTGGCACAATACTGCCCTGAGTGAAATCAGGGTTCTGTTAACATTGAGAAAGAGGAAATTGGCCACCAAGTGAACAATTGGTTGTATCAGCCAGGGCTAGAAAATTTGACTCCTGCTTCGGCTATTGCTAACCTCTCTGACCTCCATCTCCACTCTCTGGCTTTTTCTTTTTTAGGGGTGCCCTCTGATAAACAGCTATTTCTCCGGTAGACCACCTTGAGAGTGCCACCCCAAGGTCCCCATTAGAACAATGTCTGTTCATGGTCAATGACCAGGATTGAAGTAAAGGAAGAGGAAGAGGAAGCAAAAAAGGGAGCCCACTCAGATTCAAAGCTGAACTTGGTAATAGAAAAATCATTCCTTACAGCTCCTCCATGGTCCAGGCACTGTTCTAAACACTGGAGAATCAATGATGTGCAAATTTTTTTTTTTTTTTTTATTGTTGGGGATTCATTGAGGGTACAATAAGCCAGGTTACACTGATTGCAATTGTTAGGTAAAGTCCCTCTTGCAATCATGTCTTGCCCCCATAAAGTGTGACACACACCAAGGTCCCACCCCCCTCCCTCTGTCCCTCTTTCTGCATTCCCCTCCCATAACCTTAATTGTCTTAATTGTCCTCATATCAAAATTGAGTACATAGGATTCATGCTTCTCCATTCTTGTGATGCTTTACTAAGAATAATCTCTTCCACGTCCATCCAGGTTAATACAAAGGATGTAAAGTCTCCATTTTTTTAATGGCTGAATAGTATTCCATGGTATACGCATACCACAGCTTGTTAATCCATTCCTGGGTTGGTGGGCATTTAGGCTGTTTCCACATTTTGGCGATTGTAAATTGAGCTGCAATAAACAGTCTAGTACAAGTGTCCTTATGATAAAAGGATTTTTTTCCTTCTGGGTAGATGCCCAGTAATGGGATTGCAGGATCAAATGGGAGGTCTAGCTTGAGTGCTTTGAGGTTTCTCCATACTTCCTTCCAGAAAGGTTGTACTAGTTTGCAGTCCCACCAGCAGTGCAAAAGTGTTCCCTTCTCTCCACATCCACGCCAGCATCTGCAGTTTTGAGATTTTGTGATGTGGGCCATTCTCACTGGGGTTAGATGAAATCTCAGGGTTGGTCTGATTTGCATTTCTCTAATATATAGAGATGATGAACATTTTTTCATGTGTTTGTTAGCTATTCGTCTGTCTTTAGAGAAGGTTCTATTCATGTCTCTTGCCCATTGATATATGGGATTGTTGGCTTTTTTCATATGGATTAATTTGAGTTCTCTATAGATCCTAGTTATCAAGCTTTTGTCTGATTGAAAATATGCAAATATCCTTTCCCATTGTGTAGGTTGTCTCTTTGCTTTGGTTATTGTCTCCTTAGCTGTACAGAATGATGTGCAAATTAAACAAGGTTTTATCTTTCATGGATCATGTGTTCCAGTGCAGGAGATAGTTAACACATTAATAAACAGATAAATGTGTATTATGAAGTCAAAACTGAGAACCATTATGGAAAAAGAATTACAGGTTGAGAGAAAAAAGGTGATGGGAAGGATTCTCAGAAAATATCGAGGAATGACTTTGTATGTGGAATCTGACCCAGAGCAGGAAAGATTTGGGGTGGAGAGTGACTACAATTTAGAGGACACCAAGACTGCAGACGTGGTCAGGCTGAAGTGAGAAAGGATCAGAAATGAGGTCAGTGATACAACTGGGGGCCAGAGAATGCAGGAATTTTTTGGCCATGGGAATTCATTTTTCATGTAATGGAAATTGCTAGAATGATTTGGACAAGAAAGTGACATAGTCTATATTTTAAAAGGCTCCCTCCAGTTGATATAAATAGAAGCATTGAACTAGTATTACAATGATTAATAGTACACATTTCAGTAGAATATAACAATTTTGAGAAGTAACTAATAAACAGAAAGAATTTTTCTTGGCAATGTATTTCTTAAATGAGAAAAATGGGGCTTTCCCTCTCCCTAAATATTTCATATGCCCATGGACAAATAACTATATTTCACTAGAGTGAGACAGAGTTTATAAATAATACTTGTCAATTTCAAGATACCTACTTCTTATAATTAAATATATAGAAAGGAAAAAATTCTCTCGTGACAATGTCATTCAATTTGATTGAATTCCTTTTATTTGTCAACAATCACAGCACGATTGTTAAAAATTGTTTTTGATGTTCTGTCAGTTGACAGCTGGGTTGTGCCATCTTTCAATATAGAATATGAAGGCCAAAAACTAGAAGGCTTCAAACTTGTAAAGGGACTTGTTACCCAGTTGCTGGATCATTCTCACACTCAAATTGACAGTGGGATTTTTGCTCATTCCTTGGTTTGGCATTCTGCAAATTTTTATGCCCCAGGATTCTGAACTGTGGTAAGATTCAATGACCGATGAGGCCTCTGGGAAGAAGGCAATGGTGAAAGTACATTGCAGGCACTTCAATTTAGGCAAGAGTGCATATATGAGATAAAAATTAAGAAATTTATTCTTTTAACTTTAAAATTGTTCTTGCCTGCCCACACCTTGAAAATTCTTCCCGTACACTGCTTGTAGCACATTCTTTCAGTTGGCAAGTTCTCTGTACTTCATGCTAGTTCATTTGCCTATACCTCATGCTAAGCAATATGCCTAGACAAAGAGATCTCTTGTTGAAAAATGAAGAAACTGAGGCGCTGGGGCATCGATCTGTTTTTCCCATTTTCCTATATCTGACATAGCTACCTATCCCTCATGCCATATCAAGATGTAGTTAGTGAGGTTTTCATTTTCTGGCTAGAGAAGTCCCAAGCTAGGAGCAATAACACCAAAGACATAAATACAGGTAGTGTAAAGTTAGTCTTTATTACTCAAGAGGCAGGGTTGAAACAAATACAGGGGACTGATTGAGACACGTTTTCTGGTTGGGATCATAGTTTCACTGTTGTCATGATCATGAAGTTAGATTCTTGCCCCCTCTCAGGCCACCCAGCAGCAGCGGGCCGTGGTCCAGTCCATCCCACTGCACTGGCAGTGGCACATGGTTCCCCTCTGGACATCCCATGAACCACAGCCATAGCCACAAGCACAGCCGGTGACAGACATCCCTGCATGGGCGTGTGAGACATAGAGCTCAGAGTTTGTGGAGTCTGAGAGGAGGGTGGTCTACCCATAACTATCTTTCATCCATGTGCATGCAGCCCATTTCAAGAAAAGAAAAGCTAGTTCAATTTTGACAGCCCATTTCAAGAAAAGAAAAACAAAATCACTGAGACAGATGTACATGGCTGTGGAAGAAGCCCATGGAAGTGAGAGACCTGGAAGTTGAGAGTTTTGGTTTCCTTTGATACGTGTTAAATTCACACCTGTATTGGCCCCTACCCACCTGAATAGGGGGTAAATTGGGATGGAGAGATGAATGGTGTGACTCTGACCAGGAAAGGGAGGAGAGAGAGGGCTGGCATATGGGGACTAGAAGGAAATAAGCAAAGAACCCAAGATCCCTCTGTAGCCACCCTTCAGGGCAAGGTGGATGAGGGATCTCTGGGCACCAGGAGATAAGACTCAGCCCCAGCAGGATACAAACCTGAGATGGGGACAGTGTAGGTGCTGGGAGGTGGATGTGGGAGAACACCAGCTATCTTACCCACCATTCCTCCTTAGGGAGTTACTCACCATTAGGACAGGAGGCAAATTTACCCGATCGGGTGACACTGGTGCATGAGATCTTCTTTGCCACAGCAGGGGGCTTATACTCTGTGTAGGAGAAAAGAAGTACGGATTGCCACAATCAGTCCCTCCCATTCCCTTCCAAATTCTCTTCTACCTCTCAGGTGCCACTGTGTCCACAGTCAGGCTACTCAGGAGCTTTCAGGGCTTTGTTTCCTCGTGTGTAAAGGGAAAGTAATAGTTGTGCTTACCTCATAAAGCGGTGGTGAGAATTTAAATGAACCAATCTATGTAAAGCTATGTCTTATATCTGATTCATAATGAGCATTCATCAGTTATAGCTACCATGCTCTTTCACCTTCTCTGCGTCAGGGAAACCTGAGCTTATAGTCAAGAGTCCAAACAGGGGTATGAAAGCCCCAGACAGGAATATGGGGCTTGAGTAAACTGATTAGAGGTTGGGATCTTAGATGAGATAGAGACAAAGTTATTATGAGAGCAGGAGGCATGAGCAAGGGGTAACCTTCCGCTCCCCCACTACCTCAGTCAGTTACCTGGACTGTTGAGAATTTCCTTGATCTTTTTTTCTACAGTGGCTTCTAAGGAACACTCAGTACTCCCTGGGATAATCAGCTGGAGAAGGGGGATGAGGATGAGAAGAAGGCAAATGGTAGGCTTCATCCTGGAGAGAGTCAATGTCCTGGGGCTGGGAGGAGAGATGGAGAGAAGCTGAGATCCCTGCACTCCCACATGGCTGTGAGGGACAGAAGACAGGAGGGCTGGACAACAGTTTCAGTACTGGATTCTTGTAAGTGGCTTATAGAAGCATGGAAGGCTGCTGCAGAGCAGACTCACCAAAATGTTTGGAAAAGTTCTGCTGGGACAGCCCAGGGAAGGGTGTTTTAATACCTAAGTTATTGACCTTGGCACTTGCAACATACAAGCACGCACACACATATAAACATACCCCTAGCACATTCTCATAGACCTGTGCCAGCTGGGGTATGACATGTCACAGTGATAAACTTCAGAGTGCCCAAGATAAGCAACAGCTGTCTTTGCTTTAGATCTCTGCCAAAGGAGGTCTTTTGCTTCTCTGCTGTTCCCTCTCCTTTCTTCTTGGTGACCTGATAAGGCTAACACCTGGGCCTCCCATGGCCTGCCCCACGTGTAAACCTTTTGTTTGATCCTTCGTCAGGAAAGGATTACTTTGTGGTCTGCTGAGTGAGGGAACTACTTGTCACCTGTTCAGATATCATTTTATTTTCCTGGACTAATCTCATTTGTGGGAGAGTCACAGAAAGGCTGTTTAACCATGGCTTAAAAATAAGGAAGTATTACTCTACTTAACCAGAAGCACAGCATGTGATCTCAGAATTCTTTTGGGGGCTCAGCAGGGTTATCACTATCCTGATCTTTTTCTTTTTTCTTTTTTCTTTTTTTTCTGATTTTAGGCTTAATGTTCTTTACAGTGTAACATATTTTGTATTGTATTTTGAAAGAGTTGAAACATAATTTCTTGCTATTATATCAATCTCAGAAATTTAGGAACACATTCTTATTTCCTTTAATATATTTTTTAGATTATATTAACACCTTTTTAAATTTCACAGATGTTTTTTATCTCTTTTTTTAAACCCCCTTTCTCCTTCTCCTTCCTCCCCCTTCTTGAATTTAGTTGTATTTTTCTCTCACTTAGTTGTTCATCTACTAGTTTCATGTTAGTATTGGGTACATCGGATGCCTGCTTTTCCATTCTTGTGACAATTTACTAAGAAGAATGTGATTCAACTCCATCCAGGTAAACACAAAAGATGTAAGGTCTCCATCTTTCTTTATGGCTAAATAGAATTCCATGGTATACATGTACCAGTTTATTTATCCATTGACAAGTTGATGGGCAATTGGGTTGTTTCTACATCTTGGCTATTGTGAATTGAGCTGCAATAAACATTTTAGTGCAAATGTCCTTATGCTAAAGTGATTTTTTTTTTCTTCTAGACACCTAACAAGTGGACTGCAGGATCAAATGGAAGGTCTTCTTTAGGTCTTTGAAGATTATCCATACCTCTTTCCAAAGAGGCTGTATTTGTTTGCAATCCCACCAATAGTGTGTAGGTGGTCTCTTCTCTTCACATCCACTCCAGCATCTGCAGCTTTGGTGCTTTGTGATGTGGGCTATTCTCACTGGGGTTAGGTGATATCTCAGGGTGAGTTCTATTTGCATTTTTCTGATGATTAGAGACACATTTTTTCATGTGTTTGTTGTTCATTTGTCCGTCTTTTGGGGAGAAGGTTCTGTTCATGTCTCTTGCCCAGTAATAAATGGGATTATTTGCTCTTTTCTTGTTGATTAGTTTGAGATCTGTACAGATTCTGGCTATTAGCCCTTTGTGGGATTCATACCATGTAAATATCTTCTCCCATTTTGAAGGTGATCTGTTTGCTCTAATTGTGTGTCCTTAGCTGTACAGAAGCTTTTTAGCTTAATTAGGTCCCATTTATTTACTTTTGTTCTTACTCTAATTCCCAAGGGTGTCTTCTTGATGAAATCTTTTCTCAGGCCAATGTGTTCAAGAGTTTTTCCCACACTTTCCTTTGAAGTTGTTATCATTTAGTGTCTTAGATTGAAATATTTTATTAAGTGTGAGTCAATTTTTGTAAGTGTTGAAAATTACGGATCTAGTTTCAGTCTTCTACATGTAGCTAATCAGTTCTCCAGCACCATTTGTTAAATAAGGATTCTTTTCCCCAGTGTATGCTTTTGTTTGGTTTATCAAATATCTGATGGTGATATGAAGCTGGGTTCATCCCCAGGTTTTCTATTCTGTTCCATAGATCTATAATGTCTATTTTTGTGTAATACCATACTGTTTTGATCACTACAGATTTGTAGCATAACCTGAAGTCTGGTAAAGTGATGCCTCTAGATTTGTTCTTATTTATTAGAATTGTGTTGACTATTCAGCATTTTTCTGGTTCCATGTGAAACAAAGTACTATTTTTTCAAGTTCTGCAAAGTATAACATTGCTGTTTTAATGGAGACTGCATTAAATCTGTAGATTGCTTTGGGTAGTATGGATATTTTAACAATGTAGATTCTTCCCAGCCATGGGCATGTATATTCTTCCATTTGTTAACATCTCCTGCTAGTTCTTTTCTCAGGTTTTCATAGTTCTCATTGCAGATCCTTCACATCCTTTGTTAGGTATGTTCCTTGGTATTTTATCTTCTTTGAAGCTATTTTTGTTTTTTTCCTTTTTTTTTTTTATTGTTGGGGATTCATTGAGGGTACAATAAGCCAGGTTACACCGATTGCAATTGTTAGGTAAAGTCCCTCTTGCAATCATGTCTTGCCCCCATAAAGTGTGACACACACCAAGGCCCCACCCCCATCCCTCTTTCTGTTCCCCCCCATAACCTTAATTGTCATTAATTGTCCTCATATCAAAATTGAGTACATAGGATTCATGCTTCTCCATTCCTGTGAAGCTTTACTAAGAATAATGTCTTCCACTTCCATCCAGGTTAATACGAAGGATGTAAAGTCTCCATTTTTTTAATAGCTGAATAGTATTCCATGGTATACATATACCACAGCTTGTTAATCCATTCCTGGGTTGGTGGGCATTTAGGCTGTTTCCACATTTTGGCGATTGTAAATTGAGCTGCAATAAACAGTCTAGTACAAGTGTCCTTATGATAAAAGGATTTTTTTCCTTCTGGGTAGATGCCCAGTAATGGGATTGCAGGATCAAATGGGAGGTCTAGCTTGAGTGCTTTGAGGTTTCTCCATACTTCCTTCCAGAAAGGTTGTACTAGTTTGCAGTCCCACCAGCAGTGTCAAAGTGTTCCCTTCTCTCCACATCCACGCCAGCATCTGCAGTTTTGAGATTTTGTGATGTGGGCCATTCTCACTGGGGTTAGATGATATCTCAGGGTTGTTTTGATTTGCATTTCTCTAATATATAGAGATGATGAACATTTTTTCATGTGTTTGTTAGCCATTCGTCTGTCATCTTTAGAGAAGGTTCTATTCATGTCTCTTGCCCATTGATATATGGGATTGTTGGCTTTTTTCATGTGGATTAATTTGAGTTCTCTATAGATCCCAGTTATCAAGCTTTTGTCTGATTGAAAATATGCAAATATCCTTTCCCATTGTGTAGGTTGTCTCTTTGCTTTGGTTATTGTCTCCTTAGCTGTACAGAAGCTTTTCAGTTTAATGAAGTCCCATTTGTTTATTTTTGTTGTTGTTGCAATTGCCATGGCAGTGTTCTTCATGAAGTCTTTCCCCAGGCCAATATCTTCCAGTGTTTTTCCTATGCTTTCTTTGAGGATTTTTATTGTTTCATGCCTTAAATTTAAGTCCTTTATCCATCTTGAATCAATTTTTGTGAGTGGGGAAAGGTGTGGGTCCAGTTTCAGTCTTTTACATGTAGACATCCAGTTCTCCCAACACCATTTATTGAATAGGGAGTCTTTCCCCCAAGGTATGTTCTTGTTTGGTTTGTCGAAGATTAGGTGGTTGTAAGATGTTAGTTTCATTTCTTGGTTTTCAATTCGATTCCAAGTGTCTATGTCTCTGTTTTTGTGCCAGTACCATGCTGTCTTGACCACTATGGCTTTGTAGTACAAACTAAAATCTGGTATGCTGATGCCCCCACTCACTTTGAAGGGCAAACTTTTTGAAATGTTAGGTTTAACTCAGAATTTTTGGAACTTAGATAACACTTTAGATTAAAAGTTTGAAGACTGAGCTGCTCCTTATCTGTTCTGTTAACACAAATGGATACAAAGATCCCAGGAGGGTACACATAAGGAGGAACAGGGGTCTGGTGACCTGGGCTCAGTACACACAGTTGAAGACTGGTTCTGGTAAATCGTGTGACTGAGCCTAGAATCCTCTTTCATACTAGTCATGATATGGGAACAATATAACTCAGAAAGTTATGAATTAGGAAGTGATTTTTAAATTATGCATTGGAAAAAAGTCATTGTTCATTGTTAGTAGTGAGACAAACTTAATGCCACATATTACTTAAAGTTTAATGAGTATTAGGGTCTCACTGTAGGCACATTATAGGTTCATAGCCTTCATGGTTAGACACTAGAAGGCGTCTCTTTCCTTCCTAGTTGTTTATCTTCTCTAATGTCTAATGCCTTATTGGATTTTAAGTTGATTGTGAGCAAGAATTATTTCTTAATTATTTATATCTCGAGCACGCACATGTCCATGCCAGTAGTGGTTGGCTGGTTGAATGAATGCATGCACATAGGCCTAAATTTTTGTTTTATCATTTTGGTTCTATCCTGTTCAACTTGAGGGCCATGGTAGTATCTCTCATGCTGCTAAAATGTGCAGTGAGATCTTTTGTCAGTTTTTCAAGAACAATCTGTGAGTTTGGGCTGAAAAGGGTCAATCTTGGAAACCCATATGCAGAAATGGGCAGACCAGGGTTCTTGGTTCTCACATCCTGGGTTTTGCTTTTCTAATTCTATGTAGACATACAGCCAGTGTTAACTTCTTAAGCCTCCCTAATCCCGTGGTTAACAAACTTGAGTTTAGCTTTCCTTTCCCACCTCTCTATGCCTTTTGTCTTAAGCATATAACTTTTTTTTTTTAAACCTTTCTACTCTGGCCCGACCTGGTTTCTCTGGCTAATGAGCCATAATCTTTGTTGCCATTTTAAGCACCCACATTTATAGCTATCTACTTTTCTGTAGGAAAAAGAGACCAGCTTATATAGTGATAATTATGAAAGGGCTCAACCTCTCTATTTTCTCTCTTAGATATTCCCAGAGGGAGGGAAAGCACTGGGTTAGTGAGAAAATACAAGTGATTGATAAAAATGGAGAGAATGCTCAATGATGTCAGTTGAAAACAATAATATAAGGTAAATTGAAATAGCTACTAATGTCAGTTTTTACCTCTCAGATTTACTAGGGTTAAGGATCGAGGGGAAAACAGGCTCCACATATTCCACTGGTGAGAACATAAAATGATAGCATTTTTTATGGGTCACTATCTGGCACAATATCTCAAGATCATAAAATATGTATTTCTTTTGACCCTGAAATTCTACTTTATGGACTTAAATCTAAATAAATAATCAGTTATATGTACACATCTTTATATTAAATTATTACATTATTATGTATAGTGGTAAAAAGTCCGAAACATAAGTTATGGCATATTCAATGCATGAGATATTAGGCAGGTGTATTATGAGAAAATACTTAGGACATTTTGCAGGGTTATAGAAATCAGGGAACAAAATTGTATGAATTTTTTTTTTTTTTGAGACAGAGTCTCACTATGTCGCCCTCAGTAGAGTGCCATGGTGTCACAGCTCACAGCAACTTCAAACTCTTTCTTGGGCTTAAGCGATTCTCTTGCCTCAGTCTCCCAAGTAGCTGGGACTTCAGGCGCCCAACACAATGCCCGGCTATTTTGTTTTTATTGTTGCGGTTGTCATTGTTGTTTAGCTGGCCCATGCTGGGTTTGAACCCGCCAGCCTAGGTGTATGTGGCTGGCACCATAACCACTGTGTCATGGGTGCCAAGTCAAAATTGTGCAAATTTTTAAACAGACATAAATATATTTAGAAAACTGCTGGGGGTGCACATATTATTATGTTTTTACTATATGTCATATGTCATTATGTTATTATTATATTAATAAAACTGCTATTAATAGTAATTCTCTTCAGATGGTGGGATTAAGGGTGACTTTTATTTCCTTATTTATAATTATTGATGCATTCTACCTTTTCTATAGTGAAAATGTTTGAATTTTCTTCTTATTAAGGGCATCTGTTGTGGTGAACCTACAGTTTTCTGCGGTGGATAGAGGCAAGATAGCTGTAACCAGACCTCCAATTCCTACACACATAACTCTCTTCAGTTTGCTGCTCCTCTCATCAAGAAATAGTCTGAACCCTGAATCTGGTCTGGCCTTGTGACTGACTTTGACCAATGGATGTGGCTGACATGAAGCTGTACACTTCTGAAGGTAGGCCATAGGAGCCTTGCACTTTCAATTTTACTCTTTCAAAGTGCTGCCCTGAAGCATTCATGTAAGGAAGCCAGGCTAGCCTGTTGGAGAATATGAGGCCACACAGAAGAAAACCAAGGTCTGGACCACATGCCAGACCCATCAGACCCTCCCGCTGAATGCAGCCACATGAGTAAGTCCAGATGAACAACACCTTCAGAAAACCACAAATCATGAGAAATAATACACCATTGTTTTAAGTCACTAGCTTTTACAGAGACAGATCATTGAAACAACCACATTAAACTTTTATTTTTTTTAATTTCAGATTAATATGAGGGTACACATGTCCAGGTCACATCATTTTCATTTCCAAGGTAAAGTTCAAGTTGTAGTTGAACTCTTCACCCAGGGGACATGCTGAATACCCTCACATCGTGAATTTTAAAGGAACTATGGCTGTCAGTCTAGCTTCCAGGGAGCTGAAAATTATTAGCTCAGAAGTTTAGGTGGAACTTCTGTGGCTGTTGTGGGGGCAGAGTTTGACTTGGAGGAAAGACTGGTGAGTAGAGACTGCGGTGGAAGGCAGCATATCAGCAAATGAGGGGCAAGTATGTTTTAGCATGTGTGCAGCTTTTCCTCGCTGAAAGAGAATGGCATCTCCAATGTATCTGCCCTCAGAAGTGACTCCCATCTAACTCTCAGCAGAGTTTGGGGACCCCGTCCTATCGGCACTGTGGGAACAAGTTCTTGGCAACTCTCTTAAGTCTCTTTCAGTGCTTTCTTACCCAGTAGGACCTCAAGTGGTAGAAGAAAAGAGACTCCCTACTATTTTTGAAAATATTCTCAAAATCTTTATTTCTTGCCCAAGGGAATGAAAAATTTCTCAGCAATACTGGACAAAAATGTTACAAAGGTCTTTGTTACCTCTCTCCTATGAAGCCCACAGGGAGAAATGTGCAAGGAACCTTCTCAATGCTTTGCCCCCTAGTGAGGTAAATATTCTGGGAATGAAAACTTGAAGGTGGGGCCCATGAGTCTGTGTCTCAGGCATCAACCTGAGCTCAGCATCAGGGTGTTAGAGTTCCCGGGCCCTTAGCATAACTAATTATGCCCTATCTCTTATGAACACCCAACCCATGACTGCAATGACCATGTGTGGGAGTCAGGCAGGCAGGGGGAACTCCTCACGGGCCTTCCAACTCAGGGTAATGTGTCCAGTTGGGGGAATGTCTATCCCTGTGTGGGGATTCAACAGTGCAGAGGGGCTAAGACTTTTAGATTCTTAATTAACAGTTTAAATTAGGGAAGTTAAGATAGCTTAAAGGGTTGAAACTTGTTTTCCCCCTTCTCTTCTCCCTGTATATGTTATCTGGCCATTTCAACTGTTCCATTACCCTACATCCCTGTTTATCCCGCCATTAACCTTTCCCCAACCTTCCTGGGGCTGTAATCTCCCCTCTCTTATCTTTTAACTTGGACTGCTGTGCATTCTTTGATGTTTACTCTGTTTTTGTACCCATTAAAAGACTCCTGAACAGCAAGTCCAGGCTGCATTGTTTCCGTTGCCACCTAGCACATGAAATAGTATATGCCCTTTCAGGCTTCCAGGCTTTATGCTACAAGTCTCATGTAAAGTCTCTTGATTTCCTCAGCGTTATCTTCCTTGTTGACCACCATCCCAGGTTGGGGTCCATGAGAATCCTGACAACTGTAGAGGCTGATGAGAAACATTTCAGACACAGAGTTGTTCCACTGCCCCAGTGAGGAGGAAGACACATCATCTTTAGCAATTTTAGGTACATTTTACATGTCAGTGGGTCATTGGGCATGAAAGAGTGAAGTCAAGTAAGTTATGCAGACACAAAGTGCAATATAATTTTATAAAAGCAGAAATAAAATAGCAAAGTTATTACTTTTTCTGGATACAAAACCACTAAGAATGAAAGCTACACAGATTCAGTTTCACAGGATGTGTTCTCAGCAAAGCTGTTTTCAAAGCCAGATGTCTGGTGATGAATGTTGACTCTCTTTTCTCCTACTGGGTAATTGATATTTATTATAAAACTAAACAGGAGCATGCAGGGTTTGGAAAATAATTCTGACAACCGCAAGTTTTGATATTCAATTTTTGTAATTCATCTCCCCCAAGCACACCCATCATGAGTGTCAAATTTAGTGACATATATCTTTGCAATCAGTCTCCATTATTATTAGTTTGTCTCTTGCATGCCAGACCCTGGCCAAGAGCCCAATCATAGCATGAGGCTTCAAAGCTGTGTTAGCAAATAGAAGGACCATGATTTATTGTGACATGCACAGACCTGGGAGTTGTACTTATAGATCAAAGTCTAGGGCTAGTCAGGCTATGCCTCCACCCACACTGAGGATCTGAGTAAATCAGAAGACATTCACAAAATTCAGTAACTCACAAACATTTGGGAGATACTGGTATATATCTCATTGCTTCTCATGCTTTTATCTATTGGTCTATTATTTCCACACATTCTTCTCTCCTATAAACCTTCTAACTTCCAGCATACTAAACTCACAAATTCCTCTTATATGAAAAAATAAGCCATTCTCCCGATTTTTCATTCCCTAATGTCCTTCCTTTCTCATCCTCTCCACCCCAACTCTTTGTGCCTTGTCAGTCTCTAGCCTACATATACCTAATGACTCTTCCCCTCTCCGCCCCCCTGTCCTTTTCTCTTTCCCTCCTCCCCTCCCCTCCCTCCCTCTTTCTTATCCCCTTCCATCTCCTCTCTCTCTTTTCCTCTGTGTCCTCTCCTCTAAATACTGAAGCTGTAATATCTTCTTTTGGCCTTTCTGGGGCACTCTCTGGGTCATTTCTTATTGCTAATGTAGGGCAAGGTCCTCAACTACAGCCGTATATCCCCTGCACCAGCCTTAAATCTCAATATAACTTTGGAATCTATCTTAGAAAATGGCATCACCTCCCATTGTCCTAGCTGTGAAACAAGAGGTTATCTTTTCAGAATCTGCTGCCTCATCCTTAAATTGGTGAATATGAGTTCAAGAAGTGTGATAAAGATTACATAGGCTGTGCGTGCAAAGTTACCATGGCAGCATTTATTTATTTATTTACCATGGCAGTAAATGTTAATTATTATTATACCTATTAACAAATTACATTATTGCATTATTATCCTCTTTGAAATCAAATTTCAATAAGCTAAGCACTCGTTAATAGGCCGTTGGGATTAAATTGGCTTATTTGAAGAATAAAGAAACAAATTCTCTTTGTCAAGGTGGTTAGTTTGGCTTGAAAGATGAAGCCTCAAAATGTTATCAAATTCAACTTGATTCTAAAGCTGAGGTAGTTAACCAATTATACCCAAACTAAGAAATAAGTAATAATCTTACACCCAAATACATTCATTCTTTCCAGAAATTATTATTACAGTGCAAAGTGACAGAGTCGAATGTACTGACCTGCCTGGGTAGAACTGACCTGCCCAGGAAGGATCAAGTGCATGTTCCACCGAGGAAATAATGAATACACCAATCCCTGCCCCCCTGCTCTTTTAAATCCCCATCTGCCATAGCCCATTTGCAGAATGCCTTCCTGGTTGGGGATTTCACCTGCCCTGCACCCAGGTGGAATAAAAACCACTTGACCATAAAGAACCAGGACTCTGTTTTCCTTTCGTTTTGCGCCTCGAAATAATCTTTTATCTTTGGGTCCGGAACCTCTCACAATGTTCCTGTTCTTTCCATTCTTGTGGTATAAGCAGCAGGAGAGGCTACTCACAGCTCTAACTCTCACTTTTTCCCTTTGAGTCTGCATATTGCTCACTTTGGGTTTGTAAAGAGTGAAATTCCTTATTCAGTGTTGCATGAATGTTGCATTCCCCCTCCTCCTACCTAATATTTGTAACCACCACTATCCCCATTTACACCTGGCTGGTTGCTGAAAGGAACCCCACCCAACCTTCTGATTTTCCTTCCTGATTTTATCATGGTGGTGACAGATGGAAATTTTTATGAAGAATTTAACCAAGAAATTGACATAAAACAAAAGGCAAATAAACAAGGAAAGCATGAAAAGCAGATGAATATCTATTTTAATTCATTAGTTCATTTAAGAGTATTCATTTATGAACATTCATTTATTCAGTGTTGAAGATCACAACTATTAACCTACAAATAATTGCTGTTTCCATTTTCTGATGCTGCTCTAGTCCTACCTTAAAAATTAGTTTTTTCTCTTGTGTTTCAGGAGCCCTCATTAAAACCAGAATTCTCTTATCTAATCATATAGGCCTAGACTTCTCTCAGGCTAGTTTTTCCTATACATGGAGATTTCTCATCATAAGAAAAGAGCAAACACATGCAGGAGAAGGGAAGATATGGTAATAAGGTCATTACCACCCTTCTCCAAGTCTGTTCTAGGTCTTGACTCTGACTCAGAAATGATGTCTTTTCTATTACTGACACTTTTTTTTTGTAGAGACTGTCTCACTTTACCGCCTTCGGTAGAGTGCCATGATGTCACAGGGCTCACAGCAACCTCCAGCTCTTGGGCTTCCGCAATTCTCCTGCCTCAGCCTCCCAAGCAGCTGGGACTACAGGTGCCCGCCACAACGCCCGGCTATTTTTTGGTTGCAGTTCAGCCGGGGCTGGGTTTGAACCCACCACCCTTGGTATATGGGGCCGGTGCCCTACTCACTGAGCCACAGGCGCCACCCCTACTGACACTTTTATTGATACAATTTGTATTAGTTTCCTAAGGTTGCTATCGTAAAGTACCACAGACTAGGTGGCTTAAACAAAATAATTTTATTACCTCCTAGTTCTAGAGGCTGTAACACCAAGATCAAGGAATAAGGTTGTCTTCTAAGATCTCTATCCTTGGCTTGTAGAAGGCTGTCTTCTCCCTCTGTCTTCATGTGTCTTCCTCTGTGTGCTGTGTGCTGACCTCATCATCTTAGAAGGACACCAGTCACATTACATTTGGGCTTATCCCAGTGAGCCCATGCTACCTTAATGACCTCGTTGAAGGGCCTATTTCCAGATGGAGTCACCTTCTGAGTTACAGCTTCAACATATGAATTTGGGGGTGTAATGCAGGTGTCCTAATTCAAACAGACTGGAGAGTAACTGAGGTACTGGGACGGAGGAGGGAGCAGGTGTAACGTGTCTTTATTCAGCTCCCAGGGGCTGGCGAGCTAAGTTACATGGGAGGTTCGCCCTTTTCCAGCTCCTGGTGCCGGGAAGCTGAGCTACATAGAAAGTCTACAATCTGCAATCCCAATCTTTGGTCTGTACAAGTTGATGGTCCTATATACATTTATACCCAGAGGGAACAGTAATAGCAAGTTGCTAAGCAGCAGTTACATAAGCATGACTTCACTGTATACGGTTATGGCTATTTGGGAACAAAAGGCACCTTTTGGCAAGGCCATGGGTGAGAAAGCCCAGACAACTTTGGCCCTACATAGGGGTGTACATAACTCAATCTATGACATCATCTTAGGGGAAAGTGGAAGGCAGTGCACTGCTATGAAAAATTAATAGTTGCTATATATCATAGAAGGCAAAGTAACTCAAAGTGAGTATTTTAATAGAGAATCCTTTTTCACAGTGTATCATGATAAAATTTTAGTAAGACCACTTCAATAAAAACATATAAAGATTTGTTTTGAATGCAGCAAGACAGTAAAAATAGACAATTTGGATGTCAAAAGGGGAACAACACTGCTTGGAATGGGAAAATAAACTAAGAGAATGTTTATTTGCTGACATAGACATCCTTTCACTGCTATGTCAAGCCTTAGAAAACAAAATAATGAATTATTTGTGGGCTCAGAGAGCAAAGTTAAAGTGATCAAGTACAGATTATAACATGTTCAACAAATTTAAAGGTTGGGATTGTCAAGAAAAAGGTAAATATAGGCTGATCAACAAAACTATGTTATCCCCTCTAGACCGAAGCACAGCACCCAGACCCAGAGATACAGACAGCCTCTGCCTCACGTCGGGCTCACCCACTTCCCAGGAGCTGTGCTGGGGCAGCTGGGAGCCACCCAGGCTCAGCACACTGCTGCCTTTCAGGGACTGGAGCGCAGAGCAGCCTGGTGGCAGCTCTGAGGCTTTCACCCTGCCACTGCACCAGTGCGCCTTGAAGCTGGAATGTGGGCAGGGGCCACATCCTGAAGACTTGCTAATCTCAAGTAGCACCCTAGTTTTGAAGGGGTTCTGAGAGGTGACTTGTCACTAGGACTAGGGGGAGACTTCCTTCTCTCTTAGCTGCTCCAGGTCGTGTCTATTTCAGCCCCCAGATGTTTATACCCCCCCACCTGACCTTCTGATTTTCCTTCCCATTTTGTCACGGTGGTGACAGATGGAAATTTTTATGAAGAATTTAACCAAGAAATTGACATAAAACAAAAGGCAAATAAACAAGGAAAGCCTGATAGCAAAAAGCAAATGAATATCTATTTTAATTCATTAGTTCATTTAAGAGTATTTATTTATGAACATTCATGGAGGGTCTACTTGTGATGAACCCTTTTTAAAATTTTCTCAGAAGGCTTTTCAGAAAAGTAACAGCAGAACAGGGTCTCAGATGATCACCAACTGAAGGAGGGAGAGGGCAGCATGCTACTTGTCCTAAGCAGAGTGTAGGCCATGTGCAAAAAGGCATGAAAGAGCACTGTGTGCCCCATGGGACAGTAAGGAATTTGGTGGTTTGGTAGAATCAAAGTGAAACAAGCTTTTGAGGGTGGAAAGTGGAAGAATTAGGACACAGACACATCCCATTCTTGAGAAGAGTTTGATGTTTATCATTTTCCATTCTTTAAGTGAGACTCTAAAGGGGAGCAAAAATGTTATATACACTCCTGAAATAATTGTGGCAAATTCTTCCATGGAATTCTCAGCTGCATTTGAGTATTGGGGGCACCTTTAGTGATTTCATCCCAAATACGTGTAAGAAAAATAATCAGACTAGGATTTTCCCCCTGTTAATAAACCTTCCTAAAAAAAAAATCCAAATGATATGTAATAAGTGATTGAAAAATTTGGTACCCTTGAGATGTTATGGGAGAATATATAATATGCATATTAGTACTTTAAATCAATATGGAAAGTTCACCATGGTCCTGAAGTGAGTACAGATTATGCAAACATCACAAGTTTATGTTAGCTGGGAATGCTATAAGGAAAGAATGAGCAAGTTGGTATATTTAGTTTCTCAGCAATTCTATGCCCTTTTTAAAAAATAGTTTTTAAAATTTTATAAATGATGATTTATTTTTATAAGTAAGATTTTTTACCTTAGAAATCAATGTCTGCTTATTACTTTTGGTCACAGTAAAAAGCATTGCTTTAAAAAAATCCATTCAAGTTCTTGCCACATTTTTTCAACTCTAGACATAGATTGGTGTTTAAAAAGAAAAGTTTGAAAAATAAGGCTGAAACCAATGAAAATAAATAAAATGACAGAAATTCAGAACAATCTGAAATTATTAAGGATTGCGATAGACATGGTATTGTCTCTAAGGTTGTCCACAGTGAAGCTGACCAGGGAGTAAATAATAGGTCTGCCCCTACACCCAAACAGTGAAGCAAAAGTAGTCCATCTAAAAGGCAGAAAAGAGATTTATATTCATATGTTAAAATGTGGATTTACTATGTGAAAAAGCCCTGAGCGATAATTGTAAACCAATCACTCTCACTCCTGAGATGACATTTAAAAATCGATAGTATATAAACCATTTTAATTCTGAAGCCCACATAACCTGATTTTGACAGCTAACAGGTAATTTCAAATATTTAATAATTTAATCAGTCACTCACAGACCACCTAAGTGGGAATTTATTCTTTTTTCATATTTTTATTTTTATTTTTTACTGTAGTAAGAACACTTAACATGAGCTCTACCTTCTTAACAAGTTTTTAAGCACACAATACACTATACCTATAGGTACCAAATTGGACACCAGATTTCTAGAATTTATTCATTTGTATAAAATTCACCTTGCATAACTACAACTGTTGAACAACTCCTTGTTTTCCCCTTTCTGAGTCCTTGGCAGCCACCATTCTACTTTCTGTTTCTATGAGTTCAACTATTTTGGATACCTCATACAAGTGGAATCATGCAGCAGTTGGTCTTTTGTGACCCACATATTTTGCTTAACACAATGTCCTCAAGGTTCACCCATGTTTCACCTGTGGCTGAATTTCATTGTATATATTCCACAATTTCTTTATCTATTTATCATCAATGAACATTTAGGTTGTTTCCATCTTGGCTATTACGAATAATGCTGCAATGAACATGGGAATGCTGATATCTCCTTGAAATCTCGATTACATTTCTTTTGAATATATACTCAGAAATGAGATTGCTGGACCATGTGGTAATAATATTTTTAATTTTTTCAGGGACAACCTCACATACCATTTTATGCTCCCACCAATAGTGTACAAGGGGCCCTTCCTCCACATTCTCACCAACACTTTTTATATTTTGGATGATAGCTGTTCTAACAGATGTGAAATGATATGTCATTGTGGTTTTGATTTATATTTCCTTCATGGTTAGTGATGTTGATCACCTTTTCATGTACCTGTTAGTCAGCTGCACAACTTCTTTAGGGAAATGTCTATTCAAGTCCATGGTGGTTTTTTTGTTGTTGTTCTTGTTTGGAGACAGGGCTCTATTCAAGTCCATGGTGGTTTTTTTTTTTTTGTTGTTGTTGTTGTTGTTCTTGTTTGGAGACAGGGCTCTATTCAAGTCCATGGTGGTTTTTTTTTTGTTGTTGTTGTTGTTGTTCTTGTTCGGAGACAGGGCTCTGCTGTGTTGCCCAAGTTAGAATGCAGTGGCATCATCCTAACTCACTGCAACTTCCAATTCCTGGGCTCAAGTGATCTCCCTGCTTCAGCATCCTGAGTAGGCACACACCACTATACCTGGCTAATTTTTGTATTTTTTTTGTAGAAATGGGGTCTTGTTATTTTGCTCAGGCCAGTCTTGAACTCCTGGCCTCAAGCAGTCATATGTCTTGACTTCCTAAAGTGCTAAAATTACAGGTAAGAGCTACCAAGCCTGGTCCATTGCCCATTTTTTAAATCAGGTTGTTTGGTGGGTTATTTTTCGATATTGAGCTGTGAATTTCTTAAATATTTTGGATGTTAGTTCCTTAGCTGATAGATGTTTTGTAGATATTTTCTCCCAATCCATATGTTATCTTTTTATTTTGTTGCTGTTTCCTTTGCTGTATACATCTTTTAAGTATTATGTAGTCCCACGTGTTTGCTTTTGCTTTTGTTGCATAGTTTTGGGTATCATATCCAAAAAGTCACTGTCAGAGCGAATGTCAAGGAGATTTTCTATTTTATTCAAGGAATTTATAGTTTCAGGTCTTAAATTTTAAGTCTTTAATCCATTTTGAGTTGACTTTTGTGTATAGTATAAGATAAGGATACAAATGCATTGTTTAATAAAATATCTTTACGCTGAGAATAAAACATTGATTAAAGAAATTGAAAAAGATACAAATAAATAGAAAGATGGCCTGAGTTCACGGATTGAAAGAATTAATGTGGTTAAGCTGTTCATACTAACCAAACTGATATACAGATTCAACATAATCTCTATTAAAATTCCAATGGATTGAATTTTAATCAAAATGGATCAAAGATGGATATCTAGATGTTCCAACATTTATTTGAAGAGACTATTCTTTCCTCATTGTACAATATATTCTTGTTGCTCTTGCCAAAAATTAGTTGACTGTATATGGTTGGGTTTATTTCTGAGATCCCTATTATGTTCCACTTTTCTATGTGTACCATACTTTTTGTATAGTCCCATAGTTTTGATTATTATATAGCTTTGTAATATAACCTAAAATCCAGAAATGCGATACCTTCAACTTTCTTCTTTTGCCAGATTCCTTTGGCTGTTTGTGGATTCATAAATATTTATAAATAAACTTTTTTATTTCTGTGAAAAATAACATTGGAATTTTAATAGTTAAATCTGTATATCAGTTTGGGAAGTATGAACAGCTTAACCACATTAATTCTTTCAATCCTTAAACTCAGGCCATCTTTCTATTTATTTGTATCTTTTTCAATTTCTTTAATCAATGTTTTATTTTTAGTGTAAATATCTTTTATGTCTTTGTTTAAATTTATTCCTAAGTTTTTTTATGTTATCATAAAACATATCTTTTTCAGATGTTGGTGTAAAGAAATGAAGCTGATTTTTATAAGTTGATTTTGTGTCCTATACTTTTATCAAATTTGTCAATTTGTTCTAACAGTTTTTGTATATATGGTGTCTTAAGGTTTTTTTTTTTTTAATAAAAGATCATGCTGTCTACTAACAGAGATAAATTTACTTCTTTCTTTCTGATTTGGATGCCTTTTATTTATTTTTCCTGTCTGATTGCTCTTGCTAGTAATTCCAGAACTATATAGAATAAAAGTGGTGATAGTGGGAATTCTTGTACTGGGTCTGAGTGAAAAAGCTTTAAGTTTTCTTCCATTGATTATCATTTCAGCTGTGGGATTTTTCACAAAATATCCTTCTATACCTATTTTGTTGAGAGTTCTTATTATAAATGAATGTTGAACTTTTTCAAGTGACTTTCCCATTATCTATTGAGATGATCATGTGGTTTTTTTTTTTTTTTTTTTTTTTTTTTTATTGTTGGGGATTCATTGAGGGTACAATAAGCCAGTTACACTGATCACGTGGTTTTTATCTTTCATTCTTTAACCTAATTTTACACCTCAGGGAATTAGAAAAAGAAGAAACTAAATCCAAAGTTAGTAAAAGGAAAGAAATAATAAATATTAGGGTAAAAATAAACAAAATCAATAATGGAAAACAACTGAAAAATCAACAAAACTAAGAGTTTTTTTGTAAAAATACACAAAATCAATAAAGTTATAACTAAAATAAGGAAAAATATAAAAGATATAAATAAAACCAGAAATAAAAGAGAAATTACACTGGATGCCTCATAAATAAAAAAGATTAAAGAGGCCTATTAAGAAAAATTATATGCAAACAAATTGAATAACTTAGAAGAAATGAATACATTCCTAGAACCATACTACCTACCAAGGCAGGATCAAAAAGAAATAGAAAGCTTGATCAGATTGTTAGCAAATAAGAAATTTGAGGTAATTAAAACCCTTCCAACAAAGAAAAGCCCAGGACCAGATGGATTCATGGCTGAATTCTATTAAATTTTCAAAGAATAAACTGATGTAATTCTTAAACTCCTCAAAAAATAGTAGAGGGAATACTTTAAACCTTATGAGGCCAGCATCACCTTGATACCAAAGCCAGGCAAGGACACAAGAAAAAAAAACTATAGGTCAGGATTTCTGATAAATAAAGATGTAAAAATTCTCTAGAAAATATTATCAAACCAAGTTCAACACATCAAGAAGATGACATACCATAACCAAGTGGGATTTATTCCTGGGATACCAGAAATATTTTAAAAAGTGATTTCATCTTATTTTGTATCAGCATGTTCAAGTTTTCTATTTCTTCATACATTAGTTTAGGCAGGTTATATGTTTCTAAGAATTTACTCATTTCTTCTAGACTATCTAATTTTTTTTTTTTGCTGTATAATTTTGCATAATAGGCTCTTATAATCATTTTTTTTATTTCTGTGGCATCAGTTTTAATGTCTTCTTTTCTGTTTCTGATTTTGTCTTCTGTCATTTTCTCAGTCTAGCTAAGGGTTTGTCAATTTTCTTAATCTTTTCCAAAAAAAATTGTTAGTTTCATTGATTTTTTCCCCTTGTTTCTATTTTTTATTTTACTTATTTCTGCTCCTTCCTTCCTTCCTTCCTTCCTTCCTTCCTTCCTTCCTTCCTTCCTTCCTTCCTTCCTTCCTTCCTTCCTTCCTTCCTTCCTTCCTTCCTTCCTTCCTTCCTTCCTTCCTTCCTTCCTTCCTTCCTTCCTTCCTTCCTTCCTTCCTTCCTTCCTTCCTTCCTTCCTTCCTTCCTTCCTTCCTTCCTTCCTTCCTTCCTTCCTTCCTTCCTTCCTTCCTTCCTTCCTTCCTTCCTTCCTTCCTTCCTTCCTTCCTTCCTTCCTTCCTTCCTTCGTCTCACTATGTCACCCTGGATAGAGTGCTGTGGCATCACAGCTCACAGCAACCTCAGACTCTTGGACTTAAGTGATTCTCTTGCCTCAGCCTCCCAAGTAGCTAGGACTACAGGCACCTGCCACAACACTCGGCTATTTTTTGTTGCAGTTGTCATTGTTGTTTTAGCTGGCCCAGGCTGAGTTAGAACCTCTGTGTATGTGACTGGTGCCATAACCACGGGGCTACGGATGCCAAGCCTGCTCTAATAATTTTCATTTCCTCTACTACCCTTGGGCTTAGTTTATTTCTATTTTTCTATAGTTTATTTCATATCTTCTTTCTTTTAAAATGTAGGCAGTGATAGGTTAAAAACTTCTCTCTTACTGTTGCTTTTGCTGCATTCCACAAGGTTTTTTATTTGTCTCAGAATATTTTCTAATTTCCCTTTGGTTTCTTTTTGACCCAGTTGTTTAAAAGTATGTTTTTAAACATCTCTATATGTAGGTTTCTCAATTTTTCTTCTTTTTGATTTTTTCTGTTATTCCATTACAATCATATACTGGTATGATTTCAATCATCTGAAATTTGTTGAGAGTTATTTTGTGACCTAACATGTGATCTATCCCAGAGACTATTGTGTGTATGTTCTTGAGAAAAACATGTATTCTGCTTCTGTTTGATGACATGTTTTGTATGTGTTAGTTTGGTCTGTTTGGTCTATATTTCTTCAAGTCTGCTATTTTCTTACTGATTTTCTGTTTAAATGGTCTAGCTTTTTTTGAAAGTAGGGTATTTAAGTCTTCTATAAGTGTTTTGCTATCTATTTCTTTCATGTCTGTCATTGCTTGCTTTATAATAATACATTTACAGGCTCTGATACTGGGTACATGTATATTCTTAATATTATCATGATGAATTTTCCATTCTCTTATTATTTAATGACTTTCTTTGTCTTTTCTGACAGTTTTTGACATAAAGTCAAATTTTTGTGATGTAAGTATAACCACCCCTGATCTCTTTTGGTTACCATTTGCATGGAATATCTTTTTTGATCCCTTCACTTTCAGCCTAATGTGTCTTTGATTGTAAAGTGAGTCTTTTGTAGACAGCATATAGTAGTAAGTAGCATCTTTTTGTGTTCTTAATAATCCATTCAGCCATTCATTGATTAGATAGTTTAATCTATTTTTGTTTAAAATAATTGTTGATAGTTAATAACTTAGTATTACCGTTTTATTATTTTCTATTTGTTTTGTCTCTCTTTCCTTCTCTTGCTATCTTTGTGATTTGTTGATTTTTCTTTCTTTCTTTCTTTCTTTTTTTTTTTTTGGTGGTGATATGCTTGATTTCTTTCACTCTTTTAACAATTGTAAATATTTTCTTTGTGATTACCATGGTATCATGAGGCTTATGAGAAACACCTTGTAATATTCTGTGGTATTATTTTATATATATGTGTGTGTGTGTGTGTGTGTGTGTGTGTGTGTTTTCATCCATTGTTTCTGGTTCATAACTCCCATGGTCCTTGTTACAATGTTAGGATGCTTTAGCCCTCAAGGGCAGGCCTCAGTAAACAAAATCTTTCTCTCTCTGACCTTAATTTTGGATATTTCTTTTCTTCTGCTGGGTTTAGGCTTAGATTGTTCTTCTTTTTCCAAACCCATAAGATGGCTTGTGAGTTTGTTGATGTGCTCTCTTTCTGTTTTTTGAATATAGGCATCTAAAGCGATAAATTTTTCTCTCAAGACTGCTTTTGCTGTATCCCACAGGTTTTGGTAGCTTGTGTCTTCATTGTTGTTATGCTCAAGGAAGTTAATGAGTTCCTCTTTTATTTCTTCCTGCACTCAAATGTCATTCAGCATAAGGTTGTTTAATTTCCATGCCTTTGTTTGGTGTTCAACATTTTTGTTGAAATTGAGTTCCACCTTTAGTGCCTTGTGGTCTGAGAAGATACAAGGTAAAATTTCAATTCTTTTGATTTGTTTTGTGTCCTAGAATATGATCGATTTTGGAGAATGTTATATGGGCAGGTGAGAAGAATGTATATTCTTTATCATTGGGATGGAGTGTTCTAAAAACATCTATCAAGCACAGTTGTTCCAGGATCTCATTTAAGTCCCTTATATCTTTGTATAATTTCTGTTTAGAGGATCTGTCCAGCTCGGTAAGAGTAGTGTTAAAGTCCCCTGTTATTATGGTGTTATAGGATAGCATATTGCTCAGACTAAAATCCGTTTCAAGAATCTGGGAGCATTTAAGTTGGGTGCATAAATATTTAGAATTGAAATGTCATCTTGTTATATTTTTCCCTTGACCAATATGAAGTGACCATTTTTGTCTTTTTTGACTTTAATTGCTTTAAATCCACATGTATCTGAAAATGATTGCAACTCCTCTTTTCTTCTGAATTCCGTTTGCCTGAAAAATTGTCTTCCAACTCTTAACTCTGAGTTTTAATTTGTCTTTTGAGGCTAAGTGTGTTTCCCACAGACAGCAAATGGATGGCTTGTGTTTTTTAATCCAATCAGCCAATCTATGCCTCTTCAGTGGGTAATTCAAGCCATTAACAATTATTGAGATAATTGGTAAGTGTGGTAGCATTCTATCCATCTTATTTTGTGAAAGTCCATTGCTTAATTTTGTCTTTTGCATCATTGTGGAAGGTAGATTCTGTCCTTTAATTTCTGGGAGCTTACTTTGCTGGTGGTCCATTGTGATGGTCAGTGTGTAGAACAGGTTGAATTATTTTCTGTAGAGCTGGTCTTGATGTGGCAAATTTCCTCAATGTTTGCATATCAGTAAAAGATTTGACTTCTCTGTCAATTTTAAAGCTTAGCTTAGCAGGATATAGAATTCTGGGCTGGAAATTGTTCTGTTTAAGTAGATTAAAGGTAGATGACCATTGTCTTCTGGTTTGAAAAGTTTCATTAGAGAAGTCTGCAGTCACCCTGGATTTGCCCCTGTAGGTCAATTGGCACTTATTCTTGGCAGCTTGCAAAATCTTTTCTTTTGTCTTGACTTTGGACAGGTTTATCACAATGTGTCTTGGAGAAGCTCTATTTGAGTAGAGGTGACCTTGTTTCCAATATCCCTCTGAAAGGGGTGTGTTAGAATCTTTGGTGATATTTGGGAAATTTTCATTTATAATATTCTCTATATGGCTTCCATTCCTCTGGGGCATTCTTCTTCCCCTTCTGGGATACCTATAACTTGTATGTTTGAACACTTCATGAAGTCCCATAATTCTGTCAGTGAACAGTTCTGCTTTCTTTCTCTTCTTTTATGCCTCTTTAACTATCTGAGTTATCTCAAGAGCTTTGCCCTCTACCTCTGAGATTGTTTCTTCTGCATGGTCTAATCTGTTGTTGATACTTTCTTTTGCATCTTTAATTTCCCTAATTGACTGCTTCAATTCCTTCAGCTCTGCTATATCCTTTCTATATTCTTCATATTGTTCATCTCTTATTTGATTCTGTTTTTGGATTTCCTTTTGGTTATTTTCCACTTTCTCAGCAATTTCCCTCATTGTTTCTATCATCTGTATTTTAAATTCCCCTTCTGCCATTTCTAACATTTCTTTATAGGTGAAATCCTCAGCAATAGCTACCTCATGATCCCTTAGGGAGGTTGCTGTAAACTGGTGTTTCAGTTGCCAGGATTTTTCTGCTTATTTTTCCTCATGAGTGTTTTATTTTATGTTTCCTTGCCCTAATTTTCTTTTCACTTTCTCTTGCTCTTTAAGTTACCATGCCTCTGGCCTAAGGTTTTGATGAGTCCTTTTGGTACAGGACCAGAGGATGAGAAGATTGAAGAGCAAGAAGGGAAAAAAGATTAAAGAAAAAAAAAAAAAGAAAGAAAGAAAAAAGAGAAAGGAGAGGGGATAAATAAAAGGGAATATTGACAAAAAGAAGAGAGGCACAGAGAAAGGGAGACAGGAGTATTAAAGGCATAGTAGGGTACTTTGACCCAACATTAAAGACCCCCAACCTATGGGGTTGCTGGGTTGGGTGGTTTCCTTGAGGTCAGCAGCTCTTTGCCATCCTGTTCAGACACAGTACCCTACCTCTACCAAGTAGAGAGGATAGACAAAAATACCATAAATCAAACAAAACAAACAAACAGAAAACTGTATGGGATAAAATTGGGGGAAAAACCAAATAATAGGGGCAGAAACACTAGCAAAAATGAAGTTTTAATTATAAAAGAAGGCAACAATGGAAAATTATATTTAAACTAGAGAAATGAAGAAAGAAAAGAAAAAAATGTAAAGAAAAATCTAGAGGAAAAATGTTGAAGAAAACAAAAACAAAGCAGTATATATATCTTGCTGAATATAGTCTGGACAACAAGTGATCCTCTGGGGTATGAGATGTCGATCACAATGCTGATACAGCTATATGAGATGCAGATAGGAGACCTCTGCTGGTTTCTCAAACCCTGCAGGGTTGAGATCCTAAATCTCTCCCCAGCCCACCTAAAAGACACTTTAAACGATTAACGTTGGCTAAGCAGAAGCTTTCCGAAGAAAGCACTTGTTGCTGGGATCTCTCCTGAGTGGCTGCCCACTTATCCAGTGCACGAAAACCAATCTCACTCAATGCCCCCGAGGGCTGAGGGCCAAGGCTGAAAGGCGCCCCTGCTACTGCCAAACACTGACATCCCCACTCCTCCCCAACATCTCAGGCCTGGCCTTTGGCACTACTCAGTCACTAGATTACTCGCCCAAGGTCTCCCAGCCCAATTCTTGCTGTGTGACCCTGAGGGCAGAGCCTGTAGGGGCAGTTCTCCCACAATGGCTGCATGGGTGGCCCCAAAGTGAACAATATTAGCTCTGTTCCAGCTCAAAGGCTCAGTCTGGGGCCCTAGACAATGCCTAAAGTCATCCGCACTCTCACCCACGTTCTCCCAAGGTAGTTCTACTGAGTGCCCAAGTCCAAAAAAAACAAAACAGCCCACAGGGAAGGCCTTCCTTGTTTGCAATCTCACTGTGGCTGTAGTTACAGCTGCTGGCGGCCTCAGACCAAATGAATGCAACCAATTGACAGTTCTCCACTGCCTTAGTCCTGCTCCTGGGGTCCAGAAGTCTGTCGCTATCTTCCTGTGTCCCCAAAGGGATGTTTCTGGGCAGAGCCCATAAGCTGGAGATGCCTGGAGTCCTCCCTCTCCAATCTCACTGTGCCTGATTGCAAAGAAGCTGTTACCTGGCCACCATCTTGCTCCATCCTTCCTGATATCTAGTCCCCTAAATTTAAATAACAGATTCTTCATAATGCTGAAGCTCATAATTCAACACAAAATACACCAATTATATTTATGGACTAAATAATGTAACAACCACTTTTATGAAGCAAAAATAAGATAAAAGGATACATAGATGACACAGGGTCCCCCTCCCAGGGCTGTACATAAACTCCATTTTCTAGGACTAACCAATCCTAATCACATTCTCTGGGCCCAAGGGGGTCCAAAAGCCAGTCTGACCAACATTCCACCTAAGCCAACACTCCCAAAGTGGAGAACATACCGTAACAAGAGGCTGCCACTCCCAAGCAGAGAACACACCCTTAATGAGACCACATTCCTACACAAGGGCAATTTTAAAATTAACTTCTATCCCTAAGCCCCTGGCATCAAATGGTTATGAATTCCATCTCCCCAACCCCACCCCCTGCCTGCAGGGTAGTAAAAGCTGTATATAAACCTGTAGAGAGAAGGCCCACATAGGCTAGCTCCTAAGGAATCCCTTTCAGTGTACCCATGGCTGTGACCTTTTTTAAATCCTTATCTGTCCTTCTGCTTACTTGCATTGTCCATGGATTCACTCTTCTAATCTCAGAGGGACTCAGCAGAGGAGGAATTCCAGTTATATATTTTGAGGGCTCTCATCTGGTATTTTAAATCTGCTATTGTGGTAAGTAATTGGACCCCTGTTTGACTCTACCCTATATATATATTTTTTATAGCAATGGGCCTAATCATTGGGCATCAGTCAGCCAGTTAAAACAAATAGTGTGGCTGCTGATCTACAATTCTCAGATGACAGGCTTCTGGGGAATGAATAGGCTTTCAAATCTTCCTCATCCCCAGCAGGAATACTGCCCCATCAAGCAGTGCAGAGCAAAGGGGTGTAAGGGAAAGTTCAGAGATTCCTGAACCCACTTTATTTCCACTGCTTCTGTAGACAAAAGCAACATACAGGGGTTCTGGAGTCTCCAGCAACAGTTGTGACCATAGCACTGACAAACCTTCTGGCAAAATCCCCCTCAGTGTGCACTCCCAGGGTCTTTTGCTGTCAACCCATGTCTCCTGGGTCTCAAGCCTCTTGCTTTTGACTTCTGTAAGATCTCTTCTCCACTCTTGGAGAGGGACCTCCTTTGCTCTCTAAACATTTTTTCCCCACACTTTCTTTTAGAATTTGTGTTGTTTCTTGTCTTAAATTTAAGTCTTTTATCCAGCGAGAGTCAATTTTTGTAAATGGTGAGAGGTGTGGGTCCAGTTTCAGTCTTCTACATGTGGCTAACATGTTCTCTCAGCACCATTTATTAAATAGGGATTCTTTTCCCCAGTATATGCTTTTGTTTGATTTATCGGATGGTGATATGAGGTTGAGTTCATCTCTAAGGTTCTCTATTCTATTCCATAGATCTATCTCTATTTTTCTGCCAATACCATGCTGTTGTGATCACTGTAGACTTGTATTATAACTTGAAGACTGTTAACTAATGTGATGCCTCCATATTTGTTTTCATTTCTTAAAATTGAATGGGCTATTCAGGCTTTTTTTCTGGTACCAGGTGAAATGAAGTACTTTTTTTCTTCAGTTCTTCAAAGTATGACATTGGTACCTTGATGGGGATTGCATAAATCTGTAGATCCTTTTTGATAATACGAACCATTTAATGATGTTGATTCTTCCCAGCCGTGAGCATGGTATGTTATTCCATTTGTTAATGTCTTCTGCTATTTCTTTTCTCAGGGTTTTGTAGTTCTCTCTGTAGAGATTCTTCATGTCCTTTGTTAGATATATTCCCAGCTATTTCATTTTCTTTGAGGCTATTGTCAAGGGTATTGTGCCTGATTTGATTCTAAGCTTAGCTGTTATTGGTGCATATGATGTATTCTAGATTGTTTTAAAGGAAGAATTTATATTTCCCATGGAAATTTATATTGTATATGAAACTAAGTAATTGAATGCAATTTAGAGAGTTCACTATAATGTTTACTTCATTAAATCAACAGATATTTGATGGGCACTCACTATATGCAACATTGTTGAAGAAGATAGACAAGGGTCTGAATTCAGAGCTTAGACTATCATTCAGGAAAGTAGACAATGTACAAAAACTTAAGCAGGATAATTCTATTTTAATGTGCTATACACGAAACAGTGGGCTATCATAGAGTGACATGTACCTGGGGGGAAAGGTGCCCTATTTTACTTACTATTATAAAAGAAGGGCTTTCTGAATATTTGAGCTGAGTTTGAGGAAAAGATGGGAAGAAGCTTCATAAAGAAACAGATTACTCTCCCTAGGCATGGGCAAGTGCAAAGGCCAAAGGCAATAAAGAGTTTATTTTGATAAAGCAGAGAAAAGGAAGCAAATGAGGCTCTAAACAAGAGTCTAGAAAACTTTTGTTCTAAAAGGCTTGTTAGTAATATTTTAGGCTTTTCAGGCAATATGTCTTCTGTTACATCTACTTGACTGATTACAACACAAAAACAGGCATAGAGGATACATAAAGGAATGTATCTATTTCCAATAAAATTTTATTTGCAAAAACAGGTGATAGGGTAGATTTGGCCCATTGGTTATAGTTTGCCAACCCTTGTTCTAGCATCTAGAGCAAAAGGGAAAATGTTAAATGTTTGAAATTAGAAAACTGTGCTGGATCCAGACCATGTAGGGATAGTAAGGAATCGGGATTTTATTCTTAGTTCAATGTAAAGCCACTGAAAAGTCACATTAAGCAAAAGAGTGACTTAATTTAATTTCGTTTTTAAAATTTTGTTCTGGTGGCTGTGTGAGAAAAGAATTATAAAACCATTAAGTATAGAAAGAAGTAGGGGAGCTATTTACAGTGGTCCAGATGAGAGACGATAATGTTTGGGCTGAAGGGGGCAGCAGAGAGATGGTTGAATGAATCAACTGTCTTCTGGAGTCAGGAAGTGTAAGATGAGATGTCAAGGTAGCAAGGATGAGTTCTAGGTTTCTGGATGGAACTAGGTTTCAGGGAGATAATAGTGCTAACATCAAGACGTGGAATATGGAGGAGGAATCACAAGTTCAGTTTCAGAAAGTTTAAATTATATATGTGTGTGTGTGTGTGTGTGTGTATTTTGATACGTCAAGAGAGGCTTTGGCACACTCCCTTCAAGCCCTTCTAGTATGAAAATGACTGGATACTAATCTTGCTTTGCTTTTTCAAATATATATGCCAGCTTCAAAGCCACATATAAATAAAACTCAGGCCTTTTGTTAATGTGGCCACAGCCATCACTTCCTGTGTCAAAATAGACCTCATTCTTCAGCATAGGAAGATGAATACCTCCAGTCACGTCTCTGCTTCTGCACTGCCAATAAACAAATTGGGACGACAGTGAAAGGGGACTGATTGCAGATAGATAAAAATAACTGGTGTGGAGAGAAACAGGATGTTAGTTGTGACCAGCAGACAATGCTGCAAATGTGCTGCTACACGTTTCTCTGTTGAACTTTGACCACATCCTAAAGCACAGCTCAGTGTGACTATTTCAGAGATAATTTTCTTGCTTGAGGAATCTAGTCATAGGCATAAGAAAAAAGTAACCATAATCTATACCTTTGACTTAATTCAACTTAAATTGGATGCTCCTAGGAATACTGCTACAGAAAACAGAAATAGGGAAAGAACAAATGAACCACAAACTAGAACATAAGCTAAATACTGTTTCCTGATCCATTCCATATTAGTAGGTGGAGTTTTAGTAGTTATTCTGGTCAAATATACTCTGTATTTGAGAAACATATATATTTTACAAATAAACTTTGTTAAAATAGGCTAATTGGTGGCAGAACATCTTAATGCTAATTTTGGCACCATTAATACTAATGAGCAATATGAAACCCCAGAAGAAGGGTATAGGATTTGGTGTTTTTGAATTTATTAAAAACACAGCATACTTTGGTAAACAGATACATGCACACCATATAACAAGTATATGTAAATTTTTAGATCCTCAATACAGACATCATCCCATTTTATAACTCTATGATCAGTTTGGATTATGCTTTGTTACAAGTAACAACTTCAGCTACTTAAACAATTAGGGGTTACTTTCCTTTAAAAAAGCAAGAAAACCAGAGATAGATTTATGGCTTTATTCAGTAGTTCAGAAATGTTGGAACACACTCAGAAGTCTTTCTGACCATTTCCCCTTGGTTATAACATGGCTACTGCAGCTGTTAAGTACCATAGCTGTGATCAAGAAAGAGAAAGAGGGAATTAAGAGCTGTCAGGGGACATCAGCTTCATTTGTTCCTTTTAATAAGAAAACAAAATATTTTTCATAATTCCTATCATAAACATTTCCTAGGGTCTTATTATCTGGAATCAGTCTATATGACCACTTCTAACTATTACAAAGGATGGGAGGACAGGGGTAAGGGCTAGAAAATCAGGAAATAGGATTCTCATAATAATTTTAGGGACTCATGTTCTTACATGTAGGTTGGGCACATTATTGCTTCAAACAAATTAGACCATAAAGAGAAGTTAGATCTTAATAAGGTAACTAACAGCATCTGCTGTATAAAGATCTCACAATTAAGTTTGTGAACTTGTCCTAGAAAAAGTGCTACATATCTTATTGCTGAATATCACTATGGCCACCTTTGAAGTACTTCTCTCAGAAAGCTGTGCACTAACACCAGTGCCTAGTCCACCCTTCAAAGCAATTTTGGAACTCTTTTTCTGGAACGGCCATCAGAGCTATCATCATATTACCCTTGATGTCCTGAAAGTCATCAAAATTTCTTCCTTTTGATATTTCCTTTATCGTCAGGTAAAGAAAAAAGTCATTAGGGGCCGGATCAAGTGAATAGGGAGGGTTTTCCAATACAGTTATTTGTTTCTTGACTAAAAACTTCCTCACAGTTAGTGCTATATGAGCTGGTGCATTGTGATACAAGAGGTGTGAGTTGGTCAAAAGTTCAGGCCATTCATCTAACTTTTCATGCAACCTTTTTAGTAATTCCAAATAGTAAACATGGTTAACTGTTTGTCCAATTGGTACAAGTTCATAATGAATAATCCCTCTAATATCAAAAAAGTTTAGCAACATAGTTTTTACCCTTGATTTATACAGACAGAGCTTTTTTGGTTGTGGAGAATTGGCTGACTTCCATTGACTCTTTCTCTCAGGGTCATATAGGCACACTAATGTTTCATCACCTGTGATAACATGGCCCAAAACATCATCCTGCCTCTCCAGAAGGTCTTGGCAAACTTTTATTCTTCTTAGCTTTCGTTAATCAGTGAGTTTGTCTTTTCTTTCTTTCTTTCTTTCTTTCTTTCTTTCTTTCTTTCTTTCTTTCTTTCTTTCTTTCTTTCTTTCTTTCTTTCTTTCTTTCTTTCTTTTTCTTTCTTTCTTTCCTTCCTTCCTTCCCTCCCTCCCTCCCTCCCTCCCTCCCTCCCTCCCTCCCTCCTTCCTTCCTTCCTTCCTTCCTTCCTTCCTTCCTTCCTTCCTTCCTTCTTTCTTTCTTTCTTTCATAATTATTTTTTATTAAATCATAGCTGTGTACATTAATGCAAGCATGGGGCACCATGTGCTGGTTTTATATGCAATTTGAAATATTTTCATCACACTGGTTAACATAGCCTTCCTGGCATTTTCTTAGTTATTGTGTTAAGACATTTATATTCTACATTTAGTAAGTTTCACATGTACCCTTGTAAGATGCACCATAGGTGCGGTCCCACCAATTACCATCCTTCCACTCATCCTGCCCCCTCCCCTCCTCTCCCTTTCCCCTCCCTTGCTCCCTTCCTTCCTTCCTTCCTTCCTTCCAACAAATTCTCACTCTGTTGCCCTGGATAGAGTGTCATGGTATCATAGCTCATAGCAACCCCAAAGTCTTGGGCTTGAGCAATATTCTTGCCTTGGCCTCCCAAGTAGCTGGGACTGCAAGTGTGTACTACTATACCCAACTAGTTTTTGTATTTTTAGTAGAGACAGTGTCTTGCTCTTGCTCAGACTGGTCTTGGACTCCTGAGCTCAAGGAATTCACCCATCTCAGCCTAAGAGTGCTAGGATGACAGGTATAAGCCATCATGCCTGAACTTTCAGGACTATTTTTGCACACACTTTTCTCATGCCAAGTTTTTAGTTAGGATTTTTATAACTATTTCTCTATTGATATTCACTTGGTCTGCTGTGTTTCTCAGGGTCCACCAATGATATTGATGCACAATTTGATGAATTTTTGCAATGTTTTCATCAGTTCTGCTTGTTACTGGCTTCCCTGACCTCTTTTCATCAGTAGCACTTTCTCTCCCCTCAGAAAAAACATTTAATCCACTTGTACACTGCTGTTTTCTTCATGGCATTATCCTAATAAACTTGGACTAATTTGTCCCTGGTTTCATTTCTACCCTTGCCAAGTATAACAAGAAATGTAATGGTTGTTTGTTGCTCTAATTCAAAGTCTGACATTCTCTTGACAGTGCACAAAAACACATGACAACAATAATAAACACGGCTCAGCAAGATACTGACACACATTGACATGAACACAACTATAAGACACTGATGTACTAAGGTTATGAAATCTTACCAAGTTGTTTGTACAGTGCTGCCAACATAAGAGCACAGTGGCAAGTTTGCAAACTTAATTGTCAGACCTCACAGGCTCTGTTACAAGACAAACTTAGTATACCTCATTTGTTGTTTTCAAATTGTAATGAACAGTGTGATGCAGTTTTCAGATGCCAGGAAGACTGCTTGAAGACAGGCCTTACCCTATTCGCGGCCTTACCCTATTCGCGGCCTTCAGGTTTTGCCTCAACTGAAGTGAATGACGTCACCAAGCCCACACCCCCTTCTCAGGGCTGTCTGTATCAACATGGGCCTGCACAGGTCTGACACTCCCTCCCCTTCTTCCCCTTCACCTCTCATCTTCCTTGCTGCTATTTGGAACATCAGAACAGCTCTGAAGGGTCATCCCATGTTTATAGTGAGAGGTCTGCCAATGCTTCTGTTGAGACCCCATTGTAGTTCAACTCTTTCTTCTCTCTAGTCTGCTTTCCTCTCCTGCCTTTCACAGGTGTTGATTTCCTTATCAAATCTCCTGAGTGACACTACCTATTTCAGAGTCTCCTTCCTGGACAACCCAACTAGCTACCAAAATAGAATAGAAAATTAAATGTACTCAAAATGTGTTCCTTTTTCTATTTTAGTTTTAATTTTTATTTGGGATTTTGAAGTAATTTTTTAGAGTTATTCTTTGGGAAGCTGAGGTGGGTAAATTGCTTGAGTTCAGGAGTCTGAGACCAGCCTGAGAAAGAGTGAGATCCATCTCTAAAAATAGCCAGGCATTGTGGCAGGCACATGTAGGCCCAGCTACTCGGGAGGCTGAGGCAGGGGAATCACTTGAGCCTAAGAGTTTGAGGTTGCTGTGAGCTGTGATGCCACAGCACTCTACTGAAGGTAACAAAATAAAACTCTGTCCTCAAAAAAAATTAGAGTTATTAAAATTAAAATGTAATTTTCTAAGACTGTGACATTTCAATTCACAATTCTGTGTCATTTCAACATTGGCAAGTGTGATAAATATGTGCCATCTGCACCAACTGTTTATTTCCCCAATTGAGCAAACACTTGATTTTGTTTATAAAATTTTCTTCTTTTTTTTGAAATAGCTTCATATTTCTGAATACAAAATTAATTACTACTCATTGAAAAATTACAAAAACAATTAAAAGTTTATGTAAGAAAGAAAAGGAATCACCTATAATCTCAACAGATACCTGTCACTAAGCTTACAGCAATGTCTGTTCATAGTTATAAAGGGAGTTAATGGCTATTTCTTTGGCCTTTCCTTTGGTCTTGGGAGAACTTGAGAATTTCACCCATATTTAATCCTGCTTGCAATATTAACTGAAGGAAATTTTCAGAAATTTAGCAAGAGCAGATCCATATTAAAAGAGAATCTAACCAAAGAGTAGCAACAGGGCAACCACCAGACCTCAATGTTGAGACTTAATAATGAATAACTGCAATTGATGAGATGCAGCTGCTTCCGAGAATTGGGGCTAGTCTCATGCAGCTGAGAGAGCAGCATGACTGATTAGGAAAAAAGTGAAAGAAAACTCAGGGCTGGTGGTTCCCTGAGTAGAGACAGCTTGCACATTTTGAGTTCATTTTTCAAGGCTGTGCATGTTCTCTAAGTAACATGACAAGGACTGCAAGCATGGGAGGTATGGGGAGGTACCACACCTATGTGGCTGTTGTGCATGCTGGTTTGTTTCCTGTGTGCTTTCATAAAACTAAATAAACTTGGTGCTGGGATTAAATTGAACCCTTCACAACCATAATATAGACATTTTGTTATCATTGAAGACTGCACACTGATGGTAAAAGATGTAGAATTTTACAAAGTTTCCTCCCCAGAGATCTCTCTCTTTATTTTTTATTTAATCTCCTTACTTTAATGGGTCTATTCAGGTTTTGTTTTACTTCTTTTTTTTTTTTTTTTTTTTTTATGTGTGTCAGGGGTTGGGAAAACATATGGAACGCTTCTGGAATTTGTGTGTCATCCTTGCGCAGGGGCCATGCTAATCTTCTCTGTATCGTTCCAATTTTAGGATATGTGCTGCTGAAGGGAGCACTAGGTTTTGTTTTACATCTAAATCAGTTTTGGTAATTTGTGTCTTTCTAAGAATTTATCTATTTCATCTAAGTAGTTAGAAAGTTGTTCATAACAGTTCCTTGTAACTCTTCTAATTCTTTTAAAGCAGGTGTCTAAAGCTTATCAACTTTGTTGATCTTTAACCAAAAAACCCAACCCTTTTGCTTCCATTGATTTTTTTTTTTCCTGTTGTTTTTCTGTTTCTATTCCACTGTTTTTTCCTCTGGTCTTTATTTTCTTCTTTTTACTTTGGGGTCGATTTCTTCCTTATGGAGTTAAAATATAAGATTTAGACGTTCTTCATTATGGAGTTAAAATATAAGATTTAGACGTTCTTCTTTATGTGAGTATTTGATGCTACATATTTCTCTGTAAGCATTGCTTCAGCTGCAGTCCATAAATTCTGGTATGTGGTGTTTTTATTTTCATTTAACATGTTTTGCATTTTCCCTTGTAATTTGTTCTTTGACCAACCTGTTGCTTAAAATCTGTCATTTAATTCCAATGCAGCCATTTCGACTCTGTTATTGTTGCTCTATGCATACATATCTTTCCCCATTCTTTACCCTCACCAATTGATGCCTTTGAATTTAAAGTACATCATTTATAGATAAATAGTAAGACCTTGGTTTTTTGTCCATTCTCCCTCTGCCTTTTGATTGAGTGTTCAGTCTACTCACATTTAACATAGTTATTGATAAACAGTCATAAGCTGAAAAATGATGTTTCAATAATGGATTGCACATTTGCTGGTGGTTCTAGAAGATGTTAATGTAATATTTCTACATTAAGATACACAAATACTTACTATGTGTTACAATGGCCTATAGTATTCAGGGAGGGGTGTGCAAACTTTTTTCTTTTCTGCTGCTCATTGGAAGAATAAAAATTGTCTTGGGCCACACAGTAAATACACAAACACTAGTGAAAGCTGATTATCAAAAAAAGTCCATGCATTCTTTTTGTGATATCTGACACCACACGATAAGTAAAAAAGTTCTCACAAAATTAGCATGTGGCCCTTGGTAACATGATATACAAGTTTGTAGCCTAGGAGCAATGAGGTATAGCCTATGTGTGTAGTAAGCTGCATCATCTAGGTTTGTGTCAGTACACCTATGTTATTCATATGAAAAAGTCACCTAATGAGAACATTTCTCAGAGTGTATCCCTGTCATTAAGTGATGGATGACTATAGTTGAAATTATCTGCTCTTTTGCTATTTATTTCCTTTATATCTCACATCTTTTTTTGTTGCTCTCTTCTTCTACTACTATATTCTTTTGTGTTAAGCAAGTACTTTTTTTTTTTTTTTGAGACAGAGTCTCACTATCCCACCCTCAGTAGACCACTGTGGCATCATAGCTCACAGCAACCTCAAACTCCTGGGCTTAAGCGATTCTCTTGCCTCAGCCTCCCAAGTAGCTGGAACTACAGGCACCCGCCACAATGCCAGCTATTTTTTTTGTTGCAATTGTCATTGTTGTTTAGCTGGCCTTTTCTGGGTTTGAACCCGCCAGCCTTGGTGTACGTGTCTGATGCCATAACCACTGTGCTATGTGGGCTGAGCCTACGCAAGCACTTTTTAATATTATTTTAATTCCTCTGTTGATATTTTGGCTGTTTTTAATAAAGATTTTTTTTTTAAATCAATTGCTCTAAGGATCATGACACCTTTTTAACTTTCATAATTCATTTAAAATTAATACTGACTTAACTCCAGACAATTTGTACCAGTAAAGCCCTACTTAATCTTTCCCCATTCTTTTGTGTTATTGTCACATGTAAAAGATTCATTACGTATATTATAAACTGAACAATATTGTGTTGGTTATAATTATTACTTTAAAAATTTTTTCTTTTCTTTTTTTTGTTTTTTTGAGACAGAGTCTCAAACTGTTGCCCTGAGTAGAGTGCTGTAGCATCATAGCTCACAGCAACCTCCAACTCTTGGACTCAAGCGATCCTCCTATCTCAGTTTTTCTATTTTTTTTTTTTTAGTAAGACAGGGATCTCACTTTTGCTCAGGCTGGTCTTGAACTCGTGAACTCAAGCTAGCCACCTGCCTCAGTCTCCCAGAGTGCTAGGTTTCAGGTGTGAGCCACCACGCCTAGCCTAAAAAAGTTTCTGATGTTAAAGAAATTAGGAAAGGAAAAGAAAAATCATGTATGCATGTACACACACACACACACACACTCTCATACACAGTCTTTTCATTTACTTAAACATTTCTAGTGACTGACATTTTTTCCCATGGATCTGAGTTACCACACAGTGTCATTTCTATTTTTTTTTTTTTTTTGAGACAGAGTCTCACTTTGTCCCCCTTGGTAGAGTGCCATGGTGTCACAGCTCACAGCAACCTCAGACTCTTGGGCTCAAGCGATTCTCTTGCCTCAGCCTCCCCAGTAGCTGGGACTACAGGTGCCTGCCCCAACACCTGCTGTTTTTATAGATGGAGTCCCACTCTTGCTCAGGCTGGTCTCAAAACTGTGAGCTCAGGCAATCCACCCTAGCCTCCCAGAGTGCTAGGATTACAGGCATGAGCCACCATGCGTGGCCAACATGGTGTCGTTTCTATTGGCCTGAAGGACTTCCTTTGATTTTCCCTGTAATTAATGTCTGCTAGCATTGAAATCTCTCAATTTTTGTTTTTCTGGGAGTGTCTTTATTTTGCTTGTATATTTTTTCTTTCTTTTTTTTTTTATTAAATCATAGCTGTGTACGTTAATGTAATCATGGGGTACAATGTGCTGGTTTTATATACAATTTGAAATATTTTCACCCAACTGGTTAATATAGCCTTCATGACATTTTCTTAGTTATTGTGTTCAGACATAATTGGTGGGACTACACCTACAGTGCATCTTAGAAGAGTACAGTTGAAACTTACTAAATGCAGAATATAAATGTCTGAACATATTTTGCTTATATTTTTGAAGAATAATTTCACTAAGGTACAGAATTCTTGGTTGCCCCCTCCTTTTTTCTTTTGGCACTTTAAATATGTCATTCCTATTTCTTGTGATCTCATTCTTTCTAATAAGAAGTCAGCTGACAAAAACTTGTAGTTTCCTTATGTAGCATGAGTTCTTTTTTCTTCTGTTTTCCAAATTTTCTCTTTTCTTTTTCTTTTCATGAATTTGAGAAGGCTGTGTCCGAGTGTTTTCTTTTGTGTATGTCTACTAGTTGGTAATCATTGAGTTCCTTGAATCTTGACGTAAATGTCTTTCATCAAAATAAAATATTTTCGGCCGTTCTATTTTCAGACTATTTTCTGCCTTCCTTTCCTCTCCCCTTCCATGACTCCCCAGTAAATGTTTCCTGGAGTTCTTGAAATTATCTCATGGATCTCTGAGACTCTATTCCTTTTTTTTCAACCCCTTTCTCCTTGAACTTTGGACTAGACAATTTTTATCAATCTATCTCTGAGTCATTGAGTCTTCTAATGTTTCAGATCTGGTGTTGAGTCTACCTAGTGATTTATGTTTACCTCAGTTATTATGCTTTTCAATGATACATTTTCCATTTGGTCCTTTTTTGCAGTTCAATGTCTCTTTTAAGATTTTTCATTAGTTTCATTAGCCTCATTTTTTTATTATTAAATCATAGCTGTGTATATTAATGCAATCACAGGGCACCATACACTGGTTTTATAGACCGTTTGACACATTTTCATCACACTGGTTAACATAGCCTTCCTGGCATTTTCTTAGTTATTGTGTTAAGACATTTATATTCTACATTTACTAAGTTTCACATGTACCCTTGTGAGATGCACCGCAGGTGTAATCCCACCAATCATCCTCCCTCTGCCCATCTTCCCCCCTCCCTCCCCTCCCTCTCCCCTTTCCACCTATTCTTAGGTTATAATTGGATTATAGCTTTCATGTGAAAGCCATAAATGAGTTTCATAGTAGGGCTGAGTACATTGGATACTTTTTCTTCCATCTTTTTTTTTTAGTATTATTAAATCATAGCTGTGTACATTAATGCAATCATGGGGCACCATACACTGGTTTTATAGACCGTTTGACACATTTTCATCACACTGGTTAACATAGCCTTCCTGGCATTTTCTTAGTTATTGTGTTAAGACATTTATATTCTACATTTACTAAGTTTCACATGTACCCTTGTGAGATGCACCGCAGGTGTAATCCCACCAATCACCCTCCCTCCGCCCACCTCCTCCCTCCCCTCCCTTTCCCCCTTCCCCCTATTCTTAGGTTATAACTGGGTTATAGCTTTCATGTGAAAGCCATAAATTAGTTTCATAGTAGGGCTGAGTACACTGGATACTTTTTCTTCCATTCTTGAGATACTTTACTAAGAAGAATAGGTTCCAGCTCCATCCTTGTAAACATGAAAGAGGTAAAGTCTCCATCTTTCTTTAAGGCTGCATAATATTCCATGGTGTACATATACTACAGTTTATTAATCCATTCGTGAATCTATGGGCACTTGGGCTTTTTCCACGACTTAAATTATGAATTGAGCTGCAATAAACATTGTGGTACAAATATCTTTGTTATAATGTGATTTTTGGTCTTCTGGGTATATACCTAGTAGAGGAATTATAGGATTGAATGGCAGATCTATTTTTAGATCTCTAAGTGTTCTCCAAACATCTTTCCAAAAGGAATGTATTAATTTGCATTCCCACCAGCAGTGTAGAAGTGTTCCCTTTTCTCCACATCCACGCCAACATCTCTGGTCTTGGGATTTTGTGATATGGGCTAATCTTATTGGAGTTAGATGATATCTCAACGTAGTTTTGATTTGCATTTCTCTGATGATTAAAGATGATGAGCATTTTTTCATATGTCTGTGGGCCGTGTACCTCTCTTCTTCACAAAAGTTTCTCTGCAAGTCCGTTGCTCAGCCTGCGATGGGATCACTTTTTCTTTTCTTGCTTATACATTTGAGTTCTCTGTGAATTCTGGTTATTAAACCTTTGTCAGAGACATAACCTGCAAATATCTTCTCCCATTCTGAGGGCTGTTTGCTTGCTTTACTTACTGTGTTCTTGGCTGTGCAGAAGCTTTTTAGTTTGATCAGGTAGTGTATTTTTGAAGCTGCTTCAATTGCCCAGGGGGTCCTCCTCATAAAATACTTGCCCAGACTGATTTCTTCAAGGGTTTTCCCTGCATTCTCTTCTAGTATTTTTATACTTTTGTGTCTTAAGTGTAAATCTTTAATTCAGTGAGAGGCTATCTTAGTTAATGGTGAAAGGTGTGGGTCCAGTTTCAGTCTTCTACAGATTGGCAGCCAGTTCACCCAGCACAATTTATTAAATAGAGAATCTTTCCCCACTGAATATTTTTAATTGGCTTGTCAAAGATCAAATAACAGTAAGTAGCTGGATTCATCTCTTGGTTCTCTATTCTGTTCCAGACATCTATTTCTCTGTTTTTGTGCCAGTACCATGCTGTTTTGATCGTTATCAATTTATAGTATAGTTGGAGGTCTGGTAGCGTGATTCCTTCTGCTTTGTTTTTATTTCTGAGTAATGTCTTGGCTATTCGAGGTTTTTTCTGATTCCATATGAAATGAAGTATTATTTTTTCAAGATCTTTAAAGTATGACAGTGGAACTTTAATAGGGATTGCATTAAAATTGTATATTGCTTTGGGTAGTATGGACATTTTAACAATGTTGATTTTTCCCAGCCATAAGCATGGTATATTTTTCCATTTGTTAACATCTTCAGCTATTTCTTTTCTTAGAGTTTCATAGTTCTCTTTATAGAGATCTTTCACGTCCTTTGTTAGATAAATTCCCAAATATTTCATCTTCTTTGGCACTACTGTGAATGGAATAGAGTTCTTAACTGTATTTTCAGCTTGGTTATTGTTGGTATATATAAAGGCTACCGATTTATGACTATGATTTTGTAACCTGAGACACTGCTGCATTCCTAGATCTCTTCTAAGAGTTTTGTAGTAGACTCCCTGGTGTTTTCCAGATATACAGTCATATCATCTGCGAAGAGCGAAAGTTTGATCTTTTCTGATCCTATATGGATACCCTTGATCGCCTTTTCTTCCCTAATTGCAATGGGTAAAACTTCCATTACCATGTTAAAGAGCAGTGGAGACAATGGACAGCCTTGTGTGGTTCCTGATCTGAGTGGAAATGATTTCAATTTAACTCTATTCAATACGATATTGGCTGTGGGTTTGCTGTAGATGGTCTCTATCAGTTTAAGAAATGTCCCTTCTATACCAATTTTCTTAAGTGTTCTGATCATGAAGGGATGCTGGATATTATCAAAAGCTGTTTCTACATCAATTGAGAGGATCATATGGTCTTTGTTTTTTAATTTGTTTATGTGCTGAATTATACTTATAGTTTTACGTATATTGAACCAGCCTTGAGACCCTGGGGAAAAAAAACAACTTGGTCATGAAGTATAATTTGTTTGATGTGTTTCTGGATTCTGTTTGTTAGGATATTGTCGAATATTTCTGCATCTATATTCATTAGTGATATTGGTCCATAATTTTCTTTTCTTGTTGGGTCTTTTCCTGGTTTGGGGATTAGGGTGATGTCTGCTTCATAGAACATGTTGGGTAGTCTTCCTTCTTTTTCTACATTTTGGAACAGGTTGAGTAATATAGGTACTAGTTCCTCTTTAAAGGTTTGGTAGAATTCTGACATGAAGCCATCTGGTCCCGGGCTTTTCTTTTTAGGGAGATTTTGTATGGTTGATGCTATTTCAGAACTTGATATTGGCCTGTTCAACATTTCCACTTTATTCTGGCTGAGTCTTGGAAGGTGACGTGCTTCCAAGTATCGGTCAATTTCCTTCAGATTTTCATATTTCTGAGAATACAGTTTCTTGTAATATTCATTAAGGATTTTTTGAATTTCTCAGGAGTCTGTTGTTATTTTGTCTTTGTTGTTTCTGATTGATGAAATTAGAGATTTTACTCTTTTTTTCCTGGTTAGGTTAGCCAGAGGTTTATCTATTTTATTGACCTTCTCAAAAAAACAATTTTTTTGATTTATTGATCTGTTGTATAATTCTTTTGTTTTCAATTTCATTTAATTCTGCTCTAATTTTGGTTATTTCTTTTCTTCAACTGATTTTGGTGTTGGAATGTTCTTCCTTTTCCAGTTGCTTGAGATGTCCCATTAAGTTCTTAACTTCCTCTCTTTCTATTCTCTTCAGAAAGGCTAGAAGTGCTATAACTTTCCCTCTTAGGACTGCCTTGGCTGTATCCCAGAGGTTCTGATAATTCGTGTCTTCATTGAAGTTTTGTTCCAATAATTTGGCAATTTCCTTCTTAATCTCATCTCTGACCCAGCTATCATTCTGCATAAGGTTATTTAACTTCCATGTTTTTGTATGAGTATGCAGATTCCTGTTGTTATTGAGTTCAACTTTTATTCCATAGTGGTTCGGGAAGATGCAAGGAATAATTTCTATTCCTTTAAATTTACTGAGGTTAGACTTGTGACCTAAGATGTGATCGATTTTGGAGTATTTTCCGTGGGCTGATGAGAAGTATGTGTATTCAGTTTTGTTGTGATGAAATGTTCTGTAGATGTCTGCTAAATCCAAATGTTGGATGGTTAGGTTTAAATCTAAAATTTCTTTGCTCAGCTTCTTATTGGAGGATCTATCCAACACTACCAAAGGAGTGTTGAAATCTCCAACTATTATGGAGCTGGAGGAAATCAAGTTGCTCATGTCTGTTTGAGTTTCTCTTATAAATTGAGGTGCATTCTGGTTGGGTGCATAGATATTAATAATTGAAATCTCAATATATTGAGTGTTACCCTTAACAAATATGAAGTGACCATTCTTGTCCTTCCTTACTTTTGTTGGTTTAAAGCCTATTGTGTCTGCAAATGGAATTGCAACACCTGCTTTTTTCTGGTTACCATTTGCCTGAAATATGGATGACCATCCTTTCACCCTGAGTCTATATTTATCTTTTAAGGTAAGATGTGACTCTTGGATTCAGCAAATATCTGGCCTGAGTTTTTGTATCCAGTCAGGTAACCTGTGCCTCTTTAGAGGACAGTTTAAGCCGTTCACATTAATGGAGAATATTGATAACTGTGGTAAAATTTTGGGTATTGAGTTTTTTGAAAGTCCAGTGGACATTTTTAATGCTTTTGCCACTGTGGAAGTTGGAGTTTGATCAAAAGTTTCTGAGTGAGTTTACTTTTGTGGTGGAAGATTGGGCTTGTCATTATGGAGGATAGGTCTGAGAATATCCTGAAGAGCTGGTTTGGTTATGGCAAATTTCTTCAACATATGAATGTCATTAAAGTATTTTATTTCTCCATCATAAATGAAACTCAGTTTAGCTGGATACAGGATCCGGGGTTGAAAGTTATTTTGCTTTAGGAGATTAAAAGTCGATGACCACCCTCTTCTGGCTTGAAAAGTTTTAGCAGAGAGATCTGCAGTCATTCTAATATTCTTCCTTTTGTAGGGAGTGGCTTTCTTATGTCTGGCTGCTTTCAGAATTTTCTCCTTCAGATTAACTTTAGTGAAGTTAATTATGATATGCCTGGGGGACGTCTTATTTGGATTGAGTCGTTTTGGGTTTCTGAAACTTCTACCTGAATTTCAGAATCTCTTGGCATGTCTGGAAAATTCTCTTTCATAATTTCATGGAGAAGGCTCTCTGTGCCTTGTGAGGCCACTTCATCACTTTCAGGGATTCCAATGAGGCAAATCATTCCAGTGAGGCCTTCTTTGAATTATCTCAGAGCTCTCTGATAGAATGATCTGTTTTTGTTCTCCATTTGTCTTCCTCTTCGAGAGTTTTGGGCATTCAAAAGCTTTGTCTTCAATGTCAGAAATCCTTTCTTCTGCTTGCTCCACTCCGTTACTGAGGGATTCTACTGTATTTTTCAGATCTTTGAGGGCTGCAAATTCTTGCTGTAGTGCGTCAAAATCTTTGGTGGTTTTGTCTTTAAATTCGTTAAATTCTTGAGACAACATTTGAATTGCTCCTTGAATTTCTAATTCCGACTTTGGAATTGCTCCTTGAATTTCTAATTCCAATTTTTCCTCCATTCCATTAATCTTGTTTGCAATCCAAATTCTGAATTTGATTTCTGACATCTCTGCCAGCTGTTTATGAATGGGATCTTCAGTTATATCTGCAATATCTTTCCTTGGGGGGGGGGGTTGATCTATTCTGGTTATTCATGTTACCAGAGTTTTTCTGCTGATTCTGCCTCTTGATTGTTTTACACTGTTTGATTTTCTCCCTGGAGCTTTGTCAAGGACCCGTACAGTGCTATGGCCTGAGAAACTGGGCACCTGTTTGGTGTGGTGGGGCTAAGTGTCTCTGTCTTGTTTTCAGGTGGTTTGTGTTCGACCCTAGTGAAACAGTTACTCTGGGTAGAAGTCTCAGCTGTGGAGAAATACCAGCAATTAAGTTACCCACCCTCCCCAGGAAACAATTGGAAAAGGAAAATCAAACCTTCCTACAACCACACACCCAGGGCACCACCTGAATAGTTTTTGGGCAATTTGCTCAGTTCAAGAGGTCCAAATCAATTGTCTCAGTCAGCACCTGTCTAAGGTGGGAGAGTTTAAAAGGTCTCTAGCAACTGGATCGCAGGTGTCCAGTGACTACTCAGATATGGCTTGCTCTGGTACTCCGTGGAGTCAGGAGGACCCACCCAGCAAATAGATCAGTCTGGGAAGTTTGATGCCTCCTTCCCCACCTTGCACCTCTGTCACACCCAGTCACTGATAGCCCCGCAGGGCTGTGACCCAGTTGCCTGTAGTGAACAGATACTCCAGGGGTTTGCACCTGCCTGAATCACAAGGAAATCTATTTCTGCTCAGCCGGGCCGCTGCACTCTGCCTCTATCTAGCAGGGGGAGGTGAGGTCTGACAACCTCGGGTGCTTGATGGGTTGTTCACTCAATTCTAGCCCCATCCCTGATTGATGTTACTGACAGAACAGAACAGAACAACTTTGCCGGAATTTGTTTCTGTCCCTGCTAAATTCCCCTCCAGAAGAGAAGCTGTTTTGAGTTCCCAGAGCCTGAGACTCAGGCCCTGTCTTTGGTCCTGCAGGTTTGTATTTGGTTAGCTGTCAGTTCTAGCCTCCTGTCTTCCTTTGTCTATAGGCTGATGATCCCCTGAGGGCTGGTTGTGTCTTAGGCTCAGTAAAGCAGTCCTCTGGGTCAGTCCCACCCTGGGAACTTTCCGGCTCTGCACGTGCATTTCTAGTCCCCATGGTCCACCCAGGCCGGTACTGCCTCAGGCAAACCCTTTAATCACGGGGCCTGCGTTTCTGTCCCAGATCTGTCCCAGGGTGGTTGCCACCTGAGCAGATGCCCAGCCTCCTCTGGTTGCCCAGGGAGACAGGGGGTTGTGGCTTCGGAATATCCAGGAGTGAGCCCTATTGTTGCCAAAAGACAGCTGCTGCTCTGTGCCTCTGGCACCGCCGCTCTGGTGTGGTTCCCTCTCAGTTGACCGTCCTCTCTTCACTCCCATGCCGCAGAGTCAGCACTGACCAGCTGCAGTTTAGGCCCTTTCCACACCCCTCGAGAAATCACCCAAGATTCTGGACTCCTGGGGGACAGGCCTCCAGACCTCAGAGTAAGAGCGGAGGGGAGTGCTGGGAGCGCAGAATTGTAGGTAGAGAAAATATACAGTTTTACGCCTGGCAGGAGAACACCGTGGCACCCTAGCAGGGGAGGTAGGTCCAGTTTTTAGATGGTCTATCCTGTGGAGTGTAGTGGGAGGACTTTTGAACTCTGCTCATTTGTTTGTGGGGCACACCGAGCCATTCTTATGGGGTAGGGGACTCCCACCCACTTGGTGATGGATTTTGTACCTTTTGTTTGTATTCTTGGGGTCTAGCTCACCTCAGCAGGGTTGATGTGTATTCTTCAACCTTCTCTCTTGGTGCAGCTCTGATCCACCAGGTTACTTGCTAAATTTCTGTCCTTTAACTCTCCTTCTGGATGGGAGCCTCTGTGGAAAGCTGGCTTCTGTCAACCATCTTGTCTCCGCACTCCACCTGATAACTTTCAATCTGGGAAGGAGGATAAGACAGGGCCCGAGGCCCCTAACATGGTGTCTCCCATCTTAATTTTCTCCCAAGTGATTACCCACACCTGGAGAGGAAGGACCAGCCTTCCAACCTACCAAGGAGAACTTAGCATGCCAACTGTAAAAGGTTATAGAAAATGCTCCTGCATAGCAACAGGCAAAGCAGAATCTTTTAGTTGCCTCATTGATTGCATATTTCCCTTCAATTCTTTGAACATTAAAAAAATCTTTCAACATACAGTATTTATAAAGTTGCTATAAAGTTTTTGCCTACTAAATCTGATATCCTTTGACTGCTTTTATTTTATTTTATTTTTTACTGAATATAGGTCACATTCTTCTGCTGCTTTGCATGCCTTATTATGTGTATGTGAAAATTAAAAATTTAGATAATAAGTATATTTTGAACTTTTGTGTTTTATTTTCCCATCCTAAGGCTCATTGTGTGTGTGCTGTTTGTTTTAGTAACTTCCTTGAACTTAAACTATAATCTCTGATCCCTGCAATGTGAAGCCAGTGATGTTTCTGATCAGTTTTTTTAAACATTATTTCTTGGTCTTGCTTACTACTTGGTTATCCCTCTGTCTGCATAGCTTAGTGGTCAGCCAGTGATTTTAGCAGACACCTCAGTTCCCTTAGGCTTCCCCATCCATTGTCTGCTGAGCTACGTGTTGATGGAAGAACACTCTCAAAGTTGCAGCCAGTTATCAAGTCCATGTTGGTTTTCTCTTTTCCATGGATCCTCTTGGGTTTCTCCCACAATATGCACAGTTTAGCTGATAGGCAGGGATATGTGGAGAGCTCATCCCTACTCATTATATCTCTTACTACTGAGTTTGTGTCTGGTGAATAATTGATCCCAAGTCATACCTATAACTTCAACCTAGCAAAATTGTTATCTTTTACCATTCATTCTGAACAAAGACTGCCACTTGCAGCCAGCAATGTGTAGGTTTTCATCTTGCCTGACTCCAAATCAAGTCAGGTGTCCTACTGAACAATGAAGGGTGAAGGACAAAGTAGGAGGAAGCTGAGACCAGCCAAGGCCAGGACTATGGACTTACTGCATTCTGATCTGAAACTGTGGCAATTTCTTAAGGATAAACATCTCTCAATTATTTGGCTGGTAGTTGTTTTAGACATTCCTCCATACCCCCAGTTTTATACTTCTTTTCTGCAAAGAAAGGGGAATTCTATAACCTCTTCATACCACCATTACCAAAAAATTTCCCTCCATTCGACTTAAAAAAAAATATATATATATAATTTTGATTTTAAAAATACAGAGGATTTAATATGAAGCAGTAGATGATCTAATACATGCCCACATAAAAGAAAAACTCAAATCAATTCAAGGTGGGGGGTAGGGGAATGGGAGAGCAAGGAGGAGGGGGATGTGTGCTCCCACTTAATGGGCACAATGTTGGGGTATATGGCACACCTCTTGGGGTTGGGACACAATTATAAGAGAGACTCTACCTAACAAATGCAAACATTGTAACCTAATTCTTTGTCCCCTCAAATTAACCTGAATCAATAATAAAAAATATATACAGAGGATTTGATGATTACTTACCTAATAGGATAGTATAATAACTACCTGTATAATTAATTCTTCTTTCTTTCTTTCTTTCTTTCTTTCTTTTTGTAGAGACAGAGTCTCACTTTTTCACCCTTGGTAGAGCGCTGTGGCATCACACAGCTCACAGCAACTTCCCCACTCCTGGCTTAGGCGATTCTCTTGCTCAGCCTCCCAAGTAGCTGGGACTACAGTTGCCCACCACAATGCCTGGCTATTTTTTTGTTGCAGTTTGGCCGGGGCCTGGTTTGAACACACCACCCTTGGTACATGGGGCTGGTGCCCTCCCCACTGAGCCAGTGCCACACTATAATTAATTCTTTATCTAAATATATATCTATACCTAATCCATATTTTAAGCCCAATTAACATCATGTTTAGAGTTGAAACACTAGAAACTCCCTATAGAAAGGGGTGGGAACATTTTTTTTGCGAATGGATCCTTACTATTTCCTAAATTCTGTGAGAATTTTCTGTTTAGATGGCCCTCAGGGGGTCAGTTTTGGTAATTTATATTTTTCTAAGAAATTGTTCATGTCTTTCATGTAGATCTTCAAATGTATTTGCCTGAAGTTAAAAAAAGGTTACAATCCTGGCAATTTCCTCTGTCAGTTATTTTCTTATTCTCGTTTCTTATTTTGTATTTGTACTTTCTATATTGTAATTAGATTTAGATAGCAATAATTTATCTTTCAATGTTGGAAGGCTCACAAACTAGCTCTTTAGATCTATTTATTAGCTGGAAATTTTGTTTTCTAATTTTTTAATTATTGATTTTATCTTGACTAATTTCATTATTAATTTTTCTTAGATTTATTTTATAGATCTATAACTTAACTTATTGAGTTGGGTGTTTAATTCACTGAATTAATTGTACTTTATTTATTTATGGCTTAAGGTTATAATTTTTCTTCTAAGTTCTAGTTAAACCACAGCCCATTAATTGATAAAGAAGACCCAAATCCCTTCATCCAAATACACCAATTATTGGCATTTCCCCCTTTGCTTTATGCATATTATGTGCTCTCTCTCCTCCTCTCTTTCTGTGCCTGTGTTTGGAAGTAGACTATAAGTGTTAGAGATTATGTTCCTTTATCTCCAAAGCCTTCTTAGTGTGTATTGCCTAAGATCAAGGACTTTTTATTTCATAACCAATACTATTATTTACCTGATTGCCCGTATTCAAATTTTAGCAACTGTCCCAACATATCCTTTGCAGCTGTTTTTCCCCAAAACTCAGGATCTAATTAATGCAAGATCATGCTTTTCCTTTACTTCTCATGTCTTCTTAGTTTTCTTTAACCTGAAACATTTAATCAATATTTCTTTGTCTTTCTTTATCTTGATATTTTTGAGGTATGTAGGTCAGTTATTTTTGTGGTATGCCTCTCAGTTTGGGTATATTTGACAATTCATGATAGATTAAAATTTGGGGGGTTATTTTATCTTTTTTTTTTTTTTTGAGACTGAGTCTTATTCTGTTACCTTGGGTGTCGGAAGCCATATAAGGCACAGCTCGGCCTTACTTCCTCATTAAGTAAAAAACAGTTTCACCTTTTCCCGGTAACTTTACCCGGCAACTAGCCAACCAATCACCTTATGCCCCATCTTACTTACTCTAGCCAATCCCCAGTTAACAACTCCTCTGAACCTCCCAACAAGACACACCCTCCTTCCCTGTAATGCTTATAAGAGACAGGTTTTTCAATAAAGTTTGAGACTTGATCAGAAAACTGTCTTGTCTCCCTTTCTCACGCCCCTTGTTTGTTTTTCTCCTTTAGGTGGTTCCTGCATCCCCCGTTGCTGTCCTGCGGGTTGGGACATCCTGGCGCCCAACATGGGGCGATCGGGACCCCCTGGAGGAGAACGCTTGCCTACGGAAGCCCTGGCCGGGCACCCTTCGGAGCTGCAGTGAGGACCTGCGTGCACTCCCCATTCAGATCGCCTCGGTTCACCCGCCGTGAGACGGATCGGAAGATAAGGTAGGCAAATGATAACTTACAAGATTTCAAACATTTCACCCCTTTGTCTTGGCTGTTATTATTGGCTTTCCTGGATCTAATCCACTTACCAACGCTGACAGCGCCAAAGCGGGGAAGGACGAGAGGTACCCGTTTCGGCAGTGAGAACTCCAAAACACTTGGACTAGTTTTTCTGCCTAACACTCTCTAACAAACTCTGAGCTTACTACGTCTTATACGGTCATCCACCTCAAGGGCACCCCCAGGGATGCTGCCTTCCAAAGGCTATGCCTGAGGGTGGTAGGCAGCTGTCCTGCCTGAGAGGGTCCGAGCAGGCGGATTATACCTGCCGACCTATGACACGCGAGCAGAGATCATAAGGCACAGAGAGAGTGGTCACAGAGAAACTTAAGTTCCGAGTCAACTGGAGACTTGCGTGAACCGAGATCCTGAGAGAGCCATCCAGCCAACATAATGGGGAATTCGCTTAGTACACATGAAATGTTCCTTGACGGACTCAAGGGATCACTCAGAGTGCGAAGAGTAAGGGTTAAAAGAAAGGACCTTAAAGAATTTTTTAATTTTATTCATGAAACCTGCCCCTGGTTCACTTTAGAGGGAACAATCAGCCAAAAATGCTGGGAATGAGTAGGAGATGCCTTGCAGGACTTTTACCACACCGTTGGTCCTGACAAAGTCCCAGTTACAGCCTTTTCCTACTGGAATTTAATTCACGACATGTTAAAAGTTCATTCACTAGATCCTGACATTCGAGATGTCATCAAAGTAGGAGAAGAAGTCCTTAAAGAGGCTTCTCGCCCTCCTTCCACCTGCCCCTCTGTCATGGTAGAAATTCCTGACAACCCCCCAGTTTCCCTAAACCCCCGAACAGCCCCGACAACGCTCTTAAAACTCCAAATGTTACCAACCCTTTCCCTCAAAAACCTTCATCTCCCAAACTCTACCCATCGCTCATTTCTAATAATCAAATACATCATTTAAACCCTGAGGAAGAAGAATCCCTAGAAAATCAAGCTGTCCATTACCATAACCCCTGGGGCCTTACAGCCCCTGTCATCAATAAACCCCCCCCCCATAACCCACACTCTTACAACCTCAACACCTCAATTATTCCAAAACCTCCCTTTATACCCAATAATCTCCCACTTGACCCCATCCGACAAGTGAAACAACACTCATTCAAGAAGTCTCCTCCCTCAAAGAAATATTACAAACCAAGCGTGAGCACCTTCACCTTATTAAAGAAATTCAGGCCATTGAAACTGAACTTTTTAAACTAAACCCTACCCTCACCACCAATAATCCATCTCCCTCACCACCACAAAAGATAGGGAGAACAAAAAGGGCCAAAGACAACTCCCCTGTTCTTACATTCCCAGTCACCTGTAGCCAAAATTCTAACCCTGCCGTAGCAGAATCTGAAGACAATGAGATTGAGGAAGACCTTTCTAATGAAAATGAAACCTCCCCCGACTCCATAAAACCTGATCCTGATATTTCAGACACAGAGGATTTAGACACTGACCAAAAGAATCTTGTTAAAGGACAAAAATACTGCCGCCTAAACCTTAAACATTTAAAAGACCTAAAAGCGGCAGTAACCAATTATGGCCCCACTGCCCCTTATACACTTACCATCCTTGAGAGTCTTAGTGACCGATGGCTAACACCCAACGATTGGCTCTCCCTGGCACAAGCTACATTATCAGGAGGTGACTATGTCCTTTGGTGGACTGACTTTGCGGAAAATTGTCGAGAAACCGCCCAGCGCAATAGTGAAAGTAAAACCACACGCTCTTGGACCCGAGATAAACTACTTGGCCGGAGTCCCTATGAAACTAATGAAATCCAAGTAACATTTCCTCCTGGATTATTAGCCCAAATTCAGAATGCAGGCCTCAAAGCTTGGCAACGACTCCCTCCTAAAGGCTCAGCCACCACCTCCTTGGCTAAAGTTCGCCAAGGCCCTGATGAACCCTACAGTAACTTTGTCAGCCGCCTCACTGACGCTGCCGAAAGATTATTAGGGGAAGCAGAAACCAAGGGCACCTTCATTAAACATCTTGATTATGAAAATGCAAATTTAACATGCCAGGAAATCCTTAGACCCCATCGTTGTGGCAGTCTGTCCGACTACATAAAATTATGCTCAGGCATTGGCACTTCTCACACGCTTGGTCTAGCCATTGGGGCAGCCTTAAAAGACCTCACCTCAAATAACCAACAAAAAACCTGTTATAATTGTAAACAGCCAGGGCACTTCGCCCGTAACTGCCCTAATGAAAAACAATCAGCAGCTACCACCAATTCCCTGCCTAAATGTTCCCAGCCCCGAGCACCTCCCAAAACTCGTTGCCCACGTTGCAAGCGAGGCCTTCACTGGGCTAATGAATGCTACTCCAAAACTGATATCGAAGGTAAACTCCTTACCCCTTCGCGGGAAAACCCCAACCAGGGAAACTCCCTGAGAGGCCAGCCCCTGGCCCCAACTCAGGGACTGAACCAAGGGGCCACCAGGTTCATCCCTCAAGCCCAGGAAAACCAACAACAAATTCTCCCCGCTCAGATGTTAAATCTCTCCTCCACACCACCCCAGGTAGCGCAGGATTGGACCTCTGTGCCGCCACTGATACAATATTAATTCCTGACCAAGGAATACAGCTCATACCCACAGAATCATATGGGCCCCTACCTCCTGAGACCTTCGGCCTCGTCTTAGGCAGAGGAAATATTACACTGGCCGGTCTCCACATCACTCCTGGAATTATTGATAATAATTATACAGGACAAATAACACTCTTAGCCTCAGCACCATCAGGACCTGTGTCCATCCCCAAAGGCAAAAAAATAGCCCAACTTATATTGCTCCTCATAAATTCCTCCAATAAAAATAGTTCCTCCTTCCCCAGACTAAATGCTGCTCTCAGATCAGCTGATGCTTATTGGGCACAAGAAATAACCCCTGAAATACCATTGTTAACTTTACATCTTGATGGCAAAGCCTTTACAGGCCTAGTAGATACAGGGGCTGATGCTACAGTCATCGCTGCCCAAAACTGGCCCTCTAGTTGGCCCTGTGAAACCTCCATAACTCACCTTAAAGGTATTGGTCAATCCACCAACCCTAAACAAAGTTCCAAAATATTAACATGGAAAGACGAAGAAGGTAATACCGGACAAGTACAACCTTACATTGTTTCAGGGCTGCCCATCAATCTTTGGGGGCGAGACATCTTATCCCAGATGAAAATCATTATGTGCAGTCCCAATGAAATCATCACGCATCAAATGCTTAAGCAGGGCTTCTTACCAGGGCAAGGATTAGGTAAAAACGGCCAAGGAATAAAACAACCCCTTTCCCTAGTACAAAACAGTAACCGTTCGGGTTTAGGGAGTGAACATTTTCCATAATGGCCATTGACTTTCCTGTACCCCACGCTGACAAAATAAAATGGAAATCCGACGCACCAGTGTAGGTAGATCAATGGCCTCTAAGTAATGAAAAACTTACAGTGGCTACTCAGTTAGTACAGGAACAACTAGCAGCTGGCCACCTAGAACCTACTACTTCCCCCTGGAACACCCCCATATTTACAATAAAAAAGAAAACAGGATCCTGGAGACTTCTCCAAGATCTCAGAGAAATTAATAAAACCATGTATACCATGGGAGTCCTTCAACCAGGCCTCCCCTCCCCAATTGCTATTCCAGCCAATTATTTCAAAATTATTATTGATCTTAAAGATTGTTTCTTCACCATTCCTTTACACCCTCAGGACAGGGAGCGTTTTGCCTTCAGCCTCCCCGTCATCAACTTCAAAGGGCCTATGCCCCAATATCAATGGAAAGTACTCCCACAGGGAATGGCAAACAGTCCCACCCTATGTCAAAAATTTGTCGCCCAAGCCATAGATCCCCTCCAACCACTATGGCCCTCTATGTATATCATTCACTATATGGATGATATTCTTCTAGCAGGACCTTCGGCCTCAAAAGTACTCAAATGCAGCCAAGAACTAACAAATCAACTCAACACCTTAGGACTCCAGATAGCTCCCAATAAAATACAACTCAAAGACCCCTATTATTATCTTGGATTTGAATTAAACTCAAATAAAATTACAACTCAAAAAGTCCAACTAAAAACTTCATACCTTCAAACCCTTAATGACTTCCAAAAATTCCTCGGCGATATTAACTGGTTAAAGCCCTATCTAAAACTTACAACCGAGGAACTTAAGCCCCTTTTTAACACCCTACAGGGTGATTCTAATCCTCTCTCCCCATGCTCCCTCTCCCTTGAAGCAAAGAAAGCCCTTCGCTCCGTTGAGAATGCCATTCAACAACAACAAATTACATTCCTTTCCTACAATGAACCTTTCTCTCTTATCATATGCCCTACACCTCACACACTAACCGGAGTTTTATGGCAAGACAATCCCCTTCTTTGGATTCACTTACCCTCCTCTCCCTCCTGGGTACTTACACCCTACCCTTCATTAGTCACAAAAATCATATGACAAGGGAGAGAAAAAAGCTTACAATACTTCGGAAGAGATCCCAATCAACTTATTCTTCCATATACTAAGGAACAATTAAATTGGCTTATTCAACATGATGACGATTGGACCATTTCCCTCACTTCATTCCAAGGAACAATAGATAACCATTTCCCTCCCCACAAATTACTCCAATTTGCACGATTACATCCCTTCGTTATCCCCAAAATCACCTCAAAAACACCACTTAAACAAGCATTCTTAGTATTTACAGATGGCTCCTCCAATGGCATGGCTGCTTTTACTATCAATGATAAAGAACATTCCATTAAATCCCCTTTCAAATCTGCCCAACTTGTAGAACTTTTTTGCAATCCTTCAAGTCTTTACAGAATTACCCAATTCTCCCTTTAATCTTTACACTGACAGTTCTTACCTAGCCTTTTCCATCCCTTTATTAGAAACTATTCCCTATATCAAACCTACCACTAATGCAGTACCTCTATTCTATCAACTACAAAAATTAATAAGAACCAGACAAACTCCCTTTTACATCGGACACTTAAGAGCACATACAGAACTACCAGGGCCCCTTTCTCGGGGCAATGCCATCACTGACAAAAATACCCGACTTATATACCCCATCTTTACAGACCCCATTACCAAAGCCCAACAAACTCATGCTTCTCACCATCTTAATGCTCACACCTCTGACTCCTATTCAAAATTTCCAGAGAACAAGCTCGACAAATTGTCAGGTCCTGTCCCGGATGTGTAACCTCATTACCGGTTCCTCACTTGGGAGTCAATCCCAGGGGTATACTCCCCAATGAAATTTGGCAAATGGATGTTACCCATCTCCCTGAATTTGGCACCCTTAAATATGTCCATGTCACTATTGACACCTTCAGTGGATTCATCTTCGCCACTCTTCAAAGTGGTGAAGCCACAAAAAATGTCATAGCCCATATTCTCCAACGTCTTACTACCATGAATAAACCTCAAAAAATCAAAACTGACAATGGCCTCGGATACATTTCCAGAGCCTTTCAATCATTCTGCCATCAATTAGAAATCAAGCACATTACCGGGATTCCTTATAACCCACAAGGCCAAGGGATCGTTGAAAGAGCACATCAATCCTTAAAAACCACAATTAACAAACTTAAAACTACCTCCTTTTATCCCACCAAAGGCTCCCCTTGTAACCTCCTTAACCATGCTCTATTTGTCCTAAACTTCTTACAATTAGATTACCACGGAAAGTCTGCAGCTGACAGACTCTGGCACCAAGAAACAAACACCCAATATGCCAAAGTCATGTGGAAAGATCCCTTTACTTTAAAATGGAATGGCCCTGACCCCGTTCTCATTTGGGGTCGAGGACATGCCTGTATATATGATACCAAAGAAGACGAACCTCTTTGGCTCCCAGAACGATTAATCAAACCCATCAACCCCTCAGTAACACTATTAGTTCCAGGGAAAATCCCTGAGAAAACTTTATCTTTCCCTACAGATGCGGCCCTAGAACACGATCTTCCTGAAGACAATACTTCTCAATAAACTCCTACCTACTAGAACAAAATCAATCAAAGCCATGGTTTTCTACCCTACCATAATATTCTTTACCTTATTAAACACTACCCTAGGTGGCATGGGGCCCCCAATTACCACAGAACAACTACTCCAAAAATTATATGGGGCACCTTGTGACTGTAAGGGAGGAACAACTACAATAATACCCACCTCACATACTAGCCAAGTTGATTGCAGTGGCAAAACTGCCTATTTAACTTTCACGTCACAGATAGGAGGAGGACATAAGCAAAACTGGCAGTGTGTTAATGCACCCAAAATAATACTCCCAGTTCAAAACGAACCAGGACCTTGTCCTACGGAGTGCGAAATAACTGATCAAATGCACTCTATGTGCTACAATAGTGTCCAGCAGTGCACCCACACAAACGGCAACACATATCTAACAGCCATTTTACAAAGAACTTATTCTGGCTCCTTTGGAGGTGAGCTTGATTCTACTCATAACCTGGGACACTCCAAATATGCCCAAGCCTCCTGCTCAGGCACAATTGGCAAAAATGTTTGCTGGCCACTAAAACCACCAATTCACACATCTGATGGTGGTGGGCCATCAGATAAAATAAGAGAAGAGCGGTTCAAAAACAAATTGAAAAAATAATTAAAGAAAAATATACTCCCCTACAATACCACCCCTTAGCTTTACCAAAATCTCGAGACATAGATCTCGACATCCAAACCTCTGATATTTTAGAAGCCACTTTCAAAGCTTTAAATAATTCCAACCCAACCCTCGTGGAAAACTGCTGGCTATGTCTAACTCTTGGCATACCTATGCCCCTGGCCCTACTAACAAACACCTCCACTTCACATCTAAACAACTCACATCTAAACTGTAGTGACAGTCTACCTTTTAGAGTCCAACCTATAGAATTTATACAAACCTCCCCAGAATAATAATTATGATGTAGACTTAGGAAGCATCACCTTCACAAACTGCTCCTCCATTTCTAACAACACCTCACACTGGTGCCCCCCTCCCGGACATGTTTTTGTATGCGGAGGAAATTTGGCCTACACGGCCCTACCAGGTAACTGGACAAGCTATTGTATAACCGCCCAACTACTCCCTGATATCTCTATTATACTAGGAGATCAACCTGTTCCTCTCCCCAGTCTTGATTATATAGCTGGACATCCACGCTCTAAAAGAGCTATTCAACTTATCCCACTAATAGCGGGACTAGGCATCACTACAGCAGTAGCCACAGGAGTTACCGGAACAGGAATATCTACACATTCCTACCACAAACTGTCTTGTCAACTAATAGAGGATGTCTCAGCTCTTTCTGAAACAATTCACGATCTTCAAGATCAAATAGACTCCCTAGCAGAAGTAGTCCTACAAAATCGTAGAGGCTTAGATCTCCTCACGGCAGAGCAGGGAGGTATCTGTTTGGCTTTACAGGAAAAATGCTGTTTCTATGCCAACAAGTCAGGCATTGTTCGAGACAAGATAAAAACCCTGCAAGACCAGCTCGAAGAAAGAAGAAAGGAATTTTGTGATAACCCCCTCTGGACAGGACTCAATGGACTTCTCCCTTATCTCCTCCCACTCCTAGGCCCCCTGTTAGGTCTTCTATTAGTCCTTTCCTTTGGCCCCTGGCTATTCAAAAAGGTCACCACCTTCATTAAACAACAAATAGACTCTGCACTAGCAAAACCAATTCAAATTCATTACCATCGCTTAGCTTTGTCTGACCAAGAAGCCGACTATTCCTTATCTCATGGCTTCCCCTCATAATGAGGGCAGTGTATAGATCAGAGGTACACTTACCCATTCCTAATAAAAGGAAAAAAGGGTATGGGCACCGAGTTGAGTGCACAGCAAAGCATTGCAAGAGAAGGTCCCACAATCCTTCAACCTCCCGATCCCAAGGAGAAGTCAAATGAAGGATCAGACCCCCTCTGATTTTTCTCTGAGAGCAAACCTGGCTTGCATAGAGGTTGGTATCAAAAATTTCACTTACCTCTCCTCTCCAAAAGATACCACAAATAACAAATGTGGATCTGGGAAATCCACGAGAGGAGCCAGGTCACTACTCTCTCTCTCGGTTAATGCCCACCTCCTTAAACAAAAAGGGAGGAGATGTCGGAAGCCATATAAGGCACAGCTCGGCCTTACTTCCTCATTAAGTAAAAAACAGTTTCACCTTTTCCCGGTAACTTTACCCGGCAACTAGCCAACCAATCACCTTATGCCCCATCTTACTTACTCTAGCCAATCCCCAGTTAACAACTCCTCTGAACCTCCCAACAAGACACACCCACCTTCCCCATAATGCTTATAAGGGGCAGGTTTTTCAATAAAGTTTGAGACTTGATCAGAAAACTGTCTTGTCTCCCTTTCTCGCGCTCGTTGTTTGTTTTTCTCCTTTAGGTGGTTCCTGCGTCCCCCGTTGCTGTCCCGCGAATCGGGACACTTGGGTAGACTGCCATGGCATCATCATGGCTCACAGCAACCTCAAATTCTTGGGCTTGAACAATCCTCTTGCCTCAATAACACGAGTAGCTGGGACTACAGGCATGTGCCACTACACCTGGTTTGTTTTTCTGTTTTTAGTAGAGATGGAGTCTTGCTTTTGCTTAGGCTGGTCTCAAACTTTTGAGCTCAAGCAACCCACCACCCACCTGGGCCTCCCAGAGTGCTAGGATTACAGGCATGAGCTACCACACCAGGCTTTGAAGTTTTGCAGTTTTCATAAAAATACTAGAAAAATACTACTAAGTGTATATCAGGAGATACATGAGTTTAGTTTGTGCCATTATTGGTAATACTAACTTTGATGTTTATTTAAGGTAATATGCACTATGTTTCTTCACCATGAAGTTAATAGTTTCTTTTTTGATTAATAATTTGTAGGTGTTGTTGGCCATTAATCTATCTTCACAAGAAGAGTTTCTGTTCATGTCTCTTACCCACTTTTTAATGAGGTGGTTTGATTTCTTCTTATTGATTTGCTTGAGTTCTTTGTAGATTTCTGGTTATGAGCCCTTTGTCAGATGATTAGCAAGCAAATAAATCTCTTATTCTGTAAGTTCTTTTATTCTGTCTTTTTGCTTTGTTGATTGTGTCTTTTACTATGTAGAAACTTGAATTTTATCAGGTCCTATTTATTTATTTTTATTGTTGCTGTGATTGCCAGTGGAGTATTCATGAATTCTTTTTCTAGGCCAATAAGAGTTATTTTCCACATTTTCTTCTAGGGTTTTTATAGTTTTGTGTCTTAGATTTAAATCTTTTATCCATTGTGTGTTAATTTTTCTAAGTGGTGAGAAGTGTGGATCCAGTTTCAATCTTCTACATGTTGCTAACCAGTTTTCCCTATTGATCAGGGAATCTTTTCCCCAGTGTATGTTTTTGTTTGCTTTGCTAAAGATCAGATGGAGTAAGAGGCTGGTTTTATCTCTAGGTTCTCTTTTCTGTCCCATAAGTCTATGTCTTTATTTTTATCCCAATATCATGCTATTTTGATCACTGTAGACTTGTAATATACTCTGAAGTCCAGTGAAGTGATACCAAATGTTCATCTTCTCTAATCATCAGAGAAATGTGAATCAAAACCAACTGAGATATCAGTAAGAATGTCTTATATCATAAAGTAAAAAACAAACAAACAAAAAAACAGATGCTGGCATGGATGCAGAGAGAAAGGAACATTTATACACTGTTAGTGGGACTGCAGACTGGTGCAGTCTCTATGGAAGCCAGTATGGAGATTCCTCAAAGACCTAAAAGTATACCTACCATTCCATTCTGCAATCCATTTCTAGGTGTTTACCCAAAAGGGGTGGGGGGGAGGCTTCTACCATAAAGACACATTGCTCTCATATGTTTAGAGCAGCACAATTCATAATCACAAAGCTGTAGAAACAACCCAAGTGCCCTTCAATACAGGAATGGATCAATAAACTATGATATATGTACACCATGAAATATTATTCAGCCATAAAAAGATGGAGATTATGTAACTTTTGCAGCACCTGGATGGAATTGGAGACCATTCTTCTAAGTGAAGTATCACAAGAATGGATAAATAAACACCACATATATCCACTATTAAACTGGAACTAGCAGATTAACAGCTACATGCTCACATGAGAGAAAAACTCAATGAAATTCAAGCAGAGGGTGTTGGGGATAGGGGAAGAGGTTGGGTAAATTCCCATGCAGTGGATACATTGCAAGGGCATATGGCATACTACCTGAGTAAGGGACACACATGCAAATCAGACTTTAACCTTATAAATACAAACTATGGAATCTGTTTGTACCCCACATTAATCTGAAATTAAAAACAAATTGTAGGGAGACATTTTGAGATGAGGTTAATATCTCTTTTTTCATCAATCATTCACCTACTAGGTTAACATCTACTGACAGTATTTTTCTGAATCATAATTTGATAGTTAAGAATAGTAAATTTTTAAATTCCATCCTTTTTTCTACATTTTTTAGTTGGTATTCTATTCTAAGAATAGTTTTCCCTTTCCATGTATTCAATTGTTTGCATATTATTCAAAATGAACTTACATATTCTTTGTTTTTATTTTAGTGTTTTTAAATGAGATTGATTGAGATATACTTTAGTTATAGTGAAAATTTACCATTTAAAAATTTTCCACAAAATGTTTTCTTGTCAATCTCTAGTCTCAAAACCTGCTGATCTCATTTTTGTTCCAATTTTAATTTCAATTTCTATTTTTTGTTACTAGTATAAAAAATAAAACTGATATTTTTGTATACTAATCACGTATTCTGACACACTGCTATACTTGGTTCTAGAAGATTTTTTTTTCGTACATTCCACAGAATCATGTCATCTACAAACTAGTTTTACTTTTTTATTTATAATACATAGGAATTTAATATTTTTTATCTTATTATTTGAATTAGAGCCTCCAGTACAATGTTGCATTAAAGTAGTGAGAATAGATATTCTTTCCTTGTTCCTATTTTAGGCAGAAAACTTTCAATATTTAATAAATAAGAATGATGTGAGTTTTAGATTTATTGTAAGTACTCAATTATGTTGAGGAAGTCTCTATTTCTAGTTCCCTCAGCATTTAATTTATTATTATTATTTTTTTTGAGATGGCATCTCACTCTATCATCCTGGGTAGAGTGCCCTGACATCACACCTCACAGCAACCTCAAATTCCTGAGCTCAAGTGATCTTCCTGCTTTAGCCTCCTGAGTAGCTGGAAATATAGGTGCCTCTCATAACGCCTGGCTAGCTTTTCTATTTTTAGTAGAGATGGGGTCTTGCTCTTGCTCAGACTGGCCTTGAAATCCTGAGCTCAAGCAATCCACCCTCCTTGGCTTCCCAGAATGCTTGCTGGGATTACAGGCATGAGCCACTGTGCCTAGCCAACATATAATTGCTTAAAAATCAGATATTGGGATTTTCCCAAATATAGTAAAACTGCCATACTTGACAATCTTCCAACCATTGACCACCTCCTTAAGTTGACCTAATTTTCAGACTGAACATGTACCACTTGTGCATACCATTATAGTAGGCCTAGTTTCTTATGTTGACCACCTTCTTCTATTAACAAGATTGTTACAGTCCTTTGGGTGGTCTTAAGAGGTTTTGCTGTAGTTTTTCTACTTCTATTGAGATGATCACATATTTTTCATTTGTTTGATTTTAGTCTGTTAATCTGGTGATTTACACTGATTGATTTTCTAGTGTTGAACCACCTTTGCATTTCTCGGTTGTGATATATTATCCTTTTAATATATTCCTGAATTAAACTTGACAACATTTTGTTAAGAATTTTTTCATTTTTATGAAGAATAATTTGTCTATAGATTTCTTTTCTTAAGCTGCCTTTTCTTATTTTGTTATCAGGGTAATGCTGACAACATCAACATTTAGTATCTGCTGAACATTTCACATCTACCAGATGCTGTGCTAGGAAATTTTCATATATTTTCAAAATTTTATTGTGACATTATTTCAGAAGTTATGAAACAATTACAAGAATAATACAAAACATTATGATATACCTTTTATTTAGATTTGTTAAGTATTAACCATCTACCACATTGGCCTTATTATTTTCTTGTTCTCTTTTTGAGTCTTTTAACTTTTAAGATTTATATCTTTCTGAAACTCTGGTAAATTTTGATAGTTAAAAATGGTAGATAGTTAAAAATGGTAATATGGTGGACGTATAGCTTCCATTATTATATCCACCTTTTTATAATTTTTATATAATCTATGGATAAATTTTATTTTGAGTTTCAGTTTTACTATGCAGAACTAAGTTCATATTATTTAGGACATCTTAGGTATTATTTTAGGACCAATAAAGTTACCTGATAAATCCAGTTGAAAATATCAAAAATATGTTACTCTTAGTTGTTCTTCTGTGCTCTGGAGTATGAGTCTATTTATGAAATTATGAAGTCCATATTTGGTAGGAACTTACCTAAAATTAAGTTCACTCTATATCTCTTACTCATGTGTTTATCAATACAGGCCCATTCTCTGTTCTTCATCACTCCTCTTCAAGCCATGGGAGCCTGACTTCCATGAAATGCATCATCAGGGCATATTGAGTTTGGCCAGTGAGGAAAATGCACAAGATGTTTTCCCCACAGCTCCTTTCCTGCCTGATCCTGGCAGTGGCTGTGATTTTTAATTTTTTTTTCTGAGAGCCCTAGCTCCTGTTAGGCAGCCTTCTCTTTCACTATATATCTCATGGGGTTCCAGTCACCAGTACATGTCTAATACTGTCAAGCCTGGAGGTGGTCATTGATTACCCCTGTTGTTAGCCACAGGATGTTTCCCTTTTCCTCGTGCTTCCTCTTAGCTTTGCCTGCATCTTTGTGTATCGTCCCTTCATTCAACTTATTCAACTCTCAGCATCTATTTCCAGCCAGGACCCTGACTGGTGCTTCATTGTACATTATTGTTGCTGCTTCCACTCAACATTACTGCTCTCTAGGGTCTCCAACTAAAATTTGCCTTCTCCGAGCAATCGTCTAGCATAAAATCTTTTATTTTGATCATAGCTAATATGCTGCTTGTCTTATTTGGCAGAGGATTCACTGAGCTAGACTCACTGTGTATTCTGAGGATGATAATTGCCTTGGTTGTCCTAGGGCATTTTAATATTAAGGGTTCATTCCTTTTTAATCTTAAGAAAACCATCTCTAATGATAACAATTCATGTTCAAGTGACAAAGTTGATATTATCATGGTGTTTCTCAAGTAAGCCAGGCCCTGAATATGGGAGGAGGCCAGTTTAACAGGAAGAAAAAGTTGCTTGATCCAGTGTTTCTTACAATGCATAAACCATAACAGAAGTTCTGCCAAATGCTTTATAAATAAAGAGATGTTACTAGTGTATAATAATATTTTTAAAATACTAAATAATATATCCTCCTCTTGAAAAGAGAAATTGTGTATTAGCTAACTAAAGTTGTAAGAAGTTCTATAGGAAATAAACTGGTTCTATTTTGTTTGAAGCAGTTGTGTTGCAACTAAGAATAAAATTTCTCAGAATGCTTTGGCTTTGCTGATAGTATTGCCTCTAAGACATCACATAGAAACCAGCATAATCATATAAATTGCTGTCTTCCAGAAAACTTGGATAATGAAGTCTCTCACAAGTAGGAAAATAGACTATATCTGCTATCAGAGGTTTTTCTCTACTAGTTCTAAAGTTTTTGTTATCTACTCTTTAATTTTTGTGTTCAATTTTTTCAAGAATTCTGGATCTGTAAGGCATAATTAATGTAATAAAAAAGATCAAAGAATCTTATGCCAAATCTATGCATTGTTCTATTGCTTTTATCTCACTTTTTTCCCTTTCATCTGAATAATTATGCTTTCTGGAGGAGCTTATAGTCTAAACTCAATCAGAATCATTAGTATAGCCTAATCAGATACATTTGTAACCTCATAATTAATTTTGAATAATTTTACATTTTAAAACAGCATAATTGATAGCACAGGTGGTCTTTCCCTTCTTTTTACTCATAAAAATTTGTTTGCTTACTTTGTACTGGCTTTAATATGACTAATGAGTCATTCACTAAAGAAAAATTACACAGCATTGAGGTCTGTTTCTATAAAATGGAGGTATTCTTAATAGCCTTTAAAATAAGGTTGCATCTTGTATTCTGATTATAAAAGTAGTGAATGTTATTGTAAACAGTTTATGCAATAGATAAATACATTTGTAAGTATATTGTAATATCTACTAAACAGTTTGGAACCCCTTGGATTCTACACACATACACACACACACAGCTTTATATACCTGTACACACAAACAGAGATTTAGGTAAATACATTGTAGTGATAAAAATTAATTGTAAAAATTATAGATGATTATAAACAAAGTCTGAAAAACTGGGCCTCTTTCTGCACTCCGTGACCTGTTTTCCTGAAACTCTTGAGTGGCAGCTGCCATTTTGACATGTTTTTCATTTTCTTTTGACAAGAAAAACCTCCATTTTGCTGTCCTTAAAATTCTTATTTCTTGACAGGTGCCTATCAGAACCTCCCCCAAAATTTCCTGCAACATTTGTAACTGCTTCCAGCTTGTCAGAGCATTTCTGCTTAGTCCAGCTATCTCTTAAACTTCATTTTGATAACTCATCTCATTAAAAAGCACTACGGAGGCCTCATGCCTATTTATTATTTGGACATGGCTCATGAAGTCATCATTCAAATCTCTGCACTCACTAATGTATTTCATAACAAACATATATCCGTGGTTTTTTCTTATACTCTGGCCATGTCTTTGTGTGCTCAGCCATCTATATTTAATGAAAAGCTGTCTTATTTTTTTTTTTCTGGCAAATTTTAAACATCTATGGAGCTATCTCATGCATAGACACAGACATTCTATATGACCCTGGACAATCTTTTTATATCTCTTGGTTATATAGATTTAAGGAATGAGGAAAATTGTAATACAGAACACTTTCAAAAATATTACAGCAATGAGGAGTCAGGAAGTTGTTCAAATTTGTTAGCCTAGGTTTTCACTCATGCATTTAGGATGTACACTGCCCCCTTAAACCATCAGGTAATCACTCCGCTGTGCTCCAGGAAAATCTGCTTGTTAAAATGTATATTCCAGTGCTTCACCCTAAATATTTCGATAAAGTAGGGCTCAGGATTTTAAACTAATGCATTTTAAACTATTGCCACATAGCATACTTATGTATACCAGCTTTTAAGAACTTCTGATACTGAGGCTCTTGGGTGGCAGTTGAAACTGGAACTAAAAATTGCCAGGTGACACTTTATAGGGCAGAGGGACTTATTCTGGCTGGGTGAGTGTTGGCAGGAAATAAGGTAGGCATCTAGTCTCCCAGGGGGATGGAATTAATTCCCTGACCGCCAACATGTCTCCAAACACAACAGTTGACTACGCAGAGGTGTTGCTGTTCACTCACTAGTTTTGTATGTTTTATTTTGTTTCCATTTTAATGCACTTACAAGGAGATTCCTGTGTTTGCTCCAGAAATAGGAAAGATCCCTCCTAGTTTAATTCATACTTTCGTTTGTTTATTTTTAAATTAGACTCAGATATTGGTAACAATTCAATTACCAGAAAATGGAGGTTTGTGGGAGTTTTTCTTCCCACTTTACACACCAATTTACATCTACTGCATTCAGATCAAAACTTCAGAAGCCACATTTCCTGTTTGTAACTGAACAAAGTACACACAAAAGGTTTTAAGAAACAGAAGAGAAAAAAAAGTGAGGCACTGATAAAGACAAGTTTTGCTGCCATGCTGCTTCTAACCCAACAGAGTGACATCAATTAGAAGAAAAAAATTGTGAAAGCATTTTTAATCCATAGATTTGCCTTACGGTTACATATGGACTTTCCTGGAAAAAAAGCATGTCAGGTGAGTGGCATTTTTAATTCATTTGTTGCGTCTGTATGCCAAACAATTCACTTAATAATTCCTAAGTCCTAACAAAAAAATCTTTTAATATTTGCAAAGTAATTAGCACAATTTTTTAAAATGTGAGTTAGGCTTTAGTATAACTAGAACATGTTTTGAAATACACCGATGAGTGTAAGTTGATAATTTTTTTTTTGAAAGAACAAAGAAACAGTAATTTCTAATATAAAGTTAGTTGTAACTGTTCAATAAATGTTTGTTGATAATGATGCCATTTGAAGTTCTTATTATTTTTAAAGAAGCTTTTGTTGATCATATTTAGTTGTCTTTAGGTATTAAGGAGGATAGGTTTAATTCTAATTCTACATTCTAATTCTTCAGAGATTAGGCACTATACTATCTGGCAATCAATCCAATTGTCAACTTTCAGAGAGATGACAGTTTGAAAAGGCCAGTGAAAAGTCAATTGCTTGTGCAATGGATCGTGAAGGATGACTCCTTCTTAGGAGATTCACTGTTGTGAATCCATGTGGATGGTTCATTTCTCCTGTGTTCTTTTGTGTACTTTTTATTCCTTAAATAGACATCTTTTTGTGGTAAGAGAAAACATGCATGTTATGTAAAGTGGGAGAACGGTGAAATACATATTTAAAAATCTTAAATATTTTCTATCACCATATAAACCTAAAATGCTGTGTTGTATTTCCTTTCAACTTTCATTTCTATACATCATACATAGTTTGATTTTGACAACTGAAAGAATCATATACATCAAATCATATATACAGCCTTTTTCGCTAACATCACTATAATTTCCTTTGCTATAACTTCTGCTTAATCATTGCAAGTGAATGCACAAAAGTGACATCTATTAATAGTTTAGTCATTTATAGACATTCTGTATCCAGTTTTTTAATATATATATATATATATATAAAGGGCAGAAAGATGAACAACTCTACAGCTTTTTCTATATTGAGGGTTATTTTCTTAGGAAAGATTTCTAGAATTGGAATTACTGAATAATGAACATTTTGTCTCATTAGTGCCAAATTGCTTTTCCAAGAGCGATGCCAATTCACTCTCATCCTAGCAGTGCTTCTCCTTAACAAGCTGGTCTCATTTAAAAAACCTTTACTAATTTCATAAGCATAATATGCTAACCCATTGTTTAACATGCATTACTTTGATTACAATGAAATTGAACATTCTTGCATGAGGGTTTAAACTGTTTATAATTCTATCATTTGTGAATTGTCTGATTACATCTTTTGCTTAATTATTTTGCTTATAATGTTTTAAATATCAATTTATATGGGCCATTTATGGAATGACAATATTATATGCAGTATTATAATTTCTGTGAATTTACTTCCAGTCTTTTGTTTGATGAATCTTAAAATCAATTGATTCCATAAATCACCCAGAGCAGAAACTGACATATGATTGTCATACCTCGTTTTATCTGCGTAAGTTAGCCAAAAACAAAAACAGTTGGTCTGGTTTGCTGGTGCCTTGCAAGAAATGGACATGGCAGTAGTATGTACAATTGTCTTGAGCTGATGATGATGAGGAACCTCAGGAAGGGTGAGGGAGCTGGAGGCAGTGAATCTAACGTTCAACTGTTTTCAAAACTAATTAATTCTAAATTTTGAAAGTATTTGATAAAATATCCTCCATAGAATTTTGTAGTTCATATTTTCCTTTGAGGTGTAACACAGGTGGTCTTCCACGGCCAATTGAGACCTTTTACAGTTTCACAAAAGGGAAATAAAGTATTTGCCCTTAAAGTCTCATAGCCATTAAAAGTTGAAAGGAAGCAAAACAAACTTAATATGAAAGAAGATAATTAGATAATAGTATTTTTTTATATTTAGATAAAATTAAAAAGAAAATACATTTAAATATATAAAAAAGCAAAATTATTTCCAGTATAAATAATTTTAAATTACTTACCCATGCAAAGTAAAACAATGTACAAAAACACAAACCCAAATATTTTCTTTTTTTTTTTTTCCCTACTTAAATGCCTGTAGTCACTCTCTCATAAGTAACTCTGCTGGGATCTTAATTCCTGCCATGTTTTTACGTTTATGTAAAATCAATAATAGCTGAATCAGCTAGTGAAAGCAGTTCCTTGAGGCTATCAATGTAGTTTTAACAATAATTCTCTATTTCTTTACACATTGTTTTGTTTTGTTTTGTTTTATAAAGGATTCTCATTGTCTTTCTCTGCTTTTGTCTTCTCTTGTTCCTCAGTCATCTTTTTTGAGAACAATGAAAGCTAGTTTTTACATATTAGGTAAGACTAACTTATGAATCATGTTTAAAACTCAGGTCAAAAATTAATGTTAACAGTAGGTGAAAGGCAACGTTTCTCCATTTAATTTGGGTAATATTTGGCAGTTATTTGGGCAATAACTTTAAAATAGTCAGTCCAAGAAAGATTGTCCCTTAAAGATCACAGCTTTGAAAAATAAATGCCCACAAATTGTTAAGTCATTAATATATGTCATTATTGAGCACTTTTCTAGGCATTTTTAATTTCATTTGGTTTTCCCAGGATTCCTGAATTAATAGGAAGAAAGAGAAAAAATGAATAGGCATACTATGTTAAAAGAAACATAGTGGTTTATTTTGTTGGGTAGAAGATTGCACACAATCATGCCAGGTTCAAAGTATCATACTAAGGTGCTTCTCTAAGAAGAAACAATAAGTACATACATAAAATGGGGCAGCTAAATACAAACAAAAAGAAGTTCATCTACAGAAGGAATTTTGATAGCACTTTAATCCCAGTAGGACTTCCTGAATCCAATCCAATCTCAATTGAAGTTTAATTATAAAAGCAACAATGTGTCCAGCATTGGAGAGATCATGACATCCTCTCTTAACATCTCCCCGCACCTCAGTCCCGTATGTGTACTTGATACAATTAAGTTGGGTACGTGCTCAGAGGAATCGTGATGTATAGGAGGAGGGTGGCCTTGATGTCCCACAAATGAAGTTCTGAGCTTTCACTTACAACTGGGCTAGTGTGGTTCAGTGATTTGCACAGAACCAACCCCCAACTAGTGAGTGACTACTCCCCCTTTGTCCACATGGTTTGAAACACACATTCCAAGGCCACTATTGCCATTTTCTCTCTCCCAGTTATAGCCCACTCCCCAAACACACACCATTTACTTCCCCCTAAACATCTGTTCATAATAGACACTCATTTAAGATCGGCATACTTCATGTTTTGCATTTCTTAAAGTATGTTATTTACTTGAAAGTGTGGAATGGAGAGCCTTCTCCCATGCTAATATCTATAATTCTAACACCTTTTATTGATGGGGAGGATGGGCCTGGATACTGATGGTGCCCCATCCAAAAAGTCACCAAGGATATGCTTTTTTTTTCCTCATCCTTGAGTTGAAAAAAAAAAACTCACTTTATGAGCAGATCCATGGAAATCATAATATCACTACTTTTCTTTGAAACTTCTGGGTGCCTAAAATAAATATACGTGTTTATGGAATGAAAAGAGATGTTCACTGCTCTGGCAGAGTATACAAGCCAAGGGAAGCCATTAAGAGAAGCTATCTGCTGTGCGCTGTATACACTTACACTCAGTTAAAAAAAGCCCGAAGTGGAAACAATTATGGCATATTTATTACTTTTTCTATTAATTATTTAAATAAAGGATTCTATGTAAATCAACCCTGCTAGTAGAAAGACATTGTATTTGCTTAGCCAGTTTCTGTCCAGAGCACATGAAATTGTGAATTCCAAATACAGTGCCTGCCAATAACTCTTGGCTTTAAGGGAGTTAGAGGTCTTATAATTAAACCCACCACTTTCAGCCCTGGGCAGTTGGAAGCTAGATAGAAACTTAAATCATGATTTTCCTAGCTTTCATCGCCTCACTAATAATTGCTCAAGGCCTTTGGCTTTTTAATAGTGTAAATAGCTAAATCCAAATTACATAGGAATTCTTTATAAATTGATAAAAGCTATATAAATGAAAGTAATTATAGTTAATGAATAATGATGCTAAAGGTTGCAAGAATTTTTAAGCACTCTGCATATCTGGTATTAAAAGAGGCACTGTCTTTGCTAAGTAGATACAGGAATATGGAGATATTTATACTGCACATTTAGATTTACTGTGTAATGGGAGGTGTAAAGTGTGTGTGTGAACATTTATAGAGATCTGTTATTAAAGTCAAAAATTTCCATCATTAGCTGCGTAATACCTACTGTTTTTATATGTGTAATTTCTTTTTCTTTCCCTCCTTCTCTCTCTCTCTCTCTTTTTAAAGAGGCAAGGTCTTGCAATATCACCCAGGAAGGCTTCACACTGCTGGGCTCAAGGGTGCCTCCTACTTCAGTCTCCTGAATAGCTGGAACCACAAGCATGGGCCACTATGCTCAGCTCTCTTTTGGTTTTCAGTATGGGGGTATTTATTGTTGGCAATCAAAAATTACAAAAGATATCAAGAATGTTGTGAAATGTAAATCTTCTAAATAAAAATCTTCCTACTTAAAATGCAGATCACATTACAAAAGGAAAAAAAAAATCTTAAAAAACAGAAGTGTTAGGAATCATAGACTCCTAAAATCAGGGGAAAACTGGAGACCCTGTGAATCTAACCCACTCATATGCCTAAACCATCCCCCTACATTTTAAAATGTAGCTTGTGTTTTAAAAGGCCTCCAGTTGGTTATGTGAGAGGTATTTACTGTTAGAGTCAATGATAAAACACAGCCCTAAGGGAATGTACAGTGTGGCCCAAGTGTTGCGGAGGTTATTTCATGAAATTTATTAGGGCTTTCCCTAAAGCCTTTTGGGTAACATGTAGGCTTGTGATGCTGATTTGGTTGTTTCTTTGTAGCAGATAACAAATTATCTTACAGCAATTAATGGACTAATATAATTATTTCAATTCTCCCTTCATCTAAAAAATGAAATCTCTATTTGAAATATAATTTTATCCAAATGATTTATAGCTAAATTCAGTGTAATTCTTAAATTAAGATAAGGACTTTCTGCTTACTTCTTTGCAGTCCGATAGTGTATCTTGTGCAATGTTTTAAGTATTTGTTGAGTTTCTAATAACCGCTAGATGCTGAAATGGAAAGAAAAAAACACTAAGAGAAAAAGAGGTTGATTTTATTAGTTTTTCCAAGGATTACTTATTATTTTTTAGGTATTTATTTGCCCCTCTCCCAGATAGAAGGATATTAGAAATACATATAAGAATATAAAAGATAATGAAAGAAGTCAAAGTAAAGGAAATAAGGGGAAATAAGGGGATTATCATATAATCCTAGAAATTTATTTAAAGTAGGTTATGTATCAAAGATAGATGATCAATTACATCATTGACATCAAATAATATAGTAAATAATATTTTATAGTCCACAGTATCCCTATAATTAGCAAATTCAATGATAAGCTTTATATGTTTAGGTTTTTTTCTTGAAACATGTTTTATTCTGCCCTGATAAAGGCAGAAAATGTGAAACATGGAATAGAATAAAAAGGGTGAGAGAGAATTTTAGATTTTATTTTCTGAATATTACCTGAAGTTCAACTCTGTTACCTTTTAGGGCAGAGTATATGCTTTCATGATCAGTGACATAGAAGTCTTGACATTCTCTTAAGAAATTTTGGAAACATAACCGGGACATTTCCCAGAATAGAAAGTCATCAAAGCCCATTCTACTTGCATTCAGGGTAGATCCAAGGAGTTTCACACTTGGATCACATTGGCAGGATCACATCCTTTTAGTGCATGAAGATTGAACGATCAAGGCCCCCGAGTCTACTCAATAATTATAGCTTGGACTAATTCAAAAGCATAGTTATAAGTCCAGTTTGGCCAAAGGTAAATTATTAATGCGTTCATTCATGCTTGATTTTAAGCAATGTGACTTTCTGGTCAACTCTATAATAAATTAGATGCACAATGTGTTCTTAGGGAAGTTATACTATAATATGCTATGCTGTGTAATCGTCACTATTCTCTACATAGCCATGTGCCACATAATGATGGTTTGATCAATGACAGACCACATTTATGATGGTGGCTCCATAAGATTATAATGGAACTGAACAATTCCTTTGCCTATTGACTTTGTAGCTCGTGTAATGCCATAGCACAAAAATTACTAAAGTGCCTGTGATGATGCTGGTGTAAACAAATCTACTGACCTGCCAGTTGTATAAAAGTATAGTACATACAATTATGTGCAATACATAACACCAGATAATGATAAATGGCTACATTATTGGTTTATGTATTTACTGTCTATTGTTACTTTTCAGTGTACTCCTTTTACTTATTAAACAAAAATAAGTAACTGCAAAACAGTCTCAGACAGGTCCTTTAGGAGGCATTCTAGAAAAAGTCATTATAACCGCAGGAGATGACATCTCCCTGTGTGTTATTGCCCCTGAAGATCTTCCAGTGGGACAAGATGTGGAGATGAAGGATGATGATACTGATAATCCTGGCCCTGCCTAGGCCCCGGGGAAAGAGAGGCATAATTAACTCTCCATTATACATTCGTGAGGCTCTACATAGTATATGAGAAAAGCTCCCTGTGGCCAGTAATAAACCTGGGTTACTCTGATTCCAGAATGACTGTTTTTTTCCAATATGCATTATCCTATATTTCTGAAATTTGTGGAAGTAAACATGTGGTTTTTGTAAATAACAAAAAAGTATGATTATAGTCTGAGGATTAAAGAAAGAGAAAATGTATAGCAAATTATTCTTGGTAATTTGAATGTTCTTGATTTTGAACAAAAGGCTTTTGGTGTATGGTTATTTTTGTTGTTGTTTTTGAGGCAGAGTCTCACTCTGGTGCCCAGCCTGAGTGTCACGGCATTAGCCTAGCTCAGAGCAACCTCAAACTCTTAGATTTAAGCCATCCTCCTGCATCAGCCTTCTAAGGTGATGAGATTACAGGTATAAACCACCCCACCCGCCTGAACAAAAGTTTTTATAACCAGATACCATTTGTCGTCTTTTAATAGCCAGACTAAAAATGTCTTTAATTTCATAAACATGAGAAATGTTGCTTTCTTTTGCTCATGCTGAATTCAGAGCTTATCACTAATACTCACTTTGAAATCTATAAAGAAGTTGTCAGTGGGGCCGGGCACAGTGGCTCACAACTGTAATCCTAGCACTGTGAGAGGTTGAGGCAGGTAGATAGCCTGAGCTCAGGTGTTTGAGACAAGCCTGAGCAAGAGTGAGACCCCATCTCTACTAAAAATAGAAAAACTATCAGAGAAATGGAAATCAAAACTACTTTGAGATATCATCTAACTCCAGTAAGATTAGCCTATATCACAAAATCCCAAGACCAGAGATGTTGGCGTGGATGTGGAGAAAAGGGAACACTTCTACACTGCTGGTGGGAATGCAAATTAATACATTCCTTTTGGAAAGAAGTTTGGAGAACACTTAGAGATCTAAAAATAGATCTGCCATTCAATCCTGTAATTCCTCTACTAGGTATATACCCAGAAGACCAAAAATCACATTATAACAAAGATATTTGTACCAGAATGTTTATTGCAGCTCAATTCATAATTGCTAAGTCATGGACAAAGCCCAAGTGCCCATCGATCCATGAATGGATTAATAAACTGTGGTATATGTACACCATGGAATATTATGCAGCCTTAAAGAAAGATGGAGACTTTACCTCTTTCATGTTTACATGGATGGAGCTGGGACATACTCTTCTTAGTAAAGTATCTCAAGAATGAAAGAAAAAGTATCCAGTGTACTCAGCCCTACTATGAAACTAATTTATGGCTTTCACATGAAAGCTATAACCCAGTTATAACCTAAGAATAGGGGAAAGGGAGGGGAGGGAGGTGGGCGGAGGGAGGGTGATTGGTGGGATTACACCTGCAGTGCATCTTACAAGGGTACATGTGAAACTTACTAAATGTAGAATATAAATGTCTTAACACAATAACTAAGAAAATTCTAGGAAGGCTGTGTTAACCAGTGTGATGAAAATGTGTCAAACGATCTGTAAAACCAGTGTATGGTGCCCCATGATCGCATTAATGTACATAGCTATGATTTAATTAAAAAAAAATAGAAAAACTAGCCAGGCATTGTGGCAGGGGCCTATAGTCCCAGCTACTTGGGAGGCTGAGGCAAGAGGATCACTTGAGCCTAATAGTTTGAGGTTGCTGTGAGCTGTGATGATGCCATGGCACTCTACCCAGGGCAACAAAGTAAGACTCTGTCTCTAAAAAAGGAGAAGGAGTTACCAATGTTAATTCACATCCTGGCAGGGGATCTGTCCTTCATTATGAATAAATTCATTCACCTTAATTGTGCCAATAAATAGCTAGACCAAAATAAATGGGTAAGCAGCTATTATATTATAGGTATGTTTACTTTTGTTTCCAGGAAATTCCGGATGCCCCTTTTATCTCTGGGGACTTCTAGCCTTGTTGGGTTTGGCTCTGGTCATATCACTGATCTTCAACATTTCTTACTATTTGGAAAAGCAGCGACAAGGTAAGACACTTGGACAAATAGCGACATGGTACCTGCTTGAATAGAGACTGTGGAGTCACTCGGAAAGTCTATGAAAGTAGACAATTTCATGACATGTCATTCATTAGGATATTCTTATCTGTGGTGAATCTGGTAATCATTTTTCACCATGAGGCTTCTCTTAATTTAGGAATGCAATTATATTAGAAATGTGAAAAAACTCCCCAATTTAGCTTTATCGCTCTCTCTGTTTTGGGGTGTGGAGTTGGAAGAGCTTATCTGGTGAACCATTGTTTCCTCCTCCAATTGAACAGCACGTGAAATTGTAGCCTATTTTGAAGCAGCCATTAAGGCTCTCCGTGATGCATAGTGAGAGAAGGGAAGAACAGCTCTGTAAGATTCCACTCAACCTATCAGTGTCCTCAGGATCAGTCAGACCCTCTCAAGTGCTGCAGGCAGGGGTGTGCTCAGAGGGGACAGGAAAAGCAGGAGGCTGAGCCATGGCCTGTTCTCAAACTCTCCCAGGGGTTCGGGGGTCAGTGAAGAGTATGTGCCGCTGTCACTTTTACTATTCAACAGGTTGGGCGGCTGTTTTCACCATGTGCCTTTCACGTGCTTGTGCCGTGCTTGAAAGAGCATAAACCAGCAACTGGAACAACCTTTACATGCTGTAGGCATTAACACATCTGTGTCAAGTACAGAGCGGATGGAAGAATGAGAGTTCAACCGATGCTGGGAGGTGTCTTAATAACAAGAAACTCTTAGGAACAGAACATTTAAATAATGATAAAAGAATGCGACGTGCACTTTCTTTAATAGATAAAAGGAAATAAAATGAAGGTAACAAAATTAAGTTAGACACGTGTCCAAGAAAAATTGCCTGAAGCTAATTTAAAACAATGGCCACATTGCAGGAAATGTCCTTGATCCTTGTAGAAATATCTTCTCCAGTGTTGGTAATTCTAATATAAAATGTGAAGAAGAAGGCCTTTATTGTCCTGCAGGGTTTGGAAAAAAAAAAGAAAGCAGGCACTAGAAAATGCAGTGGCCTAGCTGAGGCCATACATCTATTCAATGGCAAAATCAAAGAGAAGTACCCGGTTTTTCTAATTCTTTGTCCAAAATAGTTTCTACCAGCACGTGCTGTCTTTATAGTGTTGACCAAATGTCCTCAGCTGGAAACCCAACACTCTGGGAGGATCTATACAACATCAGTTCTATACCTGAAGTGAAATTTCAGGCTAACAATTCTTTTTCAATCACAGTGCTTTCAGCAATTAATTTAAAGATAAAACATTTTCAAATTCTTTTTCAATCACAATTCTTTTTCAATCACAGTGCTTTCAGCAATTAATTTAAAGATAAAACATTTTCAAACAAACTTTATAAGTCAAATGTACAAATGTTCCATCACTAGACATCTACTACAAAGTTTCCTTCTTTTATAGAAAAAAATGAGTTAAGAGCAGCACTTCTTTATAGAATAGTTTGACTATATTTTAATTTTTTCATTAAGATGTCTTGTGAATATAGATAAATTAGAAAAAAAGGTGAATTCGGGGCTAGAGAGGTGAAACGATTTAAGGTGGAAGCCAGGAGAAGAACAAGCATCTGAACTAGATGCCAATATCTTTTTTAAATTTTTGTGAGACCAAGTAAAGAGGAGCAGTCTGTTACGTTTAACTTGATTCCCCAGTGTCTAACTTAAATTTCATCTAGCAAATGTACCTATTTATTTTCTACTTAAATTGTCATTTTGTTCAGCCTTATGATTACATTGAACAGTGGATGTTAAGAATCACTTTTTATCAATATGATTAAGATCAGGACTTGTCTTGTTTTACTGACTTACTATTTCTGCCCCCAAAGTAGTTGGCTGTATTAGTCTTTACAACTCAATGTGAACAGGTTTTATAATTTTCATTTTTGACCATTGAAGTTTATTTATCTATGTCCGCGCCGATTTTCCACCATGCAAACTCTTTTGTGGAGTAGCTTATATATGTAATGGTTAAGTTGACTAAAAAGATAGTTGCTAAAAGGCAGTAACCTAACTAAAAGTACTGGGGGAGGAAAGGAAAACATTTTTAAAAATAGGACATAATGGGGTGGTGCCTGTGGCTCAGTGAGTAGGGCGCCAGCCCCATATGCCGAGGGTGGCGGGTTCAAACCCAGCCCCGGCCAAACTGCAACAAAAAAATAGCCGGGCGTTGTGGCGGGCGCCTGTAGTCCCAGCTGCTCGGGAGGCTGAGGCAAGAGAATCACGTAAGCCCAAGAGTTAGAGGTTGCTGTGAGCCGTGTGACGCCACGGCACTCTATCCAAGGGTGGTACAGTGAGACTCTGTCTCTACAAAAAAAAAAAAGAAAAAATAGGACATAATAAGTGATATTTATTAATTAATTTTTTTCAAATCAATTTCAGGCACCTCAATTTTTTTAATAATATACCTTTGAAGTCAATCTAATGTGAGTTCAATATTTAACAAGAGGCAGGATGTGGTGGCTCATGCCTGTAATCCTAGCACTCTGGGAGGCCAAGGAAGATGGATTGCTTGGGCTCAGGAGTTGAAGACTAGTCTGAGCAATAGCAAGACCCTGTCTCTACTAAAAATAGAAAAACTAGCTGAGCATAGTGGCACATGCCTGTAGTCCCAGCTCCTCAGGACGCTGAGGCAGGAGGATTGCTTGAGCTCAGGAGTTTGAGGTTGCTGTGAGCTATGATGTCAGAGCACTCTACCCAGGGTGAAGGAGTAAGACTATGTGTGTGAAAATATATATATTTTGCAAGGTGTTTTGTGCAAGTGACATAACTTACCTGAGTCTGTTTCACTATCTATAGCATGTAGGAAATATGTTCTGATCATGGGGTTCTTGTGAAAATTTTATCTATCTGCCTAAACAAATATGATCAATATCTAACTATCCACCTTTTTACAGTTCTGGAGACTCAGTATGTCAGTCCTAGAGCCCATATCATGATATCTGGTGGCTCTAGTACTTCCTTCCTCTCTTCCACAAATAATTATTAAGGACCTCTGATGGCCAACTGCCATCCCATTTAATTTTACTATCTATTATTTTAGTAAACATTCATTCCTCTGGCTTATTCGCTGCTCCTGCCATCACTATGCCCTCTGGGTCCTCTCCAGCTCTCTCTTCACTTCCTTCCCCCATCTCATTATTTAATGGGTCTGTGCAACACCCTAAGCTTTAGCAGTAATTGTCTTGTTCATGTAAGTCACGTTCAGGTCCATTTCAGAGAATTTTCTGTAGGCTTTCATGGAATTGGTTCTGAACATTAGCCTATCACAAATCCTTTTATTTAAGCAATGACATGCCCTCCTTAGATGGAGCACACAACCCTGGGACTTGCACTTTATTCGTGTGCAAACCCAAGACTAGCCTTGGAGCGGCCATTATCAATGCTGTTAGAATGGCCTTTGTTCTCATCCCACCTCCACACTTCCTCTCTGCAGCTTGTTCCCACGGCCTCAACTTCTCCTGACATCTTTCTACAGGTATTAGTAGTAAATCTAATACTATCTTTCTCTTTCATCCAGAGATTTCAGGTAGTTTTGAGATTAGCTCTGCAAACTGACTCCTTCCCAGTCCTCTCACAAAGACTTGTCCCTGCCTTATTTCTCAGGACTCGAAGACTAGAAGAGATTCTATCATATCAGCCAGCTTTTCGGCTGCTTGGTCTGTGAATGCAATGCTCCAGTATCTGACCTTATGTAACTCTTTCATGTTTGCATTTTTGTGTGACTTTTTGTGGCTAAGAAACTTGCAAGATATGACTCCACCTTGGGGAGCAGTCCGTGAATAAGTTTTGCTGGTGTATTAAATAGCTTGCAAAAGAAAAATCTCCATCCTAGCAACAATACAATATCTACAAATTCAATCAGATAGACCAGATAAGCCTCTCCTTGATGTTTTCCTGTAGCAGTTAGGTAGAAGCTTTGAAATGGAGTTCTCTTATCCCCACAAAATAAATCTTTCATTTTTATGTGATTCTTTGTCCAAATCTGTTCTTTAGGAGGATTATAGTTTTTATTTTTTTTGTGATAGGAATGCATTAGCTTTTTTCTTCCTTTAAATCCAAAGAATATCTTTATGTAACTCTTCCTCTCTGCTCTGAGAAGGATAAACAAGTGTATGGTCAGCTCATACATCAAAGTCCTATCAGTACATCTCCTGTTTACTAGAAAATTATTGCACATTTTTCACACTGAAAATGTATTAGGAAGATTTTATTATGGAGTTTAAATCATGTGCTGTTTTTTTCTTGAATAGTGCATAGGAGAACGAATGCCCTAAAGGGGAAAACATAAAAGCAAATACGTTTGCATCACACCCTCTCAACTACAAACCTGACCACAAGGGTTTGCATCTGAATCACAGGAGAGAACTGTGAAGGCGCACCTGGTTTTTCCCACACACCATCTTGCGTGCCTAATTGCTTTATAGCAAAGGGCATACTTTTTGTTTTGCTGTATACCATGGAAATCACTAGGCAACCTTTAAATCTACCAGCTATTTCTAAATAAACTTAAGAGCCTTCACGACCAGCAGACTCTTTTCAGGAGCCTCAGCTCAGACCTTTATTCTTAGCTGTAACCTCTGAGATTTTCAGTAGTCCTCCCTTTTAAAGAGATCATATTCTATTAACCTTCTAGGAAGGATTGTAAAACAAAAAGCATCGCACTCCTGATCACCCAGCTCCAGATTACACATTTACATCCTGAGAGTAACATGGAGTGAGTGTCCTGGAACGTCTCACGCCCCATTTCAGGTGCTCCTTTACCTATTACATACTGTCATTTTTCACATTGGTTTAGTCCCCTTTCCTTCCATCTAAGCATTGTTATATTGTATCCTGCATAATTGATTTTAATTCTCTTTGCCCATAAAGCTTCCCCCCTCACCCGCCTCCCCCCGTTAATTGAGGCTACAAAGAAATAGGTTACAATGTTTGCATTTGTTAGGTAAAGTCTCTCTTATAATTGTGTCCCGCCCTGAGACATGTGCCATACACCCTAACATTGTGCTTATTAAATGGAGCACACCCATCTTCCTCTCCTCTCCTCTCCCTCATTCCCCCAACTCTTGAATTGAGTTTTTCTCGTATGTGGGCGTGTATTAGATCATCTACTGCCTTCATATTAGAATTGAGTACATTGGATTCTCGCTTTTTCATTCTTATGAAACTTTACTAAGAGGAATGTGTTCCAACTCCATCCAGGTCAATACAAAAGATGTAAAGTCTCCATCTCTTTTAATGGCTGAATAGTATTCCAAGGTTTACATGTACCATAGCTTATTAATCTACTCCTGGGTTGGTGGGCATTTAGGTTGTTTCCACATTTTGAAAATTGTACGTTGAGCTGCGATAAACAATCTAGTGCAAATGTCCTTTTGATAAAATAAATTTTTTTTCTTTTGGGTAGATTCCTCTGGTAGATTGCAAGATTAAATGGGAGGTCTAATTTGAGTTCTTTGAGGATTCTCCATATTTCCTTCCAAAAAGTTTTGATTTTACTTTTTTTGTCCTGTTTTTTTCTGCTGGTAATACATCCAGCTATATTTTCCTTCTGACCTTTACACTTACATTAGTACACTTTCTAGTCACCAACATTTATACTTTAAATATCTCTAATAGAAAAATCCTATGTTATATTTAAAAAATATTAACCTGGGGGAAATAGTTTACTCCATACCTTATTTTTCTCTTATTAAGCACTGAAACTATTTTTAAATTATTTTTTATGTTTTCTTTCCAATTAATACTTAGCTGATGACAGTTCTTTTGACAAAAGTGAGATTTAGTAATTTCATTTCAAATCAAGCTTTACTTATAAATCTTTTAACTTTAAAATACCATATTAATAATGTCAGCCTATTTTCAGTTAACTCATTTAATAAAGAAACTTCCCCAAACAGGCAGGCACAATTATATTCTGGCTTACTATATAATATGTATTTAGAATATATAATGACAAACTTAGCCATTTCATGAGATGTTTTTAATAAAATTATCTTATTTATCTTCCCCATCTATTCCATGACACAGGCATTATCAATTCTACTTCTGGAAAAAACAGAATCTGAATTTTGAAGTAATATACATGTTTCTGCATGGCAAATGCATTGCATAATTGGTGCCAAATCCATGTCTTCTGATTCTTAACCCTGAATTTCTTCCATAATACATCAGGCTACAGTTTTACTAAATGTAAATTCCAGGTAAATCTGAAAAATAGTAACCTGAGTATTAACATTTTCTTCATATAGGAAAAAAACAACACCTCTTATGTCTTATCTTCCAGTTTATAAGTTTCTGATCTATATTAACTTATTTTTCTTCTTATGCTGATTGATATCATTTATATTTCTCAAGTTTGCTGATTTTGGTGAACTTCCCTTAACTTGTGGCTACTGTGCAATAGTTTCTTTTACTTTTTTTAAAAAATTTATTTGTTATTTTTGGGGGGCTAATATGAGGGTACGTATGATTACCTTATGAATGCAAATGATGTAACCTAAAGTCCAAAAAGTCAGAGTTGTCATCTAGCCTTTCACCAAGGAAGTGTGCCATATACCCTTGCATTGTACCTGCTAGATGGGAACTTAATGAGGGCTCTCCCTGCCTTCCTCAATTTAATTGTTTTTCTCTTGTGTGGGCCAGTAGTTGTTGATCTATATTCAGATTAGTATTGAGTACATGGGATGCTTGCTTTTCCATTCTTGAGATACTTGAGAGAATGTTCTCCAACTCCATCCAGGTAAATACAAAAGATGCAAAGTCTCCATACTTTTTAATGGCTGAAAATTATTCCATGGTATACATATACCACAGTTTATTAATCCATTCATGGTTGATGAGCACTTGGGTTGTTTCTACATCTTTGCAGTTGTGAACTGAGCTGCATAAACAGCTCTTTGAGTACAAATAACGACATTAACAAATGAAAGAACATACTATGCTCATGGCTGGGAAGTATCAATATTGTTAAAAGGACTACATTACCCAAAGCAATCTACAGATTTATTTTTAATTTATTTGAGATAAAGTCTCATGCTACTGCCTCAGGCTAGTGTGCTAAGGCACTAGCCTAACTCACAGCAACCTCAGACTCCTGGATTCAAGCAGTCCTCCTGCCTCAGCCTCCCAAGTAGCTAGGACTACAGGTGTATGCCACTATGCCTAGATAGTTTTTCTATTTTTAGTAGAAATAGAGTCTCACTCTTGCTCAGGTTGGTCTTGAACTCCTGAGTTCAGGCAATCCACCTGCCTCAGCATCCCAGAGTGCTTGTATTACAGGTGTGAGCTGCTACACCCAGCCTTGATTTTCTATTTTTAGTAGAGACAAGGTTTGCTCTTGCTCGAGCATGTCTCAAATTTCTGAGCTCAAGCGATCCTCTCACCATGGCCTCCCAGAGTGCTGGAATTAACAGGCCTGAGCCACTGCACCTGGTACATGCAACATCTTTTAGACCTTTCCAGCTCCTCCTCATATTTGGGTGCATTCACATTCAAGACTCATCTGAAAGTGGTTGAAAGTAACCATCTTTTATATGCATTTCATGGAAGAACATTTTCTCTCTGCTAGAAGTGTATTTTTTTCATTAATATTAAATCATAGCTGTGTACATTAATGCGATCATGGGGCACCATACACTGGTTTTATAAACAGCTTGACACATTTTCATCACACTGGTTAACATAGCCTTCCTGGCATTTTCTTAGTTATTGTGTTAAGACAATTATATTCTACACTTACTAAGTTTCACATGTACCCTGCCATATCCCAAATGGATTCCATTCATCACTTTTGGTCTGAAAGCAGCTTAACAATATGCTCTGCAAAATCTTCCCTCATTTGGTCCTTCACAGAATTCTTCCTAACACATTGTCATGTGACATGTCCATTTCATCCATTAATGTGATTGTTTTCACAAATTGTTCTCCTAATGTTTCCTTAACAGTTAATAACCTCTCTAGAGAATAACTCAACTTTGTCACACATAAATCTAACTGAAAATAATCTTTGTAGTTCAATGACTTAATTATTTGAAAATGTTATTGCTAGCTCCTTACTGAAACACAGCATTTGTCATATTTTATAGCTGAAGGATCACCATTCTGATACTATTATAAATGGGTGATTGTCAGAGATGTAGATAGTACTGGTCTTCTTTTTTATATGAATACCTTTTGCAAGGTTTTGGTTTTTATTTAATTCCAAGTTAATAATAAGCAATTCATATATGGTAAACATATTACTATGTACGTCCATCTAGTTCAACAAAGAAAATTTATTAATGAATAACAGATTTTTTCATAATACTGATCTTAATTATCAAAACTGAATTTTTTGACTATCCCTTAATTTTCCTCAGTAATTCATTATTAATGCATTGCCTTCATTTAAAAGTTTCTGAAAACTATATTTTCTAATATCTTTTGAGTTCATGTATTTAACTAGAAGTAAAAATACTTCGTTCTAGTTGTCTTTGAACTACCGCCTTCAAAATTCAACAGTGGATTACTTACTGACATTTGGCACAAAATTTTTTCATAATTGTATTGTCCTACATCACATCTCTGGTAAATCTCATCTCTGCAGAGAAAAAAGAACTTTTTTTTTTTAACACATCGTACTGTTTTAATTTTAGAGACTGTGTTCCAACTTTTTCCAGAGCTCTTCTCCCTAAGACCCTCATTTCTCCTGACAACTGTTTGTATCTTATAGATGAAATGGAATTATGACTGTCTTCTAGGGATTTTTTTCTTTTTTATTTACTTATTTTTTTTCATAAGGAAGAAAAACTTATTCAAACCAGCATAGGCAAAGAGAAAAACTTACCAGAAGGATGCAGAGGTGTTTCATAGAACTTAAAGGTAGGAAGTACAGCTGTGCTCCATAGTAGACCAGAACCACAAGAGAGGGAGGAATGAAGGGTCCTACTTTCTCTGCTTAGTTTTTCCTGAGTAAATGGCCATATATCTGAACTGTACATCACTTCCAAGATGCATTGTTTTCATTCCAAATTAGAAGGATCTGATTGGGCCCATTAGGAGGTTTTTATCTTTATTTCAATCCCTAGTTCAATTAGCAGTGCCCCTAGGGTCTTGATCAAAGATGTTAACATTGAGGCTAAGCTGTAAAAACCCTCTGTACAAGATTTAACAAATGTATGTCAAATTTCTTTTAATCCATCTATTTTGAATCTCTTTCAGATAAAATGTACAGGTACTCCAGTGACTACATTCCCAGGTATGTTGAATCATGTGTTGTGATTCCCAATAAGGAAAAGTAACAAATGCTATAGGGCTCATAGATTTCACTCAGGAATGTTGCATGTGGGTTAAAATAAAATGCAAAGTGATTTTTAATTATTTTTACTCCCATCTGAAGATTAGAAGCTCTAACATTATTATCTGTCCTAGTAATTTATACCTTGGGAGTCAGTAAGAGAGCTGGGTGAAGGATGACATAAGATTCTCTTTTGGTATCTATAGAATTCTTACTAGTTTCAGAAGCAGATATCCTAGATTTTGATTCAGATCAAATTGTAAATGTATAATTTAATTAGAAATATAAAATCATGCTATACTTGAGAATCCAGAATAGAAAAAAATTGGACACACATATGTACAAAGATGCTTAGCAGTATGCTGTTTCTAAAGGTAATGGCAAACAATAGGGAAATGTGATAAACAGATACTCTACAATAATATGCAGTTATAAATGTAACTTATTCTTTTTAAAACTTTTGAGCTAGTTGTAGAGAAATTTGTATACTGTTTAAAAGAAGGTTTGTGGTATAAATCATAGTGAAGAAACTTCATTTTCTTGGACAGTACATTTTGACCCAGATGTGTCATTGTATTGGAGATTTCTGTTTTAGGAGTAAAAAAAAACTCTAAATAAAGAGTATTTCCTAGAGGGCTCTTCAAGACCTTTCTAAAATGGTACACTGAAAGGTCTTTGAAAAACACAAAGCTTTCTCACTGGGTAGGAAAAGATTACAAGCTTTTTCGCCCTCCAAAATGTCTTTTAAAAAAATTTTCCATGTGAAAAATTTCTCAGGAAGATTCAAGATTTGGGCTGCAGGCAGACACATACATGCTTTGTTTTTATGACAACTCTTACCTTGGATTCTGTAAAATGAGACAATTTTTTAAGACATAAGTTCATATCAAAAGTGATACTTTGATACTTTTCTTTCTTTTATAAAAATGTGACAGAAAGTCTTATCTAACCATGTAGTAGAAACTAGTCTCTGATGATTGATTTGATGCTCATCATTTTACAGGGAAATTAAGATGCAATGTGATAGCAAGTCTTTTCATTGATCATTTAGCTAAAGACTAGGTTGGTGGTTTGGGGGTCAGGATGGGACAAGTTAAAAGCAAAATTAGTAAAATACCCATTTCAAAGCAATAAGGCGTTTAGTCCTCAGGGAAAAGGTAGAAAAGAGGCTGCTTCTTTTGTAACATTCGTTCATTCAATAAATATTTCCTCAACAAATAAGCAGTATGCTAGACAATTGCAAAACAAGTTTGCTGACTACCAATCCCTAGGAGGACTCCTATTCCCTGTAGGCTAGCAAGGGTCATCACTACTCTGACCATCAGGGCTAGCAGCGCACACTGCAGCACACTGTGTTTTGGGCTGCACATTTTCTACTTGCCTGAGTCTGGCGAGACAGAACACTCTCACAGTGAGTTATATGAAGTGTATTTGCTACTTACAAATAAATAGCAAGGGATGATGACAAGCCTGTAATTCATTACGATCTGGTTCCCCAAGCTCATCCCAGGGTGGATGGAATCTCATCTGCATGTATCCCCCTCGTGCTGCTGCTGAGGGACCCCAGAAAGTAGCCCACCTTGGGTTTTGTACCCCAGAGGCAATGTGACATGCTTGGCTAAAGCATGGCAAGGCATTTGTTTCTTTGAGGACTGGAACAAAACCTGGGCTGTTCCAGCCAGTTCCTCTTTATCCCAGGGTGTTGCATTTCTGGCATATTTTCATAGAGTTATTCTTAAGAATTATTACAAGCAAGAAAGGGAGAAGAACTGGGTTGGTCCAAGGCTACCCAGAGAACTGTCCTGCAATAATAGAGATACAAAGACGGAAAGACACATGTCAAAGATTTAGTAATCTATTGTAATAGATTGTAATCTTCATCTAGGTAAAATTCGAATATATGGTGTAGCTTTTATCTGTAAGATGGGTTGGCATATTAACCCACAAATTTATACTTCATAACTTACTTATTTCTCTCAATTACATAGTTTGGGAACCCAAATCACTTTCAGAAGGAGGCCTGGGTGCTCTAGCGAACAAACAAAAAACCAAAAATCTACCTCCATCCATTAAAATTTAAAACATTGAAACAAAGCAAGTAGAAATAAGGTCTGTCTTTCTTACGTGGAACTGGAATTACTGACTCTCTTCAGCTACAAAATGGTTTGTGGCTAAATAGAAAAGAAATTAACTCACTAGAGAAGAAATACAACTCTCTGTTGTATTTTCTCCCTGCCCCTACGCAGTAGGAAAACTATGCAGGAAGGAAACAGAATCCCTCCTCTGGTTTTTAATTCCTGCTTCCCCAAATCCCTGCCCTTCCTGCATTAGAAGGTCAGAAACATGATCGCTTTAAGGACAGCATAGCATCTAAAACTGACAAATTACAGACACGTTTTATGGTATTGACCCTTTGGCCACTTTATTTTTCGTTTAAAACATAATTCTACACAACTCCTATCATTTTATTTGTGTTAGGTAGATAATGCAATGGGACTATAATGGATTAGAGATCCAGACAGTGTTCTATTTGAATCAAACTCTTGCAATGAAATTTCGAGTCTTGGAAAATGAGCCTTAATAAACTTTAGTTTTATCATCTGAAAAAAGCCAGATTGTAATACTTTATTTACAGAGTATAGTTAATTAAAAAAATTTTGCTTTATTAAGGTCTAAGAAAATTCCTGCCCAGTCCAGAATGTTCATTCCCTAATTCAGGAAAGTGGTTCAGGTTTACAATTATTTTAAGCTTATTCTGACTCCTTAGTTTTCAGAGTCCCCCTCAAAAAACTTCAGACACATTCGTGGCAGTTTTCATGACCTGCTTCTGGGTGGCACTAGAGGTGCTTTTACCATAAAATGTTATCTCAGTTCAGCCACTCTTCTACCTTCTGAGAGTTTCTTGGGTTTCTGGAGCCCTGCAGGGCAGAGATCCTCTTCATTTTTTTCTTTACTAAGTATACTGAACTAAATGTAGCCAGTGCTGTGGAGCAGGCCTTGATCTTAACTGTTCTCTTACCTGTTCTCAGGGCTGATCGTCCTCGTGACAGTAGAACTCTTGGGTCTCCTTCCCCGATATCTCAGATGTCTGAATGAGGGTGCAGGCGAAGCCCTCACTATGACCATGGCACACTGTCACCAAGTCGTGTCTCTATGTCTTCCAGCTTCATGTTTTTTAATGTGCAAATAACCATGACACAAGCCCCAATCCTTTGTAACTGCAGGAAGTCTGATCCCTTTGCTGAGTATTTCTGGGAACCCTCAGAAGGGGTTATGTGTCCCACAAGCCTTATTCTTGGCTGACTCCCTGTCACCCACAGCTCTGCCATTGCTCTCAGATTCTTCCCTGTCCTCCTTCCTTTCAAACTTTGGCAAAGTGTCCCAAAGCACTGGCAATATAAGCTCCTTGTACTAACCGCACTTTACAAAGAAAGGGGCATATTGGAGAGAAGCTTGTACAGCGATGGAGAGAATGAAAATTTAGTGTTAGATATCATGGCTCCACGCATCCATGAACCATCCCCATCATCGGAAACGTGACTGGATTCACTCATCAGCCTCCAGCCCCATAAAACATTGCTGTGGTTTACACTGTCCCCCCACCCCGAATCTGTGGCTTATCACTGGTGCCCTCCCATCCCAAGTTGAAGACACCTACACCCATATCACAGGTTATGCCAAAGAAAGCAAAAACATAGTAATTGCACACAAATACTCAAAAGTACATTGCTCCAAAAACTTTCCTTTTTCTCTCCTGCATCATTACTTTTCTATCCCTTTTGTGTTTATTCTCATCATCCTAAAAACAGACTGTATTGTCCGTACCTTAAAAAGAAAAAAAGAAAAAACTCCCTTGATCCTAGATTGCCCTGAAGCTACCTCGCCATTGCTCCGCCCCCCTTATAGAAAACCTGAAAAATCCATTTCCATTCTGTCTGTATTTGCTGGCTTCTCTTCCTCTTCTCCTCTTTCTTAAACCCACTCTATTCAGTCTTCTGTCCTCACTAATTCACTGACTTAGTTCTTGTCAAGGTGACCCAGGAACTACACCTGGTCACACCTCAGTCTCATCTCTCTGAGTCCATCTTCAGCATCTGACATTCTCCACCTGAAACTCTTCTCTGGGCTCTGAGCCCCCCACCCCTTTGGTTTCCCACTTCTTACCAGCATTGACTTGTCCTTTGCTGGTTCCTGAACCTTAAACATAAGAATACCCAGGGCTAATCTAGTAAACTTCTCCTCTCTCTAATCTCATTCCATAAGTAATTTCATCCTCTTTCATGGTTTTAAGTAATGGTCATATGCTGAGCCCAAATTTATATTCTGCCTATTCAAAGAAATGCCTATTATAGAAAGCAAGTTAATAATTACCAAAATGAACTTCTGATAGTCTGAAGAAAGAGCAAGCTTAGGGGTCTGTCAACTTTACAGCCCCTTAAAATGGAGACGTTTAATTTTGTAAAAATAGGTGTTGGAACCCTACATTTATTAATACATCATCGAATTTGGGAGCTGAAAAGAACCATAGAGATCAGCTACTTTAATATTCTTAATTTATAAGTGAAAAAAATTGCAAGTTAGAGAACTTAAGTACAAGGTCATCCGGGTAGAACTAATGATTTCTTTTAAAGAATTAAATTTAGTTATATAAATTGATTCAGATCATAAACAATGAGGATAAGTCCTAATAAAATACAAAAAAATTTAAATAAACACTAGAAAAATATAAATAAAAGAACAAAACTTGGACCATAGTAAAAGATATTAGTTCTTTAAAAAAGGTGTTTTGGAGTATTAGTAATTATTGGTTAAAAGATCATTTCATTCAGTGGAGAGTTTGATCTGGCCTAAAACTCAAAAGTGCAATTCTCTCTCAGATATGCTCTCAATTATGAATGTGTTTTTAAAAATGATTAATTTTCCACATAAAACATGGCCAAATATTTGTTCTTAAAGTTTCTTACATATTTGCAGTTGGCTAGAGTTATTGGGCATTGCTGGGTAAAAATATATTTTAAAAATGTGTTTGTTAGGCCGTGCTCCTGAATAATACTTTGTTTGAGATAATTAATCATTTGAGACCTGCCTATAGAGGCAGGGTACTGCATTATAAATCACATCTTATTTTCATTCATAAGGAATGGAAAACATTCATTTTTTGGACATGATTTATCATTTGCAGGTTGTATCTGCTATCTATGTAGGCTAAGAGAATGGATGGATTGTCTTATTAAAAATTCTTCACCTCCTGCTATTATATTCTCTGCATTGCTAGAGAAAAATTATAAGCCGGGCCTACTCTGCATCCCAAGATTAAGCTTTATTGAATTACCAGATGAGAAGAAAGGTTATGGATGATCCCTTTGTTATCAGACAAGCGAAATGCATGCCAGCATCTGGGCTTTTCAAGCCATTTCATACGGGAGTTATTTGAACTATTGTTTTAAGAACACCAACTTGCTATTTACATACTTTCAAAAGCATGGGAAGTAATACAGGTGCTATTTCTTGAGATAAGATCTCTTTTTTCTTTTCATGCAATTCCCTTCAGCTGTCATGACATGCATCTCAAAGTTAAAGCAATTGGCATGACTTTATGAAATGCCACTTTCACTACCTGATACGTTCCTCTGTTCCCAGCCTGCCACTATGAATCTGTTCACTAGGGCCATCATCAATAGTAGGGTGACATTGGTAGGATGACAATCTGGTGACAATGGTAGTATGCCTACCACAGTCTTAATAGCATTACTCACATGCGGCTGGAAGGAAATTTAATCAACTACCAAGAACAAATAGTTGTGTATTCTTGTAAGTTCTCTTGGCTGGGGGATAAGAGGGTGAGAACAGAGACAACACTATGGTCTCTGTATAGTCTTAGACTGTTTTCCTAAAGTCTTTGAAATGTTATCACCCTCAACAAGACTTCCTCACAAGGTGGGCAGAGCATAGGACTTTAGGACCAAACTCGCTTTCGGTGCTAGTACTGCCTGTCCCTGTGTGTCTTTGGACAATTTAATGAGCTACAAATTCCTTACATGAAAAATAGGAATAAAAATATGCATCTCCAGGTATTGACCTGAAGGTGGAATGAACACTGGCTTCATATGTGGTAGTTATTTCTGATATTACACACATGCCAAGCAAAAATAATCTGATTTTTAGGCTTCTGTATAAGCCGGGCAATAATACTATTTTTTGCAGAATTTCCTTACACCTTTGATGTAATGTCTGTAAAACACACAGTCCAGCATTTGGATGTATTAAGTGATGAGTCATTTTTTTGGCATCTGCCAACTTGAGTCTGCCATATTTACTTAGTAAAGAGTTTTAAAGAACTGTACAAAGTGATAGTCTGGGTGAGTAGAGGCAGAGCATTGACACAGCTGAAAGAACAGATAATCTAAATTCTGATCCCAGCTCATGACCTTGAGCAACTTCTCTAACTTCTCTATGCCTCAGATTCCTTTTCTGTAAAATAGGAATTATAAAGTTCATGCCTGTTGGAATGGTGGAAATTAAATGAAACTATGAAATATCCTTGAAGTAGCACTTCACACATGATGTACTATTTGCTACTACTATTATTTGAAAGAAGATCCAAAAATTAGCTTTTTATACACACACACGTGCACACATATATATTCACTCACTTGCACAAGAACGCATCTACCTTGGTTGATTGAGGTTGAACAAGACCATGCAATAGTTAACTCAATATTGAATTTAGCTGAGAATTTAGTTAGGAACTATGTGTAAAGTGGACTCCAATAAAGTAAACTATTTTCTTTCATCACAGAGTTGATGAGTATTATATGGAAGACACACCAATTTATGGTAACTTAGATGATATAACTTCAGGTAAGTTATATTTTTCCATAAATTAAATTTATAAATAAGTTAAGTAAACTTCACTTAATTCCACAAAGCATTTTAAGCGGTACTTTCTCAAAATCATGTTTAAATATCCTAGTGGTCACCATAAATTCAAGTACATTTTGTATATTAATGAGGCCATATTTCCAAAGCTGCATATTGTAAATTGTATTGCAGTAGTTAGTGTAAATCAACATCCTGTTTTTCCTTATTTCCTTCATTTCACTCTACTAGTAATGAGAATACAGGAAGACTCTTACCATGAATTTTGACATGCACAAAATTCTATGAAATAAAGCTATTTCTAGACAAAAAAAGTTCCACAGAAACAATGGTTTGAGTACAAAAGCAAATCTAAGGTGAATAATCTGAGACACTGCACATTTTCTCGATTTTTCATGTTTTAAGCAAAGAACCTAAGGCTAGATGGATCTCAGGTTAGAGGAGAAAGAGCTAAACCGTTGCTGAGTGCTTTATACCTGTTTTGTTCTTATATTACAAGTGCTTTTCAATTCCTGGCATCCTCTCTTTCTTGTACCATCCCAACCCCATAAAAACAAAACACCCAGCATTCTACAAAACAGACAATCTTGGTCTGTTGCCATAGTTCTGGTGAGAGAAGCCCCCTTTCCCACAAAGCACTCATTCAGTTCATCAGAGGAGACTCAGGGGGTGATTATTGTTGATCTTTAAATTTCAAACACAGAGATATCCAGTAATGTATTATACTAGATTTATCTGAATATCTGTATATCAAAAGAGTATGGAATTCTAAAGTTAGGAAAATGTTAATTTTATTTTAAGAATTTAAGAATTTATTTAATTTTGTCTTTCCCTCCATTGTAAAGTATCCTCTGATTTCTGTACTCTAAGGAATCGGGAACTATATTTTAGGAATATACTATTAAAAATGATTAATCCTCAAGCCAGTTGTGGGTGGCTCATGCCTGTAATCATGGCACTCTGGAAGGCTGAAGTAGGTGGATTTCCTGAGCTCAGGAGTTTGAGATCAGCCTGAGCAAGAGAGAGACCCCAGCTGTAAAAAATATCCAGGTGCTGTGAGTCCCAGCTACTTGGAAGGCTGAAGCAAGAGGATCTCTTGAGCCCAAGAGTTTGAGGTTGCTGTGAGCTATGATGACATAGTGAGATTCTATCTCAAAAAAAACAAAACAAAACAAAACAATTTTGTCCTTCCTGTTTCACTTTGCAGAATTGTGGCACACATCTGTAATATTTGAGAACTTGAATTCTGTGTATTATAGTGCCTCAAAGTCCACCATATTTGCAATTTCCACACATAAATGAGCCCAGGTATTACTCCACTGATTCTGATTTAGTAAGTCCAGACAAGGGCTTAGGAATCTGCTACTTAACAGACATCCCACGTGATTCTGATGTACTGATGGATTTCCATGGAGCATCACTTTTACACACCCTTCCTCTGTGTTGCTTTTCAGAAAGGATTGAATGATTATTAGGCTCATGTTATATTTGGTATATATTTTTCTCTCTGGGGTCAAACTTGTATAATCCATATTTCTGTGGATCCTGAGTCACTTCCCCTTTTTTCCTTCTCCCTTTAAAATGGGCATATCTGGGGAAGAAAAGCATGGATGATTTAATAAGCATGTCCCCATAGGATAAAATGAGTGCAGGTCTGCTGGCTGCTGGACACTGTGCAAAAGATTCAGATACTAAGGAACATCACTGTATAGTCCCAGGCTCTGAGGCAGTCGAGCTGAGATATCCTGTCACTGATTGATAATAATAAGATTGAAAATCATAATCTAAACCCTCTTTTTCAAAAGTAGGATATTGGGTTTAAATGCCTTTAAGTACGCTGGAAGTGATAGCTCACATTTGTAATCCTAGCACTTTGGGAAGCAAAGGCAGGAGGATTACTTGAGATCAGGAGTTTGAGACTAATATGTGCAATATCACAAGACCCTGTCTCTACAAAACAGTTAGCCAGACATGGTGCCACATGCCTGTAGATCTACTGGCTAATCAGGAGGCTGAGGCAGGAGGACAGTTTGAGCCCAAGAGTTTGAGGCTGTAGTGAGCCTCAGATAATTGAACCACTGCACTTTAGCTTGGGCGACAGAAAGAGATCCTGTCTCAAAAATAAATAAATGGGTTTTAAGTAAAATTTGTTACTCACTGGACAAATTATAATAATTAGTGGATGTGTACTGTGTTTATACCACATGCACCATTTGCAAAATACTTAAGTAGCAGAGAATAGAGGCAATTCTTTAACTCATGGGCTCTCTATAACATCTCAATGGCAGCTACTGTTGACACTGTTATGTCCTGAGATAGCATTAAAAATTAATGATCTAGTCCTTAGGCCAAGGACTTCTTTTCACATCTTATCATTCATGTTATGAGACAAAAGACTTCACCTTCTGATCTGTAGGTAATGGTTTGTGTTTCCTCACCTCTCCGTGTCTCCACCAAAAAAGAGTATTTAAGTAATTCTTGGAAGTTTCATATTTACAGCTAAATCCTATTTGGATTAGATATTGCATTCATGTTGGAAGTTTTTCCCTTTCCATTACAAAATCACAATCTCCTTTATTTTTTTTTTTAAATTAGGTGACTTTTAATTTAAGGAGTTCCAACATTGTCTAACCCACAACATAAAGTGAAATTGCTCTTAGAAAAATATTGGTTTGGTGAAAGGGTAAATTTTAGTCCATTTCAGACCTGTTTGGTTAGTTTCTAACTATACTTTGTTTCATTAGAATCACGACTCAGAAGGTAATCACTTTTTTTGAAAAAGGGCAGACTAAATTTTAAATTAGTATCAGATTTCTATCCATAATTACCCAATCAATATTGACATAGATACCACCAAGTATGCAAAGACTAAAAGAATTTCAATTACAAACCTTGTGGGGGGGGACCTTAATGACATAAAAATATTGATAATTTTATCATATTTTTATATTAAAAGAATGAAGGACTAGACACCAGCAGAAAAGGTGTTAAAGCTACCGTTTGTTAACAATTGTTTATATTAATGAAACAAAACAACGATAATCTCTAACTTAAATTTCACAAAATGAAATCCAGTATCCTGATTTAACTTTTAGGGGTAAGAAAGGGCAAATCCCAAGTATCATTCTTTCTGTCCATAAACACATATAAAAGCCAACATCCATATAAATCATAAGAAAATAAACACATGGTTACGTTTCAGATTCTGCCACGTAAGATACTATGACATCATAATTCTCCTAGAGTAAAATCCCATTTTTTCTGAAATAGCAGATTAACAGAAATGTGAATTTCCAAAAATTCGAGTAATTTAGGAACTAATTTTGATTTTGACACCAGATACCCCAGTGTGAAAAGCTGTAAAACCAAAATGTTCTGTGTCATTTAGCAAAGAATAGATGAGGGAGAATATTCTACTGAATTGCACCTGCAACTTCATTCTAAAATCACAATCAAAATCGCAATCTTCTTAACTCCCAGAACCGATGGATGAAAATTGCTATGAACAAATGAAAGCCCGACCAGAGAGATCTGTAAATGAGATGCAAGAAGCTACCCGACCTGCACCGGTGAGTTTTGTTTCTTGTCTTACAGAGTTGAGTTCAGCCTAGGGTAAAGCACATGTGCATATTTCAAGAACAGAAGAGCAGTACATTTTGATACACATATGAAGAAGCCTGTTAGAAATCTTACAGTCTAAACCAGGTGTCAAGTTCTGGGACCTGAGCTCTAACGGTAAACTCAGTGGCAATTAAAGAGAACTCTAACAAACTCAGAGTCAAAATTCTGTACAATCACAAAGGCAATAGATTTGAAGGAAAAAGTGGGATTATTCCTAAATAATCAATTAAGCTTTTACTTTCAGGGTAAGAAATAAATGTGTCTTAGATAAATATAAAATTTGGCACACATATAAGCTCACAAGACCTAGAGGCCAGGAATTCATGGGGGAGGTAGTTAGAAGATAAATTTGCTAGGTATAAAACTTCATACCACTATTTTAAAAGACAAATGACTACAAATTTTAATACAAATCCTGTGGCTATAGTCTTATGCCAAGAGATCGTGAAATAGACACACAGCTTATGTGGGGATAAGGACAAAAATCTAAGCAGGAACATAAAAGCCCAAGAAAAAATATGTCCTTTCTACTTTTTCTACCACAATCAGTTCAATATCCTCAGATACAGCACTAACTTCATTAAAAGCCATTCAAAAGTCTTAGTGTACATGCTCCTGAAGTGTACAAATTTTAGTTAAAACAGTCTTCTTTCTTCTCCCCACCTCCAGACCATTTCCCTTAAATTATATTCTTTCTTTCTCTTGCCTAGAAATCATAATAGGGCTAGCATTTCCTAAGCAATTATATGTGTTAGGCCTTGTATTACCTGCTTTATATGCAATATCTCCTTAGATTCCTATCAGGGAGGCATCATTATCATTCCCATTCTACAAATGCTCTCAAAGGTTGAAAACTTGCCCTAGAGCACTCCAGTATTAAGTACATAGAACCCAAACTTAGAATGTTTTCTTTTTTTTTTTTTTTTTTGTAGAGACAGAGTCTCACTTTATGATCCTCGGTAGAGTGCCGTGGCCTCACACAGCTCACAGCAACCTCCAACTCCTGGGCTTAAGCAATTCTCTTGCCTCAGCCTCCCGAGTAGCTGGGACTACAGTCGCCCGCCGCAACGCCCGGCTAAGAATGTTTTCTAAGTAAACATTCTTTTCCCTAAAATGGGTCACATCCTGGAAACTTTACAATAAGGGAGAATTTTTTTTTTTATATGACTGCCTTTGAAATTTGTATTAAGAAACCAAGATGTGGGAAGGTTTAGAAAAGACATAGTCAGGCTTGGTGCCTGTAGCACAGTGGTTACAGTGCTGGCCACATGCACCAAAGGTGGTGGGTTTGAACCCGCCTGGGCCAGCTAAACAACAAGGACAACTGCAACAAAAAAATAGCTGGGTGTTCTGGTGGGCACCTGTAGTCCCAGCTACTTGGGAGACTGAAACAAGAGAATCGCTTAAGCCCAAGAGTTGGAGGTTGCTTTGAGCTGTCCACTCTACCGAGGGCAACACAATGAGACTCTGTCTCAAAAAAAAAGAAAGAAAAGACATAATCATCAAATCGTTCTTCTGATTTTTCCATTAATTATAAAATATATTTTTAGATAAAGGTAGGAAAACCATGATATAATCTGCTAAATCTAGAAAAGAAAAGGTCCCAAAAGAGGTTAAAATATAACCATACCATTTGAAATGCAGAGATTCACAGAACTTTAGTTATAAAAGTACTTCAGATTTTGAGCAGAAGTTACTATTTAATATATAGAATTGTACAGGCCAGCTTTATTTGAGCTGCATCTGGCTTCCACTCACACAGAAATTATGCAAAGACTTTAAAAGTCTGCTCTTTTATAAATGCTATCTTTAGAGCACTTTAAAGAAAATGAGTCTGTATTCTATTATACTCTTCTCATAAATTTAATTTCACACATTAGAAGTAATCTCTTTATATTTGCTTAATTTCATTTTATTAGAACAATCATTATCATGAAAAAACATTATCCAGTTTTCTGCTATAATACTTTACTTTGGTTGGTCACGGAAGTGCAATATGTGTAAAGCTTGATAAAGTATTTGTGGGAAAAAATGTAAATAAGCTCCTTGTCCTTCTATAATGATGTGTACCTTTCACAAACTATAATTTTAGTATCCTAGTCTACTAGTCCTATATTAGTCTATACTAGTCTACTAGTCCTAAACTATAATTTTAGTATTCTAGTCTACTATTAATTATGAAGAATTAATCAGGAAACCTAAAAGTGAAGTCACAATAGTTCCAATATCCTATAAAATTTGAGGGCGACAAGTATGAGTTACCTCTCTTCATATCCAAACCTTTAATTAATCTCTCCCTTCCCTCCATCAGATGCTTCCTCTTTCCTTTCCAAAGCCAACATTCTTCCTCAGGCTCTTGACTATTTTTCCTAATTCTTTCATGATCTTGCAACTTTGTATTTCTCCATTTTCCTTTTTTGGCAGTTTTTATGGTTTTAGTTAAACACAACTAAAATGTGCACATAGAGCTGTCTCTTCATTTTCTTCCCTGTGCATTCTGGCATTGGGATGGGTGCCTCTGGTGGCCAGCTGGGCTGCTCTTTCTACCATGGCTTTGCAGTTCTTGAAGAGCAATAATTTGAGAAATCTCTGCACAGTACAATTTGTTGCATATCAGTAGCACTTCCAGCTCCTTGACATGAGGCCCAAGAACTTTTGGAAGCCACTGGGTGGCATGTGTGTCATGCTCCTGTTGTGCCCATAACTGCTGTTGGGCATCAAGATCTAGATCTTGAATCTCATATGAGCTCTGTCGTCAATACCTCAGGGTTCCCCCAGTGATACTTAATTTTGACATATTAGCCTGACTGGTGCCGGATAAACTTCTTTATCTTCCTTTTAACAATCTTAGCCTTCACAAGGGGGTGTGAGGACAGGCATGATGGTGAGTAGAGGGTGGCTGTCACCTCTGTAGGCAGCAGAAAGAGAACCATCTTTAATAGATCATTACTATTTGCCTAGCAATAAGCATAAATCTCCCCAATATTTAAAAACAAAACCTAAACCTTATTTCGTCCTGTTTCCCCTCTAATTTCTAAACTGGTTCTCACCTTCCTCTGTTGTCTCCATTTCTTTCTATACGTCCACATTTCTTTAGCCCTGGCTATGTGTCTTCCTCCTATGCACTCACTCAACTGAAACAGCACTGTGGAAGCCTCACGTGACTATTACAATTTACAGTGTGCAATTCCTTCTCAGGGCTCATACTCTTTGAACTCCGCAGCACTTAATAACACTGACCAAGTGTTGACCAGACATGCATTGTTTAGATGCTTTTGGTTGCAAGTGCAAAAATCAAATTCAAACAACTTTAGCACAAATGGGAAAATATTGCTTCATATAACTGGGAAATCCAAGAGTGTATTTTGTTTTGAGATGACTGAAGACAGAGGCACCCTCCACTTACCCTCATGAAGTTACTAACTTCATTTTCTTCTATCATCAACAGACTCTTCCACGGAGGCTGGGCAAGACACTGGACTCCCCCAATTTTTTCCCTTTCAACTTTAGGGAAAGGCCCCTTTTCTATCTTTATGAACAATATACACCTCTCATGGTCTTTGCTGAAATCACATGTCCATTCCTGTACCACCCTCTGTTAGAAGAGGGATAGGTGGCAACCAATGAACTGTCAAATTTACGTTACCTGCTTAGTCTTGTGGTGTGTTTGGGGTACAGAAAATTGGCAACCTCTCTGGAACCAGATAGAATTTCCCAGAGGGAAAGGGGAGAATTTATCAAAGGAAGAGAGATGGAACAAAGTTCTGGTCAGACAAAAAGATATCTACGTTTCTGTGTTACTGAGTACCTTTCAAACGTCATCCACATCTTTCCTATCTGGGCAAAAGCAAAGCAGATAAAAGTACCAGGTCTATACAGGAAGCAATGAATTTTCCAACTGGCCTGGGACCCTTATGTGCGGCAGTAGAGGGGGTCACAGTTGGAAACAGTAGTGTCAAATATGGAAAACCTTGAAGGGCAGAATAGGAAATTCAGACTGTAGACTAAGATTTGGGATAATAGGATGATGAAACATGAAAGTTATGCCTTGGGAAGATAATTTGAAGACAACACATGGGATATATGACCGAGGGAAGAGACTGAGCAATGATACCAGTTAGGCGGTTATTGCAATTTTGCAGAAATGATGATTTTAAGAATAAAAAGTCATACAAAGAAACTCTAAAGACTGCAAATAGAACCATCTTTTCTGCCTGATAGAGAATAGATAACATTCCACTCTTAGCATGAAAATGAGTACCAATAGGAGGATGCTCTTACCCATGCAGTCTGGGTTTTGTTAAACCAAACATTATATCCTCACCTCTGCACCCACAAATTGATATAATTTTGGCCAGTTTTACATGTAAACTCTTAACACAGAAATATTTAATTAATTTAATTGCTGCCCTAATATTTTAGCTAGATCGGGCAGCGCCTGTGGCTCAAAGGGGTAGGGCACCGGCCCCATGTGCCGGAGGTGGCGGGTTCAAGCCCAGCCCTGGCCTAAAACTGAAAAAAACCTAATATTTTAGCTACAACTTCTAATAATTATAATACCCCCTAACTTTTGGATGGTAGTTATAGCTTCTATATAATTACCTCTGTTTACTACTTATATCAAAAGTGTGAGGTAGATATTACCACTTTCATTTTCTAGGCAAGAAAAGTAAGGCTCAAAATAGTTTTAAAAACTGCCCAGGTCTTTCGATCAGTATATGGCAGAGGTGAGATTCAGTCCTAGGCTTTCTAACACAAAATTCAAGGCATGCCTTTAGCCTATGTCTTCTTCATGTTACCCTAGTCTCCTATCCTTCTCATCCTAGTATTGACCCAGCTTTAGTCCAGAGAAGACTACTAGATCCTCTGGGGCATGAATAGGCATCTCCAAGGCCAACCTAAATTGAGCTCAAAAGGGGATCTAGGAACAGGCAGACAAAAAGGAAATAATAGCAGGCAAAAAATGGAAAATTGGCAGATACCAGTCATCTAAATGTACACTGCTATTTTATACTTCTAAATCTTAAACATACAGAAAAATTAGGGACTTCTGTGGGTTTCATTAAATGAGTTGTTAAGCTTATCCAAAGTAGGTCTTGAGATTTGTTAAATTCCTTCCTATCATACCTATTCCACTTTAACAAAGTGAAGTATTGTTATTTGGTGAGAGCAACTTGGACAAGAGCTACCTGAGATAGATGTAGTAGTAAGCAAGAGTCAATCCAAAACATTCAAGTACTTTCTGAGTACAAGAAAGAAAGAAAACTCCAGGAAAAGTTTCATGGAAGCATTTTTTTTTCCAACTCAACAGTCATGAGTTGACTATGATTTTTTGTTCTGTCATCCTAATTGAGAAATTTCACAAAACGTTGTAACTGAAAGCCCAGAAAAAAAGTTTCTTATTTCTCATAGTCCATAGACATTTCCAGAAACCAAAGTTCTAAAACAGGCAAATAATGAAAAATTAACATGTCTTTCTTTCAGGCAACTGCTGAAACACAGATGTTCTACGCCTCTCTTGATCACAGCTTTAAGGGGAAGCGCAGAAAGCCTAGGAAACAGAATACTCCCTTGCCAGACAAGAGTGAAGATACACAGCCGTATGCAATGGATGCCAGCATGTCTAAGGCCACTTCAGTAGACGATTTCTCTCCAGGAAACCAGGAGGTAGAGGAGAATATTCATGACGATCCCATCAGACTGTTTGGATTGATTCACGCTAACAGAGAACCTGTATAACCTGTATGCCAGCTGGACTATGCCCTAGCACAACAATTTGGCTCTTACTGAAGATGGTTGTTAGAAAACAGGATCCCCATGTGACACAGAACGACTGGCAGGGTGGTGATCTGACCATTTGTTGACAGGATGGTGGCTCACCTCTGATTCAGAACTTAAACTCACATATGCCAAAAGTAATGCCATGAGGATTAGTTATTTCGATGTACTGAAAACCACTTAAATAGGAAAATGTAAAATAAAATCCAGTTTGCAAATTAGTCTGATAATAAAGTTATAACTTCAGAACAATACCTAATTCTCTGAGAAATAAAAATACATTAAGCATAAATGAGTTCTGGAATATGATGAAAGAAAAATAAAAGCCAATGATTTAAAAAAAAAATTTCCTTTCTCATCAATATGAAACAGTCCATAATTGGAAGAAATTTCTGATGGAAAAATACAGGAGACATTAAAATACATTATTAGTGATACAAGCTTCTTAGGTATTTTTCACAAAGAGAGATAGTTTTGCTAGTTCAAAACTTATTGTAAAATTAATGCATGCTCCTTCAACAATAAACAAATATCAGAAAGAATCTAGAAATTCTACTAGCCAAAGTATCACCATGAAAACCTTGAAAACCTTTCTATACATCCTTCTAGATATTTTTCAGGGCCTGCCCATATATATGTACATCAGTTTTATTTAATTTTGTTTTTTACCAAAATTAGGAGAAAATTTTTTATACATAGTATTTAAACTTTTTCTTTACCTAGCAATATAGTGTGAATTTTTTCTACTATTGTATTTAACTATATCTAAATATAGTTATATATCTTAATTGTAATGTTTGTGTGAAATCCCCATTGATGACTATATCAGAATTTATTTTAATAATTTTGAATGTCAATTAACTTGTTTCCAAATTCCGTTTTGCTTTTACAAATACTATTGTAATGGGAATTCTTCTCCACATGTCTGGATACTTGTTTAATTTCTTCTTTAGGTTAGATGCCTGGAAAAAGAATCACTGTATTAAAAGGTATTCATATCATGAGTCTCTTAGGATTTCTGAAAGTTCAAAATGTGGGTCAAAATATACATCTGGTTTAAATTCTGATAAATGTTCTTAAAGTTTCCTGAAGAATTCAGTTTAAATTTTGACAAATATCCTGACTTTTCATCAAGAAAGTTATTTAAAAAAAAAAAACCTTTATTATATTTCCCCAGTGAGAAAGGGTGATTAATAAGGGTTTATAATAAATATCATATCTTTCATTTATTATAGTCTACATCCAAATTATATATCACTTTGATATAGTATAGTACCTTAAAACAGTCTATTTCTATTTCTTCCTTTCTGGCCTTGGGCTATGAATTTTATATATATTGTATACATTGTTATTATTTTTCCTTTTTAATGGGCAATTATTTTTTAAAAGATCAAAATAACAAAAGTTATCTTCATGTTTATCCATGTAGTTAAAATGTGTAGAACTCTCTGATCTTTTGTGTAGATTCGAGATTCTGTACTACTATCATTATTCTTTATTCTTCAGCTTAAATTTACATGCTTTAAATGTAAATCCTTTAGCATTTATTGTACTTCAGGGCAGTGCTTGTGGCTCAAGGAGTAGGGCGCCAGCCCCATATACTGGGGGTGGTGGGTTCAAGCCCGGCCCTGGCCAAAACTGCAACAACAACAACAAAATAACATTTATTGTACTTCAGATCAACTGGTAATGAATTCCCTTAAGTTTTGTGTATTTGAAAAAGTCTATTTTCACTTTTGAAAGATATTTTTGCTAGGTAAAAAGATTTCAAGAATAAGTTGATAGCCAGGCACGGTGGCTCAGGCCTGTAATCCCAGCACTTTGGGAGGTTGAGGCGGTTGGATTGCTTGAGCTCAGGAGTTTGAGACCATTCTGAGCAAGAATGAGACCCCCATCTCTACAAAAAAAAAAAAAAAGAAAGAAAGAAAAAGAAAAATTGAGGCAAGAGGATGTCTTGAGCCCAAGAGTTGGAGGTTGCTGTGAGCTATGATGATACCATTGTACTCTACCCAGGGTGAAAGCATGAGATTCTGTCTCAAAAAGAAAAAAAAAATGAGTTGATAATACTTCTTTCAGTATTCTAAAGATATGTCTCCTAACTTGCATTGTTGCTGATGATAAATGTACTGTAATAATTGCCTTTATCCCTCTGTATGGTATATATTTTTCTCTAAGATTTTCCTTATCACTGTTTTTAATTTGATTATAGTATGTATTAGTATGTTTTTTCATATGTACTGTGTTTGAAATTTGTGGGACATTTTGATTCTGTGTGTTCATCAAATTTGCAAAAAAAGTCAATATTTCTCTAAATATTTTTTCTGCACCCTTCCCTCTTTTCAACTTTATTTGCTTGCAAATTGTCCCATATTTTATTTATCTATTTTATTTTAGTTTTTTTTTAAATTTCATTTTAGATAGTTTTCCTTGCTATATTTTCAAGTTGATAAAACTTTTCTTGAATGTCTAATCTGCCATAAACCTTGACAAGCGATTTTTCAGCTTGGAAAAGTTAGTTTTTATTTCTATGAATTGAGTTTGCATCTTTTGTTCCCCATCTTTCATGTCTGCATCAAACATGCTTAATCTTTCTTCTTTCTTAAACATACAGAATACAGTTATAACAACTGATTTAATATTTTTATATACTAATTCTATATCTTTGTCATTCTGAGTTTCAACTTACTGATTTTTATCATTATAGGTTGCATTTTTCTGGTTCTTTAAATGCCTGAGCATTTTTTTTTTTTTTTGCTGCAATTTGATTCTTTAATTTTTCTGACAGTAACAAAGGTCTTTTTTATTTTTTATTTATTTTTTTTGTTTGTTTTGTTTTTATTGTTGGGGATTCATTGAGGGTACAATAAGCCAGGTTACACTGATTGCAATTGTTGGGTAAAGTCCCTCTTGCAATCATGTCTTGCCCCCATAAAGTGTGACACAACCAAGGACCCAACCCCCTCCTTCCGTCGCTCTTTCTGCTTTTCCTCCCCCGCCATAACCTTAATTGTAATTAATTGTCCTCATATCAAAATTGAGTACATAGGATTCATGCTTCTCCATTCTTGTGATGCTTTACTAAGAATAATGTCTTCCACGTCCATCCAGGATAATACGAAGGATGTAAAGTCTCCATTTTTTTTAATAGCTGAATAGTATTCCATGGTATACATATACCACAGCTTGTTAATCCATTCCTGGGTTGGTGGGCATTTAGGCTGTTTCCACATTTTGGCGATTGTAAATTGAGCTGCAATAAACAGTCTAGTACAAGTGTCCTTATGATAAAAGGATTTTTTTCCTTCTGGGTAGATGCCCAGTAATGGGAATGCAGGATCAAATGGGAGGTCTAGCTTGAGTGCTTTGAGGTTTCTCCATACTTCCTTCCAGAAAGGTTGAACTAGTTTGCAGTCCCGCCTGCCTGAGCATTTTTGATTGGGCAGAAGATACTGTGAATTTTCCTTTGGTGATAAATACATTTGTATTCCTATGAATATTTTTGAGCTTTGTCCTTAAAAGTATTATCAGTTGGGCACAATTTGGTGATCTTTTTAAAACTTGCTAAGTGTAAGACACTGAGATAAGTGATTATCTGCATCCCTTATTTAATCACAAAGACCCTAAATTATAGATGCTATTATAAGTCTAATCTTATAGATGAAGATATCAAAATTGGTGATTGCAGGAGTGTCAAAAATAAACAAATGGGACGTGACCAAGCTTAAAAACTTGTGCATGGCTAAGGACATAATAAACAAAGCAAATAGACAACTTCAGAATGGAAGAAGATACTCCAAGTTATGAACCTGACAAAGAGCTAATAACTAGAATCTACAGAGAATTCAAATCAATAAGAAAAGAGCAAACAACCCAACTAATACCTGGGCAAGAGAAATGAACAGAACCTTCGCCCAAGAAGACAGAAGAATGGCCAAAAAACAACCCTAAGAATCAGAGAAATATAAATCAAAACTACCCTAAAATATCACCAATGAGAATAGCCCACATTGCAAAGTCCCCAAGCTGCAGATGTTGGAGAGGTTGCAGAGAGAAAGGAATACTTATACACTTTTGGTGGAATTGCAAACTAATATACTTCAGAAAGAAGTATGGAGAATCCTCAAAGAGTAGACATTCCATTTGACCCCATAATTCCATTACTAGGTATCTACTCAGAAGAAAAAAATCATTTACCATAAGAACATTTGAACTTGAATGTTTATAGCAGCTAAATTCACAATTGCCCAGATGTTGAAATTAACCCAAGTGCCCATCAACTCATGAATGGGTTTATAAACTGTAGTATATGTATACCATGGAATACTATTCAGCCATAAAAAATATGGAGACTTTACATCTTCTGTATTTACCTGGATGGAGTTGAAGAACATTCTCCCCTTAGTAAAGTATCTCAAGAATAAAAAACCTGTACTTAATACTAATTTGAAACTAGTAGATGGACAACTACAGGCGCATATGAGAGGAAAAACACAACTAAATTGAAGAATGGGGTGTGGGCTCAGTAAGCCCCCACCTAAAAGATACAATGAAGGACTCAAATTCAAGCCAGACTTTCCCTAACAAAGTAACTTAATTGCATGGATCATTATATTAATCCAAAATTTTAAAAAAGATTAACTTGTCTACTATTACACCAATAAAACACAGATTCAGGATTTAAACACAGGCTGTGTAAATACAGAGTGGCTCTTTAGAGTAGCTGATCTCTAGAGTTGGTTCTAAGTGCTCTGGGGCCCTATTTTTGGATTGTTCCTACAACCTACCTATTTAATTACAATCTCTGTATTTTAAGTGCCTGGAGTCTAATATTTAAAATCAAAAGAAGCTAACTAAAGTAAATTGAGACAATTCTTAAAAATAATAACAATTTATGGCAGCTTTTACATAGTAAGAACTGCTCTAGTTTGGGAAGAATTCAACTATAAGTCCACTTAAATGACAATCTAATGCTTTCAATAAACACTAAAACATCTGCCACAATATTTTCATATTAAAGTGTTTTTACAGGTAAGTATTTTATTGGTGCTACTTACTTTAAAGTGACTTAATTTTTCTTTATCAGTCTTGGGAAAAAATAAAGGTCACACTGCATTGACTGGATGCTCAAGTCATGGTCACTATCCATAAAAGACAAAGCCTGAAACTAATTTACAATGGAGAAATTCCAATGAGAAAGTTAAAATCTAGTTTTGCACCCAATTTTGTCTAATTCTGGCTGTCAGGGACAAAAGTTATCCCATTTAGTATTAGGGGAACTTTTATTACTTAGACTAAAATGGAAAGAGAATGAAGTAAGTCTCAATCAATGTGCTCTCAGCCGCCTCTGATGCAACGGAGAAATCCCTTAAGATGTCATTATCCATCATAATAACACAGAAAAATCAAGCAGGTTTTTTTCCCCATTTACACTGAGAATACATAATTGGTACATTAATTGAAAAAGTTGGGCCACGTGAGGAATAATGAAAAAAAGCACCATAAACATTTAAACTTAAAATGTATAAACATTTATTCATTAACCCTTTGGTATAAGGCCACAATCTTTACTTGAATAGGTCTATGACTAAAGGTCCATGCCATTTTTCATGTATAAATATCACTTTCCATAAAATACAGTTTTAGGGTTTTTTTTAGTGGATAAAAAGTTTGTGATGAAATCTAACTGCATCAGACCTCTAGATTTTTTGGCTTTTCTTCCAAGCCTTTCACAAGTTATCTTACCCCCAGCTAAATTTGCAGCAATTTTTCTTTTCTTAGAAAGTCATATTTATTGATTCTTCAAAAATCTTTGGCATTAACTATCACAGAAGAAGTATAATTCATATTTATATTTATTGGAATACATAATTAATTTTTTATGTAATTGAAACAACAAATAGAACTAGAATAATCAAGTTTAGAGACAAATACCACATTCTGTTGGGAAACATACAATTCTGGTGGTGAGAGAAATTCAGCAGGTTATAAGAGAGTAGGCTATTGGCCACAGTATTTTTCATGCTGTGGTCAAATTCATTGTGTTTGTAGATGGAAGAGGGGCTCACATAAGTGAAGGTCAGTTAACAAAGCTTTTACTTTACAAATCCAAGTCAACTTTTCAGAATGTATTTTAGAGCCCGGAAGGATCTCCCACACTCACAAGGTTTTTGCAACATAAGCAATAGTAGTACCTGAAATTCTACCATTAGAAAAATGAACTTTTGAATTAAACATCACTGAACTTTGTAGCTTTTTACTGTAAATGTCAAAATACTCAGAGGTATTTTGAGGTATTCAAATATTTTTGTTACATGAATACCTTATATAAGGCTTAAGTCTGGGCTTTTAATGTGTCCATCACCAGAATAGTGTTCATTGTCCTTGATAGGTAAGTTTTTATCCCTCACTCTCTCCCACCTTGACCCCACTTCCTGGTTTCCAATGTTCTTTACCTACCTTTGTGCCAGTGTCTGCCCATCATTTTGCTCCCAATTATCAGAGCACATGCAGTGTTTGTTTTGCCCATTCCCATGATACTTTGCTTAGGATAACGGTGTCTTGTTCTATATATACAAAAGACATTTCATTCCTTTTTATAGAGGAGTATACTCTATGGTATATATATACCACATTTACCTTATCTACTTGCGAAGTTATAGGCACTTAAGTTAATTCTACATCTTTGCAACTGTAAACTGTGCTATAATAAACATTCAAGTGTAAGTGTCTTTTTGATAAAATGATTACCTTTGGATAGCTACTGAACAGTGAGATTGCTTGATCAAATGCTAAGTTTGTACCTATTTCTTTGCAGAATCTCCATACTGTTTTCCATAGAGATTTTACTAATTTGTAAGCCCACCAATAGCCTATAAGCATGCATCCACGCATCTCTTATTTTTTGAATTTTTTAATAATGGCTATTTTGACTGGAGTAAGGTGAGAGCTCATTGTGGTTTTAATTTGCATTTCCCCGATGATTAGTGATCTTGAGCGTTTTTATAAATAGTAGAACCTCTGTAAGTTGACTACCCAAGGGACTATACCAAACTGGTCAACATACAAAGCTGGTCAACATAAGGAACAAGAACTACCATTCCTCAACTAGTTAGTTAAGGGAAAAGATTTTATAAAGGTCATTAAAATTTTTTTAGTTGGTAGCCAGTTGCAGTATCACAGGGATATTCATAAATGGGATCTCTTAATAATATTATTAAGGGAAGTATTTTTTTCAAACACTGAACATCTATGTCATATTTAATGAACAACTCAGAGTTCAAGTAGTTAAGTGAGAAGACTACATAGGGGCCATTGAAAGTTGTTCAATGGTGGATCAGTTACATAATCTTTCTAGAAAGCACCCAGGGATCCTCAGACTTTTTAAACAGGGGGCCAGTTCACTGTCCCTCAGACTGTTGAAGGGCCAGACTATAGTTTAAAAAAAAAAAATTATGAAAAAATTCCTATGCACACTGCACTTATCTTATTTAGAAGTAAAAAAACAAAACGGGAACAAATTACAATCACACCACCTCATGTGGCCCGCAGGCTGCAGTTTGAGGACCCCTGCGACAGGTTTCTGCCTGACTATGTGTCCCTGACCTTTCTTTTCTTTTTTTTTCTCACTTAAGTATTTATTATTATTATTATTAAATCATAGCTGTGTACATTAATGTGATCATGGGGCACCATAAACTGACTTTATAGACCGTTTGACACAATTTCATCACAATGGTTAACATAGCCTTCCTGGCATTTTCTTAGTTATTGTGTTAAGACATTTACATTCTATATTTACTAAGTTTCACATATACCCTTGTAAAATGCACTGCAAGTGTAATCCCACCAATCACCCTCCCTTTGCCCACCTCCCTCCTCCCTACCTTCCCTTTCCCCCTTCCCCCTATTCTTAGGTTATAACTGGGTTATAGCTTTCATATGAAAGCCATAAATTAGTTTCATAGTAGGGATAAGTACATTGGATACCTTTTCTTCCATTCTTAAGATACTTAAGAAGAATATGTTCCAGCTCTATCCATGTAAACATGAAAGAGGTAAAGTCTCCATCTTTCTTTAAGGCTGCATAATATTCCATGGTATACATATACCACAGTTTATTAATCCATTCATGGATCGATGGGCACTTGGGCTTTTTCCACGACTTAGCAATTATGAATTGGGCTGCAATAAACATTCTGGTACAAATATGTTTGTTATAATGTGATTTTTGGTCTTCTGGGTATATACCTAGTAGAGGAATTACAGGATTGAATGGCAGATCTATTTTTAGATCTCTAAGTGTTCTCCAAACTTCTTTCCAAAAGGAATGTATTAATTTGCATTCCCACCAGCAGTGTAGAAGTGTTCCCTTTTCTCCACATCCACGCCAACATCTCTGGTCTTGGGATTTTGTGATATGGGCTAATCTTACTGGAATTAGATGGTATCTCAAAGTAGTTTTGATTTGCATTTCTCTGATGATTAAAGATGATGAGCATTTTTTCATATGTCTGTAGGCCATTTGCCTGTCTTCTTTAGAGAAGTTTCCCTTCAAGTCCCTTGCCCAGCCTGAGATGTGATCACTTGTTCTTTTCTTGCTTATATGTTTGAGTTCTCTATGGATTCTGGTTGTTAAACCTTTGTTGGAGACATAACCTGCAAATATCTTCTCCCATTCTGAGGGCTGTCTGCTTGCTTTACTTACTGTGTTCTTGGCTGTGCAGAAGCTTTTTAGTTTGATCAGGTCCCAGTAGTATATTTTTGAAGCTGCTTCAATTGCCCGGGGGGGTGCTCCTCATAAAATACTCGCCCAGACCAATTTCTTCAAGGTTTTCCCTGCACTCTCTTCTAGTATTTTTATAGTTTCATGTCTTAAGTTTAAATCTTTAATCCAGTGAGAGTCTATCTTAGTTAATGGTGAAAGGTGTGGGTCCAGTTTCAGTCTTCTACAGGTTGCCAGCCAGTTCACCCAGCACCATTTGTTAAGTAGGGAATCTTTTCCCCACTGAATGTTTTTAATTGGCTTGTCAAAGATCAAATAACAGTAAATACCTGTATTCATCTCTTGGTTTTCTAATCTGTTCCAGACATCTAATTCTCTGTTTTTGTGCCAGTACCATGATGTTTCGATCAATATCAATTTACAGTATAGTCTGAGGTCTGGTACCATGATCCCTCCTGCTTTGTTTTTATTTCTGAGTAATGTCTTGGCTATTTGAGGTTTTTTCTGATTCCATATTAAAACGAAGTATTATTTTTTCAAGATCTTTAAAGTATGACAGTGGAGCTTTAATAGGGATGGCATTAAAACTGTATATTGCTTTGGGTAGAATGGACATTTTAACAATGTGATTCTTCCCAGCCATGAGCATGGTATGTTTTTCCATTTGTTAACATCTTCAGCTATTTCTTTTCTTAGAGTTTCATAGTTCTCTTTATAGAGATCTTTCACATCCTTTGTTCGATAAACTCCCAAATATTTCATCTTCTTTGGCACTACTGTGAATGGAATAGAGTCCTTCACTGTTTTTCAGCTTGATTATTGTTGGTATATATAAAGGCTACCGATTAATGAGTGTTGATTTTGTAACATGAAATGCTGCTGTATTCCTTGATAACTTCTAAGAGTTTTGTAGTAGAATCCCTGGTGTTTTCCAGATATACAATCATCATCTGCGAAGAGCAAAAGTTTGATCTCTTCTTACTCTATATGGATATCCTTGATCACCTTTTCTTCATTAATTGTGCTGGCTAAAACTTCCATTACAATGTTAAAGAGCAGTGGAGACCATGGGTAGCCTTGTCTGGTTCCTGATCTGAATGGAAATGATTTCAATTTAACTCCATTCAATACGATATTGACTGTGGGTTTGTTATAGATGGCCTCTATCAGTTTAAGAAATGTCCCTTCCTTACCAATTTTCTTTGTCATCGTTTTTTTTTTTTTTTTTTTTTTTGGTTTTTTTTGGCCGGGGCTAGGTTTGAACCTGCCACCTCCGGCATGTGGGACCGACGCCCTACTCCTTGAGCCACAGGCGCCACCCTTTACCAATTTTCTTAAGTGTTCTGATCATAAAGGGATGCTGTATATTATCAAAAGCTTTTTCTGCATCATTTGAGAGAATCATACGGTCTTTGTTTTTTAATTTGTTTATGTACTGAACTATACTTATAGATTTATGTATATTGAACCAGCCTTGAGACCCTGGGATAAAACCGACTTGGTCATGATGTATAATTTGTTTGATGTATTGCTGGATTCTGTTTGTCAGGATATTGTTGAATTTTTTTTCATCTATATTCATTAGTGATATTGGTCTATAATTTTCTTTTCTTTTAGGGCCCTTTCCTGGTTTGGGGATCAGGGAGATGTTTGTTTCATAGAACGTGTTGGGTAGTCTTCCTTCTTTTTCTACATTTTGGAACAGGTTGAGTAATATAGGTACTAATTCCTCTTTAAAGATTTGGTAGAATTCTGACGTGAAGCCATCTGGTCCCGGGCTTTTCTTTTTAGGGAGATTTTGTATGGTTGATGCTATTTCTGAACTTGATATGGGCCTGTTCAAATTTTCCACTTGATTCTGGCTAGGTCTTGGAAGGTGACGTGCTTCCAAGTATCAGTCAATTTCCTTCAGATTTTCGTATTTCTGAGAATAAAGTTTCTTATAATATTCATGAAGGATTTTTTGAGTTTCTGAGGAGTGTGTTGTTAATTCGTCTTTGACGTTTCTTATTGTTGAGATTAGAGATTTTACTCTTTTTTTCCTGGTTAGGTTAACCAAAGATTTATCTATTTTATTGACCTTTTCAAAAAACCAACTTTTTGATTTATTGTATAATTCTTTTGTTTTCAATTACATTTCATTCCACTCTAATTTTAGTTATTTCTTTTCTTCTACTGGGTTTGGGGTTGGAATGTTCTTCCTTTTTCCAGTTGCTTGAGATGTTCCATTAAGTTGTTAACTTCCTCTCTTTTCGTTCTCTTGCGGAAGGCTTGCAGTGCTATAAATTTCCCTCTTAGGACTGCCTTTGCAGTATCCCAGAGGTTCTGATAATTCATGTCTTTATTATCATTTTGTCCAAAAATTTGGTATTTTCCATCTTAATCTTGTCTATGACCCTGCTATCATTCAACATAAGGTTATTGAACTTACATGTTTTTGTATAAGTATGCAGATTCCTGTTGTTACTGAGTTCAACTTTTATTCCATGGTGGTCCGAGAAGATGCTAGGAATAATTTCTATTTCTTTAAATTTACTGAGGTTAGACTTGTGACCTAAGATTTGATTGATTTTGGAGTATGTTCCATGGGCTGATGAGAAGTATGTGCATTCAGTTTCGTTGGGATGAAATGTTCTGTAGATGTCTCCTAAATCCAAATGTTGGATGGTTAGTTTTAAATCTAAAATTTCTTTGCTCAGCTTCTTATTGGAGGAGCTATCCCACACAACCAAAGAAGTGTTGAAATATCCGACTATTATGGAGCTGGAGGAAGTCAAGTTGCTCATGTCTGTTAGAGTTTCTCTTATAAATTGAGGTGCATTCTGGTTGGGTGCATAGATATTAATAATTGAAATCTCATCATATTGAGTATTACCCTTAACAAATATGAAGTGACCATTCTTATCTTTCCTTACTTTTGTTGGTTTAAAGCCTATTGTGACTGCAAATAGAATTGCAACACCTGCTTCTTTCTGATTACCGTTTGCCTGAAATATGGACAACCATCCTTTCACCCTGAGTCTATATTTATCTTTTAAGGTAAGATATGATTCTTGTATGCAGCAAATATCTGGCTGGAGTTTTTTGTATTCAGTCAGCTAACCTGTGCCTCTTTAGAGGACAGTTTAAGCCATTCACATTAATGGAAAATATTGATAAGTCTGGTAAAATTTTGGGTATCAAGTTTTTCCAAAGTCCAGTGGACATTTTTAATCCTTTTGCCACTGTGGAAGTTGGAGTTTGATCAAAAGTTTCTGAGTGAATTTACTTTTGTGGTAGAGGATTGGGCTGGTCATTATGGAGGATAGGTCTGAGAATATCCTGAAGAGCTGGTTTGGTTATGGCAAATTTCTTCAACATATGAATGTCATTAAAGTATTTAATTTCTCCATCATAAATGAAACTCAGTTTGGCTGGATACAGGATCCAGGGTTGAAAGTTGAAAGTTATTTTGTTTTAGGAGATGAAAAGTCAATGACCACCTTCTTCTGGCTTGAAAAGTTTCATCAGAGAGATTTGCAGTCATTCTAGTATTCTTCCCTCGGTAGGTAATGGATTTCTTGCATCTGGCTGCTTTCAGAATTTTCTCCTTCATATCAACTCTAGTGAATTTAATTATGATATGCCTGGGGGATGTCTTATTCAGATTGAGTCGTGCTGGGGTTCTGAAACTGTCTGCTATCTGAATTTCAGAATCTCTTGGCATGTCTGGAAAATTCTCTTTCATAATTTCATGGAGAAGGGCCTCTGTGCCTTGCAAGGCCACTTCATCACTTTCAGGGATTCCAATGAGGTGGATATTAGCCTTCTTCGAATTATCTCAGAGCTCTCTGAGAGAATGATCCATTTTTGCTCTCCATTTCTCTTCCTCTTTGAGAGAGTGGGAGTGTTCAAAGGCTATATGTTCAATGTCAGAAGCCCTTTCTTCTGCTTGCTCCACTCTTTTACTGAGAGATTCTACTGTATTTTTCAGATCTTTGAGGGCTGCAAATTCTTGCTTCAGCGTGTCAACATCTTTGGTGGTTTTGTCTTTAAATTCATTAAATTCTTGAGACAAGTTTTAAATTTCTCCTCAAATTTCTAATTCCGACTTTGGAATTGCTCCTCGAATTTCTAATTCCAAATTTTCCTCCATTCTATTAATCTTGTTTGCAATCCAAATTCTGAATTTGATTTCTGACATCTCGGCCAGCTGTTTATGAACGGGATCTTCAGTTACATCTGCCATATCTTTCCTATTCAGTGTTGATCCATTCTGGTTATTCATGTTACCAGAGTTTTTCTGCTGATTATGCCCCATGATTGTTTTACACCATTTGATTTCCCCCCTGCAGCTTTGTTGAGGACCCATACAGTTCTATGGCCTGAGAAACTGGGGACCTGTTTGATGTGGTGGGGCTAAGTGTTTCTGTCTTGTTTTCAGCTGGTCTCTGTTTGACCCTAGTGAAACAGTTACTCTGGGTTGAAGTCTCAGCTGTGGAGAAATACCAGCAATTAAGTCACCTCGCCCTCCACAGGCAACAATTGGAAAAGGAAAATCAAAACTTCCTACAACCACAAACCCAGGGCACCACCTGAATAGTCCTCAGGCGATTGCCTCAGTTCAAAAGGTCCAAATCAATTGTCTTAGTCAGCACCTGTCTGAGGTGGGCGAATTTAAAAGGTCTCTGGCAACTGGATCGCAGTGGTCTGGTGACAACTCAGATATGACTTGCTCCAGTGCTCCGTGAAATCAAGAGGACCTACCCAGCAAATAGATCAGTCTGGGAAGTTTGATGCCTCCTTCCCCACCTTGCACCTCTGTCACACCCAGTCACTGATAGCCCCGCAGGGCTGTGACCCAGTTGCCTGTAGTAAACAGATACTCCAGGGGTTTGCACCTGCCTGAATCACAAGGATATCTATTTCTGCTCAGCCAGGCCACTGTACTCTGCCTCTATCTAGCAGGGGGAGGTGACGCCTGACAGCCTCGGGTGCTTGATGGAGGCTGGGGGGTGTTCACTCAGTTCCAGCCCCACCCCTGATTGATGTTACTGACAGAACAGAACAGAACAACTTTGCTGGAATTTGTTTCTGTCCCTGCTAAATTCCCCTGCAGAAGAGAAACTGTTTTGAGTTCCCAGAGCCTGAGCCTCAGGCCCTGTCTTTGGTCCTGCAGGTTTGTATTCGGTTAGCTGTCAGTTCTACCCTCCTGCCTTCCTTTGTCTATATGCTGATGATCCCCTGAGGGCCAGGTGCGTCTTAGGCTCAGTAAAGCAGTCCTCTTGGTCAGCCCAATCCTGGGAATTTCCTGGCTCTGCGCATGCATTTTCTAGTCCCCGCACTCCACCCAGGCTGGTACTGCTTCAGGCAAACCCTTTACTCACAGGGCCTGCATGTCCATCCCAGATCTGTTCCATGGTGATTGCCACCTTAGAAGATGCCCAGCCTCCTCTGGTTGTCCATGAAGACAGGGGTTGTGGCTTTGAAATATCCAGGAGTGAGCCTGATTGTTGCCAAAAAACTGTTCTGCGCCTCAGGGCACCGCTGCTCTGGTGTGGTTCCCTCTCAGCCAACCGTCCTCTCCTCACTGCCATGCCACAGAATCAGAGTGGCCAGCTGCTGTCTAGACCCTGTCCACACCCCTCGAGAAATGACCCAAGAATCTGGACTCCTGGGGGACAGGCTTCCAGATCTCTTAGTGAGAGTGGAGGGGAGTGCTGGGAGCTCAGAAGTGCAGGTAGAGAATATATACAGTTTTATACAGTTTTATGCCTGGCAGGAGAATGCCATGGCACCCTAGTAGGGGATGTAGGTACAGTTTTTTGTAGGTCCCATGGAGTGTAGTGGGAGGACCATTGAACTCTGCTTGTTTGTTTGTGGGACACTCTGAGCCATCCTCATGGGGGAGGGGACTCCCGTTTGCTTGGTGATGGATTTTGTACCTTTTGTTTGTATCCTTGGGGTCGCAGTTCACCTCAGTGGTGTTGATGTGCGTACTTTAACCTTCTCTCTTGATGCAGCTCAAATCCACCAGGTTACTTGCCAAATTTCTTTCCTTTAACTCTCCTTCTGGACAGGAACCTCTGTGGAAAGCTGGCTTCAGTCAGCCTTCTTGTCTCCACCCCTGTTCTCTCAGTTCCCTGACTTTTCTTTTCCTAGAGAATCTAAAAAAAAAAAAAAAAACTCAAAAACTTGTCATTGCAAATTCTTTTTCTGCCTCCTTTGAAATGTATATGTGTCCTTAAAAATCTTTTACCAATTTGATGACCTGTGGAATGTCTTTCTCAATAACCTGGAGCCATTTCTTCGAAATGTAAGTTCTGTAATAAGATAGTGCCAGTATTTCCCAGTCTTCTTCCTGGGAGGGCAAGAGGCAGGAGTCTAACTTCAGTGGATTCCTTATAATACCATCTCCTGTTATGAAAATCGAACAGAATTACTTTTTTTTCCTGTGAGACTACTTAGAGGGATCCTTGATTTTGAAATTTGAAGAATGAACCACACAGACCAGGCAAAGGGATAGATAAGTGAAAGAGGGGTAACAGAATCTCTGGCAATGGAAAGGGGACCCCAAGTGGAAAGCCCATGTGGGCCTTTTGTCTAGGGAATTATATACTGTGTTTCCCATTCTGTGAGCAGGAGGGTTTTGGAAATGTCCAGAAAATGTCACAATTGGCCAGGGGGCTGCAGGCTGAAAATAATCTTAAAATTAGCAAAGGAATGTGGTCCTTAAGGTTCTTGCCCCAAGAGATGCAGTAGGGTGTGTGCTCCCTACTCCAGGAGGAATCACCCAAATGAGATCAAGGTGCTTTTTTGGTGACCTTTATTGAGCCCAGAATGTGGCCTGGAAAGAGTCTGTTTATGCCCAGAGATGGGGGGTCTGTGGTGAGACTGATTTTTGAGCTCATCCAGACTTAGAAAAATAGGGGTCTCTATTCAGCCGTGGAGGGGGAATTCTGTATCTACAGGTAACTTACCATTATTTCCACTCCAGCTCTCAGAAACTCTCTGGCTTTTTTTTTTTTTTCCAGTGGAATTGAGTTCAGCTTCTCTCCTCTATTACAACAGTCTTTAATAAAGTCATCTTTGGCTATTTAACTTGTCTGATGCAATTTTGTGTTTTAACATCAGATGCATAGCTGATAGAACTTCTGTAGCTTGGTGTACCCTTCTTTGGCCTTTCATTGCCTGTGTTGGCTGAAGTTTAAACAGCCATATTACATCACAGGATAGTACCCATGGGTTGAGGATGGCAGAGAAACAAGAGAAAAAAGTGTTTAAGTCCCTTTCCCAATCACCCTAGCCTTGGGCCACCTACCTCTAGCCTTTTTTAATGTGAGAGAAAAATTTCTGTTTTATTTAATCTTTTTTTGAGTTTTGTCTTACTGACAGGTGAACCCAGTCTAACTAATAAATTGTTAACAGAATAAAAGCCCAAAATAATTTAAAGAAGCTTATTCTGAGCAAATGTGTGTGCCCACATCCAGGGGAGCCATGCCCAAGAAGTATAGAGCAAGTGGTTCTAAGGCAGTTGAATTAGTTTGGTTTTTGTTCATTTAAGGGAGACAGAAATTAAAAATAAATCATAAGTCAACAGATGGAAGATGTGTGTTAGTTTGGGCCAAAAAGGCAGAACATTGTGAAGCAGAAATCTAGAAGAACATAGGTGAGTTAAAAGATTTTTTAATTTTTATTACCATTCCTTTTCTTTCATTTTTAAAAAAAATTTCAGTTAATGGGAGGGGATAAACAACTAGGTTACAATGTTTGCTTTTGTTAGGTAGAGTCACTTTTATATTTGTGTCCCACACCCAAAAGGCTTGCCATTTGACCTTACATTGTATCCATTAAGTGGGAGCACACCCATCCCACTCTTCCTCCCCTTTTTATCTCTCTTGTTCCCCCTTCCCCCAACTTGAATTAAATTGCCTTTTTATCTTATGTGTGCATATATTAGATCATCTACTGGCTTCATATTAGTATTGAGTACATTAGATACTTGCTTTTCCATATTTGTGCTATTTACTAAGAAAAATTTATTTCAAATCCATCCAGGCTAATTCACAAGATGTAAAGTCTCCATCTTTTTTCTGGTTTCAAACAAGGTCACATACACCACAGTTTGTTAATCCATTACTGGGTTGGAGCATTTAGGTTGTTTCCACATCTTGGTGACTGTAAATTGAGCGGTGATAAACAAGCTAGTGTAAATGTCCTTATGATAAAATGATTTTTTTCTTCTGGGTAGATGCCTAATAATAGGATTACAGGATCAAATGAGGTCTCATTTGAGTTCTTTGAGGATTCTCCATACTTCTTTCCAAAGAGACTGTATTAGTTTGCAGTCCCACCAGCAGTGTAAAAGTGTTCTACTTCTCTTCATATCTGCACCAGAGTCTGCAACTTTGGGACTTTGTGATGTGGGGTATTCTGTCTGGGGTTAGGTAATACCTCAGGGTGGTTTTGATGTGCATTGCTCTGATGATTAGGGATGATGAGCATTTTCTCATGTTTGTTTGCCATTCATCTGTCTTTCTCAGAAAAGGTTCTATTCATGGCTTTTGCCCAGTAATAGATGGGATTGTTTGCTTATTTTGTTGATTAATTAGAGTTCTCTGTGCATTGTAATTATCAACCCTTTGTCGAATTAGTAACATGCAAATATCTTTTCCCATTCCAAAGCATGTCTATTTGCTCTAATTACTGTGTCCTTAGCTGTGCAGAAGCATTTCAGCTTAATTAAGTCTTATTTGTTTATTCTTGTTGTTGTGATTGCCGCTGAAGTCTACTTCATAAAATCTTTCCCCAGGCTGACATCCTCAAGGGTTTTTCTCACACTTTCTGCTAAGATTTTTATCATTTCATGACTTAGATTTAAATATTTTATTCATCTTGAGTCAATTTTTGTAAGCGGTGAGAGGTATGGGTACAGTTTCATTCTTTTACATGTGATTATCCAGTAATCCCAGCACCATTTGTTGAGTAGGGATTCTTTCCCCACAGATGGCAATAAGAGACTGGTTTCATCTCTTGGTTTTCTATTCAGTTCCATATGTCTATGTCTCCATTTTTGTGCTGGTACCATGCTGTTTTGACTTCTGTAGACTTGTAATACAACCTAAAGTCTGGTAGTGTGATGCCTCCAGCTTTGTTTTTATTACTAAGAATTGCCTTGGCTATATATGTGTTTTTCTGGTTCCATACAAAACAGAGAACTATTTTTACCAGTTCTTCAAAGTATGATGTTGGTGTTTTAATGGGGATTGCATTGAATCTGCAGATTGCTTTGAGTAGTATAGACATGTTAACAATGTTGATTCATCCTAGCCAAGAGCATGGTATATTCTTCCATTTATTAATGTCTTCTGCTGTTTCTTTTCTTAGGGTTTCATTATTTTCTTTGTAGAGGTGCTTTTTGAGGTGCTTTCTGTCATCTCTTTTGTTAGATACATTCCTAGGCATTTCATTTTCTCTGAAGCTACTGTGAAGGGAATTGTGTCATTGATTTGCTTTTCAACTTAGCTGTTGTTTGCATATACAAAGGATACCGATTTGTGGACACTGGTTTTATACCCTGAGATGTTACCATATTTTTTTAACACTTTCAGAAGACTTGTAGTTGAGTTTCTTGAGTTTTCTAAGTATCAGATCATATCATTGGCAAAGAGCAAGAGTTTGACCTCGTCTACCCCCATTTGGATGCCCTTTATATTTTTCTCTTGTCTGATTATGGTAGAGGACATCCTTGTCTGGCTCCAGTTCTAAGTGGAAATCTTTCAGTTTCACTCCATTCAGTATGATATTAGCTGTGGGCATGTCATAGATGGCTTTAATGAATTTAAGAAACGTGCCACCTATGACTATATTTTTCTTCGAAAAGGATACTGAAATTTGCCAAATGCTTTTTCTGATTCTATTGAGAAGACCATAAGGTCTTTTTTGATTGTATTGATATGATAAATTACATTTATGGACTTGCCTACATTAAACCAGATGTATATCCCTTGGAGGAAGGCTACTTGATTGTGATGTATAATTTTTTTAATGTGTAGCTGCAATCTATTAGGTAAGATTTTATTGAGTATTTTTGCATTGATATTCAATATTGAAATTGTTCAGTAATTCTCCTTTTTAGTTGAGGCCTTTCCTAGCTTTGGTATCAGCATGATATTTATTTCATAGAACATGTTGAAGAAGGTTCCTTCCTTCTCAATGTTTTGGAATAATTTCTCCAATGCAGATACAAGCTCTTCTTTAAAGGTTTGATAGAATTCTGGCGTGAAGGTCAGCCTCTCCCTCTGGGCCTTGGTCCTCCACCTGCCCCCATGGAGCCTGTTTGCATCAACTGACCAGAGTCCATGAATTTTCCCCTCCGATCCTGTCTGACCTTCCCCCACATCAGCTTTATATTCTTTGAAAACTCTAAGAATAATGTCCCTGCATCAGTTTTTACTAGAGCCAATTGCCTGTCATGCCTGGAACAGGGATCATACCCAATTGCCCTTAGCCCAAATAATCACAAAGTGCACATCTATAAGAAAAATGGGAGCCAGTGGATAAAAGCTCATGCACTCAAGGAACACAACAGACACATCACTGGTGTTGACTGGGCTCCCAAAAGTAACCTCATCATCATTTGTGGGGCAGACCACAATGCCTATGTCTGGAGTCAGAAAGATGGTGTCTGGAAGCCAACCCTGGTGATCCTGAGAATTAATTGCACAGGCACTTTTGTGAAGTGATCCCCTTAGAGAACAAATTTGCTGTGGGAAGTGGAGCATGACTCATTTCTGTTTGTTATTTTGAGTCTGAAAATGTCTGGTGGGTAAGCAAACACATTAAAAACCCAATTTACTCCACAGTCCTCAACTTGGATTGGCATCCCAACAATGTTTTGCTGGAAGTGGGATCATGTGACTTCAAATGCAGAGTGTTTTCTACCTATATTAAAGAAGTGGATGAAAAGCCATCAAGTACATCCTAGGGCAGGAAGATGCCTTTTGGTTAACTGATGTGAGAGTTTAGGGGCAGTGGCATAGGCGGCTGGGTCCCTGGGGTCAGTTTCTCTGCCAGTGGGAGCCACCTGGCCTGGGTCAGTCATGACAGCACTATGTCTGTTGCTGATGCTTCAAAAAGTGTACAGCTCTCATCTCTGAAAACAGAGTTCTTACCACTCCTGAGTGTATCATTTGTCTCAGAGAATAGCATTGTAGCTGCTGGCCCTGACTGCTGCCCAGTGTTCTTTAACTACAAGGACTGCGGCTGCCTGACATTTATGTCCAAGTTAGACATTCCAAAACAGAGCATCCAGCGCAACATGCCTGCCATGGAATGTTTCTGCAACATGGACAAGAGGGCCACTACTGAGGACCGCAATACAGCCCTGGAGACACTGCACCAAAATAGCATCACTCAAGTATCTATGAGGTGGACAAGTAAGACTGTTGCAAATTTTGCACTACTGGCATCAATGGAGCCATGACAATTTGGGATTTCAAGACCTTAGAATCTTTTATCCAAGGCCTCCAGATAATGTGAAGCAGAGTGAGCCTCTGCCATCCAGCACAACAAAAGCAGTGGCTGACCGCAGCTCTGCTATTCTGGATGGTGAAGAAAGCCAGCACCAAGGAAACACTGAAAATACATATTGTGCAAACATTGTGTGTGTGTGTGTGTGTTTTTTTTTTAATATAAAATTGGTGAAAGTATTGGTTTTTTTAAAACAGCACTAATTTTTTGTTTGTTTGTTTTTAGCTATTTCATTCCATTCTTGACCAAAGCTTCTCTTTAAGTAGTTTATTATGGAGAATTGTCACACTAACTTAAAGGAAAGGGTGAGGGAGATATGTGAATTTGTCCAGTAGAAAATTAAATTAAAATACTGAAGGAAAAAAAAAAAGAATTCTAGTGTGAAGCCATCTGTTCCAGGGTTTTTTTGGTTGTTGTTGGAAGCTTTTTTTTTCCTTTCCCCAATTTCAGTGCTTGATATTGGTCTGTTCAATTTCTTCCTGGTTAGGTCAAAGGAGATGGTGTGATGCCAGGTATTTGTCCATTTCCTCCACATTGTCAAATTTCTGGGTCTAGATTTTCTTGTAGTAATCACAGATAATCTCTTGTATCTCTGTGGTATCTGTTATTTCCCCCTTTTCATTTCTGATTAAGGTTATTAGAAATTTTACTTTTATGTTTCTAATTAATCTGCCCAAAGGTTTATCAATTTTATTTGTTTCAAAGAACCAGCTATTTGTTTCATTAATTTTCTAATTGATTCTTTTGTTTTCAATTTCATTTATTTCTATTTTTTTTTTTTTTTTTTTTTTAGATACAGAGTCTCACTTTATCATCTTCGGTGGAGTGCTGTGGCGTCACAGCTCACAACAACCTCCAAATCCTGGGCTTAGGTAATTCTCTTGCCTCAGCCTCCCAAGCAGCTGGGACTACAAGCACCCACCACAATGCCCAGCTACTCTTTTTTGTTGTTGCAGTTAGGCTGGGGCAAAGTTTGATCCCTCTGTCCTTGGTATATTAGGCCAGCGCCTTGCCCACTGAGCCACAGCTGCTACCCAAAGAAGGCATTTGTTTTTTGTTTTTATTTGTTTTGTTTTTGAGACAGAGCCTCAAGCTGTCACCCTGGGTAGAGTGCTGTGGCATCACAGCTCACAGCAACCTCCAACTCCTGGGCGTAAGCAATACTTTTTCCTCAGCCTCCCAAGTAGCTGGGACTACAGGCCCCCACCACAATGCCTGGCTATTTTTTGGTTGTTGTTGTCATTGTTGTTAAGATTTGAATCTGCCAGCTCTGGTGTATGTGGCTGGCACCTTAGCCACTTGAGCTACAGGTGCCAAGACAATTTCATTTTTTTCTGATTTAATTTTGGTTATTTCTTTTCTTCTGGTAAGTTTGTGATTAGATTTTTCTTTCTTTTCCACTTCCTTAAGATGATTCATTAGGTTTTAATGTGCTCTCTTTCTGTTTTTAAGATGTAGCCACCTACTGTCATTAATTTCCCTTATAGGACAGCTTTTGAGGTATTCCACAGGTTTTGGTAATTGGGGGCTTCATTGTTGTTATGTTGAAGGAAGTTAATAATTTCCTTCTTTATCTCTTCTTTGACCCAACTTTCATTCAGCATAAAGTTGTTTAATTTCCATGCCTTTATGTGGGGATGAAAATTTTGGTTGGAATGGAATTCTACCTTTATTGCTTTTTGGTCTGAAAAGATACAAGTTATAATTTTAATTATTTAATTTTGTTTAGGTTTGATTTGTATTCTAGGGTATAGTCTTTTTTTGAGTATGTTCCATGTGCTGACAAGAAGAATATATGTTCCATAGCTCTAGGGTGGTATGTTCTCTATATGTCCATCATGCCAATTGTTCTTGTGTTGTTTTTAAGTCCTTTGTATCTTTATTTAGTTGCTATTTAAAGGGTCCATCCAGTTCTGTCAGAGGGGTGCTAAGGTCCCTAGTTATTATGGTGTTTTCACATATCATATTGCTTATACCAATTATGCCTGTTTCATAAATATGGTAGCATTTATGTTGGTACATAAATATTTAGAATTGAAATATATGCATGTTATATTATTCCCGTGACCAGTATGAAGTGACTATTTTTGTCTTTCTTAACTTCAGGAGCTTTAAATCCACTTTATCTGAAAAACAATTCCCTTCATTGTTTTGCCATCCATATTTTATATTCTCTTCCTGTCATTTTCATTATTTCTTTATAAGTGGAATCCTCTCCTTTCCCCTGATTCCCACTTGGCTGAAGTACTGTTTTCTAACACCTTACCCTGAGGCTTGTTTTGTTTTTTGAGGTTAGTTATGTTTCCAGGAGGCAGCATATACATGGGTTGTGCTTTTTTATACAATCACACAGCCTGTGCCTCTACAGTGGGGGAATTCAAACCATTAACATTTATTGAGAGAAATGATAAGTGTGTTCTAGTCATCTTACTTTGTGAAAGTCCATTGCTTAGTTTTGTCCTTTGGTGCATTGTGAAGCTATATTTTTTCCTTTAGTTTCTGAGTGTTTACTTGGCTGGTGGCCCATTGTGATGGTTATTGTGTAGAATAGATTTAAGTATTTCCTGTAGAGTTGCTCTTATTGTGGGCAAATTTCCCCAATATTTGCATATCTCTACAAGATTTGATTTCTTCATCAATTTTGACACTGCATTTAGCAGGATACAGAATTATGAACTGAAAGTTGTTATGTTTAAGAAGGTTAAAGATAGCTGAGCATTCTCTTCTGGCTTAGAAAGTTTTAGCTGAAAAGTCCACTTTCACTCTGTTGGATCTGCCCTGTTAGTTCAATTGGGACTTATTTCTGGTGGCTTGCAGAATTTTCTCTTTCATTTTGACTTTGAACAGTTTCATTACAATGTGTCTTGGAGATGTTCTGTTTGTGTTGAAATAACCCAAGCTTTGCTGTCCCTCTAAATGGAATGTGTTGGAATCTTTTGGTGATACTTGTGGAGTTTTTATTTACGATATCCTCCAGTAGGGCTTCCATTCCTTTGGGACATTCTATTCCCCTTTAGGGATACCTATAATTTGTATGTTTGACCTCTTTGTGAAGTCTTATAATTCTTTGAGTGAGCATTCTGTTTCCTCTCTCTTCTGTCTTTTTAACTGCCTAAGTTAGCTCAAGAGCTTTATCCTCTAGCTCTTAGATTCCTTCTTCTCCATTGTCTAATCTGTTATTGATACTTTCTACTACATCTTTAAGTTCCCTGATTAATTTCTTCAATTCCTTAAGCTCTGCTTTAGCCTTTCTATAGTCTTCATATCATGCATCCCTTATTTAGTTCTATTTTGGGGTTTCCTTATGATTAATTTCCTCATCAATTCTCTTCATTGTTTTTGCTATCCATACCTTACATTCACTTCCTGTCATTTTCATTATGTCTTTATAGAAAGCATTCTTTGCAGTAGCTACCTCATGGTCCCTTGCAGGGTTGCTCTTTCTGATTTTTCAGGTTGCCAGAATTTTTCTGTTGGTTACTCCTCATGTGTCTTTTCTTTTTATTCACTTCCTTTTCCTACTTTTTCTTCTCACTACCTCCTTCACTTTAAGTTACCTTGTCTTGGTGCTTAGGTATTAAAGTGGCTTTTTCCAATAACAAAGTTAAGATAAGTAAGTCTGTTAATCAGAGACAAGCTATAAGTGTTCTGTTAATCTAATTGATGTATGACAGATGATTGAACCATTTCCCTGCATGGCCTCAAGTCCTATTAATAATTTTGTATCTTATTGTCACAAAGTGTACTTTATCTGTCTTATGATCTCTATATTAATATTAATTCTGGTCAATTGTATCTAAACTCTGTGAAGGATGAGGTATAATGAGGTATGTCTGACCTCCTTTCCCTTCATGGCTAGGAATTTAGGTTTAAGGTTTTTCTGGGGTCCCCTGGGCCAAGCAGGGATCCATTCAGTTGGTTGGGAGGGCAGGGAGGGCCTTGGGATTTTAGTTTAGTTCATAATTCTCACAAATAACCTGGTTTTTTTTTTTTAGTCAACTTCTCTCAAAGAGATAATAAGAAGTGGTAAAGTAGTGTCATTTGGGGTGAAATGGGGCTGGCAAAATGAGATTTATTGGTATTTTCCATTGGCTGATTCTATTCCAAACAACTCAAAATTTTCGTAGAGATAAAAGAAAAGCTGGTATTATGTAAAATGAATATTAAAATTTCTCACAAATGCATAAAATTGTTTCCCTTCATTAAAATTCAGAATATTTATATATAGCTGAAAACTAAATTATTACAGCTTTAGTTACTCTATTTACAAGCTCAGAATAAATAAAAGGAATAAAATTGTAACTTAAGGAGAGCACTTGGAAGAAAATGGTAAGTCACGTACAGATGTTTTAAATAAATAGTAACCTAATTTTATGAGAAAAAACTAATCCCTTGGTTATTTATGCTTCATTTGCACTTTAAATCTTACTATTAAATTGTTAAAGACTGGCCAAGAGTGATGGCTTATGCCTATAATCCTAGCAGTTTCAGATACCAGGCAGGAGGATCCCTTGAGGCCAAGAGTTCAAGACAAGCCTGGGCAATATAGAGACATGCCTGTGTCTACAAAAAAATCAAAAAATTTACCCAAGTGTAATGGCTCATGCTTGTAGTCTCAGGCCGAGGCCACAGGTTCATTTGAGCCCACAAGTTTGAGGTTGTAGTGAGCTGTGATGATGCTACCACACTCTAGCCATGGTAAAAGGGCAAAAAAAAAAAAAAGTAAAAGAAAAGAAAAGAAAAAAATTGTCCCAAAAAAACTGTTAAATACAATATCACACTTGCTACATTTTTAATTACCAACTTGATATCAGTCTGACCTAATTTACTCAAACTCAGCAGGCACTGGAAGACAAGGTTTCAGCAAAGATATGAATAAAATGGCCTGCAGAGTTCAATTCTGAGTATAGGTGAGAGAAAAAGAATGGAGAAGTAGGTAGTCATATTTTAATCTCCTAATTAGGATGCAGGAGCTGCAGCCTCTTGTAGGAGACTTAGGAGACCAGAGAAACTTACTCCTATGGCCAGGAGTGCATCAGTGCCCCTATTCTCTGAGTTTCTAAACCTCTGATTACCTTAAAGAACTACTTTTTTTTTTTTGTAGAGACAGAGTCTCACTTTATGGCCCTCGGCAGAGTGCCGTGGCCTCACGCAGCTCACAGCAACTCCTGGGCTTAAGCGATTCTCCTGCCTCAGCCTCCCGAGCAGCTGGGACCACAGGCGCCCGCCACAACTCCCGGCTATTTTTTTTTTTTTTTTTTTGGTTGCAGTTTGGCCGGGGCCGGGTTTGAACCCGCCACCCTCGGCATATGGGGCCGGCGCCCTACCGACTGAGCCACAGGCGCCACCCTTAAAGAACTATCTTTACCTGTGCTTGCTGACATCATTTTTGCTACTCTTGTGACAATAGCACATTGCTCATTTGCAAAATCAGAATGTGGAAGATTAATGTTATATGCTCCTTTCACTGTTGTTAAGTAAAATCCTATTCATCTCTTATTCCATTTCTGCAAATGAAAATGAGGTTGTAAGGCCTGCTTTTCACTTCATATGCTAAGTAATGGTGTTGCAAGCCTGGCCTTAAAAAAATGCAAGTCTTCACAATTAACAAAAGAGTCTAAAAGAGATGAAGAGATGTCCCCTATTTCCTGAAGTTACAAGATAGAGAGAGCTTTCTGCATCATAAACAAATTCAAATAGGCTGGTTTGATAAGGTATTAAATTGAGCACATTCACAAGAATATCAATCTTGCTTCTGTGCAACAAGGAGACTTGTGTGAATATTCATAGCTGTTACCAACTTGTTCTGTTCTCCCTGTTAATGTAAATTTGTCCTTGGAATTAATGTTGGAAGAAAAGACTCTTCTAAGACTTTGAAGACTTTAGAAGTCCTTATCATGCTCTATGACAATAACAAAAGGAAACTGCAATTCTGTTTGGTTATTATACTTGATCTGATAATATTATTGTAATTGACAACTCGGGATTTTTATTTTTTTTCTTTGAGACAGGGTCTCATCCTTTTGTCTGCGCTACAGTGTACTGATGTGATGATAGCTCAGTACAACCACAAACTCCTGATCTCAAGCAAGTCTCTTTGCCTTAGTCTCCCCAGTAGTTGAAACTATAGGCACGAGCCATCGTGTTTGGTTAATTTTATTTTATGTAGAGACAGGTGTCTCACTATATTGCTGCTGTGGTCTAGAACTCCTAGCCTCAAGGGATCCTCCTGCCCGGTCTTCGAGAGTTCTAGGATTACAGGGATGAGCCACTGCACCTGATGAGGTGTTTAAACAATATAAATACTTATACGTAGGTTCAGAAAAGAACCACTAGAATTTTCTTCTTCTCTGATAGGCATGACAGAAAAAGTTAAAGACTATGCTGCAATGTTTCTTGTTTTAACAAAGATGCTGAGAGCTTAGGTAATTTATAAGGAATAAGATCCGTTTAAATCTATCTTATCGAACTGTTATGAGAAGCAAGGAAGTAATACAATGTTCAGGCATTTTGCAGATTTCAATGTGCTATTAGCAGTCTCTGGTTTTGCGTATGCACCTACTCTACCCTCATTCAGCCATTTGCCTCATGGGAACTCAAGTCTTTCTGAAATAAGGAAAGGAAATCAAGGAGAGACATAGCAGCGTAAGAGTATTATAGCAGTGACACAGGCAGACATGCTCTTTAATGATTAAATTAGAAAATTTTAAAAAGTAAGTAAAAAAAACATAAATGTAGACAGTTTAAAAACATAAATGTGGAGATTTTTAAAATGTTTCTAAATAAAAAAGGAAAAAAAAGTAAAGTTAAAACCAAAATACAAAACCATACTTGTAGATTATAGTTAAGTGATACTTAGAGAAAAATACATAGCTTATGTTAGAAAAAGATGAAAACCAGGCTTGGTGCCTGTAGCTCAGTGAGTAGGGCCCCAGCCATATAGATCAAAGTTGGCGGGTTCCAGCCTGGCCCGGGACTGCCAAACAACAATGATAACTGCAACCAAAAATAGCCAGGCATTGTGATGGGCACCTATAGTCCTACCTACTTGGGAGGCTGAGGCAAGAGAATCGCTTGAGCCCAAGAGTTTGAGGTTTCTGTGAGCTATGATGCCACAGCACTCTAGTGAGGGCAACATAGTGAGACTCTGTCTCAAAAAAAAAAAAAAGAAAGAAAGAAAGAAAAGGATGAAAACTGATGGACTGAATATCAATCATAAAAAGTTAGAAAGTAATCATCAATAGGCCAAAGTAAAAAAAAGAAAAAATGAAAAGAACAACAAATAGAAAAAAATTTTTTTGAAGAAAAAAACTATACCTACATAACATAATTTACTTCAAAAATCCCATAGAAATCATAGAAATATTAAACAGTCTACAAGGATGCTACACATAAAAATCAATATGCAAAAGGCAATTGCATTTTTCACAATAGTAAGAGTACAAATTAAGATGGTTACCATTTATAAATAGGTAGTTTTGATGTAAATCTGGTAAAGATGTGCCAATCTGTATTGAAAAACCTTAAAGTTGGGTGGTGCCTGTGGCTCAAAGGGGTAGGGTGCCAGTCCCATATGCTGGAGGTGGTGGGTTCAAACCCAGCCCTGGCCAAAAAAATAAAAAAAATAAAAAATGCTTAAAAAAAAAAAAGAAAAACCTTAAAGTTGATATAAGGAAATAGAGAAAAATATATGTTTGTGGATAATAAAACACAATGTTGTACAGACATTCTTTCTTCCCAAATTTATTTATAGACTCAATGTAATGCCAATCTAAATGCCAACAGGCTTTTTTATGAAAAATGAAAGGCTGATTCTAAAACTTATATAGAAGTATAGAAGGTATAGAATAGTCTGGCAGTGCCTGTGGCTCAGTGGGTAGGGTGCCGGCCCCATATAGTGACGGTGGCGGGTTCGAACCCGGCTCCAGCCAAACTGCAACCGAAAAATAGTCAGGTGTTGTGGTGGGTGCCTGTAGTCCCAGCTACTTGGGAGGCTGAGACAAGAGAACCACCTAAGCCCAGGAGTTGGAGGTTGCTGTGAGCTGTGATGCCACAGCACTCTACCAAGGGTTATAAAGTGAGACTCTGTCTCTAAAAAAAAAAAAAGAAGAAGAAAAAAATATAAATAGAAGAGTCAAAATAACTCTTGGGGGAGAAGAGTAAAGTTGAGGAGACCCAGTCCTTCTCAACTTCAGATTTATTTGGACATAATTGTGTTGGTACAGTGACGGATAAAGAGACCAACAGCAGAGAACAAAGAGAGCCCAGAGAACATGGGAGCTGGCACTGCACGGCCAGGGGAGTAGCAACGCAGATCAGTGGGAACATTATGGCCTTAAATAAGTTGCATTGGCACAATTGCTTACCCATACAAAAAAAAAAAACCCATAAAACGTAATTTTCTCTTTACATTGAATATAAAAATTAGTTTCAAAGGATTATGGTTGTAGTTGTGAAAGACAATTTACAACTTTTAGAAGAAAATATGGAAGAATGTCTCTGTGATTGGGACTTTTGTATACAAGGCACAAAAATTATAAACCATAAAAGAAAAGCTTGATAAACTCAAGCTTTAAGAAGCAAAAGAATGCTTCTTTTTCAAAGAAAAGATAAATTGAAAAGACAAGTCATAAACTGTAAAAAGGTTCTAGAATACTTATATAACTTAGTTTAATTAATAAGGAAGAGACAAATAGCCTAGTAGGAAAATAAGCAAAAAAGAAATTATGGCCAAAACACATAATAAACCTTCTATTTATCAAGACATATAATATCATTAAAAAATTAAGATACAAGTTATAAACAAGGAGAAGATATTTGAAATTCATAGCTAATAAAAGAATAGAATTGGGGATATCTAAAGAATTGTTAAACATCAGTAAGGAATAGGCAAACCATACGCTAAAAGGATGTATAAAAAGTGTGGACAGGTTATCCATAAATACATAAACCTTAAGGGCCATATGCAAAGACAACTAACCTCACTAATAATCAGAGAAAGTAAGTTAAAATAAAATGTGTTTCATAACCTTCAGATTGGCAAGAGCCAAAATGGTTAATAATCGACCAGATCCATTTGGGTTGGAACGTGGACAGTTGGAGAGTGTATGCTGCTGGTGGGTTTATATTTTGTTACTAACACTTCCGAGAATATGTGACAATGTCCAAACGAAGATGTCTGTTGAAGGGGTATACATGTATTTTCACAAAGCAATACCACTCCTAAAATCCCAAACATAAGTAAACAAGAACACCTGTGCAAGAACGTTCACAGCAGCAGCGTTCAAAAGGACAAATACATGCATGTTGGAAACAGCCCAAATGTCCTACAATAGTAAATGATGTGAACTCCCAGGTGGCACTTGCTAGACTAAAGGTTTCCATCAACTTCAGCCTGGCTTTCACTGCCCTAGGCTACATCCCTAAAGGTGACCTCAGTCTCATGCTGAGTCTTTGCTTAAGAAAATGAAATGCTGTCAAACCACAAAATGTACACTGTCTGACCCATCTTGCCAAACCACTTTCAGCAATTCTTCACCTAATTCCCCTGTTATAGTTTTAATTCCATTTCTGCATAGCCCCTTAAGCCTTTTTATTGCTCCCCTTTTCACTTTTCTACAGTTCCTTTTTGTACCCTATCTGTTCCTCCCTTAAAAACCTCAGCCACCTTTGTTTTAGTTGGAGTTGAGCTTGCTTTATACTGGAGTCTCTCTTCCCTCCTGCAGCAGCCTGCATAAAATCTATCTTGTTACCTTTAAGAGGCGTTTGGCACAGTTTTTTTTTTTTGAAAATACAAGTATGTTTTTCCAATATTGGAATATTACACAGCAATAAAAATGAATAAACCTGAGCTACTATTCAGCCATTAAAAAAAATGGAGACTTTACATCCTTCGTATTAACCTGGATGGAAGTGGAAGACATTATTCTTAGTAAAGCATCACAAGAATGGAGAAGCCTGAATCCTATGTACTCAATTTTGATATGAGGACAATTAATGACAATTAAGGTTATGGGGGGGAAGCAGAAAGAGGGATGGAGGGAGGGGGGTGGGGCCTTGGTGTGTGTCACACTTTATGGGGGCAAGACATGATTGCAAGAGGGACTTTACCTAACAATTGCAATCAGTGTAACCTGGCTTATTGTACCCTCAATGAATCCCCAACAATAAAAAAAAAAAAAAACCTGAGCTATACTTACCAATATGGACACATCACAAATATGATATGGAAAAAAAGCTACAAGAAGTATATATGTTTATATAACATTTAAAAATGTAGGAAACTGTGTTGTTACATAGGAAAACATATCTAAGTAGTAAAATACATAGAAATGAAAGAAAAATGATAACATCAGATTCTGGATAATGTTTACCTTTGGGAGGGAGGGAGGGAAGGAGGGGGATGCATTCAGAGAGCTTGTACAGAGGACAGCGGGGGCTTTGATTATATTGGTTTGGTTTTATTTCTTAAGCTAAGTGGCAGACAGGTGATCATTGTATTGATTTTAATATTTTCTTGAATGTAAAAGTTTTCACGATGTATGTAACAGATGACTCACAAGTTAGGGCAAATTTACTAACTAGAGTAAAAGTACTAACATATTTAATATACAGAGTGTTGGTCAAAAGGGAGACAGAGGTAGGTTAGCACGAAAGCCTAGACAAAAAAGAGGGAAAAAATTATGGCGAGAGGTCATCAAAATCATTTTAGAGACAATTTTCTGATCCAGGACCAGATTTGGGGGTTGCCATTTCACTGTTACTAAAACTGATGTATCAGGCCACGAAAAACAGCGGACACACTTTGATCTGACTTCATGCTCATCAAGTGACATCATTTGGCCTGCTATGTGGATTGTATACAGTGGGGGAATTTGCTGGTCAGGTTCAAATGAACATCTGATTTACTTGCCCTTTTTGTTATTATGAATCTTGTTGGCTTTTGTTATTATCATTCAGCATCCAAACCATGAATCTACACAGCTCATGGCTAGGCTGAGTCATACTGTATTTACAAGGAAGACCATATGACTTGAGAGTCTCCTTTGTGGCTGGACCTTAGGACTCCCTTGATGACATCCAACCAAGAAACAATTTCCATCTAATAGTACCTGTGAGCCTACATAATTCATTAAAATGTTAGCGTTAGGCTGTTCCTGCTATGGTAGAATTGGAAGTATGTTTTACCTCCTTATCCCATAAAGGCAGTCTGAGTTCCTTTGTCTCAAGGGCTTATGATATTTGTCCTTAAAATTAAAATGTAAAGTCCCTACTCCAGGACATTTTACTGTCTTCATTTGTTTCTTTAGGAGCTGAATTATAGGTGGGCAAAGGGAGAGAAGTTAATGCTTAGAGCCAAAGAGGCAAACCTTGATAGCTCTAGTGCTAGCTTCTGCAAGCATGGGGAGATAATGAATGTTTAGAGGGTGTCTTCAAGGGGCAGTAATATGTGCCCCACCCACACTTAGTGCTCCAAATGGGGTGTTAGCTGTGAAACATTCATGCAGGCAGGCTTTTGAACACAGATACTTTGAGAGGCGTGTCAAAAGCCTCTGTAGCAGAACCGTGGAGAGCATTCCTTGAGCCCCAGATCAATAGCCACATGCAGCAGCTGGAGCAAAGATGATAACAGGGATCTCATTTTCTAGGCAACATGAAAGAAGGTCTCTAATGAGGTGGAGGGCCTTCCTAAAACACAATCATAATAGAATTTCGTGTAACTTTGGGCAGGACACCGGATTAATTTGATTTATACACATAAAGCAATGTAAAATTTCATGTACTAGAATAACTTGAATGTAAAAGTTTTCACGATACAGAAATAACTGTACAGTAGGTGTGTGTAGAATAACTCACACCTACTGTACCACAAGGGCAAATTAATGTTTTCAATAGTTGTTTGATTTTACATTATCTTTTTTGAGGCCAGTGTACCTTTTGGAGAGTCTAAATAAGAAACTTGAGAGCTTAGTATTTTATGCAGGATCATGTAGTTGTTACCTGTTACTGCCTGAAAGACCCAGACCATCTAGTCCACTTGGAAACACCCAGATGAACAGGGCTTCTCATGTAGAAATAAATCATACCATATGCTTTCTCACCCCTGCCCTGCTTTCCAGCCTCTGGTTTTGTATAAAGTTTTATATAAATTTTATATAAAGTTAACCATTCTTGATGTAGGGAAGCTATCTGAGGAGAAGACTATTATAATGTAGAATGAGAAAGGTAGCTCACTCCTATATGCATTTGCTTTTGCCAGATTTAATTGTCTACAGTGTGGCAGGCACAGTTCTAGACATGGGGTTGTGAAGAGGAATGAGTCATTGTTTCAGCTCTCAAGAAGCTGCAAATTCAGTACAGACCCATCACCTGGGCATTACTGCATGAAGTCAAAAAGACTCTGGTCCTGTAATAGCAGAAGTTGGCAGAGTTGCATCTTCTCTTACCTGGCTTCTGAGTAAGCAGTTGTTTTATTTCTCAGGACTTTATAGCCCTGACGTGGTGTTATACCCAGAGAAAAAGATGAAAAGTCCAATTTTCCCTCTTAAGACTTTTGTTTAATGATCATTCCAGATTCATCATGGCTCATATGGCTCTGACAGTAAGTACACTAAAGAGTATTAGAACAACATAATAAAACTGACTTCTTAAATGTTGACATTGTGTCCTGATTATTTTACTTGGCTACTGTTTATCAATGTCAGTGGCACTAAAATGATACAAATTTGTCTTGAAAATTTTATTTGGCCTCATTTTCTATCTAAGACAATGTAACAAGTAAAGATAATTGGGCAAATGAAGATGAAAAAAGCGTGGGTAATCGCCTTTCTCTTCTGATCAGCAGATAATTCAGACATGCTACTATTTAATCTACCTCCTTTCAATTTGGATAATATCATACTCTAATCAGGAGAATTAAAAGCTCACTCAATTATAAAGGAATATTCCATAAGGTAGAAGAACAAAAAAGCTTAGCTATTTATATGTGTATTTTTTTTTTTTTTTGAGACAGAGTCTCACCATGTCTCACTCAGCACAGTGCCATGGTGTCACAGCTCACAGCAACCTCAAACTCTTGGGCTTAAGCAATTCTCTTGCCTCAGCCTCCCAAGTAGCTGGGACTACAGGTGCTTGCCACAATACCCGGCTATTTTTCTTTTGCAGTTGTCATTGTTGCTTAACTGGCCCAGGCTGGGTTCAAACCCATCAGCCTGGGTGTATGTGGCCAGCACCATAACCACTGTGCTATGAGCGCCAAGCCTATATGTGTATTTTGCTTAATATCACAAGCTTATGTGTCACCAACAAAAGGCAAACTCTTTAGCATTACTTTTGGAGGTATTCAATGAAAGTTACATAAATTTTGCTCAATGATCAATGCCACCAGCTCAGTAAGAAAATGGGAACAATTCTATAAAAAAGTGAAAATCTCTGCTGAAATTTGAAGTTGATCCTATTTCTCCAAAATTGAATATATTCACATAAATTATTCCACTGATCCTTGGGCTTTAGTAATTTTATCACATCTTATTCATAATAGCTTTTCCCTTTCATCTCTAGACAGGGGAAGAAAAGCCCACCAAACAACATAATAACAAACAGCTATTGGACGTAATAGAAATTTTCTAGGGAATATGTTTAATACTATTTCTTTCATCTTTTTATTGTGTTTTGAAAGGTGCTTACCACCGAATAATTCCTTATAATGTATTTATCACATTATATAAAAAATGAGACTATATAATGAGCCTAATTATGTGTGTAGAAAACAGTTTTGTTTTGTTTTGTTTTGTTTTGTTTCAGAATAGGTCCAGGAAAAGCATTCCTACCAAAAATCCAAAATCTATACAATTCTGAACTGATATCCCTTAGCTGTCATGCTGGGCAGCAGTTGGTTATAAAATTTTCCTTTGTTTTTGTTCACTTTCAAGAGAGCTCAGAAAAGCACTGTAGTGGGGCCAAAATATCTGAGACACAAAATCTCTCTATCCCCCAAGAACTCTCAAGGGTCCTATGGTGTCCCTCCAGGATATGCTTCAAAGTAAAGGGCTTTGTTACTTTTTTGACAAAACTTTAAACCCAAGAGGAAAGCCCTTCTGCTTGTTTCATATTGAAGGTCCATTTCATTTCAAAAATAAAAGTTAAGTTAAATCAAAGAAGTTGTTGATTATTGCATATCTTCTTAAGTTCTTCAAGGAATTAAGTCTCTTCCAGGTCATAATGTCTTAAGGATCAGGGATCCTTTGGGTAAATATTTTGGCATTATTTTGTGTTTACTTTCTAAGATGTGGGCTGAGTAGCTTGGATACAGATGTGATACCTAAAAGAAGGATTCGAGGATTTTATTTTTAAACCTATAAAATATTTTACAAATATACAGAACTATCTAGACTATTAGAGAAGAATCTATTACTTTGGGAGATTGGTCTTGTTGACTTGCTGCTGTTGAGAGGATTGCCCTAGGCAACTTGTCCAGCAAGAATGGCTTATAACACTTGACCTGTGACTGAACCAAGGGCACTCCATGGCCACTGGCTTATAATGTGATCTGTTACAAGGCATTTGTTAAGCCAACCCCTGATGGCAATTTACTGAATTGAATTTAGATTTAATTTTTGTTTTAATTTGGAGATTATTGAGAAATCCATATAGTTGGATCTGAATTGGGAAAGGAAGAAAGAAGCAGAGGGAGAAAGGATATCAAAGAAATCCAGCATAACATTAAAACAGGGGTCTGTGTATAAATGCTTCTACAGGAGCACCCAGTGGTGTTCCTCTAGTGTCATCAGAGCTGCTGTCAGTTGGACCACAAGATCTGTTGCTATGTCATGAAAGGTTTCTGCCTTGGTGAAGCCTGGAAGGTACTGTATGTCAGGAAGTGTTCTTAATGTGTACAATATACCATGCCCTGCATGGACTTGTATTTTATTGGAAAGAAGCAGAAAACAAACAAAAGAAGTTAGTAAATTGCATAGTATGTTAGAAATTCCTATAAAGAAAACAAAGCGTAAGTAGAGCAAGTACAAGGTGGTTGCAGTGTTAAAAATGGTAGTTAGGAAAGACCTGGAAAAATAACTTTTGAGCAAAGATCTGCAGGAGGTAAAGGAGGTATCTGTGGGGCTATTGGGTATGGAAGTGTTCCAGAGAAAAGAAAGAAAAAATGCAATGGTCCTATGGTGGGGACATGCCCAATATGGGAGAGGAGCATCAGGTTTTGCATCAAAGTGTGCAAAGAGAAGAAAAGGAAGGAAGTAACTCAAAAGAGGTATGGGTGGGTACAGAATTTCTAGGGTCTTATAAGCCATTGTATGGATTTCTCTGAGAATGGTGAGGAGCACTTGGAAGATTCTCAACAGTGATAAGACTGATTTAATAGAATCTCTCTAGCTTTGTAATGAATATAGATAGTAGGGGCTGGGGGAAGCAATTAGGAGATTATTCAGGTAATTCAGATGAGAGATGGTGGTTGTTTGAACCACAGAGGAGGCAATGATGAAGATTAAAAGCAGTTGGATATATATTTTGAGTGTGTCCATGTTCACTTCTTAGTTATTTAGACTCTCATTGACTGAACTCAAGAAGAGAATGTATGTTGAATAAAAACACATTGATAAAAAAATTGACTGACTTGTGCTTTTTGGAAGACTGAGTAGAAATATTTTTCCCTAGTCTTCTAAATACAACCCAAACTCTGAACATTTATATATAAGAAGACTTGGAAGGTGGAGGGAAACAGCAGACCAACTAGAGACATCGAGACCCAGGGAACAACAAAGTAGTGAGTTCTGTGGGTTCTCTTTTCATTTCACATATCCTATACCTGGAATTGAAGAAGCTAACAACTTGAAAACACCAATGAGCACAGACCAAAAAAAGCCTGCTCTTTCTTTCTTTATTTTTATTTTTATTTTATTAAATCATAAATGCATAGATCATGTATACATTAATGCATGTATGGGATACAATGTGCTGATTTCATATAGAATTAAGAGTGTTTACATCTCACTGGTTAATATAAACCTCATCTCATTTACTTAATTATTGTGTTAAGACATTTATACTCTCTACTTAATAAAAAGCAGCTTTAAGAAGTTTACTTAAAGCTTTTTTTTTAATAATAATATAAAAAAGCCTTCTCTTTCAAAGGATCAGGAAAGGGATACCCTAGCAAGATAGAAAACTTTTAGAAAATAGCCTCTGTACTTCAAACACCTTACCTTAGAAAAAACTGTGGTGCCACTGCCACCCATGAAGATAAAGGTCAGTATGGGAGTGTAGATTTCCACACTCACTAAGATGTAATCAAGCATCTCAAAGTCCCCATCAGGGTCAAATAGAGAGGTAGCATTTTTTAATCCCCAAACACCCAAGCTGGTAATGAGATGCCACCATCTATCCCACAGTGGCGTCAGTGGAGATCATGAGGGGACCCTGAACCTCTGCATCTCACCCAGCCTTGAGGAGGTACCCCTTTCCCTCACCACTTGGAGAGCCACTTAGCGGAAGCCTAGCGGAGAGTCAGGACATTCAGCATCACCCAGCGGTAATGAGACCACACTCACCATAGTGTCAGCATCTAGCAGTAACAAGGCAATGCCTTTCCTACCCTGGTTAGGGTTCTTAGAGAGAAAATCCAGTTAAGGAAAAATGAAGACACACAGACCAGTTGAGTAAAACACAGCCCCCCAAAATAAATCCACACATCTATAGTAAATTTATCTTTGACAAAGGTGTCAAGAACATACCATGGAGGAAAGAACAGTCTCTTCAATGAACGATGCTGAGAAAATTAGACATCCATGTGCAGAAGAATGAAACTAGACCCTTATCTCGCTCCATATACAAAAGTCAAACAAAAGTGGGTTAAGGACTTAAATTTAAGACCTGAAACTATGAAACCACTAAAAGGAAACATCGGGGAAATGCTTCAGGTCATTGGTCTGGATAAGGACTCAAGTAATACCCAACAAAGCAAAATTGGAGAAATGAGATCATATCAAGCTGAAAAGCTTCAGCACAGCAAAAGAAACAATCAACAAAGTGAAGAGACAACCCACAGAATGGAAAAAAAATATTTTCAAACCACCCATCTGACAAGAGATTAATAACTAGAATATATAAGGAGCTTCAACAACTCAACAGGAAACAATAAAATAATCCATTTAAAATGGACAAAGAATATAAATAGACATCTCAAAAGTCAAACAAATGACCAAGTATATGAAAAAAACGTTCAATATCCTTAGTCAAAGAAATGCAGATCAATCTATCATCTCACCCCAGTTAAAATGGCTTTTATCAAAAAGACAGGCAATAACAAATGCTGCTGAGGATGTGGAGGAAGGAGAATGGTTCCCACAGTTTGTGGGAATGTAAGGTGGGTGAGCACTATGGAGAACAGTATAGAGATTCCTCAAAAAACTTAAGCTATTATATGACCCAGCAATCCCTCTAGTAGGTATATATCTATTAGAAGGAAATTCAGTATATCAAATAGATAACAGCACTCCATGTTTACTGTAATATTAATTGCAATAGCCAAGATATAGAAACAACATCACTGTACATCAACAGATGAATGGATAAAGAAATTGTGGTACATTTCTACAATGGAATATTATATAGCCACAAAAATGAAATCCTAACATTGGCAACAATATTTATGGAACTGGAAAACATTATGTTAAGTGAAATGAACCAAAGAAAGAAAGATAAATCTCACCATGTTCTCACTCATATGTGGTAATTAAAAATTAAAAAACAATTGATCTCATGGAGACATAGAGTAGAATGATGGCTACCAGAGCCTGGAAAGAAAAGCAGAGAGTAGAAGATAAAGTGAAGATAATTAATTATACAAAAATGCAGTTAGATAGAATGAACAATGTTTGATAGCACAGCAAAGTGACTGCCACAATAAGTCAGGATATACTTTAAAATAGCTAAAAGAGTAGAACAGGAATGTTCTTCTTCTTTTTTTTAAGACAAAGTCTCACTTTGTCACTCTGGATAGTGTAGCATCATAGCTCACAGCAACCTTAAATTCTTGGATTTAAGAGATCCTCTTGCTGAGATCCTCTTGTCTCCGCCTCCCAAGTAGCTGGATCTACAAGTACCTGCCTCAATGCCCAAACAGCAATGTTCTTAACACAAGGAAATGGTAAGTGTGTAAGGCAATAGATATCCCAATTACCTTAATTTGGTTAATTCACATTGTATCCTACATCAAAACATCACATGTATCCTATAAATATGTACAACTATTACGTACCCATAATAGCTAAAAATCTAAAAAATCTTTGGAAAGTAATAAATCTTCTTTGTGAAAATAAATGAATAAAAAGAGATTGAAATACCAAGATTCGGAGTCTCCTAGTACCAAAATGCCCAGAATTCAGTCAAAAATCACCATCATACCCAGAGCCAGAATTATATCAACTAAATGAAAAAAGACAGTCTATGAATGCCAGCACCAAGGTAATGGGGGATATAACAATGATCTGAAAAAGATTTTAAAGCAGCCATAATAAAAATACATAGATGATGGGCTAGCTATAGTGATTCATGCCTGCAATCCTAGCACGCTGGGAGGCCAAGGTGTATGGATTGCTTGAGCTCAAGAGTTCAAGACCAGCCTGAGCAAGAGCAAGACCCCATCTCTACTAAAAATAGAAAACCTAGCTGAGTGTTGTGGTGGGCACCTATAGTCCCAGCTACTTGGGAGGGTTAGGAAAGAGGATCACTTGAGTCCAAAAGTTTGAGGTTGCTCTGAGCTATGATGTTCCCACACTCTATCCAGGGCAAAAGAATGAGATTGTCTCAGAAAAACAAATGCATAGATGACCATTTATGAACATATTTAAAACAAATCAAAATAGAAAGTCTCAGCAAATAAATAAAAGATAGAAGAACGAAAGGGAAATTCTAGAACTGAAAGATAATCACCAAAATGAATGCCTCAATGGATAAGTTCAACAGTATAATGAAGAAAACAGGAGAATCTGTGTCCAGGAAGACTAAACTATAGAAATTATCCAATATGAACAAAAGAAGAAACTTGAAAAATAAACAAAAAGAGCTTCAGGAATCAGAAGGATTACAACAGATCTAACATTTATTTTATTTGTGTTCCCAAAGAAGAAGAGAAAAAAGAATGAAGCTAAAGAGGTACTCAAAGCAATAATGGCTAGAAACTCCCCAAATGTAGTAAGAGACATAAAGTTGCTTACTCAAGAACCTGCATGAACCATGACAGAATAAACCCAAAGACATTCATATCTTGAATAGCTATTGAATTTTGTCAAATACCTTTTCTACATTGATTGATATGATCATGTGCTTTTCTCCTTTGGTCTTTTAATGGATTATATTGATTGATTTTCAAATATTGGGCTAGCCTTTCATTCCTAAAATAAGCCACACTTGGTGGTGGTGTGTAATTCTTTTAATATATTGCTGAATTTGATTTGCTATTACTGAGGTTTCTGCATCTTTATTCATGAGGGAAATCAAAATCCTTATAAGATTTTGTTAAAAGATATAGGCAAATTTACTCTAAAATTTATACGGAAAGGCAAAGTAACTAGATAAAACTAAAACAACTTGAAAAAGAGGAATAAAGCGATAGAAATCCATCTTTTTTTTTTTTTTTTTAGAGACAGGGTCTCACTTTGTCACCCTCGGTAGAGTGCTGTGGCATCACAGCTCACAGCAACCTTCAACTCCTGAGCTTAGGGTGATTCTCTTACCTCAGCCTCCCAAGTAGCTGGGATTACAGGAGCCTGCCACAGCACCCGGCTATTTTTCTGTTGCAGTTTGGCTGGGGCCAGGTTTGAACCCGCCACCCTCAGTATATGGGGCCAGGGCCGTATCCACTGAGCTGCAGGTACCACCTGAGAAATCTATCTTAACTATATATAGCTAAGGTAACCAAGATTGTGTGGGATTGGAAGAAGGATGGACACATATCAACAGAACAGAATAGGGAACCCAGAAATAAGCTCACATAATATGCCCAACTATTTTGACAAAGTTGTGAATGTAAATCAATAAAGGAAAGACAGCATTTTCAAATAAAGATGCTTAGCCAGGCTCAGTGGCTCATGCTTATAATCCTAGCACTTTGGAAGGCTAAGGTGGAAGGTTTGCTTGAGGCCAGGAGTTCAAGATCAAATAAAGACATTGAAGCAATTGGACATCCATAGGTGAAAAATAAAAAACCTTTGTCTAAATCTTATGCCTTACATAATAATTAACACAAAATAAATCACGGGCTTAAATGAAAAATTTAGAAGCGTAAAACATTTAGAAAAATATATTGGGATATACGACTAGTCAAAGATTTTTTTGACTTAATGCCAAAAGCACCATCTATAAAAGGAAAAAAAATGGTAATTTGAAACTCAAATTAAAAACTTTACTCTGTAGAAAACCTAGACCTTGTTAAGAGGATGAGAAATAGAAAATTTCTGTAAAATATATCTGACAAAAGACTAGTACCAAAAATATCTGAAGAACTCTTAAAATTTAATAGTTAAAATATACAATTGGAAAATGGGCAGAAGACATGAATAGACTTTTTATGAAACTATGATGTAGAGATGGCAAATAAGCACATGAAAATGTATTCAACATCATTAGCCATTAGGAAAACACAAATCAAAATCCACAAGGAGATATCACTTCCTATCAATAGGAATAGCTAAAATAAAAGACAATGACAGTACCAAATACTATTGAGGACATGAAGAAACAGGATCATTCACACATTACTGGTGATAATGTACAATGTTATAGTCTTTCTGGAAAATAGAATGAAAATTCCTTAAAAAGATAAATATTCACTTATCTCATAACTCAGCAATCATTTCTGAGCATTATCTTACACCTGTACATGAATTTTTATAGCAGTGTTATTTATAATCAGCAAAAACTAGAAACAACCTAGATGTCCTTCAAAGGATGAATAGTCAAGTGTCCAGTGGTATATCCATATCATGAAATACTCCTCAGCTAGAAAAAGGAACTGACTAGTTTTTGTTTTTGTTTTTGTTTTCAGAGACAGAGTCTCACTTTATCACCCTTGGTAGAGTGCCATGGCGTCACAGCTCACAGCAACCTCCAGCTCTTGGGCTAGGGCGATTCTCTTGCCTCAGCCTCCCGAGTTACTGGGACTACAAGCACCTGCCACAAAGCCCGGCTATTTTTGTTGCAGTTGCCACTGCTGTTTTAGCTGGCCGGGGCTGAGTTTGAACCTGTCACCCTTAGTATATGGGGCTGGCATCCTACCCACTGAGCCACAGGCGCCACCCATAACCAGTGTTATATGCAACAATCTGGGTCAATTTGCAGAAAATTATGCTGATTCCTTAAAGCCAGTTCTAAAAAGTTATACCTTGTAGAATTTCATTTATATAACATTCTTGAAATGATGAAATTATAGAAATGAAGAACAGATTAGTGGTTACCAGGTGTTAAGGAGAGGGTGGAAGCAGGAGGGAAGTGTGAGGTATAACAAAAGGGCAACATGAGAGATACTTGTGATGGAAATATTCTGTAGCTCGAGCGTGTCAATGTCAACATTAATGTAGTGCCTGTTGTGATATTGTACTATATGTCACCATTAGGGAAACTCAGTTAAGGGTCTCTGTTTTTCTTATAACTATATGGTAATCTACAATTATCTCAAAATAAATAAAGTTTAATAAGAAAAACAAGTGCTACATGAAAATCAATATGGAGGAAGAAACAAAGTGCTGATTGATATCCAATCTGATTTCAAGGTTGGAGAAGTTGTGCTATTACTAACATCAGTAAGTAATTGTAATTAGTTAAAATTAAATATTTCTTATTTCCAAAAAAATTAATTTCAACATAACAAATCTGCATAATACTGCCTCTCTGTGCTTTTGCAACAATTCAGCCATAAAGGCTTCACAGGGATAAGTTAAAAGGTAATGATATATACCCTTTCCAAGATCTCAGGTGTATTCCGAAAGTGGTTGGATAATGTCCTTCATGTTCACCACATTAGTAATTAAGCCACCATTGTTTGTAAAACCCTGACCTGAATTGGCCTTGATCTCTTTCATAATTCTTATCAACAGTTGTTTATATACACATGAGTAAATTATTTGGCTAATAAATCCTACTAGCTTGTAAACTCTGAAAGGGATGGTCCATGTCTGGCCTTATTAACTTTGTCTCCTTGTCTATCCTAGAGCATTGAAGAATTAATAAATGACTCTGTCTCTGCCCACTCCACAATTACCACTACACCACCAGAACAGAATCTCATGGACTTATGTTTTAGCCTAAGGAGTTAACTAGGCAATAGACTCAAAGTGGGCTATGGTTTAATATTTGTAGATGCAGCTCTCTCACTCTATTTCCATTCATAAGGTTAAGAGATATTTAGCCCCCCTTGGAGAGAAGGAGAAGGGGATTGGCTGTTTCTGAGGCTCCTGTTCATGTTAAGAGAGGTTAATGGAATTTGACAAACAAGAAGTCTACCTGGCATTCACTCAATTGGGGATAGTATAGTTAGGAAAAATAACTTTGTGCCCTAATCAATTTAATTCAAATTTGGTTAGGAATTTCCTTTTCTTTAAGCTGCAAGGCCATTAGTTTGGTTTTCCTTATTTATTTAAGACAGATTCTCTCACTCTTTGCCCAGGCTAGAGTGCCATGGCATCATAGCATACCTCAAACTCCTGCTCTTGCTTCGGCCAACCCAGTAGCTGGGACTATAGGCACTTGCCACAATGCCCAGCTATGTTTTCTATTTTTAGTAGAGACAGGTCTCATTCTTGTTCAGGCTGGTCTTGAACTCCTGAGCTCAAGCAATCCACCCAGCTTGACCCCCTCAGAGTGCTAGGGTTATAGGTGTGAGCCACTAGGACTGGCCAGTTTGGTTTTCCTTTTTACTTCTTCAGTCAAAAGTTCAGCCTAACAATTCTTAGAGAAAAAGAATTGATCTTCTGCTATAGTACCTGCATTTTAATAGTTTTGATCCAAAGTCACATATTCTATTTTTTTCACTTGATAGGAACTTAGCATTTTAAAGCTATTCAGTTAATACAAAACTATGTAATGGTGGCCGTACTAGCTTTGTTAAAATGTATTTTTGCCTAAAATAATGCAGTGGAAATTACTGAACAATCCCCCAAAGAGAAATTAAGTAGAGAATGTATGCTTTTAATAGACAATTTTGTCATATAGAGAATAATACATTTCCTATGTTTAATCAAAACTGAGGGAAGTGTCAAAAGCTATTTTATTTTCATTTGTATTGGACACCAATTATTTTCCAGAGAGGTCGTTGAACTCTAAGTTATGGTAGCAATTCACTGGTAATGCATAAATTTTATGTTTATTCAAAAAAAAACAATGAGCAGATAGCCACTTCAGCAGTGATTCCAGCTACAAGCACTTTCCTGGGAAAGCTTCTGCTCAGCAAGTTTACAAGTTCAAAGTGCCTTTTAAGTGGGCTGAAGAGAGATTTAGGGTGTCTACCTGCTGGGGTTTGAGAAATCAGCAGCCTCCAGTCGTATCAGAACTGTGATTAACATCTCATACCCCAGAAGACCACGTGTTGCCCAGACCATATTCAACAACATATACATACTGCTTTGTTTTTGGTCATGTGTGTGGTTTTTTAAAAAATTTTTTTGTTGTTGTTTGTTTGGTTGTTTTTTTGTTTATTTTGATGTTGTTGATGTTGTTTTGTTTTTTAATTTTAACCTTTTCCGTACAGATCTTTTTTCTTTCTCAATTTTTCTAGTTTAATTATGATTTCCCATTGCTGCCTTTTTCAATAACTAGAACTTCATTTTTGCTAGTGTTACTACTGCTATTATTTCGTTTTTCACCCAATTTTATCCCGTAAAGTTTTCTGTTTGCTTGTTTTGGTTTGATTTATAGCATTTTTGTCTTTCCTCTCTACTTGGTGGAGGTGGGGTACTGTGTCTGATCAGGTTAGCAAAGAGCTGCTGACCTCAAGGGAACCACCCAACTGGGCACCCCCAGAAGGTGGTCTTTTTTTTTTTAAGGTTGTGTCAAAGTACCCTACTGTACACCTATATTGCTCTGTCTCCCTCTTTCTGTGCCTCTCTTCTTTTTGTCAATATTCCTTTTACCCACCCCCTCTACTTTCTCTATTTTTTTTTTCTTTTCACTCGGTCCTCCTTTCTTTCATCCCTTTCTTGCTCTTCAACCTTCTCACCCTTCTGGTCCTGTACCAAAAGGACTCATTGAACCCTTAGTCCACAGGCACGAGAACTTAAAGAGCAAGAGGAAGTGAAAGGAAAATTAGGGCAAGGAAACAGATAAAAGAAATCACTCATGAGGAAGAATCAGCAGAAAACTCCAGGCAACATGAAGAACCAGTCCAGAACAACCCCATTGAGGGACTAGGAGGTAGCTACTGCGGATGATTCCACCTATAAAGAAATGTTAGGAATGACAGAAAGGGAATTTAGAATACACATGATGAAAACAATAAAAGAAATGATGGAAACAATGAAGGAAACTGCTAATAAAGTGGAAAATAACCAAAAGGAAATCCAAAAACAGAATCAAATAAGAGATGAATGAGGGCGGCGCCTGTGACTCGGTCGCTAAGGCGCCGGCCCCATATACCGAGGGTGGTGGGTTCAAGCCCGGTCCCGGCCAAACTGCAAACAGAAAATAGTCGGGCGTTGTGGTGGGTGCCTGTAGTCCCAGCTACTCGGGAGGCTGAGGCAAGAGAATCGCTTAAGCCCAGGAGTTGGAGGTTGCTGTGAGCTGTGTGAGGCCACCGCACTCTACCGAGGGCCATAAAGTGAGACTCTGTCTCTACAAAAAAAAAAAAAAAAAGAGATGAATGATATGAAGAATATAAAAAGGATATAACAGAGCTGAAGGAACTGAAACACTCAATTAGGGAACTTAAAGATGCAATGGAAAGTATCAGCAACAGGTTAGATCACACAGAAGAAAGAATTTCAGAGGTAGAAGATAAAGTTCTTAAGATAACTCAGATAGTAAAAGAGGCAGAAAAGAAGAGAGACAAAGTAGAACGTTCACTGTCAGAATTATAGGACTTTATGAAGCGTTCCAACATACGAGTTACAGGAATCCCAGAAGGGGAAGAAGAATGCCCCAGAAGAACGGAAGCCATACTAGAGAATATTATAAAAGAAAATTTCCCAAATATCACCAAAGATTCTGACACACTGCTTTCAGAGGGATATCAGACACCAGGTCGCCTCAACTCTAACCGAGCTTCTCCAAGACACATTGTGATGAACCTGTCCAAAGTCAAGACAAAAGAAAACATTCTGCAAGCTGCCAGGAGTAAGCACCAGTTGACCTACTGGGGCAAATCCATCAGAGTGACTGCAGACTTCTCTAATGAAACTTTCCAAGCAAGAAGACACTGGTTACCTACCTTTAATCTACTTAAACAGAAAAATTTCTATCCCAGAATTCTGTACCCTGCTAAGCTAAGCTTAAAAATTGACGGAGAAATCAAATCATTTATGGATATGCAAACATTGAGGAAATTTGCCACAACAAGACCAGCTCTACAGGAAATGCTTCAACCTGTTCTGCACACTGACCACCACAGTGGATAAGCAGCAAAGTAAGAACTCAGAAATTAAAGGACAAAACCAAACCTCCACACTGATGCAAAAGAGAAAACTAAGCAATGGACTCTCACAAAATAAGACGAATAGAATACTAACACACTTATCAATTATCTTAATAAATGTTAATGGCTTGAATTCCCCACTGAAGAGACATAGATTGGTTGACTGGATTAAAAAACACAAGCCATCCATTTGCTGTCTGCAAGAAATACACCTGGCTTCAAAAGACAAATTAAAGCTCCAAGTCAAGGGTTGGAAGACAATTTTTCAGGCAAATGGAATTCAAAAGAGAAGAGCAGTTGCAATCTTATTTTCAGATACATGTGGATTTAAAGCAACTAAAGTCAAAAAAGACAAAGATGGTCAATTTATATGGTCAAGGGAAAAATACAACAAGAAGATGTTTCAATTCTAAATATTATGCACCCAAGTTAAAGGCTCCCAGATTCTTGAAACAGACCTTACTCAGTCTGAGCAATATGAGATCTGATAATACCATAATAACAGGGGACTTTAACACTCGTCTTATAGAGCTGGACAGATCCTCTAAACAGAAATTAAACAAAAATATATAAGAGATTTAAATGAGACCCTAGAACAACTGTGCTTGATAGACGCATATAGAACACTCCATCCAAAAGATAAAGAATATACAGTCTTCTCATCACCCCATGGAACATTCTCCAAAATTGATCATATCCTGGGACACAGAACAAATATCAACAGAATCAAAAGAATTGAAATTTTACCTTGTATCTTCTCAGACCATAAGGCACTAAAGGTGGAACTCAACTCTAACAAAAACGCTCCACCCCACACAAAGGCATGGAAATTAAACAATCTTCTGTTGAATAACAGATAGGTGCAGGAAGAAATAAAACAGGAAATCATTAACTTCCTTGAGCATAACAACAATGAAGACACAAATTACCAAAACCTCTGGGATACTGCAAAAGCAGTTTTGAGAGGAATATTCATCGCTTTAGATGCCTACATTCGAAAAACAAAAAGAGAGCGCATCAACAATCTCACAAGCCATCTTATGGATTTGGAAAAAGAAGAACAATGTAAGCCTAAACTCAGCAGAAGAAAAGAAATATCCAAAATCAAATCAGAGATCAATGAAATTGAAAACAAAAGAATCATTCAGAAAATTAATGAAACAAGGAGTTGGTATTTTGAAAAAATAAATAAAATAGATAAACCATTGGCCAGACTAAGGAGAAAAAGAAAAGTAAAATCTCTAGTAACCTCAATCAGAAATGGTAAAGGGGAAATAACAACTGATCCCACAGAGATACAAGAGATCATCTCTGAATACTACCAGAAACTCTATGCCCAGAAATTTGACAATGTGAAGGAATGGATCAATATTTGGAAACACACCCTCTCCCTAGACTTAGCCAGGAAGAAATAGAGCTCCTGAACAGACCAATTTCGAGCACTGAGATTAAAGAAACAATAAAAACTCTTCCAACCAAAAAATGCCCTGGTCCAGATGGCTTCACTCCAGAATTCTATCAAACCTTCAAGGAAGAGCTTATTCCTGTACTGCAGAAATTATTCCAAAAAATTGAGGAAGAAGGAATCCTCCCCAACACATTCTATGAAGCAAACATCACCCTGATACCAAAACCAGGAAAAGACCCAAACAAAAAGGAAAATTTCAGACCAATCTCACTCATGAATATAGATGCAAAAATTCTCAACAAAATGCTAGCCAATAGATTACAGTTATCATCAAAAAAGTCATTCATCATGATCAAGTAGGCTTCATCCCAGGGATGCAAGGCTGGTTTAACATACGCAAGTCTATAAACGTTATCCACCATATTAACAGAGGCAAAAATAAAGATCACATGATCCTCTCAATAGATGCAGAAAAAGCATTTGATAAAATCCAGCATCCTTTTCTAATTAGAACACTGAAGAGTATAGGCATAGGTGGCACATTTCTAAAACTGATTGAAGCTATCTATGACAAACCCACAGCCAATATTTTACTGAATGGAGTAAAACTCAAAGCTTTTCCTCTTAGAACTGGAACCAGACAAGGTTGTCCTCTGTCACCTTTACTATTCACCATAGTGCTGGAAGTTCTAGCCAATACAATTAGGCAAGACAAGGAAATAAAGGGAATCCAAATGGGAGCAGAGGAGGTCAAACTCTCCCTCTTTGCTGACGACATGATCTTATACTTAGAGAACCCCAAAGACTCAACCACAAGACTCCTAGAAGTCATTGAAAAATACAGTAATGTTTCAGGATATAAAATCAATGTCCACAAGTCAGTAGCCTTTGTATACACCAATAACAGTCAAGACGAGAAGCTAATTAAGGACACCACTCCCTTCACCATAGTTTCAAAGAAAATGAAATACCTAGGAATATACCTAACAAAGGAGGTGAAGGACCTCTATAAAGAAAACTATGAAATCCTCAGAAAGGAAATAGCAGAGGATATTAACAAATGGAAGAACATACCATGCTCATGGATGGGAAGAATCAACATTGTTAAAATGTCTATACTTCCCAAAGCAATCTACCTATTCAATGCCATTCCTATCAAAATACCAACATCGTACTTTCAAGATTTGGAAAAAATGATTCTGTGTTTTGTATGGAACCAGAAAAAACCCCGTATAGCTAAGGCAGTTCTTAGTAATAAAAATAAAGCTGGGGGCATCAGCATACCAGATTTTAGTCTGTACTACAAAGCCATAGTGCTCAAGACAGCATGGTACTGGCACAAAAACAGAGACATAGACACTTGGAATCGAATTGAAAACCAAGAAATGAAACTAACATCTTACAACCACCTAATCTTCGATAAACCAAATAAAAACATACCTTGGGGACTCCCTATTCAATAAGTGGTGTTGGGAGAACAGGATGTCTACATGTAAAATACTGAAAGTGGACCCACAGCTTTCCCCACTCACAAAAATTGATTCAAAATGGATAAAGGACTTAAATTTCAGGCATGAAACAATAAAAATCCTCCGAGAAAGCATAGGAAAAACACTGGAAGATATTGGCCTGGGGAAAGACTTCATGAAGAACACTGCCATGGCAATTGCAACAACAACAAAAATAAACAAATGGGACTTCATTAAACTGAAAAGCTTCTGTACAGCTAAGGAGACAATAACCAAAGCAAAGAGACAACCTACACAATGGGAAAGGATATTTGCATATTTTCAATCAGACAAAAGCTTGATAACCAGGATCTATAGAGAACTCAAATTAATCCACATGAAAATAGCCAACAATCCCATATATCAATGGGCAAGAGACATGAATAGAACTTTCTCTAAAGACGACAGACGAATGGCTAACAAACACATGAAAAAATGTTCATCATCTCTATATATTAGAGAAATGCAAATCAAAACAACCCTGAGATATCATCTAACCCCAGTGAGAATGGCCCACATCACAAAATCTCAAAACTGCAGATGCTGGCGTGGATGTGGAGAGAAGGGAACACTTTTACACTGCTGGTGGGACTGCAAACTAGTACAACCTTTCTGGAAGGAAGTATGGAGAAACCTCAAAGCACTCAAGCTAGACCTCCCATTTGATTCTGCAATCCCATTACTGGGCATCTACCCAGAAGGAAAAAAATCCTTTTATCATAAGGACACTTGTACTAGACTGTTTATTGCAGCTCAATTTACAATTGCCAAAATGTGGAAACAGCCTAAATGCCCACCAACCCAGGAATGGATTAACAAGCTGTGGTATATGTATACCGTGGAATACTATTCAGCTATTAAAAAAATGGAGACTTTACATCCTTCGTATTAACCTGGATGGAAGTGGAAGACATTATTCTTAATAAAGCATCACAAGAATGGAGAAGCATGAATCCTATGTACTCAATTTTGATATGAGGACAATCAATGACAATTAAGGTTATGGGGGGGGAGGAAAAGCAGAAAGAGGGACGGAGGGAGGGGGGTGGGGCCTTGGTGTGTGTCACACTTTATGGGGGCAAGACATGATTGCAAGAGGGACTTTACCTAACAATTGCAATCAGTATAACCTGGCTTATTGTACCCTCAATGAATCCCCAACAATAAAAAAAAAAAAGTATGAGCAATCAATGGGGAGAAACAATAGTAATTTAGGGTTCCTATGTAAAAATTACATTTCTTATGCAACTATCTTGATTATCAACGTCTTTGCTCTGACCTTCCCCTTGTCCCCTACCTCTAAAATCCCACTTTACTACTGTCCTAACCCAGCCTATATTAAATTGGAGGATTGATTTTATTTATTTATTTATTTATTTATTTATTTATTTATTTTTATTAAATCATAGCTGTGTACATGAATGTGATCATGGGGCACCATACACTAGTTTATTTTTTTGAGGACTGATTTGAAAGATGATGGGGGACTTAGGCCCTAAAAGTTCATGGTTCTATTAGAATCTACCATGTAGATTACATTAGGAAAAATCTAAGTAGCAGAAATAAATTTTGAAGTATTAATAGTATCCTTCTTAAATTAGCACAGCAATCACTGAAGAAATTGCCCTATATTCCTTATGTAATGTTTTATATTTTTGCTAATCAAAAACATAAAATCACCAAAAGCCTTTTTCTCCCAAAGGAAAAGAATTTAGAAAGGTTAAAGTAAGCAATGCTTTAAATGGTGATTTTATGCCTTTCATTTTTGTGTAATTGAATTATTTTCAGGACAGTTTTCAATGTCTATATTTGTATGTAGAGATTCTCACTAATACAGATTGTTATGAACAAAATGTCTGCATCATTAATGAAATATCTGCAAAATATCTATAAAAAATACTTTTGTTCAATTTCAAATAAAGTATTCTATTTTCTTTTTTTTTTATTAAATCATGGCTGTGTACATTGATATGATTATGGTGCATCATTCACTAGCTTTACAGACCGTTTACCAAGTTTCACATATACCCTTGCTAACATTAAGCCGTCTCTTTATAAATGTGTCTTTCTCCTTAGCTTTACCAGCTTTAATTATAGTTCATGTCAGTTCATGTCTAAATGATCATATTACAGTCCATGTTATGGGTTGTTTTCCTTTTTGTGATAAAAATAACACAACTGTCATTTAAAATTGTGCCACCACAATATTTAGCAGTATCTTTCTAAAGGGGCAACTGGGCAGAATAACTAGTATTCCCTGAATACTAGCACTTGGTAAGTTTCTAAATGTGCTATTGAAAAGAAATTATACAGAGAGAATATCACCAGTTATGAAACTTTAATAGAAAATTAGATGTTGAAATTAACACTTGATTTCTATGAAAAATGAAGATATATTTCAATGTTTTAAACATTCTAGTGAGCTACATCTGAAGGGAAGTTGTATGTCAAAGGATTTATAATGACATTTAATCTAAAGAGAAGCTACATTTTAAGCAAAGAATATGAACGAGAGCTGAGTTTGTGATTATAAGCTTTTGAGAATATCCAGCCAATCTGAATACGCTATATCATAGAATAATGAGTTGCCATTTTCTCCACTAATTGGTGTGTTATTACATGACAGGATATGCTGTACCCAACATGAAGTAGAATAAATGACATTTGTCAAGAGGAATCATCACTGGGGATTTTCTTTTTTCTTTTTCTAGCCCATCTTTGTAATCTTTGACCCCAATCTTGGGAAACAGTATGTCCCTGCAGATTCAAGTTGCTCATTAAACAACGTCTGGGTGACTCCATAGGATAATCACCACCAGAGCCTGTAACTGCCCTTTAGAAAGGAAAAAAAAACTATACACGTCTATCCATTTATTTGATTCTAGTGCTTGCTGGAAGCAGGTACCGCCATTAAAGAGGGGAAAAGAAACCATGTAGACACAAAGGCAAGTAGGAGAGAGTGGAGAAGAGCACGCTGAGGGAGTGGACTTCATCCAGCTTTATGCACAGGCATGATTTTTTTATTTATTCATCCAACAACTATTTCTGCAGTGCCTACTAATTACCAGCTCTCAGTAAACCATAAGAATAGAATAGAGAAAATGAATAATCACAGAGAGAAATATAAATCAATGACTCTAGAAAAAAGAGATCTCATGACAGAAACTGAAAAAACTACTTCAAAGATACATTATTTGAGCTAAAATCTAAAGGAGAGTAATACTGGAGAAAAAGGAAAGGAAAAACTTCTGAGGAAGAGCTCGGCAAAGCAAACACTCTATGTTAGGGAACCCTGGGTGGAGAATGCACAGAGAAAGTGTAGTGTGAGATGTGGCTGGAGACGTGGACAAAGCCAGAAGGCACGGGGCCTTGGAGAACCTCCAGCTAATGACCTGTGGGGAGGTTTGAATTCCACTGACCAACATGCTATCTCCCTCAAACACGTGCCATTGGGTTTGAAATCCTTTCATTCTAAAATAAAACATACTGATCAAGAGGTTGTTGCCCACATTGCTAATTAAAAGTCTTAGCAAGTGGCATGATTGCCAGTTAATACAACCTTTATAAAAAGAAGTATGGAGAATTCTCAAAGAACTAAAAATCAACCTTCTATTTGATCCCACAATCTCAATATTAGGTATCTACCAAGAAGAAACACAATCATTTTAGCACAGGACATTTGCACTAAAATGTTTATTGCAGCTCAATTCACAATTGCCAAGATGTGGAATCAACACCAAGTACCCAGCAACCCATGAATGGATTAACAAACTGGTGTACGTACACCATGGAGTACTATTCAACCATAAGAAAAGAGGGAGACCTTTTGTTTCTGTTTATTTGGGTGGAACCTGGGAATGTGTTTTTTAAGGTGTTCCAGTTGATTCTGATATACAATCGAATTCGGAAAACACAGTTTTAGAACATAGTAACTACAATTGTTCTTTTAAAAAAACGCACAAAAAACATGTCAAAATGAACAACTTTAACAAAATAGGTTAGAAATATTTTTGACTTAAGAGGGTAGAAAAAATATTTTAATATAAAAAATGAATAATTCTTTAAAAAAAAGAAAAGAGGGAGACTTTATGTCTTTTGTGTTTACCTAGATGGAATTGAACACATTATTGTTAGTAAAGTATCTCAAGAATGGAAAATAAAGTATCCAAAATACTCAATACTAGTATGAAACCAATATATAAACACCTACACACCCACACAAAAGAAAAACACAATAGTCTAATAAGGGGAGGAGAGAGGAGAAGGGGCTGAGGGAGGGTGATTGGTGGGATCTCACCTAATGTGCACAGTGTAAGGGTGTTCAGCACACCCCCTGAGTGAAGGGCTCAACTACAACTTGAACTTTACATTAGAAATGAAAACAATGTAACCTAAACACTTGTACCTTAATATCAATCTGAAATTTAAAAAAAATTAAGTCTTAGCAGGAATTTGGATGGCAGAAAAGCTACAGAAAACTTTTAATTCTAAAAGGTTAATTTTCCATTCAACCTACTGGAGTTCTGCCTTTGGGTTGTTAAAGTAATACAAAGATGATCTCTGCAGAGGAAGTCTAAAGGGAAAGGATAGCAGTGACTGATGATTTCCCTTTATTCTAATATTTGCTTGGAAAAGTCTGCCTCTGTGGGCAGAGGCACACTTCAGACCATTGTAACAACTTCCTGGTAAGAGCAATTCAAAGACTAGTGGGCTTTCACTGAGGAAAACTGTTCTTGTGCCTGAGATGTTCATGGGCAGACTTGACAGGTGGGTCAGGTGTCTGGAGCAGATATGGTGAATAAATATTGAAATAAATAATAGCCAGTATGTTTGCCATTCCTAGTATTTTCTTGTGTGTGTGTGTAGATGTCTGCTTTATTTTTTCTCCTCCAGTGTACATGGTTGTTTCTGTGCCAGGCCCTAGTACTCTTTTTTATGCTATGAACATCCATCTGTTTGGTCAGCAACATTTGTTGCCTCAGTGAGTAAGAAACAATAAAAAAAAAAAAAATGACCCTTGATTGTCAAAATCCAAGGTGTCAAAATCCTTGATGAACCCAGACCAGAAAAAAATTTACCCTAAAAAAGATTTGAGAAGATATACTAAATCTAGCTATAGTACCCCCACCCCACCCCCGCCATTAAATAAAGATTCTTTAGACTGGAAAAGGAAGATGGAGTTGAATATAAACCAAAGTTAAAAACTAAAATATATTTCTGAAAACTATGTGTTGACCATTTTTGGTCCCTGACTCCTACCTCTCACCTGGTTCAAACCCAGCTTAAGCACTGATAAAAATGACAAACTGATAATCAGTGGTTAATTCTTTGATCCCCTGCCCCTACAAGACTCTTGAGTAAAATCCAAGAAGTTGCAAGGACTATAATTTTGTCTAATGAACAGAAAGACCCAGTCTCCATGGCCAAAAGGGATGAGAGTAGAATGACCCATATATGCACTCAGTTATTGATATAGGACTGTGAACCCCAAAACTGGGGTCTGGCCTAAAGGCCAAGTGGGTTCTTAGTTTTGTGCAGGAAAGAAGTCAAGCGTGAACTGACAAAATAAGGTAAAAGCAGGTTTATTGAAGACAAGGAGGGTTGCCCCATAGAGCAGCAGATATCCCTCAGAGCAGGGGTCCTCAAACTATGGCCCGCGGGCCACATGTGGTCCGCCAAGGACATTTATCTGGCCCGCCAGGTGTTTTTGCCACAGCTGCCTGTCTTACTTAGCAGCCGACTTGTCCCGAGCCGCAGTGCGCCTGTGTGGAATGTGCGCCAACTCTCTGAATCCGCTCCTTTTCTCTGTCTCTCCCTGCCCTCCTTCTCTCTGTCTCTCCCCACTGGGTGTTTTTGCCGTCCTGCTTAGCAGCCCACTAGTCCTGGCCCGCAGTGCACATGTGTGGAATGTGCCCCACACTCTCTGACTCCCCTCCTACTCTCTGACTCCTCTTCTCAGTCTCTAGTGTAATCGGAGGAGTCACCAGGTTGCCTGTGCAAAGCCTGCTGCTGCCTAAGGATTGAGATAAGAACAAGTTAGGATTTTTTTTTTTTTTAAGTTAGGAGGTCTTTTCTTTTTTTTTATTTTGCAGTTAGTAAGGCCCTTTTTTGCAGTTAAGGGGGGGTCTTTTTTTCTGAAGTTAGGAGGTCTTTTTTTTTGCAGATAGGGAGTGCCTTTTTTTTTTTTTGAAGTTAGAAGAGCCTTTTTTTTGAAGTTAGGAGAGCTTTTTTTTAAGTTGGTGATTTGGTTGGGGGTGGTTTCTACGGGGGTTGCATCACAGTGATAAGGCACATAGTCAGTGCTCAGAGCTAATGCAAATGGTCAGAGTTCAGAGGTAATGCAAATAGTGCTCAGTGTTAATGCAAATTGTCAGCAGTCAGTGTTAATGCAAATGGTCAGTGCTCAGTGTTATCGCATGGAGGCCCCAAACTGGTAATCTGCCTAGGGCCCAATGGGAACTTAATCCAGCTCTGCAGACAGCCGAGGAGTAGGAAACCTAATTTAATTGCCAGTAAGTGCATTTATATTCTGATTACTATTCAGTTGTGTATGATGTTGTATGTTGTGTGCTGTGTAAGCCCTGGTTCACACTGTTGCGATCTCTGAGCAGTGTGAGTTCAGCCATATGCTTGTATGGCTGAACTCACTTTAGATTCAGAAGAAAAAAGGCATACGTGCCTTCTTTTTTCCTGCAGTGGAATCTGATTGCATGGGTCTTCTCACCCATGTGATCAGATTCTTGTGAGAGTTCACAGATCGCAGTGCGGTTCGCACAGGATAGTGTGAATTGGAAAAGTGGTGGAGGAACCGGCTCTGTAATCGTGCCTGTTCCCGCGCCACACCAGTGTGAGCCTGAGGTAAAAGTGGAGTTCCACCATATGGGCACTGGCGAGGCTGAAATGATGTGGACTGGCAAGGCTGCATTGATGGGCACTGATCAGACTGCATTGATGGGCAGTGCAGTCTGTATGTCTCTGTGTAGGCAAAGTTATTGCTGATATATTGTTTTTGGAGTGCTATATATAAATATTGGTATTTTACTAATAGCAATTTAGAATTCCTAGGAAACAATGATATCAAGAAAGAGAAAAATTGACTCGGAGTGTAGGATATTCAAAGAACAGTGGACTTATGATTACTTTTTCGTGCAGTACAAGGAAAGAGCTGTGTGTTTGATATGCCAGAATATAGTGTCTGTGTTCAAAGAATATAATTTGCATCGACACTATCAAACTCAACATAAAGATAAATATGATTGGTTGGTTGGAGAAGTGAGAAAAGATAAAATATTAAAACTGAAATATACATTGACAACTCAGCAAAATACTTTTGTGAAGCAGAAACAGCTAAATACTTCATCACTGCGAGCAAGTTTTCAAGTTGCCAAGCTAATACTCTGTTTCCCCGAAAATAAGACAGTGTCTTGTTTTAATGCGTGCTCCCAAAGATGCGCTAGGTCTTATTTTCAGGGAACATTTTATCTTTCCTGTAAGTAAGTCTTCTTTTCGGAGGATGTCTTATTTTTGGGGAAACGGGGTAGTGTGTACTGGCAGACCATTCGTGGAGGGAGAATTTATTAAAGAATGCCTTCTTTCTGTTGCCAAAGAGATGTGTCCAGAGAAGGCCAATTTATTTAGTACAGTGAGTCTTTCAGGACCCTCAATTACACGAAGGATTGAAGAAATGGGAGACAATTTGCCTCAGCATTTGCAAAACTCCGCAAAAAAAACTTTCCTTTTTTTCTTTGGCACTCGACGAAAGTAATGATGTTCGTGATTCTGCACAACTTCTAATTTTTTTGTTTGTTTGTTTTTTGTTTTTTGTAGAGACAGAGTCTCACTTTATGGCCCTGGGTAGAGTGCTGTGGCATCACACAGCTCACAGCAACCTCCAACTCCTGGGCTTAAGCGATTCTCTTGCCTCAGCCTCCGGAGTAGCTGGGACTACAGGCGCCCGCCACAACGCCCAGCTATTTTTTTGCTGCAGTTCGGCCGGGGCCGGGTTTGAACTCGCCACCCTCGGTATGTGGGGCCGGCGCCTTACCAACTGAGCCACAGGTGCCGCCCCACAACTTCTAATTTTTATTCATGGGACGAATGACTATTTTGAAGTCACAGAAGAGCTTGCTGCACTACAAAGCATCAAAGGAACAACTAGAGGACAGGATATCTATGAAAAGGTTTGCCAAACTGTGAATAGTTTGGAGCTGGACTGGGCAAAACTAGACAGTGTGACAACTGATGGTGCTCGTAGCATGGTGGGGTCTAAGAAAGGAGTAATTGCTTGCATTAACCAAAGATGGACAAACATAACCATTCTCATCCAATAGCCATACACTGCCTCATCCACCAACAAGCGCTGTGTAGTAAATCACTGAAGTGGGACTCTGTTATGAAAGCTGTAGTACCCTGTTTCCCCGAAAATAAGACAGTGTCTTATATTAAGGTTTGCTCTCAAAGATGCGTTAGGTCTTATTTTCAGGGGACGTCTTATATTTCCTGTAAGTAGGTCTTATTTTTGGAGGATGTCTTATTTTCGGGGAAATAGGGTATCTTGTGTTAACTTCATTAGAGGTAATGCACTAAACCACAGACAATTTCAGGAATTTCTGTCTAAACTTTGCCTGTGAAGATGTTCCGTACCACACAGAAGTCCATTGGCTGAGTCGAGGGAGAGTTTTGAAACATTTCTATGACTTACTTCCACAGATTACAGCTTTTCTGCTTTCAAAAAACAAAGAAGTACCAGCCACCCCCCCCAGCTCAATGATGCAGAATGGAAATGGCACCTTGCCTTTCTGACAGATGTAACAGAGCTACTCAACAGTTTCAATGTGCAACTTCAAGGAAAGGGGAAGCTCATCTGTGATACGCAATCACATGTGAAAGCATTTGAAGTAAAATTAGGTCTCCTCATCAAACAAGTGAAGGAGGAAAATTTTTGCCATCTCCCCACAACTCAAAATCTGTTAGCGGAAAATCCATTGGTTGCATTCCCAAATAAAACATGTGTGGATTCATTGGAAAAGTTGCAAAAGGAGTTCCAATTTAGATTTAAAGAGCTTCATCTCCATGAACAGCACATACAGCTTTTCCGTAACCCATTTTCTATTGACATTGAACATGTGGATATGATTTACCAAATGGAACCGGCTGAACTGCAGAATTGTGACTCTCTGAAAGACGCATTTAAGTCAAACAGCCTTCCTAATTTCTATGCATCTCTCCTCTCTGAGACATATCCAAATCTCAGGAACCATGGACTCAAAATGGCAACCATCTTTGGCAGCACTTAGGTCCGTGAACAGACTTTTTCCAGAATGAAACATCTGAAATCTCCAACCAGATCTAGACTAACTTATGCACACTTGCATCACTTGTTACGACTAGCAGTGACAAATATGGAACCAGACATTGACCATCTCATTAGCCAAAAGCAGGTCCATAGTTCCCATTGAAATACCAGTAAGTTTGTTGATTTAACTTTACTTGTTCTGCATTTTAAATATTGTATTTGTTCCCATTTTTCTTTTTTACTTCAAAATAAGATACGTGCAGTGTGCATAGGAATTTGTTCATAGTTTGTTTTTTTTAAACTATAGTCTGACCCTCCAATGGTCTGAGGGCCAGTGAACTGGCCCCCTGTTTAAAAAGTTTGAGGACCCCTGCCTCAGAGCAACAGAGTAGCCCTGTGTGAGTTTCCAGGGTTTTATTTTATACTTTCTGTTTAATTTTATGTTAGGTGGAGGATTATTCATAAGATTTCTGGGAAAGGGGTGCAGGGTTCCTGTAACCGAGGGTCTCTCCACTTTCTAAACCCTGCAGGATAACTTCTGGGAGTTGCCATGGTATTTGTAAACTGTCAGGGGACTGAAGTTTCTTTTAGCATGCTAATGCATTATGACTAGTGTACAGTGAGCAGGGAGGGTAACCTGAGGGTTTTAGTCACCATCTTGGTTCTAGCTAATTTGGGCCAGTTTCTCCACTGCCTCTTGTTTTATCAGAAACCTTGGATCAGACTTTATGACTCCTTATAAAGTAGGACCTGCCATTTCCCTATCTCCATGTGGCACAGAAACTTGAAGAGGTTTTTCCCTGGGGACAAAAAGTGTAGTTGTAGCTTGGATGAACCAACATTTGAAGACCAGAAGAAACCTCAGTATGTGCTTTGTTAACTTGTGCTAATTAGTTACCACAGACATCCATTCTGATATGTCTCTGCCTGTGCCATTTTTATTTTTACACATTTAAAAATATATTTTGATGATTACCCCCGATCACAACAGAAGCCAGCTAGATGTATGGCAACAAAGACCAGATCCTACCCTCCCATAACTCCGCTACTAAGTTTCCCCAGACAGATAAAAAGAGAGGACAACAGAAAAAGGAATTCCTAGACTGAGGCTGCATTTCCATTACTCAGAAGAATGATAACCTGAAAATAGAATTTAAGTTAGAAAAATGACATTGCACTACCTACACACCTGTGTGGGCTGACAGTTATACTTATCTACTCCTCAGATTGTGTAGCAATATGCCCTGGTGGCTTTTCAGTGTAGATTTATTTTTTTGAGACACCTATCAATATGAGACTAGAAGTGCTAAACCAGAACTGTTTACCATCTAAAACAAAACTCTCTTTCCTTTAGAATACGAAAAGTTACTTATCTGAGAGAAAAATAAGTTTAGTATAAATATGCAGAATTAATTGAGAACAGTATTCAACTCAAGTATTCTCCAGGTGACTATCATCTGCCTGTCAAGACTCAGCAAGGACGTTGTTTGTCTTATACAAAGTTTCTACCAAAGTCATAGCCTAATTCTCACAGGCATCTCAAACCCAAGAAACTGCTCACTAGAGTAGAATAGCCTATACACAATCCTTTTTCAAATTGACTGCAGTTGCTTTAAGTCAAAGAACATGGGCAAACTGTCCCCTGCTTCTGAGCCTGGCTGTCAGAACTATTTCAACTAAAACACATCACCAAAACAGGCACCCACAGCTCTTTCATGCACATCTGTTTGTTCCCTGATTCATATTTCTACTGTTTTTAGTATTTGTTGTCTTGTAGTTAAGTGTTAGAGAAAGTAGTATGGGAAGAACATGTAGAAATTAAAATATGGAGATAATTGGTGAGGCTGGCATTTTAGGAGTCCAGGCTGGTTTGTGGTTAGGACACAGTAGAAAGCAGCATTCATTGATCTTGCTAATTTCATGTTTGTTATTTACTTTCACCCTTGAAGCTACATTGTGAGGGCAGAGCTAAGAAGAGAACCTAAGGCCTTTGGCTTTAAATTAAGTTTTCTTCTCCCCACAAAACTATTGCCTTCAAACATGTTTTGCAATACTGGATGCCAGAAAGCAACTTTTGGAAGCCTAGTCAAATAGAATCCTCATTCTGCCTGGCACACAATCATTCACTAAATGAAATGAGAATACAAGAACTGTGGGGTGGCTTGGTCCATTTTATTTTACTGTAACAGAATGCTACACACTGGGTACCTTATAAAAAACAGAAATTATTTCCCCATAGTTCAGCAGGCTGGGAAGTCCAAGAGCCAGGCACCAGCACCTGGTCTGGGGAGGGCCTTCGTGTTGCATCCTCATGTGGCAGAAAGTAGAAAAGCAAGCAAGCTGGATGTGCCCTGAAGCCTCTTGTATGAGGGCCTCAATCCCAAGCTTGAGTAAGCAGCCCTTATGGCCTAGTCACCTTTTAAAGGCTCACATTAGCAACACCTGAATTTTGAAGGGTATACGTTCAAACCAGAGCAATGGGGAAGACAAACTCAGATGACAGAAGATCAGTAAACCTACAAATAACAATAAATGGTCAGAAAAGAACAATTCTAGTTATAGAGATTCACGTTCAAAGAGGCCCAGGAGCTTGAAAAAAAAGTACTGTGATTCTATTATTCCAAGTTTGTATCAAGTATCACTTTTATACTTGATTTCCTTCTCTCCAGTAGGCCTCCTTTAAGTAGACACATTTTGAAAATTTTATAAAGATATACAAAAAATGAGTCTCCTTTTAAGAAAAAATCTAATTCATTCAGTCTTATCTCTTTCAAGTCTTGTATTTGTAATAAGAATCAGAGTAACACAGAAGCTGCATCCATTTTGACATGAAATTGTTTATCTTATTATTATTTTGAAGTGATCAGGACAAGTCTTCTCATAATAAAAGTCTTAGTAAAATATGAAAATATTAACAGAAAAAAATAATCCTGAGGCAGTACCTGTCTAGTCCAAGCCATGGCTGAGCTGCCTCAATCCACACCTGTAAGCTATCTGGTAAAGCTGTGCCTTTGATAAAGAAGGTAAAGGAACCATTTTCCCCTGGATTAAAAAAAATAATAATTGACTAAAAAGATTGCCTGTTCTTTATAATTTTGATGAAGCTGGTCTCTACTGGAAGCAAATGCCTTGGAGGATGCGTATCTGATGAAGAAAGCAGGAATCAGGATTTAAGGCTTCGGTGATTTACTGATAGTGGTTGGAGTATTTTTATTACAACTGTTATTGATTTTACTGGCACTCTACTTACACATTTGCATAGGTTTTGAACAGTTTGTTCCAATCCTATTTCTTTTCACAAGCCCGGTGAGTGTGTGATTTTGTAGAACATGTGGCTTCTCAGAAATACACATATCATTTTATAACAGAATGATCACTGTCACAGGTTCAATTCTCTTGGCAGTAGATTCTGAGAGCTTAGTGTACAGAATGTTTATTATGGAAGAGCCCTTGAACAACATCTGTGGAAGGAAAGAGAAGGACACAGGGAAGAGGGAGAAATCAGCTGCAATGCCAGCTGAACAGCCTCAGCTGATCTCACTGGGGAGCCCTGGAGCTAAAATACCATTAGAGTGCCCAGTATTGGTCTGAAATTGATCAGTTATTGAATGTGGGCACCTACTCTTACCGCTGAGGACATGACCTTGAATGAGGCAGCTCATAATAATAAAATAATTCCTCAAATAATTGCAGAAGGGGCTAACAGTTGGAGGCCATCTGTTGAAAACATTCTCAGTGATTGGATGAGCCCTTTCTTACAGGGGAATCTGGAAAACATACTCCCATGTCCACCTTATCTGGAATTATAAATAAAACTTAAGACACCATATCTATTAGTCATGTATCACCCACAATTAATCATTTTTAGGATTTTGGTGTTCATTCTTCCAGAACTTTCTATGTGTATTGGCTTACGGTTTTGCGTTCATGTGCACGTATGTGATTGTATAAATCACATTATACAATAGGTTTTGTCCCATAATTTTCTCACCAAATACATCTTAAAGTTCTATTTAAGTTTGATTCTTTCTTAATGATGTTCTATTTATATTAGCATTGTGAAAGGGACTGCTGTTTGCCAACCCAGTATCTATTCTACCCTTTCTCTTCCTGATTTCGTAGGGGACTACATTTTCCAAGCTCCCTTGTAGTTAGAGTGATATATGACAACTTTCTGGCCTACTTATGAAAGTAGAGGTCATTATGTGAGGTTTTCAGGAAAGCTTTTCAAATTCCACTTACTCAACTGCCATCCAGGGAGGGCCTTTGTGTTGCATCCTTGGGTGGCAGAAGACCACAGTTCCAACTGCGTTGGAACACAGTTGTGATGCCCAGAGGGAAATGTCAAGAGCCTCTGGTGACCATGCAGATGAAGCAAGACTTAAGGACAGCAGAGAAGAAAGACACACAGAGCTTGACACTGATGATATCGTGGATCTGCTGTACCAGCCCGGGGCCATTGACCTCCAAATTCTTCAATGTGAGGAAAAAAAAAAATCCACTGTGTGGAACAAATCTCTAACCAATGCAAGCATATCATGGTTTATTTACTTATTCCAAATTGGTAGCCAATTTGTTTTTGACTTTCTCTCTTACAAACAAAGCTGCACTAAGCATCCCTCTATATGTCCTTTTGTGCATGTATGAGTATGCTTCTCTAGAATAGATTTGGAAAGGAAAAATCCTAGGGTGTGTACATGTTTACTTACAACCAGAGTGACTTGACAGGTATGGCAACACCTCCACCAGCAACAAATGAGGACTCCTCTTTGTCCTCATCCATCCTACATACCAACTTTGATATTATTACTTTGCATAAACAATATTGTTTTATTTTGCATTTTCCTGATTATTAGTGAGGCTAACCATTTTTTCATTTGTTTGTTGGATAAGTATGTTTCTAAACTTCGCACATTTTCCCACTTGTTTGCTTGCCTTTTCCTTATTGATTTTAGGAATTTTGCACTTGACATTTAACTTTCCCTTTGATATAATGATGTTTTAAACCTATGATATAAAATTGAATTCTAGGATTTCATCAATTATTTCCTCAAGCTTAACTTCAGTTGATAGTATTTTAAAATTTAGTTCCTTTGACAATTATAATTATAAAAGTAATTTTTGCTATGAAGTTTTACTGAATCAACTGAAAGAAACCACATCAAATTAGGAGGATGCCCATTTGTAGACTAACTTGATGCCCAATTTTTAAACTTTAAATTAATAACAAATAATTATATTATTAAATTGTATTAATAAATTAATATAGTCCTTCACTATTAAAAAGACATTTGAAATTAACATGCTATGGTATTGATACAAAAATAGAAACATAGATTTATGGGACAGAATAGAAAACGTAGAGATGAAACCAGCCTCTTATCACCAGATGGTCTTTGATAAGCCAAACAAAAGCTTAGACTGGGAAAAGAATCCCTATTCAACAAATGGTACTGGGAGGACTGGATAACCACATGTAAAAGACTAAAACTGGACCCACACCTCTCACTTACAAAAACTTACTCATACTGGATAAAAGATTTAAATCTAAGACACAAAATGGTAAAAATCCTAGAAGAAATGATGGGGAAAACTCTTGATGATATCAGCCTGGGGAAAAATTTTATGAAGAAGAGTCCATTGGCAATCACAGCCAGAAAAATAAATAAATAAATGGGACTAAAGGGCTTCTGCACAGCCAAGGATATAACGGGTAAAGCAAACAGACAACTTTCAGACTGGGAAAAGATATTTGCATGTTATGAATCTGACAAAGGGTTAATAACAAGAATCTACAGAGAATTCAAATTAATCAAAAAAAGAGCAAACAATCCCATCTATCACTGGGCAAGAGTGATGAATAGAACTTTCTCTGAAGAAGACAGACAAATGGCCAATTTGAAACATATGAAAAAATGCTCATCATCCCTGATCGTCAAGGAAATGCAAATCAAAACAACCCTGAGATATCAACTACCCCCCATGAGAATAGCACATATCACAAAGTCCCAAAGCTGCAGATCCTTGTGCAGTAGAAGAGAAAACTCATATACTGTTGGTGGAATTACAAAGTAATACAGCCTTTCTGTATTACTTTGGAAGTATGGAGAATCCTCAAAGAACTCAAAATATTTAATCCTATAATCCTATTACTAGGTCTCTACCCAGAAGAAAGAAAATTATTTTATCATAAGGACATTTGCACTAGATTGTTTAACCCAGCTTAAATTACAATTGCCAAGATGTTGAAATCAACCCAACTGCCCATCAACCCATGAATCCTGTAACACTATTACTGTAATCCTATTACTAGGTCTCTACCCAGAAGAAAGAAAATCATTTTATCATAAGGACATTTGCACTAGATTGTTTAACCCAGCTCAAATTACAATTGCCAAGATGTTGAAATCAATCCAAGTGCCCATCAACCCATGAATATGTTAATAAACTGTGGTATATGTATACCATGGAGTATTATTCAGTCATTAAAAAGATGGAGACTTTGTATCTTTTGTATTAGCCTAGATGAAATTGGAGAACATTCTCTTTAGTAAAGTATCACAAGAATGGAAAAGTAAGCATCTAATGTATTCAATACTAATATGAAGCTAGTAGATGATCTAATACATGTCCACACAGGAGAAACTCAATTCAAGTTGGGGGTAGGGGGATTGATGTGCTCCCACTTAATGGCATAATGTAAGGGTATATGGCACACTTCCTGGGTGAGGGGCACGACTACATCAGGATCCTTACCTAATAAACATAAAACTTGTAACCTGTTTGTACCCTCATAGTTATCTGAAATTAAAAAAAATTAACATGCTAATTGTTTAACTTATAATAGGCAATGCTAAATTGTTTTGAAAACACTTTGTATTCCGTATATTGCATAATTTCTCAAAATCTCCACAGGATATCTTTTTGGAATTTATACCTGAAAGTTAAAAAAAAATTGTTCAGTTTAGTTCAATGTAACAATGATTTATTCAGTATAATTAAAAATGTATACTAAGTGCAAGAGACCAGGTCAAAGACACACAGAATAGAATCAGTTGGAAAAAAAGATTAGAAAGATAGCTTTAATTACAAGAACTAAAATATGCTGATCATTACAATACATGTCCATGCACAATGCTAAGTTATTTACTTTCAGTAAGGAGAAAATAGCTACCCATCAGAAATCGTCAATTTAATATAGATATTTGTCCTTGAAATAGAGTTGGTCTCTAAGCCCTCCATGTTAAATTCAAAATTCAAGTAGTCAAAACATTTGTCAATTCTTTCCCTAAATTCCTAGCAAATTTCATTTTATTGTGTGCTTAGTAAATAGTTTCTACTAAAAAGATGATGTAATTTTCAAGGTGAACTTCAGTTTAGAAAAGTTTAAATTTTCCATAAATTTTGGACAAGGACAGCACAAATTAATGTTTATTGTATCTGTGTCACTTGTTTGGCCCTCAGCCAAATCAATCCTGAGTTTAAGTTATTGTTCTATGTAGGCCGGGCAGCTGTAACCATTGTTAGCCTGTGCTAGGAATGGTCTGAGAAGGCCATGCTCAAGTAATCAGCACCTGTTGAGATCCTTGTGTTTTCTAGCTCCGTTACCCATTACAACTTTTCAACATTCCTGTCAAGCTGTTATTGTTCTTTGGGAAGGAGTACAGTATGTTGTGACTGAGAGTACAGGATTCAGAATACAAGTCCTAATTTTAGAACTTAATGACCTATAATCTCTTGAAATTATCCAACCTTCATTTTTTCATCCATCAAGTAAGAATTATAATAAAACCTTCATATAACTTCTATGAGGATCAAATAGATAATGAATGTGAAAGTTCTTTATAAATGAAATGTGCTAATACAAATAACTCCGTACTATTGGTGGTTGATGAATAAATTAAATTGAATAAATGCCCTTTCAACGTATTAAGTTAATAGAGAGATATGGAAACTGTGACCTAGGAAAGCACACTTCCTGCCCAGGGTTGCTGCTACTCAGTGGCAGTTGACTGGTTGCTCCCACACATCTCCTCTCTCTTCAAAATTTAAGACAAGGTAAACATTCAGATATTTTTTTTTATTAAATTATAGCTGTGTACATTGATATGATCATGGGGCATCATACACTAGCTTCACAGACCGTTTGACACACTTTCATCACACTGGTTAACATAGGCTTCCTGGCATTCTCTCAGTTACTGTGCCAAGACACTTACATTCCACATTTACCAAGTTTCACATACACCCTTGTAAGATGCACCTCAGGTGTAATCCCACCAAACTCCCTCCCTCTAACCACCTCCTCCCTCCCCCTCCCTTTCCCCCTTCCCCCTATTCTTAGGTTGTAACTGGGTTATAGCTTTCATGTGAGAGCCCTAAATTAGTTTCATAGTAGGGCTGAGTATATTGGGTACTTTTTCAGATTTTTTATTATTATTTTTTTTTTTTTAGTTTTTAAAATATGCTGTGGATACCATAAATGATTAGGTCTGGCCCATGAACTTCTTGTTTGAGATTATGGCCTAAAACAAGCGCTGGCAGAGCTACTTCCCTGTCCATTCCCTCTGGGGTCACAAGGAAATCTTAGTCCTCTGTGTTTTAACACTGTCTAGGAGGAGGCAACATGCAGGCTGCTGTCAGCTGGATCTGACACAGGAAAGTGACTCCCAGTGCTGGGAGCCACTTGAGGCCCAAGTGGGCCCTTGGCTTTGTGCAAGAGTGAATTCATGAGTGAGGGGACAGTGTAAAGTGAGAGCAGGATTTATTCGAAAGTATAGAAAGTCTACTCCACAGACAGAGCAGAGGCAAGTTCTCCCCACAAAAGAGAACTGGCCCCATGGTTCTGTTTGCCCCTTTCTTTAAGCCCTGACTTTCTTACAGGCTGAACAAGTCGGGGAGGGAAGATCATGTAACTTGTCCTGCCTCCATCTAGTTTGGATCAGGGTAGTCCAAAGCTCTTTTGAGAAGCTTCCCAGGAGAGTCTAATGTGCAACCAGAGTTGTGGTCCCTGAAGTGATGAAGGGAAATCGAGATAGTTTGCCCAATACCTAGTGCAGCAGTTATTATAATGTGTTAGGAGTACATGCTTCAGCTGGCAGTGGAAAGTGTGGATATGGGAATAGTCCTCAGCACTTAAAGAAGTGCCTATGGGTGGATGGATGGAAAACCTAACTGTGCTGTACACACAAACACACACACACACACCTACACACACACAATGAGCTATCATTCAGCCATGGAAAAGAAGGAAATCCTGCCATATGTGACAATGTGGATGCAGCCTGAGGACATTATACACAGTGAAATAAACTAGACACAGAGAGACAAATGCTGCATGATCTCGCTTGTACATGAAATCTTAAAAAAGTCAAGCACAGAGAAGCAGAGAGTAGAAGGGTGGTTGTCAGAGGCTGTGGGGTGGGAAGAGTGGGGAAATGCTGGTGAAAGTGTACAGACTTTCAGCGATGAGGTGAATAAGTTCCGGGGATCTATTGTTTATCACGGCGAATATAGTTAATAATATTGTAGCTTGAAAATTGCTAAGAAAGTAGACCTTAAGTGTTCTCATCACACACAAAAACAGCAATTATGTGAGGGGAAGAATGTGTTAATTAACTTGACTGTGGTAATCATTTCACAACGTAATACAGATCAAATCATCAGGTGGTATTGTCTTAATTATACATAATTTTTATTTGTCAATTATACCTCAATAAAGTTGGGGGAAAATTCTAAGTAAGAAAAGGTTTCTACAATATTATAAACCATATTTTAATTTTTTTTTTTTTGACTTTGTGGATGATGGCATTTCTTATTTGACTTTCTTTTTTTTTATTGTTGGGGATTCATTGAGGGTACAATAAGCCAGTTACACTGATTGCAATTGTTAGGTAAAGTCCCTCTTGCAATCATGTCTTGCAACCATATTTTAATTTTTAAAGAAATTTTCAGAGAATGCCTAAAATCTGCCTGTATTCTGTAGGGTTTTGTTTCTGCTGTAAAAGGCCCTTTGCATGACTTTGTCATTCACTTAGCTCTCTAAAGGACAGTTGGTTGGACACCACTATAGGTGGTGGGAAATGAGGCCCATTACTTTTGTAACTTTAGCTACATACATTCTTCTTGTCTGTCCGGCTTTCTGTTCTTGTAAAAGAGAATTCCTCTCTGTCGTGGGAAACCCACTTTTGAGATTCAGATGAGGCTGACGGTTTCCCTCACTGCCTGCCCTCCGCCCTGCAATGTACAGCAAGTCTAAGAGGGTTGAGAGTGAGCAAGGCTGGCAAGCCCTCCACCCTCCTGAAGGACGGTGGCCCTCGGATTAGATACATAGGCAAGGGGGACGGAGGAACTCTCTTCCTTTGGGATGGAGAAGGGGGTTCGATTCCCTTGTGGCCCAAGCCTCTGAGATGGTGAGGAGACAAACAGAGATGAGAGGTCCCGGGGGCTGATAACATCATCTTTCGAGCCCCTGTATCCAGCTGAATTTTTAAGCTATGCGAGTGAGTATATTTTCCTTTCTACTTAAGCTGTTTTGAGTTAGGTTTCTCATCCTCTGCTCCTAAGCTAAGTCATCAATTTACATTGAAGTATTATACACACACCTGCTAGAGTAGGATTTGGTTTAGAAGAAGGGAGAGCTTTATTTTCAATACCAGATAAACATTTTATCAGAAAAGAATACTCCAAGTAGAAAAATAAGCTGTATCCCTATCAGACCAGACAATAAATCCAGAGGGATCCCAGTTCTGGTCAGACCCAGTTTTACTGGACATACAAGCCGTGGGAGAAGAGCTCAGGGAGCATTAACAAAGCAGGATACACGTGGTGTGCTTTTGTTACAGCCCACATCTTCATCTTTCACCTTTAATTCTCCCCAAACTGACCTATAAATTCAATGTAAGTCGCTTTTAAAATTCCAGCAGTGGTTTTGTGGAAATTGACAAGCTAATTTTACATGTCATGGAAATACGAAAGATTAGAAATAACTGAGACAATTGCAAAAGAATAAGGCAGATGTCAGACATCAAGATTTATTGTAATGCTATAGTAATGAAGACACTTTAGTATTTATGTAGGGATAGACAAATAGATAAATAAAACTGAACTTTTTGTACTAATTTTAGACTTACAGAGAAATTACAAAAACAGTACAGAGAATTCCCTTATAACAGGGTGGCCATAAAGTTCATGTGCAATTTTAAATAGTTGTCTGTTTCAAACAGTTGTCTATTATTTTAAGTTGCACGTGGCTACCCTGTATATCTGTTAAGCCACTTTCCCAAATGTTACCATCTTCTGATTGATTTAAAAAGAAACTTCAACGTGACGTGTGAAATTGTGTTTCTAAGTTTTAATTTGTGCCTTTTTCCTATTACCTATAGCCTTGAAATCATTTATTTGTGTTTATTAATCAGTTGTATTAAATATTTTCTTTTTTGAAAGTTTTCTATCCTGATAATTTCCCCATCTTTGAACTCCTGTTTAGTTTTCCCCCTTTGGTACATTTGTCAGAGGCTTTATATTTTAAATGTGTTAGTCCTTTGCCATACTTAAATTAATTCGATTTATGTCTTTTAACTTCTTGATCTAATAGTTTTATATTTTATGTACTTAAAAAATCTGTTCATATTTTGAGAAATATGCACATCCTTCTATTTTTTTCAGAATGTATTTTGAATTCTGGAAAGAGCCGGAAACAATTTGGAGTCAATTCAAGTAATCGGAGTACAGATAAACAAATGTCCTTGTGATAAGGAAATGAACAAACCCAAAAACAAAACCGTCAGCAGCTGGGATGATATGATGATAACCTTATGATTTTCTTGTGTGATCAAGCATGTGCTTAAAGGCCAATTTCAAAAGCATTTTTTTTTTTTTTTTTTTTGTAGAGACAGAGTCTCACTTTATGGCCCTCGGGGTAGACTGCCGTGGCCTCACACAGCTCACAGCAACCTCCAACTCCTGGGCTTAAGCGATTCTCTTGCCTCAGCCTCCCGAGTAGCTGGGACTACAGGCACCCGCCACAACGCCCGGCTATTTTTTGGTTGCAGTTTGGCCGGGGCCGGGTTTGAACCCGCCACCCTCGGTATATGGGGCCGGCACCTTACCGACTGAGCCACAGGCGCCGCCCTTCAAAAGCATTTTTTAAAAGACAACACTTGTTGGATTATATGAGCTCCCATGGAAAGGAATTCGAAGACTAATAGAAAAAAATACTTTCCCATTATGATTTTTGTGACAGAATGAAGGGACATATGGTGTGAAATAAAGACTCTACAAAGACAATAAGAAGAGTTTTGTTAGTTCTGTCACTTCTAAGGTGTGTAATCATTCATTTTAACTTATTTGTTGAGTGCCTACTATGTGCCAGGCTTTGTTGTAAGTTCTGGAGATATGACCAAATAAGCAATGACATACTAATTTAGATGGCAGTCAGAGACTCTGGGATGAATTTAAATAGGGAAGAAGTATGGTGACAGGAAGGGACGCTTGCAACTTTTAACAGGAAGGGCCTCACTGAGAAGGTGACAGCTAATCCAAAACTCAAAGGAGATGGGAGAAAAAGCTATGTTGATGTCTGGAGGAAAGCTTCCCAGGCAAAGAGGATAGCAAGAACCATATCCCCCAGAAGGGATCCCCCTGGAGTGTTTTAGGAGAAAAGTGGCCATTGTGGCTGAAGAGGAGTGGATTGGGGCAAGAGGAGGAGCAGGTGAGGTGAGGGAGTTAAGGCGTGAGGAGGCAGACTGCTTACAACTAGGGAGGCTACCACAAGAACTCACTGGTTTTTATCTTCAGTGAGAATAGGAGCCACATGAGAGTTCCGCATGACATGATCTGCCTTACGCTTTAACTGACCACTCCTGTTGAAAACAGATTGTGGAGGGACAAGTGTTGAAGCCAGGAGACTAGTTAGAAGGTGGCTTGGTTTGGTGAGGGATAATGATAGCCCAGAGCAGGTCATACTGTGGGTGGTAGGTTGGTATAGACATGGGTCAAGCTCTAGATATATTTTCCCCTAATTTTTTCATATATACTGATCTAAAGAATATACATAAAATTATGGTCATAACATCTACATATATACCAAAATTATCTTAATGAATTGCTATCACTTTTGATGTTATATTTCTTTAAAAGCTCCTTAAAAGTGTAAATTATTAGAGAATTATGAAGTTTATAATCAGAAAGAATGGAATACATGCTGGAGTAGAGGCCTGGTGTGCCCTCTAATTATAAGACTTTCATCTGAAAATGGCTGAGGGTTCATCATTATCTTAAGAGCTTGAGAAAAATATTAAAGGTTTGTATAACTGACAGCTTGATGACCAGTTGAAAGGGACTGCTGGCATTTGAAAGATTTTGTCTATCCGGAGATAACACAACTACAAATCAAAACTACTCTGAGCTATCACCTAATCCCAGTGGGAATGGCCTACATCTCAATGTCCCAACATGCAGATGCTGGCGTAGGTGTGGAGAGAAAGATATCCTGGAGGAAATCTTCCCAGGCAGAGAGGATAGCAAGAACCACATTCCCGAGGAGGGTTTATGCCTGGAGTGTTTTAGGAGAGAAGTGGCCTGAAGAGGAGTGGATGGGGGCAAAAGGAGGACAGGGGAGGTGTAGGTGGGACTGCAAACTAGTACAGCCTCCATGGAAAGAAATATGGAGATTCCTTAAAGAACTAAAAGTAGACTTTCCATTTGATACTGCAATCCCATCACTCGGTATCTACCCCCCCCAAAAAAGACGTGTACCATAAGGGTATTTGCACTCAAATGTTTACAGCAGCACAATTCACAACTGCAAAGATGTGGAAACAACCCAGGTGCCTTTCAACACATGAATAGATTAATACACTGTGGTATGTGTATACCGTGGGATTCTATTCAGCCATAAAAAGATGGAGATTTTGTATCTTTTGTAACAACATGGATGGGTTTGGAGAACATTGTCCTAAGAGAAATATCACAAGAATGGAAAAACAAGTATCCCATGTACTTAGTACTAAATTTGAACTAGCAAATTAACAACTGTATGCTCACATGAGAGAAAAACTCAATTAAATTCAAGTAGGGGAGAGGGTGGAAGGGGTTGGGTAAATACCAATGGGTACATTTCACAGGTATATTTCACACTTCCTGGGTGAAGGACACAACTACAATTTGAACTTTAACCTTACAAAGGCAAATGATGTAATCTAATTATATGTACCCCCATATTAATCTAAAACTAAAGAAAGAAATTCTAAAAGCTAGAAGAACCAGCACGTACTGAGAACCTCATGAGGCTAGGTACTATTTAGTTAGAGGCTTTTGTGTGCTAGCTCAGGTCATCCTCACAATAACTCTGCCAGTTATTTTAATCTCGTTTCATGGGGTAAAAACGCGAGCATATTGAAATAAAACGACATACCCAGAATCATGCAGTGAGTAAGTCATGGAGGCAGGATTTAAGTTAGTTTGCATGCATGCATGCAAGTCTGTGACCTTTTTTCTAAATCTTACAAAGGAAATATCCACAACTGTGAGGCACTTTGCTTTGAGATAGAGCATGGATGGACTCTGGCCATTTCCATGGCAACCATGAGGTTGGGGCTGTCAGAGGAGATGTGAGCAACTGTGGTTTCCACATCTGGCCATGCATTACAGTCATCATGAATTTCAGGGATATCATTTTTTTTTTAATTTTAAAAAGATTTCTTGGAAATTCTGTGTACACAGCCATCAACACCCTACCATCCCATATAGGACAGAAAGCAACTCAGAATTAGAAGTAGGGACAAAACCCAATAACCTATGACAGAGAGCCCATAGCTAGCAACCTGAAACTCATTGGCCAGAAAAATCTAAAGAAACCTGGGCTTGAGATTTATATCAAATAAGAACAATTTTGTTTCTAAACAAATAATCTTTTTTGTGGTGCTGAGACATCCTTTTCTGCATTATGAGGATGACATGAAATCAAAGAATATCAGAGATGGAAGGAAAGTTGCCTTACTTTAGAGCTGAGGAACTGACTCAGAAGTCCAGTGCCTTGGCAAAGGTCACAAGAACCAGATCCAATGCGTAGACCATGTGCTCTTTCCTCCAAGCAATCCCGCCTCTCTGAGGACTTTTCTCAATGTTGTCAGTCATCCTACCGATAAAACTTGGTATTCCCTGGGTTTAATTTAAAAGTTCAATTTTGCCTACCTGCAGCTGTCCTCAGTATTCAAAAAGCTATTCCCTGTCCTCCCAGGTTCAGTGATTTAGATTTCTTCAGCAAGAATAAGACCCCGCTCAGTTTCAAATGTCAGTACTTTTCTGTTTTTCTTTTCATTTTGAAAGGTTATTCTCGTATGAGTGGAGGAGGGGAGGCAGAACACACAGCTTCTCTCCAGTGTTCATATTGTTTCTTCCCGGCACCAACCCCTCCCTGAGACCTCTTCATTTGCCTCTCAGTCCTGTATTCAATTTAACAAACCACATTTTCTCATTTATTTCCCCAATTGCTATTATACCAACACATTTGAGAAGGTAAAAATGAAGGAAATGTTTTCCCCACCTGCACCCCTCTCAACACCTCTTCTGCTTTAAAGAGACACATCTTTAGGTGGAATGTTCTTTGTCCATGCCAGAAAGAACCCCTAGTGTAATTTAGAGAGAAGCTGGTCATCGGCCACTGACTTGTGGGGAAGGAGCAGAAATCAGATTGGCATTTGTCCTTATCCTGAACCAACTGCCACTCATCTTTTCCCTTCTCTCCTCCTTTCTGTCTCTGTATGTTGGGCCAAAGAATCAGGTCATCTGTTTCCTGTGCCTCTTTGGCTGTGTAGAGCCCTGAGTACTGCGGCTTTAGCCTTTGTTTTTGAGGGGGATCATTTTTAAAAGGCAAAAATTGTTACTCTCTCTACTATCTTTTTCCTCATCTTTCTCTCAAGGAATTATTGAAAAAAGAAGAACGTATGTTGGAAGATCTGGGTTTCCATTTGACAGTAATGCAACTCTACTCCTTGGTAAGTGGAAGTCTCTGAAATTAACAGAGGCCGTTGGGGTTCTTCACGTGCCAGGTCTCAGGTGTCTTGGAATCCTCTGAAATGTTACTATAGACGGTGATTTTCAATCAGTGGGCCGGTGTGCTGTGAGAGGATCTTAGGTGTGACATGAACATCTTTAAAGACCAGTAATTAAATTATTTTCAAAAGAAGTTAAAAGCACAGTAAGCATATTCTTTTTTTAACTCTTTTTCTTGATTACATAATTTAAGTGAGCCGCGGAAGTTTAACACGGGTTGCAGTGTGCTGTGAAATATAAAAGGCTGAAAAACACTGCTATGGAACTATAGGAGGAAAACTCATGGAATTCCAAACAAATACAATAAAACTAAAAAAAAAAAAAAAATTGTTTTAAGTCACTGGGCAGTAGGTTCTGCTTAAAGCTTATTATCTGAAGGGGGAAGAAATTTACATGAAATATCTGGTTTACAAAGACAGCATGACTTTTATGCAGATTAGGACTACTCCTCGGACTGAGCGCCATGGAGATAACTTGCAGAGGAGGGTAAGCAAGGACTTTAGGGGAGATGGCCTTAAGAGATGGAGACCTGAGGGAAAAAAAAAAACATGGCTTTTTTTCCTTAGTCTCCCTTCTTTTTCCATCTCACCTAACCATGAACTAACCTAAACTCTTTTGCTGTTGAATTTCAGACTAATCTCCTTCTTAGGATCACGCTTGGAAGTACAATGAAATAGATACTACTTAATGATTTATTTTCTTACGACAAGCAGCTGGTATCTTCACATTCCTCCCACTGTCCAACCCATTTTCCTACGAAGCTGGCCAGGGTGTGTGCTGTGGGCCTGCCTGCCCTCTCTACAGATGGGGTGAAGTTATTCTTTGAAACAGGACATGAGTATCCTTTTCACCTCTTCCCCATGAAGCCTGGGATCCATGTGAAAGGAAGAAGACATGGAAGGACACACAGCACAGAGCTTAGAATCCAAGAGGCAGCATCTAGGGAAAAACTGAAACCAAGTCTGGACAAACTATACAAACCAGTCATGCGCCAAAGGGATGATACATGTTCTGAGAGAGTGGATCTAGGCATGGGGCACTGGGTGAAAGAGTCTGGGGAGGTGAAATACAAACCACAGGCTTCAAAACCTAAAGTGGGAGGTGGGCCTGGGATCAGGCTGAACTTGGGTGAGAGTGACGGTTGAGGGTGTCTTTAAGGTGCCTGTCTGGCGCGTCCTACCTGTCACATCTCAACTCTCAGTTCCAAATTCACCCTCTATTATTGGTGCTGGTGTGCAGTGACATTTCTCCTTTGCTAGAGGCTTCCTTGTTAGGCTTAGCCAGGAGAGGGCCCCTGCTCCTCCCTACACCTGTCAGCCTGGCAGGGACAATTGATTACATTCCCCCTTCCAATATTCCTTGGAGGCACACTGTGTCCCTTCCACAGAAAACCAGTCCTGCCTCCCTCTCCCAAGCCTCTATGTTCTAATCATCTCTACCTCTTCCCTTTGTGTTCCCCTGCTGGGATGGTAGTGCTTCCTGCCTTCGCCAACTCTGTTATTTCTGTGTCCCCTCTTTGCCTTTCAGTCCTCCAGTGCCTTTTAAATCAATTTCTTATATTAAATTCTCTCTGTTCAAATAACTAGCATGACTCCCTGGGTTTCCCTGACTGGATCTGGATGATCCTGGGCCCTGGCTGACGGCAGGGTCAGTCCTGTCCTAGGAGGGGACCCACCCTCTTCTTGTGCAGAGTATGTGCAGAGTTCATACTCTGGAATTATGCTGGGTTCTCTCTTTACTCCTCATAGCCCTGATGTCTTGTATTTAAAATCTTTATAATACCTGGAACACTGACAGTTTAAGACATTATGTGTTCTGACAACACAACTTTGTGGAATTGTTTACCTTGCTGATACTATGGCTCTTATTATAATGTTTATCTTTTCATTTCTCTTCTAAGAAGCTCAGAGTCCAATGGATAGCCTACTTTTTCCAAATGAGTAGAACAACCATAATAATTTACTTGATCTTGAATCATTTTATTTCAACATATTTTATCCTACATTGTATACATCTCTGTGAATCTTATTTTCTTAAGTTCTCAGAATATTTCTGTCTCCAGCTATATCTTCATCTACACCTTCCTCTATAATTTCCTCTCTATCTCCATTTATGCTTCATTTCTACTTCCATGTATCCCTCATCTCTACCTTTATTCACATGGATGAATAAAGGGAGACAGGGACAATCCAACTGTGCAGTTTTCCAGTTGTGTGTTTTTAATCTAAATTTCAATATTAAAGCACAGCGATGAATCTTTTAACATAAAGATGGTTCACATCTGGTCTAGGAAACCTCCAGTGTGTTTCCATGGGAAAGTCGATCGTTGACAGACATCCTAATGGGCCTGTGATATAGAACCCAATTCTTAAAAAGTTCTACCCCAACAAGAAATCCCATTCATCATTTCATTTTTTTGGAAAGGATATAAAAAATGAAATGTCAGAGCTATAATGTCAGGACCATTTAAAATGTCAACTGCTTGTTGTTGCATAGCCTGCCTGTCTGCTGTTCTGATCAAACCTCCAACTGGCATAATAATTACTGATGATACATTGCATTTTCATGTGCAACTGGACCCAGATTTACAACAAATTGGATGAAAACATCCTCACTGCCCAGTCTGAAGTTTTCTCCTTTTACTACATAACCTAAGACTTTCCTTTTCGAACAGAACAGTGTTATGAGTCCAAGACAGCATCCAAGATAAGAAATGAGAAATAAGGACAAAAAATAAGTTACCCAAATAAGCCAGAACCCAGCCATTTATAATACACAGATGCAGCGAAAGGCAGCAGGCACATTTGTAAGAATGCTAAACTCTGGAGATGCTTTCCAGATAATCCAGTTGTTTCGAGATGCGGATCAAGTGTGCAAGAAAACAAACATGTGAGCTTTATGTTGAACTGATAGGTATGAGTTTAATCATCCTGCTTGAATTTGCAGGGAGAGCACTAATATACAAACAGAAAGCAACAATGCATCTAATTTAGAGCGTGATGGAAGTCACATTTAGATTAAAATAAAATGCTATATCCATAAGCTTGGCAGTTACAGTAAAAACCTGATATCAACAGCTTGTACACCAGGAAGCTTGTATGTCTTCTCTACCGAAATCGCGTGCTCACTGAAAGTGTTCAGAGAGAATGAAGAGGCCTCTCCTCCCTGTCCCTGGAAGGATTCTCAGGCTGCTTCATTTTCACCTTCCCTAGACCAGCCTTGTTGGGTGGTTTGGAGACAGCCTCTTCCAGGTCTGGCTGCTTCCCATTACAGATTACTTTCAGCACATTGGAAAGGTCGAAGCTCTTGTAAACAATCTCTAGAAGATCCTGATCTTTTTCCAGGCCATTGATAAATTCTTCTAAAGTCAGTTCTCCTGCAAAATAATAAATGTTCAATTAACAAGTGGCTTCGTAAGAACCACTGGCACATACAGTGTGTTTACTGGTGTTTTTATTGATATTCTTCTGATATCCTTTATCTTCAATTAGACCTTACGATCTTTGAAGATCTTTGTAGAAATAAACATTCAATGGTGGTTTCAAATGAAAATAAAGATAATAAATACAGTCTACTTTTATTTTTAGTTGATAACACCAAGTAATACATCTGCTGAAATAAGAACACATATACATTTACATCCCTACCCAGTACTGTTTTTTGGACCTTTAATCTTGAATATATGACCAAATCATAGGAGTAAGACAGACTGTAGATTTTCAAGATCAGGAGGAAATGACTATTCACGTGGCTGCTCAATATTCTTCTTTTTCTGAGGAAATAATTGCAGAGATTATCCAAAGCTGTGAGGAAGCTTAAATAATTATTCATTCCACATATTATTGCTGGTCTTTAGTTCTCTTCCCCCTTTTTTGACTTTATGAGCTTGACGTAAACCTTAGGCCTGCTCTGGCCAGCCCTGTGCTCTAAACCTACAGGCTTATTCTCGGCTGCCATGCTTTTTCACTATCCTCATCCCACAAGATAATCTTCTAAAATTCGGAGGGGCTAGAATTCTGTGTTGACATAAATCATCTGGATGGGATTATGGGCAGGTTCAAATTCAAATCATCTAGATTGGGATACGGGTAGGTTCAAATTCCAAAAGATGTACCTAGTAGGACTTGTAGCTAGATGGAAGATCAGTCAGAGAGACATTCAGTCACCAGGCCCTGAGTTGAACACCACACTGCACCTGCACCTTTTAGTGGATAAAAATAAGCATCTTAAATGCCACGAGAATGATTCAAATGTAAAGAAGCATGAATCACCACATTTTCATGTGATACCTCCCTTTTGATTTCAATGTAAAATACTACACCTAATACACATTTTTCTTTTAGAGAGAAATCTGATCTTTGTTCCTTATGTTTTACTTATGCCGAAAAAAAGGTGTGCACAGAATTCCAGCTGACGGTGGTCAGGAATGAAATTCCCTATCCAAAAAAAAGTGTTACTGAAAAAGTACAAACATGGAATAAACTGATGGGAGCAGAAAAGACTGGAAACAAAGAGGAGGGGTAAGAGTGTGTGACGTGTGTGAGTGACATGGGTGCGGTGGCAATGGGGCAGAAGGATTTGAAATAATCCAAGAATAACAGCCCTTTGCAAAGGAAAGTCATAGCTGGTAAATTCCCAACCCAGAAGTCTTTTCAAATTTCTAGGGCCTCAGCATGACCAGAAGAGAAGTGGGAATGGAGCTGGGGGAAATGGGGTTGTTTTAACTCCTCAGGCATAAAGCATCTCCTCTGTCAGAGGTGACGATAGAAGAAGCTGTGTCTGAAGGGACTGGGACACACTCTCAGCTGAAACACAGCACAGGTCACTGATGTGGAAAGGAGAAAAAACATGGACGTCTTCACTGCTGGCTTTTCACGTGTTTGAAACACCTGGGAACTCTGCAAATTAACTGTTTTCATGTTACCCAACCACTTCTCAAAAACCCTGTGTTCCAAATTGACAACTTCTATCTACAGAAACTTATAATGTTTGCTGTATCTAAACGACTTTCAAAATTGTCCTCACTGTTTTATCCTCTAGCACTCAACAGTTGTTCATTTATTCATCAAGCATTTATTGAACCTGAACCACAGTTACCATTTCCATTGCCACATGGTTACCACTACTACAGCTGACTATAGTAGTATTCTAAATATGATAGGTATTCAGAAAGCTTGCTGACAAATTGCCTTCCATTATCTGAGGTGCTTTAACAATGCTCCCTACTCCTCTTTAACTTGACTATTAATTTATACCCAAACAAATTAAAAGGATGGTTTCTGGGTTTTTCTAAGGGTCTAGAATCAAGGGTGTCCAACCTTTTGGCTTCTCTGTTGTGAAGTGGAAGAAGAGTTGTCTTGGGCCACACATTAAATACACAAACACTAATGAAATCTGATGAGCCAAAGATAAAGTTCACACATACTTTCACAGTATCTGACACCACAGATAAGCAAAATGGTTCCCAAATAATCTGTATGCAGCCCATGAGCTGCAGGTTGGACACACCTGGAAAGAGTCTACAAGCAAAGAGCCAAATCCTGTAAGAGATGATTGAGCTGGAGATCATGGGTCTCAGAATGACCTAAAGTGATTACTAATTTTTATTATTGTTTTATATTTAATGACACATTTAAGTTTTTGTAGGGCACAATCATAAACTGCACAATTATATTTTTATAGATTGAAATATCCATACACATGTAATTAATATCTCTCCATTGTTCAGGGCTGTTTGCTGTGTTGTTGTGCATTCTCTACTCCTGGGGATAATCTTTCATCACTCAGTATTAATCTCAGCAGCTTCATTGATAATAAAAGCACTACCCCTGAATATTTTCTTTACTCCTGTCTTTGCAATCCGCTTATTGTGCTGACATTCCTGGATTATACATTTCTTCCTGTTAACATCGTAAACGATCTTTTATAATAAAATAAAACTTTCCCCTCAAAAAAAGGCCAGAATTTAGTGTGCATGCTCCCATTAATATTTTTGCTCTAGAGAAATCAACCTAGTTTTAAAAGAAATCAATCTGTGTAAAGGAATTTTTTTTTCAATTCTAATTCTTTTTAACTACAGCTTCATTAAAAATCATACTGGGGCTGGGAAATTAGCAAAGATGGGGTGGGGAATATTCAGGAAATGAGAATGACCAGGTTTTCCAGGGAGGAGGCTGGTGGAGATTTGAAACATTTCCAAGTATTGAATTCAATGGCAAGGTGGCACTAGAGGCATTCAGCAGCGTTTTGTGGCAGAGTTTTAGCACACAGCAATTTTCTGTCTACGGGGAAACTCAGTTCCCTTGTATCTCCTGCTTAGTTCTCCATTTCCTACTTTAACTCAATGCGGCTTCTCGTGGCTTTCCACAACATTCCAGTCTAAAGCACTGATCCTTCTAGTTACCCAATAAAATCTCTTCCTTTATGTTCTGTCCCCGTTTTATTTTACCTAAAATATTCACCCTCTTTCATTCCTCTGTGGCCTCTTTTCACTTTCATGGTTTTATGAGCCACCTAAGTCACCCTTATCCCTGTGCCATTTAGCGCCATGTTAAACTGTACTTGATGTTGTGAACAGCACCTATAAATCTTACTAAATCAAGTCAGGAATGACTCCTACTGGAGCATGGTAGAATGCAGATTCGTCCAGTAGTAAAGCCTGTAGAATTCCATGCATAGCCATTTATCCTGACTTGTCTTCTTTGCTGTTTTTATTTTTCAATAACATTGAATGTTTAGCTTCAATTTTCTGCCTTTGTGATTCTCTTCAAGCTCTCCTTCCTGATGCTTGTGTTCATAACAGAAACATAAAACCAACTTGTTAAATTTTAACAATACATGTATATGCTCATGGTAAAAAAAAAAAAGATCAGATACATGGAGGTGTAATGAAGAGAAAGAACCCGTTTTAGCCTTGCTCTGGCCTCCAGTCATACTTCCCAACGTAATGAACTCCTGCTAACTGATGCAGGTTTTTATTTTGTGACGTTTACAATGCATATGCATATATATGTTAATTTCCAAAATATTCTAGACATCTTTCTTACAGATCCAATTGCATGTTGTGCTTGTTCTTGCTGTTCTTTCCTTTATTTTTCATATTAGATCCTTACTTATTTCATAGTTATTTGCAGGGCACAAAGAACATCAAAGGATACAAAACAGATAGTTCTTGCCTTGATGCAGCATATAGCTCTTCATCTCTTTATAATTCTGACAATAATCCTATACTTCCTTTTTGCTTGATCTTCTAACTGTAACTTGCTAACTATCATAGAATACTCTGCAACTATTGTGTGTTTTTCTGCCAACAACAGATGTGATGTTGGTCATTACTTTGCCAACAATTCACAGTCAATTTAGGATTTTTCATATATATTCCTAAAGTTTTCTGAGGCGTATCTTTGTGTGCTGTGATCAGTTTTATCTTTGGTTTCAATATTCATTAGATTATCAGATGCCAATGACATGCTCACTTTTTATTTTGAGAGATCAAAATATATATGTCAGCATATAGTCAATAGAATTCTAGTATACTTAATTGAACACCTCTAAGTTTATCAGCATAGATATTTTGATAATAGCAGCAATAATAAAAAATCATATTTGAGGTATACATATCTAGGCTTGTATAAATGTGAATGGACATTACCCTGTGTGGTGCCCACTTCCCCCTTAGGACCGAATGAAGCACTTTACATTTTTCTCCTCTGTCAAGTACTTGCCAAATCCTTTTGCACTTCTGCAAATATCAACCTTTTATGTTTTCATTACTTTCTCTTCCTTGTCTTCCCTTGCACTGGGCTTTCTCATGCCAACAATACACAATTTTAGCATCATTTTCTTTATATGTGAGTGACCCAGCTGTCTCTTGATAAGATGATACAGCAGCATTCAGTAGTTTTTGTACAAAAGCAAATTCTATCAATTTTAGTTCTATATATACATTTGCTTAGAAACCGTGGTTAATTGTTATTCCAAATGTATGCATGTGTATATGTGTGTATACATAAAAAAGTATATTCTTTTTTACTTAAAATGCAAGTTTTTATAAGAGGAAACAAGTCTATAAAATATTTTAGAAACTATAATGACCCCCCCCCTTTCTGTTATTGATACATTCTTGTAGGTCAAAGACGTCATTTCTCTAATTTCTTGTAACCTCACCGTTTGCCTTAAGCACAACTTTTTTCTTTTCTTTTTTTTTTTTTATTAAATCATAGCTGTGTACATTGATATGATCATGGGGCATCATTCACTAGCTTTACAGACCGTTTACCAAGTTTCACATATACCCTTGTAAGATGCACCGCTGGTGTAATCCCACCAATCCCCTTCCCTCTACCCACCTCCCCCCTCCCTCCCCTCCCTTTCCCACTTCCCCCTATTCTTAGGTTGTAACTGGGTTATAGCTTTCATGTGAAAACCCTAAATTAGTTTCATAGTAGGGCTGAGTACATTGGGTACTTTTTCTTCCATTCTTGAGATACTTTACTAAGAAGAATATGTTCCAGCTCCATCCATGTAAACATGAAAGAGGTAAAGTCTCCATCTTTCTTTAAGGCTACATAATATTCCATGGTGTACATGTACCACAATTTATTAATCCATTTGTGGATTGATGGGCACTTGGGCTTCTTCCATGACTTAGCAATTATGAATTGAGCTGCAATAAACATTCTGGTACAAATATCTTTGTTATGATGTGCTTTTTGGTCTTCTGGGTATATGCCCAGTAGAGGGATTACAGGATTGAATGGCAGATCTATTTTTAGATCTCTAAGTGTTCTCCATATCTCTTTCCAAAAGGAATGTATTAATTTGCATTCCCACCAGCAGTGCAAAAGTGTTCCCTTTTCTCCACATCCGTGCCAACATCTCTGGTCTTGGGATTTTGTGATGTAGGCTAGTCTCACTGGAGTTAGATGGTATCTCAAAGTAGTTTTGATTTGCATTTCTCTGATGATTAAAGATGATGAGCATTTTTTCATATGTCTGAAGGCTGTGCGCCTGTCTTCTTCAGAGAAGTTTCTCTTCAAATCCCTTGCCCAGCCTGCAATGGGATCCCTTGTTCTATTCTTGCTTATGCGTTTGAGTTCTCTGTGGATTCTGGTTATTAAACCTTTGTCAGAGACATATCCTGCAAATATCTTCTCCCATACTGAGGGCTATTTGCTTGCTTTACTTACTGTGTTCTTGGCTGAAGCACAACTTTTTTCTGATGAATTCACATCTTTTTTTCAACCCAGCCCTTTCTATTTCAAGGCCCCTCCAAATCTCCCCATTTTATTGATTCTTTATACTTTTTACTTGTGATGTATCCTTAAATAGTAAACAAAAGATCCTTGTATCATTTTTGTTTTCTAGAACACATTATCTGTGTCCTTAAATTAATAGAAACTTTGCCGTTTCCTAAGCATACCAAAATCCTCACACTTATCCAAGGGAAGTCACTTTCATATTCCTCCACTTTTAGCATTAGAAGCGTCATCCATGGATATTATTTATCAAACATTCTTGACCTGTCCTTTTGAAATTCACTATATAGGCTAAGTCTCAAAGCTTCATGATGTCCCATCAACTTCCAGAATATTGTTCTTTCACATCAGTGTTTTTCAGCCATTTCAGAATAAAATGAAATGTTTTATTCTCTCTACTCCAATCCCTGTCATCCTGCAGCACCTCTAAGATTAAAAACAAAAATGAAACTGAACAAAACCTGTTGTCATTCTGTTGATGAACATCGTTGTCAGTTCCTACTCCAAATGAGGTCCTCACTGGCCTTATCAAACCCTCTGCTCTCCATTACTCTCTCTTTTCTAGCTTTGCTTAGCCTCCTTATCTACTCTGGGCAGTCTGACTCTGTTTCTTGCAAGTTTTCACATGAACTAGCTTATTTTATTCTTCTCTTTGATCGCTGTTTGCTAGTAAGTGAGCACACTGACTTAAGATTCTGTGGAGTCTGATCTAGGCTGAAATAAAGAGGAAGATTGATGCTATCGATTTATCTCCAAATTGTTTTCCTGAGCAGTATGCTCTTGTCCAGTTCCTTGGCTTCTTTACAAGAGTGGCTGCATTTGAACTTCCTCTCAACCTCCTCCTCATCCCATCCTGCCACACGGAGCTGCCACATTTGACTAGTACAAAGTGCCACGCTCAGCATGAGAACAGGGGTCTCTACTGCCTTCTTATGTTCACTGAAGTAAGTGGTGCCTGGTGGCAGGTTGAGTCATACTGAGTTACTTAGGATTGAATTTAACCATGACTAGAATCCCAATGACTTTTATGCTTTCTTTTTTAACCTTTTGCTGAGAGTATATTTTTCATATTGCCAAATATTCTGTTTTTCAAGAACCGTTCCTAGATATTCTGCATCAATCTCAAGCCCATATTTCACCTACCATTTTGCTGAGATCAAAGCCTTTTGATAAAAGGCACTCACTTCTCTTGAAATGTCTGTGTGTTCTCTCTTCACTCATGCCTCTGAAAAAGAAATGCACCTCCTCTGGGCTAGATTTAAGGGTAGAAAGAGCAGATGAAAAAATAAGAGAAAGGGCAGAAATGTAGAAAAGATAGACAAAGCAGAAATGGAGGCAAGTATAGACAATTCTCCAGAAGTGTGTAGTCAGGGAAAGGAAAATGTCCAACAGTGGGAGAAGACAGCTCAGTCAGAGGAAGGTTCTCTACACTCGGTAAAAATGTATTTATAAGTTGATGAAAAACTGCAGTCGAGAGGACATGATTAATGCCCCAAGCAAAGAGCAGAAGGTTCTTCATCTCATATTTTTCCAATTTCTTTCTTTGTCTCTCCTTTACTCTTTATATATTCCAATTGTATCACACCCCACACATTGAATATAAATATGGTAAATGAACAATTACTCAATTGAATTTACCAACTAGAGAAAATTGGATTGTTCAAGTTATGAAGCCCAAGTCATACATAAGGCTCTCTCGAAAGCTTTCTGCTTTTGTCTAAATGACATCCCTCCTCATCTCCTATTTTATAAGAAAATGAGCCAGAGGAGAGTAGCTCCCTTACTTACCATCATTGTTTATATCAATCTTATGAAACACTAGGTTGGTAAATTCCTCAGGACTCAGAGTTTGTTGTCCACGGAGGGCTTGTACAGCCTGCAAAGAGACATTAAATCAAAGGGTTCAACTTTGTTAGAAGCAAACACTCTAATGTGGCAGAGTTTGGCAATGTGTCAATATCAGGTTTTGCTATCCAACCTTTTCTAGTTATTAAAAATAAATAAAGAGAAAAGTTTTGTGTCAGTTCTGGATAATGAAGCTTGGAAATTAAATTAACTGAATAAAGTCTAAAGTTTAATTTTATACAACATAAAGGGACTGATTCAACATATTAGGTAACAAAAGATGCAAAGAGTTCTGGACCCAGAAAGCAGACATGGTTGCCAGTTTCAGACTGATGCATTTGGTTCATATGGATGAATGGAGAAGGATGACCAGAACTCTAAGATTCTAAGGCTTCCTCTCTGGCCTCTGCCATTGGAACTTCTGGTTCATTGTGCCTTTTTTTGTACAACAAACAACTGGGAAGACAGATACATAAGCCTTAGAATAATGCAGAAATTCTCTCATGTTCTGCCAGCACCTTTTCATCATCAAAGTTGTCAGGAGACCCCAGGGCAACTGACATTTCCAGCTTTCCTAGAGGGAAGATTTAGCCAAACCACTCCCCTCAAAGGTATTTAAATGACCCCGATTTGAGATAGAAATTCATGATAAAATTAAAGAGGATTAGTCATTTGGGAACTCGAACATAACTATCTTTATTGAACATGAAGGGATCTTTAGAAAAATGTCTGGCAACGTATTTCAAACAGAGGGCACAGTCTTAAATATGACTGCCTCTCTGGCTGCTTCCCAAGCATCGCTGACCTTGAATCCAGGACTAATCATAATAAATGGTGGTAAAGCCTTTGCATTAGCAAGTCCAGGTCTCAAAGATCTCACAGTTATATATGGTGTAATGCTTGGTGTAACAGTTACATACATGTAACATCATGTTAGATGAAAATTTTCAGGGTTTCTCCCAAAGGGTTAGAAAATTGGCCAGGTATTAGTATCCTTCCATTTTGAAGTGGTACAAGAGCACATATACAAATCATAGTAAAAAACTATGAAATTTGATTTGTTTATCGCCATCTTCAGATAGTACGAGAGTGGAATACTGATGGGAAGGCAGACCAGGCCTGAAGAGAGGGCTACCCACCTGCGTTGCTTTCCCCCTTTTTCTTAGAGGACAAGTAGGGTGGGAGGATGGGCAGCAAGGCATGTCTTGCTTTCCCCCCTTCTTTTTTGCCTCATGTAGCATGTCTGCTCTTTCTCCTCCATTTTGTTCATCATAGTGTCTGAGCAGGAGCAGGGGAGAGAGACAGAGGAGCAGAAGAGTGCCCTTGGCAGGCACTGTCGGGGTTAGCCAGCCTCAGCGCTCTCCGGACTGGCAGGTGTTTATAGCCCACTCTAGCTCTGAGACCTCCTCCTCTCCACCTCTGAGACTCTCTCCCCTGAAGTTCCCTAGACATGAATCATGAACTTTAGAGACGGAAAGGATATAAGGTCCCTGAACCAACTGTTAGAAATACCTTGGTATAAATCCCAGAAAGATTAGTCTTCATGTTACCTTCATCCTTCAGTCTTAGTCCACTTTTCTTGTCACATATATGTAAAATTGTAGTATTATATGTAAAACTGTAATACTCAATATATACCAATAACAAAAGATGAATACAAGTCATGTTGAGCACCTCTTGTAACTGCAGAAGTCAAAATATTACTGAAATATTAAAAATTTAATACAGTTTTTTCTTTTCTTAAAATGTGTATACATTTTTGGCACCCTCTGTGTGTATATATATGCAATACATATACACACACACACACATATATATACCATCTCATGTTTTAGCTGCTCCCTGAAAGACTTTCTGCAATGAGGCAGAGAAAAAGATGAGTTGTTGTAGGACAACACATTTCTTTCTTTCTTTCTTTTTTTTTTAACACATTTATTTCATTCTCATCTCAATACTCTGCTAAATTCCTGAATGTCTGGGTGGACTGTATTAAGTAAAACATGCCTTTTAGTGTCATATTTGGTAACCAGCATTATAAGTGAAATTTATACTGCTTTGCCAACTTAAAATGAATACCTCAAGAATAGCCAATCACAGGGCAGCACTTGTGGCTCAGAGGAGTAGTGTGCCCACCCCATATGCTGGAGGTGGTGGGTTCAAACCTAGCCCTGGCCAAAAACAGCAAAAAAAAAGGAAAGCCAATCACAATTGCTAAGTCATGAAAAAAGCCCAAGTGCCCATCGATCCATGAATGGATTAATAAATTGTGGTATATGTACACCATAGAATATTATGCAGCCTTAAAGAAAGATGGAGACTTTACCTCTTTCATGGTTACATGGATGGAGCTGGAACATATTCTTCTTAGTAAAGTATCTCAAGAGTGGAAGAAAAAGTATCCAATGTACTCAGTCCTACTATGAAACTAATTTATGGCTTTCACATGAAAGCTATAACCCAGTTATAACCTAAGAATAGGGAGAAAGGGAGGGGAGGGAGGGGGAAAGGGGTGGACAGAGGGTGATTGGTGGGATTACACTTGCGGTGCATCTTACAAGGGTATATGTGAAACTTAGTAAATGTAGAATGTAAATGTTTTAACACAATAACTAAGAAAATGCCAGGAAGGCTATGTTAACCAGTGTGATGAAAATGTGTCAAATGGTCTATAAAACCAGTGTATGGTGGTTAAATCACAGCTATGATTTAATAAAAAAAAAAAAAAGAAAAGAAAAAAGAAAAGCCAATCACATAGAAAACTATCACCAACTCCATAGGAGGGAAATCGGACCAACCATATAATGACCTCCACAGATACTTTACCTCCTCACTTACCATGAAGATGTCCAGTAGTTCTTTTTTATCAATAGAACCACTTCCATCAGCATCATACAGCTTAAAATACCATTTTAATTTTTGCTGTATTTTTTCTCGCACAATAAGATTTACAGCAGCAATAAACTCTAAAAAGTCAATAAATCCATCCTGTGGAAAGCAAGATGGAAAGGAAAATAAATATTAAAGAAGTCATTATTCATAAGCAGGACTTTTAGTACAATTTAATATGACCCACAAGATTTCAGCATAGATTTTCTCCCTAGTATTTCATTTAAAAAAATACGTAGGTAATGTTTATAGAAACAAGTAACTTTAATTTCATAATTAAGTGCTTTTTAAAATAGACATTATTTTTAGATCAGGTTTAGGCTCACAGAAAAATTGAATGGAAGGAAGGGGCCTTGCCCCTGCATGTCCATAGCAATCTCCCATTATTAACATCCCCCACCAGAGTGGTATATTTGTTATAATTTATAAGTCCCATTGACACATCACTGTAACCCAAACTCCCTAGTTTACATTAGTGTTCTCTCTTGGTGTTGTATACTCTGTAGGTGCGGATAAATGTGTAATACAGTACATTCATGATTACAGTATTATACCGAACAGTTTCACTAACGTTCCTCTGTGCTCTGCCTATTCAATCTTTACTAACTCCTGAAAAGCACTGATCATTTTACTTTCTCCATAGTTTTGTCATTTCCAGAATGTCATATGGTTGGAATCAGGCAATATGTAGGCTTTTCAGATTGCCTTCTTTCACTTTGTAACATGCATTTAAATTTCTTCCACGTCTTTGCATAGCTTGATAGCTAATTTCTTTTCAGCACTGAATAATATTCCATTATGTGGATGTGCCTCAGTTTATCCATTCAACCACTGAAGAATAACTTGGTTACTTCCAGATTTGGGAAATTATGAATAAAGTTGCTTTAAATATTCATGTGCACATTTTTGTGCAGACATAAGTTTTCAACTTCTTTGGGTAAATACCTAGATATTTTGGATAGTATGGGAGGAGTATGTTTAGGTTTTTAAGAAACTGCCAGACTATCTTCCAAAGTGGCTATACCATTTTGCATTCTCACCAGCAATATCTTCATCAGCATTTAATGTTTTCATTGTTTTGAATTTTGGTTATTCTAATAGATGTACACATACAGTATTATCTACTTGTTTTAATTTGCAATTTCCTTATGACATACAATGTTGAACAACTTTCATACATTCATTTGCCATCTATACTTTTCTTTGCTTAGATATTTGGACTATTTCTTAATTGGGGTGTTGAATTGTTGAATTTTAAGAGTTCTTTGTATATTTTAGAAAACACTTCTTTATCAGCTAAGTCTTTTGCATACAGTCTGTAGCTTTTCACTCTCTTGAAAATGTCTTTAGCAGAGCAGAGATTTTTATTTCAATGAACTCTAGTTTACTAATTGTTTTCCTTCATAGATCATGCCTTTGATGTTGTATCTAGAAAGTCATCACCAAACCCAAGGTTATCTGGACTTTCTCCTATGCTACCTTTTACAAATTTTATAATTTTGTATTCTATATTTAGGTCTGTGATCCATTTTGAGTTAATTTTTTGTGAAGGGTATAAGTTCTTTGTCCAGATCCAGTCTTTTGCATGCAAATGGCCAGATGGTCCAGCACCATTTGTTGAAAAGGCTCTCTTTTCTCCATTGTATTGTCTTTGTTCCTTTGTCAAAGATTAGTTGACTAGATCTATGTTTGCCTATATCTGGGCTCTCTATTTTTTCTATTGATATATTTGTCTATTCTTTCAGCAGTGCCACACTATCTTAATAGATATAGCTTTATAGTAAATCTTGAAAGATGGTAGTTTCAGTCATGCATCTCCTTAAATGTTTTGTTAGTTATTCTGGGTCTTTTGCCCCTCCATATAAACTTCAGAATCACTTTCTCAATATTTGTCAATATCTACAAATGACATGCAGGGATTTTTTTTTTTTTATTGTTGGGGATTCATTGAGGGTACAAGAAACCAGGTTAGAGTGAGGGAGCAAGATGGCAGCCGAATAACAGCTTCCCTGCAACTGGGCACGCTGAGTCTGGGGAGATAAGACTCCAGGCATCTCTGGCTGGTGGGATCTGCCTATAATTGTCCCTTTGAGGATACAGGGAGTCAGCAAGGGATTTCTGGACTGCAAGAGGAGGACAAAAACAGTGGAAAACTGAAAAGTGGTTGTGTGTGTTCAATCGAACTACAATAATCCCACCGGCAGCCGTAAGTACAAGCAGCAGGGAGACTGCAAACAAGGAAGGCCTTACCTATGAACTGTTTTGGTGTTTTTGGACTTGGCACTCAGTTGAACTGCCTTGGGGAGAGCTTGAACACGAGTGCAGAGAACTTTGGGCATTGTCTAGGGCCCCAGACTGAGCCGCTGAGTGGGACAGAGCTAATAGTGTTCGGCTGTGGGCTGCAGGGAGCCATTGCGAGAGAACTGCCCAAGCAAGCTCTGCCCTCAGGGTCACAGAGCAAAGATTGGGCAGGAGCTAGTAACCTAGTGACTGAGCAGCCTAAAGGCGGGGGCTGAGCTGCCTTACAGCCTTAACCCTCAGGGGCAGAGGGAGACCAGTTATGGCACACTGGACCCTCAGGCTGTTGCCCTGGGTAGAATGCCGTGGTGTCACAGCTCATAGCAACCTTAAACTCCTGGGCTTGGCACTGCCCGGACCTCAATAAAAGCTGCACCAAGACCCCCGACTCGCGATCTATGCCCACCGGGCCTCCACATGCCCTGACCAGGAACTGTGGGAGCCGCACAACCCTGCATCCTCCCTCATGTATCCTCCTGCCTCCACACCAGCCCTCTCATCTGGCCAGGGACTCTGGTAGCCAAAGGCCCTCTGGAGCCCTCCCTGCTTCTGCGCAGAGCCCTTCTCCTGGCCAGAGACTACTGGAGCCTTGGGCTCTGTGGGCCAAAGTCACTGGGCGCCAGGAACTCCCAGAACTGTGCACACCACCTCCCACCCTGTTGCTGGATCCGGGTGTGTCACACTCCGGAGCTGCTTCCACAACCAGAACTCCCTGGCTGGGGCAGCCCCAGAGGAACTACACAGGGTGACTCCCTACAAAGATCCAGCAACAATAGAGAGATACCGCTGGGGTCTCATCTTGGAAATACACCTCCCCAACTCTGAGGATGGCCAGGGGCAACGGTGAAAAACAATCATGAGGTGAAATCAACAGAAAAACTCTGGCAATATGAATAATCAGAGTAGATAAACTTCCCCAAGGATCAATGGGGCAGACACAGCACAAGACCCCACGCACAAACAAATAGCTGAGATGTCAGAAATCGAATTCAAAATCTGGATAGTAAATAAGATCAAATTAGAATTCCAAGCAGTAACCCAAAAGATATCTCAAGAATTCAACAAATTCAAAGACCAAATGACCAAAGATTTTGACACATTGAGACAAGAAGTTGCAGCCCTCAAAGATCTGAGAAACACAGGAGAATCCCTCAGTAACAGACTGGAGCAAGCAGAAGAAAGGATTTCTGACATTGAAGACAAAGCTTTTGAACACTCCCAAACTCTCAAAGAGGAAGAGAAATGGAGGGCAAAAACAGATCACTCTCTCAGAGAGCTCTGGGATAATTTGAAGAAAACCAATATTCGTGTTATAGGGATCCTAGAAAGTGACAAAGTGGCTTCACAAGGCACAGAGTCTCTTCTCCATGACATTATGAAGGAGAACGTTCCAGACATGCCAAGAGATTCTGAAATTCAGATAGCAGACAGTTTCAGAACTCCAGCACAACTCAACCCAAATAAGACATCCCCCAGACACATCATAATCAATTTCACTAAAGTTAATATGAAGGAGAAAATTCTGAAAGCAGCCAGACGAAAGGAAACTATCACCTACAAGGACAAGAATATTAGAACTGCAGATCTCTCTGCTGAAACCTTTCAAGCTAGAAGAGGATGGTCATCAACTTTTAATCTCCTAAAACAAAATAACTTTCAACCCAGGATACTGTACTCAGCTAAACTGAGTTTCATTTATGACGGAGAAATTAAATTTTCAATGACATTCACATGTTGAAGAAATTTGCCATAACTAAACAAGCTCTCCAGGATATTCTCAGATCTATCCTCCATAAAGATCAGTGTAATCCTCCAACACAAAGGTAAACCCACCCAGAAAATTTTTATCAAATTCCAACTTCCACAGTCACAAAATGATTAAAAATGTCCACTGGACTCTTAAAAGGCTTATCAATATTCTCAATTAATGTGAATGGTTTAAATTGCCCTGTAAAGAGGCACAGGTTGGCTGAGTGGATACAAAAACTCAAGCCAGATATCTGCTGCATACAAGAATCACATCTTACATTAAAAGACAAATATAGACTCAAGGTAAAGGGATGGTCATCTATACCCCAGGCAAATGGAAAGCAGAAAAAAGCAGGCATTGCAATCCTATTCGCAGATGCAATAGGCTTTAAAACAACCGAAATAAGAAAGGATAAGGATGGACACTTCATATTTGTTAAAGGTAATACTCAATATGATGAGATTTTAATTATTAATACTTATGCACCCACCAGAACGCACCTCAATTTACAAGAGAAATTCTAACAGACATGAGCAACTTGATTTCCTCCAGTTCCATAGTAGTTGGAGATTTTAACACCCCTTTAGCAATACTGGATAGATCCTCCAAAAAGAAGCTAAGCAAAGAAATTTTAGATTTAAACGTAACCATTCAACATCTGAACTTAACAGATATCTACAGAACATTTCATCCCAACAAAACTGAATACACATTCTTCTCATCAGCCCATGAAACATACTCCAAGATCAACCACATCCTAGGCCACAAATATAACCTCAGCAAATTTAAAAAAGTAAAAATTATTCCTTGCATCTTCTCAGACCATCATGAAATAAAAGTTGAACTCAATAACAACAGGAATCTGCATACCCATACAAAAACATGGAAGCTAAACAACCTTACGCTGAAGGACAAATGGGTTATAGATGAGATTAAGAAGGAAATCACCAAATTTTTGGAAGAAAACAACAATCAACACGTGAATTACCAGAACTTCTGGGATACTGCAAAGGCAGTCGTAAGAGGAAAATTTATAGCACTGGAGGGGTTCCTCAAGAAAATGGAGGGCCGTGCCTGTGGCTCAAAGGAGTAGGGCGCCGGCCCCATATGCCAGAGGTGGTGGGTACAAACCCAGCCCAGCCCAAAACTGCAAAAAAAAAAAAAAAAAAAAAAGAGAGAGAGAGAGAGAAAGAAAGGAAATGGAAAGAGAAGAAGTTATTAACTTAATGGGACATCTCAAGCAACAGGAGAAGAAAGAACACCCCAACCCCAAACCCAGCAGAAGAAAAGAAATAACCAAAATTAGAACAGAATTAAATGAAATTGAAAGCAAAAGAATTGTACAACAGATCAATAAATCAAAAATTTGGTTTTTTGAAATGTTCAGTAAAATAGATAAACCTTTGGCCAACCTAACTAGGAAAAAAAGAGTAAAATCTCTAATTTCGTCAATCAGAAATGGTAACAATAAAATAACAACAGACCCCTCAGAAATTCAAAAAATCCTTAACGAACACTACAAAAAAACTCTACTCTCACAAATATGAAAATCTGAAAGAAATCAACCAATACCTGGAAGTACACCACCTACCAAGACTTAGCCAGAATGAAGTGGAAATGTTGAACAGGCCTATATCAACTTCTGAAATAGCATCAACTATACAAAATCTCCCGAAAAAGAAAAGCCCAGGACCAGATAGCTCTACATCAGAATTCTACCAACCTTTAAACAACAACTAGTACCTATATTACTAAACATCTTCCAAAATATAGAAAAAGAAGGAATATTATCCAACACATTCTATGAAGCAAACATCACCTTCACCCCCAAACCAGGGAAGGACACAACAAGAAAAGAAAATTTAGATCAATATCACTAATGAATATTGATGGTAAAATACTCAATAAGATCCTAACAAACAGAATCCAACAACACATCAAAAAAATTATACACCACGACCAAGTGGGATTTATCCCAGGGTCTCAAGGCTGGTTCAATATACATAAATCTATAAATATAATTCAGCACATAAACAAACTAAAAAATAAGGACCATATGATTCTTTCAATTGATGCATAAAAAGCTTTTGATAATATCCAGCATCCCTTTATGATCAGAACATAAAAAGAAGAGAAGAATTTTAAGAAAATTGGTATAGAAGGGACATTTCTTAAACTAATAGAGGCCATCTATAGCAAACCCACAGCCAATATCGTATTGAATGGAGTTAAATTGGAATCATTTCCACTTAGATCAGGAACCAGGCAAAGTTGCCCATTGTCTCCACTGCTCTTTAACATTGTAATGGAAATTTTAGCCATTGCAATTAGGGAAGAAAAGGCGATCAAGGGTATCCACATAGGGTCAGAAGAGATCAAACTTTTACTCTTCGCAGATGACATGATTGTATATCTGGAAAACACTAGGGATTCTACTACAAAACTTTTAGAAGTGATCAAGGAATACAGCAATGTCTCAGGCTACAAAATCAACACCCATAAATCTGTAGCCTTTATATATACCAACAATAGCCAAGCTGAAAAAACAGTCAAGGACTCTATTTCTTTCACAGTAGTGCCAAAGAAGATGAAATATTTGGGAGTATACCTAAAAAGGATGTGAAAGATCTCTACAAAGAGAATTATGAAACTTTAAGAAAATAAATAGCTGAAGATGTTAATAAATGGAAAAACATACCATGCTCATGGCTGGGAAGAATCAATATTGTTAAAATGTCTATACTACCCAAAGCAATATATAATTTTAATGCAATTCCTATTAAAGCTCCATTGTCATATTTTAAAGATCTTGAAAAAATAATACTTCGTTTTATATGGAATCAGAAAAAAAACCTCGAATAACCAAAATATTACTCAGCAATAAAAACACAGCAGGAGGAATCATGCTACCAGACCTGAGACTGTACTATAAATCGATAGTGATCAAAACAGCATGGTATTGGCACAAAAACAGAGAAGTAGATGTCTGGAACAGAATAGAGAACCAAGAGATGAATCCAGCTACTTACCACTATTTGATCTTTGACAAGCTAATTAAAAACATTCAGTGGGGAAAAGATTCCCTTTTTAACAAATGGTGCTGCGTGAACTGGCTGGCAACCTGTAGAAGATTGAAACTGGACCCACACCTTTCACCATTAACTAAGATAGACTTGCACTGGATAAAGCATTTAAACTTAAGACATGAAACTATAAAAATACTTGAAGAAAGTTCAGGGAAAACTCTTGAAGGAATCAGTCTGGGTGAATATTTTATGAGGAGGACTCCCCAGGCAATTGAAGCAGTATCAAGAATACACTACTGGGACCTAATCAAACTAAAAAGCTTCTGCACAGTCAAGAACATACTAAGTAAAGCAAGCAGACAGCCCTCAGAATGGGAGAAAATATTTGCAGGTTATACCTCTGATGAAGGTCTAATAACCAGAATCCACAGAGAACTCAAACGTATTAGCAAGAAAAGAATACGTGATCCCATCTTGGGTGGGCAAGGGACTTGAAGAGAAACTTCTCTAAAGAAGACAGATGCACGATCTACAAACACATGAAAAAAAGCTCATCAACCTTAATCATCAGAGAAATGCAAATCAAAACTACTTTGAGATATCGCCTAATCCCAGTAAGAGTAGCCCACATAACAAAATCCCAAAACCAGAAATGTTGGCGTGGATGTGGAGAAAAGGGCACACTTCTACACTGCTGGTGGGAATGCACACTAATACGTTCCTTCTGGAAGGATGTTTGGAGAATACTTAGAGACCTAAAAATATACCTGCCATTCGATCCTATAATAACTTTACTAGGTTTATACCCAGAAGACCAAAAATCACAATATAACAAAGACATCTGTACCATAATGTTTATTGCAGCCCAATTCATAATTGCTAAGTCATGGAAGAAGCCCAAGTGCCCATCGACCCACGAATGGACTAGCAAATTGTGGTACATGTATACCATGGAATATTATGCAGCCTTAAAGAAAGATGGAGACTTTACCTCTTTCATGTTTATATGGATGGAGCTGGAACATATTTTCTTATCAAAGTATCTCAGGAATGGAAGAAAAAGTATCCAAGGTACTTGGCCCTACTATGAAGCTAAGTTATAGCTTTCACATGAAGGCTATAACCCAACTATAGCACAAGACTATGAGGAAAGGGCCAAGGAAGGGGAAGGGAGTGGGGAGGTTAGGGTGGAGGGAGGGTAATGGGTGGGGCTACACTTACGGTGCATCTTAGAATGGGTACAGGCGAAACTTACTAAAGTCAGAATACAAATGTCTACATAATAATAACTAAGAAAATGCCATGAAGGCTACGTTGAACAGTTTGATGAGAATATTTCAGATTGTATATGAAACCAGCACATTGTACCCCTTGATTGCACTAATGTACACAGCTATGATTTAAGAATAAAAAAAAAGAAACCAGGTTACACTGATTGCATTTGTTAGGTAAAGTCCCTCTTACAATGGTGTCTTGCCCCCAAAAGGGCACACACCAAGGCCCCACCCCCTCCCTCCATCCCTCTCTCTGCTCTTCCTTTCCCCATCCCTCCCTCCTCTTTCTGTCTCTGCTCTCCTCTTCCCCCACCCCCACCCACCCACAATTTCCTTAATTGTCCTCATATCAAAATTGAGGACATAGGATTCATGCTTCTCCATTCTTGTGATGCTTTACTAAGAATAATGTGTTCCACTTCCATCTAGGTTAATACAAAAGGATGTAAAGTCTCCATTTTTTTTTAATGGCTGAATAGTATTCCATGGTGTACATGTACCACAGCTTGTTAATCCATTCCTGGGTTGGTGGGCATTTAGGCTGTTTCCACATTTTGGCAATTATAAATTGAGCTGTAAACAGTCTAGTGCAAGTGTCCTTATGATAAAAGGATTTTTTTTTTTGAGACAGAGTCTCACTCTGTTGCTTTCAATAGAGTGCTATGGCATCCTAGCTCACAGCAACCTCAAACTCTTTAGCTCAAGTGATTCTCTTGCCTTAGCCTCTCAAGTAGTTGGGACTACAAACGCCCACCACAACACCTGGCTATATTATTTTAGAGACAGTTTCTTGCTCTTGTTCAGGCTGGTCTCAAACTCCTGAGCTGAAGTAACCCACTCGCCTCAGCCTCCCAGACTGCTTAGTATTACAGACATGAGCCACTGTGCCTGGACCCCAATTTGTGGGGATTGTGATTGGTGTGTTGTTGAATGTATGGATTAAGGTGGAAAGAACTGACATTTTGACAACATTGAGTCTTCCTATTCATAAACATGGGACATCTCTCTACTTATTTAGTTCTTTAATTTCTTTCATCAAAGTTTTGTAGTTTTCCTCATATAGATCATGTACATATTTTGTTACATTTATACCTAAAAATTTCATTTTGGAAGTTCTAATGTAAACGGTATGTTAACTTCAAAAATGATTGATTTTTTTATGTGTTCCTCCCTACATTCTACTTTGTCTTTTTTAATCTATTTATCTGTATGCATGACAATACTACTCTTTTTTTTATTACAGCAGACGTGTAATATATCTTACTATCTGACAGAGCAAATTTCCCCCTTTCCTCTTATTTATACTTTATCACAAGCATTCGTGGGTGCACAAGGCACCTGGGTCGAGTGAGCCAAATGAGCAAGAGGCAATGTAATAAGAGAGCTGGATGCAGGACCTTTAGACGATGTTACCTACTTTCCTAAATGTGCAATCAGTTCCCAAACCAATAACACTTTTAAAACTTTATATTATTATTCATACGTGCCAGAAAGTAACTGACAATATCATTTTCTCTTGGTTTATAAAGGACAAAGAGGGTTTTTAAAGAATTCCAGTCATTGTAGTAAATAAAAGATGGCTTTTATATGCACCAGACACAGATACACACTGTATATGTATGAGAGTGTGTGTGTGTGTGTGTGTGTGTGTGTGATTGATTCTTACATAAAAACTCTGTATCCCATAACCTCACTATAATCTCTTATTATTTTCAGGGTTTTTTTGGTCAGGTCTTTTGGATTTTCTACCCAGATGATCATCTTATTTATAAACAAAGTGAATTTTGCTTCCTCCTTCCCAATTTCCTTTGCTTGTCTTATTGTGTTAGCTATGACTGCAAGCAGGATGCTGAAAAGCTCTGCTGAGAGGAGACAGGAAACATCCTGGCCTTGTTTCTGATCTTAGTGGGAAAGCTTCTAGTTTCTCACCTTTAAGTACAATGCTTGCTATTAGGTTTTTGTAGATGTTCTTCTTCAAGTTGAGATTAAGTGCCTTTTTAGAGAAAATGTCTTCTTTTCATGCCAAAAAAATTCTCTGAAAGCCATGGCAGAAGGCTGGTCCTCACCACTGAGCTCCCCCAGTGGTTTTATTCTCCTGAGTATCTTCAGATTTTGTCCTTTTCAGAGGGAGAAGACCAGCTACCAATTTTAATAGAAGAAAAACCTATCAAATAGACAAATTCTGTATTCCTTTCTGTGGAAACTAGATGATATATTTGAACTTCTAAATTCCAGTTTAGCATAATTCCTTTAAATGCATAATTTTAAGTATGAATCAAAAATTTTGAGGCTCTTTTTCCATTAAAATTTTGTCCTATTAGTCAATCTTGGAAAAAATTGTTTAAGAATTACAAGTTTATAAAGTTTCTCCCATCTTGTTTTACATTAGTAAAATATTTTCAGTTGAAATAGAAACAGTCTGTGTCACCCTTAAGAATCATACCCTTCAAATCTTGCACACAAAAATGTTTGACTATCTCAAGAAAGGTGGCTACTCTGGGGAGGCATGGGACTCAAGCATTGCTATTTTCCCATGTGCGTTTCCAGCAACATATCCAGCCCCCCAAAAACATGCTTTGAAGTTAAGGCCTACTTACAAAACTAAGATGTGACATAAAGTATCCCCCTTTATAAAGAGTGTTAGATTCAACAGTTTGGAAAGTGATGTTTTCTTTGAGTTTCAAGCTTTTGTGAATACTTTCACCAACTCTATTAAGCAACTGAAAAATCACCAATAGTTCTGGAATGGGAAGTAAAACTTGTCTGGCTGGTTAGTGGCTTTTTGAAAAAATAAGTTTTTCTTTTTTAATAAGATAACCAGCTGGACACGGTCACTCATGCCTGTAATCCTAGCACTCTGCCGAGGTGGGTAGATCAGTTGAGCTCAGGAGTTTGAGACCATCCAGAGCAAAGCAAGACTCCATTGCTACTAAAAAAACAGAAAAACTAGCTGAGCATTTTGGCAGGCCCCTGTAGTCCCAGCTATTTGGGAGGCTGAGGCAATAAGATTGCTTGAGCCTAAAAGTTTGAGGTTGCTGTGAGAGCTGATGCCAGGGCACTCTACCCAGGGCAACTGAGTAAGACTGTCTAAAAAAAAAAGATAACTATAATACCTCAGACATTGGAAGCCAATGTACTAGTCACTATAGCATTAACTTCTAAATTTATTACACATTTTTTATTTCCACACTGTGAAGATTTTACTTTTACAGTGAAAAAAATAGTGAGAAAATACTTAAACACTTAAAAAATTTACATGTTTGGTATCACATCTTCCTGTTTCACAACTTACGCATCTTTACCACATCAATAACTTTAATATTTGTTAAAAGAGATAAGATGTCTGCTTACAGATGGGAGTCTATTTGAATGGGTAATTTGAAGGAAATTCGTTCAAATATACAAAACCTAACTTTTCCTCATCTGCCTTTCCTACCACTTGCTACCACTTCACCTTGTTAATCCTTACATGGCTAGGGCTGAGACAAGGAAAATATGTTATGATAGAGTTGAAATTTATCTCAGATGACATCAAGACATCATATTTCCAGATTCAGCAGGACATGACCATGATTTTTCAGAAACAGAACTGGAAGTGTGGAGGGCATAAGCTGGATGGTCAGAGGCGCACCTGCTCTGAGGGCTTTAGGTTTGGCCAATCAATGTCATGGTCCTCCTGGGTAGTTAGTGTGCAAGTTTACCAAAAGGTCGCAGAAGCACCCTCCCCACAAAGCAGGTTTGTTAGGAAGGTGATCCTCCAGCCTTCTCATAAAACCCTTTTATGTGATGATGGCTTGCTTCATTTTAAAAGTTCCACCTCAGTGACCTCATTTTTCCACGTCACCTGCATGATGAATAGTAAAAGGCTAAATTGAGCAATGTTACCTTTAGAACATTTGGCATTTTATTTTTAGGGACAGTGAGTGTGGGGTCCTAACACCTTCCAATCTAGGCTCTGGAAGCTCTGGGCAAGCCCTACCAGGGGATGAACATAAATATTTTCACTGTGCGACTTTTAAATAGACAACCTGGTTAATCAGACCTTTCTACTTAGACCAGAGCAGCTTGTTTTAAAAGCACCTCTAAGCAAAACATTTCCTGTTTTCACTTCTGTATTCTGTTATACAGCCAGGCAAGTTAATCCTTAAAATTCATAGCCAACTCTTACTATCTTTCTGTTGAGATTTTATAGAAATTTGTATTGGGGAGATGACTCCACTGGTAAATGTGATTTCATAGCTGTTTTAGTATTGGAGAGGGTTTTAGGTAAATGCTTATTCTGTAAATCAGAAGAAAACAATCAATGACTGCCTTCAATTAATCTATAGATTACAAAGGCAGAAGGAAGGATGCTTTGCACTGAGGTGGTCAGGAGATGTCCTTAGAAATGTGAGTAGGAAGAAAGCCATGGAGAATGGCCAGCAGCTTTTCTCTGGGATAATCCAAACAAATGCTCCCAGGCTCCTGTTTCTATAGCTGAACTTCAGGAGCCCCACAGCACACAGAACTGTTTGGATAAGTCGAATTCTTATTGGCCTGAGTCAGAGCAGGGTCCGTAAACTCCCTGCATCAGAACCATATGGAAGGGATAATGAAACATGCTGATTCCTAGACTCTCACCCACCAAAACAGCATCACAGCTGCTTGAGATGTGGTCTAAGAGTCTGCATTTTAAAATGCTCCCCAGGTGAGTCTATATATCCTAAGATTTGGGAACCATGGATCTATGTATTTTTTCTAATGCACACCTTTGTCTGTAGATAATTTTACCATCTAGCCACCTCTCCAAGTGGCTACTGCAGTTATGACTTACTCCAATATAAAATTATGTAATCTCATTAAGGCTAATTAGAAAAATTATGACCCACATTGTTCAGTCTCAAAATCACATATCCATACAAATAATTCCAGCAATGGAAAATTAATTTCAAATTAATGAAAGGACTTTACTTGCATTTCTGGAAAAAAAAATGTGTTGAAAGAAATGTTATGGATTTCTTCATGACATCCCTTACTCTCTCATCTGTTTTTCCACATATATCCTGCTGCTCAATTTTCAGTAATCTCCATTCCCTACTCCTTTGCTGCCAATCCCAGCATGAGAACATTTTGTTCATTTACTCCACCAATTTTTCTTCCAATTCTGTATCAAAAAATCCTAAGGAATTAATTTTCCAATGTCAGAATCCCCCTTTGAAGTTGAGGGAGAGGAAAAATGAAGAGCATGCAAAATCAGAACCCATTCTAGTCAGCATCAGGAAAGGAGTGTTTGGGAGCATGCATACAAAAATTATTTTAATCCAAACATGTCTATAGATTTATATATCATGTACTGGGGTGGATTCCAGGGAAGGGTTTAATGGAGGGTCAGGATATGGAAGCATAGCAGGTTTGCAGGCCCATAAGAAATGTGGCTCCATTGATACATTATGAATTATTTTGTAGAGGTGAAGAGGAAAGAGATAAAAAATACATGGTCTTCAAGTTTAAGGGTTTTTTCCCCCAAGTTTCTAAAACATATGGAAAATATAAGACCCCTTTCAACCATCTATAAAATATACAAAGATAGTAAAATATATGGTTGACTTTTCCTTTCTACCATTAAATAGAGAAGACTTTTGAAGTCTAATAAAAATTAAGGAAAATAAGATCCTGTGATGCCTCTGTCCAGCAAAAAGTCCATAGGTGGAATACACAGTCTCCAGGCAATGCTCATGACCTGCTATAAATCACCGCCGTTCTCAGGATATTATCCATTTCAAGTGTAGGTAGGGAGTTAAATTATAAAGTTTATATGCATATGAAAATATTTATTGCTAAGTATAAGAGCTATCTATTTTTTTAAAGGAAAGAAAGGCAAAAGTCTATGTTCAAGCACTGTGCTAGTCACTTTTCATGTATTATCTCTAAAAAGAAAAATCTTGCAGCTCATCTTATTTTATAGAGGATAAAGCTAATGTTCAGAGAGGTTAAATAAACTAATTAAAGTAACAAAATGAGGTTGAGGGTGAATCCAGGATTTAAACCCAATCAGCCTTGCTCTAAGCTTTGTGCTACCCAACATTGCCCTCAGAATTCATTGTGATTGAATTGTCTTTCTGGAAGAGGTGTCACAGACTGGAATAGATGGGACCTATTCAATCCAGTGTGTTATTCTGGATTCCTGTATGTGAGCTATTTGGTAGCAGATAGAATTGTATACAATATGGAAATCTGGAGGTGTTTGGGGATGAAAATGCTGCAATTTGGAGCCTGTGTTCTCTTCATACCTGCTCCAGGAAAATCTGGCCTGGGTGCAATAAGCCGCTTAGCCTCAGGGAGACTTTGAGCCCACAGGGGTTTTGAGGCCACCACTCTGAAGCCCTCCCACACCCTGCCCCCACTACCATCTGGCTCAGCAGGAGGAGACCTGTCTATATTCTCTTCTCCTGTTATGCTCCCTGGTATCTTTTGTGAACATTTCTTCTGCACATGTTGGAATTTACTTAGTATGAGCCCCCACCCACCTCCATTGGCTCCTGGATTTAGCTTCTAGCACCCCACAGACAACAGTTTCCCCCAGCCTTTAGTTTCCCTAGGACATGTTCCCAAATGCCTTTCCAAAATCTGATGTGTCCATCCTTGCCCTTTCTCAGGAGGTCCTGTCCTTGTTCTTCACCCATGCTTGTGGCGAGGAACCCACAGACATATTTTCTGTGCAGTCATCTTTGCTTTAGTTCCTCATTTCTTCACCCCCACCCAGACTTACCCCACCAGGGCATCGCACCTGCCTTATAGGCCTTGACTATTCCTCCCCAGTCTGTGCAATTCCCACCGCAGACATCATCTGGTATGTCCAATATGGTCCAACCATTCCTCTCTCTCTCTCTGCTTGCCTGTGTAACCCTAGAAATATATATGAAGATATTATCTTAGTATATTTCAGAGATGTCCACTCTGGGATTTTATCCCAGTCATGGAACCATGAATTTAAGAACTAGGTAATATCCTTAAAGGAACTCAGCTTCATTACATTGATGCAAGTCTTATAATTTTGGGTGTGAAACAGTCCTTCATTTTCAGATGGGAAATGGACTGGACAAGTAATAATAATTATAATAAAAGTAATCACAGTGACAATGATTATTAGAATTGATGTGATATTTGCTATTCACATAAAGCTAGGCATTGGCTTTGCACATATGAGCTAACCCTAAGAAGGCCCAACAAAGTATTAACTGAGAGCATCCTGGTTTCTGATAACATTAAGACCATGGAAATAGAAATTGTTATTACAGCAACTAGTGATAAACATTTATTCTATGTACCCTCTAATTCAGGAAAACAGACAATCCAGTTCCTTCAAAAAATCACTAAATTATAGACCCAAGTTAAAACTATTTCCTCCCACAGCATTAGCTTCTTTTTTTTTTACTTTCGAAAGCATAACTATCTATGAAAATTTCTGCATTTCCACAGCCCCCTAACCTGAAGGCATTTGTATCTTTTCCCTCTCTCATATATGACACTTACCAATGACATTTTATCAGCTGCGGCCAGTCAGTAGCAACAGATGAATGGAAACATCTGCCTGAAGCTGGGTACTCAGATGGTTAGAAGGAAGGAAACCCAGAAAGCTAGTGTAAGCACATTATGCGATTGATCAATTGTCAGGGATAGTTAATTTACGTCATAGGAACGTCAAAGAAAGTAGGCAATATGAGGGCTGGGCCTACCACATTAAATGCGATCTAATTCCTCTTATGACTTTTAAAAATCTGTAAGGGAAATATTATATATAGGATTTATGATCTAGCTCATCTACACCTACAGACACAAATATTAACAGCAAAAATAGTCAGACATGCAATTGCAGGAATGTCTTGAGCAGATTCTCGCCTCTGTAAAATCAGAAATACACTGCTGGCTTGGTAAATTGGTTGTACAATGTGATCTTTAAACAGATCAGAGATCACACACAATTGGTCTTGACCTGACTGTAAAAAACTTGAGGGTTTGGAGACAAAGTGCTTCTCATAATATTTACCAAACAAGCTCCTGATTACTAATAGGTTTCCTGGATGTCGGAAAGCCCTGTCTCCAGAACGCAGCCAGCTCAGCAGGTCCACTGTGAATCAGAAGTCAGTCTCATGTGAGTTTGGGAAAGGTAAGACAATTGTCCAAGTTTGATCACTTCTGAATACTGTAGCTAACTACTGAAGACCCAGGACTATAGCCTTTTGCAAGGACCTTCCTCAGGTAGTCAACATGGGCTTCCTCTCATAAGCATCTTTCTCCCTAAAGTGATATTGTAACAGATAAAACAAAACCCGGCCTCACTCTAATTCAGTCAGCTTGTCCTAAGACTGTTTAATTTCTCATGTAAAAGCCTGGATCCTTGCTCCTTAATAAATAGGAGAAGTGAGTTGAGGCTGTAGAAATAGCAGAATCAATGGTAGGATGGACATAATATATCACTTGCTCCAAGGCTGGATTTTTCCCTAGGACTACAACTAAAATAAGAGTCAGAAGAAGTGCTTCTGAATGAGCTGCTGTGGGTCCAGAATCCTTTCCACACATGCCCCTGGAGTACAGAGACAGCCGCTCAGTTTTCTGCCCCTTAGACTGTGGTCCTTCTGGGCTAGCAGCAGTGCTCATATCTGGCTACACACTAGAATCCCTTGAAAGCTTAAAAACAAAACTATTTAGATGAAATTGATCTGAAGTGGAAACTCAGCCCCTGGTATTTTAATAACGCTCCCTGGCACTTCTTCTATGTGGGCAGAATTAAGAACTACAATTTCAGCAGATTTTGTTAAAATATCCGAATTAACAAAAGCTTAATGTATGTCAACTGGTAAAGCTGATGTCTTTAACAGGTAAAATTCTGTTAGGCAAATATTGATAATTGATAGTAAACACAAAATTATCCACAAATTACAAAGTGCTGTACCACTCTGATGTAATTCATAATCAGTGACAAATGCTTCTTGAGGCTTTCCATGCTAGCAGGTCTGAAATGAATAGCCTTGGTCTTTACACTTAAGAGATTATAGCTTGATGGTTTATAATCTAATAGATGGTCATTTGTTTCCAGTAAATTGCCTTGTGAATAGCAACAGTGATTGTGGTCACCTTGTAGCCAGACAGCCCAACACAGTGGTACAGGTTGCTTGGTAGCCAGGGGTTAATGAGCAACAATAATTATGACACAAGTTACAAGCCGTGTTACCTGCTCTAATTTTTAATGGCTGCTACACAAAGAGAGGCTAAGGAAGCAGATAACCCAAGGTCACTTCTGAATTTCAAGTATAGCTAGGGCTCCCATTCCTGTGTCCTGCATTATACCAAGACGACAGTCAAAACTTTAAGATGATTGCCATTTAATTAATTTCATTCGGTGACTGACAACCATTACAAGGGGCAGAAGTTGCCCCAAACACTAAGTGAATGTCCAAAGCACTAGGATAAATAAAAGATGAGAAATGGCAGGAAAGCCGCCCAGCACCTGTAGGAACACTCTCATTAATTTGGAAATACAATGTAAGATTGATAAGAAATTTTGTTAATCTGCACTGTTATCAAACCTGTGGGGGCTGAGGTCAGAGTTATAGGCATTTTGAAGATACATATACCATTCGTTTGTAGACTAGATTGCACATTTTTTCAAAGTTCTTTCACCTACATTATTTCACATGAGTTCAATAATAAGATAAGCAGGATAGGGCTTGTTCCAATTTTGGAAACAAAGAATTTGAGACACAGACCGGTTAACAAATGGTGTTGTCCAAGATCACACATAGTGAGTAAGGTTCAGAGATGGGACAGAAGCCCAGAAATTCTGATTTCTTCCTGAGGAGCTGCCTCCACCATTTCCTGGCTGAGCTGTGATGCACACTGTAAAGAGATTCATGACAGAGCTCTTTTTGAAGAAAACAAAAAAAAAAAAAGCAAGGACATTACAGCTATGATTGGGTTTATTAACAGATTAAAAGATAAGCTATTATCACACACATTGTAGGAATCACACATTCAAATCCCATAGCCTGCCACTTTTCATTCCCCTTCCCATACCAGGTTAAACACCCATGTTTCTAAGAACTTACTCGTCATAACTCACTTCTGATTCCCAGGATTTGTGTGACACTGCTAATTGAAAATAATAACCTGAGAATTTTCTCTGGCGTTCTGGGCCGTCTAGTTATATCCTAGTATTTTTACCTGGTGTTTCATCGCAGGGTTTTACCCTGGTTCTGGACAACTTAAACCAGCATTCCTTTGCGGTTTGAACTCCAAACCCATATATTCAGAGATAATTTTACCTTTGTCTATAAGACCTCTGGAGTCCACAAGAGGCAAAGACTTTTAACAAGGCTTTTAAACCTACTTCCCCCTCTTCTATTCCATTCCTTCTGTCACCAATAATCAGCCTTCTATTACCCCAGTTTCGCCTCACCCCTGTCTTCCCTCACCTCATAAATGAGGATTCTTAGAGGGGTTTTGATCTAGTTCAAGAGTCAATGATGACATTTTATTTGGAAAAAACCCAGATACCTGGGTGTGGCTCTGAAAGCTATTCGTTTACCTTACTACCTGTTATAGCAACAAAACATTAGCCAGAAAGCAGAGGCACCAAAGTCCTCACCACATCAGGGCTGCAGCCAAAATGGCCATGTGTGGCTGGCCGGGCAGAAACTTCTGAGGGCTGCTTGGCCTGTAGACAGACAGGTAGGTCTCTCGGGCCTGTGTGGGACTCTTGGTCCCTTCCATGAAGCCAGGCCTCAGGTCTCAGCCCCAAGGTTGTGACCCCTCTCACAGCCCTGCCACCATGTCCTCCCCTGATTGTTGTACTTGGTGGAGGCCACTCTGGCCAGTCAGATCCTGGATACTTCCCGACTGGAATCCTGTGTGTCCAGCAGTACCAGGCAGGAGGGCATGGCTGCTCAGGAGGCCCACTGGGCTCCCTTGCTCCCAAGGTCTACTACCCAGGTATAATGAACTTTCTTAGTTTTCCCTTAAAAATTTGGACAAAAAGTGAGCACTATACATGGCAAAATATTATGTGCTCTACTGATAGTCCTCTGCCTCAGTGAGGTCCCCACATACCTCCTCTGACCTTGCACTTTGAGCAAGGTCTCTTCACCGCAACCCTCAACTGTGTTGTTAAAAGTGGAATTCCACGTTAGTTTAGGGGATAGTCGTTGGGGTCATTGCTAACATTTGACCCTGCTGTGTAGTTTTTGGCAAGTTATTTCACCTCTATGTGCCTTAGGTTTCTTAATTATAAAATGAAAATGATAAAAATAGTACCTATGCTATAATATTGTTGTGGAGATTCTATGAGATAATAAATTTAAAATGCTTAAAACCAAGCCATAGAACAATAGTTGGAGTAATCTCCAAGACACAAAATGCAGAAAAAAATATATAAATAAATAAAATGCTTAAAACAGTGACTGGCACTTAGTGTTAGCTTTTTTTTTTTTTTTTTTTGTAATAATCCAATGACTTCTTTCAAGATCCAATAATGCCTTAACTTCTCCAAAAACCTTTTCTAAGTCTACCTTTTAGCTTTTGTTGCATCTTTTGATCCCAGTAAATGTTTAGTCCTGATATAGTCTGTTAAATAAATATTATACTGCCTTATTTTATGCCTTGGTTATTTAAACTCAGCATAACTTTTCTCCTCAACTAGTTTGCAAACTCTTTGAGGGCACAGTAAATTATGTCTTATACCTACTCACCCTCCCCCAGCGCCACATCCTCCCAATATTTTAGTGTGATTTTTCTACCATTATCTACCCTGTTAGGATAGGATTGAATAATTTCTGCAGTAAACCACTGATCACCCTGCTGGGCATGATTTAGAAGTAACATTATGAACCCATATGGAACCTTGAAACTACAGAGTTAGTACAATGCTTTGCTCTCTCTCTTTGATTCTTTATTTACTTCCTTTTATTTTTTGAGGTTGAATCTATCTTCCCAACTAGATTATAAATTCATGTGAGGACTGGGACCAATTCTTATGCATCTTTGTGCTTTCCTTCCTTCCTTCCACCATGCCTCCAGGTGCTCAATAAATATTTGCAGACATGCAGTGGGCTAACGATATGTTGTGTTAATGATGTGACTTTGCTCTTGGTAATAATCCCTTCTGTCATCCAGATCTCCCCCACATTCATAAAGACATCCATTGCCTAAGAGATAAGTCACCGTAGCAGAAAAGCAGAAATCAAGAGTTCATCCTTAGTTCTTGAGTTTCAATGGTTTAAGCCATTTAGCATTCAGAGCATAAAATTTATGGCATAAACAAAAGATTTAGAAGAATACATAATTAGAGACTGTTTTTCTAGTTCCTCCTGGCTGTTCCCAAACAAGATAAAGATTCTGTAGGTTGGAAAGATGTGGAATAAGAAGAAGAGAGTAGCCAGACATTGGGTGGGGACAGGGAGAAAAAAGAGTACTTCCTGGTGAGGGGCAGGAATGGTTGGAGGGATAGATATTGCAAACACTGGGTTTGCTAGATGTAAGAGCAGAAGTGCTTGTAAATTCATACCTAATGGGTACAATGCACACTATTTGGGTGAAGGGTACCCTTACAACTTTGACTCAATCTGTACAAAGCAAACTATGTAAGCAAAACTTGTGTGCCCCTGTAATATTTCAAAACAAACAAAACAAAACAAAAACACATTTTAAAATTTCCCTTGACATAATCACTCAAATTAGCCACTACGTAACAATTTGGAAGATACAGCGCCCCTCCTTGGTATAAATATGGTGGGGGAAAAGGGAGAGAAAAAGAGCGGGGAATAGCAAGGAAAGACATGCATATATGAAAATGAGGCTACTGAAGTTGTCACTTCTCCGTGATTCTATTAAATCACTCAGTAAATATTTGTTCACCATCTACTGTGTGTCAGCATGCTAGGTATCCATTCTAGGGACACGTGAGATTGAAGGGAGGTAATAATCATTTTGTTCTTCTTTCTCTCTGCATTGTTTCACAAGGTTGAGATAATGCACAGCTTACACTTAAAAAGAGAAAGGAGATATGGAGATGAGCACAGTGAGGATCATAAAAAAGACGGCACAGCTGGAGTGCTCCTTCACCAGCAGCCTCTACCTGGGCTCGAGCAGAGCGGGAAGTCCCACCTGTGCACTGGCTAGCAGTAGTGCCTGTAGTGCAGGGGCAACCCTAGAACATCAAGTGATTTCCAGAGAACAGTTGCACCAAAATCTCCAGATGAAGCCCATGGAGTCTTAGGGGAGAACAGGGCAGCCTCAACCCATTTTCAATGCCTTTTGGAAACCAATAGCCCTAAATAATCTTCATTTTCTGTTACATATGTTCTGGCCTAGACGGGCTCTTAATGCCCACTGCCTGTCACTAGTTTCTGCTTTGACAGTAGTAGTGGCTGTGGCCAGTTCTTGGAGCCCACCTAACTTAGAGTTCCCCCTTCTCACCTTGTTTGGATTTAAGACTGACCACAAGAGCCACATACTTTCATCTTGTACTTTTTTTAATGGAGATTTCCTATACTGACTTGGCAGATACTCACTGCCAAGATGGGGCCAGGCTAGAACATTAGCTCAGTAGAATTTCTATCACAGAATGAACAATTCCTAGATGTGTAAACTAAGGAACTGACATGGTCTTTTCCTCAGAGAGACAGATATTAATTTTGAGAAAAGCTGTTTCCATCACTAATCTTACTTACAAAGATCTGCTAATATCTTGTGCTATCATCTTTAAACATATTTAAAATCAATTTTTAATCACGTACATAGAAAACATACATCTTTAAAATTAAATACAACTAAAAGGCCTGTGGCTCAGTGAGTAGGGCACTGTCCCTATATACAGAGGGTGGTGGGTTTAAACCTGGCCCCTCCAAAACTGCAACAAAAAATAGCCAGGCGTTGTGGTGGGTGCCTATAGTCCTAGCTATTCGGGAGGCTGAGGCAAGAGAATCACCTAAGTCCAAGAGCTGGAGGTTGCTGTGAGCTGTGACACCATGGCACTTCTACTGAGGGTGACAGAATGAGACTCTGTTTCTAAAAAAAAAAAAAGCTTATTTCTAACAAATGAAATGTTTTTTTTCTAGCCTTTACTTACATGTTTTTAATTAAGATGTTTATTCTGCTTGTCTTGATTTACCAGTTATAGAAATTATGTATTTTCTTCCTGTTTATAGTAAAGGGGAGTATTTTCTATTACCCTCACACATGTTGCTGTGGTGTACTGGAGCCTATTTTACCTGCTAGCATGAGCTGATTGTTAAGTTTTTAGGAATTTTACAACCCTAACATTAAACAGTTGTTAGCCTGAAATTGTTTATGGTGGGAGTATTTACACCATGGAAATTGGCAAATGTTAACAGGGCTTTTTGCTCTGTAGAGAATTAGCTACAGAACACACTATTGTTCCTCCTCCATATTCCCTCAATTATGGTTAATTAAAAAGTCAGAGTTTCATTTTAATGATTGTGGTAAATTTTGTTCTCCACATAGCCAAGTGGTATGCTAAAATGATTAACTTCCTTGTTTTATAGGGAGTTAGTAATTGGTTTATTGCTATGAGGCTGACACCGCCTGAACTTAGCAGACGATTCACTAAAAGTGAGACAACCAATAATTAAAAGCCTGTAAAGTATTCTTGCCAAACAAATGAACTTGAATCTATTTAAGCATCTACAGCTAAATAGCAGTTAGTAGGTAAAATGAAGAATAGAAAGCAAGTTAGATGACAAGATGAAAAATCAGCTAAATTTAGAATGCAGGATGTTCTGTAGAACCAGTGACTCACTTTCTCTGATGAATCAATAACATGAAGTGGGAGGGAGATGATTAGGAAACTGTTTGTTTTGTTTTGTTTTATTTTGGTTTAATATGAGAGTACAAATGATTAGGTTGCAATGTTTGTGTTTGTTAGGAAAGGTCCCTGTTGTAATTGTATCCTGCACCCAGGAGGTATGCCATATACCCTTACATTGTGCCCATTAGGTGGGAACACACCAATCCCTTGTCCTCCTTCTCTCTCCCTCCTCCCCTCTCCCCCAACTTGAATTGCATGGAATTTTACTCTTGTGTGGGTATGTATTAGCTCATCTACTGGCTTCATGTTAGTGTTGAATACTTTGCATACTTCTTTTTCCATTCTTGTGACACTTTACTAAAGAATGTTCTCCAACTCTATCCAGGTTACTACAAAAGATGTAAGTTTCCATCATTTTATGACTGAATAGTATTCCATGGTTTGCATATACCACAGTTTATTAATCCATTCATAGGTTATGGGCACTCAGATGGATTGCATACATTGGCAACTGTAAAAGTTGAGCTGGGATAAAGAATCTAGTGTAAATACCCTTATGAGATTAGGGAACTATTGCAGAAAAAAATGGAGACTTAAGAGTCATCAGGAAAATTGCAACATATGGACATTGTTTGGGTTCTAGGTCAAATCAAGGATCTAAAAAAAAAATGTATGCTTAAAGTAATCAGGAAAATCTTCCCATAGACTATTAGATGATATTAGAAATTATTAGTTAAAAATAATGTGGTATATATATTGAAATTACTAAAAGAGTGGATTTTAAATATTCTTACTACAAAGAAATAAGTATATGAGTTGATGAATGTGTTAATCGTCTTGATTTAATCATTCCACACTGTATATATATGCACTATATCATAGCATAGCATAGCATTGTTTTCCATATATAATTATTGATTAAAATTTCAAAAATGAATTATGTTAGTATGATAATGACATGGTAGTTATATGGTCTGACAATTAAGTTCATGAACTCACAGTAGAAAAAGTGCTACATACCTCCTCATTGTTGAATTGCACACAAAAACACACGACAACAATAAATGCCATTCAGCAAGACACCACTACCACATGTCAACATGAATGCAACTGAGAGACATTGGCATACCAAGGTTATAAAACTTTACCTAGTTGTTTATACAGTGCTACTAATGTAAGCACATGGTGGCAAGCAATGGACTTAATTTTCAGACCTCTTCCAAAGACAGCTCTGATGATCACTCTAGGAAAAGAGTTCCAAATTGCTTTGAAAGGTAGACTGGGCACTGGCATTGGTGAATAGTTTCCCAAGGGGAGTACTTAGAAGGTGATTATGGAGATATTTAGCAATGAAGATGTATGTAGCACTTTTTCTAGGATGAGTTAATGAACTTAATTGTCAGACCTTGTATGTTTAAAAAATATCCTTTTATTGGTATAGATGAATAAGTCAGTATTTGTAGGAGAAATACCATGTAACACAATGTTAGACTATTTTTTTCTTTTTTCTTTGAAAAAAACAAGGAAATAAAATAGAACAGATAAAATGAAAATGGCAGAGTTCTGATAATTGTTGAAGCTGAGTGATCAGAGTTCATTATTCTCTTTACATTAGTACGTATAAAATTTTCATTATAAATTTTTGTAAAGGTGTTTCCTTTTAAATTTTAATAGTCTTCCTTGTGGTTAGCCTTGTTAATTTTTTTCAAATGCACCAAATTGGTTAAATATCAATTAAGAAATTAATATTCTTTATGAAATCCTTAAACATAGTAACTGATCCATCAGTGTCAACTTTTTAGCTCTTTCTCCCAGCATCGCCTTTCTTCCTTTTCAATTGGATTACCAGCTCTTAGGGCTTGCTGCATAAAGTTGTTGATCTGGACTCTCCTTTTCCATGATCCTGGAACTACCCTTATCTCTTTTCCTATGTTGGATTTTTTTCTCTCCCTATTTGTTGATATTTCCTCAGATTTGTGGAAGCACCTACCTGCTCCAGTAGCTTCCCAAGAAAAATTAAGTGTGAAGTAAATTTTTTAGGCTTTCCATTTCCTTATTTTCTATTCCTATTTGATTAGGCTTGATAATTTCCCCTCAGAATTTTGGAGATGTTTCTCCATTTCCTTCCAGCTTGCTGCCTGGGTTAAGAAGCTCAATGCTATTTTAATTTCTATTTCTCTTCCCATTATTTTTCCTCTTTCTTGAAACTTTAGGATTTTCTTTTCATCCTTATTATTATAAAATTTCTTAGTATACACTGTAGGTTGAGCTCTTTCTATTCCTTGTGCTGGTTCTTGTGCAACTTCCATCTGATAGGTATGGGGAATTTTTCTGGCTTCTTTTGTTATAATCTTTTATTTCATTTTTAAATAATTTTATATTTTCTCTGAGCCCTTTTTCTGTGAATCTTATTAAAAGGACATTAGGCCTATTTAATCTCAATTTAAGAGATGGGTTTTGGAGAAATGCTTGTGTGGAAGTCAATAGGAAGGGAGTCAGGAAAGCATGGAACAGGTGTGAGACCAGGACCTAACCTGACCCAGGTGAAGAAAAGAGGGAGGTCCATTTGATTGTGTAATCCCATTACTAGGCACCTACCCAGAAGGGAAGACACCATTTTATCGTAAGGACATTTGCACTAGACTGTTTATCGCAGCTCAATTTACAATCACCAAAATGTGGGAACAACCTAAATGCCCACCAACCCAGGAATGGATTATCAAGCTGTGGTATATGTATACCATTCAGTCACTAAAAAATATGGAGACTTTACATCTTTTGTATTAAACTAGATGGAGGTGGAACACATTCTTCTTAGAAAGGCATCACAAGAATGGAGAAGGAAAAATCCAATGTACTTTATTCTAATATGAAAGCAATAGATAAGCTAATACAAGGGGAGTGGTAGGGGAATGAGCAGCTGGGGACAGGACACAAGTATAAGAGGGACTTTACCTAACAAATGCAATCAGACTAACCTAATTCTTTGTACCCTCAATGAATCCCAAACAATAAAAAAAAAAAAAATTAAAAAGAGGGTGGTCCTGCAAAGTTGCCAGGGGATCCTTCAGCCAAAAGCTTCATACGTATGAGTCCCCTGTCTGTTAGGAACTGGTTAGTCTTAGTATTTCTGCTGCACTCAATCACTGGTGGTAGTCTACACCCAGGCAGCAAGGACTCAACCCAAGCATGGTTTAGGATTTCAAAGGGAAGCATCTGGAACATTGGTCAATTAGATTTCTAGGGGTCTGAGGTGCCATCACTATGCACACTACTACAAAGTAGGTTCCATTATCACTGTTATGATTGCATGTGTTCATTTATGTAATGTGCATAGAACAGTGTCAGATACAACATGTGTACTCAGACAGTGTTTTTGCCCAGCTTCTCAATGTGTAATTGACAAAACTGCATATATTTATGGTGTACAACGTTTTGATATACGTATACACTGTAAAAGGATAACAAGCTAATTAACGTGCCCATCACCTCAAATTTTTGTAATGACAAAATTTAACATCATCTCTTTTAGCAATTTTCAAGTATACAACACTATTTTTAATGACAGTCACCATGGGACTTATTCATTGGCATAACTGAAACTTTGTACTCTTTAACCAACCACCATTATTCACCATCCCCACCCCCAATCCCTGGAAACTACCATTCTACTCTCTGTTTCTGTGAGTTTGAATTTTTTAGATTCTACATATAAGTAAGATCATGTAATATCTGTCTCTCTCTGTGTGGCTTTTATCACCTAGCATAATGCCCTCCAGGTTCATTTATTTGATGTTGTCACAAATGACAAGATTTCCTTCTTTTTTAATGCTGAAGAACATTCCATTAAACACACACATTCATTAATCCTTAGGTTGATTGCATATCTTGGTTATTATGAACAATGCTGCAATAAACACGAGAGTAGGATATCATTTTGACATACTGCTTTCATTTTCTTCATTTTCATATCTAGAAGTGGGATTGGTGGATTGTAGAGTAATTCTGTTTTTAACATTTTGAGGAACCTCCATACTATTTTCCAAAATGGCTGTACTAATTTACATTCCCACCAACAGTGTTCAAAGGTTCTCTTTTCACCACATCCTTGACACTCAGAAAGTGTTAACCATTGCTATTGAGTGCTAAGAAGCATCCCTACTATCTGCGTAGCCAAAAGAATCGCTGTAAGTTTTTGCTCTAAAGTTCAGGATCTAGTTAATTTTACTTTAAGCATTATTTTTCTTTCTTTATTTATTTTTTTTGTAGAGACAGAGTGTCACTGTACCGCCCTCGGTAGAGTGCCGTGGCGTCACACGGCTCACAGCAACCTCTAACTCTTGGGCTTAGGCGATTCTCTTGTCTCAGCCTCCCGAGTAGCTGGGACTACAGGCGCCCGCCACAACGCCCGGCTATTTTTTTTTGTTGCAGTTTGGCCGGGGCTGGGTTTTGAACCCACCACCCTCGGCATATGGGGCTGGTGCCCTACTCACTGAGCCACAGGCGCCGCCCCTACTTTAAGCATTATTTTAATGGGCTTGGTTAGCTTGAGTACAAGTCACAGCCTGGTTAGAAATGATATATTACCAGGAGATCAAAAGCTTATTAGTATGTGCATTATACCAACAAGAAAGCTGTGAAATGGGATTTGATAGAAAAAGAAGAGACAGAAAAAACAATAAAAAGCAAACACCATGACAAAAGCACATATTTTTAGGGGTACTTAGCTCTGGAACTGCAATAGGACACTGGTTCCTCGTGGTATTACATAAAATGTAGTAAGTGGTGCTCATAATAATGACTAATATATCAACAAAATGCTTTATCAGCACTTTAGGAGGTAGGAAAGTATGAAATGCATTTTAAAGTGATTTCCATATAGAATGCTTAAAAAAGAAAAATATTGCATACTCTGACTTAGGTGTAGAATCTAAAAAATATTAAAATATACAGAGGTAGAAATATATAGTGGTTGCCAGGGAGGGAAGAAATGTAGAGATGTAAGTCAGAGCACACAAGTAGCAAATATGTAAAAGGGACACATCTAGAGATCTCATGTACAACATGAACACTACAAGCAATAAGATTGTACATATATAGAATTCACGCTAAATGAGAATTTAGCTGTTCTTGCCACAAAGAGAAAATTAAAAATTGGTAACTATGTGAGATGATGGATATAGTCATTTGGTTCACTGTAGTAATCTTTTTTACTGTCTACATGTATCCCAAAACATCATGTTGTACACATTAACATACACAATAAGATTTATTTCACAAACAAAAATAAAAAGGAAGTTTAACTCTTTAAAAAAATAGAAAACTACAGAGGAGCTCCATAGAAATAATAAATTCTCAGGGATTCTGGACAGCTGATAGTTTTATTGATTCATCCAATTAAATATATGGCTTTTTTTTGTTTTTTCTGTGCATAGTTTCACATCATTTCTTAGTGTCACTGATAATGAACAATCCTTATTGTTCTCATTGTAGGACCTGATTTTATGTTGACGTCTTCATACCATTTAAGGCATTCGCCATCCTTGCTTAGGCTCGCTTCCTTACCAGGCAAGCAAAGTCTCTATGATAAATCATGACTATCAGCAGAACTTCTAAGCTATGTCAATTAAGCTTCTGAGATGGGTTTTGCCATTTTTGCTATGGACATAGACAGGTCTCTCACACCCAGACATGCCAATCTCAACATTGTCTGCCTCTGCCTCCAGAACAGCAGGCTGCATTTTGACAGCAAAGCCTGGTTTCCACTTAGCCTTTTTTTTGCTAACGCTCCATTCTTGCATATGAACCAGTGACACACACAGTGCGTCCACAAACACTGGGTTAACGACAGAATCACTGGCATGGAATATAACATTAACACCTTAGGAGAGTAACTATAGATCTCTATGATAGCTCATTTTCTAACCTCTCAGGGGTACTATCACAGCCTGAGGAGCTGCTATCTAGAGCAATAGCCTTCCAACCTGAAATTGGGCTGCTACAGCAGGCACAGTGGGCCAGTTGCAGCCACGCAAAGAGTGAAACAGAGAGAGAGAGAGCAGCGAGATGGAGAGCTAAGCGATACAAATATAGGCAGAAGCACACAGAGGTGACATGACAACAAGCTCGCAGTATCTGAGATATATTCCAGGCTTAAGAACAAAGCAGAATTGGCCTTATTTTCCCCCTGATTTGTAAGCTCCTGGGGGCAGATCTCCTGTTATTTGCATCGAACTAAATAAAATTCATGAGGAAGAAAACACTGTCATGCTGAACAGGCAACACTTAAGTTTGATAACAAAGCACAAAAGACAATGTAGTAAAAGAAATTGTTCCCAACATTACTGTTAGGATTGAAATAGTTAATTTTGAACAGGTTTACTATTTCCCAGTTTCTAGCCCGATACCTCCTTGTAATTCGCCTGTTTGTTGCCTTTAGAAATGGGACAAATTCCATGCAACGGACAGCCAATGTTTGTAAACAGTTTATTCAATTAGTTAGCCCTGCTTTCTCTTCTATTATCATTTGCACAGCCTTCAAAAGTCATCTGTTTTTGTATTAGTAGTAATTTTTCTAGTCCGCATCTGCACATTTTGAAATATATAAGTCTACAGGTAAAATGATTTAAACACATACGGAAACCAGGCACATCTTCAGTCTGGTATTTAAGGTTGTTAATTTTTGTACCTTTTTTTTTTCTATTCTATTTCTTCTTTTCTCTGTTCACTTCTGTATTTCTTTTTAAGAAATGAAATTAAATGCACTGTAGGTCTCCTCAGAAATGAATAAATTCAAGACAACAGTTGAGTAACAATCATTTGAAACTAAAATTTGTCTATTTAAAACCGTAAGTTGTTTTGATTTTTCACAAACTAAATTGGTCAGATATGAAAAAAGTATTATAAAGCATTCTATAATAACCTTTGATTTGAGTACAGACAACACATTGGCTAATTTGTAATGATTTTTATCTGCCAATCTGGATGAAATCACACTTTTCAAAGCAGATTCCTATAATTTGCTTTTCTATAAAATGTCACCAATGCATTAAATACTTTGAAAACAGTCTTTGTAAATCAATCTGCACTTATTAGATTTATTTAAATGATAGCATTAGAATTCCATGCTGAGATTTAATTTGGTTTTAAAATAACTCCCTACATGGCAGAACATTTCCAAGGGCGAAGAGGCTAGTTCTCAATTATTTTCACGCCGTCAGTGCTAAATGTATTTAATGACTCACTTACCTACAAGCTGCGGGTTGTCTGAAGACCTCTCTGTTCAGGGGGATGACCATGTTTTACTTAAGGCTATTTTATAGGAAAAAAAGGAGAAATAATGCAGAACCACAACAGTTTCATACCAAACGAAAAGTACAAATTCTTACCTTGTTCATGTCAAAAGTATTATACACTTGGTTAATATGGTGATTGGCCTGTTGATTCAGACCCTGCAGACCCAAAAGGGTCTTAAATTCATGTAGTGTTTGTAAGCCGGAGGGATGTTCCATCATAAAAGTTCTGTACCACATATAGGTCTCTTGTGTAGGAATTGCTGTTTGACCACCAGCTACAGATTCGCTGTGCCCCATCGTGACTCACACTCTGTGTTTTCTCAAGTTGTTTTCAAGGTAAGTTTTCTCTGGATTTAGTCTCTCATGCTTCACTAAAACTTGAGGTTAACATATGCCCTCAGAAAGCTACTCTAAACCGCTTACTCCTACAGGCTAAATAAGACTAGAAAGCCAGTGAGATTAACTTATCTGCAGAGTTTTAAAAACAAGGCCACTTCCCACTAACTGATGGTATTGTGCTTATAGCCATCCAGAGGCACTATTTTAGAGAGGGTAACCCTTGCAATACTGTTAGCTATAAAATGCCTACTTTATTGAGTGGTACAGTAGGTCTAATGGGAGGAACTTTGAGTAGCAATCAGGAAGCCTAGATTCTAGGCTTTAATTCCAGCACTTACTAACCACATTGAAACATCACTTAGATTCTCAAGTCTCAGTTTTTCCTCAGTAAGAGAGTAGTAATGGCATCTGCCTTTTCATACCTGAGTATTGTAAAGATAAATTTACATGAACATTTTTACATGAAAAAATGATACATTCTGAGTATTGTTAAATTAAAAGGAAGTCTGTGTGTAAGAGACGAAAATACATAGAGATTATCAGATAATTATAGTAAGAAGAGTTGATGTAGTAAACTGTGGTCTTAAAGGAACATACAGGCCTGTGTTTTCTGGCATTGTTCTTACATCCTCCCTCATCTTTTCCAGTTCCTGACTTTTCTGTCTCTCTGGTATCTATACCTGCCTTTGGCCTGTGAACTTTATCCTCTCCAGTTCCCTAATGTGGCTAACCTTGTCCTAAAACAAGCTGCAATTGCCAACTGGCTTGGGCATAGGGTCAATGGACCTAAGAACTTAACCATGGTCCAGTTATGAAAATTATTTGCCCTGTGTGGTTCTCAACCCATTTTGCTATGTGTACAAATCATATCGAGAACCAGATGACCACAGATGGAAATAACGTCATTGTGTTACTGTTAAATTCCAGTTCTACTCTTCTAACCTCACTCAATTCTTTATCCTATTTCCATTTTGGCTCAGTGCATATACTGTGTTTAGTTTCTGCTTTAATTCCCATGTATTAGTCCTGACTGATTACCATTTAAAATCTCAGACTCCCCAGGAACTGGAACCATTGGGGCTTAAAGTGAACTGCCTTGACAGGAAATGGGGGTGGTTAGGTGAGCTATAATTCACTTTTTTTCAAACATACCAGTGGACAATTCTATTTCATAGAATTAATTAAGAGGTGTTCAATGAGGTCGTAGACCTTTGGAACTTATCCATTTGGAAGTATTACTTAAAATCGTTAGAGTGAATGAGATTTCTTAGCAGAGTGAAAAGAACAGAGATGAGATGGTGAGGACTTAACCTTGGGGACTGATTATCAGTGAGAGACATGAAGAATATGTCAGAATTTTCCAAAAGCATTCTTTGAGGAATTTCCTCTTCAGACTCTTTCTAAATATCTGCCAGAAGGATGCTCAGAGTCTTTGACTTCCCATTAACATTTACTAATCACCAGCTTTTTGATTAAAGGAAAAATGGATATTGATGGTGGTAGAAGGGAATGAAAGTTTTCAAAGGGCAAGAAAATCCCTGGTGGAGGGAAAACTTTGCATAAATTAAGAATACAATAACCCAAGATGCAAAAACTTTTATTTTTTTAGAATATAAAATTATAAGTGTATTTTCTATTAGAGAAAGGGAAGAGAGTGGAGGGAAGAGATAAGAAAGAGAGAGGGAAGAGTGTGGACAGCAAGAAGTGAGAGGAAGAAAGATGGGCGTGGAGCATACACTATTGCTTTATGTATTTTTGTCAATACTAGGACTTTGGAGGCAAAGGAGGGAAGAGTTCTTGAGGCTAGGAGTTAGAGACCAGCCTAGACTATAGGGAGACCCAGTCTCTACAAAACAATAAAGTAATTAGCCAGGCAGGGTGGAGCACACCTGTAGTCCCAGCTACTCAAGTGGCTGAGCTGGGAGGTTCACTTGAGCCCGGAGTTAGAGATTGTAATGAACTATGATTCACTCCTTCCTGGATGACAGAACAAGACTTGTCTCAAAAAATAAAATAATAGGCTTGGCACCCGTAGCACAGTAGTTACGGCACAGGCCACATGCACAGAGGCTTGTGGGTTCAAACCTAGCCCACGCCAGCTAAACAACAATGACAACTGCAATAACAACAACAACAAAGCCAGGCATTGTGGCAGGTGCCTGTAATCCCAGCTACTTGGGAGGCTGAGGCGAGAGAATCGCTTAAGCTCAAGAATTGAAGGTTGCTGTGAGCTGTGACACCACAGCACTCTACCAAGGGTGACATAGTAAGACTCTGTCTCAAAAAGAATAAATAAAATAAAATAATAAAGTAAAATATAAAATATCTGCAAAGTGATTACTTGCTGATGCAGAAAAGAACCTTTAAAATTATTTGTAAAATGAGAATTCTTATATTGGAACAATACTGATATCCTCAAATCAGGAGTCTTGATGTATCAAACATTAGCCAGTCATAGATAGATAATGGAAAAAAGCTTCCACATATGATAAACTAAGGAATAAATCTAATTACAATGAATATAAGTAGGAATATGTAAGCTGTACTTAAGAAAAAATTTTAACAGTACTACAAAGTACTAATGAAGACTTTAGCATATAAAAAGGCACATTTTTATCTCAGAAAGGCTTGCTATCAAAAAACATGTCAATTCTCTATAAATTTATATTGTCACCACAAACCTAAGAAAATAAAAATAAAATTTCAGGGGTAGTGATGACTAAAAAAATCTAATTATAAGTCTAAATGAGAATTAGATATGCAAAGATAACAGGAAAATTATGAAAATAAATAGCCCTATCAAAACAACATAGACGTGGCATGAGAAAAGATAAAATACTCAATTAAAAAAAGAGAAAGATTTTTCCTTTCTATAGAACTAAGCTCAAATACCAATAGGAATTTAACATACAGTGAAGATGGCAATGCAGATCAGTGGGGAAAAGATTCATTTTTTCTTTTTTTTTTGAGTTATGTATATATATTTTTTATTAAATCATAGCTGTGTACATTAATGCAATCATGGGGCACCATACACTGGTTTTATATACAATTTGACATATTTTCATCACACTGGTTAACATAGCCTTCCTGACATTTTCTTAGTTATTGTGTTAAGACATTTATATTCATTTTTTAAATGAATAATTCTGGGATGAAGCTGTGGCTATCTGAAAATATACATAGATACACACACACACACACATATATATATATATATATATATTAACAAGGTTGGATTTGTAACCTGTTTCCTAGTCCAAAATAAACTCTGGATGAATCAAAGATTTAACAATATAATTATTAAATCACTCTTAGAAAACAAAGTAAAACTCAGTGCCTGTAGCTCTGTGGTTAGGGCACTGGCCACATACAGAGGCTGGTGGGTTCAAACCTGGCCTGGGCCTGCTAAACAATGACAACTGCAACAAAATAATAGCCAGGAATTGTGGTGGGCGCCTGTAGTCCCAGCTATCTGGGAGGTTGAGGCAAGAGAATGGCTTAAGCCTAAGAGTTTGAGGTTGTTGTAAGCTGTGATGCCACAGCACTCTACCAAGGGTGTCATAGGGAGACTCTGTCTCAAAAAAAACATACAAGCAAAAACAAGTAAAGTTGTTTTATAATTTCAGCATAGGAAAGTCCTCTTTAAATATGATTACATGGAATCAACTTAAGTGTCCATCAATAGATCAACCAATAAAGAAAATTGTGGTGTGTATACTCAATGGAATAGCATGTAGCCACAAAGAAACAATGAAATCCCACCATTTGAAACAAGATGGATGAAACCATAAAAAATTATGTTTTTATATGGGAAATATAGGTAAGCATAGAAAGATAAATCTTGCATGTTCTTTCTTACTCATATTCAGAGGCTAAATATTAAAAAATAATTGATCTCATGGAGATAGAGAGTAGAATCATGGTTACCAGAGGATGAGAAGTGTACTGGGGAAGGAGTTATAATCTGGGGATGATTAATGGGTACAAAAATATAGTTAGTTAGTTAGTTAGAAAAAATATATAATTATAGAAGCTGTAAACAAAAGAACATTAAAATCTTTTTTAAAAATTCATGTTACTCAAAACACAATACAAATACAAAAAATAAATATTTTAAAGAAAATGTAACACATATTATATGAAAAAATAATTTCCATAATATGAAAAATATTTCTTACAAACCAGTATGAAAAATAGTGACCACCATAGGAAAATGGACAAAGGCCAAATTTAAAAATTCAAATGACTTTTAAATATATGATAAGATGCTCAACTGCATTCAAAATAAATAATGAGAAACATAACAGTAAAACTACAAGGATATACCACTTTTGATTCACAAAATATTTGATCAGGAAGATAAGATATTCACTCTGCAGATAAAGGTATAAGGAAATGGGCACTCACACATTGCTGTAAGAGTGTATATTAATAAATTTTTATGGAGTGCTATTAGGCAATATCTATTTGTTATTAAAAGTATGAAACCTTTGACCTAACAAGTCATCTTCTGAGATATTTGACGGGTATAATTGCACATGTGTGAAATGAACAAATTTACAATATATTCACCGTTGTATACATGGAAATCCAAAAGATTGGAAAAAAACAAAACAGTCATTGAAAAGGGAATAGTCAAATAATCCAGTATTTCCACAGAATAGAATAATAAGGAACAGTTATAGACACTGAGAGATTATCTCATTATCTCTCAGTACACATATATTATTATGTGTACTGATGCTGATATGGAATGATCTTCAAGGTATACTGAGTGGAAAAATGCAACATCATCTTTTGGATGTTATTATATCCTTATTTACAGGCATATAATTGTTTATATGGTTTTATGTACCTTGTTTGGGGATGGATTTATGAATAACTAGTAAAAGCATGCATATTGAAAAGGATAATTAAATGCCTAAAAATGTCTGTCATGTGCTTTGCCCATTTTTTAACATTTTGGTTTTTTTTTTTTTTAATTTTTATTGAGTTGAGTTCCTTATAGATTCTGGATATTAACTCCTTTGTTGGATGCATACTTTGCAAACATATTCTCCCATTCTCTCAGCTATCTATTTACTCTGTTGATTATTTCTTTTGCTATGCAAAAGCTTTTTACTTTAAATAAGTACTGTTTCTTTACCTTTATTTCACCTGCTTTCAGATTCTTAGTCATAAATTCTTTGCCTGCACTCTAGGCCCATGTCCAAGACAGTTTTTCCTAGGTTTTCATACTAATCATCAGAGAAAAGCAAATGAAAACTACCATAAGATACCATCTTACTCTAGCTAGAATGGCTATAAAAAAATTGGAGAGGATGTGGAGAAAAGGGAACACTTATACACTATTGGTGGCAATGTAAATTTGTACAACCGCTATGGAAAACAGTATGGAGATTCCTCAGAGAACTAAAAATATATCTATCACTTGATCCAGCAACCCCACTACTGGGTATCTACTCTAAGGCACCCCTGTAATATTCTGAAAAAGTAAAAATTAAAAAATTCTCTCATCATCAAAAAAAAAAAAGGCAGCACCTATGGCTCAAAGGAGTAGGGCACTGGCCCCATATGTCAGAGGTGGCAGGTTCAAACCCAGCCCCGGCCAAAAACTGGAAAAAACAAAACAAAACAAAAAAAACCTCATCATCCCAAATCATCAGAGAAATACAAATCAGAACCACCTTGGAATATGACCTAAAATAGCCACATCACAAAATCCCAAAACTGCATATGGTGCTATCAGCGCGGAGAGAGGGGAACACTTACACACTGTTGATGTGACTGCAAACTAATACATCCTTTCTGGAAAAAAGTATAAAGAATCCTCAAAGAGCTAAAAGTAGACTTTCCATTTGATCCTACAATCCCATTACTAGGTATCTACTCAGAAGAAAAAAATGATTTTACCATAAAGACCTATGCACTAGAGTGTTTATTGCAGCTCAATTCATAATTGCCAAGATGTGGAAGCAACCCAAGTGCCCATCTACACATGAATGGATTAGTAAACTGTGGTATGTGTATACCATGCTATGCTATTCAGCCATAAAAAAGATGGAAACTTTAATCTTTTGTATTTACCTGGATGGTGTTTCTCCTTAGCAAAGTATCTCAATAATGAAAAAATAACATCCCATGTACTCAATACTAATTTTAAACTAGTACATGAACAACTACAGCGCCAATGAGAGAAAAACACAATTAAATTCATGAGGGGAGAGAAAAGGGGGATGTTCAGTAAGCTCCCAGCTAATTGGTACAATGTATGGCACACCTCCTGGGTAAAGGCTCAACTACAACTTGGATTTTATCTTACAAACACAAACAATCTAACCTAATTGTACGTTCCCTTATATTAATCCGAAATTTAAAGAATAAATTAGATGTAAAAAAGAAACCATTAAATCAAAAAGATATCTGTACATGTACGTTTATTACAGCACTACTCACAATAACAAAGGTATGATACCAACCTAAGTGCTCACTGATCACTGAATAAAGAAAATTTAATGTATACACACACACAATGGAATACTTCTCAATCTTGAATATGTCACTACTAAGTTAAATAAACCAGAAGTAAAAGTCTAATATCACATGTTCTCACGAGTGGGGGCTAATTTATGAGTATACATGGACACAGAGAATGGAATCTATTGGATATTGGAGATTCAGAAGGGTAAAAGGGTGGGAGAGGAGCGTAGGAGGAGAAATTACCTAATGGGTACTGTACTACGTACACTAATCAGGTGAGGAAAAAAGCCTAGATTTTACCACTATGTAATATAGCCACATAACATACCTGCCCATGTGAGAAAGAAAAGAAAAGAAAAGAAAAGAAAGAAAGAAAGAAAGAAAGAAAGAAAGAAAGAAAGAAAGAAAGAAAGAAAGAAAGAAAGAAAGAAAGAAAGAAAGAAAGAAAGAAAACTAAAGAATGGGACAAAGACTTTTCTATATTCTGTTTCTCATGTTCTGAATTTTGCACTATGTACATATATAAAAATCAAAATTATACAATTCCACAAATGAATATTAAAAGTTTTATTATTTTTGTCCAAAGTTGCAAATTTCTAAACAAAACAGTTATCAAGGAAAGTGTAAAAACACAACTTTTACCTATGTGTAATATGTTATACATATTACGCTTAGAAGCTTTATTCTTTTACTATGACAAATAATAATATCATAATACAAACTACCTCAAAGTTTTCTGGAAGAGTTCTGCTTTACTGAGTATTGGCTACAGTGGAGAAAGAGCACAATGTCTTCCTTTTTGAACATAATTTCAAGAGGAGTCCTTTTTACATTAATTTTGAAAACCACTGTTTCAAATTTTACAATCTTTTAAGTAAAAACAAAATTTAAGCTTGAGTGACATTTTCATTTTTCTTGGTAGCTCACAAAGGAATTAGAGTACTCTAAAAATTGTTTCTGAAAGAAGAAGAGGAGTTAGGAAATAGGATTAGGGGATATGTAAATTGTAAATCAGTCTCCATTTCTGAAGTATACAATTTTCTTAAGCAGAGTGAACTTTACAATAACAAAAAAGGAAATATTTTGAAAAGAATTTTCTAATTTTCTTACTAGAATTTTTTAAATGGAATTTTTTTCTGCCTTTGATTTTGAGAAATTCTTTTCATTTCCTCTCTAAAGGAAGACAATGTTTTGTATCTATAGTCACTTTAATTAAATCATTCTGGAGAAGGAGATTATCTTCTTTAAGCAAAGCTTCTAAATAAGTGTCAATCTGCTCCAGGTCACCTTCTGGACCACCCTGGAAAAGAAAAGGAACAATCAAACCAGGGAAACAAGCTACAGAGTTTATTTACTCCAGTAATCTGGGTGGGCCCCTAACAGTATCACCGATGATTCAAGCAGTGACAAAACCTACCTTGCATTTGAATTACACCGTAACCTTTCAAAGTGTCTTCTCATTTAATCTCATTTTATTTTCACAAGTGGTTAGGAACTTGGATCTAACTATTCTTCCTTAGTAGTTCACCTATTTCTTTTTTTTCTTCATTCTTTTTAATTACTTGTTTCCTAAGGCCCTCTCACCACAGTCTCATCCTTCTGTTATATAGTTTCTCATCTCCTATTTAAAAAATTCATGACTGTAGCTTTATAGGCAAAAATAGACAAGTAGGCAAATTTTGACTTCTCTGTTTCTTCTCCTTCCAGTGCAGTATCCTTTTCCTCAAGCCCTGGCTACCTTCCCTGATCTGTTCCCTCCTCTTCATCCTCCTCTCTCCTCTTTCCCCAGCTCCCGACTGTGGCAATTTCTGTCCTTTCCTGGGCTTCTTGATCCATGGGACAGCTGGAAATAGTCTCCCTCTTTACTGATGCAAATCCCACCTCCCTCAGGATCAACCATGGAGTCAATTAGGTCTTCAACTGAGCTGATGGAAAAAAAATTTTTTAGGAAGGACATTTCGGAAACAGACTTAAGCTTTATTATTGTTCCCACTAAGAATCTAGTATCACCACCCTAGTCTCTCCATCTCTTCTCTGGTTCCACTAAATGTGCTTTAACTTTATTCCCTCTACCCTAGATTTCCCCAGTCTTCTAATGAGGTTGAATTATGCCGAGCACAGCTTTGTGACTGGGGCCCCATTCTTGCAGATGGGATGTTAATGTTTACCTAGATTTCCCACTGTTCACTGACCCTAAAGAATGCCCTGTGCCTCTTCTTGACATTGACCACTTAGCCTGTTACCTATAGTCTTAATATTTTTTGCTATTATTCTTTGCCTGGCAGACTAAACTTTTCCAAGCAAGTGGGCTGATTCTATACTCAGCTTCTGCCTGAGTCTGTCCCCCTCCATCTGCTTTGGGTCCTCCGTCTCGATTCTCTCCTCTGTTCTACTTGCAGTGGCTCTGGCAATTAGCGAAGTGGAAATTTCAAGTGTGCAGTAGTAATGTGTCTAGGCAGGAGCCCTTTGAGTACCTCTCCATGGAGACTAGGCAAAGAGTTTCACAGACTGCTGGCTAAAGCCCTTTACTTTTCTACCAAACATTATGAATAAAGCAATTTAAATTAGTATAATTACCCTGGTTACTCTGGGGAACACAGGGGTCGGTCACAGAAGGAGCAGTAAATGATTATTCTTCCATTTTTTCTTAGCCAAGAAAAGATTTGCTATTAGGAGAGCCAATATTCTTTATGAACTCTTTTGATAGAAAATGGTTTTAATATAAAATTTCTTTGGTCTTTCTAGTTTTTTCTTCTTAGTAAAACAATAAGCTCTACCATTTATCAGGTTCCATACCAGACCTTTTACACACAAAAACACGTGCTATACTTCAGAGCCACAGGAACCGAAAAGAAACACCACTCTTACAACAATAATAAACTCAAAGAATTGGATGAAGTGGTATTATTGATAGAAGAACAAATACAATTACCTTTATATAAAAATCATTAGCATGAAACATCCTTTTTAAATGATTTTATTTTGTTGCCTGAACTATCAAAGGGAAGGAGAACTTCTCTTTTGAAGGCATACTTCAATTAAGGAAAAATTTTTCTGCATTTAGTTTTATATTAATACACAAGAGAAATTCCATAAATATCAAAAGATGCCTTTTCAGAGGAGGGATGAACTCCCACATGGAAATGTTCACAGCCAGGACTGAAACCCAGGCACTGGCTTCAAGGTTCATGTTCATCAGGTAACTATACTGATGTATGAAAAGTTTCCTTGTCTCTCCCCAGCCCTTGTCATGGGCAAGACACTCCTCCAATCAATCTTCCAGGCTTTCTGTAAGGGACTCAGTTCCTGTCCCCTCACCTTGCTTGGCCCAAGAAAGTCCTTTCTCCTATCCTAGCAATTAAGGTCTATATCTGAAGATAAATGCCATGTGTTCCCTAGCTCACTGTCTGGCTTGGATTTCTTAATTTCTAGCACCTACAGAAAGATTTTTCACTCTTTGGCTGTGTGTGTGTTTGTTATCTTTTACCCAGAATTTCTATGTGGTATAAAAGATGGATTCTTCCTCATTAGCCCAATCTATCACCAAAGCTCAACTTATGCATAAAAATATAGAAATAAAAATCCATACTTACACGATATTTCCTGACCCCTCCAATCTCTCCTCTCAGATTAGAAGGGTTTATTTTTACATATGTATTAAGATAAATAGACAGTTAAAATATTTTACTGTCTGAAAGAATTAAAAAAACTTTTCTACTGGACACATGCTATCAAAGAGACACTGAGGGCCCTCATGCTGCACCAACAGCACAAGCAAAGACTCTAAATTTATTTAAGATAAAAAGGAATAGAAAATTTTTAAATGTTCTAATATGTATCTTCCAAGTTTATTTATTTATGACTACATATCCTTACAGGAACAGTAAGGGCTGAATTAAGTGACTTTTCCAAGGTCAGTAAAGTGAATGTCAATGTTAGGAGAGAAAGCTGACTCCCTGAATACTCTTTGCACAGAATATATTTCTACTACTCAAACAAAATTGCATCACTCACCAGCTGAAGTTTCTGCAACAACACTGCCAGTTTTACACGAAGATTCTTCAGCTTATCCTCAGTAATTCTTCTTTTTTCTTCACATTGTCCCAAAGAGATCTCATTAAGGACTCCCGTGTTATTTGCTTCATAGATAATGGACTGCATTTTTTTCTTTAGTTTTTTTTCATATTGTACCATGTAAACATTCTGAATCTGAGAATGTTTTTAAGAAGTTTTAGTATTTTTTCTGAAATATTATATTTCTCCCCAATATCACAAGGCAGTTTCATATTCCGACTCTGTACACATATGCCAAGTGTCAACTCTGTATGTCAAGTGTGACAGGTGGTCTAAATGACACCCTTAAGGAACTTATACTGTATGGAAGAAGAGAAAAGAGCAAATATGTACTATATCCCATTAATAATAAAGAGAATAGAGGTACTCCAAGGTGGGCTCAGACACTTTGGCTTTGAAATAAAGAAGGAACCCCATATAGGTTGAATCTGTTCTCCCAGTAGTGATGTCAGATGATTCAAGGTACAAAGGGGCAGGCGCCTGAGCCCAATAACCCACAGGTAATGACAGAATAGCTGGCCACTTGGGGCTATCTTAGCAGATAATGTAGTGTTATTTATAAGTCAAGTCTGTATTGTCTATAAAGCACAGAAGCTACGGTAGGAAGAACTCCTATTCCCCTCACTTTCTTTGGGTTCCTTATCCTGATGTAAAAAGTACAGACAGTTATGCCTACAACTCTTGCTAATTCAAAAGTCTTGCCTGTTTTCCAAAATATCATGTTGTGTCTGAGGCACTCATGAAGTACAAATAGGTAATAGAGAGGCCAAATGTTTCAATTTCAGAATGACATTAACTGAGTCAACATTTCAAGAGGGCCAAGGGATATTCTGAGAAAAGAAATACAGGGCAAATCCCATTTTGATAAACATTTGAATGTTTATTTAATAGGGAGATTTCTGTGTGCTAATATGAATAGGTTGCCAGGAAAATTGTATGGTAGCCTTGTTTGTCTTCTGGGCCTACCCTACTGTCACTACCCTCCACCATACAGACCCTTCCCAAACACTGTCCAGATCATCCTTGGGAGTTTCCCTTCTTTCTATAAAATCCTTAAACCAAGCAAAGAAAAAGCTTTATATATAGGAAATTCTATTTAATAAATATTCACTAACTACGTCCTCACTTGAAAGCACCGAATTTAATTATAGGTGTGAAATACAGCGATTGCCCTTGAGAATTTTCTACTCTATGGCATGTTTACTTAATAGGGAGATTTCTGTGTTCTAATATGAGTAGGTTGCCAGGAAAACTGTATGGTAGCCTTGTTTGTCTTCTGGGCCTACACTACCTGTCACCACCTTCCACCATACAGACCCTTCCCAAACACTGTCCAGATCATCCTCGGGAGTTTCCCTTTTTTCTACAAAATCCTTAAACCAAGCAAAGAAAAATCTTTATATATAGGAAATTCTATTTAATAAATCTTCACTAACTACATCCTCACTTGAAAGCACTGAATTTAATTATAGGTATAAAATACAGCCACTGCCCTCGAGAACTTTCTACTCTATAGTATGAGATAATACAAGTTTGCAAATATCATATTTTATGGGAGAAAGGGCATTGGGTCCTCTCAAAGGCTCAGATACTATTAGAGTTGGAAGGAGGGTGTGGATTATTCACTACATTAAAGAAAATTAAAGTTCTAATTTACAGCACTTAATTGAATTTTATGTCTGTAACTTACCCTATGATTATTTTTACTTTTCATATACTATTAACTGAGAGGAGTGTTTGGGAGCAGGGAATCAAACAGCCCTCCACGTTGGTAAACGCTGGCACTTGGAGTGTGTATGTGTGCAGTAGTCATTGTAACAGTAATAGTAGTCTGTTAACAGTTAGACTAACTGTGAGATTTGCCGGCTGCCGTGCAAAGAAACCTTAGGTTTTTATAGAGTCCTTAGTAATTGCCTTGAAGCTGTCTGAGGCACCAAGAAGTAGACTGAAATCCTTGCCATGGCGCTCCCTTATTTTCTGAGCTCCAGTCTTCATTCTTCCAGGACTACATCAAGCTCATCCCTGCCACAGGCCCACTGTTCTGGCTTATTCCTCTGTTTGGAAAGTCCAAACCCAAAACTGCACAGCCTCACTCCTTGCCTCAGCTTTGTGCTAAAACACCACCTCCTCAGACAGTCCTTGCCCACCGTCCCTGACACATCACCCTCATATACCATCCTTATCTATTCCCTGGCCCTGCAGTTATTTTATGACATACAACATCATATGTTTATTTACTGATTTATCACATATCATTCTGTGACTGTACCTTGTTTTATGTGTTTGCCATCTGTCTCTCCCTCACAGGGGTGTCCAACCTTTTTATTTTCTCTGCCACACACTGGAAGAAGAGTTGCTTTATACAAACACTAATGAAAGCTGATTGGCAAAAAAATGGTCTGTGCATACTCTTTGTGATACTCAACACCACAGATAAGCAAAAAAAAAATGTCCTCACAAAATCAGAACATAGCTTGGACATCCCTGCTCTAGAATGTAACCTCCACGTAAAAAAGATTTGGTTTTGTTCACCTCTGCATTTCCAAGGCCTGACACACAGAACAAAATAGCTGGGAGTCAGGAGAGCACGTATGTAGCACTTACACTGGGGGAACTTCAAATGGGGAGACGATCTGCCTTGAAACCTGGATTACAGTCAGAGATCTTAAAGGGGAATCCACTTTTGAATTATCTTTAATTCCACCTATAAGAAGTTGATGACTTGCAACTATGGCAACAACTATCTCCTCCACGAAGCTTCATGCCAAACCCAGGGAGTGACATCTCCCATGGCCTGAAGGTAGAGTAGTACAAATAACTCAACTTGGCTGGATTAAGGATGGTGTCGCAAAGAGTGCAGATATCACTATTTGTTATAGTACTTAATTTTCAGAACTCTATTATTATACAACTTTTGCCATCCTTAATAATAAATACTCAGGAAAGACATTTTTATAAAAAATAAAAGCAACAATAAAACCAAACCAGAATTAAAGAGAAATACAAAATATGAAAAACAGGAGTATTGCTCATTAGCCATAACAAGGATCGTGTATTGCCACACTTTAATGGACCTGAAGTGATGCTGAATGAATAAAGTCAACTGTACACAGACACATCTTGTATGATTTCATTTCTATAATATTCCTGAAATGGTGAAGTGATGGAGATGGAGAAGACATGAGTGGCTGCCAGGAGTTAGGGGAGAGAGGCTGTGACTGTAAAAAGTTAGCACAAGGGAGATACCCACGGTAATGGAATTCTGCATCCTATTTTCAGTGGTGGTTACATGAATATAGCACTATATAGGCATATTTCGATTTCCTGGTTTTGATATTATATTATTATTATTATTATTATTATATTGTATAGTAATTATATAAAATGTGAGCATTAGAAGAAAGTAGATAATACATGAGACTTTTCCGCACTGTTTTTGCAACTTCCTATGAATCTATAATTATTTTAAAATTTAAAAGTAAAAACCCTCTAAAACAAAGAAAGAACCCCAACATTATCAGTACATTATGAGACCAAGGACATTTATGTAGCATATTACATTCTAAGTCATATTTAGTCTTTCCAAGTTCACGCCTTTGAAACCAATAAACTACCCTGTATCTTATTTTCAAATACTACAGAACAGTTTCCTGGCTTATTCTTCTGCCTTTTTCTCTCCAGAAGGTCTGCTAACCTCTTCAGGAAGTTTCTATAAAAGGTAGCAATTCTGACAACTTTTAAAGCTCAAGGTAAAAGGATATCTAGTTGTATTAACATTTTAATTAAGGTGATAAGAGAATTGTAACAAGATGAGAGGCTTAGTTCTGCTAGCTAAACCCACTCTTTCAGAGGTATTTATGGTGGATCAAAAACAGAATTCTTTCCAAACTCCATTAATTCAGACTGAATTAGGATTTGAAAGAAAGGATTTTCAAGTGAAATTCAAATTTTCTGCTTTGACTTTAAAAAGTCAGAGTTCTAGCAGCTCTGAATCCTAACAAGTTTGCATAAAGTAAGTAAGTTTACTACAAAATCTATAGATTTTGTACTATATAAATAGAAGTGTTTGTGTGTTTATGTAGGCAGGCACTAGAGCAGACACAATCAACTTTGATTCAATGCACAAAAATTAAGGTACTGAATGAAGGCTGGTAGGATACAGACTTTGACTTATCAAAGAAGATTACTAACTTCAAGCATTCAATAAGCTATTACAAGGCAGAAGTTTCAATTACTGATTATAAAACAGAGTTTTAAGTTTCCCTCAGAACAGAGATGTTAAGATTAATTTCACATGGAGCAACTAGAAGACAATACTGACCAAGCTCTATATGGCAGTGTGTGTGTGTGTGTGTGTACTGGGAGAATGGATAAGAGTATTCTGAGGAACAACATGGGGGGCAAGGCTCAGATGTATCCTGGAATATTAAGTTGGAGTGACTCTAAGATGCTCATTTGGGGTGGAGCAGACAGCTTGTGAGAGGTAAAAATAAAAGACGGTGGTTCCAGCCAGGTGGTGTAGGACCATCAATACCAGCATAGATCATTTACTATTATTATGGTAGTTGTGAAAACCACCAATGTGGTCAGGGTGAGATAACCGAAGAATTCTGTGATTTATAGAGGACCCTCCTGTGCTCTGATACGGCCCTCTTTATTAAAAGTACAAACCTTAAAGCAAGTTGTATACAATTCCCCTTCTACATGGATTTCAAGAAATGATCTGAATAACTGTTATAACCATTCACCTAAAGCTACCAATCATTAAGAAAGTCCTTAATACCAGGCGGTTTCATTGTTAGAAAAGTCCCTATTCCAACTCTTCTGTGTTTTGCTTGCGACATCTCAGTTTCAACAGGAATTTCTAATCGCTTGATCATTGATCTTGCTTTGGTTTTTTGGCTCACACTTGTCCTGAATGTTAAGGAGATTCTACACATCATCTATGCTAACACTGTTCATCCAGAATAAACACTTAATCTTATTCACTCTGGCCTCCAAGACCAAACAACCTGACTCCAGTACAAACACTGGAAAAAACTTCATTTAAAAACAAATATAAAAGGACATATATAAGCTTGGATAAACAGATACATGACATCCTAATTCTTAGCCAAGAATTAGACTTAGTTAGATATTTACAATTTAAACCAGAGATTTCTACCTAGTACGTGAAGACCCATAAGAAGATTCAGGAGACTTAATGAAAGTCTCCTGCAAAAGTCCGACTGCCACAGACTTTCAGATGGGACAATCAATTCATGGTGGGGCACTTAGCAAACATACCTACTGTACATACCCCAGCATAGAGATTTCACTGTCAGCATCTTCTCCGTATATGCCTCACAATGTAACGTCAGGTCTCCAATAAATTAAAATTATTTCTTCTACAACAATAGGCTGGAATATCCTTCTACAAGTAATGTGTGCAAACTCAATAACAAGGATGAAGTATTAAAGTCTGGACATGAATAAGATGTAAAAAGTAGTACAATGGAAAGGGCTTTGGAGCAAGACAAATTGAGTTCCAGTCTTGAATCCGATGCTTGCTTCATGAATCTCCATTTCTTCATCACTAAAATGGAGATAGCAGCACCTACCTCCCAAAGCTGTGAACACCAAAAGCCTAGTTCAGGTCTGGCTCTAGTGGCTCTCAATCAATCATGGTTTTACATTAGTTGCTGAAAATAATTTAGTGCTAGAACAGGGTTAAAAATTGAAAGTAAACTCTTGTCTTTTATTCTAGTTAGAAAATGTGAGAAATAAATCCTCAAACTGAAAAATGTTCACTTACTGTTTTTTCAGCAAAACATTATTTAAAAAATAAACTGTCTTTTCAGCTGAACAGTAATGGGAAACTAAGAAGTACAACCTCTCCTTATTTCCAGTTATTTATCATAGTCCAGTAGGTACTCAGTCAGAAACATCAGCGGCAAACCTATCAACAGGGATAGTTAAATTTAGGCACACCCTAAAATTTGAATGCTGTTTGTTGCAGCCTTTGTAACAAGAAATCTGGTTAGGTTCCAGTTTTTATTTAAGTGTGCCTCATCACATGTCTTTGGGAATTTACTTCACAGGTTCTTTTTCACTCAATCACACTGCATCACCTCCAGAAGAGAGAAGGCAGTGGTGGTGCCAGTCACCACTGAGTCTTTCCAGATTTTCATGTTACTGTGACACTTTTCCAGAGATGATTATAAGCAGAAGCACATGGAATAAGATGCTAATGTCTGTGCTAGTGATAGTTAGGGGATGGGTTTGAGAAAGCACAGGTAAAGCGTAAACCAAAACCACAACAGCAGCCATCTTGGCTCCAACATTAATCCCCTGCATCAACGTGGCCAAGTTCACATGTTGGAGTCCTAGTTCTTTTGAGTCTGGAATAAGAGAGTTGAAGGCATATGATTTTAAGATATTTCTATAACAGAACTGAAGGCCATGTTAGACTCTTTTCCCTCCCTCTCCCTCAACCCCCCAGTAAATCTTAAAGGACTAGACACACAGCACTATTTGATGATCATTAAATAAAAAGTCTATTCACATAGAAATGTAATAGCAGTGATCTTGGGATGATTTGGGACTATGGATGACTTTCTCTAAATTCTTTTTACTTCTTGTGCTTTCTACAGCCTTTCCTCAAATGTATTCTGAGCTAGAGCCCAGTGTTATCAATCTTACAGTGCTACTCCAATTAAGAAGACTTTGCTGTAGAAACTTCAAGTAAACACACTTGCAGAAATATCACATTAATTTCCACATTCTCAAAGGATTTGGCAACAGTGTTGTATCATCTCAAAGGAGAGTGGAAATTTTTATATTCCCCATGTCACGATTTCTCATGGGAACATGAGCTACCCTAAGCAAGAACACTGCCTACTGACTAGACAAATGTGGGAGAACCAGCAAGACTGAGGGGCACCTGTGGAACTGATACCACTTAGAAGTCCATGAACCTCAGAGCCAAAAGTCATACCTAATACAGTTTAGAAAAAGACTTAACCCACACTATGTTAAAGAACCACCTTAAAGGACAAAGTTAAGTCTTCTCTTGCCCAAAAAGTCATTTCTAGGTGTTTACCACCTATCACTGATAACATATGAACTACATGATTTCAAACTCAATCATATACCATTGTGTATTGGTCAGTTTCAAAGGCCTAGTGTCTAAGATCAACTCTGTAAACTGAGATCATAGACTATACCCTGTTTTATACTTAAACTTTTTCCAGGACTATTCAAAGCTCATAACAGATGTTCAGTAAGTTTTTAGTTAAGGAATCAAAAAGGTTAAGTAGGATGTTTATTCAATACCCTCACTCAATAAAAACTTGATTTTATTTCCTAAAAAAATAAAAAATAAATTCTTTTTACTTCTTATTTAGTATTAATTACTATTTATGTATACTTTTGCAGGAGAAAAATCATAAACTTAAAAAAAAATAGGATAAAAAAATTCTAGATCGAATTGTCTTAAAAAAATTTTTTTTTGCAGTTTTTGGCCGGGGCTGGGTTTGAACCCACTACCTCTGGCATATGGGGCCAACGCCCTACTCCTTTGAGCCACAGGCACCGCCCTGTCTTAAATAATTGAAAACTTTAATATACAAACAATTTCTACTTTAGTTGGTGTTTAGAGGACTCAGTGAATATATTTCTTAAAGTTTTATATCCTGTTTCTTATTCAAAATCTAGTCTTACTCCAAGGTTTTTATAAGCTTTATATGATGGAAACATTTGCATGTTAAAATTCAGAGAGATGTTGCTTTATGACATCTGATATGCCACACATTAATCTAAGTCTTGATAAATGAATGCAAATTTGATTTCCTTCCAAATCTAACATTTGGAAATGTATATTATTTCTCTTTTGGAACACAGGATCATTTAGAATGTAAATGCATATATTGAAAGGAAGCTTACCTGGTTGAAACACATTTTCAGCTTTTTGTTTGTCTTCTCTAGGCACTGCTCTGGCTGTTTTCATAAATGATAATAGAACAGGATATTAACTTTTAGAGAATGAACTGTCTACAACAGAGTTATATCATGCGAGCATCTGGTTAAAAAAAAACAAGTCTAGAACTGGCTAACATTGGTACTTTGGGCCTTTTATGCCTGGCTCTAATTAAATTAATTAACTAAATTATACCTTCCTTCAATCCAAAAAAAGGATTAAGGCAGCTTACATAAATAAATACAGCATTGTTTAAAAAATTTTCAGATAAATCAAGGTGAAGTTACATTAAATAATAAAATAATAAATATTCAAAGGGAGGTATTGAGAAAGTAGCTAGAGTCTGTATTTCTTGGAAGGGTGTGCCAGAGAAATAAGATAAGGAAGACATGGTACATGGGAGCACATTTAAAGTCAGAGGTCACTAGTCTAGATGAGGTCACTAGTCTGACCTCATTTTCTCTCCAGCATTTAATGGGGAGAAAAAGTGGTCCAGGAAGAGACTTCTGACATGCCAACATTCAGAAACCAAACAGAAGAGGTGCTGCCCTAAAGAAGATGGGAGGGAGGGAAGCAAGAAAATGGGGAATGTGCTGTCATGGAAGCTAAAGCAAGAACGGGCATCAGAAGGAGACAGTGGTTAACTGGGGTGAAGGCCTTGGACAGGTCAGGCTAAAAGTGACTACTGTATTTTTCAATGTAGGGGTCACTGGTGACCCAGATGACAACAGTCCTAGTTAAGGAGAGAAGTCAAGTCTCCCCCAGGGGAGAGAATGAGGTAAAAGTGGAAGATGAAGCAGCAGACACATGAATACAGACTAGAAAAGTCAGGATTTCACTCTGGCTCGTGGCACCTGTGTAACAAAAATTCGTGCTCTTTTAACTGATAGCCTGTCCGTGTGTCCGTCATTTCCACAAGCAGCCCTGAGCACCGAAGTGGAGAAGCACTGGGAACAGCTGCACTTGGCCTCAGGCCCATGCATGTCACTCAGCTTCACCAGAGCCCTGCAGGAACTAAGCGACTATGCCTCCTGGGGACGGCCCACTGTTAAGTGTGGCCTATGAGCCTGGGCTCACCCCCTGTACCCAGGTAGCTTATCAAAGTTTTCCTTCCAATCACACTTAGTCTTGCCTCCGAGAGGAGACTCGGAAAACATAATTTTCTTCATCCATCCCAGTGACGTTTCAGTGGTTCTGATAAGACTAGCGCTGACCTAGCCAACCCTCAGCTCAGCTCCTCATCTCAGGTGGCTGAGGAAGTGAAGCAAGGGAATAGAGACTCGACTTTGGGAGGGGGAAGGGATGTATCACGCTGCACTTCATTTCTGCAAGTGCCTGTCGCCGTCTGCAAGATTTTCTCCACCTTATTTAGCCCATAGCCACAACGATTACAAATCCAGCTTTCATCCTGAATTACCCACACCATATAAAGATCCCCATCTTCATTTACTTAAACCATTCTAGGTTCTCTTACTGGTAACATTTACATTTTTTCTTCTCTGAAGATTAAATTCAGGGCTTTTTATCTTTCTTTTTTGTTTTTCAAGACAGAGTCTCATTATGTCACCCTTGGTAGAATGCGGTGGCGTCACAGCTCACAGCAACCTCCAACTCCTGGGCTTAAGTGATTCTCTTGCCTCAGCCTCCCAAGTAGCTGGGACTACAGGCACCAGCCACAATGCCCAGCTATTTTTTTTGTTGTTGTTGCAGTTGTCATTGTTGTCTAGCAGGCCTGGGCCAGGCTAGAACCTGCCAGCCTCAGTGCATGTGGCTGGTGCACCACTCACTGAGCTACAGGCACCGAGCCAAGGCTATTTTATCTTTCCCCCAGAGTTACAAAAATCCAGCTCACCTCAGAGCTTGCTACAAATTTGTCCGCAGATATGTAGTCAAATTCTGATGGTAGTTGATACTCAGGGAAAAAATACAGAAGAATCTCTCTAGGAATGAAAGCACAGAAGAAATGGGAATACACCAGGACAAAGAGGCAGCACTCACCTGTCAGAACAGGACTCATCTCCTGCGTGAGTTCCCCTCAAATATTTTGTTTTTACCACTGGCATCAAACTGTTGTTTAGAAAGCACAGACTAGGAAGAGGAAAGTGGATATGGCTGTAAAAGGGCTAGAAAAGGGACCCCAGTGGTAACAGATTGTTCTGTATTTTGACTGCATCAGTGTTACTATCCTGATTGCAATACTGTTCTAAAGTTTTATAAGGTGCTACACTTGGGAGGAACTGGGTAATTGGTACAGAGACCTCTCTGCATTATTTTGTACAACTGCATGTGAATATATGTTCAAAGTAAAAAGTTTACTGAAAGAAAAAAAGAGAAAGAAAGAAACCAACCAACAAACCAACTAACCAACCTCAGGGCCTGGCAATTCATAACCAACCAGTCCAAGAAAGCCCTGTGCCTGCCTGAGTGCTGCCTTCTACGGAGATCTCAGCATTGCAAACAGGCTCACTATAGACTTACTTATTTCCTGAGGTAACCAGGAGCTTACATCTCCTGAGTAATTTTTTCATCAGGGATTCCGGGACTACTCTTAGAAATTATACATGGACCCTGCTCTTTCTAAACAGCAGTGGTCAATGTTCTGACAGGTGCTTCATTTTGCCAAAAGGCAGTAGCACCCATCTTTTTATCGTGACAGCTTTTCTAGGATTAATTGCCTCTAAGATACATATTTCATTCCTGGAAAAATATGAAATCTAGAAATTTATAGCTAACATATCTTAAAAGTATACTGTGTTTTTATGTTGAAGTGTTCCAAGAGCCTAATGTATACTATCTGAGGGATTTAAAAATTATTTTCAGTTGTAAAATAATATGGTGTATCAAAGATAAACCAGCTCTTTCTTGTACAATCTACATTCCTAGTGTTTTAAGTATATACATATATTTTATATATATATATATATAGTTTCAAGGAGATTCAAATCAAAAAGTTAAACATTTTCAACATTGTATAAACATTAACTATAAAAAACACACCCCTGAGAATTATTTCCCTGGCTATTAAAAAGATGAATGAGATGGGATGGGAATGGGATGAAAAGGGGCTCCCAGGTATATGAGATGAGAGAAATCAGATAGCATAGAATGCACTGGGGTCTATGGGAAAGGGGACCTTGGTTAACCTTATGGCCAGTTTGTTGGAACAGGAGGGGTGAGAGATCTTCCTTACACATCAACTCTGCTTTTCCCCAAATCCAGTCCCCTTCCCCCATACCAAATAGGGTTGAAGCCTTTCCCAAGCACTGGTCCTCTCCATCATGAGTATAAATTCTTTTGTGTTTAATCTCAAGCAAATCAGCAGTCCCTAAGAATGTACTCTCAGATATTATACAATATTAGATGGTGGTGGCATTTTGTGGGGAGTGAGAAAAGTTAAAGGGATAAGTTAGAGACAGAAAAAGTTCTAGATTATTTCTAGCTTATTCTCAATATGTGATGTCACGACTTCAAAATCTAAAACAATCATCAACTAGAGCCTGAATAATGTCTCACACTTACACTATTATTTCTAAAAATAGATATATAATAGATAATGTTTTACAATTAAATCGTTTCATGTAAGAGCATTACTGAAGTCACACTAGCTTTTGCCATTTTGTATTTTGTCAATCTCATTAATTCCACAGATAATCCTTGAACTCCAGCTAAAATACCACCTTTGCATGTGGGGTCCCAGAGAGCCTGGCATCATGCTCCCATGCTAGGGACTGGACACTTTCTTACTGCACTGACTAAGGAGGGTTCTTCTCAGACAAGAAACCAGGCTATTCTAATGCCATATGATAATGCTCAGAGTACAACGAGAATGGCACACCATGGGTACCAAAAGCAAGGGCCCTCAATCATATCTGGGGAGCCTCAAAGGTAGAGTAGGAATTAGCCAAGTGTCAGGGATGGGGACCTGTGAAAGAAGTATTATGGGCCACCTGCACCATACACCCAGGAACCGAGTATTTTTCCTTAGTAATATATCTGAGCCCCCTATGAAGTGCTAGAAATGTACAAAGCACTGTTACATATTTTAGATGCATACTTTCACATTATCTTTACGGAAACTGATTTGAGTTACGAAAACCTCCTATTAAAAAAAAAAAAAAGTCCGCTCCTACCATCAGTCCCCAGTGCCTATTTGGAAAAACTCTGAATACTGAACTTTACCCCCACCCCATCTCTGTTCTTTGAGACCCAGAGACTAAAATTCCTTAATAACCATGGTGACAAAATGTTAAGATTCCACATGGAACAAAAAGTAAAACTCAGTTTCCCTCAGTAAGTTCACTATCTAAAACTAAAAATCACACTTTGTAAAAGGCCCTATAAATGTCTTGAGTGTCTTTGTGAGGAAAAATAAAGTAGTGAAGAAAATTCAGCAGGCATTCTTTATTACTTTTACAAGAGGTCCTAAATGCACCTTACTACAGACCACACGACAACAGGCGGTCAGGGACTAGGGTTCTCCTTCAAGGGACATTGAACTAGTCGTCTATCTAAATCAGCATTGTTAGGAGAGAAGTCATAAAGTCATTCTCCCATCATTTATTCAATGATGTTACTACTCGCTAGGAAAACAAAACAAAACAATAGTTGTCACAGCTTAGAAAATTAACAAAGCATGTGGAAAAATGTAACTAAATATCTTTACCTTAAATTACACATCAGTTTCTTTACTGTTTCCTCAGCAGGTGTGCTTTGAAAAGAAGTCATCGGAGAAGCAACTTCACAATGTCCACTCACAGAAACTTTGTGTCCAGAACTTAGATTTACATCTTCCTCTGGCACACTGGTTTATAATTTCAAAGTAGGAATTACATTAGATATTAATAATTTCGGAAACATTAATAGACAAGTGAAATCGTAATACACAACACATAAAGCAAGAACATACATGGAATGCTGAAAACTGCCTCCTCTGTAGCTATAGAAAACCAATTCTTAACTAGAAAAATTTCTGTTCATTATTACTATATATTGTTCAAAGTTTTAGGGTAGCCACAACTAAATAGAACTGGTGATAATTTATTTTTAACAACTGCAGTCATATACTATTTGTTCTTTATTGGCTGAAAGAGATTTTAAACTTGTTATACCAATAGGATGTTTTTTGCATATCTCATGGTAACCCACAAAGCAAAACCCTATAATAGAAACACTAAAATTAAAAAGCAATAAATTAAAACATACTTCCAGAGAAAATGTCTTAACCACAAATCAACAAGACATTGAAAGTAAAGTTGTCTTTTAGCCTGAGAGAAATGCACAGAAATAAAAAAGGAACAAAGTCAATTAAGAGATACATTTAGTTTTGATCTGGAGAAAAGGTGTTCCAAGGGTAGTGTAACGACCCCGGGGTAGAAAGAAAGAGGGCTGTTTAAAGAAAGAGAAAGAGCTGCTGGGGTGAAGTGAGCAGGAAGCCAAGAGGCAAAGCTGAGGTTAGAGAGGCTGGCGCTGGGATCACAGGCACTGTGGCTATGGGAGGGAATGGGGACTTTCTCTGAGCATAGTGGACGCCACCATTGGACGTCTCAAGTTTTCACACATGAGGGCAAGAAAATCTAACATAAGCTTTGAAAGGATACCTGGCTATGGAGAATAACTCACAGCATGGATGCATAAAATAGTGTAGTAAGTTAATGAGATTAAAGTTTCTAGTATGGCAGAAACAAAAAAGTACAGAAGAGCTGGGGCAGTGCAATGTGGGAGATGAAGCTGGGTAGATGGGTAGAGGTCAGATCTCGCAGGGTTTTGTTTGTCAAGTAATAGGGATAAAAGGATATTTTTTTAATCCTTTCACGCTGACATCCATAAATTAAGATCATAGCTCTAGAGAATTTTAAATGTTTATGCTCTGGGAGCCTTTCAAGAATGGGATAATAGTTTACATCATGTGAAACATGCTTCTACTGTCAACAGTTCTTTGGCATTAATTACACGTGTCTAACATCAACTGGGTTTGTTTTAAAGATTAAGAACATTATATAAACTAATGCTTAATTGTCTGTTAAAGAATACTTAATATAATGAATGCTCATTACTTATGACCTTCTTTATGCTGAAATTTTATTAGTCTTATTTTAACTATTTTAGGGACGCTGGAAATTCATGCTGGTATTAGGGGTGAAGAGTAACATGCACTATCCCAGAGCATGGGGATTCCTCCCTGAACCTCTGTTTCTCCTTTTGCAGAATAATAGTCAGGCCTACCTCATAGAGCTGTGCTGAGGATAAAAAGAATTTAGCTCAATGTTTAGCATTAGTAAGTGCTCAGTGAATAGTACCTAATTATTATTGTCATTATGACCATCTTTATCATCACTACCATTATTAATGCATTTAATAAGATTCTCCATTAAGATTGTAGTTCTTTATTTGGATTATAATTCTAACATTCATACTGTATTTATGAGTCAACAATGATTAAAAATATATACACACAAAAATTTATTTTAGTTTCTGGATGAATCTTAAATTTTAACTTGAATTTTAATAAATAATTCTAGGTTAAAGCATTGTCCACAGGAAGGCTTAGCAACAGTACTGGAGGGGAAAGTCCTATCATTCATTCAATCAACAAATTATTACTGAATTCCAATCATGGGCCAAGTGTCACACTAGAAACTAAGGACACAGGGGTAAGCAAGACAGTCCCTGTCTCATAGAGTGAATTGGCTTCTGGTGCAAAGTAGAGAAAATATGTTAGCTAGAAAGAAAAATTCTAAAAGAAATACATGAGTAAATAAGATGTCTTAAAATAGTAATAAGTGCTTTGAAAAAAAAACAGTATGATAAGAGCATGACTTACTACGTATAGAAATGAGGTGGGATATTTTAGATACAATCATCAGGAAAGTCCTCTCAGAGGCTTAAATTCATGAAGAAGACAAGACATGGCCCCTGTCCTTAAGGTGCCTGTACTCAGTGGGAAGAAATATTCCAACACACAATTCCACTTGACTCTGCATCATTGCTCACCATTGCGTGTAAAAACATACTTGGTGTTTAACAAATAATTATTACAGGTGAATGAATTACAACTCAATCCTATCATTTCAACAGTGGCTCTGTGAATACCTGAGTTTAACTGGGAGAGTCAGGAAGACCCCTAAAAGAAGGGAATCTTTAAAGTGAGACATTAACAAAAGGGTAATTGAGATTGGTATACAAGTTGCAGAGAACATTCAAATACAGAAATGGCATAGACAAGGAGAGGGAAGGATTAGTAACTTAGAACCTCTGGGAAGAAGAGTAGGGGATAAAAGGAGAGGTTGAAATGAAGAGGATTTGTGCCATGCTAAGGAGTTATGACTTACCTTAGAACACTTAAATACATGCGAATGTACAATAGTACAGCCAACTATAGAAAATTGTAGGGAGACTTCTTTCAAAGAACTAAAAATATAGCTATATTTGATCCAACATAACACTTCATATTTATCCAAAAAAAATAAATCATCGTATCAGAAAGATACCTGAACCCATGTTTATCACAGCACTATTCATAACAGAATTATGAAATCAACCTAAACATCCATTAACAGATGAGTGGATAAAGAAAATGTAAAATACTACTTAGCCATGAAAAAATGAAATCATGTCTTTTGCAGCAACATGGATGAAACATGAAGCCATTATTTTCAAAGTGAAATAACTCAGAAACAGAAAAGTCAGGTACTGCATGTTGTCACTCATAAGTAGGAGCTAAACAATGTGCACACATGGGCACAGAGTGGAACAATAGACATTAAAGCCTAGGGAGGGTGAGAGGAGGGGGAGGTAGGAGAAACTACCCAGTGGGTACCTGGGTACCATGTACACTAATTGGGTACTCCGTACACTAATCGGGTGATAGTTACATAAAAGCAAAGTGCATATGATTTGGATTCAAAGAAACTGGGTCTGAATGCCTGGAAAGCAGCTTAGATAGGTTTGTAGCTAAGAATAAGAGTTTATTTCCCACCAAACACTTTTTAAATTTTACTGGATATCCAAAATATTCAATTGATTTTATTTTAAAAGCGACAAAAATCTCATGTCAAGAAAATTCTAACATGAAATGATTACATGTATATATAACAATAAGACAACAGCTACACAGATAAAAGTGAGTTCATAATTTCATAATCATACCTAATATATGTGTGACAGTTTCAGTTAAACTCAAACTATATCACAATAATTTAAATTGGTTACTTACTATGGGTAAGAAATAAAGCCTGCTCCATTTCATTATTCCCAGATTCTCACAAAAGAAATGAAAACACTTAGGAGAAAGGTCTAGTTTTACTCTTGCTTGTCTCCATTGTAACATTTTGTTTTATTCTTGATTGCCTTTGTTGCTATTATTTTCTTTCCTCTTGTATTTAAACATTGATAATTACTTTTCCACAGCATAATTACACTCACTTGGAATTTCTATAATTGTAGTACACTCACCTTTTCCAGTTAGGGGGTAATGAAGAGTCTCTTGTTATTGCTGGAGCATCATTGCACAGATCCTGTTTTTCTTCAAAAAATATAGACAAAACAATCACATTTTGATGATCACACAATAAAATGAAGCAAAAGAAATGTTAGTAGTTCATTAACTATCTGTATATAATTTGGATCTGTATTCCAACTGCTGCTTATAAAACTGCAATTGTAAGGCAATTTATAACATGTTCTAAAGGTGGTTTATAATAATCTTTTAATAAGGTATGTAGTATCTATAATAACCCAAGAGTCTCTATAACTTTTATTGGTAATTTTTTTATTGATGTTTACTAACAGTGTATGGATGAGTGATCAGGGCAGTTCAGATTCCCTACTCTCACCAACCTGTGGCATCCCATACTTTCCCATTCTGGGGTCAGAGTCAAAGACATTCTGACAGATCCCAGTCAAAAATGTTTCTCCATGGGCTTAGCGCTGTAGCTCAGCAGCTAGGAGGCCAGCCACATACACTGGGGCTGGCGGGTTCGAACTTAGCCCCAGCCTGCCAAACAATAATGACAACTACAACAACAAAATAAATAGCCAGATGTTGTGGCGAATGCCTGTTGTCCCAGCTACTTGGGAGGCTGAGGCAAGAGAATTGCTTAAGTCCAAGAGTTTGAGGTCGATGTAAGCTGTGACAACACAGCATTCTACCTCTCAAAAAAAAAAAAAAGTTTCTCCATGGAAAGTTGAACTTTAAAATGGAAGAGACCTAGATAGAGCCTTCTAGTCAGTCTTCTCACTTAAGGAACCCAGGAATTATAGGTTCAGAGAGATTGACGATTTGCTTCCAGGCCACAGCAAAACAGAAGTCCTATGATCCTCTTGGACTGGCTTTAAAGTGTCTTGGGTACAGTATAAGCAATGAGTCGAGGTGTCCTTTTTCCATCTATCACTAGAATTCTCTATTATAACTGCCCAGAAATATTGTTTCACTAAGTAAACTTTCCCACAAGATTACGGTTATTGAGGGGCTAGTATCATAGAACTAGACAGCAACAAAGAAAGTTTTAGATGGTAAGGAAATAGCTGAGGAGTTGCCTGACTATTTTAAGGAAAATATAAAAAAGAATAACCAGAGGTTTTCCAAACATGCTGCAGGCACCATTGGCTTTACTCACAGTCTTGCATGCCAAGTGAAATTTTTCAACCCAACAGCCAAACTAATGCATAATTACAATCATTTGAAAATATTTCACAATTCGTTCCTGCCAAACCCAGGATTATCATTTGAAATTAAATAATAATTTTAGGATCAAAATTTTTGTATTAGCAATTTTTTGGCAATTTGGAAATCTATCAGGACCATTCTACAATTTGGAAATCCACAATAATAGTTTGAAATGGCTATAAAAGATTGGCTTTAAAACTCAGATACTCTTATAAAAGAAATACTGCTTACAGAATTGAAAATTATTGTAATTAAGATGAAAAAGAAAGAGTGTGATTTCTTAGGAACCTCAGGAATGGGTTCAAGCATAAAGTTGTGAATGAAACCTGACTGGGTTACCTAAGCAACGAAGCATGGAGGGAAAGCTTACCACCCAACGCGAACACGAGATGATGGCACACACAGATACAAAGAAAGAATTAGGAAGGGTGGAACCAAGTGGGCCAAGACTTGCTAAGGAGACTAAGGAGTCTTTCAGAATGAGACAGAGACGATAAAAATAATGCATGTGCTGCTTGGACCCAATAGCATACTATTAAAATAAAAGACAGAATGGTGTCACATTAATATTATAATGCATAACAAAAGAACTACAGTAATAACAATGAATAAACAGTAAGGAACTAAAATACTCTGAGTCCAGTTTTCACCTAGCTTCTCTACCTAGGAAATTATTATTGGATTGATTACTATCATAAATGGCAATAAGGCTTTAAATAGTTCAAGTCTTTTACCTGAGATACGGCATATATCATGGACATAAAGGAACGGATAAATGTATTTGCTGAACTACTTCTAAGGATCTCAGAGGAATCATGAGAAGCAGGAAAGGTATTCAAAGATTGAAAATAGGGAACTGTGAATATAACTTTCAAAACATTCTGAAAACTATAGAACTGATATCAATTCTCAGCAAAACTCTAAATAGAATCCAAGGCAGAGAGAATGGAATATATGTGTGGAAATTTCAGGCAGTGTGGCAGTGTTGAGGGCCCTCTCCTCAATCAGGAAGCATCTCACTGCCCTGGAAAACTCCCATTACCACTTCTGGAACAATAATTTCAATTTTTTAAAATCCATATCGCTGACAAACTTCTGATTTGTATGTCAGGCTGTCAAATAAGGCACACTGAAAACATTTCAGATATTATAGATAATATATCTAAACTGATATTTTTACCTTTGTTTATAAGAGGAATTTCCTTTTTCTCTTGTTTCAATGAAACATCAGTGTCACTTTTATCTGAAATCTGAAAAACAAGCTCTTTATTTAAATCTGCACAAAAGCATAGGATATATTATGAGGTTAAGAAAAGACCTTGAAAGCAGTGCCTGTGTTAGAGAAAAGACATCAAAACATTACCAGCAGTAAACTTATGTGTGTGTTGTGAAGGGAGAGAATGGTCCATTTTGTAGAAAATGATACTGGTAAAGACTGTGCTATCATCGTGTTTACTCCTATTATTTCTTTAAAAACTAGACTGTTTATGGCAGCTCAATTTACAATCGCCAAAATGTGGAAACAGCCTAAATGCCCCCCAACCCAGGAATGGATTAACAAGCTGTGGTATATGTACACCATGGAATACTATTCAGCCATTAAAAAAGGAGACTTTACAGCCTTTGTATAAACCCGGATGGAAGTGGAACACATTATTTTTAGTAAAACATCATAAGAATGGAGAAGCATGAATCCTATGCACTCGATTTTGATAAGAGGACAATTAATGATACGGTGGGGGTGGGGGAAAGGGAGAGCAGAGAGAGAAAGAAGGAGGGAGGGGTGGGGAAAGTAATAATAATACATAACAAAAGAAGGAGGGTGGCAGGTGGAGTCTTGGTGTGTGCCACACCTTTCGGGGTCAAGACACAATTGTAAGAGGGACTTTACCTAACAAATGCAATCAGTGTAACCTGAGATGGAAAGAGAGAATGCGGACCTCAGGGAAAGACACCTGTCTATATTTTGTATATTTGTGGGAAGATGGAGGAACGGCAGAAGGAAGGGAGAAAGAAAGGGAGAGAGGGAAGGAGGGCAAGCACGAGGCAGCAGCTCTTCTCTGCTCCCTGATCTGAAGACCCCTGAGCACATGCTGAGATGCAGCCATGTCCTGCTATCTGTTACCTGGCATCAGGCGTGGAGCTAATATTTTGAGGCATACTCACTGTGTATATATATATATACCCTTCGCCTTTCACACCCCCTCTAACCTGCTAAACAAACGATGTATACAGAAGATGTCATCCCTCTTTCTTTCCTCCCTCCCAGGAAACAAAGGAGTGCTTTTACACAGCATTCTGGAAACTCCTCTGTCAGGAAAAGCAGGTTAAATGGGCACACGGGTAGCCTAACAACGAAGTAACTGTAGCTGTCCATCATGGCCATTTCTATTTCACTCAAATCAAGAGAAAGCAAAGCCTTGTGTGTGTGGAAGAATAAATAAAACTGCTCTTAAACTACTTTTGTCCACTTCAAAAAATATTTTTAGACTTACACTGTAAACAAATGCGTTCTGCAGGATGTAATCAAAATGCACGTTTCTTTTTGCAAAAATCTGGAAAGTGACTTAAAAATGTTATGTTTTTATCTTACTTATTTTTGATGTGACATAAAGTGTAAAGTTTTTTTCTGATGTGCTGATACACGAGAAAAATCCACATGATATGAAGTGTCTCCAACTTTGACCTAAATGTTTTTTAAACCAGTTTATAAGGAGTATAGACTATTTTCAGCAACAATAAACAGAAACCACAACATTAGCTTATGAGAGGAACTATTTGGTGCCTTTAGTTACAATCCGTGATGGTTATACTACAGAGATGAAATCAGACAAAATTAAAGTATCCATGAATAACAGAAATGGCAGTACTCCCAGAAAAGAACTTTTGTTGTTAGTGTTGTTAACATGGCCTCATGAAATTGATTATTTTTGTATTCTGTTGTTTAGTTCTCTGCTTTGAGCTCTGCCTTCTTTGGTCTGTTCCCATTAAAATCAGATAGCCCCCTTCACCCCTCAAATGTTACTTGTACAAAGCTTTACCATCTCTATTACAGGAGAGATTTTTCTTTTATTTTCTTTCCTGTATTTTTTTTTATTCCTTAGATTGAAAGCATACAAATATTTAAAAGATTTTTGGATAAACAGTCCACAGCCTATAGTATTTCCTTTTAAATAACATTGTGTGCATATCTGATTTTATAGAATACTGCCTTCTATTACAAAGTAGTTATAGCTTTGAAGATGTGAATCTGTTCAAGCTGAGACAAGAAGACAGTTGTCTTTTCTATGACATTACTTGTGTATTTTAAGCTTATGCAGATTTTTAAAAATATATTAATTCATTTCATTATATATAAAAATGTTATTCAGTCACTTAGGTTTAACTGTGCCTCATATTCTGTGGTTTGCGGAAGTCTCTTTCCTAAGATTTTTACCTAAAATCATGAAATAGAAATATACTTCCACATAGTAGACGAGATTAGAATTAAGTCTTAACATGGAGTTGAAGACACCTTAATTAAAATCATGTTAACAAAGAGTAGGGTGGGATTTGTCTATTCTCCGAGGATGCCATGGATCAGCTTAACATCATATGCTTAATTTTGTAAAATGCCTACTTAAGACAACAAATAAATCATAAATAAGTTTGAGGGGAAAAGAACACACAACAGGCAACACCGATCTAATTTAACCATTGCTAAGGAAGCTGCAGAACTGGATGATGGCACTTAATTTGGTTTCTTTTCTTCTATTTCTTTGCCCTCCACCCCTACCTCAAGCACTTATTATTTCTAAGGACCCATCATGGCTACCAGACCAGTAAATGCCTTTCTGCCTAGCTCAAGGATGCCTTCTGTTTGTACTCTTTCACATTTAACCGTTATGTTGTAGGCTCCTTCCTTTCAGTCATTACTTTACTCAATAACTTTGAGTTCCCCGTGTGTCACAAATGTGATAGTCAAGAGTTCAAAGTCTTGTCTTTATAGAGTTTATTTTTTAGTGAAGGAGAAAGAAATATTAAATAAATTAAAGGTAAATATGTAATGTAATATCAGAGAATGGAAGTTCTGTGAAGAAAAACAACACAGGGGAGAGACAGAGAGAGCGCAACATAAGAGCCTATATCTGACCCTCCTCCTCTCTGTTGTCACCTCGCATCCTTCATCTCTCCTCTCGACACTTTTCCACAAACATGCCATGCACATCCCTTGGTCAGGACTTTGGCTTGTTGTTTGCTATGGATTTGTTTCTTCCCCCAGCTTTTTCCTAAAGCATCCCCTCTGTAGGGCCATCCTTGCCACTCTGCCTAAAACTGCAACTCGCCTTCACCACATTCAACACACACACTTCCTCTCTCCTCCCCTTGCTTTTCCCCTTAGCATGTACCATTATCTTATGGTTTTCCTTATTCATCTTGTCTCTCCTCTGACCCCCCCAAGGCAGGGAGAAGTGCTGGTGTTTATTTTCCTGCTGGATCCCCGGTGTCTAGGATAGTAACTGATACTCAATAACGTACAGAATAAAAGAAAGTAAAACATCAAGTCATGAAAATACATGTGCTGCTCACAGTGGTGATGGGAGTGGTATGGGTGGTGGAGCCCATGTGGGAGGAAGAACAAAGAAAAAGGGTTGAGATTACACTGCTCTCTCACCCTCTCTCTCACTTGTGTTAATTTTCTTCACAGAATTTACATGACCTGATGCTAAGTTGTATGTTTAGGGCAGTGGTTCTCAACCTTCCTAATGCCGCAAGCCTTTAATACAGCTCCTGTGGGTTGCAACCCACAGGTTGAGAACCGCTGGTTTACGGGCTTGGAGCCCAGTGAATGTCAGGGTGGCTACAGTGGAGGGATGAGAGAAGGGATGAGTTGTGCAGTTTGAGGCTTCAAAAAACATCAAGTCAGGTCATCCAGGGCCCTGGGGGCCACAGAAAGAACAGTGAATTTTGTTCTAAGTATGAGTAGAAGCCATTAGAGAATTTCTAGCAGAAAAATGTCATAATTTTACTTCCATTTTGGATGAATACTCAGAATTTCTGATAGTAGGCCTAGTGAAAGAGTGAGATCATTCACAGAGCTATTGCTGTAGCCCTGATGAAAGATGTTGGTGAGCTGCTCAGGATGATAGCTGTGCAAGGTGGCAGGCTGGGTTCTATGTTTAAAGGTCAATTCAGCAAAATTGACTAATGGGCTGAGCGCAGGGTGAGAGAGGAGAAATTCAGGATGACTGCCAGCATTTTGGCTTGAGTAAATGAAAGATGGTACCATATATTGAGTTAGGGAAACATGAAGATGTCTCTTGGAATACTTTTCTCTCTTGATTCCCATAACCTTCTATATCTCAACTGTCCCCAGGTAACTTATTCTTTTTCTGTCTACTCTCAATCGCTCAAGATGCCAATTAAAATTTCAGGAGTTAAGCTTACAGGCTTTATCAAACAATGTCATCATCACCCCTAACTTTTCATCTTCGCTCCAGTTACTTCCAACTGACCTCCTGACACTTAACACTCCAATAACTTGCTGAAACTTCAACTCCCCAGTTCTATCTTTGTCCATTTAGTCAAACTTCCCTGGGCAGCTCATCTCTTTTTATTTATAATACCATTTTTGTTCAAGGTTTCCATCTCAGACCTGCTTTCATTATTTAGTCTTCTATACTCCTTACCATGCTGTACTATTTTTATTTCAATTTTTTTTTTTAAGTTTTCTTACATTACAATTTTCAGTCAACAGCATCCTACTTGCTTTTGGTTCCTCTTTAGTTGCTTTTGTTTCCAGTCTAAGCCATTATTACAATCTGATTAAGTTCTTTGCACAAGATCTCCATGATTAGATATTCCTTTCAAAACCTTCCCACAGGTCCTGCCTGCTTACTATATTGAGCACGAGCACAAACTTTATTTATTATTATTATTATTATTTTTTTTTGCAGTTTCTGGCCGGGGCTGGGTTTGAACCCGTCACTTCCGGCATATGGGGCCAGCGCCCTACTCCTTTGAGCCACAGGCGCCGCCTAGGCACAAACACTTTATCTGGCTCTCCAAGCTCTTCTCCATGTGATTCTAAGTTATCTTGACATAATCTTAATATTTCCAAACCATCATCCTCTCTTAAAATCAAAATGTTCTCTTTATAATTCTCTAGAAGCACAATATATACATTTACTTCTACTCCTTTGCTCATGCCAAGGTTCTACCTGGAATGCCCTCTCTCCTCTCTTCCTTTAAGTTTTATTCATTTTTTTAAGATAAGTCCTACTCTTTCTATCTTTTTTTTTGCTGTTGTTGCTCCAGCACATATTCTTTCTCTGAACAAGTAACAGTAAGATGCATACAGTTTACTATTATTAACAGCGACTCATGTGACCCAGAGAAAACTGAGATCCTGTAGCAGCCTTGATTCCTGCCACTACAGTTGAAAGCAAAACTCAAAACTTGACTCTTTCTCTCAAAAACAAATCCAACTCTACAAAGCATTAATAAATATACATATTTTACCGAAGATTGTACTGGGAAGTGGAAAAAACAATTACATATAGCAAAAAATCAAATTAAAATCACCATTAAAAGATTTGTCTTTAAACTTCACTGCTAGCTGCCTCATCTCTCTCTGCACATCTTCCTCATCTAGTCTCCCCAGTTTTGCAGATCCAGGTTTTTCTGCTTCTGGGGTTACTCCTAACCTCCATCCTCCACGCAAAGGTTACTCTTTAGCTCTCTAATTCTTTCCACAAAGCAATTTCGCTTCCTCAATTTTCATTCTTCCTGGCTTATCTAATGAAAGTTGAATTTACCATCTTTAGAAATACTGAAGGTGGCTTTTAAAAAAGACTTTTTATAACACAAGGAATTATTTTCATTTTATCACGAATCATCCGATTAATTCTCACAACAGCCTTGAGAATAGGTGATATTATTCCCATTTTATATAAGAAAACTGAAGATCCAAAATTGATAGAAATCACAAGCAGCACACAGGTCTAAATTTGAACCTGGATCAGTCTGCCAGAGTGCACAGCCTGTTAACTCATGCTTTTGTAAAACTGTCTTCCAATTTTTTCTATTCCTTCAAGGCAAGGATCATGCACTGTTTATTATTTATTTATTTATTTTTGGTGTCCCTCAAAATCTCTAACATAACATTGTTCAATAAATTTGTCTTAATTGGCTTGACTTGTCACACACTGACAGTTGAATATTTAAATTCATCATGAGGCTTTCCTTCAGGTCAGAGAATACATCACATATTTTTTCTGTGTCTGTAAGTCTGTTGATAACTTGATGAGCGATGCTGTGAAGGGTTGGTATGGCCAAGTTTGCTTCCAAAGCCCTTGTGGCAGCTCTGGTTTATACCTTCTTATAAAAAAAGCTACCCCTGAAAGTTCTGGTATTGTTAGCAATAATCCCAGGTTCACAGGTTCATAAAGAAGCAATGGTAGCTTTGTCAACCAGAAAAGTTGACTGAGAAATGACTTGCTTTTGAAATTAAAGCAATTTCAATAATCTGAAATGTTACTGCAATACCAAACAAACAAAACTACAGAAAAGTATTTTCATGAGGATTCAGAAAAATGAAGTGTAGTTAGGGTGAATGCAGCTGATTTAGGGAATGCCTCTGCATTTTATTTGCCTTTCTTCTTTTTTTGCCTGCTTTTGGGTTACACAGTCACCTTTTCAACATCGTTGTCATGACTTGTAGTACTGATACCCGTAGGGGTACTTACACTGTGGTTTTTGTTTGGCCACCACAAAGCATAAACCTTAATGCTAGCCACTCCTCAGCTTTTCCAGACGTTACTCAGTTTTTACAACATAGTGTGGAGGCCTTGTCAATGACCCTAAGGATTCTGAGTACTCCGATGCTTTCCTCAGCTAGAATCAGTCTCTTTTGAAAGATACTCCAAAAAAGTTAAACAGGTACAACAAATGAAACACTTATCTGAATTTTGAGATAGGAAGACAGTTCTTTCCATGCACTGCTTTATTCAGATATCCTTCTTGAGCCCCAGAAAGTGCTATACTCTGTATTAGGCACTGGTGCTTACGTCTTTCACGTAAATACTAGAAGCTTCATTGCCAAACTCTGGAAATACTTCTGTCAGTGGTAGCTTGGTCATCAAGTTTTTTAAAATGTCTGAAGATTATAGAAAGAAAACAAACAGGCTTGCTGGTCTGTCACTGAGGCCAGCTAGAAGCCAAATAAAGAGGTATATGACCTCAGAGGACAAAACAACAAAACTCCATCGATAAAGTTGTATGGTTCTTGGTTACTAGAACAAATTTAACGTTAATTTAAACCACATCATAGATAGTTTTTCCAGTTTTAGCAATCTGAGTTTACCTCTGATATCCAGAATAGTAACTGAAAGATTATTACTGAAAAAACAGAAATATTTTGGAGAAAGGTAAATGTTGCTTCACATTAGAACTACATCATCCTTCCATGTCAATTTGGAGTTTGTGTTCCACCAAGATGAATAAAAGCATGCACATGTATTTTTTAAATAAAGTTAGTACTTTATCACTCTGACTTGAGTCTCAGCAAATTATTCCTACTCAGATTCTCTAATTGCTGGCATTGGCAATCTTATTCCCCTGGTGTTCATGAATTTTGCAGCTTTCTTCAAATTAATCATTTGCTTTCTCAACCATCTGTTGTGGTCTGACAACCTATTTTTTCCAGTTGCCTTTCCGAATGCATCCCCTAGGACACTTATGTATGGTTGCTTCTAATTTCTCCTCTAGTGACATAACTTTAATGAACTGCTTACCTCTTTAACAGGATGTGTGATTATATGGTCCCAGTCCCCTTGCTTCATTTTTGTTTTTCTTGCTTTTATGCAGCATGGTGTAGTAACGCCTGATCAGACTATCATTCTGAGGGACACTGATAATACCAGGCCTGTTCCTAGTTCTGGGGTAGTAGAGAGTTTGCCTGAAATAGGGTTGAACTGCCAGTTTATCACAAAACAGTGTACTGGAGTTTTTAACTGAACTTAGACAAACCCTTAATTACAACAGTGCCATAGGGCACTGCCCCAATAACGATGCAGCTATAGGAACATCTACTCAGACGTTGATTCTGCTGACAAAGGCTGGCATGCCTATAGGAGGTGCTATAAAAGAATTTCTACTTCCTTCTCGTCTGGGATAACTGGGACAAATTTGAACTTTACACATAGGTTTAGAAATGCTTGAGAGAGAAAACAGTTCAGATTATCCAGTATTTATGAAAAGAGAGGGTAGAACATGTGTTTTAAACAAGGGAAGCAAGGAAATAGGATTCTCTGGAGGCCAAAGTTCAGGCAGCACGTGAGGGATTGGTGGTAAAGTTATGCCCACAACCATATTACTAGAGTGATAATCTTGGATAAGAAAAGACTCCCCTTGTCCAAGAACCAGGAATTAGTGGAGGAGAAAACGATTCCAAGTTGACTAAAAGGAGAAGTCAGACCTTAAGAAGAAAATAAATACATTGTATAGATCATATTTAAAGTGGATGAATTGAGAAACTGGCTACAGTTAGCTTGATCTGAGCAAAGAGTGGACAATAAATTGGTCTTTTAAAATTGATTCAAGCCTCTCAGCTGGAGACGCCTATATCAGACTTTGGAAACTTGTGCAAGCCCCAAATGCTTGTTAGCTAGTGCAGTATATGTGCACCTTGAAATCTTCACACCTGAGTAAAGCATATGTGTGGATTTCAGTTGACCTAAGCAGAATGGGGTGCTTAAAATGATGTAGGAAATAGCTATGAAGGTGAAAGATAAAGGGAAAGGTCATAATGAGGAGTGATTTAAAAAGAAGGAACTGAAGGTGTTACTGTAGCTCCACTGTTATTGGGGCAGTGCCCTGTAGCACTGTTGTAATTAAGGATTTGTCTAAGTTCAGTTAAAAACTCCTGTACACTGTTATGTGATAAATGGATAGTTCAACCTTATTCCAGGCAAACTCTCTACCACACCAGAACTAGGAATGGATCCAGTGTTATCAGTGTCCCTTAAAATGATAGAGTCTGATCAGGCATTACTACACCATGCTTCATAAAAGCAAGAAAAACAAAAATGAAGCAAGGGAACTATATTATCATACATCCTCTTAAAGAGGTAAGCAGTCCATTCAAGTTATGTCACCAGAGGAGAAATAGACTAAATGTCTTAGGGGATAAGTCCTGAAAGGCGACTGGGAAAAAGCTGGAACCTGGAATTCAAGGTGCCCATTTCCTGGCAGTGCGACTCTAGACAGTTTTATTTTCCCCATCTGGAAAATAGGAATGAACAGAGTACCTTCCCTTCACATTTTTAAAAGTCAAAATGAGACAGTACCTGGGAAGAACAGTACCTGCATTTCCCCATGGCCACAGAGAAATTAAAATGACTCACTCCACTAGAACATACCTGTCTGCACACACTAGAATTTCAGAACAATTCAGTTGTGCAGGGTCAGAAATAACAAATTTGGATCACACCAGTTACCCTGAAGTGGTGGGGATAACTGCAGCTGTGCTAACAAGACTGTGAAAAATAATGGAAGAAGTCTGCTGGAGTATGGACTGGGCCCCACACCAACGTCTCCAAAAGTCTAACTGGGAGGCAACTGAGGATATTTTGAAGAGGATTAAGATTTTTCAAAAAAACTCTTCATCATTTTCGTGACAGTTTTTTAATCTCCAGAAAATACCTAAAGCTTTATTTAACTGAATCCCAGCTGGAAACTTCCACAGCTCCAAAATGATGTGCAAGGTCTTACCAAGAACACTCTCATTACATTCACTTTGAAAATGAATGGCCTGCATTGGCTAAAAGGCCAAGCATCAATTCATATCAAAAAGAAAAAATGCCATGGAAGTGACACCTACAAAGAATATGACCAAAAGCAACTGGGGACAAGGCAAATGAAGCCCAGTAGCACATGGATGATTTGCGGACATGTTGAATGCGATGCACGGAGTGAATGAAGATTATCCCACTGGGACAAGAAGAAACAAAAGAATGTGCTTTTAAAAATAGCTTCAACATAAGAATATGTTTGTGTGTGTATTTGAATATACATACAAAATTTCTAGAAGATTATACAGAATCTATTGACAGTGGTTTGTCCAGGCAGTGAGACTGGGGAAATATGGGGGAAGGGGACTAATATTGTTTGCCATATTCTCACTGCCATGGTTTTAAAATTTTTAATATGGATGTGTACTACTTTTATAATGTGATATACTAATAAAAAGATCAACAAAGTACAGTTTAAAAAAAAATAGCTTCAACAGGGGTGGTGCCTGTGGCTCAAAGGGCTAGCGCGCTGGCCCCATATGCCGGATGTGGTGGGTTCAAACCCAGCTCTGGCCAAAATCTGATAAAAAAAAAAAATTCACAGGCCCTAAAATTAGCTTCAACAGACTATAGGTCTTTGAGTAAAAGCAATATGAAAGGAATTGAATCAAGAAGTGGAGGAGGGAAGCAGATTAGCAAACAAAACTATTATAACCATAAGCTACAGCAAAGAGGTGTATCTGGAGAATGAATGATCATATGGCTGAAATAATCAGCAATGGTAAGATTAAATATAAATCTGAAAAGTCACCGATACTATTATCATTTTACTTGAAATTGCACAGCTATTGGTACAAGTATCAGAGTAAGGTATTGCCCAAAATGCAGCAGAGAGGGAAATAAAGTGCCGTAATAGGAAAAAAATCCTTTCAAAAGGAAAATAGAAAAAGAAAAGTATATGCCAATAAGAATGGAGTTTTTGTCCAGACAATGGGAAAAACTATATAGTTACAGGGGCATAGGCAGGCATAAGGCAAAGGTTTCCTGAGTTAGTGCCCTATTGGTACTATAGTAGCATTGATAATGTCACTTCCATCATCCTTTTTGGGGAGGTGAAGCAGCAGGCTGTCTTAGCTGGAAACCTTATAAATATTCAGGGACGGAGCTCACCAGCAACTGTCATATTATAATGTAATTGGCCAGCCATGCAGATTGCCATATTGGGAGAGAATGCAGAGTTTAAGTCAATATGTGCCTGCCAGCTGAACTGAGGCTGTATTTATCTTTTAAATGACCAAACTGACATTATGCTATTATACACAGTCTCAAAATCATTCCTGTGAGAGGAACTTTCTTTGGTGTGCTGAATATACCATATTTCTAAGTCTATTACACCTAAAAATAAGGCCCTGGGTCCGATACCTAGTAAATTCACCAAAATAGTAAATACCACCTTTGGGGGTAGAGGGAAAGCGTTGTATGTGGTAGCCAATTGTTTTTCCTTAAGTGACAACCTCCTGTACCACCAATAGCACTGAGTGCCTTCGTTCTTAAAACTGAACAGACATTGGGAAGAATAAAACCATGTGTATGCACATAGGTGTGTATGCACTCACATGTGTGCTGAAGGTAACTGGGCAGAAGTGCAGGAATTAAGAGAAAAATCCCTTTTTAATTTCTGAGTTTAGGAAAGTATAGGCATACATGCTTTCAGAAGCAATTATTTCCTACTTGAATTACTGCAACTATAGCCAAATAAAAATGAATGTGCATTTCTGGATAATGCACATTCTCCAAGTTAATCAGCACATGAGTTTGAAAACAGACACCCTGCGAAGGTCACAGAGACACAAGTAAATCACATCTCTCACACACACATCACTTAAGAAACCTGAGAAATATTACATAAAAGACAATATTTCAAATATGTCTTTATGAAAAGACATTTAAACTTATGAAAAAGCTCTGTGCAAAGCTTGGACAGGTGACAAAGTAATGGCTACATGAAAAACATACAAAGACCAAAAATTCTGCAAAGTGGTGAAAGGTAATATTCACAGGTATGGCTGTGTTACATTTTCCTTTGAAGAGTAAAAAAAGGTTGGTGTTATTTACAACACTAGTTACAGTTTTGTCTTCCTTTCTAGGCTCTCATTAATTTTGACCCTTTTCCTTTTGAAAATACTGAGATGTTTACTTTCCTCAGTTATTTCTTATTGTTAATATTAAGAATTTTTCTGTTCCCATTCACAAATCACTCCCTGCAAATGGCTTCTTAAAACAATTGTAATATATGGATGAAATGATGTGAAGGCTGAGAGTAATGAAGGCAGGGAGGGAAGATGATGAAACAAGACTGGGCATGAGTTGGTAACCACTGGAGTTGAGGAAAGGGCACACACAGGAATTGATTGTACTATATTTGAAATTTTCTATAATGAAAAATTAAAAAAATGAAACTGTCATTGCACTTGTAACGTACCTTGTGACAATGATTTTTCTGGTGAAGGACACATAAATTAAACTAAAGTCAAAAGCAATTGTATGTTTCTCAATGTCTGAAGTGTAATTTAAGTCTAATCCACAATTCTAAATAGCACTTTGAGGTACCTTGTCTAAAGACAGGTACAATGAGGCCAGGTCTTTTTTCTAAATGCCCTAACTTATCATGTCCAAATAGTAACCATCCAGGAGACTGCAGTTATTCTTATTTGGGTTAAAGTTTGGTTGTAAGCTTCTTGGCCATCAAGGTAAAAAGAGAACCATAGTGAATAAAATAATTTACATTCTGATAAAAGAAAATACCAAATATGTTTTTCCCTGACATAAAATTCTAATATCTAAATGGACTTTTAGTGTTTTTTTTTAATGTAACACAAAGGACACTATATAAAATAAAGGACAACATGGCTTCACAAATGAAGTGTTTCTCGTATGATCAGTCCTTGAATCGATTCTTCCTAAACACCAAGGGCTTTTTATGTTTGTTTCAGTGGAGGCAAAGCAACTTCACAGTAGGCCAAATATGTAGCTCTTTGATGTCAACTGTTCTGTTAGAATCAGGGAAACATTATCTAGGGGACTAAATAGAAATCATGCCTACCCCTTGAAAAGACTCCTCTCAGCAAGGTTTTTGGCAGTGGCCTAATTTAAGTCAAAGAGTTATACTTTCTGGTAAAAGTTCAAATTATGAATTACATAAATGTTCATACACTTTGGATTTAGGAATGAGGTTTGTGATGACCTTCAAATTATAGATATAATTTTTGTATATATACATTTTATAGTAGAACCTCTGTAAGTTGACCACCCAAGGGACTGTACCAAAGTGGTCAGCACACAGAGGTGGTTAATGTAAGGAACAAGGCCTAATGTACTGACACATACAGGTGATGCATGTCTGGTCTATGAAAATAAGGTCAAGGAGGTGGTAAATGTATAGAAGTGGTCAACTATGGAGATTCCACTGTATACTAAAACTTTCTCATCCTAATAACTAAAATGAAAAGAAGGTATGGACTATGGGTTAAGAGGTATAAGTTCAATTATATCTCTACTAGTTTATGTAGCCTTGGGAAAGTAACTTTTCTGTGTTCTATTTCTTCACCTAAAAACTACATTATTCAACTAAATGTTCCAATTATTTTGAGGCACTAATAGATACCTCTAATATTCATGAATGTGCATCAGTCTCAAGGTGTCATTTAATGACTAAAGTTTATCTCACCAGGATTATATCTGGATCACTGTTGCTGGTTTCAACTTCAATCAATGTTTTACATTTCTGTGCAGGGTTCAGAACCTGCTTCCTTTCCATTTCCCAGGAAGAGGCCTATAGGAATAAATTTACAAAAAATATGCAAGGATTAGGTTAATCAATGATACCCATCAAAACACTTTCACTTGTTAGTTCACTCAGCTTCTATTTACTATTGACTTCTGCAGGATATACAGTGAATATTCAATTTATGATCATTGCCCTTAAGAGGTATATGATTTAGATCAGCACACATAGAAGTTTGATAAGAATACCCAACAATAATAAAGAATGTCACAAGTTAAATTAAGCATGAATGAGTAATATAAACTATGGTGCACGACTGTGAATCAAAAGGCCTGCAGTAATTTTGCAAAGGATCTGCATGAATTACCATACACATACTGGATAACATCTCCTATGGATAAAAATACTGTTCTTAAAACTTACGTAGATTGTTGCTGGGGGGAACTAAGACATATATTCATTTTGAAGTATCTATTATGGGTTTCTCTTTACATTATACAGTTAATAATCAATAGGTAGTCACCGTATCTAGTAGTATATGGCATGTCTGCAGTCACTTTTTGATACTGAAAAACTATTTTCTTACTTGAAAAGGTGGGAAAAGACTGAAGTGGAAAACTTATGATTCAGGAAAAGATCTCCCATAAGTGTCCCATAACTGGAACGACTAGAGCTAGACTCTTACCCTTCCCCAAGGCAGAGGCTGTTTGTGAATATCTGAGTCCTCAGCACCTTACCCAGAGTAAATGTTTAATACATTTAGTAAGTGAAATGAATTAGCACAAGGCAGTGAAAGAAAATTCAAAGAAATTAAAAAGGTCCAGATATAAAAAACAGTAAGCACATTATTTTTATTATGATCCCTATTTTTAAGAAATGGGGGGGGAGTTCTTTAAGATAAATAAATAGACCCTTCTGAGGAACACTTTTACACTGCTGGTGGGACTGCAAACTAGTACAACCTTTCTGGAAGGAAGTATGGAGAAACCTCAAAGCACTCAAGCTAGACCTCCCATTTGATCCTGCAATCCCATTACTGGGCATCTACCCAGAAGGAAAAAAATCCTTTTATCATAAGGACACTTGTACTAGACTGTTTATTGCAGCTCAATTTACAATCGCCAAAATGTGGAAACAGCCTAAATGCCCACCAACCCAGGAATGGATTAACAAGCTGTGGTATATGTATACCATGGAATACTATTCAGCCATTAAAAAAAATGGAGACTTTACATCCTTCGTATTAACCTGGATGGAAGTGGAAGACATTATTCTTAGTAAAGCATCACAAGAATGGAGAAGCATGAATCCTATGTACTCAATCTTGATATGAGGACAATTAATGACAATTAAGGTCATGGGGGGGGAAGCAGAAAGAGGGATGGAGGGAGGGGGGGAGGAGCCTTAGTGTGTGTCACACTTTATGGGGGCAAGACATGATTGCAAGAGGGACTTTACCTAACAATTGTAATCAGTGTAACTGGCTTATTGTACCCTCAATGAATCCCCAACAATAAAAAAAAAAAAAAAAAAAAAATGGAGACTTTATATCCTTCGTATTAACCTGGATGGACATGGAAGACATTATTCTTAGTAAAGCATCACAAGAATGGAGAAGCATGAATCCTATGTACTCAATTTTGATATGAGGACAATTAATGACAATTAAGGTTATGGGAGGGGAAACAGAAAGAGGGACGGAGGGAGGGGGTGGGGCCTTGGTGTGTGTCACACTTTATGGGGGCAAGACATGATTGCAAGAGGGACTTTACCTAACAATCGCAATCAGTGTAACCTGGCTTATTGTACCCTCAATGAATCCCCAACAATTAAAAAAAAAAAAAAAAAAAGACCCTTCTGAAAAAGGCAAGGGTTCAATGAAAACAATTTTTTAGGAAGAACGATAAGCCAATTAATTCATTGCATTAGTACAGCTAAACTGTGCTACATATAAACTAAAATATTAGCTAATTCCAAAGCTATTTTTTATCAAGCTTTTGAAACACATGATAAGATTTACTTGGAGCATATCTGCCTCCCTAATTCCATGCTGCCTAGGCTAATATTAAAATTAATTACGTTTCCTGAACCTCCTCTGTTTGGTAGTGGTAACGTCTAATATGTTTATTGGATAGGAGATTAGAAATAATCCTCAAGTAATCAAAAGTTATTTCAACTGCAGTTTAAAACCTAATTAAATTCATTTTTCAAGTGCTTATAAAGAATTTAAGTCTCTTGATTTATCCACCTTACTTCTAGATTTTCTGAAACAGAGACTGCTTTCTGGAGTGAAATTAGCTTATCTTTCCAAGAGCTCATGTACAACCTGTCTCCATTTCCTCATCTCCCACTTGCTGATCAATCCTTTCCAATCTGGTTTCTACCTTCTTTATGCCAACTACAATACATTCTTCCTGGGATTATCCCTATTACTCCTAAATCATTAAATCAATGGGACATTTTTTAGGCCTCTGATCACCTGAGTTGGCCTTTCTACAGAATTTAGCCTTTTGACTGCATCTCTTCAAATTACCTTTTTATTCCCCCTCTTGGGAAATTTGAAACCATGTACAATGATATAAAAAACTTGTGGTTTCTCTTCTTAATAATATGGTAATTCCTTCACAATCATCTGTGCATAACTGTACTCTAATAGTCATAAAATGCTAAAATTCATCAAGTTTCTATCTAGTCCTTTGTTTTCTTACCCTTCAAACACACTCATCATGAGATATGCAAAGACATCATAGGTTTTATACCTCACCTCTGAAATCCGTACTTATATGTGACTTCTCCCTTGGCACATCCTCTTGGAAGTCTTACAATATAGACACTCAATATACGCTACCTTCCACAGTATCACGCACCTTCTAGCACTCGCTATTTCAATGAATACAATCACCATCTAACAACGTGAAAGTGCTTGAAACTCTGTAGTCATTCTTGCCATTTCCTTCTTTGTTACCCTCTGTATTCAACATAGACTGTCCCCAAGATGGGGCAGAGTCACCTCCTCCACCATTATCATCTGAGCCTATACTAAAGTGACTTCTCCCATAGACCATTGTCACAGCCTCCTAACTGCTCTGCCTATACTCTTGTTAAGTATAACTATTAAGCAGATAACCACTACTGAGTGTCAGTCCTAGGGAAGGACTCTAAACACTTCTACCTATTCTATGTTGGTACTGGAGCTGCCAAAGAAAACACGCTGGGTGGAACAAGGCTTTACTTATAGTGAAGAGATGGAGCAAGACCAGCCTCAGAAGTGAGCATCAGTCCCCCATGTCCTGCAGGTCCTCCCCACAATAACCAATGGAGGGCAACCAGCTATACATACCCCTCTCATGCTGTAGAAGGACATGACATCATCCCTTCCCCAAAGAGGATATGGAAGTGGGGTCAACTAGATGCAGGTGACACACACGCATAACAAAGGAACACACACTGCACGTGCAACAGAAAAAAATATTCCCACATGGGGCAGTGCCTGTGGCTTAAAGGGGTAGTGCACTGGCCCCATACGCCAGAGGTGATGGGTTCAAACCCAGCCCTGGCCAAAAACTGAAAAAAAAAAAAAATTCCCACATGGAAGTCGTAAGCCCAACACAGGCTACAGAGGCTCTTTATCTCTAGGTCAGAAAGGGTACCAAGCCCGAAGTCTATTCTTACGTGGACAATTGGGAATCAAATGACTGTATGCATGAGAATGTTTTTCCCAGCAACTCTGCTTTCAAAATCAGCCAAAGCAGTCTGTACCAAAGGAAAATCTGATCATGCCACTCCCCTGCTTGAAACTCTCTGATGGTTTCCCACTGCTTTTAGGATAAATGCAAAACCCCTCAATCAAGTAGGATCTGTCCTACTCCTGTCATATCACAGACCCTTCCATCTCTCTGCTCTACCATAACTGAATTATCTTTTTTTTGCAGTTTCTGGCTGGGGCTGGGTTTGAACCCACCACCTCGGGCATATGGGGCTGGTGCCCTACCCCTTTGAGCCACAGGCACCACCCAACTGAATTATCTTTTTAAAGTTCTTTGTCTTCAACCTGTTTCCTCTATGGCAAATGCTGTTTGCATTCCTTAGACATGCTTTTCCTCCTTTCTTACTTATTAAATCAGAATCCACTCATAAAAACTTAGTTATCATTTTTTTCTAAGACTACATCCCTGTCCTACCAAGCAGAGTCATAGCCCATATTATAAATACTTGTGCTACCGCCACAATAGCAATTTCCATCTGTCTGTGTTATTACTGAAGTTCTGTCTCTCTGTTGCTGGACTCAAAACTTCATTGTAGGCAAGAACCACATGTAGTTTTTCTCACAGTTGAAGCCCCTGTAGCAGGTACATTGAGCAGCACATATTAAAATTATAAATTCATACACAGACACAGATATATATGGTTATATGAAGAGTATGTGTGTAGCTTACATATTTTATATATGTATATATACACACATGCATATATGCTATACTAAGTGAGATCTATATTTAAAGTCTAAAATGTGTTGTTCTAACACTTGAACACACTCTCAACTTCTTAATGGATTATATGTTTTTAAAGCATGTAACATATTCGGTAAACCAATAAAGCTCAAATTTTTGAAATTGCACAGTTATAGCCGGGCGTTGTGGCGGGCGCCTGTAGTCCCAGCTACTCGGGAGGCTGAGGCAAGAGAATCACTTAAGCCCAGGAGTTGGAGGTTGCTGTGAGCTGTGTGAGGCCACGGCACTCTACCGAGGGCCATAAAGTGAGACCCTGTCTCTACAAAAAAAAAAAAAAAAGAAAGAAATTGCACAGTTAATGGGTTTTTCTGAAATTCAGAGTTAAACTATAAAGTAATGAAAACTAAAGAAAGACCATCGATGACCAATAGAAAAGGGCAATACTGCCTGGACATCCACAGAGGCCAATGAAAGACTTGCAGCCAATTTCAGAGTATTTAATACCCCTGCAAGCCTTTGTCTCAGTTTTTCTCACCTCCTTCACCAGAGCAACTCACTTCCAACTCTCTTTGGAAGTGCTCTAAGCTTTCTCTTTGTTCTTCCTAAATAAAATCTCTCTTTGTTACCCTGAAACTTTGTGTAGGCAACTTTTACTTTTTATCCACACTGCCTGTGCCGCTCCAGTCTTATTTTCAGTTTCTGTTCACTTTTGCTTTCAGTTACCCCCATGCCTCCTGAACAATCTAGCTCAGCCGAATAATCGAACCAGAACAACTGGGTTCAGGGAACCAGGACCCCCAACCCCAACATATACAAGATATAAAGTGAAAGTTAGCAAGATGATGTCTGTAATCTTTCAGTACTGAATCTGGCACAGGGTAAATGTTCAGAGTTGCAGTATTATTATAAATTGACGCTAAGGGAAAATTTTCAAAAAAAAATTAAATGCTAACATTGGAAGAATGAATATGCTATGATTCTTTTGAAAAAAACAAATTCACTTAAATATACAAAAATTGTGGGGTGGTATTTTTGTTAAAATTAGTCTCAACACTTAGTTGTTTATCCCACTGTGACTACCAGGTAACAAGATGTGTGATTTAGCTAAGCATTTTTCCGATAAAGCATTGAATGTAAAATCCTAAAGATTAAAGGTTTATCCTATGTGAATGTTTCTCTCTTAAATACAGATTTAAAATCTTTCCCTACTAGGCCAATTCTTTATACTGGTGGAGGTCTCCAGACACTGTGCTGATATTAGCGATCTAACTTTTCTTTCAAAACAGAAAATACAGAATAAAAAAAAAGGGGGGGGACCTTGTCCAGGAAACATAGATTGCAATGTATATTCTATAATTAGAGTGCTTTAAAATTGTGAAAATAAAGCAAAACCTTGACCAAATGCTATTCTCAGAACAAGTAAATTATTATATATTCTGTGAATATGAAAAAGAAATACCTGGGATCTATCAGTTAGTTTGACATTTTCTGGCAGAGCTGCTGGATGTCTCTGCTGCTGTTGAAGTTCCATTTTCTTCTGCACAGACTTCTTCCTTATTTTAGTCTCAGAAACAAATTCTATACCAGAGTCTGTCTTTTCTGTGGCTCTTTTTTCACCTCTGTGGCTGATGGAGAGCTCAGAGGATGCAACAGTTTCATGCTGCCAGTCATCATCCAAAAGCCTGATATTCGGAATTTTGGTATTTCCCTTAAATAACAAAGGACACATTTTTATTTGTTGGTAGCCAGCTTATCTATAATTAATTACTGTTTCCCTCATAACCTTATCGTATTAGGTAGTATATCTTACTTCTAATATAAAAAGTTTAAAAATCAAGCTTTGAAAATCCACTTTAGGTATACTGCTAAAGTGGAGGTATACTGCTGTAAAGGCTCATTAAGAATTTGATTCAGAAAAAAAGCTGCAAGGCTAGGCTGAGTCAGGAAGTCTGATTTTGAAGAGGCAGATGTCCCCAAATTGAGAACATATTGTGCATCCCATAGAGGTTTACTTGCCTTTGGCTGCCTGTTGCAAACAAGGCTGATCCCTATCCCTATTCTCATCTCACATCCTGCTTCTTGCCCCTTGCTGGCTGCTACTTTAACCAATGAAAGATACATTTGCTAGGAGATCTAGAATATGAGTGCCTGCTTGTTGGCTCCTATTCTCTTTTGTAAGACACCAAAAGTGACTATTCGAAGGTGAGGAGCTTAGCAGAGCACTGAGTGACACTCTGATATTCTGAAGCATATCCACCACAGCCCTAATATCTACTGGGCAAGAGACCAGTACACTCCTCAATGGTCCTTCAGGCTGAAAAACTGTCTAGTTCCCTTTTTTCCACATAAACTACTAGCATATTGTAAAGTTATACTAGATGAATATACTAGTTCATGGCTAGGCAGAACCGTAAGGCATGAGATTATATTTTTATTGCAGAGGCCTTATAATAACACATTTATAATCTACCTATGGCAAGTTACTTGCAGATGAGTTTTACTGCTCTGCACTGCAAAGAATCCCTTTCCTCATCTTACTCTCAGACTCCGGTGAGATAAGGTATTATACAATGGGTAGATCCTAAGCCTGGTTGTGCAATTCAGTTACACAGTGATCTTAGGTACATTGCTATGAAAGGAGAGAGCTGGATTACAAGAGTGTACCATCTCTGACTTATTACTGAGTTCATGGATCCCTGATTCCTTGAAGTCGTAGTATAAGGTGCAAATAAAGAAAACACACACTAAAAAGACACTCTGGAGACAAATGTTCCAATATTTAAAGTGAATAGTAAAGAAATGCCAAATACAAAAAATATATTATGTACATCTATCAGAAATCTATTTATGTAAATATTGGCTGGGGTTTATTGATGCCAACACCTGCCTTTCAAGAAATGTGAATAATTCAAGTTACCAAGAGTTCCATATTTGTGTGTGAGACTGAAATTACTGAGATGCTAACTCTAAATATTAAAAAATGTTCCCCTCTAGGGTGGCGCCTGTGGCTCAAGGAGTAGGGTGCCGGTCCCATATGCCGGAGGTGGCGGGTTCAAACCTAGCCCCGGCCAAAAAAAAAAAAAAAAAAGTTCCCCTCTAAATTTTAAATTCTAGATTAATAGACATTTGAAAGATATCATGTAATATAACATTTAGCAAACACAAGAAACAATGTATGAATTGTATGTATGATATATCATTAGCCAAATATACATCCGTAGATTGAAAATAAATCTTTTATATCATGTATACATTATCTCTATGTATATAAAAGTGTATACACACACAGAAAATATTGTAAAAAAAATACATTATTTAAAATGGTCATTGTGCACAGGCAGTAAGGTAATGGGTGGCTTATATTGTTCATATTTTATTTTCTGTGTTCCCTAATAAACATGTATTGCTCTAATTAGACCCTTATAAACCATGATGACATTTAGCCCTTGATAAGGCTTATCCTTCACATGGAAAACAAGACACAAATGGCTCAAACCTACAGTAGCTGCTCACCTTAGGTGCTGAAGTTAGGCTGTTGGATGTGAAGTCAGTGATTTTATCCATTGGTATAAATTGAGGCTTTTGTGGGAAAACAAATCATTAAGCCAATTATAAATAAAAATAATTTCTAACTGGCATATTAACAATAATTTAGTATTTTTCAGTTAAGAAGTGTCCCCAGGATAGCACATCCTCACCAATGTTGTTTCAAGGAATCCATACAAGTTTAAATAGACTGCAGTGATGTTCTGATGAGCAGTGGCTGGACAGTGCAGGAGAATCCAACAGTTCGTTGAATCACTGCTATTACGTTCATGTTTATCCTTCCAAAGATTTGTTTATAAATCATACACAAGCATATATATGTATTGTGTCTCTATTTATACATTCCTCCCACTTTCTGTAGCATTACAAAGGTGTCTTAAGAGAAATTTCAGGGTACTGTTATGTCGAAACTTTTCCCATTACCAACCTCCACAGCCCTTGTCTCCCATTTTTCAAGACCTGCTGTTCCCCATCTGCAAGGCCCAGAGTGTGGAATGAACCCTGACCTTCGGCTGCAACTCTGTTTAGTTCAGAGCTCTGGGTGTAAGCTTCAGTGGACTCTTGGAGATAAACTGGCCCTGTGTCCCTAATCTACTCAGAGTCCAGTCAAATCTACTATTCTTCAGACTCACATTCATGTTCCCATGCTTCTGTATAACCAATTTACTTGGACTGGAATGACCTTTCCCACCTTGTCTACATGTCAAATTCCATTCATCCTTCAATTTTTGGTACAAATACTATCCACCCTGAAAGCCTTCTCCAAGTTCTTAGGGGAGAATTAACTGCTTTATCTTCTATGCTCCTGAGGCATTGTTTCTCTTAACATGTTTATAGAAATAATACATTCACAGAGGAAAACATACATTTTAACCGTATATTAAAATGCAATCTCCTTACTACTTCATTCTTCATATGCCCAGTTCATATCCTATTAACATGTAACCACTGCTACTACTTTCATGTTTATCTTTCCAGAGATTTGTTTATATATCATACACGAGCATATATATGTATTGTGTCCCTACTTACACATTCCTCCTACTTTTTGTGGTAAGGAAAATAGTGGTATATTATACACATAGTCTGCATCCTGCTTTTTCATTTAAGAATGTATCCTAGAGGAGATCTCTCGTGAACTCTCTTCCCTTTTGCAGCCGTCGGCCAGAGAGGCAGAGGCCAAAATGAAGTTCAATTCCTTTGTGACTTCGGACCAAAGCAAGAACCACAAAAGACATTTCAATGCACCTTCCCACATTCACGGGAAGATTATGTCTTCCCCTCTTTCCAAAGAGCTGAGACAGAAGTATAATGTTCGATCCATGCCATCTGAAAGGATGATGTTCAGGTTGTCCGGGGGCCTTATAAAGGTCAGAAGATTGGCAAAGCAGTCCAGGTTTACAGGAAGAAATACGTCATCTACATTGAGCGGATGCAGCAGGAAAAGACTAATGGCACAACTGTCCGTGTGGGCATTCACCCCAGCAAGGTGTTTATTACAAGGCTTAAACTGGACAAAGACCACAAAAAGATTCTTGAACATAAAGCCAAATCTTGCCAAGTAGGAAAGGAAAAGGGCAAGTACAAGGAAGAAACAATTGAGAAGATACAGGAATAAAATGATCTTATATGCAACTTTCATTAAACACTGCTAAAATGAAAAAAAAAAAATTATATCCTAGAAATCTTTTTCTCTTAGTACATGAAGAGCTTCCTTATTGCCTTTGCAGCTGCACTATATTCCAATATATTGTTGCACAAAAATTTATTTAACCAGGCCTGCTGACATTTAGATCTTCTCAATATTGTATTATACAAACTGTGCAGTGAACATTATAAGTAATTTCATATTCGAGTAAATATGTGTATATAATCAATTTCTTAAAGTGAAATATCTAAGTCAGAAGGTGTGTGTATTTATAATTTCAATAGACAGTGCTAAATTTCCTCCACCAGGCTTTTTGGTGGCCCAGCATAGACTCATTACTTTGAAAATTCCAAGACTTCTGGAAAAAAAGTATATTTTCTATTCTGAGAGTGCTGAGTTTGATCTCTATCAATAAATACATTAGTAGTAGTAGTAGTTTAGGTATTCCTAGGTGAGCACAAATTAAAATTTCCTATTATTAGTATGATTATCTCCTTTTTTCATGTGTCACTTGTAGATTTTGCTTTATGAAACCAGACACATTAGCTGATGTGAAGTATTTGGAATTGATGGTCTTCACTGTGAATGAAGCTTTTCACTTAATGAAGTCCCCTGTCTAATGTTTTTCCTTTTGGATTCCATTCTGATATTAGGCCAGGGCTCTATTTTCTTTGTGTGCATTTGTCTAAAGTAAAATAACATTTTCAACCTTTCTGAATTACCATTTTAGATGGGTGTCTTGTAGACAGCATAGGAGTGGTCTTTGCTTTGTGATACAACCTGAGGTTCTTTATCCATTATTAAGGTAAACTCCAGTCATTTAAATTTATCAACTTCATATATATGTTTGGTATGGGTTTAGTCAATTATTTTATCTTCTACTTTCATAGTTCAAGTTTCTAATGATTTATTCTATTTTCTCCTAGGGAACACCATATAATGACAACTTCATATAATCTTAGCTCTGTCTTTAGATAGTATCTGTGTTTCTGATTCTTAAGAGTGACAAAATTTGTATATTTCTCTTTCTCCTTTTCTTCTACTGTCTAATAAATATCATTAATATGACCCTTCTCAGTGTTTATCTTAGTACTAAAAAGTATGTTCAAATCACATGATACCTCTTTATCTCTTATTACAGATGAGGCGAACATTATACTACCTTTCAACTACCCTTGTCCACCCTTTTTTATTAAATGAATTATTTCCACACTGCCAATGCATTTACATTCAGTTTGGTGCCTGATGCTCTATGTTTCAGTCTTATTTCTACAGTTAAATACAGTCAATGCTTACATTCAGAACTTTGTTAACATTTTTTAGACATTTCTTACTGATTGAAGTTTCCTCATAAAGGGACCATGAGAATATTTCCTGAGTTTTTTTGCTATTTTCAAAACTGTTTATCCATAGGTTTTTTTATTTGAAGAATACTTCAGTGAATATAAAATTCTTGGTTTACGGGTGGTGCCTGTGGCTCAGCGGGTAGGGCACCAGTCCCATATACCAAGGGTGGCAGGTTTGAACCCGACCCTGGCCAAAACTGCAACAAAAAACAATTAATTAATTAAAAAAAAAGAATTCTTGGTTTACTTTTCCTTTCATTCAGCATCTTACACTTCTTACTTCATTGTCACCTGGAGCTGAATCTTCTCAAAGAAGTTTGAAGACAAACAAAATTGTTTTGTCCCTGTAGGTGACCTGATCTTTTTGCCTGCTGGTCAAAGGAATCTATACTTTTCTTTACAGTTGAACAAAGAAAAATATACTAAGATATATCTTACTATTGACTATTCTGGGATAGTTTTCTTCTAAAATGCAGCAAAGTATTTCAAATATGTAGTTTCAAGTTTTACTTTTTTCCTGAAAAGTGTGCCTCATTTATATCTTAAAAAATGTATTTTTCTATTACTTTTCTTTGGATATTCCAATTGTACTAATGTTTTTCCTACATGGTTTACATCCTGCTTTTTTATTTAAGAACATATCTTACAGGTCTTTCCCTTTTATTTTTTATTATTTATTAAATCATAACTTTGTACGTTGGATCTTTCCCTTTTAGTACAGAAAGTACTAAAGTACCTTTTTGCCACTTACATTATCATTTCCTTTGTAATTATAACTCTCTAATTTCTATTCATTTTATTTGCTTTTCACTTTTATCTTCTATATTCGAAAGAGCAAACTTTTTCTACAAAAGGTGAGATCTAAAGAAAAGGCTAAACTATTTAGACTTTATAGGCCCCACACAGTCTCTATTGTGTTTTTCCTCTTTTTACATAAAAATCATTTTCAGCTTCAAGGCCATAAACAGGTGGGCTGGATTTGGCCCACGGGTAATAGTGTATGACCCCTGCTGTATATCTCCACATCATCTACTAAAGTGATAATTTGCTTTGCATTCTTTCCAACTTCATGGTTTCATTTCTATTCTCTTCTTGAAATCTACCAAATGATGTTTTATTTCATTGTCTCCTATAGTCTTGGTACCTCTTCATGAATTCTTTTAGTTCTGTTTGGGAATCTTCCTCCATGAAAATGACATTTTTCACTGAGTTAATAAAAATTTATGTATAAATGTGTATATTTAACGATCTGTGTCAACATTTTTCCCCCCAATTTACAGCTTTATTGAGATATAGTTGAAATATGAGTAAGTGCACAAAATTCAAACATACAATGTGATGGACTTCATCGTATCTATAAATCAACGAATCAACCATCACAATCTAGATAATGAACATACTGAACATCCCACAGAATTACCTTGTTTCCCTACCACCTTTCCCAGCCCCTACTCCATGTCAGTGCCACCACCACTCTGTTTCTTCTCACTGTAGATTAGCTGTATTTTCTAGAACTTTATATTAAGTAGAACATACAGTACACAATCTTTTTTTGTCTGACTTCTTTCACTTGGAAGAAGCCTTTCTGGTCAGGCATGGTGGCTCACACATATAATCCTAGCACTCTGGGAAGCCGAAGTGGCCGACTGCTTGAGCTCAGTAGTTTGAGACTAGCCTGAGCAAAAGTGAGACCCTGTCTCTACTAAAAATAGAAAGAAAACAAACAAACAAAAAAACTACCCAGATGTTATGTTGCACAAAACTCCAGCTACTCCACAGGGTGAGGCAAGAGGATTGCTTGAGCCCAGGAGTTTCAGGTTGCTGTGAACTATGACACTACAGCACTCTACCCAGTGCACTACCCAGCACATAGAGCAAGACACTCTCTCAACAACAACAACAACAAAAAAAGGCTAGGGGGTGGGAGACAAGATGGCGGACTGAAGCCAGCTTTCAACAAAGGCTCCCGTCCAGAGGAGAGTTAAGGGACAGGAATTTAGTAAGTATCCTGGTGGACTTGAGCCTCACCAAGAGAGAAGGCTGAAGAACGCACATCAACACCGCTGAGGCAAGTTGTGATCACAAGGATGCAAACAAAAGGTACAAAATCCACCACCAAGCGGACGGGAGTCCCCCTCCCCCATGAGACCGGCTCTGTAGCCCCACAATTGAACAAGCAGGCAGAAATTAAAGGCCCTCCCACTACACTCCACGGGAGAGACCTTCTAAAAACTGGACCTACCTCCCCTACTGGGGTGCCGTGGCGTTCTCCTGCCGGACATAGGGCTGAATAAAACTTTGGGAATCCTTTGCCGGCAACCCTGAATCCCCGGCGCTCCCCTCCCGCCCACTGAGGTCTGGAGGCCTGTCCCCCAGGACTTCGGATCCTTGGGTGATTTCTCAAGGGGAGTGGACAGTCCCCGAGTTGCGACTGGTCAGCATTGACTCTGAGGCGCACGAGTGAGGAGAGGGCACTGGGCTGAGAGGGAGTCACGCCTCGCAGCACTTCCCTGCGGTGCAGTGCAGCAACCCTCCCCGGGCATACGGGGCCCAAGACTGAATAAGACTCTGGCCTCCCAGCTGAGAGCTGAGAACCCCTACTCTCACTCGGGGTCTGAGGGCCTATCCCCCAGGAGTTCGGCTCCTTGGGTGATTTCTCGAGGGGAGTGCACAGTGCCTGAGCTGCGTCAGGTCAGCGCTGACTCTGGGACACGTGAGCGAGGAGAGGGCACTCTGCTGGGGGGAAATCAAGCCTTGGCGGCACTTCCCTGCGTGCAGTGCAGGAGCCCTCCCCGGACCTTAGTATTGTGTGAAACTGAATGAAACTCTAGCTTCCCCCCCACTCCCAATAGGGGTCTGGGGGCCCATCCCCCAAGAGTTCTGATTCTTGGGGGATCTCTTAAAGGGTGTGGACCCAGCACAAACTGCGGCCGCTCAGTGCTGACTCTGGGGCGCGGGACAGAGGAGAAAAGGGTCGCCTGAGTGCCCACACCAGAGCAGCAGTTCCCTGGAGGTAGATCAACAGCCGTTTTTTCTTTAAGTGCAGAACGCTCACTTCTGGATATTCTGAGGCCACACCCCCTGTCTCCCTGGGCAACCAGAGGAGGCCACCGGTGACACGGCTCACAAACCCGGAAGCCTCCAGGGCGGGGCAACCCAGAGAGGTGTTCAGACGCAATTCTCCAGCAGCAAAGACGTTTGAACTCAAAACAGCCTGTCTCCTGTAGGCGATGACAGGAACAGAGACAGAACCTCACAAAGTTGTCTGTTCTGTTCTGTTCTGTTAGCAGCATCCATCAGGGACGGGGCTAAGCCTGAGTGAACACCTCCTTCCCATCACCTGCATCAAACACTCAAAGATGTCAGGCCCCATCTCCTCCTGCTAGATAGCGGCAGTCTGCGGGGGCCTGGCAGACTTCCTTGCGATTCAGGCAGGTGCAAACCCCTGGAGTGTCTGTTCACTGCAGGCAACTGGGTTAGCCATCTGCAGAGATACCAGTGACTGGGTCCGACGGAGGGGCAAAGTGGGGAAGGAGACGTCAACCTTCCCAGACTGCTCTGTTTGCTGGGTGGCTCCTCCTGACTCCACGCTGCACTGGGGTGAGCTGTGTCAGAGGAGTCACCAGGCCCCTGTGATCCAGTTCCCAGAGACCTCTTGAACCCTTCCACCTGAGACAAGTGCCGATTGAGACAGTTGATTCGGACCTTTTGAACTGGGCTAATAGACTGAGGACTCTTCAGGTGGTGCCCTGGGTGTGCGATTGTAGGAAGGTTTGATTCTCCTTTTCCAACTGGGGCCAGAGGTGGGCAGGCGGGGTGACTTAATTGCTGATTTTTCCACACAGCTGAGACTTCAAGCCAGAGTAGAAGTTGCAATAGGATCGAACAGAAACCAGCTGAAAACAAGACAGAACCACTTTGCTCCACCACACCAGACAGGGCCCCAGTTTCTCAGGCCACAACACTGTACGGGCCCTCGATAAAACCCCAGGGGAAAAACCAAAGGGAGTAAACCATGGGGCGGAATCAGCGGAAAAACTCTGGTAACATGAATAACCAGAATAGATCAACCCCCCCAAGAAAAGATACGGCAGATGTGATTGAAGATCCCATTCATAAACAAATGGCTGAGATGTCAGAAGTCGAATTCAGAATTTGGTTTGCAGACAAGATTAATAAAATGGAATTAGGAATTTGAGGAGAAATTCAAAAATTGTCTCAAGAATTTAACGAATTTAAAGACAAAACCACCAAAGACTTAGACACACTGAAACAAGAACTTACAGCCCTCAAAGATATGAAAAATACAGTAGAATCCCTCAGTAACAGAATGGAGCAAGCAGAAGAAAGGATTTCTGACATTGAAGATAAAGTCTTCGAACGCTCCCAATTTCTCAAAGAGGAAGAGAAATGGAGAGCAAAAACGGATCACTCACTCAGAGAGCTCTCAGATAATTCGAAAAAAAAACAACATAAGGGTTATAGGAATTTCGGAGAATGATGAAGTGGCTGCCAAGGACACAGAGGCCCTTCTACATGAAATTATGAAAGAAAATTTTCCAGACATGCCTAGAGAATCTGAAATTCAGACAGCAGACAGCTTCAGAACCCCAGCACGATTCAACCCCAATAAGCCATCTCCCAGACATATCATAATTAGCTTCACTAAAGTTAACATGAAAGAGAAGATTCTCAAAGCAGCCCGGCGAAAGAAAACTATAACGTACAAAGGTAAGAATATTAGAATAACTGCAGATCTCTCTGCTGAAACTTTTCAAGCAAGAAGAGGCTGGTCATCAACTTTTAATCTCCTAAAGCAAAAAAACTTTCAACCCAGGATCTTGTATCCAGCTAAACTGAGTTTCATCTATGATGGAGAAATTAAATACTTCAATGACATTCATATGTTGAAAAAATTTGCCATAAGTAAACCAGCTCTTCAGGATGTTCTCAGACCTATCCTCCACAATGACCAACCCAATCCTATACCACAAAAGTAAACTCACTCAGAAACTTCGGATCAAACTCCAACTTCCACACTGGCGAAAGGATTAAAAATGTCCACTGGACCTTTGAAAAACTCGATACCCAAAATTCCACCAGACTTATCAATACTCTCCATCAATGTGAATGGCTTAAACTGTCCTCTAAAGAGGCATAGGTTAGCTGACTGGATACAAAAACTCAAGCCAGATATTGGTTGCATAAAAGAGTCACATCTCAACTTAAAAGACAAATACAGACTCAGGGTGAAAGGATGGTCATCCATATTTCAGGCAAATGGTAATCAGAAAAAAGCAGGTGTTGCAATTTTATTTGCAGATACAGTAGGCTTTAAACCATCAAAAGTAAGGAAGGACAAGAATGGTCACTTCATATTTGTTAAGGGTAATACTCAATATGACGAGATCTCAATTATTAATATCTATGCACCCAACCAGAATGCACCTCAATTTATAAGAGAAACTCTAACAGACATGAGTAACTTGATTTCCTCCAGCTCCATAATCGTTGGAGATTTCAACACTCCCTTGGCAGTGTTGGATCGATCCTCCAGAAAGAAGCTGAGCAAAGAAATCTTAGATTTAAACCTAACCATCCAATATTTAGATTTAGCAGACATCTACAGAACATTTCATCCCAACAAAACTGAATACACATACTTCTCATCAGCCCACAGAACTTACTCCAAAATTGATCACATTTTAGGTCACAAGTCTAACCTCAGTACATTTAAAGGAATAGAAATTATTCCATGCATCTTCTCGGACCATCATGGAATAAAACTTGAATTGAGTAACAACAGGAATCTGCATACCCATACAAAAACATGGAAGTTAAATAACCTTATGCTGAATGATAGCTGGGTCAGAGATGAGATTAAGAAAGAAATCACCAATTTTTTGGAACAAAATGACAATGAAGACACAAGCTATCAGAACCTCTGGGACACTGCAAAGGCAGTTCTAAGAGGGAAATTTATAGCACTGCAAGCCTTCCTCAAGAGAACGGAAAAAGAGGAAGTTAACAACTTAATGGGACATCTCACGCAACTGGAAAAGGAAGAACATTCCAACCCCAAACCCAGTAGAAGAAAAGAAATAACCAAAATTAGAGCACAATTAAATGAAATCGAAAACAAAAGAATAATACAACAGATCAATAAATCAAAAAGCTGGTTTTTTGAAAAGGTCAATAAAATAGATAAACCTCTGGCCAACCTAATCAGGAAAAAAAGAGTAAAATCTCTAATCTCATCAATCAGAAACAACAAAGACGAAATAACAACAGACTCATCAGAAATCCAAAAAATCCTTAATGAATATTACAAGAAACTTTATTCTCAGAAATATGAAAATCTGAAGGAGATAGACCGATACTTGGAAGCACGCCACCTTCCAAGACTTAACCAGAATCAAGTGGAAATGTTGAACAGACCCATATCAAGTTCAGAAATAGCATCAACTATACAAAACCTCCCTAAAAAGAAAAGCCCGGGACCAGATGGTTTCACATCAGAATTCTACCAAACCTTTAAAGAGGAATTAGTACCTATATTACTCAACCTGTTCCAAAATGTAGAAAAAGAAGGAAGACTACCCAACACGTTCTATGAAGCAAACATCACCCTGATCCCCAAACCAGGAAAAGACCCAACAAGAAAAGAAAATTATAGACCAATATCACTAATGAATATAGATGCAAAAATATTCAACAAGATCCTAACAAACAGAATCCAACAACACATCAAACAAATTATACATCATGACCAAGTTGGTTTTATCCCAGGGTCTCAAGGCTGGTTCAATATATGTAAATCCATAAATGTAATTCAGCACATAAACAAATTAAAAAACAAAGACCATATGATTCTCTCAATTGATGCAGAAAAAGCTTTTGATAATATCCAGCATCCCTTCATGATCAGAACACTCAAGAAAATTGGTCTAGAAGGGACTTTTCTTAAACTGATAGAGGCTATCTACAGCAAACCCACAGCCAATATCATATTGAATGGAGTTAAATTGGAATCATTTCCACTCAGATCAGGAACCAGACAAGGCTGCCCATTGTCTCCATTGCTTTTCAACATTGTAATGGAAGTTTTAGCCACCGCAATTAGGGAAGAAAAGGTGATCAAGGGTATCCATATAGGGTCAGAAGAGATCAAACTCTCGCTCTTCGCAGATGATATGATTGTGTATCTGGAAAACACTAGGGACTCTACTACAAAACTCCTAGAAGTGATCAAGGAATACAGCAGCGTCTCAGGTTACAAAATCAACATTCATAAATCGGTAGCCTTTATATACACCAACAACAGTCAAATTGAAAAAGCAGTTAAGGACTCTATCCCATTCACAGTAGTGCCAAAGAAGATGAAATATTTGGGAATTTACCTAACAAAAGACGTGAAAGATCTCTATAAAGAGAACTATGAAACTCTAAGAAAAGAAATAGCTGAAAATGTTAACAAATGGAAAAACATACCATGCTCATGGCTAGGAAGAATCAACATTATCAAAATGTCCATACTACCCAAAGCAATATATAATTTCAACGCACTCCCTATTAAAGCTCCACTGTCATATTTTAAAGATCTTGAAAAAACATTACTTCGTTTTATATGGAATCAGAATAAACCTCGAATAGCCAAGACATTACTCAGAAATAAAAACAAAACAGGAGGAATCACACTACCAGACCTCAGACTTTACTACAAAGCGATAGTGATCAAAACAGCATGGTATTGGCACAAAAACAGAGAAGTAGATATCTGGAATAGAATAGAGAACCAAGAGATGAATCCAGCTACTTACCGCTATTTGATTTTTGACAAGCCAATTAAAAATATTCAGTGGGGAAAAGATTCCCTATTTAACAAATGGTGCTGGGTGAACTGGCTGGCAACCTGCAGAAGACTGAAATTGGACCCACACCTTTCACCATTAACTAAGATAGACTCTCATTGGATTAAAGATTTAAACTTAAGACATGAAACTATAAAAATACTAGAGGAGAATGCAGGGAAAACCCTTGAAGAAATTGGTCTGGGTGAGTATTTCATGAGGAGAACCCCCTGGGCAATTGAAGCAGCTTCAAAAATACACTACTGGGACTTGATCAAACTAAAAAGCTTCTGCACAGCTAAGAACACAGTAAGCAGAGCAAGCAGACAGCCCTCAGAATGAGAGAAGATATTTGCAGGGTATAACTCTGACAAAGGTTTAATAACCAGAATCCACAGAGAACTCAAACGCATCAGCAAGAAAAAAACAAGGGATCCCATCGCAGGCTGGGCAAGGGATTTGAAGAGATACTTCTCTGAAGAAGACAGGCGCACGGCCTTCAGACATATGAAAAAATGCTCATCATCTTTAATCATCAGAGAAATGCAAATCAAAACTACTTTGAGATACCATCTAACTCCAATGAGACTAGCCTATATCACAAAATCTCAAGACCAGAGATGTTGGCGTGGATGCGGAGAAAAGGGAACACTTCTGCACTGCTGGTGGGAATGCAAATTAATACATTCCTTTTGGAAAGATATATGGAGAACACTCAGAGATCTAAAAATAGATCTGCCATTCAATCCTGTAATTCCTCTGCTGGGCATATATCCAGAAGACCAAAAATCACAACATAACAAAGATATTTGTACCAGAATGTTTATTGCAGCCCAATTCATAATAGCTAAGTCATGGAAAAAGCCCAAGTGCCCATCGATCCACGAATGGATTAATAAATTGTGGTATATGTATACCATGGAATACTATGCAGCCTTAAAGAAAGATGGAGACTTTACCTCTTTCATGTTTACATGGATGGAGCTGGAACATATTCTTCTTAGTAAAGTATCCCAAGAATGGAAGAAAAAATACCCAATGTACACAGCCCTACTATGAAACTAATTTGGGACTCTCACATGAAAGCTATAACCCAGCTACAACTTAACAATAGGGGGAAGTGGGAAAGGGGGGGTGGGTAGAGGGAGGGGAATCGGTGGGATCACACCTGTGGTGCATATTACAGGGGAATTTGCGAAACTTGGTAAATGTAGAATGTAAATGTTTTGGCACAGTAACTGAGATAACGCCGGAAAGGCTATGTTAACCACTGTGATAAAAATGTGTCAAATGGTTTATGAAGTGAGTGTATGATGCCCCATAATCATATCATTGTATACAGTTATGATTTAATAAAAAAATTAAAAAAATAAAAAAATAAAAAAAAAAAGTAAAAAAAAAAAAGGCTAGGCGCATTAGCTCACACCTGTAATCCTAGCACTTTGGGAGGCTGAGACCAGTGGATTACCTGAGCTCAGGAGTTTGAGACCAGCCTGAGATAAGTGAGACCCTGCCACTACCAAAAATAGAAAAACTAGCCGTGGGCACCTGTAGTCCCAGCTACTCAGGAGGCTGAGGCAAGAGGATGGCTCAAACCCAGGTGTTTAAGACTGCTGTGACTATGATGCCACTGCACTCTACCCAGGGTGGCAGAGTGAGACTCTGTCTCAACAAAAAAAAAAAAAAAAAGGCTTCATTGTTTTCTGTTGCTAAATAGTTTTCCACTAAATGGACATACCACAATTTGTTCTTTCATCTACAGTTGCCATTTGGCAACTTCCACGTTTTGGATGTTGCAGACCAAACTGTTACGAGGACAAGCTCAAGTTTTTGAGCTTACATTTCTCTTGGGTAGCACCTAGAAGTAGAATGTCTGGGTCATATGGTAAGTATGTCCTTAACTTTTTTGAAATTGCTAAACTGTTCTCCAAAATCATTTTACCATTTTATGTGTTCAGTGACTGATCCATATCCTAGCCAACATGGCATAATCCATCACTTTAAATTTATCTATTGTTGCTAAGGAGTATATAGTAGTATCTCATTGTGGTTTTAATTTGCATTTCCCTAATAATTAATGAAGTTGAGCAATTTTATGTGTTTATTTGCTATCTATATAAGTCCTTTGATGAAGTGTCTATTCAGATGTTATATGTATTTCTTGTTTTGTTTGTCTTCTTATTACTGAGTTTTAAAAGTTCTTTATATAATCTAAATCAGTGGTTCTCAATCTGCCTAATGTTGCAATGTATTTTCATTGTTAAAAAGGGATCATGACTCAAAGGTTGAGAACTGCTGTTCTAGTTACAAGTCTAACTGTAAGACATTGTTTTGCCAATATTTTTTCCCAGCCTGTAGCTTGACTTCTCAATTTCTTAATCATTTGAAGAGCAAAATGTTTTAAATTTTCCTTGATAGCTCATTCTTTTTGTGCAATATTTTAGAAATACATGACAAACCTGAGGTCACTAAAATGTTTTCCTATATTTTCTTCTAGAGAATTCAGAGTTCTCTTCTACCTTGAGGCCTGCTATCCACTTCAAGATAATTTTTGTACAAGGTATGAGGTAACAGTGAAGGTTCATTATCTTAGGGAACATCTGGCTATTGAAGTGTTTCAGTACCATTTACTAAAAAGATTATTCTTTTTCCCACTGAAACGTCTTGGTTCCTTTGTTGAAAATCAACTGATCATATACATGTGGTTCAGTTTCTTCACTCTCTATTCTGTTCCACTGCTCTGTTTGTCTCTTTCTATATCAATATCACATTGTTTTAATTATAGCAATTTTATCATGAATATTGAAATTAGGTAGTGTTGGTCCTCCACCTGAATCCACATGACTATCACACTAGAAAAAATTTTTGTGCCTTGAGGCCACTGTTTTATTAGGTCAAGACAGGTCAACAGATATGCGAGTTATATATTCATAAGGCTCTGGGCTCAAAACTAGTGTAAGTTAACTACAACTCACATGGCATTTAATATGCTAGATTACTTTGATTATTCTAAATCCTTTGCATTCCATATAAATTTTAGTATCAGTTTCTCAATTTCTATCAAAAAACAAACAAAAATTGTTTGGCTCTTGATTTGAGGTTGGGTTAACTACATAGGTCAATTGGGGAGAACTGACATACATTTTAATAATACTGAGTCTTCAAACACATGACATAGAGTATTTGTTTATAACATCTTTTCAGCAGTGTTCTGTTGAAAAGTTCTCAGTGTACAAATTATGCACATCTTTTGTCAAATTTATCCCAAAGTATTTCATATTTTAATGTTATTAGAATGTTTTTTTGAAAATTTCAATTCCAACTGTTTGCTGTAAGTGTTTAGCAATAGTTGATTTATGTAGATTTTACCTGATTTTCTACATAGGTGATCACACCTAAAAAGCAAAAAAAGTTTTTACCTTCTTTCTCTACAATCTGAATGCCTTTTCTTTCTTTCTCGTACTAGCCATATTCATCACAGGGGGTGTCTAACCTTTTGGCTTCTCCATGCCATACTGGAAGAAAAAAAGTTATCTTGGGCCACACGTTAAATACACAAACACTAAACCCAGCCAGGCGCCGCAGCGAGCGCCTGTAATCCCAGCGGCTTCCGGAGGCTGAGGCAGCGGGGTGCCCGCAGCCCGAGTCTGAGGTTGCGGTGAGCTACCACGCCCACTGAACTCTGCTCAGGGGCATAGGGTGGGACCCTGTCTCAACAACAACAAAAAATACACAAACACTGATGAAAGCTAATAAGCAAAAAAAAAAAAAAGCATGCATAATTCTACCATGCATAATTTTTGTGATATCCACCACCACAGATAAGCAAAAAGTCCTCATAAAATTTGCATGTGTCCTCTGAGGCACAGGTTGGATATGCCGGGACCTCCCGTACAATGTTGAACTGGAAAAGTGAGGGTGAACATTTAGTCTTTCACTAGGAAGTATGACTTTAGCTTTAAGTTTTTTGTAGGTGTCCTGTATGACACTGATGGAGTCTTATTCTGTTCTTGATCTTCTGATAATTTTTATCAAGAATGACTATAGTTGCTTCTTTTTTGCTATTTGTATTTTGCTGGATTTTTTTTTTTTTTACTTTTTGTTACTGTATTTTATTTACATGTTATATATTAACATGGTTTCTGAAGTTTTCTCTTTTTTTAGTAAAATATCTTACTTGGATGCTATACTTGTTTGTTTTTTAAAAACCCCATCATTATAAAGTTGGGTTTTCTAAGACCAGCTCTTTGCTAAAGAGAAAGGGCAGGTGTAGGGTAACATTCTAGGCAAGTTATTTTTCACAAGTTAAGCCTCTTTTCTTATCTCTATAAAAAAAATAATGCTTCTGCAAAATACGATTTGATTGAGTACTTTCATGTACATGTCACATTTTCTACTACTGTGAATCAAAGTTGGTCCAGTAGGGTTCCTGTTGCCTGCCGGCTATTGCAGACAATGGGTATAGCTTTTCTATCTCTAGATGTGTGTTTCTTCAGTAAGTGTATTTGTGTTGATTCCTTTGATATGCTATTGCTGGGCCCTTTCTTCAATTTTTCCCCTTCCTCCTGTGGAGCTCCTGTATCATCTTGACTGCTTTGAAGGCCCTCACCAGATGCTGACACCTTGATATTGGACTACTCCGCTTCCAGGACTCTGAAAAATAAATTTCTTTTCTTTATAAATTATCCAGTCTGTGGTACTCTGCTATAGCAATACAAAATGGACTAAGTTCAGTCTCCTACTTTGACTGAACTTTCAGTTTACATTTTTATCTTCTATTTTATTTGTTCTTCTTAGAAGACTTTCAGAAAAATAATGGGAAAATTCTAAGTATATATAGCCATATTTATACCAGAAGTCCCCTATAACACTTCACTTACCTTATCACTGTATGTATCACACTGTCTTATGGTTACGTGTTGACTTGTGTGTCTCTCTCAATAGCCTGTGAACTCCCAAACTCATTCTAGAATACGTAGCACAAGGTTTTGAGTATTACTGGGGCTCTATAAAATGATGGTGATTGACAGGATAACAAACATTCCTAGAACCTACTGCTTATCTCTTCCACATGTGACACACTGCCACAAGTCTATTCTGTGTTTGTATCGTATTTCTCCACTACCTATATGATATTATCACACCTTTTAGATGCTTTGTATTAAATTCCAGTGTATATTCTCTTCCAGTGTCTGGCTTGCAGTAAAAATCCCTGATATAGTAAAAGGGATTTGACCAGTCTGGGAATAACATATGCTTTTGTTAAATTATTTGGTTTAGTAATATTTTAACTGCTAGCTTACAGATAATTATTTTTTTGCTATATAGTTTTCTTGGAATAGTTTTGACCTGAACTACTAATTGTATCACAAAACCAGACTTTTGGGTAATTAAAAATGTTATGAGTTCCTTGAATTATGCTCTTTCATTTTAATTTCACAGTTGTTCTAACAAAAGAACTTGAGACATCATAGAAAAACAGAGCTAAGATTTCTCACCTACATTTTGAGTAGAAAAACATGAATATTTATGGTCAAATAAAACATTTTAAGATAATAGAGCAATAACAGCAGACACTGCAATAACCTCCACTAACAGGGTGAAGGCAAAATTGGAAGAACACAAAGAGAGATGGGGAAAAGACAGCTGCACTGGTCTTCTTATTCTTAGTTCTACAACTGGAAGATTTTACTATACTAATGAATGGGTTACAATTTCATTATATGTTCAGTAAAGAGGCACCACATCCTAAGAATGTTGGGTCCCTTTCCTTCTACCAACCTGAGTTCTGCTCTTTTCTTCCTTAATTTTATTACATACTTTCCTTCACTTGCTACTCAAAGATAGCTCAAGTTAAGTCAACTTCAGCAATTTACAGCAAATATTTTCATCTCTTAACAATTTTCCTCTAAAATCTTTTTCTATTCCTTAAAATTTATAATTCTTTAAATCTTCTCAGTGTTGTTAATCATCTTCACATCCACTGAAACTCATTTTCCCAGTTTCAATTTATCGCACCCTCTCTTGACTTCTTTTCTATTCCCAATTTTGCCTGGAAAACTATTCCATCACACCAGCTACACTCTGCCACCCATCCTGATAGTGCTAAATCATTGATCACTTTCCATTTCTGCTCATAAATCTCAGGCTATCAAAATTTGTACAGTTTGAATATCTCTTATCCAAAATTCTTGGGACAGAGAAGTGTTTCAAATTTTGGACCTTGTAATATTTGAGCATACATAATGAGATGCCTTTGGAACCCAAATCTGAACATAAAATTATTTGTGTATCATATACATCATATACACATTAGCTGAAAGTAATTTTATAAAATGTTCCTAATAATTTTATACATGAAACAAAGTTTTGACTGTTTTGACCACAACCTGTCACATGAGGTCAGGTGAATTTTTCCCTTCTGGTGTCATGCCACACTAAAAACATTTTGGATTCTGGAGCATTTGGGATTCCAGGGTTTTGGATCGGGGAGGTTCAAACTATCTAACTGTTGGATCCACACCACAAAAAATACGTATCATTCTCCTGCTCTTCTGGACAGTTCTTTCACTTGTTCCTAATTAGGTTCTGTTTCCATACCCAAAAGATTGCTCCAAATCTTTATTATACCCTCTACACAAAGCCTTCCTCTTTCACTTTCAGATAGTCCTGCCTCCTCTTTCAGAGGAAAAAAACAGTAAGGTTATTACTTGAGTGTCAGCACCTTTACTTCTTTCCCATAATTTCAGAGGTAAAAAAATTGTCCTTCCTCTTCCCATAACTTAAACCCTCCACCTGGGTCTTAGAAATCCTTCTGTCTCGACACCCAGAGGAAGCAGTCACATTTTTACCAATTCTCTCAGTTTCTGCTAGATACTGGACTAGTAAAAGTCCACAGGCACGAGAACTTAAAGTGCAAGAGGAAGTGAAAGGAAAATTAGGGCAAGGAAACAGATAAAAGAAATCACTCATGAGGAAGAATCAGCAGAAAACTCCAGGCAACATGAAGAACCAGTCCAGAACAACCCCACCAAGGGACCATGAGGTAGCTATTGCAGAGGATTCCACCTATACAGAAATGTTAGGAATGACAGAAAGGGAATTTAGAATACACATGTTGAAAACAATGAAAGAAATGATGGAAACAATGAAGGAAACTGCTAATAAAGTGGAAATTAACCAAAAGGAAACTCAAAAACAGAATCAAATAAGAGATGAACGATATGAAGAATATAAAAAGGATATAGCAGAGCTGAAGGAAATGAAACAGTCAATCAGGGAACTTAAAGATGCAATGGAAAGTATCAGCAACAGGTTAGACCATGCAGAAGAAAGAATTTCAGAGGTAGAAGACAAATTTTTTGAGATAACTCAGATAGTAAAAGAGGCAGAAAAGAAGACAGAGAAAGCAGAATGTTCACTGTCAGAATTATGGGACTTTATGAAGCGTTCCAACATACGAGTTATAGGAATTCCAGAAGGGGAAGAAGAATGCCCCAGAGGAATGGAAGCCATACTAGAGAATATTATAAAAGAAAATTTCCCAAACATCACCAAAGATTCTGACACACTGCTTTCAGAGGGATATCGGACCCAAGGTCGCCTCAACTCTAACTGAGCTTCTCCAAGACACACTGTGATGAACCTGTCCAAAGTCAAGACAAAAGAAAAGATTCTGCAAGCTGCCAGGAATAAGCGCCAGTTGACCTACAGGGGCAAATCCATCAGAGTGACCGCAGACTTCTCTAATGAAACTTTCCAAGCAAGAAGACAATGGTCATCTACCTTTAATCTACTTAAACAGAACAATTTCCAGCCCAGAATTCTGTACCCTGCTAAGCTAAGCTTCAAAATCGACGGAGAAATCAAATCATTTACGGATATACAAACATTGAGGAAATTCGCCACAACAAGACCAGCTCTACAGGAAATACTTCAACCTGTTCTGCACACTGACCACCACAATGGATCAGCAGCAAAGTAAGAACTCAGAAATTAAAGGACAGAACCTAACCTCCACACTGATGCAAAAGATAAAACTAAGCAATGGACTCTCACAAAATAAGACGAATAGAATACTACCACACTTATCAATTATCTCCATAAATGTTAATGGCTTGAATTCCCCACTGAAGAGACATAGATTGGTTGACTGGATTAAAAAACACAAGCCATCCATTTGCTGTCTGCAAGAAACACACCTGGCTTCAAAAGACAAATTAAAGCTCCGAGTCAAGGGTTGGAAGACAATTTTTCAGGCAAATGGAATTCAGAAGAAAAGAGGAGTTGCAATCTTATTTTCAGATACATGTGGATTTAAAGCAACTAAAGTCAAAAAAGACAAAGATGGTCATTTTATATTGCTCAAGGGAAAAATACAACAAGAAGACATTTCAATTCTAAATATTTATGCACCCAATTTAAATGCTCCCAGATTCTTGAAACAGACCTTACTCAGTCTGAGCAATATGATATCTGATAATACCATAATAACAGGGGACCTTAACACTCCTCTTCCAGAGCTGGACAGATCCTCTAAACAGAAATTAAACAAGGATATAAGAGATTTAAATGGGACCCTAGAACAACTGTGCTTGATAGACGCATATAGAACACTCCATCCCAAAGATAAAGAATATACATTCTTCTCATCACCCCATGGAACATTCTCCAAAATTGATCATATCCTGGGACACAAAACAAATATCAACAGAATCAAAAGAATTGAAATTTTACCTTGTATCTTCTCAGACCATAAGGCACTAAAGGTGGAACTCAACTCTAACAAAAATGCTTGACCCCACCCAAAGGCATGGAAATTAAACAATCTTCTGTTGAATAACAGATGGGTGCAGGAAGAAATAAAACAGGAAATCATTAACTTCCTTGAGCATAACAACAATGAAGACACAAGCTACCAAAACCTCTGGGATACTGCAAAAGCAGTTTTGAGAGGAAAATTCATCGCTTTAGATGCCTACATTCGAAAAACAGAAAGAGAGCACATCAACAATCTCACAAGAGATCTTATGGAATTGGAAAAAGAAGAACAATCTAAGCCTAAACTCAGTAGAAGAAAAGAAATATCCAAAATCAAATCAGAGATCAATGAAATTGAAAACAAAAGAATCATTCAGAAAATTAATGAAACAAAGAGTTGGTTTTTTGAAAAAATAAATAAAATAGATAAACCATTGGCCAGACTAACGAGGAATAGAAAAGTAAAATCTCTAGTAACCTCAATCAGAAATGATAAAGGGGAAATAACAACTGATCCCACAGAGATGCAAGAGATCATCTCTGAATACTACCAGAAACTCTATGCCCAGAAATTTGACAATGTGAAAGAAATGGATCAATATTTGGAATCACACCCTCTCCCTAGACTCAGCCAGGAAGAAATAGAGCTCCTGAACAGACCAATTTCAAGCAGTGAGATCAAAGAAACAATAAAAAAGCTTCCAACCAAAAAATGCCCTGGTCCAGATGGCTTCACTCCAGAATTCTATCAAACCTTCAAGGAAGAGCTTATTCCTGTACTGCAGAAATTATTCCAAAAAATTCAGGAAGAAGGAATCTTCCCCAACACATTCTATGAAGCAAACATCACCCTGATACCAAAACCAGGAAAAGACCCAAACAAAAAGGAAAATTTCAGACTAATCTCACTCATGAATATAGACGCAAAAATTCTCAACAAAATCCTAGCCAATAGATTACAGCTTATCATCAAAAAAGTCATTCATCATGATCAAGTAGGCTTCATCCCAGGGATGCAAGGCTGGTTTAACATACACAAGTCTATAAACGTTATCCACCATATTAACAGAGGCAAAAATAAAGATTACATGATCCTCTCAATAGATGCAGAAAAAGCATTTGATAAAATCCAGCATCCTTTTCTAATTAGAACACTGAAGAGTATAGGCATAGGTGGCACATTTCTAAAACTGATTGAAGCTATCTATGACAAACCCACAGCCAATATTTTACTGAATGGAGTAAAACTGAAAGCTTTTCCTCTTAGAACTGGAACCAGACAAGGTTGTCCTCTGTCACCTTTACTATTCAACGTAGTGCTGGAAGTTCTAGCCAATACAATCAAGCAAGACAAGGAAATAAAGGGAATCCAAATGGGAGCAGAGGAGGTCAAACTCTCCCTCTTTGCTGACGACATGATCTTATACTTAGAGAACCCCAAAGACTCAACCACAAGACCCCTAGAAGTCATCAAAAAATACAGTGATGTTTCAGGATATAAAATCAATGTCCACAAGTCAGTAGCCTTTGTGTACACCAATAACAGTCAAGATGAGAAGCTAATTAAGGACACAACTCCCTTCACCATAGTTTCAAAGAAAATGAAATACCTAGGAGTATACCTAACGAAGGAGGTGAAGGACCTCTATAAAGAAAACTATGAAATCCTCAGAAAGGAAATAGCAGAGGATATTAACAAATGGAAGAACATACCATGCTCATGGATGGGAAGAATCAACTTTGTTAAAATGTCTATACTTCCCAAAGCAATCTACCTATTCAATGCCATTCCTATCAAAATACCAACATCGTACTTTCAAGATTTGGAAAAAATGATTCTGTATTTTGTATGGAACCGGAAAAAACCCCGTATAGCTAAGGCAGTTCTCTGTAACAAAAATAAAGCTGGGGGCATCAGCATACCAGAGTTTAGTCTGTACTACAAAGCAATAGTGCTCAAGACAGCATGGTACTGGCACAAAAACAGAGACATAGACACTTGGAATCGAATTGAAAATCAAGAAATGAAACTAACATTTTACAACCACCTAATCTTCGATAAACCAAACAAGAACTTACCTTGGGGGAAAGACTCCCTATTCAATAAATGGTGTTGGGAGAACTGGATGCCTACATGTAAAAGACTGAAACTGGACCCACACCTTTCCCCACTCACAAAAATTGATTCAAGATGGATAAAGGACTTAAATTTAAGGCATGAAACAATAAAAATCCTCCAAGAAAGCATAGGAAAAACACTGGAAGATATTGGCCTGGGGAAAGACTTCATGAGGAAGACTGCCATGGCAATTGCAACAACAACAAAAATAAACAAATGGGACTTCTTTAAACTGAAAAGCTTCTGTACAGCTAAGGAGACAATAACGAAAGCAAAGAGACAACCTACACAATGGGAAAGGATATTTGCATATTTTCAATCAGACAAAAGCTTGATAACTAGGATCTATAGAGAACTCAAATTAATCCACATGAAAATAGCCAACAATCCCATATATCAATGGGCAAGAGACATGAATAGAACTTTCTCTAAAGACGACAGACGAATGGCTAACAAACACATGAAAAAATGTTCATCATCTCTATATATTAGAGAAATGCAAATCAAAACAACCCTGAGATATCATCTAACCCCAGTGAGAATGGCCCACATCACAAAATCTCAAAACTGCAGATGCTGGTGTGGATGTGGAGAGAAGGGAACACTTTTACACTGCTGGTGGGACTGCAAACTAGTACAACCTTTCTGGAAGGAAGTATGGAGAAACCTCAAAGCACTCAAGCTAGACCTCCCATTTGATTCTGCAATCCCATTACTGGGCATCTACCCAGAAGGAAAAAAATCCTTTTCTCATAAGGACACTTGTACCAGACTGTTTATTGCAGCTCAATTTACAATCGCCAAAATGTGGAAACAGCCTAAATGCCCACCAACCCAGGAATGGATTAACAAGCTGTGGTATATGTATACCATGGAATACTATTCAGCCATTAAAAAAAATGGAGACTTTACATCCTTCGTATTAACCTGGATGGACGTGGAAGACATTATTCTTAGTAAAGCATCACAAGAATGGAGAAGCATGAATCCTATGTACTCCATTTTGATATGAGGACAATTAATGACAATTGTGGTTATGGGGGGGAAACAGAAAGAGGGAAGGAGGCAGGGGGGTGGGGCCTTGATGTGTGTCACACTTTATGGGGGCAAGACATGATTGCAAGAGGGACTTTACCTAACAATTGCAATCAGTGTAACCTGGCTTATTGTACCCTCAATGAATCCCCAACAATGATAAAAAAAAAAAAAAAGAAAAAAGAAATCCTTCTGTCTCTGCTGGACTTTTTTTTTTTTAACATGAATCAGGCCCCATCTTTCCCAAGGGTTAAATTTCTCCAATTTCACTGGCTGCTTTCTTAGTCCCTCCATTGAGACTTCTCATGTAATCTGGAGTTAATGCCACTTGTCCACAATAGCAGGATTCTTTGAAAATGCTGCTGAGTTCTTTCCAAATGTTTTGTCTTTCTTTGGTTTCCTATAGCTTGGTTATGATATGATTTGTAGTGGGTTTTTCATTTTTTTGTGTGTTTGTGTGTTTTGATGTTCTCTGTTGTTTTGTGATATTCTGAGTTAAATCTGTAGTTTAGCATCTGTAAGTAATCTTGCAAAGTTCTCATCCATTTTGACAGAAACACTGTCCTGTCTCTCCCAACTACAAATTTATCTCAATCCTACCTAACCCTCTAGCTACAACCCTATGTTTCTCTGCTCCTTCAGAACAAGACCTCCAAATATAGTTATTTCCTTGGCTTCTATAAAAAAAAAAAAATATTTCTTTACTTTTCATTCATCATTTCACTTTAAACCACCTGGCTGTCCCTCTGAAACTTAATCTTGCTGAAGTTAGCAACGTCTTTTAAATTATAAGTCCCAATGAACTTAGCATGATGCCCAAATCATTATAGATACAGAGGAAACACTTGCATACTCAATTTTACAATCTGGTAGAATTGAAGGGAAAAGGACAGATAGAAATATTAAAATAAGATTAAGAAAAAGTTTTCTAAAGCATTGAAAGAATAATCAGGATATTTTGGTTTACCTATTAAACCATCTTATGTAGGAACAGCGATACACATAAAATTAGTGCACTAAATTTACACATGTTAAGTGTACTAAATAAAGTAGACCTTCATGAAAAATGTTAAAAGTACCCTCCAATTTTTCCCTCTAGTTCTAATTAGAGATGTATTATAGATTTCGACTAATAGACACATTTCTACTAATAAATAGATGAAAAATTTTAGCATCAATTTTGGGATTGGCCAATAATTTTTAAAAAATATTTTTTAAAAAATCACATACATGCATTTTTAATTGAGGAACACATTCCTACATCTTCGCATTTTTGTAAAACAGAAATTGGAGTAACAGTTAATCTGCTTCGAATTGAGTTACTTAATGAGTAGCTATTTAACTAATGACAGGATCTCTTTTTAATCTTTTCACATTTCAAAGAAGATTCATTACCCTAGAAAGCTTGCAAATATCAGTGGTTTTATTTTTTTTTATTAAATCACAGCTGTGTACATTAATGCAATCATGGGGTACAATGTGCTGATTTTATATACAATTTGAAATATCTTCATTAAACTGGTTAACATAGCCTTCATGGCATTTTCTTAGTTACTGTGTTAGACATTTATAGTCTACATTTAGTAAATTTCACATGTACCCTTGTAAGATGCACTGTAAGTGTGGTCCCACCAATCACCCTCCCTCCACCCATTCTCCCCCCTCCAACCCCTAATCAGTGCTTATTTTTAAATGACACTCCAGCTTCTCCCAGCAAGACTGTTTCTTTATGAGTATGGAAAGTCCTGCAAATCTCAGACTGAATCAGTGAAAGCTGCATAAGATGAACTGTCTCTGGAAGGAGAAAAATGGAAGAATCCTTAAGCCAGGAACAAAGCAGTGAATGTCTGTGGTGCAGAGGAATCATCTGAAGAGCTGGCAGAACTGTAGATTCCAAAGCAACATTCCCAGAGATTCTTGTTTCGTCCGTCTGGTATAGATCCCAGAAATCTGTATTTCTCCACACCTGTCAAACTGTTTTCATACAGATAGTCATCGTAGACTGTAGACTCACAGTCTTGGAAAGTATAGAATTTTTCTTTCTGATTTTGTATCAATGCTTTATGGGACTGTAGAGTAAATATTTTTTCTTTTTCTGTAGAGTTAGGACTCCGTGATTAAATTTTACTAAACTTGGGACCTGGGATGAGATAACAAATCTTGGAGTTTAATTTATGACTGATTCCTAGTAGAGAGAGCATCTGAAGTGATTTACTTCCAGGGACATTCACCTGCAAGAAGGTACATGTTTACATTTTAAAGAAAGGATAAGATGTGGAACCTTCCAGAAAGCACCTGTATTATAAAGCTGCTTTTTCTTTTTTTAGATTTCAATACATTTAGGGGTACAAGTGCTTTTTGTTACACGAATTAACTGTACAACGCTGAAGCAGGGCTTTTAATGTCCCCACCACCAGAATAGTGTACATTGTACCTGATAGGGATATTTTTATCCCCCCAACACTTCTTAGTTTCCAATGTCCATTATGCCACTCTATGACCGTATGTAACCCTCATTTGGATCCCCTTATAAGTGAAAACATGCAACATCTGGTTTTCTATTCCTGAGATACCTCACTTAGGATTAACTGTTCTTACTTACATCCAAGTTGCCATAAAAGACATTATTTCATTCCTTTATGGCTGAGTAGTATTCCATGGTGATGCACATGTGTGTGTGCACGTGCGCACATGTGAGTGTATGTGTGTCATATTTTCTTTATCCACTCCACAGCTGAGAAGCACTTAGATTGATTTCATATCTTTGCAGTTGTGAACTGCACTATGATAAATATTCAGGTGCATGTGTCTTTTTTGCAGTGACTTCTTTCCTTTAGGTAGATCCCCAGTATCCCTGCTGGATAAAATGGTAAATCTACTTTTAGTTTTCTGAGGAATCTTCATACTGTTTTCCATAGAGATGGTAAGAGTTTACATTGCCATCAGTAATAATAGATCTTCCCTTTTCATGGCATCCATGCCAACACTGATTTTTTTTAACTTTTCAATAATGGCTATTCTAAAAGGAGTAGGTGGTATCTCATAGTGGTTTTAATATGCATTTCCCTGATTAATGATGCTGAACATATTATATGTTTCTGGTCATTTGCCTATCTTCTTGTGAAAAAACAAATCTTTTCATGTCTTTCTTCCACTTTTTTGATGGGGTTACTAGGTTTTTTCTTGATTTCTTTGTTGTCTTTGTGCATTCTGGATATTAATACACTATCATACATATAGTTTGGAAATGTTTTCTTACATTCTAGAGGTTATTTACTCTATTTTGCTGTGCAGAAAATGCTCCTCATTGGTTAATTTTATTTGCTGCTGCATTCTTTACCTATGCCAATGTCCAGAAGAATTTTTCCTAGTTTTTTTCCTAATATATGTATGGTTTCAGGTCCTGCATGTAAGTCTTTAATCCATCTTCAGTTAATTTCTCTTGTACATGGTGAGATAAAGGGATCCAGTTTCACTTCTGCAGGTGGTTATGCAATTTTCACAGTAACGTTTATTGAATAGGGCATGCCTTCCCCAGTATATGTTTTTGTCTGCTTTGTCAAAGATCAGCTGGTTGTAGCTATATAGTTTTATTTCTAAGTTCTTGATTCTGTTCCATTGGTCTATGTGTCTACCTTTATACCAGTACCATGCTATTTTGGCTACTATAGCCTTGTAATATAATTTAAAGTCAGATAATGTAATGCTTCCGTATTTGCTATTTTTCCCTAAAATTATTTTGGCTACTCAGGCTTTTGGGTTCCATATGGAGTTTAGGATTGTTTCTTGCTAGGTCTGTAAAAAAATGGCAATGGTATTTTGATGGGAATTCTGTTGAATCTGTAAATCATTTTAGGCAGTATAGACATTCTAACAATGTTGATTCTTCTAATCCATGAGTATGAGATGGTTTGCTATTTGTTTGGGTCACCTAGGATTTCTTTCATCAGTGTTTCCTACTTCTTGTAGAGATTTTTCACCTCCTTGTATAAGTGTAGTCCTATGTATTTTATTTTCTTTGTAGCTATTTTAAATGGTATTGAGTTCTTGATTTAACTCTCAGCTTGACTGTTATTAGTATATAGTTATACTACTGATTTTGTGTACATCAATTTGACAACCCAAGACTTTACTGAAATTAGTTATCAATTCTAGGAGTCTTGATTTTTCTGGATATAACATCATATCACTGGCAAATAGGGATAGTCTGACCTACCTTTTCTTGATTTGGATACTCTTTATTTCTTTCCCTTGCCTGATGGCTGTAAGTAGGACTCTTACTTTATTGTATAGAAGTGGTGACAATGAGCATTCTTGTGGAGCTGGAAGAATTTGGCTTTGACTATGTCTGGTCCTGGACCATTAATTATTGGGGAGATTTTGTATTACTGTTTCAATATCACTATTCCACCTGTCTGCTCAGGATTTCTATTTCTTCCTGATTGAAGTTTGGGAGGTTATGTGTTTCCAAAAATGTACCCATTTCCTACAGATTTTCTAGTTTGTGTGCATAGTGGTTTTCATGGTAGTCTGAAATGACATTTTGTATCTCTATGGTGTCCGTTTTAATGTGTCCTTTTTCATTTCTGATTGATTTTCTCAGAATCCTTTCTCTTCTATTCTTGGTTAATCTAGCGAATGATCTATCGCTTTTCAGTATCTTTTCAAAGAATCAACTTTTCATTTTCATTAATTCTTTGGGTTTCTTGTTAATTTTCAGTTTGTTAAGTTCTGCTTTGATCTTTGTTATTTCTTTTCTTACGCTAGCTTTGGGTTTGGTTTGTCCTTCTTTTTCTACTTCCTTGAGGTGTGACATTAGGTGATTAATTTGTGATCTTTCTGTCTTTGGGATACAGGTATTTAAGGCTATGAGCTTCCCTCTTAGCACTGCTTTCTCGGGTGTCACATCATAACACTAGTATCATTTCATCCTTCCCATTTAGGCTCCTTGATCTATGTAACATACATTATTGCAGTAATCATTCAGGTAGTTTCATAACCTGAAACAGGCAAAATCATGGAAATATTAGAGAAGAGACTGGAGAGATGAGAATTGGAAATATAAAAAAATGTTTAATTATGTTTTATAACAAAAAATTCTGTAGCAAAAAATGGAACAATATATGCAGACACAAACGGTGGATGAACCATGAAGCAAATGAAGTGTAAGCCTCCAGACCCTGCCCTTACACAGGCCTCTTCCTTGCCTCTATCCTAACTATGTATTTTTAATTTAGTATTTTCTTTCTTAAAAGGGGAGTGGAGGGCCGGGGCCATAGCTCAGTGGGCAGAGTGCCGGCCACATACACTGAGGCTGGCGGGTTTGAACCCAGCCCAGGCCAGCTAAACAACAATGACAATTACAACAAAAAAATAGCCAAGCGTTGTGATGGGAGCCTGTAGTCCCAGTTACTTGGGAGGCTGAGACAAGAGAATCACTTAAGCCCAAGAGTTTGAGGTCGCTGTGAGCTGTGATTCCATGGCATTCTACCAAGGGCAACAGCTTGAGGCTCTGTCTCAAAAAAAATAAAAAAAGGAGGGGGTAAGGTCCCCCAAATTGTTTAAATCTCAGGCTCAAAACCAAACCAAACATGATCCACCCCTGTTTAGAGCATTTTAATAATTCTTTGTTATTTTCAAATGCCAGGAAGTATTGTTCGTGGCTTTGGCTTGTGTTTAGATGACTTTCTTGAGGTCCCTCTGAATAGAAGAAGGATGATTCTAGACCATTAGCAAAGGTCATGGACTAACATCAGTTAGTTATCTGGGAATGGATGGGAACCTCTAATGTGTCAGGAGACCTCACAGCCTGGTTAGAGGGATGGGCTTGGCCACAGACTAAGTGAAGGAATAGAATAATTAAAATACATGCTGGTAAATTACAAGGTCGAAAACAGAACCTGACTACTATTAACTTTTAATTTTACTCAATCCTACAAGAGTTGTGGTAGAGGAAGGAACCAAATTTGGATCAAGAATATGATCAGGAGGGCGGGGGCAGGGGCTCACGTCTATAATCCTACCACTCTGGAAGGCCGAGGTCGGTGGATTGTTTGAGCTCAGGAGTTTGAGACCAGTCATGAGCAAGAATGAGACTCCCTCATCTCTACTAAAAAGCAAAAACTAGCTGGGCTTTGTGGTGAGCATCTGTAGTCCCAGCTACTCAGGAGGCTGAGGCAAGAGGATCACTTGAACCCAAAAGTTTGAGGTTGCTGTGAGTTATGATGCCACAGCACTCTACCAGGGGTGACAAAGTGAGACTCTGTCTCAAAAAAAAAAAAGAACCTGATAAGAAGACAAGTTTGATGAGGTTAAATTGGGAGTACAAGATACAGGTTTTGAGCTCAAAATCAGAATGACAATCTTTTTTTTTTTTTGAGACAGAGTCTCACTTTGTCACCCTGGTAGCATGCCATGGCATCATAGATCACAGAAACCTCAAAGTCTTGGGCTCAAGCAATCCTCTTGCCTCAGCCTTCTGAGTAGCTGGGACTACAGGCACCCGCCACAATGCCTAGCTATTTTTTAGAGACCAGGGTCTCGCTCTTGCTCAGGCTGGTCTTGAACCTGAGACCTCAGGCAATCCACTTGCCTTCATCTCCCACAGTGCTAGGATTACAGGCGTGAGCCACTACACCAGCTCAAAATAACAATCTTGAAGAACATTTCCCTGAACTGAATTCAAAATGTAAAGTTAAGTCCTGAGTAAGAGTGAAATTAGGTTAAACAAAACGAAAACTGAAACTCAAACTTAAAGAGGAGGACTCAGGCATCCTGGTGCACAGAAGTACAGACTCAAGATGCACAGACTTCCTTCAGAGGGCAGTAATGAGTAGCCTGCTGTGAAAAGATGCCAAATACCTGCACCTTTTACTGAGCACAGTCAGAGAATGGCTATAAGGTGCTGTCACCACACAAGGCAGCCTTGGATAGTCCCAGATTGGCATGCACACTAATTGAGCAGTGTTCATACACAGAGTTAAGGTGCTTAGGAGTTTTTAGAGGACAGAGATGAAATAGTTGTATTTGCATTAAAACCCAAATTAGTATTCTCTGCAGCAAAAATCATTTCAGGCAGCACACCTGAACTGCTATTTCTCTCTCCATCTCTGCTGATGTGAATAGGAATGACCGACTGGTACGCCAACGTAACATGGCAAGATTGCCAGCCACTAGGAAAGCTATTTCTGTCCTGCTTGGAAGAAGAATATGTTCCCTCTGGACTCAAATTCCTATCAGCCTTTGGTGATGGCATTTGGTTACTTCTGTGAAACACAGGAGGAGACAACAATGGATGACATTCCTTAGTCCCAATCCCAGGTAAAAATAATCTGACTTATGAAACCAGAAGCTGAGAATAACCTGAGCTCCCTGCACCACACTGTGCCATGAAGCCAGGCTGTCCTAGTGCTGCTTTAACCACCAGTGCCATCTGGGTACTTCTTTAAATTAAGAATGCTATTCTGTCGGGAAGTGTGACATCAGCTTCTCAAGAAAGGATGACAGAAAATAATTTAGACACAGAATTCAAGCTGAGAGTTTGAACTTCTCTTAGTCACCTACTGTGCCCAACACTGCCTTGGGTGTGGTGGTAGGAGGCACACAAAAGAAAGCAACACATGATACCTGCCTTCTAGGAACTTCTAGACTAGTTAATCATAAGCAATTTGTTTAACATCTCATTTGGTATGCTGTGAACATAGGGCCCAGAGTGTGAATATATTACGCATCACCGCTCTTGGAAAAGGAATGCATCACCATAGAGAAATGAGATTTTTGTAGCAAGAGTAATAAAGTAAAATATTTCAACTACAGTGAGTATAACAGTCTCTTGTTAGACAAGAGCCTTTAGGTGTCATAAATTTTAGATCATGGCAGTTTATGTAAGAAGGCTGAAAAGTACTCTTGATGAATAAATATATTTTCTAAGGCATCTGTCACTGTAGTTATACAGATCTGAAATCTCAGCATCCTACACAATAATGACACATTAAAAAAGACTCAATTCTAAATGGGAAAATGCATTCATATTCTTCATTACAAAGTTGTACTCAGATATGCCATTCAATTTGAAAAACACAGCTAAAAGTTCAGCAAGCTTTCTTTGCTCTAAATTTACTGCTAAAATAACCAAAGTGGGAATTGCCAGATTACACTATTTCATTGTTTTGTGTGTGGGTGTCTGCATGAGCACTGAAAAAAACAGAATTCTATTTCTGGAGTTCCTTTTAACAGGCATGGAATTTCATAATGGCTATTCATTTGATGGGAAGACTATGAACATGACAAATGAAATTCAAATACAGTCTCTGTATTCCCATCCAAATGCAACACTTTATTTTGATCATGTGTAAGAATATTTTGGTCTTCAGTAACATATGCAAAAGTTGGTAAGTCTGACCTGTGTAGAGTCAACAATCCAATTAAATAAAATTCATTGTTTGAGAAGTCTGCATAAAACATTCTTTCCAGGTGGTGTCTGTGGCTCAATGAGTAGGGTGGCGGGTTCAAACCCAGCCCCGGCCAAACTGCAACAAAAAAATAGCTGGGTATTGTGGCGGGCGCCTGTAATCCCAGCTGCTTGGGAGGCTGAGGCAAGAGAATCACATAAGCCCAAGAGCTGGAGGTTGCTGTGAGCCATGTGACGTCATGGCCCTCTACCCGAGGATGGTACAGTGAGACGCTGTCTGTATAAAAAAAAAAAAAAAAAAAAAAAAAAACACTCTTTCCATCCTTTTTTGATAAACATCTATTGTATCAAATATGCAGGCGTAAGTGCTTTTGGGAAAGCAAAGATGAAAAAATATGGTCCTTTCTTTCAAAAAGTTTATAGTCCAGTATAGGAGACTGATAAGATACAAAAGTAACAATAAGGTCATGTAGAAAGTACTAATAAAGCATGCTATAAGAAAGACACACATAAGACAAAGGGAATTGGAAGGGAGAAGATATTTCTACAGGTGGGTAAATGAAAAATTTCTTACAGAGATTGGCATTAGCTTGGGATCTTGAAGGACTAGGAAAGAACCAGAGGCCACTCCAGATAAAAAATGGCAGGGACCAGAGCAGTGGAGCAGCATGGAAGTGGACAACACATGTAAGGAGCACAGAGCAGCTCAGTGGGAGCACCATGAAGAATGAAAGAAACTGAGCCTAGAAAAGGCAACTAGGGTCAGATAAGACAGAGCACTATAGAGATTTATATTAATCATAAAATATTAATTCAGAAAACAGCTAGAGGATCCATAAACCATTCATCACAAATATACTGATTATACAAATACACTACTCACTAACATTACTTAGGTACAAAGGGATAAATATAGGGTAGCTTAATTCAAGGAAGACTGTTAAAATCTGCCTTTTAATGATTAAGGATATTAAGTGGATTTCAAATTGTAACAAAAAAGCTCTGAATGAAGTGTAACTAAAATTATATTCTGTGAGCATGATAATGACACAATCATCTTTGTCATATAACAGAAGGTAGAAGAAAAATCTAAGTTGTGAATTAAAATTGAGAAAGAGGAAAATCTGAGGACTAGAAAGACTCCAAATCAGAGGAATTAATTCTGCAACTCTGTGGTTTAAAATTAATGTCTAGGTCTGATGAAAAATATAATATCAATTTTCCATGCAATATGCCAATTAGCAGCTGAGCTATCAAATGACACAATGAAAATAAAAATACTTTGTCATTTGTCCAGCAGGTGGCACTTGTCACTAGGTATAGAAACCAGTAGGTAATGAGGCATGAAGCTGAAAGTGGAATTAGGAACAGATTACTCATCCATCTACTTGGAAGGAGAAAGATGGGAATAGGTGGTTCCAGAATCACAGTTTTTAACAAGGATCTTGACTTGTCAGTAAAGCTTATGAATCACATGGAGGACAACCCTTTTACTCCCTAAAATGCACCTTGACTGACAGATCTTGAATTTGAGCTTCCCCATTAGGCACTGAACTTAAGTACTTCCTCATAACAAATGTGATTTGTAATAGGTCAGTTTGCTGCCCTAATAAATGTTCTCATGTCCTTTTTATTATTATTATTTTTTTTTTATTGTTGGGGATTCAATGAGGGTACAATAAGCCAGGTTACACTGATTGCAATTCTCATGTCCTTTTTTTATATTTATCCTATGAAAATGTGAGAAACATGGTGCTAGAATTAAGCAAAAACACACACACACAAAAGAGAAAGAAACAAATCTTTACCATTTAAAGATGTGTGAGTTGGTTCAACTTATTTAACTTCTTTTTCAAAAAAAAAATTATTTCAGATTAATATGAGGGTACAAATGTTTAGGTTACATTGTTTTCAATTTCAAGGTAAAGTTCAAGTTGCAGTTGAGCCCTTCACCCAGGAGGTGTGCTTAACACCCTCCACTGTGCCCATTAGGTGAGATCCTGCCAATTGCTCTCCCTCTTCCCCTTTCCTTTCCTCCTCCCCCTTCCTTTCCCCCTCCCCTCCCCCTTGGTAGAGTATACTTGTGTTTTTTCTTTCATGTGGGTGCGTAGTTGTTTATATATTGGTTTCATTTTAGTACTGAATACACTGGATACTTTCTTTTCCTTTTTTTTTTTGCAGTTTTTGGCTGGGGCTGTGTTTGAACCCTCCATTTCCTATATATGGGGCTGGCGCCCTACTCCCTTGAGCCACAGGCGCTGCCCTTTTTTTTTTTTTTTTCCATTCTTGAGGTACTTTACTAGGAAGAATGTGTTTCAACTCCATCTAGGTAAACACAAAAAACGCAAAGTTTCCATCTTTTCTTTTAGCTGAATAGTATTTCATGGTATACACATGCCACAGTTTGTTAATCCAGTCATGGGTTGATGGGTACTTGGAATGCTTCCACATCTTGACAATTGTTAATTGTGCTACAATAAATATTCTAGTGCAGATGTCCTTGTGGTAAATGATTTTTGTTCTTCTGGGTAGATACCTAGTAATAGGATTGTAGGATCAACTGGAAGGTTGACTTTTAGTTCTTTAATAACTCTGTATACTTCTTTCCACAAAGGTTGTATTAGTTTGCAATTCCACCAGCAGTGCGAAAGTGTTCCTTTCTCTCCACATCCACACCAGTATCTGCAGATTTGGGTTAATCTCACTAGAGTTAGGTGATATCTTAGAGTGGTTTTGATTGGCATTTCTCTGTTGATTAACGATGATGAGCATTTTTCATATGCTGTCTTATCATAGTTGCTTATTTTTAAATAGCTGTTAGAAGTGGTCTACAGCAAGACTGTATGTTATCTGCCCTATTTATTGATTCAACAACTACTGAGTACCTAGTATATGCCAGGCACTGTTTGGGTAACACAGATTTCCAGTAAAGAAAACTGAGACTGCCTCTGCTGTCTTGGAGCTAACATCCTGATATCATAGTTACTTTGCTTTCCCCACAATATCCAGCCTGGGACGGACCCAAGTGCAAGTATGTGTTCAATGACCACCTCTAAATTAAGGTTTACTGTGGTTAGGGAGACCCCCAACCCAAAGCTTTCCTTGATTACAACAAAAACAAAGTCAGTGGCAGGTACTGAGTACTTGAAAGTATGTTAAAGATGCTGGGGATCTTTTCACAAGATTTTGTGAAATTTTTCTTTCTCAAAAGGAAAAGCGAAGATGGTGAGTATTCTTATGCCCTTTGAACTAATTGCAGTAGAGTTGTACATAAATAATGGGAAACTTCTTTCTTTACATTCAAAACAAACTGAATCTATAAGCCTGGCTTAAATTTTTCTGGAAAAAATCAACTATCAAGAAGGAAAGAACAACTGATGGCCCAAATCTGTTATTCTATCACCTGCCATCAAAATTGCTACCTCAACAATGAACAAAGCATCTAATCCTAAATAAACAACAAACTAAGTCTGGGATTGGCACTATTAATATCCAAGGGTCAGCTCTGGTCTCTACAGAAAAGAAAATATCCAGAGCTGGCAATAAAGATAAAATCAATTCAGAATGTTCTGAATGCCTTTACAAAGCTGTGAGGAGTCGTAAATAAAATAAGAAATAAAACTGAGATATTTCATACTGAAGGATTTGAATTTACCAAATTATTTATTAAAAGGGTGTGACACTTTTACTTCTGACTTCTGTTATGAAATCCATGATTAAAGGCCTTAAAAACTGTAGGAAGTTGAACTGCATTTTTAGAGGTGGGGAGCACTTAGGAGAATGTTTGCCAAGTGACTTTGAATGTCTTTCTAAGAGAGACCCTAAAAATCCAGGCTCAAGGGAAGGTTCAGATCTCTCTGACTGCCATCTCAGGTAGTGTCCAACTTGTACTACAGATCCCTAGGAAAGGTGGGTCAGGTAAAAGATAATACAATTTATCTTCTAAAATCCAGGAACACACACAGTAATAAGGCGGTAAGGCTGAGGGTTTTAACTCCCATCTTATCATTGAATTTTCTATTTTAACAAGCATTTTATTTCCTGACATCTATGAAGGAGTCAAGTACTATATAAGGAAGTTGACAGGATACACAATTTAATATTTCTGAATTTGGGTGCTAGATTTATAAAGTAAACAAATATCTAATTACTTTATTAGTTAAGAAAATATTAATGAAAGAATTTTCCCATGAGCCATATTTTCTTACAATTTAAATTGTCATGGTTACCTATGTTTAATAATAGTAACATTTATTGAATTTTATTAACAATTAAATATGACTTGCTGAATTTATATACATACACACACATACACATAAATATACATAAATATACATATATATATATATTTGAAACAGAGTCTTGCTCTGTTCAGGTGGGAGTGCAGTGATGTGATGATAGCTCACTACAGCTTCAAACTCCTGGGCTGAAGCAATCCCCCTGCCTCCGCCTCCTGAGTACCTGGGACTACTGGTGCACACCAGCACGCTCAGCTAAATTTTTTGGTTTTTGTAAAGCTGGGGTCTTGCAAAGATGCCCCCAGGCTGTTCTCAAACTTCTAGGTTCAAAGGATCCTCCTGCCTCAGCCTCCCAACGTGCTGGGAATGCAGGTGTGAGCCACCCTGCTTAGCCTTAATATATTTTAAAAAAGCTTTTTTTCTCATTATTCTGAATATTTTATTTTATTCTTTTTCTATATTAAATTTTGAGTATTTTTTAATTTTAAAATATTAATTAAGGGCTCGGGGCCCATAGCACAGTGGTTATAGTGCCAGCCACATGCACCGAGGCTGGCGGGTTTGAGCCCAGCCTAGGCCAGCTACACAACAATGACAGCTGCAACAAAAAAATAGCCAGGCATTGTGGCAGGCGCCTGTAGTCCCAGCTACTCTGGAGGCTGAGGCAAGAGAATCACTTAAGCCCAAGAGTTTGAGGTTTCTGTGAGCTGTGATGCCACAGAATTCTACTGAGGGCAATATACTGATATTCTGTCTCTCTCTATATATATGTATAAATTAAGGTAATACAAGTTTTTGTTTCAAGGATGTCTTGTGTAATGCGTAAGTCAGGGCTTTTGGTGTACCCATCACCAGAATAGTTTTCATTGTACCCGAAAGATAAGTGTTGAACCCACACCTACCCTCCCATTTTTTTCCCCTTCTTCATTCCTCACGTCCTATATATTGCTTTGTGACCATGTGTGCCCAACTGTTAGCTTTCACTTATCAGTGAGAACATATGGTGTTTGGTTTTTCATTCCCGAGGTAACTTCACTTAGAAAAATGGTCTCTAGTTTCATCCAAGTTACTACCAATGACTTTATTTCATTCCTTTGTTTTAAAATAACTCTTTATCCTCAAATTCCATCATCAGGAAAGAAGCCTCTGAAGTAAAAGAGACCCACCCTTTGTGGAACACATACAAATCTGGACTACAAGTACTTGGATAAGCTGGGTGATCTCTATGAAGCTCTATATGCACTAGAGTGGAAATAAATGTCCTTATTCCTCACGTGTACTACTGTGCAGATGGGCTTAGAATAGTATTTTTTATAAAACTTGCCTATCTCCTCTTGACTTACCTCTAGAACAGTCCTAAAAGCCAAAATTAAAAGAATTTGACAAAAAAGATAGAAAAAAGAGCCTATGTATTTTCCTTGGGTAAACACCATTAGTAAATTAGCACATATGAAACCAACAGCTCAAAAATCACAGTAGAATTTGGAGAAATTCTACTTACCTGTGGCTGCTCTTCTGCCAGTCTGTTTCGATACCTTTGGACTGACTCTCTAAGTTGCTTCTCTTTCTCATTTTTTGATGGTGATACTGTGTTCATGGTGCCCAAGGGTATGGGGGGTAGCTTTTCTATGTGATGACAACTTCAAAATCAACAAGTATAAGATTAATCACAGTAGGAATTACAAAACTATTTACTATTTGTAAAAAATGATTCACTACTGCAAGAAGTTACTTTTTTTGTTGTATATCCAAAATTCAAATACTTATTGATGACTTTAGGTTATACAAGACCTCATATCTCCAATTTGTATGGAAGAGACCTTGATAACATAGATACTGAGGTTGGGAGACTAACAATTATTTTGTTAATGCTTCACTTAGTCTACATTACCATAAAATAAGGCCTTTTGTAAAAATTGTTCTTTAGATCATTGGAACTTATTTTATTACTGCCAAGCATTTTTCCCCCAAAAACTTTGGCAGAGAAATCTACATGTCTCTCTATATCAAATACTTCTGCTTCTGCAACACGTGGATCATTCATTAGGTGACTAAGAGATGTGATGCAGTGCACAGTGACAGCTTGGGGCTTCCTGAGATCTGGATAGCCCTTCACCCTGTACAGCCTGACTGCAGCATCCTGCCCAAACACCCTGCCTGCCCTAAGAGTATCTGCTTTGACAGTCACTCTGCTTCCCAGCCTTACAGAAATGCTATTGCTAATAGTAGTGGATTAATAAATGTATTATATATAATTATGTTAAATTATTTGTAAATGAACAATGAACAGGCTATGGATGAGCACGTTCCTCTTTACGGTTTCAAAAAAATACTAATGACTTTCAAAATACAGTACAACCTCTATCGTTGACCACCTCCTTACAATGACCACATCCTTAAGTTGACCTAAGTTTCAAAGACCAGACATGCACTATGTATGTGTGCCAATAAAGTAGGCCCAGTGTCCTATGTTGACTATACCCAACAAACTAGTATGTTGACCGGTTTGTTACAGACCAATATGGTTTGTAAAGCTTGAGCCCTTTTATTTCTCTTACTTTTACTCTCATGGCTATATATTGGGGAACTGAGTTAGCCAAGCTATTGAACAGGTAAGATATTATTTTGTGCACCTTGGTATCAAGGCTTGACATAGATAAAAAAATTAATTCCCATTGGGCACAGTTTTGACTCAGGGTATGGCTGGAGATAGTCAAAATGTTGAGGTCAGTTCTTCAAAACTGCACTAAGTCAAGAAGGTTTCTATTATTGGCTGGGGGAGGTGTGTGGAGGAGTTTTACTCAGCTACCAAAAAGAGGAGAGAGGGTCAAAGTTTGCAGAAATACACATGTTTAGGCTAGGAGAAGAAAGAAGAGGTCAAAAATAGAGCCTTCTCCCAACTGAAAGAGTGAGGGAAAAGTGAAATAGATCTAAGTGTGGCCTTTTGACTGAATCCAATTTTACAGAACAAATCCTTTTATTAAAAGGGGTGCAGCAGAAATATGAAGCTTTTCTTGCCTTTCTTTGGTGCTTAAAAAAAAACAATCTTGAAATCAGAAGGCTGCAGGTTCCCTACCCCTGATCAGACCGATCATTCATTTCTGTTTTTAAGGGCTGTGGCATATATTTTCTTACCACCTACCAACTGAGAAGACTGAGGAACTACAATCGAATCCAAGTACTACCATGAAAAAAACACTTAATCCCACCCACATATGGTATTTGTTATTATTGTTATTTTCAAAGCAAAGTGCTAGATAAACAAACCCTAGGAACAGCCACTATACATACAGTAACCTGCAGTGTTGATTTGAAGACATTGTGGGGTGGTACCTATTTCATTTCAGAAAAGTACCTGTTTTTATTGAATTTTTATTCAAAAAGAAAAACTCCAAGTATTTTATTAAAATGCAATCCACTTAATAGTCTTTGCTAAAAAAATTTCTAGAAATAAATTTTAATATGCAATATGACCAACAGATATTTTTTAACATGCTTTTCAAAATTCATGCTCTTCTGTTTCAGCCAGGTATAGGCATCACTTTTACCCTGCTGGTAATCCATATTTTCAATATAGATAAATGCATAGCATGAATGTAATGGAAGCACACTGATATCTTTTACTCAAGTGCCATATTAAAAATGTATAGTAGCCATCCTCTGTGGAGCCGCATCCAAATCAGGCTCCAGTGGTTTGAAAAAGAATGGCTCCATTTTACCCTGTCCAGGTTACTGACCATGAAATGCTACCATTTGTAAAATGGTGTATTCGGGTCACTAAAAAGTATCTGAACAGAATTAGAAATGTGAAAATATGCCTTCTCAAAGAGGGTGTGGTAAGGTAGAAGGAATACAAACTGCATCAGAAGCTTCAGTTTCAGCTCCAGAGAGCAGTCCTGGACAAAGTCACTGAACTTTCCTTAGCCTGTATTCTTCTTTAAGAAATGAGGAAAATTCATAGGGCTTTTGTTAAGATGGAATGGGACAGCATATATAATTGCAAAGTAAGAGAAAGCTATCATTATGTTTCTGGCCCAAGTTCTGGTGACAAACATTGTTCATTCAAATGCTGTTGACTAGCATTAACCCTGCCGACAACTGGCAATTAACTGCTGACAATAAACTATACTTTCTGTAAATATAGACAATAAACACTGTTCACCCCCATCACTTTCTCCCTCTACTCATGGAATGTTCCGTGATAAACAACTAATGCTTCTCATAAGTGATCCTACCCAAATCCAATGGCACATTATGTCTCAAGATTTTGCCTAATGGTAATCTACTTCAAGGCATACTCTCAAGGTATGCATAGCCCATCAACATACCTTATTGAATCAGAGGACTGAGCAAGGTCATCAGATTAATTTCTCTTGACCCTGGAAATCATCGTATCTACATCACTATTAATTAGCTCTCATAAAAGAAGTGCCAATTCTCAATTAATTACCCTTGTAATCAGTTTTCTTTACATCTCCCCTAAATCTCTAGCTCTACTTTTAGCATATATTTTGTCATAATCTTTTTTTTTTTTTTTTTTTTTTTTTGAGACAGAGCCTCAAGCTTTCACCCTGGGTAGAGTGCCGTGGCATCACAGCTCACAGCAACCTCCAACTCCTGGGCTCAAGTGATTCTCCTGCCTCCACTTCCTAAGTAGCTGGGACTACAGGCACCTGCCACAACACCAGCTATTTTTTGGTTACAGCCATCATTATTGTTTGGCGGGCCTGGGCTGGATTCGAACCCTCCAGCTCAAGTGTATGTGGCTGGCACCTTAGCCCCTTGAGCCACAGGCACTGAGCCTGTCATAATCTTTTTAGTGGAAATAAAATAATGAAATAAAATTCAGTGGACATAAAAACAAATATATCAGTATTTAAGAATCAAATCTTAAAAATTATAAATATAAAGAAGACATTTTGCTTTTTGCACTTTAAAGGTCCATCAGTTTTCTGTCAACACTGCCAAATTTATCTTACCATTCACCACAAGTGGCCTTGTTTTGATGTGTACAAGAGAAAAAATTAATGCAGCTTCAAAACTATAGAACCTCTGTAAGTTAACCACTCAAGGGACTGTAACAAACTGGTCAACATAGGGAGGTGTCAACATAAGGAAGTAGGTGCATATCTAGTCTATGAAAATTAGGTCAACTTAAGGAGGTGGTCAAGTATGGAGGTTCCAGTGTGATTTCACAATGCTCTGTGATGATATTACTACTTTTCAAGAGGAGAGGGTGAGAGCATGCCAACTCAGGAAAGTCGAAGATAAAGGAAGCTGCAGCTGACAATGCCAAGACAATTACTGGGATAGGGTCAAATCTGTGAAAAGTAGTCTAAATTCTGATGGCTTGTTATCAAAGGGCCTCTACTGACCAGGGACTTTTAGCAGATTGTCCTGACCAGGGTCCCAGCTGGACCCAGAGAAGATGTAAGACACTTATTATAGCACATTCGAGTGGATGGGAAGCTGAGTAAAACAGAGGTTATCTAACTTGTCTAAGATTTCACAGCTAGAAGCGGCAGGAATCAAACCCAGGCAATCTGGTCCCAGAGTCTGGGCTCTAAACAAGACCCTATACAGCATGTAAGTTCTCAGCTCACATAAGTAACTCATATTATTAACTGTTCCTAATATTCAAACTGAGACAACACTTCATTCCCATTTGGGAAATATATATAACCCTTAAGTCAGGGATGAACTCAAGAATCACAACTAGTCTTGGCCAGTGGTTTCATGAACAATTTCTCAGCCCCAATTTGAGCTCCAATTGTCATTTTCCTCAATGAAGAAGTAAGACTAGATCAGCGTTTTATAATCATGCTCCCTGGAGCTCTACACTTTTTGCAGAAAGTAGGGAACAGAAATGGGAAGCAGATACTTATGGTCTCCATGTTCCCAGACTCCAATTCAATCAGGACAGTTCTGCATTCATCTATCTTATATATTTACAATCTGTGACAAATTTTACTTGGGAAAAACACAGATTGCACTGTGAAACAAGAAAAAGAGAATGAAAACCCCTGGGCCATGTGAAATCTAAGATCCTTGCCACCTCTGACATTTTTCTTCAGCCTCTAAATATAATTAACCTGGGAACACTATGTAGAAAACTTTTTACCAGTAATTTCTAAATGTTTTCTTCTTTTTATTTTTAATTTTTACTCTTATGTTTTCAGAGCTGAATAAAAATAACCAAAGATATTACCCTAATGTGCTCTACTTATCCAATGCAAAGGATTTAGAAAAGGCTGCATGGAAAAGCAATGCTTGACTTGGAGGTGCCTTTGTTAAAGGGTAGTACAACTCTTTTTCCCCTAAAAAAAGAATAATAGTCTAAAAGGGCTTGTAATAACTTTGACATCCATCAATATTTAATCAGTCTTTTTCCTGTTTTAGTCTGAACTTTTTCCTCCAAGAGCATACAGCAATGAAATCAATATATGACTTAAATAGAAAAAGCACATGGTCTAACAGTTTATTGCCCCTGGAGACACCCTCAGAGTAACATTCCTGTATGATAAAGTTATATGTTGTGTGAAAATGAACTGAAAGGCAGAACTCTTAAGCACCAGGCTATGGTCTCCCATTAGTGGAAGCAAGAGATATACACCCAGTGTGTGCGAATAGTTATATACAGATCCCTTTTATTTAATGGAAAAGTGCACCAATAAAACAATCTTTTCATAGGTAGCAAGAAGCTAGAAAGACTTTGAAGAGATACCAGCTATTAAGCTAAAACTATCTCTAGCTGACATTTTCCAGGTTGACACATTTGAACTTTAGGAATTAAAAATGGATAAAGAATTTTTTTAACTATCAAAAACTACCTGTTTTCCAAGAGGTTAGGATTATTAGCACAAATCCAGATGTCAAGAAATTCTTTTTCCTGATAATTTGTAGAGGAAGGTAAGACTCTCCATTTAAGACAAAGATCTGATAATCAAAACAAAATCACATACAAAAGAAATGTCAATCAGAAATGAATCCATCAGAATAAGATGTCAGTCTGCACATATCAGAAGTATGAAGTATCTCTCAATTCAAAGACAAGTGAATTCTTTATCACATATCATTATGCCTGATGGTACAACTATTCTAAGACTCTTATGAACTACTTCAGGATCCCACCAATAATATTATTACTGTTACTGCTTCAGTTCCCTCCAGTTAATTTCTGCTACTTGCAGCCAAGAAACCTTAATAGATCCAAAACACCCTACCTCTTCATAAACCACATTAAGAATTCTTGTGACTTGACTCTCTCATTTTTCTCTGACCTATTGCCCATCTGATGACAATACCACATTCGATGTCCACCCACATGACTAACATGGTCTCTAAACCATATACACATTATTTTCTGTATACTTTCTTCTGCTTTTATTTCACTCTCCAGTCCACATTTCTGTTTTCTTTTGCCGATCTTCCCCGTACAGTCCATTGTTGCGTTTAAGACCAAGGAACACTACTCTTTCCAGGCTATACTTCAGATTAGTCCTAAATTCTCTCCAGACATACTGCTAATGGCTCTTAGGTAAACGCTTGTTTCTGTTTGTCTAAGGCAGAAACAATTTGCACAGAGGTTAAGAACCCAAACAGCTCCATCTCTTACTAACTCTGTGATCTTGGACAAATTAGTCAACATCTTATGTATCATTATCTATTAAAGAGACTACATTAGTACTACTTACCTAAAAGGGTTATTGAGGATGAAATGACGTAATAATGATAAAAGCCAATACTGCTAAACACTATCATAAGCACTTAGTAAACTTCTGTTTATTAAATTATATTACACATATTCTTATGACAACTCTATAATGTAGCTGCATGAATCTCATTTTACAAATGAGAAAACTTGAGCTTAAAGAAGTTAAAAAACCTGCCCGATTGCATGCAATACTTGGGTACTAGGGACTGAATTGTAACATTACCTGGTTAATTTCAAAAACACACAGTAATTGCCAGCCATTATATTTATCATCCAATAAACTTTCACATACATTCATTAATATGTTGAATTATGACTTCTAAATATCTTTCATTATGATCCTCTTAACTTTCACTGCCACTCCTTAATTCAGACATTTCTGATTCCTCACTTAGATACTAGATTACAATAGCAGTCTCCTCAGAGGCCTCATCCCTTCCTTTGTCCCACCAGATCATCCTTCATTGAGCTGCCAAAGTGACCTTACTGCGAGTGACATCTGAGCAATCAGGTCCTCCTTGGAATACTCCCAGGAAAAAAGGCTAGAAAGGTGCTGTATAGAGTTTTATGCGCTAAATGCTTTTTTTTCTTTGCCTTTTTTTTCCACTAAGATTGTTCATTGCAGATAGTAGAGACTGTCTTTAATTCCTTAACCCTTTGAAAAGTGGCTAGAACATATCAATAAGCACTCAATGATTCAAATGATGTTCTCCACTACTGAAAAACTTCCAATGGGGTAGCGCCTGTGGCTCAAAGAAGTATGGCACCGGCCCCATGTGCCGGAGGTGGCGGGTTCAAACCCAGTCCCGGCCAAAAACTGTAAAAAAAAAAAAAAAGAAAGAAAGAAAGAAAAATTCCGATGCCTCTTCATTGCTTGTCAAACTAAAAATTTAGTCTGTCATTTGAAGCTCTCTGTTTACCCAGCCTACTATTTTTATCTTTTACCATTTATTTATTGTTCATTTAGTTGTTACTTACTAAATTCCTTCTATGTATTAGACACAATACTATATATTAAAAATAAAAATATGGTCTTTTTTATTACTACACCACATACATTTTAGTTGAGGTATAGACCTGAAATTAACTCACATTCCGCAATGATTTCTCTCTGCTTACCAAAATTCTATTTTAAAGCCCACCACAAATGCTACTTCTGTCATGAAATCTTGCCTCTACTCCACTCCTCCCATCCTTTTTTTGAGCCCTCAAAGAGCTCTTTGCCTCTATTATGTCATTTACCTCATTTTTCTCTCTGTTACTATTATTTTCACATTTACCTTAACCTTTCTCTTGGACTATAATATCTGAAAACAATAACCATGTCTACTAATCTTCTTCTCCCTTATCCCCCATTTTGTAAAACAATGACTTTCATATTTAGGAATTAATTAATATTTTCTAATTAGAATGGAACTGAATACTTACCACACTGTATTATGAATGGGATGGCCATGGCTTGTCTTCTTTGATACGGAATAGACTCTAAAGGTCTATCCACATCTTTGTTATTCTGGTATCCAAATTCATTCCAGAATGAAGTCAAATTTCTATTACCTTAAAAAAAAAAAAAAGCAAAGAATAATTAATGAAAAAAATTAGCATAATCCACATAATCAAGATGAATAGCAAAGGGAAATTTGGATGTATATGCATGTATGTAAAGTGTGATCTCAACTGTGTAAATAGTAATACATTTACAGAAATAAGACACTGAAATATTAATACTGGTTATCTCTGAATAGTGATATGAGTTAACCCTGTTATTTTATTTTTCTTATATTTTCCCAAATTATACGCAATATCTTTACAATAAAACCAAAGAAAATGTACTTTTTCCAAAAGCTGTATGTTTTTGTTGCAATAAAACAGTTTGACACAGCATTATTCCCAGGAAAAACTGTACTGATTAAATTTTAAAGGCCACCCTTAAAATTATTAATATGAATGTTTATCATTCCTATCTCATAGCCAGAGTTTGTTTGGGTTTTTTTGTCTTTATCTCTAGTTCTTTTTGCTTCCATTGGTTAATCCCCACCCTAACCCCCAAATCCAATATTTCCTCCTTGCTTGGAATCAGCAAAAGTATCATGGAGGACCATTAGAGAATCCTCTTTAAGAGGCTGTTATCCTTTGATCTAGCAATTGTACTGTTAAGAATTTTCCCTACAGATATATATAAATCTACTTATGTGTATGTGTGTATATAACAGCATTGTTTACCATAAAAAAACTGGAAATAATGTCAAATCCTATGAATAAAGAACTGACAAATCTCATTCTCAAATAATACAACTTTTAAAAAGAAGGATGTAGAGCTAAATGTAGTGTTGTATCAAGATCTCCAAAATCAACTTTTCTTTTTTCTAAAAAAAAGGATTAAAACAGCATCTTCAGTATAATTTTTATAGTTTTTTAAAAGCATATACATATAGGAGATGTGGAGCAGCGCAGCAAAGAGGGAGGGAGTGCGATTCGCTGAGCAACCAAGTAACAGCTTCCTTGCAACTGGGCACAGTGAGTCTAGGGAGACAAGACTCCAGGCATCTCTGGCTGGTGGGATCTGCCCAGAAACATCCCTTTTGGGACACAGGAAGTCAAGGAGAGACTTCTGGACCCCATGAGGAGGACAAAAGCAGTGGAGGATTGTCAAGTGATTGCACGTGTTCGTTGGGTCTAATTCCGCCGGCAGCTGTAACTACCCTAGAAAGGCCTTACCTGTGAGATGTTTGGGTTTTTGGGGACTTGGCACTCAGTTGAACTACCTTGGGTAAGAGTGCAGAGGACTTTAAGCATTGGCTAGGGCCCCAGACTGAGCTGCTGAGCCAGATGGAGCTAATAGTGTTCAGCTGTGGGCCATGTGGAGCCATTGTGGGAGACCCGCCCTGGCAAGCTCCACCCTCAGGGTCACACAGTAAGGATTGGGCAGAGCGAGTAATCTAGTGAATGAGCAGCCTAAAGCCAGGGACTGAGACGCCTTACAGCCCTGGCCCTCAGGGACATAGAGTAAGACCGATTTGGGCACACTGGGTAAGCGAATAGCCACTTTAGGAGTGATCCCAGTGACAAGTACTTTCCTGGGAAAGCTTCTGCTTGGCCAAGGTTAGCAGTTTAAAGGGCCTTTAAGGGGGCTGAGAAGAGATTTAGGCTCTCCACCCTGTGGGGTTTGACAAATCAGCAGAGGCCTCCAGTCTCCATCTTGTACAAGTGTATCAGCATTGTGATTAAAATCTCATACCCCAGAAGATCACCTGTTGCCCAGACAATATTCAGCAATATATACCGTTTTGTTTTTGTTTTGTTTTGTTTCAATTTCAACATTCTCCCTATAGATTTTTCTTTTCTTTTTCCTTCTTCAGTTTTCTAATTTAAATATAATTTTCCACTGTTGTCTTTTTAACAATTAGACCTTCATTTTTTATAGTGTTTCTACCCCTATTATTTGGTTTCTTCACCACTTTTACCCCGTTAAGTTTTCTGTTTGCTTATTTTGCTTTGATTTATAGCATTTTTGCCTTTCCTCTCTACTTGGTGGAGGTGGGGTACAGGCTAGCAAAGAGCTACTGACCTCAAGGGAACCACCCAATCCGGCACCCCCAGAGGTTGGGGGTTGTTAAGGTTGGGTCAAAGTATGCTACTGTACACGTATATTGCTCTGTCTCCATCTTTCTGTGCCTCTCTTCTTTTTGTCAATATTCCCTTTTCCCCACCCCCTCTCATTTCTCTTTTTTCCTTTCTTTTCTTCCCTTTTTTTTTTCCTTTCTTTTTTCCCCCTTCTTACTCTTTAGTCTTCTCATCCTTCTGGTCCTATACCAAAACAACTTCAAAATCCTGGTCCAGAGGCACAGTAACTTAAAGAGCAAGAGGAAGTGAAAAGAAAATTAGGGCAAGGAAACATAAAAAAAAATCACTCCTGAGGAAGATTCAGCAGAAAAATCCTGGCAACATGAAAAACCTGACCAGAACAACCCCCACAACAGGACCATGAGGTACCTACTCTAAAGGAGTCCACCTATAAAGAAATGTTAGAAACGACAGAAAGGGAATTTAGAATACAGATGATGAAAACAATGAAGGAAATGATAAAAACAATGAAGGAAATGATGGAAACAATGAAGGAAACTGCTGATAAAGTGGAAAATAACCAAAAGGAAATCCAAAAACAGAATCAAATAAGAGATGAATGATATGAAGAATATAGAATGGATATAGCAGAGATGAAGGAACTGAAGCAGTCAATTAGGCAACTTAAAGATGCAATAGAAAGTATCAACAACAGATTAGACCATGCAGAAGAAAGAATCTCAGAGGTAGAGGACAAAGCTCTTGAGATAACTCAGATAGTTAAAGAGGCAGAAAAGAAGAGAGAGAAAGCAGAACATTCACTGTCAGAATTATGGGACTTTATAAGCGTTCAAACATACGAGTGATAGGTATCCCAAAAGGGGAAGAAGAATGCCCCAGAGGAATGGAAGCCATACTAGAGAACATTATAACTGAAAATTTCCCAAATATCACCAAAGATTCTCACACACTCCTTTCAGAGGAATTATCAGACCCCAGGTCACCTCAACTCTAATGGAGCTTCTCCAAGACACATTGTGATGAACCTGTCCAAAGTCAAGACAAAAGAAAAGATTCTGCAAGCTGCCAGGAGTAAGCGCCAGTTGATCTACAAGGGCAAATCCATCAGAGTGACTGCAGACTTCTCTAATGAAACTTTCTAAGCAAGAAGACAATGGTCATCTACTTTTAATCTACTTAAACAGAATAATTTCCAGCCCAGAATTCTATATCCTGCTAAGCTAAGTTTTAAAATTGACAGAGAAATCAAATCATTTACTGATATACAAACATTGAGGAAGTTCACCACAAGAAGACCAGCTCTACAGGAAATACTTCAACCTGGTCTATGCACTGACCATCACAATGGATCAGCAACAAATTAAGAACTCAGAAATTAAAGGACAGAACCTAATTTCCACACTGATGCAAAAGATAAAACTAAGCAATGGACTCTCACAAAATAAGATGAATAGAACGCTACTACCACACTTACCAATTATCTCAATAAATGTGAATGGCTTGAATTCCCCACAGGCTGACACAGATTAAAAAACACCAAGCCATCCATTTTCTGTCTGTAGGAAACACACCTAGCTTCAAAAGACAAATTAAAATTCCCAGTTAAGGATTGGAAGACAATTATTCAGGCAAATGGAATTCAGAAGAAAAGAGGAGTTACAATCTTATTTTCAGGTACATGTGGATTTAAAGCAACTAAAGTCAAAAAAGGCAAAGATGGTCACTTTATATTGGTCAAGGGAAAAATACAACAAGAAGACGTTTCAATTCTAAATATTTATGCACCCAATTTAAATGCTCCCAGATTCTTGAAACAGACCTTACTCAGTCTGAGCAATATGATATCCTATAATACCATAATAATAGGGGACTTAAACACTCCTATTACAGAACTGGACAGATCCTCTCAACAGAAATTGAACAAAGATATAAGGAACTTAAATGAGACCCTAAAACAAGAAGCAAGAACCCTATGTACTCAATTTTGATATGAGGACAATTAATGACAATTAGTGACACAGTAGGGGTGGGGGAAGAGAGGAAGAAGGATGGAGGGGTGGGGTCGTGGTGTGTGCCACACCTTTTGGGGGCAAGACATCATTGTAAGAGGGACTTTACTTAACAAATGCAATCAGTGTAACCTGGTTTCTTGTACCCTCAATGAATCCCCAACAATAAAAAAAAAAGCATATACATAGAAATTGTGATGGATTTACTTTTCTTTTCCTGAAAGGATACAAAAGAAAGTTTTTATGGAGTGGAGACAGGTTGAGAGAAAGGCAAGAGAAAATACCTTACTTTTCACATTTTACTTTTCTTAACACTTTGAATATTTTTAAATTTGTGATTATTACCTAAAGTTTTATTTAAAAAAATCCTATGCCTTATTTTGTTCAATATGGTAACCACTAACCATAAGCCACATGTGGCTACTGAACTCTTAAAATGTGGCAGATATGATCTAAGACACACCCACACAAGAGAAAAACTCAATTCAATTCAAGGTAGGAGGAGGAAGAAGGAGGAGGAATAGTGTTCCCATTTAAAGGACACAATGTAAGGGTATATGGCACAGCTCCTGGTTGCAAACATTGCAACCTAATTGTACCCTCACATTAATCTGAAATTAAAAAAAAAAAAAAAGTGGCAGAATATAGAACACTGTCATTAAAAAAATTCAAAAAGCATGCTCTGGGTGGTGCCCGTGGCTCAGTGAGTAGGGCACCGGCCCCATATACTGAGGGTGGTAAGTTCGAACCCAGCCCTGGCCAAACTGCAACAACAACAACAACAACGAAAAAGCATGCTCTGAAATATAAATCCTGAAAATAAATTAAATAAGGTACAGCTTTGCAACAATCTTAGCATATGGCTATGTATTCCATGAAAGCCACAAATAAATGATCTTATAGTTTACTGTTCCTGTTAAAATTTATGCTTAGAAAGTTATGGGCCTTTAAGACCAGCAGAGGAGAGACTCAACCTTTACAAGGAAATTTTTAGTTGGGCTGAGCTAAAAGCACACCTCACCAATTCCTAGGTCTCTCATCTTGTCTTTTAACAAAATCCCTAGTTGCTCTTGTACCTAATTGCCTTTGGATTATACTTTTGGGGCTCTCAATTCAGATGACCAGTTTTTGATCTTTGTGCAGTGTTTGGTCTTAGTCCTTCTCATACTTTTGCTTTTATGCATATCAGAACCTGACGAATTATGCTTTGCTTCTCTTATTTCCATAGTTGACTATTTAGCCTTTACTATTTCAAAACAGGGAGATTATGTATATTTTTTAAAAAAGATTTAAATACTGGCTCTGTCACATATGAGCTGTACAAGGCGGAAGCCATTAAGTTTTCTTATCCATAAGGTGAGTGATTGCAATAACTTACCTTACAGAATTATCACAAAGATTTAGAATGGAGGATTCTAGGAAGATGATGCAATAGAAAGCACAGATATCAGTTTCACAACCTAGATAAAAAACTGCACTGGCAGAATCTTTCTAATGAACTATTTTGGAATTCTGGAGTCTACTGAAGGCTTGCAACTTTTAGGAGAAGTTTTGGATGGTAAGCTGTAGTCAATTTCAGTCATTTTAGCTCTTATATTGTAGCAGCTACCTATTCTGTACACTTTAGCCCTATAGCCACCAGCTATGTTCATGCCCCTGGAGAAGCTTTTACAGAGAACGTAGGACTTAGGGTGGGCAAAAAATACACTGTCCTCCAAGTATTGAGGATCTCTATTCTGATCACTTATTGTTGCTTATCATCCCAGAAGTATAGACAAAGAAGTGAGGGGCACTGTTGTTACACCTCTGATCATTGTTGCAAGCCCTTCCCCTTTTGGGCAAAGTGATTTCCAGGGGATTTAAAGAGCTAATGTCTTATTTCTCCTTTCATTCCTTTTATTTCTCTTTTTGGAAGACAGTCACCGAAGACTAACATATTCAGAAACAACCAAATATACAGAAGAAATTAGGAAGTACAGAATATGATCAGGAAAAGGCACAAGCTCAGAAAAACATGAGAAAACTGTGTGTGTACACCTCAGGCTGATGTTTAGCACAGAGACTATCTACAACAATTAAAAACAAACAAACAAATTTTTTTTTACAATCAGCAAACTAAAAAAAAAATCTGATTTTCTTAGATTTTTTAACAACAACAAAAATAAAAAAGCATACAAAGAATTGGGAAAATACGGTATAGTCAAAGGAAAAAAAATAGGAGACACCATCCACTATTCCTTAAAAAAACCTGATGGCAGATCTACTAGACAAGGCCTTTAAAATAACTACCTTACAAATGATCAAAGAGCTAAAGGAAGATGTGAAAAATGTCAAGAAAATAATGAATAAAGACTTTGTAAATATCAATTAAAAAATGGAAAACCTAAAAAGAAACCATAAAGAACTAATTCTGGGCTAAAAACACAATAACTGAAATTTAAAAATCATGAGAAATTCAAAGGCAGATTTGAGCTGACAAATGAATCGGTGAACTTAAAAATAGGATAATAAAAATTATCTAAGTCTGAGAAAAAGAAAAGAAACAGTTAAATAAAAGTGGAAAGAGCCTAAGGGCCCAGTGAAACATGATCAAGAAAACCAAAATACATACTGTGGAAATTCCGGAAAAGGAAGAGAGAAACAAATGGAAAGAGAGACTATTTTGCTGGGCATGTGGATCACAGGCATATCCCAGCACTTGGGAGACCTAAGTGGGTGGATTGCCTGAGCTCATGAGATCGAGACCAGCCTCAGCCAGAGCAAAACCCCATCTCTAAAAAAAAAAAAAAAAAAATAGCCAGGCATTGTGGTGGGTGTCTGTACTCCCAGCTACTCAGGAGGCTGGGGCAAGAGGATCACTTGAGCCCAAAAGTTTGAGGTTGCTGTGAGCTAAGTTACTATGGCACTCTACCGAGGGTGACCAAGTTGAGACTTTGTCTCAAAAAAGAAAAAAAACATAAAAGAAATGAAAGGCAAGACTATTTAAAGGAATAATGGTTGGAAACTTACCACATTTGATGAAAGATATGAATGTAAACATCCAAGAAGCTTAAAAACTCCAAATGGAGTGACCTCAAAAAGAATAAGACACATTAAAATAAGCTGCTGAGGCTGGATTATAGTAGGTCATGCCTATAATCCTAGCACTCTGGGAGGCTAGGTGGTTGGATGTTTTGAGCTCAGGAGTTCAAAATGAGCCTGAGCAAGAGCAAGACCCCACCTCTACCAATAATGGAAAAACTAGCTGAGTGTCATAGTGGGTGCCTGTAGTCACAGCTACTTAAGAGGATGAAGCAAGATGATCACTTGAGCCCAAGAGTTCGAGGTTGCTGTGAGCTATGACACTACAGCACTCTACCCAGGGCAACAGAGTAAGACTCTTATCTAAAATAATAATAATAATAATAATAAATAAATAAAATAAAATAAGCCGTTGAAAAACAAAGAGATAATTTTGAAAGCAGAAATGAAAAAGCAACTTATCACATACAAAGGATCCTCAGTAAGATTATTAGAAGATGTCTCATCAGAAATTTTGGTGGCCAGAAGGTAGTGAGCTAATAACCTCAAAATGCTGTTAATAGTCAACCAAGAACCTTATATCTAGCAAAACTGTACTTCAAAAGTGAGGAAGAAATTAAGATATTCCCAGATAAACAAAACCTGAGAGAGTTCATTAACACTAGACCTGCCCTGTAAGAAATGCTAATGGGAATTCTGCAGGTTAAAAGGAAAGGACACGGGGCAGTAAGTAGAAACTGTATCAGAAAAATAAAGATATGGTGAAAGACACATACATGAGCGATTATAAAACTATTCCTATTGTAACAATGGTATATAACTACATTTTTGTTTTCTACACATGTAATTTAAAATTAGGTTAGGCTGGTATTCTTTCTTTCTTTCTTTGGGATGCCACACCATTCTCTCACTCCTTTTCTCTCCTCCCCCATCTTCCTTTCGCTCACTCCCTGATCTCAGCTCTCTTCTCTCTCTTTCTCATCTCTTCACCCCATTCTCTTCCCTTTCTCTAATATAAAATAAACTTATACTTTTATATTCTAAAAAAAATAAATAAAATAAAATTAGGTTATATTTTTGTACATTTAATGTATAAAATGTAATTCTGTGACATCAACAACTGGAAAGAGTAGATAATGAACATCTTAAGAAGAAGTAGGTAATGAACTTCTAATTTTTTGGATGTTATTGAAATTAACATGGTATAAATTCAAATTAGTGTTATAGCTGTAGTGTGTTAAATGGGATTCCAATGCTATCCATAAAGAAATGGCTGTAGGATAAACTAAAAATGAAATAAGAACAAAATTTAAATGTTTCATTATAAAAAATCAACTTGACACAAAAGAAGACATTATTATAGGAATTAAAGCTATAAGGCATAAAGAAAACAATTAGTAAAATGACAGAAGTATATCCTTATCAGTAATTACTTTAAATGTAAATCAATTAAACTCTCCACTCAAAAAACAGAGATTAACAGAAGGGATTTAAAAGAATATATATAATCCCACTACAATTTATCTACAAGATACTTACTTCTGATCCAAAGACATAAATTGGTTAAAAAACTAAAATGATCGAAAAGCATTTCTCTTCAGCAGAGGTAACTCTGCTAATGTTGGACAAAACTTACCTTAAGTTTTAAAAAGTTACAAGAGACAAAGAAAGACATTATATGGCAATAAAAGGTTCAATACTGTAAAAAGATATAATAATCATAAATTATTATGCAACTAAGAACAGGCTATCAAAATGCATAAAGCAAAAATTAACAAAACTGAAGGAAGAAATAAATAGTTCTATAATAATAGTTGGAGTCTTTAATACCTTCCTCTCAATAATGGATAAAATAACCACAAAGAAGATAAGCAACAGTAAGGAAATAGAAGACTTGAAGAATATGATAAATCACTAAGTCTAAACATAAAGTTCCAATAGATTTACAAAGACAAATACCCTCACTAAATGTCTTCTCTGACCATCACAGGATGAAATCAAAAGTCATTAATGAGAAAAGGGAAACAAGAACATTCACATGTTTGTGGATATTAAATAACACATTATTCGCCTTTTGACTGTGAACAATACTTATAAGCATTCAAACAAGATGTAAGTGTTGTTCATTTTGCAAACAAAAACTTGATGACATGTTACTGTTCTGTTACCTGACTTGAGTCTGTAAGCATCATATGCTTCATTCTCAATATTTTTCATAGCTGTGTCTGAAATAACTAAAACCAACTTTGGAGAATTATTTTGGTAAGTAAAAAACCAACAAACGTCCAGAAATATACTGTGTATCGTAATGGTTGTTGTAATCAGTGCACACATCCATTAGCACATTTCTTTTCTGAGCACTCCACAGTCTAAAGGTTAAACAACAAACAGAGATCACAGAAGAAATCATAAAAAAAAATAGAAAATATATAGAGATGAATGAAAACAAAAGCTTAATACAGAAAAACTTAATGAGACACACACAAAAAAACTGCTCTGGGAGAAATTTATAGCTACAAACACTTATATTAAAAAAAAATAAAACCTCAAATCCAAAATATAATTTTATAACTTAAGGAACTAGAAAAAACTAAAACCAAAGCTAGCAGAAAGAAGGAAATGACTAAGATTATAGCAGAAATAAATGAAACAGAGAATTTAAAAGCTAGAGAAAATGAACAAAATCAACAGTTGGTTTTTTGTAAATAAAATTCACAAACCTGTAACTAGATAGACTAAAACAAAAAGAGAAAAGATTTAATTATACAAAAAGCACATATGAAACTGAGAACATTACTATCAATTCTACAAAAACAATATTTGAGTTCTATGAGCAATCATATACATTGAATAACTTATACAAAATGGACAAATTTCTATGAATACAATACCTACTAAGATTAAGCCATGAAAAAATAAAAAAATTGAATAGATCTATAACTAATAAGTTTATTTTATCACTAATTGAAAATTTACCAACAAAGAAATGCCCCGAATTGATGGCTTCACCAGTAAATTCTAAAAAACATTTAAAGGAGAACCAATATCAATCCTCAAACTTTTCCCAAACATTGAAGAAGAGAAAACATTCTTTTTAACTTACTCTATGAAGCTGATGTTGCCCTGATACCAAAGGCAGACAAGGACATTACAACAAAAGAAAACTGCAAGACCAGTTGTGGTGCCTCACGTGTGTAATCCTGGCACTCTGGGAGGCTGAGACAGGTGGATGCTTGCACTAAGGAGTCTGAGACAAGCTTAAGCAAAAGTGAGACACCATCTCTACTAAAAATAAAAAAAATAGCCAGGCACTGTGGTGGGCACCTGTAGTCCCAGATACTTGGGAGGCTGAGGCAAGAGGATCACTTGAGCTCAGATGTTTGAGGTTGCTGTAAGCTATGACACCATGGCCCTCTACCCAGGGTGAGAGAGTGAGACTTTGTCTCAAAAAAAAAAAAAAAAAAGAAAAGAAAAGAAAGAAAGAAAAAGGAAACTGCAAACCTATATCCCTTGTTACAGTGATACAGATACTAGCAAGATGGTGGAACAGAAGCAGCACACAAAGTTACTCTTAAGGAGAAGATCAAAAGTTGCAAGAAGATGCTCACCTACAGATAGACCTTCTTGGCAAGAGCACTGTGAATCATTAAAGAAGCAATGGAAAACATTCAGAGTGAAGGAATGGGAGACAAGGTAATCCCCTTGGCAAAATCAGGAAGTATCTGGAGAAGCTGTCCAGACCTGGAGAACGCTAGGAGGATAGAACTCCGGAACTCCACACTCTTACTATAGATGTTGTAACCCAGACTGTGAGGGCCCCTCCTATCATACACCACACAACTGATCAGGGAGCTACTTGAAGACTATGCAGTGGGATTGCACAAGAAAGTACACACAGCAGGGCTGCAGTGGCTTCCATTCTCAAATTGCTGCAATTGACACTATTCTGAACTCTTTGATTCAGAGTGCCTCATCTACACAGGGCTTGAATTTGCTATATCCACCTCTGTATCACCCCTGCTGGGCAGGGAGGGAGCAGGGGGAGAACAGATGCTCTCACAGATCCCATGATTGGGAGCTCAGTATCCCACTTCTTCACAGGGGATTCAAACAGAACAGAAACTGATGAGACCACCTTAGAAATCCCACACCAACTGCCTATTGGTACAGGGAGAGAACCCCAATTGTCCAGCAGCCTGTCCCAAAATGCAAGGCTCCTGCACCACTGCCCAGGCTTATGGCCATGCCCCTGTGGTTCCCAAGCCACCAAACTGGCCACACAGTCATACCCTCAAGGTTTCCAGCCACTGCTCCCCAACATGGCCAAAACCCCAAGGCATCCCATGGCTCCTGTGCCTCTTCACAGCCCTGGGTCCACCCCTGCAGCTTATACCCATAAACTGGTGGGACCCACTCCTGTAGTCCAGCACTGCTCATGGACCCACTAGCCATGTACCACCATTGCTCCTGGACCCAGATGGAATGAAATGCCTGCAGTCTTGATATCCGTGACCACCACCCAGATAGCAATGCCCTCCTGCCATTGCCACCACCACAGGTAGACACATGCAGAGCAATCTCCCATAATCCCAGCCTCCATGGAGAAGAATTTGTCCATCAACCCATCCAAGTTTCTGACAGTGGTCTGAAGACCAACCCATCACACCACATAAAGATTATTTAACACTGGCTTAAACTGTGACAATAACAAGGAAAATAGATTAGTTGTATTATACAATTTCAGTATATCTGTACCCCTTCCTGTGAGGTCAATTTCCCAAAGTATAGGACACAAAAGCATCATCTAGGAACATCTTCTTCTCACTAAGTAGAAGAGTTCCCAGAAAAGAAGAATATATGCATAGCCCTGAGCTAAAAAAAAAAAAAAAAGAGGTTTCAGATGAGAAAAGAAAACAAACAAACAAAAAAACAAAGTAGCGAAAGAATTCTGGCAACACGAAAAAACAGGCTAGTTTGACACCCCCAAGAATCACAATAGATCAGCATCAATGGATCCCAACTAAAAAAAAAACTGCTGAAATGTCACCAATGGAATTCAAAATATAGATGGCAAACAAGATGAATGACATGTCAGATATATTAAGTAGAGAGTATAAATGTCTTAACACAATGATTAAGTAATTGAAGTGAGGGATACATGAACCAGTATGATGTAAGCATTCCAAATTGTATATGAAATCAGCACATTGTACCCCATAAATGCATTAATGTATATATGATCTACTTTTTTATGATTTAATAAAAAAAAAACTGAAAATCAACACAAAGAAACAATAACAATATTTCAAGACATGAATAAAAATATGAAAAAGTCACTAAAGAGATAGATGACATAAGAAAGGTCATAATAAAACTTTAAAAACATATATTAAGGGAATTTCAAAATACAGCACAAAGCTTCAACAACAAGATTAGATCAAGCAGAAGAAAGAATCTCAGAGCTTGAAGACAAAGCTTTCAAACTAACCTAGTCAGTCAAAGATGCAGTAAAAAGAATTAAAAAGAATGAACACTCAGATAAATATGAGATTACATGAGGTGAGTCAATGTACGCATAATAGATATATAAAGGAGGAAGAAGCAAAAGTATAGAAAGCATATCTGAGGGAATTAATGAGGAAAACTTTCCTAATGTCACCAGAGATTCATATATCCAGATACGAGAGGGTCACTGAACACCAGTATGATTCATAGCAAAAAGGATATCTCCAAGAAACAGTCATCAACCTGACCAAAATCGAAATAGCGAAGAAAATTCTACAACCATCAAGACAAAACAATAATTAACCTACAAAGGAAAACCAAACAGGCTAATAGTAGACTTCTCAGCACAGACCTTACAAGTCAGAAGTAACAAGAACCCTATTTTCAATCTTATTAAACACAAGAACTGCCAAGAATTTTGTATCCTACATAACTAAGTTTCATGAATGATGGAGAATAAAGACTTTTCCAGACAAGCAAACACTTAAGGAATTTGTCACTATGAGTCCTTCCCTACAGGGAACACTCAAAAGTAACACTATACATGAAATAGTACCATAGATATCCACCAGTGTAAAAATATCACAAAGTTAAATACCATTTCTCTTATGCACAAGAAAGAAAATAAAAGTATTATCCAATATTATAAGTAGAACAGCAATCACATATCAGTAATAACAATGAAAGCGAACAGACTTAATATCCAATATAAAAGATGCAGACTGGCTGATTGGATGACAAAACACAATGTAAGTATATGCTGTCTCCAAGAAACCTGTCTAATGCATAGGTAAAAGGATGGCAAAAATATTCCATGAAATGGAAATAAAAAGTGAGCAAGAATAGCCATTCTCATATCAGATAAAATATACTTCAAATCAACAATGGTAAAAAAGTTAGCTAGTCATCAGATAATGGCAAAGGGAGCAGTGCAACAAGACGACGTAACAATCTTAAATATTTATGCACCTAACAAAGGCGCTCCCATATTCATAAAACAAATTCTACCAGGTCTAAGCAAAGAAATAAATAGTAGCATCATAATTTCTAGGGACTTCAACTCCTTACTTATAGAACGGTTCAGATCATTAAAGCAGAAAATCAATAAACAACACTGGACATAAGTGGTACTCTTGAACAAACGGACCTCATAAAGATTTACAGAACATTTTATCCCCAAACTACTAAATGTATATTCTTTATATTCTTCTTACCAGCACATGGGATATTTTCCAAGACTGATCAGATCTTAGGCCACTAAACACATCTCAGGAAGTTTAAAAAAACTGAAATCAGACCCTGTACCTTCTTAGACGACAGTGGAATAAAACTGGAAATCAATTACAAGACAAACTCTTAAATCTACACAATATCATAGAAATTCAACAACCTGCTGCTGAATAATCCTTGGGTTGATAATGAAAATTAAAAAGAAAATCAAAAGATTCCTTGAACTGAACAACACAGGAGACACAGCTTTTGTAATCTATGGGCTACAACAAAAGCAGTGTGAAGGAGAAAATTCATAGTGTTAAATGCTTATATCAAAAAGACAAATTAATGGGCGGCGCTTGTGGCTCAGTGAGTAGGGTGCCGGTCCCATATGCCGGAGGTGGTGGGTTCAAACCCAGCCCCAGCCAAAAACCACAAAAAAAAAAAAAAAAAAGACAAATTAACACAAATTAACAGTCTCATGTCACATCACAAGAAACTAGAAAAGAACAAATCAAATCCAAAGCCAGCAGAAGAAAAAGAAAATACAAAGATCAGAGCAGAACTAAGCAATATGTAAACAAACAAAAAACCCCCAAAGAATTAATGAAAGTTCTTTGAAAGGATAAATAAAATCAATAGACTACTAAAGGGGATCCAAGTAAGTTCAACCAGAAATGAAAGAAGAGACATTATAACTGATACCACAGATATACAAAATGTCATCCAAAAATACTATAAAAACCTCTAAGCACAAAAATTATAAAACTAGAGGAAACAGATAAATTCCTCTAAACATACATCCTTCCAAACCTGAAACAGGAAAAGAAAGAAATACTGAACAGACCAATAATAAGCAGCAAAATTGGGTGGTGCCTGTGGCTCAGTGGGTAGAGCACCAGCCCCATATACCGAGGAAGGTGGGTTTGAACCCAACCCTGGCCAAACTGCAACAAAAATAGCTGGGCGTTGTGGTGGGTACCTGTAGTCCCAGCTACTCGGGAGACTGAGGCAAGAGAATCACTTAAGCCCAAGAGTTGGAGGTTGCTGTGAGCTGTGATGCCACAGCCCTCTACCAAGGGCAACAAAGTAAGACTCTATCTCATAAAAATAAATAAATAAATAAATAAGTAAAAAATAAGCAGCAAAATTTAAGCAGTAATAGAAAGTCTCCCAACAACAAAAGTCTAAGACCAGACAGATTCACAGCCAAATTTTACCAAACCTTCAAAGAAGAACTGGTACCCATCCTACAGAAATTATTTCATAATATTGAAAAGGAGAAAATCCTCCCTAACTCATTCTATGAAGCCAGTATCATGTTGAAAACTAGGAAAGAATACAACAAATATCATGTTCCAAAAGTAGGAAAGAATACAACAAAAAAGAAAATTATAGACCTATTAACATAGATGTAAAAATCCTCAATATAATACTAGCAAACCAAATTTAAAAACATATCAAAAAGATAATACATGATGATGACATGGATTTCATCCTAAGGATGCAAGAATGGTTCAACATATGCAAATCAATAAATGCTATTCACCACATAAAAGAAGTAAAAACAAAGATCATACAATCCATGCAGAAAAAATATTGTATAAAATCCAGCACCCTTTTATGATTAAAAAGAATCCTCAATGAACTAGGTACAGAAATAACATACCTGAAAATAATATAAATCATATATATGGAAAACCAACAGCCATCATATTGAATGGGGAAAAATTTAATGCCTAAAAACTGAACAAGATAAGGATGGCCACTGTTACCACTTCTATTCATCAGTACTGGATGTCTTAGTTAGAACCATCAAGCAAGAAAAAAAAATTAAAAGTATCCAAATCAGGAAAGAGGAGATCAAACTATCTCTGCCAACTTTATGTTCCTATATATCTAGAAAATAATAAAGATTCCATCAAAAAACTCCTAGAATTGATAAATAAATAAAATTAATAAATAAAGTATCAGGTTATAAAATTAATGTACACATATCACTAGCATTTCTATACCCTAATAACAGTCAAGCTTAGAGTCAAATCAAGAACTGAATACCATTTATAACAGCTGCAAAAAAAAAACCAACCTAGGAATATATTCTTTAGCCAAGGAAGCAAAAGATCTCTATAAGGAGAATTACAAAACACTAATGTAAGAAATCATAGATGACGCATATCAATAGGAAAACATCTCATGTTCATGGACTGGAAGAATCAACATTTTTAAAATGTCCATTCTGTCCAACATGATTTACAGATTCAACACAATTCCCACCAAAATACCAATGCCATTTTTCACAGATCTTTATGTGGAACCAAAAAAGAACCTGAATAGCCAAAGTAATCCTAAGGAAAAGAAAAAATCTGGAGCCATGACATTACCTGAGTCTAAATTATATTACAAGGCATAATATGCAAAACAGCATGGTACTAGTATAAAGACAAACACACAGATAACAGAATAGAATAAAGAACTCAAAAATAAAACCAAATAGCTATAATCAATTGTGTTTTATTAACAAAGCAGAGAAAACATTCAATGGGCAAAGGATGCCCTATTCAATAAATGGTACTGGGAAAACTGCATAACCACCTGCAGAAGAATGAAACTGGATCCCTTTCTCTCATCACATACACAAATTAATTAAGAGAGATAAAAGACTTAAATGTAAGGCATGAAACCAGAAAAATCCTAGAAGAAAATATAGGAAAAATTCTTCTAGATATCCCAGGTAAAGAACTTATGAATTAAGACCTCATAGCCAAATACAGCAGCTACAAAAATAAATGAATGGGACTCAAATTAACATGAACACTATTATGAAGATGGGCATAATATCCCCAGCTTAAGTATTATACAAGAGATCCACCTAACAAGAATATTTGTACTCCATTAATATTTTGAAATTTTTAAAAATGATCTAAAAGTCCTCAATAAAGCACTAGCAAACAGAATTCAGCAGCACAGAGAAAGGATTATAACCCATGATCAAATGGAATTTATTCCTGGTTCAACATGCAAAAATCAACCAATGTAGTAGACCACATTAAGAGAATGAAAACGTGGGGAGAGTCCAAGTGCAGTGGCTCACGCCTACAATCCTAGCACTCTGGGAGGCCCACCTGGGTGGACTGCCTAAGCTCAGGAGTTTGAGACCAGCCTGAGCAAGAGTGAGACCCTGTCTCTAAAAATAGCCAAACAGTGTGGTGAGTGCCTGTAGGAGGCTGAGACAAGAGAATTCACTTCAGCCCAAGAGCTTGAGGGTGCTGTGAGCTATGACAACATGGTACTATACAGAAGGCAATAAAGTGAGACTCCGTTTAAATAAAAAAAAAAAAAAAATGGGGAGGAACCCTGTATGATCATCTTTTTTTTTTTTTTTTTGTAGATACAGAGTCTCACTTTATTGCCCCCGGTAGAGTGCCGTGGCATCACACAGCTTACAGCAACCTCCTGTTCCTGGGCTTAGGCGATTCTCTTGCTTCAGACTCCCAACTAGCTAGGACTACAGGCACCTGCCACAACGCCCAGCTACTTTTTTGTTGCAGTTCAGCAGGGGCCAGGTTTGAACCTGCCACCCTCTGTATATGGGGCCAGCACCCTACTCACTGAGCCACAGGCGCTGCCCCTTGTATGATCATCTTAACTGAGGCAGAAAAATTATGTAATTAAATTCAATATCCTTCTATGAGAAAGCACTGAATGAATTAGGAATCCACAAGGCTAGGCCCAGTGGCTCAAGCCTGTAATCCTAACACTTCTGGAGGCTGAGGCAGGAGGATCACTTGAGTCCAAGATATTAAGACCAGCCTGAACAACATAGTAAGACCTCATCCCTACAAAAAAATATTAGCCAGAGGTAGTGGCAAACACCTGTAATCCTGCTACTCAGAAGACTGATGTGGGAGAATCACCTGGGCCCGAGAGTTTGTGCCTCCGGTGAACTATGACCATGTCACTGCATTCCAGCTTGGGCAACACAGAGAGAAAAAAGGAAAAAAGAAAAAAGAAAGAAATCCTTGGAGAATGCACATGCACATAAATTTTTTTAGAAATGCTCAATGTCACTAATCATTATGGAAACAGAAATTAAAACTACAATGAAATAATGCTTCACACCCACTAGAATGGCTACTATCAAAAAAATAAATAAATAACAAGTATCAGTGAAGACATGAAAAACTGGTACTTCTATACACTACTGGTAGGAATGTAAAACAATGCAGGCACTGTGAAAAGATTATGAGATTATGATGATTCCTCAAACAATTATAAACAGAATTGCTACATGATTCAGCGATTCCATTTCTGAGTATACATTCAAAAGAACTTAAAACAGGGTCTCAATTTTCAAATGAAGACATACATATGGACAACAGGTATGGGAAAAAATTGTTCATGATGACTAAGCCATCAAGGAAAAACAAATCAAAACCACAATGAGGTTAACATCTCACACCTGTTAGCATGGATATTATCAAAGAGTAAAAAGATAACTGAAAGTGAAGGTGTAGCAAAAAGGGAATCATTTATATACTGCTGGTGGGAATGTTAATTAGTACAGCCATTATGGAAAATAATATGGAGGTTTCCTCCAAAAATTAAAAATACAACTACCATATAATTCAACCATCCCACTTCTGAGTATATATGCTAAAATAAAATCAGTACGTTAAAGACGCACTCCCAATTGCACTATAGCACTATTTACAATAGCTAAACTATGGAATCAACTTCAGTCTCCATCAGTGGGAGAAAGGTTTCAGAATATAATTCATATATGGTACACGTACATACAAGAAGACTATTCAGCCTTTATTTATTTATTTATTTGAGACAGCATCTCACTATGTCACCCTCAGTAGAGTACTGTAACATCACAGATCACAGCAACCTCAAACTCTTGGGCTTAAGCAATTCTCTTGCTGCAGGCTCCCAAGTAGCTGGAACTACAGGCACCCACCAAAATGCCCGGCTATTTTGTGGTTATAGTTGTCATTGTTTGGCAGGCCTGGGCTGGATTTGAACCTGCCAGCTCCAGTGTATGGAGCTGGTGCCCTAGCCGCTGAGCTACAAGCACTGAGCCTATTCAGCCTTTAAAAGAAGTAAATCCTGTTGTTTGCAGCAACATGGATGAACCTGAAGGACATTAGTTTAAGTGAAAAAAGCCAGGCATGGAAAGTGTAAGATGTAAAGATGTAATAAGATGTGTAAGATGAAAAGAATTGTGGAGGTGAATGGTGATGGCTGCACAACAATATGAACGTACTTAATGTCACTGAACTGCATACTTAAAAATGATTAAGATTGGAAATTTTATGTGTATTTTACCACAATAAAAAAATGGGAGAAAAAAAACACTATAAAGCCCTGCAGAAATTTAAGTTGCTGCTGTATAATATTTGTCCTTTCTGAAAGTTACTTTCCCAGGAAGACCACACCTTTCCAAAGAAGGAACTATGCTTTATAACTGTATGTTTGCAACATGCAGCCAGTATTCTGCACCTAACAAGCCCTCAAAAAATGCTGCTGCTGCTGCTGTTCCTGACAAAACACCTCATTAATGTGTTGTTTGGGTTTAAATGAAGGTGAAGTAATTTCTTTTCCCGAAAACATTAACTAAAACAGTTAATACAACACAGCTAACTTATAAGATGATTATCAACTGTGATCCCCAACACAAACATTTTAAGAGTGATGAAACTACTAGGCTGTTAAGAACATAAGCACACATTTCTCAAGGGTGGAGTAATCCTCTTCCTCCCTGTTCTGTGATCACACTATTCTTAAACACTTACATATTATGTTTTAATTCATTTTATGTCTATTTTGCCCTTTGGACAGTAAAATCCTTAAAGATAGTGACTATGCTTAGGATCTTATTGGAAAAAACTGACACACAGGGTTTAATGTTTACTTATGGGACTAAAATACTAAAGAATTACTGCCTATTAAAGGCAGAAATGGGCTCAGTGCCTGTAGCACAGTGGTTATGGCACCAGCCACATGCACCGAGGGTGGTGAGTTCGAACCTGGCCCAAACCAGCTGAACAACAATGACAAGTGCAGCAACTGAGCACTGTGGTGGGCTCCTGTAGTCCCAGCTACTTGGGAGGCTGAGGCAAGAGAATCGCTTAAGCCCAAAAGTTGGAGGCTGCTGTAAGCTATGACTCCACAGCACTCTCCCAAGGGCAACACAGTGAGACTCTGTCTCAGAAATAAATAAATAAATAAAATAAAGGCAGAAATGGAAAATTTACTAGCTCAAACATCTAAAGACCAGAACTGATAGAAGACATTACAATGTACAAGAAAGATAACGCAGCAAAGAAATCAACCAAAATTTTTGGTTTTCTTTTTTCCTTGGGGGATCAGAAGTAGTTTTTGCTAACTGCCAACAGAACCTTGACTATTTTCCTTCAGACAGATGTCCCAACGTGAACAACTTGCATTTGTGCTTATGATATCATTAAAACAAATTTTCCATGGAGTGGACCCTGAAGACTAAGTAAATGTTTCAGATGATAAGTAAGAAGACAAGAGTCCTAGCAGTGGGAGGAAACACCACATTTGTTTCTATTTTCTTTTATATGTTATTTAGTTCACAGAGAATTACAAACCTATTTTGATTTTCTTTCTTCTTTAAAAACTATGTATTCCAAAATGACAGTGATGATTGGAAGATACACATTTACTTACATTTTACAATCTGTGTCTCTAGGGCACTATAGGCTGAGAGTTTGCATTTTTAAGAAATTTTGTTTACCCTAGTCTGCCAAGAAATAGTAAAATTATTAATAATAATAACTCATTGTTTTAGGTTGGCTTTCATGAATAGAGTGGTATATAATAGTGGTATTTATTTTTATTTTTATTTTTTTGCAGTTTTTGGCCAGGGCTAGCCTTGAACCTGCCACCTCCGGCATATGGGGCCGGCACCCTACTCCTTTGAGCCACAGGTGCCGCCCAATAGTGGTATTTTTAATATATAGTTTTAATAACTCATATTCATGTTAGAGCATCTCAGTGAAGGTTTTTAAACTGCCCTTTCACTCAGAAGTGAATTAAGAACAATGAAATTTCAAAACTTAAAAAAAAATTGACTTTTTAAAATATGTTTTAAGTGTTTCTACACAAAGACTCCTGCAGATGACCCAAAATTTATTAACTCCGAAATTCTATTATTTTAACATCCCCAAGATAAGCTAATTCAAAAATTAAGTTTACTACTATGAAGAATAAATGGCTGATAAGCACAAAGTTAATATTCAAAATGATAAAATAACACTTATGTTAAGACTCTTGTTTGAAAAGTAAACAAACTTAATAGGATAATCTGGAATTAATGTACACAATTAAAGTCTCAAATTTCTAGAACAACTATAAGAAAAACCTATGAAAGGTAAATTTACTGCCACCTAACAGTAGATTAATCTAAATCCAGTAGATTCCTGGAATAAGTAGATTATATTAATATGATTAATATTTCAGGAGCCACTTAAGAACAGAAAACAATAATGAGAAATACTGTAATAACTTACTAAAAATTTTCCAAAAATAGTAACTATGACATTTTTCATGTTAGATTTTGGCCCTTAAAAAATAGCAGAAATGCAACATCTTCTTAGATATCAGTTTCATATCTGTACAGTGACATCAGGGAATTAATTATTGAAAGAGAAAAGAAATCAAATTAAATAGTAAACTACCAAAGCAAAGCTTTGATAGTCTCCATCAAAATAAGCAAGCCTAAAGTAGGAAAATCACAAAATAAGTATCTAAATCAGGTCCCTGCTTTACCTAGTTCTGTATCCAAATAGATGATTTTTAAAGATCTCCATAGACAGAAATTTCCAACCCACTCTAGGGTACTGTCAAATCACTTTTCATCCTCTGTTAAATATTGTCCCATCTCACATTATCCCTCTTAGCTAACATAACATTGAGACACTGGACCATTTCTAATCTGATCCAAAGCATAATCATTAATCATTTATAGTCTTTATAGATGGTATGGATCAGGAATGGTAAAATTGTTTCCATTGATAATGTCAACTCCCATTAATCCATAGTGATGCCTGATGGACTCCTGAGAAGGACTCCAAGGACAGGTGCTGCCTATCAGGAGGAACTGGCCTGAGGACTTAGAGCAGCGGTTCTCAACCTGTGGGTCACGACCCACAGGAACTGTCTTAAAAGGCCGCAGCATTAGTAAGGTTGAGAATCACTGACTTAGAGTGTGGTGCATGTGAGATGAGAGAACCGCTACATATCTAAGGCCTACTCCCTACCCTTGTTTGTTTTTTACTTCTCAAAGATGTTTATTTGAATTGAAGAAAAGCAAGGCAAGATATCGTCAGTGGTGGTGAAGCTACTATAATCTTTCTTCCCATTCTTTGTCTCCTTTTGAGTAAGACTGAGCCCTATCTGTCCAGAGAATGTACAGTGACATCAGGGAATCAATTAGCCAAGGAGAGAATCAATCAAATTCAGCAGTAAACTACCAAAGCAACACTTTGATATCTCTGGAGTGGGACTGGGTCAGTCCCATGTTATAGGCACAGTCAGTGGCCAAAGCATGGGATAGCTGCCATCAGAACATTTTCACTTTTCCACTCTACTGTAAGCACTGTAGGCTCCTCCGTAAAACTCCAGAGGTCTTGAAGAGTTGGTCCAACACATTCTAAATGTCAGCTTCATGAATTCACCTGACAATGTAGCATCATTTCTCTAGCTCCATGTCAGTGGATATCCATCTTCTTAACTATGAGGAACTCCTTACAGAGCAAAAAATTCTCAAAACCACCCTTCCACCTAAGAAAATATATGATGACAATAAATAAACTACAAATAACACTTCTGAATAATTTTATACTTTACCAACTACATCTTTATACATTTGAAAATATGGAGCATATATACATATGAGGCATAAAGCCACTGTAGATAATTCTTGGTAGACTTAGCAAGTCAAGCACTTCCTGGCATACTCTGAGATCCCTGGGACATCTTGGCTTTCAGTCTGGTACTACATCATCCTGAGTATGGACACTAGAAAGGAGTAGATCAGAGACCTCGTTATGGTGGACCTTCAAAAATAACACTGAGGAAAATTATGCTTCATCTGGTTCTTTCCTCAAAAGAAGTAACTTTTTACTTTATCTTTTTATGTTAAATTTTAATCTAGTCATTATCAATGCTTTTCTTTGGATACATTACACGTTCTTTCTAAAATGTGGAAATCAAAACCAGACATAAAATTGATCTAAAGTATAGTAACAGAAAATCTTGTTATCACACGTAATAGCCTACTCAGCTATGTATGTCTGCCTGATACCTGGGTTAGGAGAGACTGTCTTTCCACCAGGACTCTCCTTATATTAGTCACACATACCCGAAAAACGTTGACTAACTTAAAGCTCTTAAAAGCCTAAAGATTCATATTGATTTCTATTAATATAATTTATGCTTAATTCTGATGTACTATTTTTCTTTCCCATGGATTGGAACAATTAATATTTTTAAGTTAATTTTGTTATGTATACAACATGATGTTATAAGATATATGCAGATAATAAAAAGATACTATAGTAAAGCAAATTAACATATCCATCAACTCACATGGTTTTTTGCTTTTGTGGCAAGAGTAGCTATAATCTAATCATTTAGTATAAATCCCATATATAATACAATTTTTTTTGCTCAAAGATGCACTGTGGCTGCTTTATTACAGTGAATGAAGTCATTAAACAAAATGTGAACTTTGTAAGCAAGTGTTTGAAGCATAATTTTCAAATACGTTCCTTACTATTATGATTAATGCCATAATGCAAGAAGGTTTACATGTTATCTCAACATATTACTTTAAAATGCATCGTGAGCTGCTTTATTACATTGAATTGAACCATTCCCATATACAGTACATTTTATTACCTATCGTCCACATGTGGTATATCACATCTCTGATTGCACTGTTTTACGTTCAGAGTCATTAACTATAACTTACTCCTCTTTACTACGGTACACATAACCAGGCTGGTAAGGAGAGTTCTGAGGTCTTAACTTGGGTATGGCAGAGAAAAATCAAACTATAAGAATCCAAATACCACAGACTGGGTGGTTTAACAGACATGTATTTTCTCACTGTACTGGAGGTTGGCTGGCAGGCTTGGTTTCTTCTGAGGCTTTTCTACTTTGCTGGCAGATGGCCACTTTCTTATTTTGTCCTCACATGGTCTTTTCTTTGTATGTAACTATACCTGGTGACTGTTTGTGTGGCCTAATTTCCTCCTCTTCTCAAGACACTAGTCAGATTGGATTAGGGTCCCCCCTCATGACTCCATTTTAACTTAATTACCTGTGCAAAGGCCCTATCTCCCAATACAGTCATATTCCAAGCTACTGGGAATTAGCAATTCGGTTTATGAACCTGAGAAAAACAAAATTTAGCCCATAATACCATAACAAACTTAAAAGTAAAACATAAAACATATAATTCAGAATCTTAAAATAAAAACGTAAGATAAAATCTTTAACTTCAAAACCAGAATAAAAATACATAAATTATTTCTCAGCCTTCATCTTAAAATAAATTTGCCTCATTTTGTCAACTTTTAGTATTACCTAAGCCTCCTCACTTAATATGTATCCCCAGCAGAGATGTTATATTTCATTTTTCCTGTAGCACCTTTCTGAGATTTTAGAGACTAAAGTCTATCAGAAAGGAGACAATTTTGTTGTGAGTGAACAACTATATCCAGTTATTAGAATGTTTTCCCTTTTTAAAGAAAATATTCATTAACAGGACACAATTATAAGAGGGACTTCACCTAACAAATGCAATCAGTGTAACCTGGTTTTTTGTACCCTCAATGAATCCCCAACAATAAAAAAAGAAAATATTCATCTAACAAATATTATTCCTCACTTTCAAAATTATGCACAAACTAGGAAACTGACACAAGTTAGGCGATAGCACAATTAGGAAAATTTGCAATCAACTATCCTCACCCAGTGCCCCATACAACCATTTTCACCTCACTGGAGTTCATTAGTGGAGCCACAGTGCTTGATTTTCCTGATCTATGCAACAAGATTTACACGAATATATAGAGAAAATAGGAGCTAGACTTTACATAAATCTGGAAATACAACACATTAATTAGAAGTCAGCATCAAATTCAAAGGAAGACTCGACAACCTGAAAGAATAGACCCTAATAAGTTGATTCATTTTATTAAGGATAGATTTATGATTCCACATTGGAGTTCAAAACACTTACTGGAAAAAATAAGTAAAGAGAGGTATGGTTTTACAACACCACACTTTAAAATTAATTTTGTTGAAAACTTTGGTAATTCACATACCAAGGGTCAATATGCACTTACTGGAGCTAACAAATTATTAGACTGCACCAACAGGATTACAACAACTCAAAAGAAAGATGAGTCTATTTCAACTAAGGCTGTCTAGGTTTCATCACGATTATTTTGTTTCGAAGTGATATAATGCTAGAATGGTGAATATATTTAAAACCATGTTGAATAAATAACAGTAATAGAACTTGGAAACATTAGTCAAGATAAACAAGACTGAACAGAGATATAATTTTATATGTAAATATCTGGAGGGCTGTCATTTGTAAAAGGTTTAAATCAATCCTTCATGGCCCCAAGTGGTAAGAACTAAGTAGGCCTGGCTAACTTCTCCTCCAATCCTTTAGGAAATACTACTTCCTCAGGAGAACCTTTTCTGGGCCCTAGCCCCGGGCAGCTTCTGCAGCTTTCATCTTCGTTGGGCACCATTGGGTATGGCAGAGAAAAATCAAACTATAAGAATCCAAATACCACAGACTGGGTGGCTTATAAACAACAGAAATTTATTTCTCACAGTTCTGGAGTTTGGGAAGTCCACGATCAAACTGGATGATTCAGAATCTGGTAAGGGCTGGCTTCCTGGTTCACAGATGGGTGTCTTCTCACTCTAACTTCACATGGTAGATGAGATCAGAACTCTCTCTTGGACCTCCTTTATAAATACACTAACCCCAATCACAAAGGCACCACTCACATGACCTAATCACCCCACAAAGGTCTCACCTAATACTCTCATCTCAGGGGTTAGAATTTCAACATAGGAGGCTCGGCGCCTGTAGCTCAGTGGTTAGGGTGCCGGCCACATACACTAGGGCTGGCAAGTTTGAACCTGGCCCAGGCCACTAAACAACAATGACAACTGCAGCAACAACAACAACAAAGGCGAGTGTTGTGGTGGAAGCCTATAGTCCCAGTCACTTGGAAGGCTAAGGCAAAAGAATAGCTTAAGCCCAAGAGTTTGAGGTTGCAGTGAGCTATGACACCACAGCACTCTACCGAGGGCAACACAGTGAGACTGTCTCAAAAAAAAAAAAGAATTTCAACATAGGAATTTTGAAGGGGCACAAACACTCAGACCATAGCACCCTGCTAGATTGTAAATTACCAGGGTGGACAGACCATGTTGGATTTATTAATCCTAGAACATGCAAATATACAAGAAGTAGATTTGGATTTAATATGAAGATGTATTTTTTTACAGGGTTGTACAGAGATGTATAGGCTGCCTCAAGAGGTAGCAATTATCCTTGTCATGAAGACCCTCATTTAGAATTAAAATGGCAGTGAGGCAGAGGACATTAATGGTGACTGGCTCAAATGATTTTTAGCCTCTTTGCCAACTGAGGAACTAATTCAAAATTATGTTTTGAATTCTGCTGGGAAAAAATTATGCTTATTATACCATATATTTATTTTTATCATATCAGCTCAACTCTGATCTATTTTGGAAAAGTTCAGTAATAAATTTCTACATAATTGGTTCTGTTCAAACCCAAATTTTATTTCATGTTTTTCCCCACATTTTCTTTCTCCTTCTTTCCCTACTTCCTAAAGCTGATGATTAGTATTTCCATTTTATTGTAAGGAACATAAAGCTTTAGAACACACAGCAGCAGATAGTGAGGTGAGGTCAGACTCACCACAGGAAAAATACTTCTGGAATTCTCAGCATCAACCATACCAAAAGTAAATGCAGATTTGATAAATGACACAGTCATTAAACTCACCCCTTCTGCTGATTCAGTTTTTACAAGGACCCAATTTTCCATAAAAACACATCAGAGTTTTAGCAATATAAAGACTGCATCTTTTATTTATAATGCAAAAAATGTACCCACTTTCACTAAAATTATGTGCCCTATAATCCTGGCTTTCTGCGTATACTTCTGAAACTTGAAAGTGTATGCAAATCACCTGAAGTCTTGTGAAAATGTAGATTTTAATTCAGTAGGTCTCAGGTGGGGCCTGAGATGCTGCATATCTAACAAGCTCCAGGTAATGCCAACACTACTGGTCCACAGGTCACATTCTGAATAGGTTTTAAACCATGACCTGAAAACCCAACTTTGGCAGGAAATCTGACCTTTCAACTTCATTCCTCTTTTATTTTTTTCTCCTGTGTTCCTATTCTTTTTCCTGTTTTCCCTGGTGAGAAAATATTAAGTCCAAGCAGGGTGAATACAAAAGATAAAAAAAATTTCAAAATTACAACATCAAGTGGAGCAATAATAAGATTTTAACTTGTCCCAAGGGTAGAGACATATTTTTTGATATGCATGAATTATACATACTTCCTGCAAATCATTAAACAAATACATTGCAGCTTGTCTGTTTCTTTCCACAAATGAAGGCCTATGTCTGCATAACTGAAGAAAAGGTTTATATAATTAATGCATAGCACACAATCTCATCGTTCATCGTTCACTGGCAGTGAAGTGATTTGAATAAGTCAAATTATCCAGATAACTAAAATTTATCTTTGTAAGTCTCCAAACATCATTTATTTTAGTGATTTTTAATTGATATCTTCCTGGAAATAACACATTCAAGAATTGTCAAATATACAAACAAAGCTTATCATATTTACAGTTACCCATGGTCAATAGTTATTACTCCATGGTACACTACAGAGCCACTAGGGTCTACATGGGACCACGTGCTCTTACCCACTAGAGTGTCAGTGTCCTCTGAGAGTTGTTCAGTCTCCTCATAGCAACCTTCTACTTCCTTCCTCCATGGTCAGCTACCACTTCACACTGCTCTCTGACTGCCCTGTCCTTATAAATTCTAAGCTGCTGCTTTATATTTCATGTAATATTCTAGAAAATATTCTGAAATTGGCATCCTTCTCATTTCTCGTATGTTTTGAAAACAGAAAATCCTTTTCAGGGGTTCCTAAATCAGCATTTCGGCTTACAGAAACCACACAAGATGATCCCTCTTTAAGTATCTCTTACTATGAACATTGAATACTCACTGATCCCGGTGTCCTTACAGTACTGGACCAAATACTGTCCCATGACTTTTAGTAGATGATTATATTCTTGGACATTGAGAAACTCCTGTTTATTATGGGATGGTTCCATGACCTCCAAAGGTACATTAATAACTCCAACCACACCTGCACCAAGTCTGAGGGAATAAATGTATATATAAATTTTGTAAAATTTGGCTAAAGAGAAAAATCAAATATATTCTAGTCATTTGAAATCAATTTTTTCAAAAAGAAATTCACTTACTTAGTCTGGACCATGTCTGAGTTTAATAAGGTATCTAATTTTGTTATCATAAATCTATAGTAATCCTAAGTGTATTTGGTCCTGTAATACAAAATCACTTTAGCAAATCATTATTGAAAATGACCGATTTTTCAAAACCTATCATCTTACTGAGGAGACAGGATGGTGGGATGGAGAGGCCTTTCAGCATTAAACACCATTAATGGTGCCTTATTGCAATAAACAGCCATATAATATTGGCCAGGCCAAGAGTCACCTTCTTTGTCCTCACTTCACTTGTCAGATTGGATTTCTCTGATTATTGCAGAGGTCCACAGGATGCTCCATGAATTCTACTAAGGGGCCATACGGGTTGGGTTATCCCAAAGGAATATTTTTTTTTCACTGTCTTAGTGGCATGTGATGCACATAGCTGGGATATTCTGCTTGGTGACATAACTTGTTTGGGGAAAGAGTAGCCAGTTGTCTAAGCCTTCAGGGCTCCTCACTGACACTGCCACAGCACAAATGTCAAGCATTCTCAATTTGGGGCCCCTGCCTTTGTCCACCACTTTCCTCTTCTACCCTACTTTCTTTTCATTATTCATTCCATAGTCTAAATTTGGGAATCACTTCTTCCAGGAATCTTGACTTGACTTCCCAGTTTCATTTGCTGCCTGATGTGCACCCCTTAATATAGCATTCATTCATTCATTCAAGCTCAGCATCTGGCCATGGCCCCAAAACAAGGAATACAATGATAAATCACAAAGACAAAGTCCCTGCTTTTGAAGTTTCTTTTCTACATTGTAACAGAAAGAAACCAAAAAACAGATAAATATACAAGACCATTTCAGTGGTCTTCAAGATGATCAGTGGTATAAGGAACATAACACAGGTGCTATAATACACGAAAAGCAACGGGATGGCAGGGTAAAAGCAGGAACCTATTATTATCATTATTATTATTATTATTGTTATTATTTTGAGACAGAATCTCACTTTGTCACCCTGGGTAGAGTGCTGTGGTACCACCATAGCTCATAGCATCCTCAAACTCTTGGGCTTGAGTGATCCTCTTGCTTCAGTGTCCTGAGTAGCTGGAACTACAGGCATGCACCATCATGCATGGCTAGTTTTTCTTTATATATATTTTAGGAGAGATGTATCTTGCTCTTGCTCAAGCTGATCTTGAACTCCTGAGCTCAAGCAATCCTCTCCCAGGTGCTAGGATTATAGGTGGCCTGGCCATGCCTGGCCGTCAATTTTACTCAGTCAAAGAAAAAGATTTTCCTGAGAAGATGGATTTAGGCTTCATTGCTGAATGGCATGCTAGGGCCAGCAGCAAGAAGATCTAAGAACAGAAGGTTCAAGGCTGACGGAATAGCAAGTGCCAAGCCCATAACACAATAATGAGGTTAGGAGGTTGAGGGACAGGAAATACATAAAGAGTAGAATATGTGAGGCATGAGGAAGAGCCATGCAGAGGCCAGATATAAGACTATGGTGAGTAGTTCTATTCTAAATGTACCAGGGTTTTAAACGAGAGAGTTAACTAACTTAGATTTTAAAAGATCATTCTTGCTGTTTTTCCATAGTATAAAAAATGTGTGTTTATATGCTTGTCCATTCACTGGACTGTAAGTTCCTCAGCCAAAGGTAGGTCTTGACAATTTTGTCTGCAGAGCTTTGTACACTACCTAGCACAGTGGCACATGATACTGTGATATAAATCCTTGTTGATCAATGAACGAATTGCTAATTCCTTGAGATTGAGAAAACAAGATAAACGCTCCCCTGACCTTCTTCTGGTCATGGTTCGCGTGTCTGGCTCTGTCCTTTTCTTTATGTCCCTTCAGGACTCTACGTAATTGATGAAATCAACTTGTGGAGTTTCGAGCCATTGGGAAAACACTAGAATGTATTACTCTAGAATCCAAACAGGCTGGAGAATTTCAATAAAACAAGCTTATGCAGATAACTGGCAAGAATTCACACATGCATGGGCTACACAAAATTTTAACAGAACTGCTTTACAAAACTGGATTTTTCTTTCTTTTATCTTCTAAAATTTAAAAATATGATTGTATTATTTGTAAATTGATAAAACATTAAAAATTTAACCTAAATAAATAGTACAAAAAAGGGTAAAACATCAAGTTGTTTAAGGAATGTATTCAAAAAATTTCCCGAAGTGTGCTTTTTCCTTAGAGCATGCATGCAGCTTCACTGGTTTTATAAATTAGGCAGATTAATGCCTGTGCATTGACAGGAAGGGTGAAGGAAGAATATGACACCTGCTCCCACCATGATTAATCTCTCATCTCATTCCACAGACAGCATTTCACTGCAACTTCCCTCTCCCTGCTTGTACATCTGAAAACAAAAACATACTTACAAGGACTTCAGTTTCAGCTGTGGGCCCACTTTCTCATGCATTTTGATCAAACGGTTGTTACTGTAAATGAACATTCCAGCTTGGCTTCGGTTTTCTATGTTCACCCCAAAGAACACAGAGAGTGTTCTTGCTTTCTTTAATTCTCTAGGGTTATATACAGAAAAGTTAAAAAAAAAAGGGTGGGGGGTTTAATAAGTACAGTTTACAAAATGGAAAATAATTAAGAAATAGATAAAAAATGTCAGATTTTTGCAAAACCTATTAGGTTACACTCAGTATCTCTGCATAGCAGGTATTCTGTATTAATATGATGCCATACTATACCAGTCAAACACTTACAGTCTTTGATTCAAAAACAAGTCTGCCAATTTAAATTTGTAAGAACTAGAAAATACCAGAAGGGTTCTGAAATGTTAACTGGTCTAAATATGTACATTACAGCATTTTTTAAAAATGATGACTTCGCTATTTTAAATTTTAGGTATTTCTAGAGTAGATATGATTTCTAACTTTTAGCATGTTCTCAAGTCTCCAAATACCCCACATACATTGGAATATTCCAAAAGATACTGTTTGGCTTTCTCTCTAACCTTTTCCAAAATAAAAGGTAAATAAAAGTTAATAAAGCAAGTTTGAGGGCAATAGATATGAGCTCCTGTTTTTTTGACCCTATATCTTCTATATTATGTTTTGAATGGCTTTACTAATAAAATTATAAAAATAGAAATTGAGAAATAACAGAATATGATAGAAACAATTACAGGAGGCTGCAAGGGAGTGCCCAATGTGAGAGGCAGACCTGTCTTCAAACACAAGCTCAGCTTTGAAACAACCATGTGACCACAGATGTGCCTCTCAAACTTTCTGTCTCATCTGAAAAATCAGAGTAACACCCACTTAGCCACTTGGGAAGTCATGAGAACTAAAAGAGATAATTTTAAATATAAACCTGGAACAGATTAGCTACATAACAAAGTTATTTCTCCTTTCCCAACCAACAATGGCATCAAATACAGTTTTCTTTCCCAAATACAAGTATGGCACCAAATTCTTCCCCTGAGCTATTCTTCCCTTGCACTGGCCCTATAACTCCCCTCCCTTCATAAACACAACCTTTTCTTTTCAGGGTTCATGATTGTATGCCATTATACTTGACATAATATACTTAACTGAACTGATGAAATGAATCTGTCATTAAAGGCCAATGATAAAGTCACATCACTCCTTTTATGTGAATATTATATACACAGTACTTTAGACTTAGGAAGTTTTTGACATAGGTTAATATGTTATTTATTTATTAAATGCATCTAAGGTTAAACATATATGGATGAAACATTTTCTAAAAGATTTCAACTAAATAATAAAATCCTAACTCTTCAACAAAAAAACAATACTGATTGTGTAGGGGACCCCCAAACAGAGTATCATAGCATATGACATAGTCACTCTGAGATATTAAATAACATACTGATTGTCTTCAAATTTTGAAAAAACAAAATTCTACAATAAAACCAAGTTGATGGCAACTGACATTAATGGTAATAAAATATAGCCTGGTTACTTTTCATATATTTCACTGAATTAATTATCTCATACAGTAAACTTGTTTCAATAAAGTTTATCTCTCTCAATGCTTTAAACAAGACTTTGCTTCTTAATTAAAATTCCTGTAACATTCATTTAAAATATTCTGATAAATGTATAAATAACATTTCAATTTTTACTTACTTTGATAAATTCATGATTAACATTTCAAATTTAAGTTTTGAGGAATGTTATTTTTATATGTTGATTCATGGTTCATCATAAATAATGTGAAAACCTATCATACATCTCTAAAAAAATAGTTTCTTAAAGATATCACAGGTTTGGAGGGTGGAGACAAGATGGCTGACTGAAGCCAACTTTCCGCAGAGGCTCCCATCCAGAAGGAGAGTTAAAGGACAGAAATTTAGCAAGTAACCTGGTGTAATAGAGCTGCACCAAGAGAGAAGGTTGAAGAACGCACATCAACCCCATTGAGGTGAGCTGCAACCCCAAGGATACAAACAAAAGGTATAAAATCCATCACCAAGCAGATGGGAGTCCCTTCCCCCATGAGAATGGCCCATGAGTGTCCCACAAACAAACGAGCAGAGTTCAAAGGTCCTCCCACTATACTCCATGGGAGAGACCCTATAAAAACTGGACCTACCTCCCCTACTAAGGTGCCATGGCGTTCTCCTGCCAGGCATAAAACTGTATAAAACTGTATATATTCTCTACCTGCAATTCTGAGCTCACAGCACTCCCCTCCACTCTCACTCTGAGGTCTGGGGGCCTGTCCCCCAGGAGTCCAGATTCTTGGGTGACTTCTCGAGGGGTGTGGACAGGGCCTAGACTGCAGCAGGTCAGTGCTGATTCTGTGGCACGAGAGTGAGGAGAGGACAGTCGGCTGAGAAGGAACTATGCTGCCAGAGTGTCAGTGCCCCAAGGCGCAGAGCAACAGACGTTTTTGGCAACAATAGGGCTCATTCCCAGATATTCCGAAGCCACACCCCCTGTCTCCCTGGGCAACCAGAGAAGGCCAGGCATCTTCTCAGGTGGCAACCACCGTGAAACAGATCTGGGACGGAACCGCAGGCCCCAAGAGTAAAGGGTTTGCCTGAGGTGTAGTGGCCTGGGTGGAGCACGGGGAATAGAAAATGCACACACAGAGCTGGGAAATTCCCAGGGCAGGGCTGACACAGAGGACCACTTTAATGAGCCTAAGACGCACCCGGCCCTCAGGGGATCGTCAGCCTATACACAAAGGAAGACAGGAGGCTAGAACTGACAACTAACCGAACACAAACCTGCAGGAGCAAACACAGGGCTTGAGGCACAGGTTCTGGGAACTCAAAACAGCTTCTCTTCTACAGGGGAATTTAGCAGGGACAGAAACAAATTCCCGCAAAGTTGTTCTGTTCTGTTCTGTCAGTAACATCAATCAGGGGTGGGGCTGGAACTGAGTGAACACCTCCAGCCTCCATCAAGCACACGAGGTTGTCAGGCCTCACCTCCCCCTCCTGGATAGAGGCAGAGCGCAGCAGCCTGGCTGAGCAGAAATACATTTCCTTGTGATTCAGGCGGGTGCAAACCCCTGGAGTATCTGCTCACTGGAGGCAACTGGGTCACAGCCCTGCAGGGCTATCAATGACTGGGTGTTACAGAGGTGCAAGGTGGAGAAGGAGGCATCAACCTTCCAAGACTGATCTATTTGCTAAGTGGGTCCTCCTGAATCCACAGAGCACTGGAGCAAGTCATATCTGAGTTGTCACCAGACCCTGCGATCCAGCTGCCAGAGACCTTTTAAACTCTCCCACCTGAGACAGGTACTGACTGAGACAATTAATTTGGACTTTTTGAAGTGAGACAATCACCTGAGGACTATTCAAGTGGTGCCCTGGGTGTGTGGTTGTAGGAAGGTTTGATTTTCCTTTTCCAATTGTTGCCTGTAGGGGGAAGGGTGACTTAATTGCTAGTATTTCTTCACAGCAGAGAATTCAACCCAGAGTAACTGCTTCACTAGGGTTGAACAGAGACCAGCTGAAAACAAGACAGAACCAAGTAGCTCCACCACACCAAAGATGTCCCTGGTTTCTCAGGCCATACAACTGTACGGGTCCTCGACAAAGCTCCAGGGGAAAAATCAAACCGTATAAAACAATCATGGAGTGGAATCAGCGGAGAAACTCTGGTAACCTGAATAACCAGAATAGATCAACAGCCCCAAGGAAAGATATGGCAGATGTAACTGAAAATCCGATTCATAAAGAGCTGGCCAAGATGTCAGAAACTGAATTCAGAATATGGATAGCAAACAAGATTAATAGAATGGTGTAAATTTTGGAATTAGAAATTCAAGGAGCAATTCAAAAGTCAGAATTAGACATTAGAGGAGAAATTCAAAAGCTGTCTCAAAAATTTAACAAATTTGGGGCACGGTGAGTCTGGGGAGATAAGACTCCAGACATCTCTGGCTGGTGATATCTGCCTATAATCATCCCTTTGAGGATACAGGGAGTCAGCAAGGGACTTCTGGACCCCAAGAGGAGGAAAAAAGCAGTGGGAAACTGGCAAGTGGTTGCGTGTGTTTCATCTACCTAATCACGCTGGCAACCATGAGTAAAAGCAGCAGTGAGACTGCAAACCAGAAAAGCCTTACCTGTGCACTGTTTAGGTGTTTTTGGACTTGGCACTCAGTTGAACTGCCTTGGGGAGAGCTTAGGCAGGAGTGTGGAGAAATTTGGGCATTGTCTGGGGCCCCAGACAGAGCCACTGAGCTGGGCTGCAGGGAGCCATTGCGTGAGAGAACTGCCCTGGCAAGCTCCGGCCTCCAGGTCCCAGAGCAAGGAGCGGGCGGGGCTAGTAACCTAGCAACTGAGCAGCCTAAAGGTGGGGACTGAGCTGCCTTACAGCCTTAATCCTTAGGGGCAGAGAGAGATGGTTTTGGCACACTGGAGGCTCAGGCTGTTGCCCTGGGTAGAGTGCCGTGCCATCACAGCCAATAGCAACCTCAAATTCCTGGGCTTGGTTCTACCTGGACCCCCATAAGATCTATGCCACGACCCAGCACCAACCGGGCCTCCGCATACCCTGACCAGGAACTGCGGGAGCCACGCAAATCTGCGTCCTCCCTCCTGTGTCCTCCCAGCCTCCACACTGGCCCACTCGTCTGGACAGGGATACTGGTAGCTGCGTGCCCTCTGGCACCCTCCCTGCCTCTACGCAGAGCCCTTCTCCTGGCCAGAGACTGCTGGAGCCTTGGGCTCTCTGTGCCAAAGCCACTGGGTGCCAGGCACTCCCAGAACCATGTGCACCACATCTCGCCCTGTTGCTGCATCCAGGTGTGTCACACGCCAGAGCTGCTTCCACAAGCAGAACTCCATAGCAGGAGCAGCCCCAGAGGAACTACACAGGGTCACTCCATACAAAGATCAAGCAACAATACAGTGATCCCGCTGGGATCTAATCTTGGACAGACACCAAGATTAGACACCTCAACTCTGAGGACAGCCAGAGGCAACGGGGAAAAACAATCATGAGGCGAAATCAACAGAAAACTCTGGCAATATGAATAATCAGAGTAGATCAACTCCCCCAAGGATGGATGGGACAGACACAGCACAAGATTCCAAGCACAAACAAATAGCTGAGATGTCAGAAATCGAATTCAGACTCTGGATAGCAAATAATATTGAATTAGAACTCCAAGCAATAACATAAAAGATATCTTAAGAAGTCAACAAATTCAGAGACCAAATGACCAAAGATTTTGACACATTGAGACAAGAAGTTGCATCCCTCAAAGATCTGAGAAACACAGTAGAATCCCTCAGTAACAGAATGGAGCAAGCAGAAGAAAGGATTTCTGACATTGAAGACAAAGTTTTCGAACGCTCCCAAACCCTCAAAGAGGATGAGAAATGGAGGGAAAAAACAGATCATTGTCTCAGAGAGCTCTGGGATAATTCGAAGAAAACCTATATTCATCTTATAGGGATCCCCGAAAGCGATGAAGTGGCTTCACAAGCCACAGAGTCTCTTCTCCATGAGATTATGAAGGAGAACTTTCCAGACATGCCAAGAGATTCTGAAATTCAGATAGCAGACAGTTTCAGAACTCCAGCACAACTCAACCCAAATAAGACATCCCCCAGACACATCATAATCAATTTCACTAAAGTTAATATGAAGGACAAAATTCTGAAAGCTTCCAGATGAAAGAAAACCATTACCTACAAGGGGAAGAATATCAGAATAACTGCAGATCTCTCTGCTGAAAACTTTCAAGCTAGAGGAGGATGGTCATCAACTTTTACTCTCCTAAAACAAAATAACTTTCAACCCAGGATCCTATACACAGCTAAACTGAGTTTCATTTATGATGGAAAAATTAAAAACTTCAATGACATCCACATGTTGAAGAAATTTGCGATAACTAAACCAGCTCTCCAGGATATTCTCAGACCTATCCTCCATAACGACAAGCATAATCCTCCACCACAAAAGTAAACTCACCCAGAAAATTTTGATCAAATTCCAACTTCCACACTCGCAAAAGGATTAAAAATGTCCACTGGACTCTTGAAAGGCTTATCAGTATTCTCCATTAATGTGAATGGTTTAAACTGTCCTCAAAAGAGGCACATGTTGGCAAGCTGGACACAAAAACTCAAGCCAGATATCTGCTGCATACAACAATCTCATCTTACATTAAAAGACAAATATAAACTCAAGGTGAAGGGATGGTCATCTATATTCCAGGCAAATGAAAAGCAGAAAAAAGCAGGCATTTCAATCCTGTTCACAGACACAATAGGCTTTAACCCAACCAAAATAATTAAGAATAAGGATGGACACTTCATATTTGTTAAAGGTAATACTCAATATGATGACATCACTATGATTAATATTTATGCACCAAACCACAATGCACCTCAAATTATAAGAGAAACTCTAACAGACATGAGCAACTCGATTTCCTGCACTTCCACAGTAGTTGGAGATTTTAACACCCCTTTAGCAGTCCTGGATAGATCCTCCAAAAAGAAGCTAAGCAAAGAAATTTTACTTTTAAAATCAACCATTCAACATCTGGACTTAATGACATCTACGGAACATTTCATCCCAACAAAACTGAATACACATTCTTCTCATCAGCCCACAGAACATACTCCAAAATCGACCACATCCTAGGCCACAAATCTAAGCTCAGCAAATTAAAAAAAATAGAAATTATTCCTTGCATCTTCTCAGACCATCATGGAATAAAAGTTGAACTCAATAACAACAGGAACCTGCATACCCATACAAGAAGATGGAAGCTAAACAACCTTATGCTGAAGGATAGATGAGTTACAGAAGAGATTAAGAAGGAAATCACCAAATTTTTGGAACTAAACAACAATCAAGACACGAATTACCAGAACCTCTGGGATACTGCAAAGACAGTCCTAAGAGGGAAATTTATAGCACTGCAAGCCTTCCTCAAGAAATAGGAAAGAGAGGAAATTAATAACTTAATGGGACATCTCAAGCAACTGGAGAAGGAAGAACATTCCAACCAAAATGCAGCAGGAGAAAAGAAATAACCAAAATCAAAAAAGAGCTAAATGAAATTGAAAACAAAAAAATTATAAAACAGATCAACAAATCCAAAAGTTGGTTTTTTGAAAAAATCAATAAAATAGATAAATCTTTGGCCAACCTAACCAGGAAAAAAAGAGTAAAATCTCTAATTTCATCAATCAAACGATGATGATGAAATAACAACAGACCCCTCAGAAATTGAAAAAAATCCTTAACGAATACTATAAGAAACTCTACTCTCAGAAATACGAAAATATGAAAGATATGATACTTGGAAGTACGCCACCTACCAAGACTTACCCAGAACGAAGTGGAAATGTTGAACAGGCCTGTATCAAGTTCTGAAACAGCATCAATGATACAAAATCACCCTAAAAACAAAAGCCCAGGACCAGGTGGCTTTACATCAGAATTCTGCCAAACATTTAAAGAAGAACTAGTACCTATACTACTAAACCTCTTCCACAATACAGAAAAAGAAGGGCTATTACCCAACACATTCTACCAAGCAAACATCACCTTGATCCCCAAACCAGGGAAAGACCCAACAAGAAAAGAAAATTATAGGCCAATATCACTAATGAATATTAATGCTAAAATACACAATAAGATCCTAACAAACAGAATCCAACAACACATCAAAAAAATTATACAACATGACCGGGTGGGATTTAGCCAGGGTCTCAAGGCTGGTTCAATATACGTAAATCTATAAATGTAATTCAACACATAAACAAACTAAAAAATAAGGAACATATGATTCTTTCAATTGATGCAGAAAAAGATTTTGATAATATCCAGCATCCCTTCATGATCAGAACACTTAAGAAAATTGGTATAGAAGGGACATTTCTTAAACTAATAGAGGCCCTCTACAGCAAACCCACAGCCAACATCATCTTGAATGGAGTTAAATTGAAATCATTTCCACTTAGATCAGGAACCAGGCAAGGTTGCCCATTGTCTCCATTGCTCTTTAACATTGTAATGGAAGTTTTAGCCATTGCAATTAGGGAAGAAAAGGTGATCAAGGGTATCCACATAGGGTCAGAAGAGATCAAACTTTCACTCGTCGCACATAATATGATCGTATACCTGGAAAACACTAGGGATTCTACTACAAAACTTTTAGAAGTGATCAAGGAAAACAGCAATGTCTCAGGCTACAAAATCAACACCCATAAATCTGTAGCCTTTATATATACCAACAATAACCAAGCCAAAAATACAGTCAAGGACTCTATTCCTTTCACACTAGTGCCAAAAAAGATGAAATATTAGGGAGTATACCTAACAAAGGATGTGAAAGATCTATACAAAGAGAAATATGAAACCTTAAGAAAAGAAATAGCTGAAGATGTTAACAGATGGAAAAACATACAATGCTCATGGGTGGGAAGAATCAACATTGTTAAAATGTCCATACTACCCAAAGCAATATACAATTTTAATGCAATTCCTCTTAAACCTCCATTGTCATAATTTAAAGATCTTGAAAAAATAATACTTCGTTTTACATGGAATCAGAAAAAACTCGAATAGCCAAAACATTACTCAGCAATAAAAACAAAGCAGGAGGAATCACACTATCAGACCTGAGACTGTACTATAAATCGATAGTGATCAAAACAGCATGGTACTGGTAAAAAAGCAGAGAAGTAGATGTCAGGAACAGAATAGAGAATCAAGAGATGAATCCAGCTATTTACTGTTACTTGATCTTTGACAAGCCAATTAAAAACATTCAGTGGGGAAAAGATTCCCTATTTAACAAATGGTGCTGGGTAAACTGGCTGGCAACCTGTAGAAAATTGAAACTGGACCCACACCTTTCACCATTAAGTAAGATAGACTCTCACTGGATCAAAGATTTAAACTTAAGACATGAAACTATAAAAATACTTGAAGAAAGTTCAGGGAACACTCTTGAAGGAATCGGCCTGGGTGTTATTTCATGAGGAGGACTCCCCAGGCAATTGAAGCAGTGTCAAAAATACACTACTGGGACCTGGTCAAACTAAAAAGCTTCTGCAAAGTAAGAACATAGTAAGTAAAGCAAGCATACAGCCCTCAGAATGGGAGAAAATATTTGCAGGTTGTACCTCCGATAAAGGTCTAATAACCAGAATCCACAGAGAATTCAAATGTATTAGCAAGAAAAGAAAACGTGATCCCATGTCAAGGTGGGAAAGGGACTTGAAGAGAAACTTCTCTTAAGAAGACAGACGCACAATCTACAAACATATGAAACAAAGCTCATCATCCTTAATCATCAGAGAAATGCAAATCAAAATTACTTTCAGATACCACCTAACCCCATTAAGAGTAGCCCACATAACAAAATCCCACTACCAGACATGTTGGCATGGATGTGGAGAAAAGGGCACACTTCTACACTGCTGGTGGGAATGCACACTAATACGTTCCCTCTGGAGGGATGTTTGGAGAATACTTAGAGACCTAAAAATAGACCTGCCATTCGTTCCAATAATTCCTTTACTAGGTTTATACCCCAAAGACCAAAAGTCACAATATAACAAAGACATCTGTATGAGAATGTTTATTGCAGCCAAATTCATAATTGCTAAGTCATGGAAGAAGCCCAAGTGTCCATCGACGCACGAATGGACTAGCAAATTGTAGTACATGTATACCATGGAATATTATGCAGCCTTAAAGAAAGATGGAGACTTTACCTCTTTCATGTTTACATGGATGTAGCTGGAACATATTCTTCTTAGTGAAGTATCTCAGGAATGGAAGAAAAAGTATCCAATGTACTTAGCTCTGCTATGAAGCTAAATTATACCTTTCACATGAAGGCTATAACCCAACTATTGCACAAGACTTGGGGAAAGGGCCAAGGAAGGGGAAGGGAGGCAGGAGGTTTTGGTGGAGGGATGGTGATGGGTGGGGCCACATCTACGGTGCATCTCAGAATGGGTACAGGCGAAACTTACTAAAGGCAGAATACAAATGTCTACATACAGTAACTAAGAAAATGCCATGAAGGCTATGTCAAACAGTTTGATGAGAATATTTCAGATTGTATATGAAACCCGCACATTGTACCCCTTGATTGCACTAATGCACACAGCTATGACTTACCAATAAATAAATAAATAAAACATTTCAAGGGATAATGCAGCAGATGGAAACCCCGGGGAACAGCACAGGGAGTTCTTGGTCTGGATGGCTGAATGCCCGGCCTTGGTTTCACCACTCCCGGCAAGCATTTATCTGTCACAGCCCCGGGCCCTTCTCCCTGAGCAGTCCCACCTGCCTCACTCACTCCTGGTCTCCTAACAAATAAAATGTGTGTGTTCTGAAAAAAAAAAAAAAAAAATTAACAAATTTAAAGACAAAACCACCAAAGATTTTGATGCACTGAAGCAAGAATTTGCATCCCTCAAAGATCTGAAAAATACAGTAGAATCCCTCAGTAACAGAGTGGAGCAAGTACAAGAAAGGATTTCTGACATTGAAGACAAAGCCTTTGAACGCTCCCAAACTCTCAAAGAGGAAGAGAAAAGGAGAGCAAAAATGAATCATTCTCTCAGAGAGCTCTGGGATAATTTGAAGAAGGCTAATATCCACCTCATTTGAATCCCTGAAAGTGATGAAGTGACCTCACAAGGCACAGAGGCCCTTCTCCATGAAATTATGAAAGACAATTTTCCAGATATGCCAAGAGATTCTGAAATTCAGATAGCAGCCAGTATCAGAACCCCAGCATGACCTAATACAAATAAGACATCCCCCAAGGATATCATAATTAACTTCACTAAAGTTAATATGAAGGAAAAAAATTCTGAAAGCAGCCAGACGTAAGAAATCCATTACCTACAAAGGGAAGAATATTAGAGCGACTGCAGATCTCTCTGCTGAACCTCTCTAAGCCAGAAGAGGGTGGTCATCAAATTTTAATCTCCTAAAGCAAAACAACTTTCAACCCCAGATCCTGTATCCAGCTAAACTGAGTTTCATTTATGATGGAGAAATTAAATACTGTAATGACATGCATATGTTGAAGAAATTTGCCATAACCAAACCAGCTCTTCAGGATATTCTCAGACCTATCCTCCATAATGACCACTCCAATCCTCCATCACAAAAGTAAACTCACTCAGAAACTTTTGATCAAACTCAAACTTCCACAGTGGTGAAAGGATTAAAAATGTCCACTGTACTTTCGAAAAACTTGATACCCAAAATTTTATCATACTTATCAATATTCTCCATTACTGTGAACGGCTTAAACTGTCCTCTAAATAGGTACAGGTTAGCAGACTGGATACAAAAACTCAGGCCAGATATTTGTTGCATACAAGAATCACATCTTCCTTAAAAGATACATATAGATTCAGGGTCAAAGGATGGTCATCCAAATTTCAGGAAAAAGGTAATCAGAAAAAGCAGGTGTTGCAATTCTATTTGCAGATCCAATAGACTTTAAACCAACAAAAGTAAGAAAGGATAAGAATGGCCAGTTCATATTTGTACAGGGTAATACTCAATATGATGAGATTTCAATTATTAACATCTATGCACCCAACAAGAATGCACCTCAATTTATAAGAGAAACTCTAACAGACATAAGCACTTGATTTCCACCAGCTCCATAATAGTTGGAGATTTCAACACTCCTTTGGCAGTGCTGGATCGATCCTCCAACAAAAAGCTGAGCAAAGAAATTTTAGATTTAAACCTAACCGTCCAACATTTGGATTTAGCAGACATCTACAGAACATTTCATCACAACAAAACTGAATACACATACTTCTCATCAGCTCACAGAACATACTCCAAAATCGATCACATCTTAGATCACAAGTCTAACCTCAGTAAATTTAAAGGAATAGAAATTATTCCTTGCATCTTCTCGGACCATCATGGAATAAAAGTTGAACTCAGTAACAACAGGAATCTGCATACTCATACAAAAACATGGAAGTTAAACAACCTTATGCAGAATGATAGCTGGGTCAGAGATGAGATTAAGAAGGAAATTGCCAAATTTTTGGAACAAAACGACAATGAAGACACAAATTATCAGAACCTCTGGGATACCGCAAAGGCAGTCCTAAGAAGAAAATTTATAGCACTGCAAGCCTTCCTCAAGAGAACAGAAAGAGAGGAAGTTAACAACTTAATGGGACATCTCAAGCAACTGGAAAAGGAAGAACATTCCAACCCCAAACCCAATAGAAGAAAAGAAATAACCAAAATTAGAGCACAATTAAATGAAATTGAAACAAAAGAATTATACAACAGATCAATAAATCAAAAAGTTGGTTTTTTTAAAAGGTCAATAAAATAGAAAAACCACTGGCTAACCTAACCAGGAAAAAAACAGTAAAGTCCCTAATCTCATCAATCAGAAATGGACAGGTGAAAGAACAACAGACTCCTCAGAAATTCAAAAGATCCTTAATGAATATTACAATAAACTTTATTCTCAGAAATATGAAAATCTCAAGGAAATTGACCAATACTTAGAAGCACATCACCTTCCTTCCAAGACTTAGCCAGAATCAAGTGGAAATGTTGAACAGGCCCATATCAAGTTCTGATATAGCATCAATCATACAAAATCTCCCTAAAAGCAAAGACTGGGACCAGATGGCTTCACATCAGAATTTTACCAAACCTATAAAGAGGAACTAGTACCTACATTACTCAACCTGTTCCAAAAGGTAGAAGAAAAAGGAAGACTACCCAACATGTTCTATGAAGCAAACATCACCCTGATCCCCAAACCAGGAAAAGACCCAACAAAAAAAGAAAATTATAGACCAATATCACTAATGAATATAGATGCAAAAATATTCAACAAGATCCTAACAAACAGAATCCAGCAACACATCAAACAAATTATACATCGTGACCAACTTGGTTTTATCCTAGGGTCTCAAGGCTGGTTCAATATACATAAATCTATAAGTATAATTCAGCACATAAACAAATTAAAAACCAAAGACCATATGATTCTCTTAATTGATGCACAAAACTCTTTTGATAATATCTAGCATCCCTTCATGATCAGAACACTTAAGAAAATTGGTATAGAAGAGACATTTCTTAAACTGATAGAGGCCATCTACAGCAAACCCACAGCCAATATCGTATGGAATAGAGTTAAATTGAAATCATTTCCACTGAGATCAGGAACCAGACAAGGCTGCCCATTGTCTCCACTGCTCTTTAACATTGTAATGGAAGTTTTAGCCATTGCAATTAGGGAAGAAAAGGTGATCAAGGGTATCCATATGGACTCAGAAGAGATTGAACTTTCACTCCGCAGATGATATGACTGTATATCTGGAAAACACCAGGGATTCTACTACAAAACTCTTAGAAGTGATCAAGGAATAAAGCAGTGTCTCAGGTTACAAAATCAGCATTCATAAATCTGTAGCCTTTATACATACCAACAATAGTCAAGCTGAAAAAACAGTTAAGGACTCTATTCCATTCACAGTAATGCCAAAGAAGATGAAACATTTGGGAGTTTATCTAACAAAGGACGTGAAAGATCTCTATAAAGAGAACTATGAAACTCTAAGAAAAGAAATAGCTGAAAATGTTAACAAATGGAAAAACATACCATGCTCAAGGCTGGGAAGAATCAACATTGTTAAAATGTCCATATTACCCAAAGCAATATACAATTGTAATGCAATCCCTATTATAGCTCCACTGTCATACTTTAACAATCTTGAAAAAATAATACTTCGTTTTAAATGGAATCAGAAAAAAAACTCTAATAGTCAAGACATTACTAAGAAATAAAAAAAAAACCAGGAGGAATCACACTACCAGACCTCAGACTATACTATAAATCAATAGTGATAAAAAATGCATGATACTGGCACAAAAACAGAGAAGTAGATGTCTGGAACACAATAGAGAACCAAGAGATGAGTCCAGCTACTTACCGTTATTTGATCTTTGACAAGCCAGTTAAAAACATTCAGTGGGGAAAAGATTCCCTATTTAACAAATGATGCTGGGTGAACTGGCTGGCAACCTGTAGAAGACTGAAACTGGACCCACACCTTTCACCATTAACTAAGATAGCCTCTCACTGAATTAAAGATTTACACTTAAGACACAAAACTATAAAAATACCAGAAGAGAGTGCAGGGAAAACCCTTGAAGAAATCGGTCTGGGCGAGTATTTTTTTTTTTTTTTTTCTGGGTGAGTATTTTATGAGGACGATCCCCTGGGCAATTGAAGCAGCTTCAAAAATACACTACTGGGACCTGATCCAACTACAAACCTTCTGCACAGCCAAGAACACAGTAAGTAAAGCAAACAGACATCCCTCAGAATGGGAGAAGATATTTTCAGGTTATGTCTCTGACAAAGGTTTAATAACCAGAATCCACAGAGAACCCAAACATATAAGCAAGAAAAGAACAAGTGATCCCATCGCAGGCTGGGCAAGGGACTTGAAGAGAAACTTCTCTGAAGAAGAGAGGCAAACGACCTACAGACAATGCTCATCATCCTTAACCATCAGAGAAATGCAAATCAAAACTACTTTGAGATATCATCTAACTCCAGTAAGATTAGCCTATATCACAAAATCCCAAGACCAGAGATGTTGGCATGGATGTGGAGAAAAGGGAACACTTCTACACTGCTGGTGGGAATGAAAATTAATACATTCCTTTTGGAAAGATGTATGGAGAACACTTAGAGATCTAAAAATAGATCTGCCATTCAATCCTATAATTCCTCTACTAGGCATATACCCAGAAGACCAAAAATCACATCATAACAAAGATATTTGTACCAGAATGTTTATTGCAGCCCAATTCATAATTGCTAAGTCATGAAAAAAGCTGAAGTGCCCATCGATCCATGAATGGATTAATGAATTGTTGTATATGGAATTGTTGCACCATGGAATATTATGCAGCCTTAAAGAAAGATGGAGACTTTACCTCTTTCATGTTTACATGGATGGAGCTGGAACATATTCTTCTTAGTAAAGTATCTCAAGAATGGAAGAAAAAGTATCCAATGTACTCAGCCCTACTATGAAACTAATTTATGGCTTTCACATGAAAGCTATAACCCAGTTGTAACCTAAGAATATGGGGAAGGGGGAGAGGGAGAGGAGAGATGAGGGAGGATGGGAGGAGGGAGGTTGATTGGTGGGATTACACCTGTGGTGCATCTTACAAGGGTACATGTGAAACTTAGTGAGTGTGGAATATAAATGTCTTAATGCAATAACTTAGAAAATGCCAAGAAGGCTATGTTAACCAGTGTGATGAAAATGTGTCAAATGGTGTATAAAACCAGTGTATGGTGCCCCATAATTGCATTAATGTACAGAGCTATGATTTAATAAAAAAATAATAAATAATAATAAAAAAAGATATCACAGGTTTCAAAGTCTTGCCTTACTTGAGCAGCAATGATTATTTTCAGTTTAATTTATCTAGCACCTGAACTGGAGAGCAAGTCAACCATATAAACAAAAATCCATAAAACAATATTTTAGTCAACAACAGACCATATATACAATAGTTGTTCCATAAGATTATAATACCATAATTTTACCATACCTTTTCTATGTTGAGATATATCTGGATACACAAATATTTACCATCATGTTACAAAATGGCTACAGCATTTAGTGAAGTAACATGCTTTATGGAGTTGCAACCTAGAAGCAATAGGCTACGCGTACCACATAGCTTAGGTTTGTAGTAGGCTATACCATCTAGGTTTAAGTATACTCTATGTATTCATGATCTATGTGTACATGATTTAATAAAAAATAAATAAAATAAGTATACTCTATGATATTTGCATCATCACAACACAGCCTAATGACACATTTTTCAGAATATAGCCCATTGTAAAGCGACATATGACTATTTTTGATAAAGTCTTGTTATTGTTATTTTAAAGTAATATAATAACTAATGTTATTTCCTATTTGAAATTTTAAGTTATTTGAAAACAAAGAAATGAGTACCAACCCTCTGGAATTTAAATGGCAAAGGACAGCTTGGCACCCATAGCTCAATGGTTAGGGCACTGGCCACATACACCAAGGCAGGCGAGTTCAAACCTGGCCCAGGCCTGCTAAACAACAATGACAACTGCAACAAATTAGTAGCTGGGCATTGTGACAGGTGCCCATAGTCCCAGCTACTTGGGAGGCTAAGGCAAGAAAATTGCTTAAGGCCAAGAGTTAGAGGTTGCTGTGAGCTGTGATGCCACAGCACCCTACCGAGGACGACACAATAAGACTCTGCCTCATAAATGAATAAATAAATAGGTCAGTAAATGGCAAAGGACACAGAGGAAAAGTAAGTTGTCGGCATGATCCCCTGAGTAGTTTACTTCTTCATCTAGACATCTTCCTCAGCCCAAACCACCAAATGCTGGCCTAATTTTTAACTATTTTTCCTGAAGTTTTAACATAATATAGCGACATACATGCACATGTAATATGATATACATACACTTTGTAAACATTTTAAATTATTTATCTTAGTTGGGGCACTTTGACCATATTAATATTGACCATATTAAGACTCATAGTATAAGCTGTCACAAGCTGAAAAAAAGAAATTGTCACAATAAGCACCAAATCTGCCTACTTAGAAATCAGAATTTGTTTTAATGTACCACAGAGAATTGCTACAAACAAAAAACCTTATGCCTTACCTCCGCTTCTCTTTAAGGTGCTTATGCTTTGCTTCTACATCATCCAAAGCTCTCTGTAATACATCCTGGAGAAGTACATTTGGGTTTGGAAAGAACTTAATGCCATTGAATTAGTGAAAGGCCCATTGACATTACCCTATTATCCAGATGTTTCGGAGGAAACAATATCTCACATTGCCTTATGTAATTTTAGCATGGTGAATATTCAATACTTTATAAATGATTAAGTTCCAACAGCTAAGAAGACAAACAAAATCCCAGCCCACTGTTCTCCTTTTGTATATACTCTGATGTCCTCTCCACCTTTTAGAGAAAGAAACTTTACTCCCCAAAATGGCACTGTGGCTTTGACAAAAACTACGTGAAAACTTGGGCGCGTTATTCAATCTACCTTAGCTCTGGTTTTTGCCTAGGAAAGTAAGAAATGCTCAATCATGAGATCATTAAGTGTTCTTTCAGGAAAAAAAAATTAAACGTTCTAGTAGTAGCCAAAAGAAAATGTCTCCTTCATATTAAATACTGATTACTTCTAACTAACATTCTCCATACTTTCCTTTTATAGAATACCCCATCTCTAGGCTTTGTTCCTTTCAGAGTGCCCAGATGTCTTTCTTATCTACTCTATTAATCTGATGTATTGATTGATTCACTGCCCTATTCTAGTATGCTCCCTCTAAGCAGGCAGAAGAGGAACCATTCATTACTATTCTCACACATGAGAACAGACTTTTAATGTCCTTTGTACACCTGAGGTGAAAGTTAGGCCTCTCTTTTGATGAGTATACTACTGATTAAACAATATTTTCCTTGGCTTTCAAGTAAAATAAAATGGGAAATGGAAGGCAAGTATTTCATTTCAAATTCAATTGCTGGAGGAATTTAAGGGGTAAAAGTTCAGATCACTCTACTTTGCTCTCTTCTTAACTTAAAGAAGCCAGAGTGATGTTGTGTCAAAGCAACAAAGCAAACTGGTCAAAGACTTTGCCACCTGGCCTGGTAGTACCCTCAGAGCACAGAAAGAGGCAGGAAGAAGTAATAAGCAATGGCAGGAAGCAAGCAAGGTCCTGACCTATTAGGAAGAGTCTGTGTCCCTTGTCAAATACATTAAGCAAAGGGAATTGATTTCTTAGAGACAAAAACTACAAAAACATCAATAACTAATAAGGTAAGTTTGACTTTAATTGGAAAAAATATATTTTAAAAAGAGTGAGAATCTGGGGAAAGCCATGGATAGAGTTAGCTTTGGGGCATTACCACATGCTGTACTTTGATTTCATCCCTTACTCATGACCCTTGGATATGAGAGCTCTATATCAGACACAGTATTAGTTCTAAAAAGTTTAAGGGAAAATCACTGAAAGAATGCATATATTTAATCTATAGAGGAGAATGAAGAAAAGGTGAAATAAAGCATTTTTCTCTATATTCCTATTTATCCCTTTATATGTAAGCAAATAAATATTTGGCTTAATGATTTGTCATGATGGAAAGTTTTGTACCATATTTTTGGTAAAAGTTAGCAGACTTACATGTCCTGCAGCAACTCTTTTTCTCTTAGTTGCAATGAATTATAATTAATAATAATAGTTCTTTATAACTTAACTCACTTGTGGGCACATTGCAAGTATTACAAAGAATGCTTATGAACTGCATAGAGCAACTGATAAGAAAAGAGCTCTGTAAGCTAGAAGCATTGTTATTAATATTCATAATTATAGACTATAATTCCTAGCACTAAGAAAGCATTGCTTATTAGTCCTCTCCTCACGTTCCTCATTTATTTGGGTCCATAGAGAGCTAAAATTTGAATAGATTATTTTCAAGAAGACTTGATAAGCTATTTTTTTTCCTGCTGGCTTTTTATTATTTTCTCCTTTTCTCATATTACCTTTCTATTCATTTCAAAGGAAGTGGTTGTGATGCTCTTTGCTATTGTTACAATTCATCCCAGGTTCTGTTCAAGTTTGTTCTCAGTCTCGGCTTTCCCCAAATATGCTCAGTTTCCTCTCCCTTCTCTGCACTTATCTGTGCTTAAAAGTTTAGGAGGTAAATGATAAGAGAGAACTATGAACAGGAAAAAGAAAATGACATTATTTGTCATTTAGGAAGACTACTCTTTTCACATCATACCTTGGCAAAAGATAAAGAGGTCTCGTCAGACTGCTTTTCTTCGATCTGTGCTTCTTTCAACACAAGTTCAGCTGGAAGCAGAACAGTTATATAATACAGTGCAAGTCTTTTAAGCAATTTTAAGTGAGCATTTTCCATACATACAGCTATGACAAGTGAGAACACAATACAGATCACAATCTCAAGAGACCCTATGTTCCTTTCATACCTTATGTGTATTGTAAGTCTTTATTCTATGGGGCTTCCACTTAAGCATGACAATTTACATGGCATAAGTATACATATAAATCATAAATTCAAGTCATGAATGAACCTTTAGGTGCCAGAAAATGCTTTAAAATCTACAAAATATGGAGCTACTTCTCACCATCAGACGACTGGGGAAAGGTAGCCCTGTCCCTACAATGGGAGGAGTAAATGTGTAGAGTATGTTCTTCAAGTGGATGCAGTGCTGGTCTCCAGAATGATCCAGCACAGCACCACGACAATCAGGGTTTCTAATATACATCGATCTAGTTCCAAGTGTGTTCAGGATCATATTTGTAATAATAAATATCATAATTAAACAAACTGAGAGATGGAAAAATGTATTTTGAAATTCCTTAGATATAGGAAATACATTTGATTAACTGAAGCTCCTACAATGCCTGGAGTCGTGTATGTCTCAGAATAAGTGCACAATTAACATCTGCTGAATGAATGAACAATAACGTAGGCGTGGGCAATCACGTACCAATTTTCACTGCTTCTTCTGCCTTTTTAACTTCATTTCTAAATACTCCTTTGAAAGAAGATGTGACATACAGATATTTTCTGGAAAGAAAAAAGTAGAACATAATTAAATCAGGAAATTATTTTAAAGTTTATAGAAAGAGAATATCCCTTAGTACGATTAAATACTCCAAAGATCCATAATTATTAAGAGAGATTCATTAAGTTGCATTCAGCTGGTAAACTAGCAAACTTTATACCTAAAAAGAAATACCTTATCCTTTTTTTTTTTTTGTAGAGACAGAGTCTCACTTTATGGCCCTCGGTAGAGTGCCGTGGCCTCACACAGCTCACAGCAACCTCCAACTCCTGGGCTTAAGCGACTCTCCTGCCTCAGCCTCCCGAGCAGCTGGGACCACAGGCGCCCGCCACAACACCCGGCCATTTTTTTTGGTTGCAGTTTGGCCGGGGCCAGGCTTGAACCTGCCACCCTTGGTACATGGGGCTGGCGCCCTACTGACTGAGCCACAGGCGCCGCCCAGAAAGTTCTTATCCTTTAATACTTGGAAATTTTGCTTTCTATCCAAAAACAGAATAGTTTTTACTTTTACTTTTTTTTTTTTTTGGAGACAGAGTCTCACTTCGCCGCCATTGGTAGAGTGCCTATGTTGTCTTAGCTCACAGCAACCTCAAACTCTTGGGCTCAAGCAGTTCTTTTGCTTCAACCTCCCAAGTAGCTGGAACTACAGGTGTTGGTTGTAGCCACAATGTTGGCCCGGCTATTTTTAAAGACAAGGTCTTGCTCTGGCTCAGACTGGTCTTGAACCTGTGAGCTCAGGCAATCCACCAGCCTAAGCTTCCCAGAGTGCTAGGATTACAGGCGTGAGCCACCGACCCTGGCTCCCACAATAGTTTTCTTAAAAAGAAAAATTTTTATAAAACTGTTCCATTTACCAAAGTTTCTAGTTCCTATTCATAGCCCTCTGACTCAGATCATCATTGACACTGGATAAACTGCTTCCCCAGTTGCCAAACAATGATCTCTAACTGAAATGCTCAGAAACACGGAGTAATGTATCATTTTAAATTACTAAAAGCTCATTTTATACTTTATTGATCAAGATGACTATTTTTAAGGTGGAAAAAATTATGTATGTATATATGAAGGGGGAAAAAATGAAGGGGGAAAAAATTATGTATGTATATATCCAGAAACTCAAAAAGAACAAAGCATAGGTGAGGGAAAAAAAGCTCTATAGAACAGAGGTTTCCTGAATGCAGTTGAAACTATGTGCATCTGTTATGGAAGATTCTTGGTACCAAACTATCAGATAATTGTTTACATCATTACAAAGAGAAATATTCCAGAATATTATTTGGTCTGAGAATGTTCTGTATGAACTAAATGTACATCATTACAACATATTTAACAAAGGATAAAGATCTCCAAGATACAATTATAAGTGAAAAAAGAACAAGCTGTACATAAGTTTAAGCTTTAAAAAAAAACTGAGTGTGCACATACACGCATTTGTGTGTAACTGTGCAGAAAACAATCATGTAAGATCTTCACTAAACTCCCAGCAGAGGTTCTCCTTTGGGGGAGATTAAGAATTGCTAGAGCACAAGATGAGTGATAAATGGTAGAAAGACCTAGCTTTCAGTAATTTAATTTTTTTACCCCATATCTACTTCTAAATTTTTTAAATGTTTATTAATTTTATCATTTTGTGAACAAAACAGAAGCCCTCCTCCCCTCAAGAGAAATAAAAATATTAAGTAATTTTAAAGGCTTTGTGTTGCCTGCCATGGTGGCTCACGCCTGTAATCCTAACACTCAAGGCAGGTGGAATGCCTGAGCTCAGGAATTCAAGACCAGATTAAGCAAGAGCAAGACCCTGTCTCCATTAAAAACTAGCAGAGCATTGTGACACTATGGCAAATGCCTACAGTCCCAGCTACTTGGGAGGCTGAGGCAGAAGGATCCCTTGAGCCCAAGGGTTTGAGGTTGCTGTGACCTATGATGCCATATCACTCTACGCAAAGTAATAGGAGACTTTGTCTCAATAAACAAATAAATAAATAAATAAAAGAAAATAAAGGCTTTGTGTTCTAGAAGTATAGAGTATAGCATTTTCAGTGCTGTTTTGATCTGAACAAATTGCAGAAATTTAAACTTTTATTGTAATTTAATGAAATTGAAAATTAACATTCACACTTTGTGCAAAATATCTTGGCTAATATCAAATACATATATATATATTTTTTTTTTCTTTGTAGAAACAAGAGTCTCACTTCATTGCCCTTGGTAGAGTGCCGTGGCGTCACACTGCCCACAGGAACCTCCAACTCCTGGGCTTAGACGATTCTCTTGCCTCAGCCTCCCGAGTAGCTGAGACTACAGGTGCACATCACAATGGGTGGCTATTTTTTGTTGCAGTTCGGCTGGGCTGGATTTGAACCCTCCACCCTCGGTATTTGGGGCCAGCACGCTTCTCATTAAGCCACAGGCATCACCCTCAAATATTATATTTTTAAATTTAAGTCAAACAAACTACAGGTAAAGAAAACTACAGTTATGAACTGAACACTTTTTATCACTTCCACCACTACCACCTGAGCTCAAGCCACCATATTTTCTCCTCCCTTGTTGTCCCATGAAATCAATTCTCCACTCAACACCCACACTCATCTTTTAAAGACATAGATCAAGTAATGCACTCCTTTGCTCAAAAATCATTCCATGCTCAACACAGCCACCTCCTGTATGCTGCTCCAGGCCCTCTTGGTCTGCCTCATCTCCCTCATCTCTTCCTAGTCACTGTGCTCTAGCTAGACCAGCCTTTACTCTTGCCTTTGTATTTACTATCCTCTATTTCTAGAACCATTTTCCCCACAACATTCTTGTATGACTTAACTGTGCTACCCACAAGACGTCCCCTTGTGGTTTTTCCCTCCTGGTATTCATACCTATGTGTAGTGTCCTCACACACTGAATCTAGGCTGATCTGTGTGACCAATAGAATGTGATAGAAGTGATAGTGAGTGATTTTTGAGGCTGGGTCTAAAAGGTGTCAGTTTCTACTTTGTTCTCTTCAATTGCTCACTCTGGCGGAAGGCAGCCCTTGTGCCATGAAAATACTCAAGTGTTATGCAATGGCCTTTATAAAGAGGAACTGATTTGCCAACCATGTGAGTCAGCCACCTGGAAAATGGGTCTTTTAGCTCCAGTCAAACCATTAGTAACCCTAGACAAAATCTCTTAGCAACTTCATGAGAGACCCCAAGCTGAAAGCAATCAATAGAGCTACTCTCAAATTACTGACCCACAGAAACCAAAAGATAATAAATGGTTACCTTCATTATTAAGCCACTAAATTTGGGGATGATGTGTTACTCAGAGATAGATAACTAACACATCCATTCAGTCAGATTATTCAGCTCTCAATACAAAAGTTACTTCCTTGATTTCCCATCCTAATTAACCATTCAACCATCCTGTCCTGCTTTATTTTTTTATAACATTTATATAATATTAAATGATATTTTATCATCCATTTTTATTTACATTTTGTCTTTCCTTTCCCGCTAAAATGTAAGCTCCTTGAGGAAGGGAGTTTTCTTGTTGCTTGTGCTGAATGCTCAATGCCTACAAGTGTGTCTTGTACATTGTGGCCATTCCATCCATTTTGTATTGCTCATTTGTATAGTAACAATTACTGTAGGTTTATAAACATTTTGGAAACTTTGCAGAGTGTTCTTACTCAAAAGCCCCTAAATATCAAAGGAATTCCCAATTTACAGTGGAAAGTAAGGCTCAAGTAATTGCCAAAGGTCCACGACTAGTAAATTACAAAACCAAAACTCAATTCCAGGTTTGGCTAATCCAAATTTTGCTTCCAAGGACTATACTACATTAAAATATTAAATAATTTATGATTATTAAATATTCATGAACACATACATAAGATGCACAGCATACAAAAGAATCACTTTAGAAAATTATTAGTCTGGTGGGTGGATATGGTGTGAGAGTCTGGAAAGCAGCCCTAAAACATGAAGACTGGTTTCCTGGGTTGGACATCTGTTCGAAGGAACAAGAAGGAATGGGGGATGACGGCTGATTGGACCCCACTCTCAATAGAAGCCCCAGTCCGGAGGGAGAGATAATCACCAGAAAGAACCAACCAAAGCTGCAGGAGGAGAGCCGAGCAGAGAGATGACATAGATAATTGCTCGCCTTCCCTGCGGAGGCAAGCTTCAACTCCAAAGAAACTATTTCCAGAGGCAGAGACAAGCGGCTAACTGAAGCCAGCTTTCCACAGAGGCTCCCATCCAGAAGGAGAGTTAAAGGACAGAAATTTAGCAAGTAACCTGGTGGAGTAGAGCTGCACCAAGAGAGAAGGTTGAAGAACGGACATCAACCCCCTCTGAGACGAGCTGTGACCCCAAGGATACAAACAAAAGGTAAAAATCCATCACCAAGTGGACAGGAGGCCCCTCCCCCATGAGAATGGCTCGGAGTGCCCCAAAAACAAATGAGCAGAGTTGAAAACATTTGAGTTGTCGGGAGGCGCCTATGGCTCAGTGAGTAGGGCGCCGGCCCCATATACCGAGGGTGGTGGGTTCAAACCCAGCCCTGGCCAAACTGCAACAAAAAAATAGCCGGGCATTGTGGTGGGCACCTGTAGTCCCAGCTACTCAGGAGGCTGAGGCAAGAGAATCATGTAAGCCCAAGAACTGGAGGTTGCTGTGAGCCGTGTGACGCCACGGCACTCTACCGAGGGTGGTAAAATGAGACTCTGTCTCTACAAAAAAATAAAATAAAATAAAACAAAACAGAAAATATTAGAGTTGTCAACAGACCGGTGTGATACAGTTGCCAGAGACCTTTTAAGCTCTCCCACCTCAGACAGGCGCTGACTGAGACAACTGATTTGGACTTTTTGAACTGAACCAATCACCCGAGGACTGAAATTCAAGTGGTACCATGGGTGTGTGGTTGTAGGAAGGTTTGATTTTCCTTTTCCAATTGTTGCCGTTGGGGGGCAGGGTGACTTAATTGCTGATAATCTCCACAGCTGAGACTTCAACCCAGAGTAACTGTTTGACTAGGGTTGGACAGTGACCAACTGAAAACAAGACAGAACCACATAGCCCCGCCACACCAAAGAGGTCC